>NC_030808.1:89465093-90715093 GCF_001704415.2 Capra hircus
TTCCTTCTCCAGGGGATCTTCCTGACCCAGGGATTGAACCTAGGTCTCCTGCATTGCTGGCAGACACTTTAACCTCTGAGCCACCAGGGAAGCCCTTATAATGTATTAAATGGTTGACTAAATAAAACTGAAGACTTAACCAATTGTGTATTGATCAAAGTTGGCATATAAATCTATCTCTTTTTAAAATTTATTTCTTTGGCTGTGCCAAGTTTTAGTTGCAGGATTTGGGATCTTCATTTGCAGCATGTGGGATTAAGTCCCCTGATCAGGGATCAAACCCAAACCCCCTGCATTGAGAGCATGGAGCCTTAGCCACTGGACTACCAGGAAAGTACCCCTCTCTCTTTTTTTTAATGTGAATGAAACAAGCTAACACTCACTCTATTCACTCTTTATTAACTGAGCAATTAATCCTTGACTAAATTATTGGAAAATTAAATTTACACTCCTATTATTTACCTACGGAAATTCAACTTACATGTTTTAATTTAAAAAAATAATAAAATCAATGAGGCCACTGGATGTGAGGAGTCTAGAAATTATGTTTTCAGAGGTTCACTGACTCTGCCTAAGAGGATGGCAACATGAGGTAAGCTCAGCTGAAGAAACTCACTGAAGTGAAAGAGCCACAAAACTAACCACACCCTATTTCCTGTATATTCCTGGAAGGGGAAAGTAACCCGTAAACTGAACATGGAAATTACATTACAATGCTTTTAATGTACACAACACCAGCTTTCCTGAAAGCTGAGGAAAATTGTCCATGTTTTTCTTTTCATGGCCAAAAAGGACTATGTTTAGAAGTAAATAATGATGAAACTTGATTCATTCACATCGATATGCAGAGAAATTAGAGAAACTCATTAAGCAAATTTTATCAGTTATTTGCTTTGTACAGAAACATACTATGTATAGAACTTTCAAAATCCCTTCATTAAGTGAAAAGTGAAAGTGTTAGTTGCTGAGTCCTGTCCCTCTCTTTGGAAACACCATGGACTGCAGCCTTCCAGGCTCCTCTGTCCATGGGATTCTCCAGGCAAGAATGCTGGAGTGGGTTGCCATGCCCTCCTTCAGGGAATCTTGCTGATCCAGGGATCAAACCCAGGTCTCCTGCATTGCAGGCAGATTCTTTACCATATAAGCCACCAGGGAAGCCTGATGGCCTGGTATAAAGTGGCAAAATTGAGAGCTAGCATCAACCCTGCTCCCTCTGGCCACTCCCTCTGACCAGTGGTAGGTCCCAGTAGAAAAAGGTATATCTAGTTCTAACTGGTCCACCCAGAAGAAATACAAAGACATGGGGTTGCTGGCTGAGGCCCTGTCTCATCAGTGAGAAGGACAAAGGGGGTAACCCAGAAAGAGACTTTCTCATGAGGGTGTAGGTATGACTGTAAAAACAGCCCCTCCTGTGTTCTGTGCATTCTGGACAGCATGAACCTAGGGCCACATCATTGGTGCTTTGCTAGAGGAAGTGGGGTGGACCTGTTCCTGGGCAAAGCATGCACTTCTTAAGAAGATGTCTATATGACTGGGTTGGGTCTCAAAGAATATCATTTTATTTGTCTACTGAAAACCATACACCCCTGGCCAGTACTATTTTGACTCTAATGGGAAAACTACTCAATAATTTGGTCTCTTCCTACCTCCTTATAGTTCTTTCTTTCCCCCTTTGACCCAAAGTGATCCTTGACCCAGAATCCCAGGGTGTTAGAAATTGATAATCCTTCAAGACCAAATCCAACAGCCTCATGCTTTCTGCATGATAGAATGGAGGCCACTCTGTGCTTTCTGCCCACTTAATTCTTCCGATATCTGCTCACATTTTACATCATTCACAGCTATTGCAAAATATGAGCTAGAAAACTTTGCTCACTGCAAATATTGTTCTGCCTAGTCTCAACCCAAAACTGAGGAGTATGAGAAGAGAAAGAAATTGAGACATCAACATGCTTTGAAAATGTAAAGCACTGGTGACATTCATTATATTATTTGTATGCCATACACACTTTTTATTTCATTTGTTACAAACTTCTTTGAGAGTTGGGGCTGTATCTTTTTTAAAAAAAAATTTATTTATTTATTGGCTGTACTGTGTCTTCGTTACTGTGTGGGCTTTCCTCTGGTTGTGGAGAGTGGGGGCTACTCTCCAGACGCGGTGTGTAGGCGTCTCATGGTGGTAGCTTCTCTTATTGTGGAGCAAAGGCTCTGTGGAGTGTGGGCTTCAGTAGCTGCAGCTCCCAGGACCCAGAGCACAGGATGAGTAGTTGTGGCACACAAGCTTAGTTGCTCCAGGTCATGTGGGATCTTCTGGGATCAGGGATTGAACCCATGTCTCCTGCATTGCCAGGTGGATTCTTTACCACTGAGCTACCAGAGAAGCCCCAGGGCTGTGTCTTTTAAATTATCTTTTAATATGTATGGACTGTAGCACAGGAGCCTGAATGTCCAGGAATTTAATAAGCGTTATTTGTTGATGATGAGCCGATCTGTCCCCTGGCCTCCTAGCAGTATCCCACATAATCATCCTAGACAGATAAGAATCCGTCCTGCTTTGAAAAACCTCCAGGGAGTGAGAAGCTAAACCTTCTTCCATAACTCATTTCAGTGTCTAATAAGGCTTAGTGTCTGCTGGAGATTCTTTCCAAGAACGTGGCATTTAAGAACGTTGCCCAGTAAACACTAAACGCCCTCTAAGACATTGGAACCAGTCACTTGAAGGACTAGAACTATCCTAGAGAGTGGTTGCTGCTGGGGAAGGTAGTTGTATAGGAAGAAAAAGGGCAGAGATTATGTCTGTTTCCAGCTTGGAGGGAGTGGCATTGCTCTCGTCTGTTAGTAGAGCTGTCTAGTGTTAAGAATTTGGGATGCCTAGAAGTCAGGAAACTGTGGGGTTGGGGAGAGCTCTACGATGGTGGAAGGCAAGTCTGTCACAGGCTACCCAGCTGCTTACATCCCTCCCCAGAGCCGTCTATGATGAGAAAATGGCCATTTCTATTCTCCATTAATATTCCCTGATCATCAGTGTTAGTGCCTGTTAATGGAAAAGGAATATGCACACCCTAGCCATGCTACAAATGAGATGGATGAATCCTTCCTTTGCAGTGTGTACGTGTGTGTCTGTGCACGTGGGCCCCTGTGCATGTGCACATGTGCAAATGAGTTTTGTGGAGGGAGGTGCAGACCTGGAGTGACAGGAGGTGAATAAAGAAAGGATTGATCAGACCCTAGCAACCTCTCAGGGAAAAGCAGACTCAGGCAGGGGATCAAAATCAAAATCAGGGCTGAAAACCAAAACAGATGCCCAGAGGAACTGCGAATTCGGTGAAAACCTAGGCGGGGAAGTGGAAGGGCAGAGTTAGAGGCAGAATAAGGACTGAAGCGAGGAAATGTAGGTCAGAGAAAGCAGACCTGTTGATAGCAGGCACTAGAAGGGATGAAACAGAGCTGAGCCTCCAGGAAAATGAGTGTCAAGAGGTTGAAAAGTTAAATTTCAGCCTAATGGTTGAGATCCAGATCAGGGCAGGGCTTGCATCCATCCTACGCCCAATTTTGGGCTGGTGGAAGGGCTGAGGAGTGCCGTGAGCACAGGATCTAGGCTGAAGGAAGGCAGGTTGGTGGCCTGGCCTCCCTGCCAGGGGTCTGAGATGAAACACAACTGGATGAAGGAGCTGTCACTGGTTAGATCTGAGAAAGCATCTGGACCTGGAGCAACCAAGCCAAGTTTCAGTTCTTTTGTGTCCTGAACTGAAGGAAAAGAGAGCAAGGCCTGAACCTAGCTAGAAGCTTGTTCTGAGACCAGGAGAGGCTGGGGGCACATAAGGCCCCCTCAGTGACAACCAAGTCATCAGCCACTTAGAAGAATCTAGGTCAGTGTGGGTGAAAGGCAACCTCAACTACCATGCCTTAGTCAGTCCTTCTCAGGGTCCCCACAAACGGAGAAGGCAGCTGACTGGAGAACAGTAGGAAGCCGTGGAATTAAAATCCTACGATCATGAACTCCT
Organism: Capra hircus; assembly: GCF_001704415.2. Lineage (NCBI taxonomy): Eukaryota > Metazoa > Chordata > Mammalia > Artiodactyla > Bovidae > Capra > Capra hircus. Next base: position 89,469,098 of record NC_030808.1, read on the forward strand.
TATTGCCAAATTCAGACTTAAATTGAAGAAAGTGGAGAAAACCACTAGACCATTCAGTGAAGTGAAATCGCTCAGTTGTGTCTGACTCTTTGCGACCCCATGGACTGTAGCCTATCAGGATCCTCCGTCCATGGGATTTTCCAGGCAAGAGTGCTGGATTGGATTGCCATTTCCTTCTCCAGGGGATCTTCCGGACCCAGGAATCGAACCGGGATCTGCTACATTGCAGGCAGACGCTTTACCGTCTGAGCCACCAGGGAAGCCATTCAGGTATGACCTAAATCAAATCCCTTATGACTATACAGTGGAAGTGAGAAATAGATTTACAGGACGAGATGTGATAGAGTGCCTGATGAACTGTGGATGGAGTTTCGTGACATTATACAGGAGACAGGAATCAAGACCATCCCCAAGAAAAAGAAATGTAAAAGAGCAAAATGGCTGTCTGAGGAGTCCTTACAAATAGCTGTGAAAAGAAGGGAAGTGAAAAGCAAAGGAGAAAAGGAAAGAATGCAAAGTTTCAAAGAATAGCAAGGAGAGATAAGAAAGCCTTCCTCAGCAATCAATGAAAAGAAACAGAGGAAAACAACAGAATGGGAAAGACTAGAGATCTCTTCAAGAAAATTAGAGATACCAAGGGAACATTTCATGCAAAGATGGGCTCAATAAAGGACAGAAATGATATGGACCTAACAGAAGCAGAAGATATTAAGAAGAGGTGGTAAGAATACACAGAAGAACTGTACAAAAAAGATCTTCACGATGGTGTGATCACTCACCTAGAGCCAGACATCCTGGAATGTGAAGTCAAGTGGCCTTATGAAGCATCACTACGAACAAAGCTAGTGGAGGTGATGGAATTCCAGTGGAGCTATTTCAAATCCTGCCAGACGATGCTATGAAAGTGCTGCACTCAATATGCAAGCAAATTTGGAAAGCTCAGCAGTGGCCACAGGACTGGAAAAGGTCAGTTTTCATTCCAGTTCCTAAGAAAGGCAATGCCAAAGAATGCTCAAACTACCGCACAATTGCACTCATCTCACACGCTAGAAAAGTAATGCTCAAAATTCTCCAAGCCAGGCTTCAGCAATGTGTGAATGGTGAACTTCCTGATGTTCAAGCTGGTTTTAGAAAAGGCAGAGGAACCAGAGATCAAATTGCCAACATCTGCTGGATCATCGAAAAAGCAAGAGAGTTCCAGAAAAACATCTATTTCTGCTTTCTTGACTATACCAAAGCCTTTGACTGTGTGGATCACAATAAACTGTGGAAAATTCTTTAAGAGATGGGAATACCAGACCACCTGACCTGCCTCTTGAGAAACCTGTATACAGATCAGGAAGCAAAAGTTAGAACTGGACATGGAACAACTGACTGGTTCCAAATCGGGAAAGGAGTACGTCAAGACTGTATATTGTCACCCTGCTTATTTAACTTATATGCAGAGTACATCATGAGAAACGCTGGACTGGAGGAAGCACAAGCTGGAATCAAGATTGCTGGGAGAAATATCAATAACCTCAGATATGTAGATGACACCATCCTTATGGCAGAAAGTGAAGAAGAACTAAAAAGCCTCTTGATGAAAGTGAAAGAGGAGAGAGAAAAAGTTGGCTTAAAGCTCAACATTCAGAAAACAAAGATCATGGCATCCAGTCCCATCACTTCACGGGAAATAGATGGGGAAACACTGGAAACAGTGGCTGACTTTATTTTTGGGGCTCCAAAATCACTGCAGATGGTGATTGCAGCTATGCAATTAAAAGACACTTACTCCTTGGAAGGAAAGTTATGACCAATCTAGCAGCATATTAGAAAGCAGAGACATGACTTTGCCAACAAAGGTCCGTCTAGTCAATGCTACGGTTTTTCCAGTAGTCGTGTATGGATGCGAGAGTTAGACTGTGAAGAAGGCTGAGTGCCGAAGAATTGATGCTTTTGAACTGTGGTATTGGAGAAGACTCTTGAGAGTCCCTTGGACTGCAAGGAGATCCAAGCAGTCCATCCTAAAGGAGATCAGTCCTGGGTGTTCTTTGGAAGGACTGATGTGGAAGCTGAAACTCCAATACTTTGGCCACATGATGCAAAGAGCTGATTCATTTGAAAATGTTCTGATGCTGGGAAAGATTGAGGGCAGGGGGAGAAGGGGACGACAGAGGATGAAATTGTTGGATGGCATCACCGACTCGATGGACGTTGGTTTGGGTGTACTCCGGGAGTTGGTGACGGATGGGGAGGCCTGGTGTACTGCAATTCATGAGGTCGCAAAGAGTCAGACTCTACTGAGCGACTGAACTGAACTGTGGAATTAAAATCCTAGGATAACACAAGAAGACCTAAGTGGTATTAAGAGCTTGGAGAAGTGTGGGCGGAGAGGTGAGTCATAAATAGTGGTTTGTAAGCCTTCTAAGGACAGTCAACCCCTTCGAACAGAACAAAGGCTCCACACACTTGTCCAGCCCCTATTTCTTATTAGCTCCCACAAGTCATTTTCTTTAGCCCTGCAGGAACCTGACATTAGTTTGCTCAAATTGTAAACGATTTATTTTATGAATGCTGAATCACAGGACTGTGGTTCAAGGAAATAATCTTCACATATAAGAATCCCTGCTCTCTCCCGAAATACTTGTTTTCTTGCCTCCCTCGTGTGTGTGTTTGTGTGTGTGTGTGTGTGTAGGGGGATGTATGTGTGTGTATGTGTGTTGATTGGAATATCTGTTCTAGATACCAGCATCAACTTTAAAGCACACATTTTCAGAAACTTTCAGGTCAAAAACTTAAATTCAAGTCCAAAGCTGGCCAGAACCCTAAACACCATTCCTGCTTTTCTTGGCACTTTACAATTTCATTGGCACATATCTGAGAAAAATAACGAAATAACATTTATTAAACACTTTGGTTATAGTGGGCCTTTTATATACTTTTGCTTGTGTGTTATTATGCACCTGTTTTACATTAAATCAAGCTGGAGTATTTAACATATTTACTAAACACAAACATGATGTAAGACAACATTGGAATTTCTATAACATTATATTACCTCAACTATTTCCTCTATTAGTCAGGGATTTAGCTATATGCATATGTCTACATACAGAGAAATATCTAAGAGTATATGCTTTAGAAAACAATTTTTACCACATACTGATTAGTCTTCAGAAATTGTAAGGGTGTGGGCATGAATCTTACTTATTACTATCATCCTGATCTCATATTTTTAAAGGATTAAAGAAAAAGGAATCCTTTTTCTATATTTTGGATATGTTTTATAATTCTTTTAAAAATACTTCTTAAAGTTCTCACCCTGCTACCCTTATTGGTAGAACGTATGCTCCTGTAGGCTGACTAGGGTGAGGGGTGGGCAGTGGGGGAGTCTGAGGAGGGACCCTACCTTTGCTGTCTACAGCTCAAATGGTCTTCTAACTGGTCCAGAAAGATCCCACATGCTGTGGGGCCACAACTAAGCTTGTGCCCCCCAACCAGAGAGCAGTCCCTATTCAGCAAAACTAGATAAGGCCTGCACACAGCAGTGAAGAGCCAGCACAGCCAAAAAAACCTCTGCCTTTGTGTTAGTTAAAAATAGCTTTAGCTCAACCTCAAGGTGGGAAAAGAAGACTGTTTTGTGTCTAGATATGAGACAGTTCAGGGCAGATGGTAGGACAATGAGCTGCCCCTCTAAGAGCAAAATATGTAAAGCAGCTTGTTTTTACACCTGAACTTCCTTATTGCATAGCTGGGCTCTTCAAAGGAGACATTGTGACCGAGAGCCAAGTTTACTTAAAGGTACAGTCTCTTCCTGTTAAGGTCAGGTTCTTCTCAAAAACATCGGGACATTCCATTTTGGGGTAAAGAGGGAAAGGTGGCTACTTCATTTTCCCTGAAATAGAATAATACCAAGTATCATTGCTCTGCAATATTGTCTCAGGCATCACTTCTCAAATGGAATGTGGCATGGGACATAACTCTTGCAGAGTTGCTCATGTGTGCAGCTGTGCATGGCATAAACATCTCCAGAGCAAACCTTCGGGTGGCCAAAAAGAGTTAGTCCTGAGGCACCTCAGAGGAACACACCTCACTCAGATTTCACGAAGCATCGCCAGAGTTAGAATCCTATGCCCTTTTCCTCATTCAACTCCTTGAATAATGTCCAACCAGGGTCCCTCCAATTTTTTGGAGGTTCCTAGTTCAAGGTCAATGGCCAATTTTGGAGAGGAGGGCAGGGTCAGATTTAGGTAAAATGTGAGGTTTACCTTATTTAGAGTGAGCGTTGAAAGAAGAAAGTGAATGTGTTGGTCGCCCTGTTGTGTTCAACTCTTTGTGATCCCGTGGACTATAGCCCGCCAGGCTCTTTTGTCCATGGAATTCTCCAGGTAAGGATACTGGACTGGGTGGCCATGCCCTTCTCCAGGGGATGTTCTCCAGCCAAGGGTGGAACCCAGGTCCCCTCCATCGCAGATGGATTCTCTACCATCTGAGCCATGAGGGCAGCCCAGAGTAAGGGTTGGCAAAACTAACCTGCAGATCAAATTCAGCCACAGCCTGGGGCTAGATACTGTGTACACCTTTTTAAAAGGTTGCAGGGGCAGGGGCCGGGTGGGGGTGGGTGGTGGTGCAGGGGAGAAGGGGGAGAGACAAAGAACAGGACCCACAAAGCCTAAGGGCTAGATAGTTACTATCTTGCCCTTTACAGTAAGTTTGGTCCCCAGCTTCCCAGCCTGCCAGGGCCCTTTCTCTACCCTCACTCCCCTGTAACTTATCTCTGACTCCTCAGGAGGAGGAAGTCCCGGCCCAGCCCTCAGCTCCAGGTGTATTTACTCAGTAGAGCTAATCCTCCCACCCAAAGGCAAACCCATTGACCTGGCTGCCTTTCCCCAGCTGGACGGAGGGCTGCAGTCTGCATCCTCCCCTCCTTTCTTCCTGCTCCCTTCCCAGACTTCCACCTCGTGCTATGCCCTGGAGCTGCCCCTCCTCAGGCTGTGGGTGCCCCAGTTCTCAACGCCTGTGGGCAAGGGTTCCTGCCAGCCAGGAGCTTCTGGAGACCGAGGGTCTTGTGTCTTCCCTGTAAGAGCTGTGGAGATGTCTGCTCCTGACACTTCCTCTCTCAGGCCTCCCAGGACCTCCAGGTGTGGCTTGTGACCCAGAATGCTCTCTGGCAGCTGCAGTTCTCTCCCACCCCCACCCCTGTGTGGAGTCGTGATTAAGGACATGAACTCATCTGCCTAAAAGAAAATCCAGTGCTGACATTTACTAGCTGGGAACCTCAGGCAAGTCCCTGAATCAGCCAGTGATTCGGTTTCCTCATCTTTGGACAGGGGATAATAATAGCTCCTCATTCATCCAGCTGGGCTTCCCAGGGCGAGCAGTGGTAGAGAAGCTTCCTTTCAATGCAGGAGACACAAGAGATGCAGGTTCGATCCCTGGATCAGGAGGGTGCCCTGGAGGAGGAAATGGCAAACCGCTTCAATATTCTTGCCTGGGAAATTCCATAGACAGAGGAGCCTGGTGAGCTATTGTCTACGGGGTCACAAAGAGTAAGGACAGGGCTGATCATGCGCGCGCGCGCGCGCGCACACACACACACACACACACACACACACATTCATCCAGGTATGGCCAGGATTAAATGTTAATCTGCATAAAATGGTTTTGAACAAGAAACCTAACACGTGGTAAGTACTCAATAATATGCTCGCTCTCACTACTGCTTGATGTTTTGAGGTTAAGCTGTGTCTCAGGCTGGTCTTGGCCCAGGTCTCCACTTCCTCTGGCTATTGCTTGAAGTGACTTCTGTTCTCAAAGTTAATCTTGCTGCCCCTAGGGGGATAGGCAAGATGGAGAAACACGTGAGACGTGTCTAAGAAGCTTCCCATCTCTCTTATTCTTTATACCTTTTATTACACAGAATAATAATGGCTAAAAATACTTTGCTTTCGAAAGGAGGCTGTGATCCGCTTTCACAAACATTATTTAATTAGATGCATGCGTCAGCCCTGTGAAATAGCTGGCACGTGGTAGCACTGATAGATGTTGACTGAGTGATGGAGATAGGCTGTGAGGCTGCCAGTTGGCAGGATGATGTCGTGTGGCCAGAACTGGCTGAGAAATGTTTTGAATCCTGACTCTGGAACAATGCTGTTCACGTCCTCCCTTTTTATTAATGAGGAAGCTGAGCTGGTTGATGCTTTGTCTAAGATTACACACAACTTAAGTGGAGCTGCAATCTAGAACTCAGTTCCTCTGACCCTTCACCTAGCCCTGTGGTGGTTATTCCTATCACTAAATGTGTCTAAAATCACGTGCATTTTATTTGACTCAACAATAAGCTGGTTCTGGCATTCAGTCTTCCCTTTATGTTGCTCAAGGAAGATCACAGCGTCAAAAGCTGAAGAAGGATGGGGGCGCCTGTGGCTCAGGAGGCATTCTTTGAGTCTCTGCAAAGGACAGTGACTTTCAAGCCTGTGGGAAGGAAGTGAGTGAGCACAAGGTACTCAGGGACTTCCCCCCTCTCTTTGGAGGGGACTTGCCACAGGACACACAGTTTCTCTTGCCTTTTTCCCCTGGGAGAGCAGTTTCCCCTTTGGGCAAGAGCTTCAGCTGTTGAATTTTGTCTATGGAGGGTGGGATAAGTTTAGGGGAAAAGAAGTATTGTGTGTGCCTAGTAGCTCAGTCATGTCCAAATCTTTGTGACCCCACAGACTGTAGCCCAAGCTCCTCTGTCCTTGGGATTCTACAAGCAAGAATACTGGAGGGGGTTGCCATTTCCTCCTCCAGGGGATCTTCCTGACCCAGGGATCGAACCTATGTCTCCTGCATCAACTGCATCTGCAGGTGGATACTTTACCACTGAGCCACCTGGGAAGCCCTAAGGAAGTATTAGGAAGTCCATTCAGTTGTATATCTAAGCTAGAATCTCCAAAAAGTAAAAAATTAAAAGATCAAGAATTAAAGATATTTTTACCAAATTGAACACAGTTTACCAGACATGTTTCACAGAATGCTAGCCTGGCAAGACTTTGAAAGATATGTCTTCAAAAAGGGGGTTCGGTGGGTTTATAAGATTTTCATACTGCAAACTTTCTCAGTCTTTAATATGCTAACGAACATTGCAAACATCTAGAAGATATTTTAACATGTGAGATTTGCCAGACTTTTAAAATGTTGACCCTTTTATTCACTATACGACCCGCGATGTGTCCACGATGAATGGAACACAGCTTGAGAAATCTTTACATGGGGGCATTTGGCATGTTCTTATAAAGTGAAGGCTGCTCACTTTCCACTAGCTATACTGAAGATGTGTGTGTGTGTGTGTGTGTGTGTGTTCAGAACTGCAGAGAGAGTGCACAGTAAACTTCTATAAGAATTGTAGTCTCATCAGAGATGAAAAACAATAAAATCCAGCATGAAATAGTTTATAAATTGCCTGAATTCAGCTAGGTTTGTCAGCAGTCTAGCAGTGCTTTGTGTTCAGTTGCTCAGTCGTGTCCAGCTCTTTGTGATCCCACGGACTGTAGCCTGCCAGGCTCTTCTGTCCTTGGGATTTCCCAGGCAAGAATACAGGAGTGGCTTGCCATTTCCTCTTCCAGGGGATCTTCCTGACCCAGGGATTGACCTTGTGTCTCTTACGTCTTCTGCATTGGCAGGCGGGTTCTTTACCACTAGCCCCAGTCTAGCAGGAGGGGCACAAATACAAATAACTTGGAAGAAATAGATGCAGGCAGAATCTGTGAACAGGAATGGCGGCAAGACCACTAGCCATTTGCAGGCAATAATTTGTTATTTCCATTGACTGGCATTAAGGAGGATTCAGTATGTTTTATCAGCTATGAGAAATGCTACCCTGATGTCTACATATCTAGCCAGAACCTCTTAGGACGATTAGCCACTCATCCTAACTCACCTGGGCCAGTAGAATTTTTTTATCTGAAGCATGTTTGTTTTAGTCCTAGGAAAGCATCAAGTCAAACAAAGAGAGAAGTATCTCTTTACTTACTTAAACTTTTCAAGTCTACTAAAGTAAATTTTTTATTCTATGCTTAGAAATAATTTGTGCATATTTGTATTTGGTCTTGTAAACATTTATATTGTTTAAGATAATTTGACATTTTAGAATGGTTAACAGGTTATCCTTGAGATGCCAATTTAAACTATCTCCATAAGCTCTGTCATTGTTTTAGATTTGTGATTTCTAGTGAAAAGATATGATAATTTTATTAAATCTGTATTTTTGTAATATTCAAAAGAACAAGATTCGTCCTATTTTATAATTAATTTATCATATTTATGAGCATGACTTGTGATTCTTTTGTTTGTTGAATAAAGTATTTTAAAAAGATTGAATATATTAAATGTATAAATGCAGTTTAATAATTCAAAGGAATTTAATTAACTAAGTTGTAAACATTCACTTAAAAGAGAGACTTAGATATGGAACTTGAAATTGAAAGCTTAAAGGAAAACTAAGTTTTCAAATTTGTAATAAAGGAAACTGAATTACTGTATATTGCCTTCTTTGCCCGCAAAATCTGTCTTTAAGAACAGTCCACAGCTAAATTGCCACGTGGGAGCAGGGGAGGTGGTGGTGAGAGGCAGGGAGTAAGTGGCACAAAGGTCTTCTTATGTAATCCTTCCTTCCTTGGGCAGATGGACTAATATTAACAGCTCAGAGTACAAATGAGTGAATGCAGTTGATTGATTATAACCACTGCATTCAGTAAATAATTTTTGGAGACTCTAATCTAGAAACTGCGGGTCACATAACCGAGATTAAGATGTGGTTCCTCCCTCAAGCAGTTTCTCCTTTTTTCCACTTTACATTTCTCTCTTCTCCATTCATGGAAGGGCTTGCACTTTCTTGCCGTGACCTGCTTAGTTTCACTCTGTGGAAGAGCAGACAGGGCTGTCAGACAGCCTCAAGTGCAAATTCTTGTTTTGCCATTTGGCACACGAACTTCCATAAGCTATTTGGTCTTGTTACTTTAGTTTCCTCATGAGTCAGAGTCAAACTGAGATAACAATATTATTTACCTCTCCAGGTTTTTTGAGAAAATTAGGGGCAGCAAAGATAAAAGTGCTTGGTAACAAGCAACAAGCTTCAATAACTGGTAGCCATTAATATGATCTGTGGTTTCTTTTCAACAATGTCCTTGTCCAAATAGAGTGTCACCTTACATCCACCCAGTGATAAAATACGTTTAGGCTTCTGAGCCCATCAAGAGCAGGGGAGATATTTGGGGCCAGAGAGAGTATAAGATAATAGAGAGCTCTTTATTGCCTACCCTTACTCTCTAGCCAGTTGTATCCAGATCTATGATTTCTAATATCCTTACCTAACTGATGAGTCCCAACATGATGTTTTTCAGCTCTGATCCCTCCTCTGAACACTGGACTTGGGTCTCTGGCTGTCTATTTGATGTTTTCATGGGGATGTCTGATCAGCACATCAAACTGTAATACAAAACTCTTGATTTTTCCCTCATAAACTTTCTCCTCTCCCAGCCTCTTCCATCTTGATAAATGGCCATTCCATTCTTCTACTTATTTGGTCTATAATCTCAGAATCATCTTTGACTCTTGTGTTTCTCTCTCATGCCACAAGTATATTTCCTGATGCTTGTTTAAAATGTACACAGAGGGCTTCCCTGGTGGCTCAGTGGTAAAGAATCCGTCTGTCAATACAGGAGATGTGAGTTAGATCTCTGACTTGGGAAGATCCCACATGCTCTAGAGCAACTAAGTCTGTGTACCACAACTACTGAGCCTGTATTCTAGACCCTGGGGCTGCAATTACTGAGCCCATGTGCTGCAACTGCTGAAGTCTGTGAGCCCTAGAGTCTGTGCTTTGCCACAAGAGAAAGCACTGCAATGAGAAGCCTGCACACCGCAATGAAGAGTAGCCCCTGCTTGCCACAACTAGAGAAAGCCCATCCAGCACAGAAGACCCAGCACAGCCAAAAAATAAAACAAATTAAATATAAATAAAATTATTTTTAAAATTAAATAGAATATACACAGAGTGATGACCTAGAGGGGTGGGAGAGAGGCTTAAAAGGGAGGGATATATGTATATGTATATGTATACTTATAATTCATGGACAGAGGAGCCTGGTGGGCTACAGTCCATGGGGTCACAAAGAGTTGGACACGACTGAGCGACTTCACTCACATACTTATAATTGATTCACGTTGTTGTACAGTAGAAACCAACACACCATTGTAAAGCAATTATCCTCCAATTAAAAATAAATAAAATGTACACAGAGTTTAGCATCTTTTAACCAGGTCTTGCCAGCATCCCCCACGTGCCACCCTCTCGTTGGGATTTCTACATTAGTCCCTAACCAGCCGTCCCCTTTCCACTGTTGTACAGCTGCACTTGACACTGCCCATAAGAAAAGAGAAGTTGGAGCAAGTCATTTCTCCACTCAAAACCTTCTGATGGCTTTCCATCTCATGAAAAGAAAAAGACCTTCACATCTGGTTCCTGACTCCCTCTTTGGCCACTGCTTGGCTCACTGGCATCACTTTTACCCCTAAAATACAGCTTTTGCCTCTGTTCTTCTGTATTTGCTTCCCTGGTGACTCAGAAGGTAAAGAATCTGCTTGCAGTGCAGGAGACCTGAGTTTATTCCCAGGGTTGGGAAGATCCCCTGGACAAGGGAACAGCTACACACTCCAGTATTCTGGCCTGGAGAATTCCATGTACAGATGAGCCTGGCAGGCTATAGTCCATGGGGTCACAAAGATTCTCATGACTGAGAGACTTTTACCTTCTCACCCTCTTGTATTTGATATCCCCTCCTCCTCCTTCTGCTTTTGCTCACTCACCCCCCAATTTTGTTTCCTGCTTACAGGTCATCTTAACTGAGCAGCCTCCTCTAAAAGCCCTATCTAAACTAATATATGCTCCCAACCATCTTCCCATCTTCTTTAAGTTTGGTACCTGTCATTTACGTGACTTACTAGCACTTAGGTATGGTCATATGACCAAGTTCTGGCCAAGTGAGTCTGAGTGGAAGTGATAAGCACAACTGCCAGGACAAGTCTTGAAAGAGCCCAATAACTGGCATTTGAATGTGATGGCAGGAGCCAGAAAGGCTAAGTTAGGCAACCAGTAAGAAGATATGTGTTGAGCTAGTAGAACAAACTGGGTCCTTTTTACATTACCAGTTCTGTAATGCTTACATTGGAATGGCCACGTTAGAGAATAAATGTTTATCTTGTTTAAACAACTTTTTATATTGTCTTTGTTATGGAAGTCAAACTATAGGCTAATATGTGTGCCATGCTGTTACTTCAGTGGTGTCTGAGTCTTTGTGACCCCATGGACTGTAACCTGTCAGGTTCCTTGGTCCATGGGATTCTCCAGGCAAGAATACTGGAGTGGGTTGCCATTCCTTCTTCAGGGATCTTCCTGACTTAGGGGTCGAACCTGCGACTCCTATGTCTCCTGCATTGGCAGAAGGGTTCTTCACCACTAGCGCCACCTGGGAAGGGCATGTATGTTTTGAAATCTGTCCTTCCAACCTCCTCCTGACTGGACTGGACCATAAATTCCACGTGGGTATAGGGGGTGTGTTTGGTTTACTGTAAACAACTTCTTGAACAATGCATGATACACTAAACAGTCAATAAAGTTTGTCAAATGAATAGCAAAACCATCAACATAATGTGAGGCCTTGATCACTGCCCAAGGAAGCACATGGCTGGTCAGTATAAGTAAGTGATGGGTACAGCAGTATGCTCTGTGTGTGGCTGGTTTTCTATTCTGACTAATCACAAAGGCAGGATGCGACCTGCTATTTCCATTATCTGAGAGGCCTAAATACTTGTAAGATGGTTGTGTGTCGCTTTTGTAATTTAAATGAAGACTCCCAAGTAAAGTTCATTGTTGTAATGAAATCGGGTCACAGAGTCACAGAAAACTGACAAGGTTCACACTGATGAGGAAAGGTCACACGTCGTGTGCTAAGCACAGATGGAGAAAAGGAGCTTGTATGGTGAGATCCTGAGATGCGTGTCTGAGATGTGCATTGCTGTGGATGGCAAACCCTGAACACTGGAAGAGCCACAGAGAATTGCACAAACTGAGTCAGAATGAAACAGAAATATATCACAGGGTGCCAGAGAGACGCTTGAGGGTAAATGCTGCAGACACAAAGCCACTGCGTTCCCGGGTGAGTAAAAATACGAAAAAGAGTTACAGTGCCAGGATCACATTTTTGGTATCAGATGTCTTTTTCATGTTATTAAGTTTGTTTTGAATATTTTAATTACATAGATCAGCTCACGTAAACAACTTAAAACATCACGATGGCTTTAAAAATATAGTAATGATATCCTATAGTTCTGGGATTAAACCACCTTAATTTTAAAATGTTCTATTTCCTTTGTGACGAAAGTTGCAAAGGTGTAGGCTATCTTGCCATTGTACACCCCCTGGGTGTAATATTACTGAAATAAAACAAGTCAAGATTTGTTTAGTCATTTTACAACAAACATGTAACTTCTGGTAACAGTTACTGGCCCCAGGTTTTTCTTTGTTGAGAGTTAGCTAGAAAGTTCAAGAGAACTTCTTAATAATGTGCCTCTTTGTTAATGGAGGAGCCTGGTAGGCTGCAGTCCATGGGGTCGGGAAGAGTTGACAGGACTCAGCGGACTCAGCAACTTCACTCACTTTGCTTTAAAATTTCTTAGTAACAATAATTTCTCTTTTTTAGAAACATATTAACATTTATATTCAAAGCATAAGGACAGCTTTTAGATTAGGACAAAGTATTGGAAATTGGTAACAATAGTTACTTCTTTGTTGCTGCTGCTCTCTTGCCTAACTATTGCATTTCGGTGAGGCCTCTGATCTGGTATACTCTAAGTGTTGGAATGATTAGTGGGTGGAGGTAACAATACATGTGACCTTTGTATGGTGCCTCATTTATCTGAGTATTTCATGTTGAAGCCACAATGTTTATCATATCAGATAGGTTCTGGAATATAGAAGTCAAAGGGATTGTTGTTGTTTAGTTGCTAAATCGGGTCTACTGATGGACTGTAGCCTGCCAGGCTCCTCTGTCTATGGGATTCTCCAGGCAACAATACTGGAGTGGGTTGCCATTTCCTCCTCCAGGGGATCTTCCCGACCCAGGGATTGAACCAGTGTCTCCTGCATTGCAGGCAGACTCCTTTATCACTGAGCCACCAGGGAAGCCCCTAAGCCTCCCTTAAAACCCCTTCACAGGGAGAACCAAGGCTTTTCCACATTGGGTGCTTTTATTTGTCCAAAGGTCACTTCAAGTCTGTCTTCAGCAAGCACAGGGGAGGAAGTTCACTTTACTGGAACAAGTTTATGGCACAGGTCCCCACCTTTGGTGACTATTCTCATGATATTCAAATGAAGTCATTTATGCACAGAAATGCTTTATAAACTTCAAGGATGCAAACAAATTATTATTATTACCAATGTGATAGTAACAGTTTAGGAATTTCTGTTAGGAAAGATAGCAGCTTGGTGTAGGGTCTAAGAATTTCAGGCTGGAAGCCCTGGACCCTAGGGAGCTGAGGCAGGGTGGGCCCTGCCTTGTGAAGGGAGGGAGTGATGTCATTTCAAGGGAAGGTAAGTCTGGGATCCCTGGTTTGGAGATAACCCTGTCAAGAAACAGTGTGAGGAGTCCTCATTCACTAGATGGGCGGTTTGATTTTCCAGTAGCTACTGCCTGAACAGGACCCACGCACAGTGGCACAATGTGTAACTTCAAAACAAGCTGGGCCCATAGATGTGTTTCACTGGGTGGCTCAGATAATGAACCCTAGTTGTACTGAGATAGCTTACTAATTGAACAGAAGGTGATGCTTAGTTACATTTATATGTATTTCACTACAAATATTGACAAAAAAGTAAAATATTATATTTTCATTACTTCTGAAAAGAGCCTTTGCAAAAGGTGTTAGTTCTGCAGTCAGTCAGTCTGAGCTTCAGAATTCTTCTGATGCAAAACCAGCTCTCTTTGTGCTGTTTCCCTGTACACTCAACACAGTGTTTTGGAAACCTGCAGTTATCTAAATTCCCATCGGATGACATTGTTTAATCTAACATTCCCTCTTTCATATATGAAAATAGCTCTAAGGACAAACCACAGAGAGGCTTTGAACACTTTCTGGTGGTTGGGAGGGAGTTTCCAATCTCACTCCCTCTCTTCTGATGGTTTTCCTACCCGCTCCCCAACCTCCCCCAGCCAACATTCAAAGGTCTGTAAAGGCCTCCAGCACTTCCTTCAAGAACTCAACAGGGGCAAGAGCCTTTGACTTTGGCCAAAAAAGGGCACCTGTCTCATCACTGAGCTTATTAGGCCACCCAGAGTCCAGATGTGTAAAAGTTTGTCTTAATGAATTTTTTTTGGTGTGAGAATTTAGGTCTCTGATACTGAGAGGAAACTACCATTGCTTTACAATATTGACTACCCCAATTTCCAAATATGAAAGCACAAAAGTAGGAAAACAGAACCCCTTAACCTTTTAAAAAGGCTGCAAATTGTTATTTTACTTTGAAGACAGCAGTAACTGAAAATATTAACAAAAAAGGTTTCTTCCAGGCCAAATCTTAAAGGAGTAAGCTGCTTTTTTAATACCTTAGGCTTATACAAAGGTCCTAGAAAACCCCAAGCTCTGCTTTTTGAGGACCTTACACCAAACACATTTATTTCAAACCTGTGAAGTGCCACCCTTTTTAAAAACAACCCGCTGCCCTCACCAATATTGTTACATGATCACTCATCTAAGTTATAATCTATAAACCGCCTTGATGAGCTACACACATGCAAAAAGTAGACAAAGTGAATAAACTTCTACTGTCGATGCTGCCGTAGAGGTATGTATGTTTAGCAAACATTTAGTTCATTATTTTATTTTTGTAAAACGAGAACTGATCGACAAAACCTTTCAAACAGACCCACCAGACGATAAATACCACCATATGTTTAATTCACAGTACATTTGGGCATAAACACTTCAATTACAGCTTTGTGTTTAGTATC
This sequence comes from Capra hircus, assembly GCF_001704415.2. NCBI lineage: Eukaryota > Metazoa > Chordata > Mammalia > Artiodactyla > Bovidae > Capra > Capra hircus. The sequence continues at coordinate 89,484,124 of NC_030808.1, forward strand.
AAAACCCTTTTCTTGTGTGCGCGTGTTTTCTCCACAGAGCCGGTGCTCTGGATCACATTTTGAAAATCGCTTATTACAGATAAAGCCCCTTTCCAGGTAGGCTTCCGAGAAACATATGTATTTATGCACACAAAGGTGCGAGCAGCTCTTTTCCCAAACAAATGTCCATATGATGCCTGCGCCGCGCTCTCCGCACATGCTCACCGCGTGCGTGTGGCCCGCCGGCCGCGCCGCGCTGCCCGGGTGCGCGCGGGGCCAGGCCGCCCCCGACCGCGCCGGAGCCCGGCTGGCCTCCCCGGGAAAGTTAACCGGCGCCTCCCCGCCCCCACCCGGCCCGGAGGCGCCCCGCACCCGGCGGCGCGCGGCGGTGGGGGCGGGGCGGCCGGGGGCCCGGCGGCGCCTGGGAGCGCCCGCGGGTCTTGCTTTCTTTTTAAACGCCTGCGCCGCACCCGCCCAGCCCCCAGCGCCGCCGCGGCGGGCGGGAGGCAGAGGAGCGGGGCCGGCGGAGGCCCCCCCCGCCGCGCCGCCGCCGCCGCCTCCTCCCCGCGTCCGCCGCGCCCCTCCCCCGCCGGCCCCTCCCCCGCGCGCCCGCCCGGCGCAGGCCGCTCGGGTTTGTTTTGCTGCGCGGCCGCCGCCGCCGCCGCCGCGGGCCTCGCGAGCTCATTTGTGCCTGGCTGGTCCCCATTCCTCTCTCCCCAGTGTTGAGTGTCTGAGCCGTTGGCTGCTCCGAACCGTTTGGCTCTTTCCCTTAGTAACAGCTTTTACCTTCTGCCTCAATTCCTCTCCCCGCTCGCGCCCTTCCCCCGCGCGCCGCCTCCCCCCGCCGCCGGCCGCGTGCGCCCCCGCCCCTCCCCCCGCGGCGGGAGCACCTCCGCTCGCCACCTGGGGACCCGCGCCGCGCTCCCCGCCCCCGCCCGCCCGGCGCCCATCCCCCGCGCCCTCCGCTCGCCGGGGTTATAATTGCCTCTCACCCCCCGGAGGGGTTATTTTGGGGGTGGTTGGAGGTGGCGGCGGCGGCGAGGAGGGGAATTTCCTTGTGCCTCCATTCCCGGGAGGGGGGGAGCGGCGTCGGAGGCCACCGTTTCCAGGTAAGCGCCAGGGGCCGGACCCCGGGGCTGGGGCGGCCGCGGGCCGGGGCGGGGGGCGCGGGCCGCGGTGGTCTGGGGGGCGCCAGGCCGCGGTGGTGGTGGGGGGGATGGGCGCAAGTGGAACATGCATTTTTCAACTTGGCCCTTCGGGGAGCTAGGGGTTTGATGGGGGAGGGGAGGGAGGGACGGCATTTAGGGTGCCCCATCCCCCCTTTTTGCTCTCCCAGGCTTCTTTGAAATGCTCACGTGCCTGCCCACCCCCTACCCTTTCCTGGTCCCGGGGGATCCTCACCCTTATTATGTTGTTGTCCCCGAAAATGTGCACGTCGGCCTGCTCCCCCTCTTCCACCCTTCGTGCATCTACACCCCCTTTTTGTGTGTGGTGTGTGTGTGTGTGTGTCTGTGGGGGAGGCTTTCAGGAAAGAATTTGCAGCAAATTGAATCAAGGAGCCATCATGAGGCCGACTCCTTGATAGCCTATTTTTAGCAGGGGAGAGGGCTTCGGTGCACGTTTTTTGGCGAAACCTCGGGCAGCGATGGAAGTCCGCGCCCCTCCCCCGGCGCGGCCCAGGCCCCGGCGCGGCGACCCCGGCCGGCGTGCGGGGGGCGGCTGTTGGGGCGCGCGTCCCGGGCGGGGGTGCAGGGGGGGAGGGGCGCGCGGCCGCAGGGCCGCACTCCGGGACGTGTTTATTTGTAACTTAGAGCTTTTTAGCGTCTTGAGGAGGCATTTGATAGAGCCTTTTTGAAGTTGGGTTCAGAAGTGTAGAATTGGCAAAGTTATTGCTAGCTTCCTGGTAAGTTTTGGGTGGCTCAGAGTCACATTATTTTCTGACAGTGTAAAGGCCACGTTGTGAGGGTGGTTTCTCGGTAACTTCCTCTTTGCAACCGATGTCATTTTTTGAACAGCAGCAGACTTTTATTTCAGTGAAATATTAATCTGAAATGGCAGCTCGAGGGAAGCCATGCGTGTGTGAGCGTGTTCAGTATTTTTGGAAGTTCCTAATTTGCTGAAATAGGCATCACTTTGCAGGGGCAACCGAGAATAAATTTGGGTTGTGAAAATGGTGTGTTTCATGTAAAATTTGAGTTGTAATGGCTTTTAAAAAACGCTCCCGTTCTTAGCTTGTCTAATGATATTCTCGAAAATAATGTGGTGATTACGAATGACTAAAGTGTTGGAACCAAGTTAAAAACTAGATTTTTCTGTGTCTGGAGTTTGCTTAAAACGGTGGACTGTGCGGGCATCAAGGTGAAGAGTTTTAGTGCCTATATGATTTATAGTTGACTGAGGGAAGTTGACTGTTGGCTTTCTGGTTTTCCAAGGAAGACCCTTCTGTTGATCTAAACAAGCTTGCTCATAAAATATGGTGGGTGAAATGTAGGTTATTTTTAGTCTGAATGGTTTAATTCCCCCTCCCCCATATAATTAGGTAATCATTTTCCTCCCCCCTTTTTTCCTAAAGACTCCTTTATCTGGTCGGATAATATGAGGCCCTGGTGGTGTTTTCATTTACTTAAAAAAAAAAAAGTGATAAATATCCTGATTACACGCTGAAGATACAGTGAGTGACTTTTTGGTTTTCCCAGTGTGGTTTATTTTCATTTTTGTTAAATCAGACTCATGCTGCATTGGTGTATTTTAGTAATCTTGACTTCCTGGGACTGTACGTTCTCACTCTTTTAATAAGTTTATAGTCTGGCGAAATAGGGCAGCTTTGTCTCCATGAAAACAGTGTGTATGTTGGGTTGTATCATGGGAGTTCATGGCAAGCAAGCTTCGGAAATTATCATTGAGCGCCGTTCTAGAAATAGTTAGCGTTTACCTGTGGAGGAGGGGCAGCAGAAAATATGCCTGAGAGTGGTTAGGCTTGTGATTTGTGTTTATACTTTTTGCTCTTAAATCGAGGTTTTCCTGCTGCTTTGGAATATATATGTTTTCACCCCAGTTCTGCTGTCTTGCACCATGTAATATATGTAATCACAACCATTAAATCCATAAACGACTATTTTTTTTTTTTTTTTGCCATTTGAGTTGTTAGAATCAGACCTAGAGGGCAAGGCACTAAACCGAATGGAGTATGAAAACAACATGTACAAGGAAAAAGTTTTTCTTACTGTTAAGGAACTTAATTATTTGTTAATGGCATAAAAATTGTTGCAAGGTTCACCATTAGTTTTATAAGAGGTTTTTTTTATTCCAACGTGTACCAGCTTTGGTTGTTAATATGGGGAACACCCCTGGTAAATGGAATGACCCCTTGTGAAGGTTATAGTTTTTCATTGGTTGTTTCAAAGAAGTATTGAATATTTTAATAACTTTTTGGCGCATGTTCAGAGATCTTTGTTAGGTCTGTTCTCAACATAAGATTTATCATGATTACCATGAGAACATGCCCAGGAGGAGAGTAAGAATAAGTAACTACTTCCTGTGTACTGGGAGCCTTTCAGGCTAATATGCAGAAAGGGCAGAATTACTATAAACATAGGGGTTACTGATAAGAGATGAGACTAATGGACCTTTTGAATGACAACCTGTTGAACAAATATATCTGTTCATATATGGCAATGAAATATAAGTACAACCTTGTCAAATGAGTAGCTGATAAAGGATTCATCTCCAATTTACTACAGCAGTTATTACTACATAGAATTTCTGACTTGACACATTTTGAGGAAGACATAATTTGTTGGATTTATTCATTTTCTGTGTTATTTGTAGAAAATGAATTGAGAAGAATGTGAATAGTTGTAAGTCAGGGGAGAGAGATGGCAGAAATATTGGCATTTGTCTGGGACTTTATATTTTTGTAGTACATGGAATTTGACTCATTTCAAATGACATAGTGTAAGTCGCTAACATGCCAAAAAAAAAAAAAAAAAAGCAGCCAACATCGAGTTATTTATACACCCCCATAGTACAGAAAGGCTAGGACCCCAGGGCTGTGTAGCAGACAACTGGTAAGAGTGTGGTCTGGTTTGGAGACCACATGTTGGTATATCCTGTTCTATTGCCAAGAGATACTTGAATTAAGAAACCTATGTGAGAGAGGCTATGCTGGAGAGGTTTACTGTTTACCACCTCCTGGTTTGGACTCCTTAAGAGTACAGTTAATAGCCCTATTATCAAGAGTCCAAGGAAAGGAACTCTGCTTGGGCTGTGCTCTAGGAAAGGTGTGAGGTGCTTTGCTATGTCATTCATACCCCAGTCTAATCCTGAGCTGGGTAGTATTTGTGGATGGTAAACCAGTGAGGTGAAGATAAGTTAATTCACTTGTTCAAGGCCACAAAAGGATCAAATGATGCACTAGTATTCAGACCTCTGTTTGAGCCCTAGTCCATTTTCTTTCTAGATGACTTTAGTTGGGCCTAAGTTTTGTCAGTCTTATCTGCAGATATCCTTTGAAAAACTACTGTTTTTAATGAAGTTTATAATTCTATAGTTGGGGTTGCTACCAACTGGGTCAAGTCATTGTGTGGATAAATGAAATTCATAAGGCTCACGTATCATTGGCTTAACTCTAGAACTGTTTATTAGTAAGATGTAATCTTCTTGTCCACTGCTGTGTTTCCGACTTTAAGACTCACTGCAGTGATGTAGCCTCTCCATACACTGCCAGCAGAAATAAGGAAATGTGATTCCATACTTAAGAAGGAAAAGCAGATCCTCAGAGCACATATTTCTGAAAACTTGTAAGAAAAGTGATAAAAGTCATTTTGTGCAGCTTACAGATTCTGTCAGGCGTTCTCAAGGTGAACTCCCCAGCGTCAGACTAAGGCTTCATCCCTTATGAATTTTATCACCTTGTGGGAACAATTCCACTGTGTCTTAGTTTGCTCCTCTGTGTAGTGGGACAGTCGACTTCATAGAGTTGAGCAGATTAAGAGAATTATATATGTGATAGAACTAGAGATTATCATTCTAAGTGGAGTAAGTCAAAGAGAAAGAAAAATACTGTATGATATGAGTGAAATCTAAAATACGGTACAAATGAATTATCTACAAAACAGAAACAGACTTAGAGACACGGAGAACAGACTAGCGGCTGCCAAGAGGGAGGGGGAAGGAAACGGATGGGCTGGGAGTTTGGGGTTGGTAGATGCAAACTACTACGTTTAGAATGGATACACAACGAATTACTGTATAGCACAGGGAACTATAGCCAGTCTCATGGAATAAATCATAGTGGAAAAGAATGTATGTATAAAAATGTGTATGTATGTATAATTGAGACGCTTGCTGTACAGTAGAAATTAGCACAACAATGTAAATCAGCTATTGCTGAATTTAGTTGCTAAGTCGTGTCTGACTCTTTTGCGACCCCATGGACTATAACCCGCCAGGCCCCTCTGTCTGTGGGATTCCCCAGGCAAGAATACATGGAAGGAAATGAGTTGCCATTTCCTCCTCCAGGGGATCTTCCCTGTTTCTCCTTCGTTGGGAGGCAGATTCCTTACCTCCGAGCCATCAGGACACTTTGATTAAAAAAAAAAAAAAGTATGTGTAAGTTGCTGAGAGCAGTAGCTGACAGATAAGCATTATGGAAATGTAAGGTGTTCCGGATGATGATGGCTTTGGATTTGAAGTTTGCTTCTTTGCATTACATTTTATTTACTTGTTATTTAAGTAGGGGCATAATGTCATAGAAAGTATTTAGCAGTTTTATTTCCTGAATTCTTGGGCAAAATAGTTGACATATGCTTAGCGTAATTTATCTACTCCTGAAGTTGTGACTTAAGTAAGGCTTACTGGAAGCATTAGGCTGGGTTATAACGCTAAGTGGAAGCGATACCAAGTTCATGGTTGGTGTAGGCAGTGGTGGGTCTTCTGTGTGTCTTTGTTGCTGTCCTTCTGTTGCTTGGACTTGGACTTTTAAATTCTGCTTGAACCATTTGAAACCTTTTCTAACTCTTTAAATAAAGAGAGATTTTATTTTTCGAGGATGGATCCGCAGTGTCTAGGATCTGCTTTTTAAATTGGAGTGATTACCTTAAGTAGGTTATAAATGTTTTCTTCAGTCTCAACCTTTTATCTGTGTTAGTGTTCTGCATTTTCAGCTGCTATCAAGACAGTTCCGCTTGGAGGTTCTGTTCCTTTGAAGTATCCTTGAGCCTTATTTTCCCTTTGCATTTTTTGTCACTCTTAATTCAGCAGTAGTGTCAACTACTACTAGAATTCCATGTGTCAGGAGCACAAAGGTGCTTTGGCAGGTACTTGTGAGGGAGTGACTGCTCTTTTAATTACCAACTGCTTGGAAACAAAGGCTCAGGTAGCAAGGAAGGGGTGCTGAGAGGGACTTCCGCCCAGTGTGTCTGACTTTCTAGGCCACAGTCTTAACCAGCAGTCTCTTTTCTTGGTGATGGAAGGAATGAATGAATGGGTTTAGGTTTCTGGGTTATTGCTTTCTTTTTCTGGCCGGGTGCTTTGGGCAGCCTTTCTTCTATCTTCTCTAACTGCCGACAGTGTAGTTCATTTAAATATTGGTTCATCATGTCAGTTCCCCTGCTGAAGAACCTGTAATGGCTTCCCTTTGCCAACTGGATATAGTTCATATGCTTCAAGTCTGGCCTTTAAGGCTCCATTCTAACCTGTGCAGCTTTATTTCCCACTCTTCGCCAACTGGGCTTCTTGCTTGCCTATCAAATAAACACTGCAGTTTTGTCGTACTCACTACTCTGCCTTTGCGTGTGCTCTTCTTCCCTTCGTCCTGTTTATAGCCTAATTTCAGTCCCACTTTCATGAGGCTTTTTCTGGCCATCCTGACTCAGGCTATTTTTTCTCTCAGATTGGATTGGATTTAATGAATGTCGCATACTCCGTAATTATTTATTGTTTTGTGAGAATGTGTCACATTGCCTCAACTACCATTAGATTTCTTGAAGGAAAAGACCATTTTCCTTAGCTGCTCAATCATCTCCTACTCTTTGTGACCCCATGGACTGTAGCCCACCAGACTCCTCTGTCCATGGGTTTCTCCAGGCAAGAATACTGGAATGGGTTGCCATTTCCTTCTCCAATTTTCCTTAGAGTATGTAGCAAAATTCTTGACTTTTGTATTATACTATCTTCATGATACAATGGATTGTTTCTATGAGGGCCCATGTTTAAATAAGAACAGTGACAGTCCTGTTTCACTCTTGGTACTGTGTCAAGCTTCTTTTTGAATTAAGCCTTCAAAGTTTAGTTATACTATAGTCACATAACCATTAATTTGAATTTTGATGTTGCCAGTGTTGACAAGGAAGGGGAGAAAAAGAACCTAGTCATTATTTAGAGTGAAATGAAAATGGATAATTTTATTCTCTTAATCCTGGGATAGTAGCCACAGTCCTGGTGAAAAACCTAGTCTAGTTGGGAATCATGTCACGCTAAATTGTCTTTATCTGATTATATTTGTGTTAGTTGTTATGAAACTTAAAGATTTTTGGATTTTGTTTAATTGTCAGTTTTTTTTTGCTTATTGTTTTCTCAGTAGTATGTCTAAATAAGGTTATGTTTTTAGCTCTCACTATATGTGACAGCCTTCTGACCACACTGGAATCCCAGTTGAGCTGTTACTATGAATGTGTTAACTCTCCATCATACAGCGTCGATGGGTCTCCCAGAGGAACGTCATTGTAACCATCTCTCTTCAATAGTTTTCCTCCTTTTTTTGGCCAGGCGACATGTGGGACCTTAGTGTCCCAGCTAGCGATTGAACCTGTGCCACCTCGGTGAAAGTACAGTCTTAACTAACCACTGGACCACCAGCGAGTTCCCTCTTCAGTAGTTTTTTGTGGTAAAGAGGTACCAGTCCACCTGGGTAATTTACTCTAAAGGCAACTATCTTGGTATTATGTCCTTTTGAAATTTTTAACATTTAGAGTTTTAAGATAGAAGGTTTCAGTGTCAAAATAAGTTAAATGTTACCCTGCTTTGTGAGAGCTTAGAGTCACAGCTCAGAAATAGTACAGTCAGACCATAAGGGTCATGCTGGAAGATCAGAAGTTCCATTTCAGTAAATGGAGAGTTCCAGAGGGTTAAGGAAGATATTTATGTGAAATGATCAACTTGAGGAATAAATGAGGAAGACTAGGTATTGAATGTTTAAACTGGGGAGTTTGCCACCTGTTTCCCTCTTTATTGAACATTTCTTTCAGGAGGTAGAATTTAAAATACAGAAGAAAACACGGCAGTCAGGGGTCAGAGATGGTCATTCCAGTGACTTCTTTATGTTATTTTTATGTGAAATTGTACTCAGGACTCTCAAACATTTTTTTTTTTTAAACAAAGGTGAGGTTTTCTGTTTTTAAGTAGTTTAAAACAAAGAATTTTTATTTGTTAAGGACTAGATACCAATCTGCGTCTTTATTTTGTCTGAGATCAAAGTTGGTACCGTTGCTTTCCTCTTTTTCCCTCCCTCCCTTCCTTCCTTCCCTTCCCCCTTCCTTCCTTCTGCATTGTATCCTGAGTGATAGGCATCATAACAAGGTGACCAGTGCCTTGGTTGGTAGTGGATGTTTGTGTTTTTGTTCTTAACTGCTTATGTACCTGAATGGTGGATTCACTATTAAGTGAATTTTTGGCCTTTTTTTTTTTTTTTGCAAAACCATAGTCATGTGGGTAGGTCATTTAGCTTCCAGAAAGGTATAAGAGGATAAGATGAAATGCTTCCTAAAGTTCGCTCTTTCATCCTACCGATACTTATACAATCAATTCCTATATTAAAATTCTGAGATTTTTGTGATTTAATTTTGTGACTCTTTTTTTTTTTTGAGAGAGAACTAAATTTTCTTAGTATATTGGAGGACTGAAAAATCTGCATCTTACAAAGAATAATAAATAGGAAGTACTTGACATTAGTGTAAGCAAACACCTTGCCAGAGTTTCACAGTTAATAGCATATTTCGGTGGTTACCTTCAACTGCTAATGGAGCACAACTTAAGGGTTAGGGAGAGGTGTTTTATGCTTTCCCCTTAATTTGAGCAGGCTAATTGGGTAGAGTGTGTACTAATTTTGTTCCATTTCTATTTTGCGATTGTCAGATGTCATTAACTGACAGTGTAAGGCAATTGGGTCATCTACTTTGGGTTTGTGAAATAAGGTAATGGGAGTAGATAATGAATGAATTTCCTTAATATTTTTTTCATTTTCTGTATGATTATTGTTTTATAGGATAAAATTTATCATATGTGTGTGAATTTTTAGATGCTGTTTGTAGCTGTATCAATGTTTTTTTTATCATCTTTTATTTTAAAATGTATAATGCAGTATTCTGCTGCTGCTGCTAAGTCGCTTCAGTTGTGTCTGACTCTGTGTGACCCCATAGACAGAAGCCCACCAGGCTCCCCCGTCCCTGGGATTCTCCAGGCAAGAACACTGGAGTGGGTTGCCATTTCCTTCTCCAGTGCATGAAAGTGAAAAGTGAAAGTGAAGTCGCTCAGTCGTGTCTGACTCTTAGCGACCCCATGGACTGCAGCCCACCAGGTTCCTCCGCCCATGGGATTTTCCAGGCAAGAGTACTGGAGTGGGGTGCCATTGCCTTCTCCATAATGCAGTATACTTGAAAATTTTTCACCCACTTAAGTGATGGATTTTCCCTAAATCACCTTTGTCTGTTTTCCTTAGTAAGCAAATATATATTTGGAGATCTTAAACTGGGGTTTGGAGTGAAGCTTGTTGCTGTATCAGGGAAATACCAATAACTTCCCTATTCTTGTGCAAAAACTAACAGACCCTTTTTACTTCTTTGACCTTGGGCTTCTATATGTCCTGCCAGCAGAGGTCACCAGTTTTAGCACCTGGTGAGAGATGTTTTGTGTGTACTGTTTCTATACAGATTTTGGTCAGATTTGATGTTTAAATTCTAGTACTTTTAAGATCTTCTCAGAGATACATTTAAATGAAAAAACGTGGAGGCAGAAAAGGTCTTGTACAGCTCTGTGCCATTTTAGCGTAACAGGGAGAGGAATGGGAAGGACCCCCAGGATGGAGTGTGCGTGTGTGCTTGTGTGTGTTGCGTGTGTGCTTGTGTGTTCCACGTGACTCCAGCAGGATACACAGGAGACCAGTGACAGGGTTTGGGGAGTGGGGTTGAGGTGGGGAGATCATGTGGCCAGATGTGGGAAAGGTTTATGTTCATCTGTAGAACTGCTTGAATTTTGCTATGTTAGTATTACCATTTCAAAAAAAGGAGCAGTTGGGAAAGAGCAAGACAGCCAGTTAAGAATTCTTAATCTTCCTAGCTCTTTCAGTTTGAGCTGTCAAAAGAAGACAGAAAACTGTTCATTTATTCCATGCATTCCAGTCAGTTCTTAAAGAGCTGGAACTATATATATTTTTGCAAAAACTTATTTTTATTTTTCAGATTTGTTGGCAGAATTAGTCACTGAATATGATTAAAACGTGTTATTTCTGTGTCATGACTGGGTCATAGTGAAATTGTTTAGTGATAGCAAACTGATGATTTTCGAGTCATGTCCATGGTTGATAATTTGAAATTAACTCAATGCAAAGAGATGTTGGCTACAGCAGTGTTGCCTGATTTCAAAAGTGTTGTTTTGTCAGGGCTTAGGAAATTGGGTGAAAGTTCTCATAGTTTAGTAGTTAATTTCAGTAATTATGATAGTCTGTGGTATAAGGGGAATTGTGGATTGTGATATTGCATGGATTCTAACATTACTTGTGAGTTTGGATAAATGTGTTATTGACTCTAGGGAGATAGATACATTAGATCTTGATGCTATTTGGGTTGCAGTTGGTGTCACTTGTAATTGTGTCAGTTGTAGTTGTTCATTGGTTGTTTACCAGTAGAGGGTCTTGCCTTATTTTGTGCTCATAGTTTTCAACTTAAGCTAGAACAACCTCTGAGAAGATAGCATCTGTTCATGGGCATCACGTTCTGCTCTGTGACCTGATGCCTCCCTTTCCTGAGGGCCGGGCCTCTGTCTTCAGCAGTGAGAGGCCTAGGTAGGCTCTGTGTCTGATCTTTGGCAGTAAACTCTTTCTGCAGGGTGTTACTGTGGCAAAAAGCTCAGGCTCTGGAGCTCAGCGTCCCTGATTTGAATCCTGTCACTCCAGCTTATCGACCCTGGCTGGCCATAGTCTGTAGGGTCGCAGAGAGTCAGACAGGACCGAAGCGACTCAGCACAGCAAACAGCACCCCAGCTTATCAGTTGTATGGCTTTGGAAAGTTATGTAACCACTCCAGTTGGTTTCCACTCTGACAAATGGGAATTTTTCTCTGTAGAGCAGTTGTGAGGATTGAAATGTGAAGGCAGTTGTCATGGGGCCAGCATATAGGATGTTCTCAAATGCTAGCTACTGCTTGGTGCTTTTGTTAGCTGCAACAGCAACAGCTGAGGAAAGAGACAGGAAAGTGACACTCTCCTGTAAACTATCGTGGCTTTCTGTGGCAGCTGCAGGGAAGGGGATGGTTACCATTTCCAGTTCAGAGAGCTGTGACTGGATTTGGCGACTGAGCTTTTGTTGCTCCCTCTAAAATGAGGATGTGTGTTGTGGAGCTTTGTTGTGTCTCTAATACATATGTTGTTTTACAGTGATGTTTTGCATTGAATTTGGTCACTTCTTGATAAGATGCATCAAGAGAAAACAAAGTTACTGCCTTTTAAAAACAGTAAAATCTTCCTGCTTTTTTGGGGTGGAATCACTCTTCTTTTTCTCCAGTCTGGGAGATCCAGCGTGCTCTGGCTCTCAGTGGACACTGCTTGGATGATCAGTCATTTCCAATACTAGTGTTACACAGTCTGCAAACTTGGAATTGGACTTTCACTCAGAAATACATGAGTATTTTACACCCATACACACCCTGTGTTACCTATAACACCGGGTGTGTATGGGTGTAAAAATAAGTAAGTTTTCAGGAAATTGTGCTTGCTTTAATATGTGGTACGCATTCGTTTTCTACACTGATTTTAAACATGCTTTTATAAACTGGTAAGCTGATTTTATTTTACAAGTAATAATTTCATTATTCACTGGATTTAGAGTCAGTACTCAAAAATCAGAAGCAAAGTATTGCTCTGAATGGTAGGGCATAGATAATTACAGTTATTGGTGCTCACGTCTTTAGGTAGTATTCTGAGGCTCTGTTAGGATTCTGAAGTTCTGATGCCCCAATTTTTGTAACGTATACATGCAAATCGTAAGGAATTTTGGTTGCTAATAAATGTGAATATAAAAGGCTTTTTTAGGGGTAATCTCTGAACAGCTCTGGATTAAGAACCCTGGGTGCGTCTCATAAGAGCGTTAATTATTAACAAGGGAGTAACCATCATACCAAATTTCTTATATCTCATCAGGAAGGAAATATGGGTAATTGTTTTGTACTATTTAAAACTAACATATCTTAACATATTGACCAGCTAAAGTTACACGGTTTGATGGAAGATTAAGCTTCCTTCTATGACATCCTTCAATTAACATCCTGGCCTGTGCCCACTGATCATGTTTCTGGCACACATCTCTATTTGACTGAGTGTTAATTGTTGATTAACACTCTCTCAATGCGCATGGCCTTCCTTGAAGACAGTTGCATTTCACTCACCTTTTCCTCAGCATCTGTCCAATGCCTTGCACAGGGTAGACGTTGCATTCATGTTGATCTGAATCCATGAAGCTCTCTGAGTGAGGTACAGGTTTTCTAGTATAAACCCTGACTTCTGAGACAGTGATTCAGATATGCAGAAGTAGAAAAGGGATCTATCCATTTTCACAAATTCATTGACTTGGATTTGTGTTCTTTCTCTAAGACTTGTGAGGGTCTGCTTGATGATCTAACATCCTGTTTTTGGTGTCTTATAGAGACAGTGAATATGATAAAAACCTGGATTAAAAGAAACAAAGACCCTGACCTGACATTAGCAGTTACACTTGATTTTGGGATGTTTTGTGGACTTGTCCACATGTTCGTGGTACTCGTGTACTTTTCCTTGGTCTCCCCTCCACCCCTCATTGGAACTTTTACCTGATACTGATAATGCCTTTCTTGCTTGACCCCCTGGTATGTGTGTTCAGTCGAAACATCTACTGATGTCTCCCCTTTGACCGTGGCCTTCCCTTAGGGCTTAACACACTCCATGCCCCTTGTCTCTTTAAACCAGGCATTGCAGTGCAGGTGACTCTGTGGCCCAAATTGGGTCTTAATTCTGACCTCTTCTTCTGACCTACGGCTATCCACATTCTAACATGAGGTTACCCTAAACTTTTTTCCTGAATTTCTGTTACTGAATGTAGGCTGGCAGTGGCATTACATTCTCATTTGATGATGAGACAGAGATGGAAGATTGAGGAGGATCAGAGAGGGAAGAAATAGGAATGGGTATGGTAATATTCAGTTGTTAGGGTGAAGTGGGGCAAGATCCTCTGCCTTTAGCTACTGTTGAAAATGTCCAGGATAATCTGAGACACTGGGTGTTGGAGTGGAGTTTAGAGATAAGCAATCTTGGTAGATGTGTCTGTTACCATTTGAAGCCTTCCACAGTGGAGGTTGCCCCCCTGCACACCTCCAGCTTTACTGAGGTATAAAAGATGATTCTTTTGTCAGAGGGAGATAGTTGCTCTCTGGAAACCAGGGAAGGTAAGATTTTCAGTTTTGCAACAACATTTCAGTGATGTTTTAAGAAACACTTATACTTAATAAATTAAAGTTTAAAATTCATCTGCAGATTTAAAAAATTCCTAAGGTTATACATTTAAAAGATGAACATTTTCACTTGTAATGTTGTTAAAACTGGCAGAGTACTATTAAATGGAATGAACACAGGATTCATCCTAGAATAAGCTTTTGCGTTTTTTTACACTTTGTTTACTTGTCTGCCTGAGAGTACTTTTGTTTAAGTAGATAACTTAATCTTTCGTATCTGTAGGCTCTTTGCTTCTTGTATTAGGTATGTTTTCTCATTTCTTCTCTACTTGCTTTGTTCCCTTTTTGGGGTCATATATTCTTGTGAATAGCTGGCTGCCTTATTTTTATCTAGTCTCACTTGTTTTGCATTTTCTTCATGTATGTTTTGGTAATAGATAGTATTGGTTGGTTCATTTGGTTTGACAAATTGATGTAGAAGTGACTTGATATAACTGAGAACTGGTAGTAACAGGAAGAGTGGCTGCTTTTGTTTTTTTGAAATTGTGTATAACAGCATATCTTTTGATAAATACTAAGGTAGTTACATATGGTGTAACTTACATGAATGCATATATAGTTTTATAGAATGCATGGCAGAGACATTTGTACATACTGCTGTGTAGATAATATATAAAATGCTCAAAAAGTGTCAGTTTCCTTCTTTTTTCTCTGTGGGTTTTCCATCATACTTAACATAAAATTGAAATATTTTTCCTTAGCCTGTGCAGGTTCCAGCAGCACATGATTTGCCCTTTGGCCACCTCGCAGTTGTATCCTGTTTCATGGCACCCTTCCCCTTGTTCACTGTGTCCAGCCACACCAGCTCCACGCCCACAGAACAAGCTTGTTCCTGTCTCAACACCTTAATTGCTTTACTCTCGGCCTCAGGCTTTGCCCTGAGATTGTAATGGCAAATTTTTTTTTTTTATGTCATTCAGATTTCAGTTCCAATGCCCTCACCTCTTAGAGACCTTAGAAAGGTCACAATGAAGTAGCTGCCCACTCCCTAGCCATTTTCAGTCACCTAGCACTTATCTCTCTCTCTGATAGCCTTAATTGTTGATTTATCTTTTTAAATGCATCGCTATAATTTAAACTCCCTGAGAACAGGGATGGGCTCTGTCTTGTCATACCAGGACCTAAAACAGGACCTGATAGTTCAGTAAATATTTGAGTGAATTGTTCTCTCAGGAATGTTTTTGTGACCAGCTGATAGACTTAAACTGGTTTGTCCTTACAATAGAATAGTGGAAATAATTCATTAAAAGGTCAGCATTTAGGGGAGGGTTGGAAGAGAGTTTACTGCCTTGGAATCTCCATTTGGGGAAGTCCAAGGACATATGTGAGTGCTGTCTGCTTTTCTTGGAGAAACATACTTACAGTGTTTGAAACAGGAAAAGAAAAACACAGATGGGTAATTGATAAACCAGTTTGAATATGTGCTTGTGTTAATCATAAATGTTAGATTTTAGTAGGTTAATACTTCATTTTAAGATGTGTATTTCATACATGAAAAATGACAAGGGCTGGTTACCCCTATTTAGGCTTTGTACAGGTTCAGGAGATTTTGAAATTTACCGTTAGTTATATTTACCTGTGATATTCTGTCTTGAGAGTCATGGTCAGCTTCCCAAAGTTGGTATATGACTCAGACCTTTCTCGGTTCAGATTGCTGCTACTGCTGCTGCTAAGTCGCTTCAGTCGTGTCCAACTCTATGCGACCCCATAGATGGCAGCCTACCAGGCTCCCCGTCCCTGGGATTCTCCAGGCAGGGACGCTGGAGTGGGTTGCCATTTCCTTCTCCAATGCATGAAAGTGAAAAGTGAAAGTGAAGTCGCTCAGTCATGTCCAGCGTCCCCATGGACTGCAGCCCACCAGGCTTCTCTGTCCATGGGATTTTCCAGGCAAGAGTACTGGAGTGGGGTGCCATTGCCTTCTCCTCAGTTCAGACTAGCTTAAGCCAAAAAGGGAGTAGAATCAAAATGGATCAGGCAACTCATTTGTAAGAAAGAGCATTGAGCCAGCTGGGCTTTAGGAGACAGCTAGAAGCACACCGATTTGAAAGCTACTGGTCATCTTTGCTGATACTCTTGTCTCTTGTTTGTGGATGAGCTTCCCTTTCTCACAGTAGGGTTGCTTCCTTCGCAGGGAGGAGAACACTGGCCAGTGCCGGTTTTCATTCTCTGTTTTCTCCTGCTGTGGAGGAGGGGCTACCTCTTTCTGGGTTTCATTTGAAAACCTCTTGCCTGCGTGAGTGCTCAGCCGTGGCCAACTCTTTGGGACCCCATGGACTGAAGCCCCCGAGTCTCCTCTGTCCACAGAACTCTCCAGGCAAGAGTACTGGAGGGGGCTGCCATTCCCTTCTCCAGGGCATCTTCCCGACCCAGGGATCGAACCTGCGTCTCCCGCACTGGCAGGCTCTTTACCGCTAGTGCCCCCTGGCAAGTGTAATCTGGGACGGTGTCCACCGTGGCCACAGGCCTATCAAAACTACGGCTGCTTCCGGTCCCTGGTGGGAGTGGCGGGGCGGGCGGGGGAGCCATGGGAATGGGGACTGAGTGAGATCGGGGGCGGCTGGGCAGACAGCCTCTCCCCTCCTTCTCTCGCTGCGTCACCGCCTCACAAAATGGGACTCCGCTTATGGTTGGGGGATGGTGCCTTTAATCCACCATAGATTGTCAGATAAAATTCCTTTAACAATTCGGGAAATTATAATTTATTCCTCGATATAGTGTGTGAAAGATGATGAGATGGGTTTCACGGGGTAAAGGGCCTAGCTCTGAATTGAAGGGAGAAAGTTGACCTGAAGTGACATTTCTTTTTTTCTTTTTTTGTTCTGGGGTTCCCAGTCTTTTCAAACTCAGATGCGTTTTTTAAATGAACAATTGAGATCTTTCATGTGGGTTCTCTTCGTCTCTGAGACAGTACAGAATATGCCTGCAGTGCAGGAGACCTGGGTTGGGAAGATCCATCCCCTGGAGAAGGAAGTAGCAACCCACTCCTGTATTCTTGCCTGGAGAAGTCCATGGACAGAGGAGACTGGCAGGCTACAGTTCATGGGGTTGCAAAGAGTCGGACACGACTGCGCAACTAACACACGTGTGTGTGGTAGCAATTGTAATTTTATGAACTCAGTCTCTGGCTAATATGAGTATTCAAATGAATGTCTTCTCAAAATGAGTTACACAGCAAATAATTTGATGCTATTTATGTTTGTTTTGTTTTTCGCATTGCTTCTGGTAAACAGCTAATAGAAGGCAGTATTTGAGATCAGCTATTAGAAAGTTATCAGGAAGTTAATTATACATATTTAGGGAATATTTTAATCCCTGAGGAAGATAACGACCTTCATCCTAACTAGGTAGTTAAATAATTTTAGCATGTAATATTAACAGGTTTTATATTCCAAACGATTACTGTTTTGAGCAGTGTTTCAGCATTCACTAAAATAAAATGGTTAGCTGTGTACAAAAAGCCTTCTGCCACCCAAGAGATAGTCTTTCTGGACAGCAGTTGCTTCATCTTCAAAACACTGAACCAGGTCCCTGAGGTTGCTTTTGGAGTTAATGCTCTTTGACCCTGAGATTGCACATATAATTTAAAAATTAAGTCTGTGTTCAGCCAAATTAAATGGAAAATATACTATACTGGTCTCTTCAGGTTAATCAATACCTGGGCTGTTTTTTCCTAAAGAAAATGCTTGCATTTCTTTGACACTGTCTTAATTTTGAAAAAGCCATAAAGAAAATATTTTTTAGATGTCTGAAAAGACACTTCTTTTATTTAATCCAATAATCTTTGAGTTCGGAAACATTTGTTACATCTGATTTCACTGTAGAGAAAACTGAAAGAGATAGCATCAGACACACTTTTGAGAATGATTTTTCTTTAATGCCCTTAATTGTATGATTGCTGACTGTCAACGGCAATAATTTTTCAGCAGGTTTTATTAGAAGTTGTACTGAAAGTGTATCTCTTAAGTACTATGAGAAAATGCTGTTCACATTTGTAATTTTTTAAATACTAAAATAAATTTCAAGTGTTGCTCATATTAACTACTGCGAATCTGTGTATATTAAAATAATTTACAATAAAAGTAGCTATGTGAGTGATACAACAAAAGGAGAGAGGATATATGTTAGGGCATAGAGACGCCAAACAAGTTGGTCTTTTCTGGCAAACAGTTTGGTTTATGTGTAGCATAAGCTTCGAAAGCTGGAGAGTGATGAGAACAGGCAGGATAGGTAAGTAGGGATCATGCCACGTAATGACTGCTCTGTTGTGATAAAGAATTTGGACATTCTTCTGTGGCAATAAACTAGTGAGGAACGTTTAGCCTAACTGCAGGATTGTATTTTATCCCTGGATATAGTGCATGAAGAATGACATGATGGTTTCAGGGGGAAAGGCCTAACTCTGGACTGAAGGGAGAAACTTGATCTGATAGTGTTATTGGTGAGAACGAGACCACGTATTTCTGAGAGTCTTGCAAACTCATCCACATTTCTGAATTCTGGAGGTAAAAAAAAAGGCAGTTGGAAATTCAGGAGCGAATGGAGCAACCAGATTTTCTTCTCTGTGGCGTGCTACTGCTTTTCTTTTTGTGGAGAACGGGGATATGAAAACTGTGGATCTGTGAGGATGGGGAACTAATTTGTTGTCCAAATGGCTAATGGATAAAATCGGGGACCAAGGAAGGGAGCGGGAGATTGCCCGTGTCATCATGAATCTTAACTGAGGGGTAACTGAATTAGGTATTTACTGGAGAATAGTCACCAAAAAAGTGAATTGATACAGTTTTACTAGTTTATGAAGATTCTAGTGGGTATAATTTTTTCTAGGTTAGTCACATTTTCATATATCGTCAAAGCTTTTGAAAAGTTTTTATTAGCATAAAAGTCATTAGAATCTCAGTTTGATAACTAGGAAATTAATCTAAATTGAGTACTATTTAACATTATGTAATTAAAATTGCATAAATTTTGCTTTTTAAAAAGCTTGTTATTTTTAAATAATTTTAGACAGTACAGAAGAGTACAGGGCTGAGGTTATGGATACTCAGGGATGACTACCACAGAGGTGATGTGCCTGTCTTGTATCGAGTGCACATGTC
Organism: Capra hircus; assembly: GCF_001704415.2. Classification (NCBI taxonomy): domain Eukaryota; kingdom Metazoa; phylum Chordata; class Mammalia; order Artiodactyla; family Bovidae; genus Capra; species Capra hircus. Next base: position 89,502,950 of record NC_030808.1, read on the forward strand.
TGCATTTACATGGTATCAATTGTTACAGGTGTTATTAACCCTGATCACTTGATAAGGACTGCTATTATGCTTTTATCTGTTGGTAGCATTGTTTAGGGGCTTCCCAGGAGGCACTAGTGGTAAAGAACCTGCTTGCCAGTGCAGGAGACATAAGAGACGTGAGTTCAGTCCCTGGGTCGGAAAGATCCTCTGGAGGGAGGTGTGGCAACCCACTTCAGTGTTCCTGCCTAGGTAACCCCATGGACAGAGGAACCTGACGGTCTATGGTCCATAGGATCACAAAGAGTTGTACACGACTGAAACGACTTGGCACACAAGCAGAATTGTTTAGATTGGAACTATCCAGTCATGTACTGAGTACCACACATGTAACTTGACGTTTTCTAGTAATCACACTGAAAGAAGTGATAAGTGAAATTAATTGTTAAACAACATGTTTTATTAATCCTAATGTAACCACAGTATTATCATTTCAGCAAGTTTCTTCATTATGAAGTTACTGTTTTTCTGCTTTCCATACTCCATTCATTAGAAGTAAGTCATTAACTTCAGCCCTTATTTGAATGTGAAGGATGTTAAGTTCCACCTGCTAGAAAGAAAAGTATCAAAGAACTTGTAGATAATTGTTGAAGTTACTATAGTAATCAAGAAATATTTCGGGAAGGTGCTCTAAGAATGTGTAGGTAGCCTTTTTCTTTAAAGTTTTGCCCAGTAATTTGAGCATTTGTCAGTGGGGCATTGTTTGCACCAGTGATTGCTGGGGGGTTCTAATGGTGACTTTAGTTCTCTCATACCTTCTACATGTATTAATTGGATTTTTCTGTACAAATGTGTTCTTTTTCACTCATTTATTTTTTCAGTTGTTTATGTGCATGTGGATTCATGGATTTTTATTTTGGTCTTTGGGTTATAAATTAATATCATTAATATTAATAACTCCTTGTTTTGTTGCTCAGATTCAAGCTTTGGCCACTGGGAACTCACTTAGGCTGCTTTCGGTACCCTTTCAACATGACCCATCCTTTGTTTTTTTAATCTCTTTCTAACCAGCAAGTTGTGCCAGGTTCATCTTATATTTTTCCTTTCCTAGCCCTAGAAATCAGCCATGTCTCCAAGAAACTCTGGCTCCCTTTTATTGGAATCACAGCAAAATTTTATTCTAATTCAGAAAGTAATGTCTTTATGTGGATTTTACAAAGTGTCATTATTGGCTTGTGTCACATTTTTCTTATGGTTTCTGAACCACATTTATTCACTCAGCAAACTTTTAAAAAATATTCGTATGCCAACATTTTTAGTAGGGATCCAGGGTCAAATAAGACGTGGTCATTGATGCCAAGGGGTCTAGATGTGAAAAAGCAGATTTTTTTTCCGCCTCCAACATACACTGAGGGCCTGTTATGTGCCAGGTACTGTACTACAAGTGAACAGGAAGTAATAAGAGCCGGAGAAGGATAGCGTCGGTTGTTTTTAGGAACACATGGGAGGGGTACTTAAGCCTGAATTGGGCCAGATGGAATGTGGAACAAGTCTTGAAAATGACTAGATCTTGAGTGTGAAATTGAGTGGAGAGGAGGGGTAAGGGAGAGAAGCTATTCCAGGAGGAGGAAAAGCATTGTCAAGGCCACTGGGGATGATGAAGAGTGAGGTAGGTCTAGAGACCCATATGTGGGTGGTGGTGTTGGGGGAGATGGGGGCAGTGGTGGCAGGATACAGATCGTGAAATTCCTGGGGGCAAGCCAAGCTCTGAAGAGTTGAAGGACATTTCAAAGGAGTTGGAGGGTAATGTGATCAGATCATCCTGTTGGCACCTTGGCGGATGTGTTGGCTTTCTTGAGGCTCTTGCCATGACAGAGGTGTGAAGTGCAAGTCTTAACCAAGAACTGTGTCAGTAGTTCTCAGACTTCAGTATGGATCACCTGGAGAAGTTGTTAAAACATGTTCTAACATCACTCAGCCCCACCCCCAGAGTTTCTACTGTCTGTCTGGGGTGGGGCTCAGAATCTGCATTTCCTTGGACAAAGTAGTGCTGAATATTTTCTGTTCAGTTGTAACAACTTCAGTTCAAACTATTGATACTTCTTAAAGATTAAAAACAACAAAATTTTAATACAGACTCATACTTTTTTGGGGGAGTCTATGATCATTATATATTTTACATGTTTATAGAAATATGTCTGTATAGTAAGTAAAGCTGATGACTACTTTGAAAATGGTTTTATTGGGTAATTTATTCAAAATGTTTGAAATTCAGAAGTGTTCTTTCTCTTCCTGTTTTCCTAACCCCCCTAGCTACCAATTACTTTCCTGGAACCAAACAGGGATATCAGTTTCCTCCCTATCCTTCCAGAGAAATACCATGTATAAAAAATCCAGTGCATGTATAATTTCCTCAGTATTGTTTTGGACACAAATGATAGCATGCTAGTCCCTCTGCTGTATTTCACTTCTTTCACTGATGTATTTTAGATCTCATATCAACACCTGAAGAGCTCGCCTTCCCCTTTTTAGTGGTGGTAAGGTGTTTTATTGTATGAATATACCGTAGCACGTTCAACTTGTTTGCCCAGTTGATGGATGTTTAGGTTGCTTCAGTCTCCTGCTGTTACAGACAGTGTTGCAGTGAATAACCTTGTTGTGTGTCGCCTGTATGTGCAGGGGCATTCGTGTGATGAACTACTTGAATTGGAACTGCTGACTCACAGGTTGTGTGAATGCGAGTACACACTCTGTCATGTCTGACTCTTTGCGACCCCATGGACTGTGGCCTGCCGGGCTCCTCCGTCCGTGGGATTTTCCCGGCAGGAATACTGGAGTGGGTTGCCATTTCCTCCTCCCAGGGGATCTTCCCAACCCAGGGATTGAACCCCCATCTCCTACTTGGCAAGCGGATTCTTTACCACTGAGCCACGGGAAGCAAGTGGTGTAGTCACTGCTGGACTGACTCCAGAGGCTGCCACAGTTCACACCACTGATCCCAATGTGAGTAACTGCTCACACTCTTGCCAACGTCGTGTTAACCAAATAAAACCGTTTTGCTTTTTGCTTACATGATAGTAAAGATGATATTTAATGTTTTTAAGTGAGTTTGAGCATCTTTTTATATATTTTGGTCATTTCTTTCAGTGAACTATCATTGTATTTTGGACTCTTTCACCATTTTTTTGTTGTTCGTTGTGGTTTAACTTGTATAACGTACAGTATACACATTTTAAACTCGGTGAACTTTCTTTTATTGAGGTGTAATTTCCTGTAAAATGAACAGATCTTAAGTGTACGGTTTTGATGAGTTCTGACATTTTTATGTGACGATATAACCAAGCCCTCCAAGATTTAGAGCGTTTCCACTGCCCAGAAGTAAGTTCCTTCAGGCTTCCTTTCCATCCCCTTTTCCTTTCTCCTTACCTCAGGCAGTCACTTTCTGATTTCTTACCATCAATTAGTTGTGTGTGTTAATTTTTAACATATCATAAACTCATGTAACTACCACAGTCAAGACAGAGAACATTTCTTGCCTTGCAGTGGGTTCTCCTGTTCTCCCCCTGCAGTCTTGCCACCAAAGGTAACCACTACAATGTCCCGGGTCAACTGTAGATACATTTAGTAAGCTTGTAAGTCATCACCCTGTTGTGTTAGTGTTTTGTTTTTTCTCACTGCTGTATATGGGAATATAACCATTATTAATTTTATTGTGGATTGACAGGTACTTGGGTTTTTTCAGCTTTGGTTTCTCTGAATAAAACTGCAGCGAATATTCATATATCTGTATTTTGGCAGATCTAAGAACTTACATCTTTATAGTATGTTAGAAATGGACTAAGGGCTATACGTTAGTTATAGGTATATGTCTATTTAACTTTAGTAGATGCTGCCAAACAGCTACCCAATATTTCCACAGTGTTTGAGAGTTTGGTTGCCCGTATCTTGGTCCTTTGAGTTTCAGCCTTTCCAGTGGAATCTCATGATTATAATCTGAATTTCTGTGCGAAAATGATGTTGAGTATCTTCATGTGTTCATTGTTGACTTGTTTTTTAACTGGGTGATGGATCTTGGAATGATTTGTAGGAGTTATTTTTAATAGTGTATGTTTATAAGCGCATTGTGATATGAGTTTACAAATATGTTTTTTACTGGTTTGTAGTGTATCTTTTACTTTTGATTGCCTGGCAGAAATCACAGTGAGTAAACTTTAAATAAGTAAAGTAGACTTTATTTTGATTAAAATTTTAATTGTTTCAAAATTGCCTCCTAGTTTTGTGGTATACTTTAGAAAGTCTTGCTTCATTCTGAAGTCACCATATTCTAACAAACTTAATGTGTTCCCAAATGTATGATATTTTATTTTGTGTATGGGGTCACAAAGAGTTGGACACGACTGAGTGAGTGAGTGCACACACGTTTTCCTGTACAATAGGGAAAATGTTATTAAACTGACATGATTTTTTTTACCTCTTAGAATCTTTACCTTATACTTTTAGTTTTGTATGTACTACTCTTCCAGATAAATGAGAGGAAAATAGTCATGGAATATATTGGTTAAAGTATTTCCCCTAATTTTTCACTTTTAGAGTAGGACTTCCGAGGTGCCTTTTGACTTACTGTTGTGTTTCTCTATTGTCTTTTGTACCAGAGAGAGTGTTGGTGGGGAGATGGGAGGAGCATTTCTTTAAAGAATTTAGAAAACATAACAAAACGAACACCTAAAAGCCATTGAGGCTTTGCTCTTAAGCTGACTTTGCAATTAAGTAGACCTGACTTCACTTTCACTTTTCACTTTCATGCATTGAAGAAGGAAATGGCAACCCACTCCAGTGTTCTTGCCTGGAGAACCCCAGGGACGGGGGAGCCTGGTGGGCTGCCGTCTTTGGTATCGCACAGAGTCGGACACGACTGAAGCGACTTAGCATGCATGCATGCATTGGAGAAGGAAATGGCAACCCGCTCTAGTAGTCTTGCCTGGAGAATCCCAGGGACCGGGGAGCCTGGTGGGCTGCCATCTATGGGGTCGCACAGAGTTGGACATGACTGAAGCGACTTAGCAGCAGCAGCAGCAGCAGCAGCAGCAACTTCCAGGTGTCCCAGTGATAAAGAACCCACCTGCCAGTGTGGGAGACACAAGAGACTTGAGTTGGATCCCTGGGTCAGGAAGATCCCCCGGAGGAGGAAATGGCTCCTCCAGTATATTTGCCTGGAAATTTCCATGGACCGAGGAGTCGGGTGGGGGGATGGGGGTGGGGGGTGTATGGCTGCTGTCCATGGGATTGCAGAGCTGGATGTGAATGAGCACGTCATGCAGATCTAGTTTATTTTTTTTTATTCTAGCTTTATGAACCTTGGTAAACTTTTCGTATTCACCAGCTTCTGTACCTCTTTATCTTAATTCTGATTTGTAGGGTGTAAAAGAGTGGCCAGCTAATGTTTCAGCTTCCCAAGTTGCTAACCTCCATTCTGCAAATGTTGATGCTGGTTGTGTAATCACAAACAAGGACAGGTATGGTGTGATGTTAGCTGGCCAACACTAATTGTAAAAAAAAAAAAAAATCTTTATTTTAAGACTCTGTATCTTACATTTGATACACAGTATGAAATCAGAGAAGTGCATTTTTCTCTACATTGATGAGTTTGAATTATTTCCTTCAGTTAAAGAAATTATAATGTCCTGGTTCAGTAATTTTTTGTGTGTATACATGAATATATAAACATGTAATTCAGAAAAGGCTAAAAAACAAACAGAAAAACGAAACAACAAGCAACAATAGCAATAACAAAACCACTGTCCTGTATATGTTGCTGAGCTATTTACTGCCTTCTGAATATTCACAGCCTTGGCCAGTGCTGCTTGGGAGAATCAAGTCTGGTGCTAGTGGCCGTTTTACAGTGATTATCTTTTATGTACATGTAGTGCTGAGGTCAGAGTCTCCGACTTGCATTTTACTAATTGAAAATGGAATTAACTTAAGAGGTTCATAAGGTACATAAAAATGTGAGGTAGATGCAGGGAATAATCTGTTTGCCTACTGTTTGCAGAAATCTCTCTTTAATAAGGGTTTTGGGTAAAAGAAAACTTAAAGGGCACATAGACCAGCTAAAATAACCTCATGAAAAGTGAGAAAGGCAGGAATTGGCTTGGGTGTCTGAGATAGTAGGTGGGCAGAACTATTAGAAAAACAATTATTATATAATAACAGAAATGGAAAATTACAGTGTTAAACATTTATCAGATTTTTAAAACCAATGTGTTTGTGTACATTTGTGTTTGTGTTGTGTAGATTTGTTTGTATATAAAATTGTTATTTAACTGGTTTTGACTGATAAGTACTTTCTAATTTTTTGCATTTCTACAGTGTCATAGACTTTAGGTGTGTCTTATGATTTGGGACTCTTGAGTTTAAAATTACAAAACCCAGTAACTGAGAGCTTGATGAAAAAGCTTGATTGGAAAGTATCTTGTGAAATTTGGTGTGAGGATATGTTGTGAAATTGGGAGCATAGTGAGGACTCAGTGGAGACTGTTCTGGACATTATATGATTCCTCTTTCTTTCTGCAAACTTGGTCCACAAATCAGCAGAACAAAGCCTCCAGCAGCTCTTTAATTTATGTTATTTGACCAAGCTCCGAGAGAAAAGCACTCTTACTTACGTATCTTCGCATTCCTCTTTTCTCTCTTCTCTTAGATTTGCACATGATTTCACTTAATCTGATTCTCTAGCTATGCTCTTAACCACTGCTTAATGTTAGTAAATGAAATAGATCTAAACTATGAGATTAGGTACATGAACATGGTGATATCAGTGACCTTGATGCATTTATTATGCTTTTGAAAAAATTTATTTAAATTGAAGTGGTAAAGAATCTGCCTGTCACTGCAGGAGATGCAAGAGACACAGGTTCGAGCCCTAAGCTGGGAAGATCCCCTGGAGTAGGAAATGGCAACCCACTCCAGTGTTCTTGCCTGGAAAATTCCATAGACAGAGGAGCCTGATGGGTTACAGTCCCTGGGGTTGCAGAGTCGGATATGACTGAGTGAGCACACGCACACATGGTTGATTTACAGTGTTGTGCTAATTTTTGCTTTATAGCAGAGTGACTTAGTTGAAAAATTTTAACTTGCTAAATTTAGCATGTTAAAGTATGTGACATTTTACTGAAACTTTGAGTCCTTATAAAGATGTAGTGTCTAGCTTGTCTTGAAAATGTGAAGGGTCATGATCAATCTTTGTCAAAGCCCCATGCACTAGGTGGCTGCAGTAGGGTTATTTGCTTAGAGAGGCCTTTCTTGGTGTCATAGGAAGTAGTACTTTTTTTTTAGGCTTTACTACTGATTATAATTATACATTTCTTTGGGTGACTTTTTCCCCTCTATTCTTTTTCTGCTAGAATATTAAGGGCTTATATACCTTTAATACCTGGAAGGGTTATTATAAATGTTTATTTTAAGAAAGAAGAGAGACTGGATATAAACTCATGCTACTAAAAAATGTGATGAGAATTTTACGTCTTTGTGTTTTCAAGTAATTTTGATCAGACTTGTTATTTATATGTGTGTAAATATATATTGACTTTTATTTGGTTTTTCTCTTTAATAAATCACGCAGTTCTCATAACAGTGTTGAAAGTGCTCTGTTTTAAAATAGAGGGTCCTTATTCAACGTGATGCTTTAAATTGTGCTGTAAGTGGTAATTTACTTACCATTTTGGAGAGAATCTTTTTAGCATTAGAGAATTGATATAATTTCAAGAAGCTTGTTCATTCAGTTTTGGAAGTGAGCTATTTACTTTCCTTAGCAGCAAGAATCAGGCCCAGCATTTTAAACCCATGATGGAAAAGGATTTCTTCTCTTCTCCCATTGAGGAAATTTATCTGGTGCCACATAAGTAAAAAACAAACAAAACAAAAAAAACTCTTGTCACTCCAGGAATTTAAAAGGAATTCTTCCTGTTATTTTTACATTTTAGAACTGGAGCTCTAAAACTCTAAAAGGGTATTTTTACATTGAGGCTTTTTGAATGCTGATGGTTTTTTAATTTTCTTTATAGCTTTAGTTTTGGAGGTGAGGAGAGATGTCGTCTTAGTGCTAGCCTCAGTAGTTTAAATGTGGCCTATAGGATGGGTATACCTGTTTTTTGAGTTATATTGTGTGTGTGTAGAAGAATACTTGTTTTGTATTACTGCAGGCAGGTGACTAATTTTCTGGGTTTATATAACCTTAAGGTTGTTAGTGGTTGTCCAGTGGTGCCGCAGGTGATTGCCCAGTCACAGCCACACCCTGGTAGATTGGCTTCTGAGCTCCTCTGAATTACTGCTTCTGAACTCTCTTCTGTCTAGAAGCAGTACCGTACTAACATGCAGCATTTTCATTTCTTACTATACAATATCAAATTTTGGGTTGTTACCACTGCCATTTTTTGTAGCCTTGTCCTAAATTCCTGTGTTTGAACTGGAATTTGCAGCAGTGTTTTCTTTAAAAACAGTATTACAAGAGTGTTTATTACTTCTTCAGTGGTAAATATTACTTTCTCCTTAGCCATATAGATCGTTTTACTGAAAACGCCACAGCAGGAGCTTACAGTATATGAGAAAGATAGGTTGGAGTACGGAGGTTAAGAACCAACTAAAACGATACTTACTAAAGATAGTATTTATGACTTAAAATAAACGAGGCGTACTTTAGATATAATAAAAGGTACCCATTCGAAGTGTTTAATTCAATGAATTTTGACAAATAAATATACATGTATAACCACCCAGTTCAGGCCAAGGCTCATGTTCATTATAGAAAAAGTTGTCTTGTTCCCAACTGTGGTCAGTCCTGCTCTTCACCTGATCTACTATCTAACCCTGCAGATTACTTTTGTTTCTTTTTAAGTTTCATATAAATTCCATTCTTTTCTATGGTAGGCATAATAAAGGCCCCTCCTCCAAGATGTCCATACCCTAATCTGCAGAACCTGTGTATTTTTTACCCTATGTTCAGTTCAGTTGCTCAGTCATGTCCGACTCTTTGTGACCCCATGGACTACAGCACGCCAGGCTTCCCTGTCCATCACCAACTCCCAGAGCTTGCTCAAACTCATGTCCATAGAGTCGGTGATGCCATCCAGCCATCTCATCCTCTGTCATCCCCTCCTCCTGCCTTCAGTCTTTCCCAGAATCAGAGTCTTTTCCAATGAGTCAGTTCTTGCCATCAGGTGGCCAAAGTATTAGAGTTTCGCCTTTGGCCTCAGTCCTTCCAGTGAATATTCAGGACCGGTTTCCTTTAGGATTGACTGGTTGGATCTCCTTGCAGTCCAAGGGACTCTCAAGAGTCTTCTCCAACATCACAGTTCAAAAGCATCAGTTCTTTGGCACTCAGCTTTCTTTAGAGTCCAACTCTCACATCCATACATGACCACAGGAAAAACCATAGCTTTGACTATATGAACTTTGTTGGCAAAGTAATGTCTCTGCGTTTTAATATGCTGTCTAGGTTGGTTGTAGCTTTTCTTCCAGGGAGCAAGCGTCTTTTAATTTCATGGCTGCAGTCACCATCTGCAGTGATTTTACAGCCCAAGAAAATAAAGTCTCTCACTGTTTCCACTCTTTCTCCATCTATTTGCCATGAAATGATGGGACCAGATACCATGATCTTAGTTTTCCGAATGTTTAGTTTTAAGCCAACTTTTTCACTCTCCTCTTTCACTTTCGTCAAGAGGCTGTTTAGTTCTTTGCTTTCTGCCATAGGATGGTGTCATCTGCCTATCTGAGGTTATTGATGTTTCTCCTGGCAGTCTTGATTCCAGCTTGTGTTTCTTCCAGCCCAGCGTTTCTCATGATGTACTCTGCATATAAGTTAAATAAGCAGGGTGACAATATACAGCCTTGATGTACTCCTTTCCTGATTTGGAACCTGTCTGTTGTTTTATGTCCAGTTCTAACCATTGCTTCTTGACCTGCATACAGATTTTTCAGGAGGCAGGTAAGGTAGTCTGGTATTTCCACCTCTTTAAGAATATTCCACAGTTTGTTGTGATCCACACAGTCAAAGGCTTTGGCGTAGTAAATAAGGCAGAAATAGATGTTTTTCTGGAACTCTTGTTTTTTCTATGATCCAAAAGATGTTGGCAATTTGATCTCTGGTTCCTGTGTCTTTTCTAAATCCAGTTTGAACATCTGGAAGTTCACGGTTCACATATTGTTGAAGCCTGGCTTGCAGAATTTTGAGCATTACTTTGCTAGCGTGTGAGATGAGTGCAATTGTGCAGTAGTTTGAACATTCTTTAGCATTGCCTTTCTTTGGGATTGGAATGAAAACTGACCTTTTCCAGTCCTGTGGCCACTGCTGAGTTTTCCAAATTTGGTGGCATATTGAATGCAGCACTTTCACAGCATCATCTTTTAGAATTTGAAATAGCTCAACTGGAATTCTATCACCTCCACTAGCTTTGTTCATAGTGATGCTTCCTAAGGCCCACTTGACTTCTCATTCCAGGATGTCTGGCTCTAGATGAATGATCACACCATCATGATTATCTGGGTAATGAAGATTTTTTTGTACAGTTCTTCCATGTATTCTTGCCACCTCTTCTTAATATCTTCAGCTTAGGTTCATAACATTTCTGTCCTTTATTGAGCCCGTCTTTGCATGAAATATTCTCTTGGTGTATCTAATTTTCTTGAAGAGATCTCTGGTCTTTCCTGTTCTATTGTTTTCCTCTATTTCTTTGCATTGATCACTGAGGAAGACTTTCTTATCTCCTTGCTATTCTTTGGAACTCTGCATTCAGATGGGTATATCTTTCCTTTTCTCCTTTGCCTTTCACTTCTCTTCTCTTCTCAGCTATCTGTAAGGCCTCCTCAGACATCCATTTTGCATTTCTTTTTCTTGGGGATGGTCTTGATCACTGCCTCCTGTACAGTGTCATAAACCTCTGTCCATAGTTCCTCAGGCACTCTGTCTATCAGATCTAATACCTTGAATCCCTTATGTAGCAGAAGGGATTTTGCAGATGTAATTAAATTTTGGGCCTTGAGAAGGGGAGACTATCCTAGATTATACAGGTGAGCATAATCTAATTGCTCGAGTCCTTTAAAGTTGTAGTCTGAGAGGGGACTACTGAAGGACAGTCAGAGATGGAGAAGTGGAGGGGCTTGAGCCAACGGATGTGGGCTGCCTCTGGAAGCTGTAAAGGTCAAAGAGATGGATCTCCCCATAAGCCATTATAGAGGAATGTGGCTCTGCTCTTAGGTCTTCATTTGAGTGCAGAGGCCTGTTTCAGACTTCTCACCTGCAGAACTGTAAGGTAAGGCATTTGTATTGTTTTAAGCTGCTGGATTCCACTCCAGTGTTCTTACCTGGAGAATCCCAGGAACGGGGGAGCCTGGTGGGCTGCCGTCTGTGGGGTTGCACAGAGTCGGACGCGCCTGAAGTGACTCAGCAGCAGCAACTGCTAGATCAGGGTAGTTTGTTATAATAGCAGTAGAAAGTGATACACTTCTCTTCTGTGCCCTCCTTCCTGCCATTTTAAGATTCATTATGCTGTTATCTCTGTCAATAGTTAGCTCCTTTTCACTCTTAGTCCCATTCCATTATATGGATGTATCACAATTTTTCATCCATTCACCTGTTGATGAAATGTTTATATTGTTTTCAGTTTGGAATTATTAGAAGTAAAGCTACTGTGAATGAATATTTGTCTTTGTATGGATGTAATGTTTTTACTCTTTTCCACACAAGAGTGGGATTGCTAGGTCAAGTGATATGTGTATGTTTAATTTTACAAGAATTATTAAACTGTTTTCTAAAGTAGTTATTTCAGTCCACATTCTTGCCAACAGGAAGTTTTAGCCTTTTTAATCTTAGCCATTCTAGTAAATATTTCATAGTATCTCCTTGTGTTTTTATTTCAGTGATGACATTCATGTGTCTTTTGTGAACTCTTTAAATATTTTACTGATTGTTTGTTGGGGTGTATGTTTTCATATAATTGTTATGGTTTTCTTTATATACTGTGGATGTAAATCCTTTGTCAGGAGTACGTAGAATACTTTTCCCGGTAATATGGCTTGCTGTATCATTCATTTCACGTTCTTTTTAAGAATCGAAGTTTTACATTTTGTTTGTTTGCATGGTCACTAGTCGTGTCTGACTTTTTGTGACCGTGTGGACTGCAGCCTGCCAGGCTCCTCTGCCCATGGGATTTCCCAGGCAAGAACACTGGAGTGGGTTGCCATTGCCTTCTCTATTTGGTTGTTTCAGTTCAGTTGCTCAGTCGTGTCCGACTCTTTGCGACCCCTTGAATCGCAGCACGCCAGGCTTCCCTGTCCATCACCAGCTCCCGGAGTTGACTTAAACTCATGTCCATTGAGTCGGTGACGCCATCCAGCCATCTCATCCTCTGTTGTCCCCTTCTCCTCCCACCTTCAATCTTTAGATGATAAATTTTTTGTTTTATGATTGTACTTTTTATATCCTAAGAAAGTTTACCCTATGGTGTCTTTTAAAAGTTTTAGAGTTTTACATGTAGGTCTGGGATCAAGCATTACATTACTTTGATTTAAGTTTTGTGTGTAGTATGAGGTAAACTCATCCCTCTCCCCCCGCCCCCATGTGAATACCCAGTTTTTTCAGTACCGTTTGTTGAAAAAGACTATCCTTTGCCAAAAACCATCTTTGGGGAGGGTTGAGTTCTTAGAATTTTCTGTGTACCTGATCATACTGTCTGTGAATACAGATAATTTATTCTTTCTGATTGTAATTTTTTTCATTTCTTACTTTATTTCAACTGGCTAGGACCTCTAGTACATATTACAGTTGGTGATATAGGACATTCTTGCCTTGTTCTCAAATGTGAGGGCAAAGCATTCTGTCCTTCTTTATTGAGTATGATGTTAGCTACAAGTTTTTCATCGAAACTCTATCAGACTGAGTATGTTTTCTTCTGTTCACAGCTTACTATTTATTGTGAGTGGGTGTTGAATTTTGTCACAGGCTTTTGCTGCATCTACTGAGACAATCGTATATGTTTTCTCCTTTGTTATTTAGCACTTTAAGTGATAAGTCATCTTTGCTTGCATCCAGAGTCATGATGTACTGTTCTTTTTTTTATATTGTTGATTTTATTTCCTGATACTTTGTGAAGACTTTTTTTCATCTGTGTTCACAAGGGGCATTGATTTATAGTTTTTGTTTATTTGCTTCTTTCTCTCTTTGTCTGGTTTTGGTAATGTTGGTGTACAGCTAATTCCAGAAAATAAATTGAGAAAAGTTTGCCTTCTCTGTTTTTTTGAAGACTGTGTAGGTTTGGTATTGTCTCTGAACATTTCATACATTTCACCGGAAAAGTCACCTGGGCCATTATCCATTTTTAGAGCTTTCTCATTATCCCAAACAGACGCTGTACTCATTAAATAATACCTCCTCATTCCTCTCTTCTCTCAGCACCTGGTAACCTTTGTTCTACTATTTATTTCTAAGAATTTGCCTATTCTAGGTATCTCATGTAATTTTGATCCTTTTGTGTATGGCTTATTTCATAGCATATATCAGAATTTCACTTCTTAAAAAATTCTCCCCGGTTTTATTGAAATACATTTGACAGTGATGGCGTGTATGCTGAGTTGCTCCAGTTGTGTTCCAACTCTTTGCAATCCTATGGATTGTGGTCTGCCAGGCCCCTTTGTCCATGGGCTTCTCTAGGGAAGAATACCAGAGTGGGTTGTCATGCCCTCTTTCAGGCATCTTGCTCACCCAGGGATCAAACCCACATCTCTTTATGTCTCCTGTATTGGCAGGCAGGTTCTTTAACACCTCTGGAGAAGGGAATGGCAACCTACTCCAGTATTCTTGCCTGCAGAATTCCATGGACAGAGGAGCCTGGTGGGCTGTATAGTTCATGGGGTCACAAAAAGTCAGACACTACTGAACAAATAACACTATAATTGAACATTGTAAATTTAAGGTGTATAACATAATGATTTGGTGTATGTTGGATGGCATCACCAACTCGATGGACATGAGTTTGAGCAAGCTCCAGGAGTTGGTGACGGACAGGGCAGCCTGGTGTGCAGCAGTCCATGGGGTCACAGAGAGTTGGACACGACAGAGACTGAACTGGTAATGTATATATTGTGAAATGATTACTGCAATAAGTTTAGTTAACATTTGTCTCCTCACACAGTTTATTTTCTTTCTTGTGATGAAAACTTTTATCTTCTTAGCAGCTTTCAAATATATACTGTAGTGTTATTGACTATAATCATCATGTTCTATCCCCAGAACTTAGTTTATCTTATAACTGGAAGCCTGTACCTTTGACTACCAGTGAAAAAGGAATTTATTTCTTTATGACTGAATAATATTCTTTTGTGTATGTTTATACTACATTTTGTTTATCCATTCATTTATTGATGAACACTTGGGGTGGTTTCCTCCTGTTGGTTAATGTGGATATATATATAATTCTCTGAATATTGGTATATAAATATCTGAGCCACTGATTTCAGTTCTTTTTGAGTAGATATCCAATTACTGGATCGAGGGGCAATTCTGTCTTTTGAGGAACTCCATCTTGTTTCCTCATTGGTTGTACCTTTTTTTTTTCCGGCTACACCATGCAGCGTTTAGGAGCCTGGTTCCCCGGCCAGGGATGAACCCATGCCCCTGCACGGGAAATGCTGGGTCTTAACCACTAGACCATCAGAAACTCCTGACTGTACCATTTTGTATTCTTAGTGTTCAAGAGATTCACCTTATTCAAACCCTTTCCAACATTTGGTATTTTCTGGCTTAAAAAAAACAACAAAAAACATTATTTTTAATTGTGGCATGATCAATACAACCAAGATTTTTTACCATCTTAACCATTTTATGTATACCTTTCAGTTGTGTTAAGTACACTGTTCAGTCTCAAGAACTCTTCTCATCTTTTGAAACTTTAATTCTCTAGCCATTAAACAACTCACTAACCTCTCCTTGTCCCACTTCCAGTCCCCAACATCCACCTGTTTTTGTGGATTTGAGGAGTCTAGATACCTCATGAGTGGCATCATGTGGCATTTGTCTTTTTGAGACTGGCTTCTTTCATTTAGCAGAAAGTTCCCCAAGGTTAATATGCATAATAGTATGTGTCAGAATTTCCTTCCTTTTTGAGATGAATAGTACTCCATTGTATGTAGACCACAATTTGTTTATCCATTTGTCCCTTGACGGACACTTGTGTTGTTTCCCTCTTTTGATTATTGTGAATTGTGCTGTTAGGAACATGGATGTGCAAATATGTCATAGAGACCTTGCTTTCAGATGTGGGTATATGCCTAGAAGTGGAAATATAGGGTCATATAGTAATTAAATTTTAATTTTTTGAGAAACTGCCATACTGTTTTCCATAGAAGCTGCACCGTTTTACATACTCCCCAGCAGTGTACCAGGTTTTCAATTTTTCCATCTCCTTGCCAACACACATTTTCTGTGGGTGTGGCTTTTTAAAAATTAATAATCATACTAAAGTATATTATTATTCTGATGTACAATTCCCTAGTGATCAGTGATGTTGAACATCTTTTCATAAGTTTGTTTATTTGTGTATCTTATTTGCCATAATGTCTGTTAAATCCTTTGCTTACTTTAAAATGAGATTTTAAAAATTATTGTTGAATGGTAGGAGTTCCTTATATATTACAGATACTAACGTCATATCAGATATATAACTTGCAGGATTTTTTTACGTTCCTTAGGTTGCCTTTGAACTGTTGGCTGTATACTCTGATGCACAGACTTGTTTTCTGTTTACTTGGTAGTAGCCATCCTAATGGGCCTGAGGTGGTATTTCACTGTTTCACTCGGAATAGCCAAATACCTAATGATACTGAGCATCTTTTCCTGTGCTTATTGGCCATTTGTATATCCTCTTTGACAAAGCTTAAGCTTTTAACAAGTAAGTGTTTTTGTTCGGTAGCTTCATTTCTACTTCCATTTCCTTTTCTGTTATTTGTATTACATATTAGTTTTGAATAAAAATTTTTTAAGATTGTTCTTTTCATTCTCCTGTGCCCCTCTGATTATTTTTCAAGCAGTGTTTTATAATATTCTTAGTAAGGTGTGTGCTTGGTTGGTGAAGAATTTCTCTATTAAATCTTGACCTTCAGTTCAGTTCAGTCGCTCAGTCGTGTCCGACTCTTTGCGACCCCATGAATCGCAGCACGCTAGGCCTCCCTGTCCATCACCAACTCCCGGAGTTCACTCCGATTCACGTCCATCGAGTCCGTGATGCCATCCAGCCATCTCATCCTCAGTCGTCCCCTTCTCCTCCTGCCCCCAATCCCTCCCAACATCAAAGTCTTTTCCAATGAGTCAACTCTTTGCATGAGGAGGCCAAAGTACTGGAGTTTCAGCTTTAGCATCATTCCTTCCAAAGAAATCCCAGGGCTGATCTCCTTCAGAATGGACTGGTTAGATCTCCTTGCAGTCCAAGGAACCCTCAAGAGTCTTCTCCAACACCACAGTTCAAAAGCATCAATTCTTCGGCGCTGGGCCTTCTTCACAGTCCAACTCTCACATCCATACATGACTACTGGAAAAACCATAGCCTTGACTAGACCTTACCATTATTCCAATATGCACTACTCGGCAGATCAGTTTACCTTCTCTGGGTTCATAGATGGTAATAAGTTACATATGCTGGTTGCAAACCAGTCTTCAGGCACGGTAGCATGTGAGAACAGGAATAAGAATGTGAGAACAGGAATTGTGAAGAACAGGAGATAAACAGACTTGGAGGAAAGCTGTATGGAAACCAGAAAAAGAACAGGGGGAGATGGAAGCAATATTAGTTCATTTAGGAAGCAAAGTAAATTGAATATTAGACTCGGAGGAGGCTTTATGAATCAGGAATAGAGAGATCTACGTAGAAAAAGATAGAAATACATAGAACTTGGGGCCAGCATTGCCTGAGTAGGTGAGAGAAATAAATATGGAGTAGAATGGGTCTCAAATTAGTTAATCCTTTGGCTCTGGAGAAACAAGAGCAAGGATAGTGGTCTGAAAAGTAGAGTGAAAAGTAAGGTTCATAATTCACAGTCAGTATAGCAACTGATTCCCTGATAGCTCAGTTGGTAAAGAATCAGCCTGCAATGCAGGAGACCCCTGTTCAGTCCCTGGGTCAGGAAGATCTGCTGGAGAAGGGATAGGCTACCCACACCAGTATTTTTGGGCTTCCCTTATGGCTCAGCTGGTAAAGAATTGGTCTGCAGTGCGGGAGACATGTGTTCGATCCCTGGGTTGGGAAGGTCCCCTGGAGAAGGGTAAGGCTACCCACTCTAGTATTCTGGCCTGGAGAATTCCATGGGCTGTATAGTCCGTGGGGTCTCAAAGAGTCGGACACCACTGAGCGACTTTCACTTTCACACAGCAATTGAAGAGAAAAGTGTGACTGCTGGGAGCATCTTTGGAAGAAGTTTTGTAACACAGGCCAATTGAGTAATCTTAACAAATTTTTTAATTTGCTGTAATTGTATTTAACTTATTCGTGTAAGTCCCTCACAGTTATCCATTTGAGTCAACTTGAAACCAATTGTGTTTAGCGATATATAGGACAAAACAGTATTTAGGACTGTATCCAGAGGGAAAACTCCCTTTACTCTTGCGAAAAATTATCCTGAGATTTTGCCATAGGTGAGGGAATTGAAAACACCACAGGTGTTCTAGAGTGCAGCTGGTTTTCTCACTCAGCCTGTTTACTTTTATTATGTAAAACATCACCACCTAACACAATCTAAGGTAAGTGTTTTTAAAATATTTCTTTTGATACATACCAATAGTTATGCCATATTAAGATGTTTATACATAAAATATACCTGTTATGTAGAGATGGTGAAATCTGAAAATGTATGTCTGTACTGAGTCATGGATCTGGTTTTTTTGACCAGCTTTAAATTTTATATGGGCTTCCCTGGTGGGGCAGACAGTGAAAAAAGAATCTGCCTGGTTTCCCACCAGGGTTGGGAAGATCCCTAGGAGGAGGAAATGGCAACCCACTCCAGTATTCTTGTCTGGAGAATCCCAAGGTCAGAGGAGCCTGGTGGGCTGCAGTCTGTAGGTACACAGTTGAGCAACTAACCCTTGATTTTATATACCATGGTGACACTGGGCAAGTGACCCAACTTTCTCTTCACCAGAGCCACATTATTTGTAAAATAAAGGAGTTGAATGTCAGCTTTAATCAGCATATCTGATTCTGTGATCGTTTCTTTTTTTAATTTTAGTTTATTATTAGTTTTTCTGAGCTGTCTTCGAAACAAGTACATTATATATAACCTTATTCACTAGAGAGAATACCTTTGAAGTTCTGAACAACACACTCATGTTCCAGACCTTTTTATCAGTGGTAGATTTGTATTCTATATTACATGGTGAGGTGAAATCTCAGATTCTCACAAGTTGTTCCAATTTGCGTCCTTTTTTTCCCATCGTTAAAAAAATATTGGGTTTTTTTTTTGGGCCTGATTTTTAAATGAAGGTAAAGTATAAAACTTTGACTGTTTCTCATTTATGAGTAATTTCCTCTACTTCATTCTGAGCCTGTTTGGATTTTTTTGCAGGATCTTTAGATAACTTAGTCGCTTTCTGCATGGCACTTGAGTAAAAGCTTAGACATTACTTACTCCTCACGGTCACTTCATTTTGGGGACTGGTGATAGAGCAAGGACTACTACCAGTGCATAGGACATTTTTTTCTTTTTCCTGCATGCGTGCTCAGTTGTGTCTAACTCTTTTCGACCCCATAGACTGTAGCTCGCCAGGCTCCTCTGTCCATGGCTTCTCCAGGCAAGAATACTGGAGTGGATTGCCGTTTCCTTCTCCAGGGGATCTTCCCCACCTAGGAATCAAACCTGTGTCTTTCATTAGCAGGTGAATTCTTTACTGGTGAGTCACTGGAAAGCCCTTCTTTTTTCTAAAAGGTTATTATATGAAAGGGGAAAAGTTTTTTGAATCAGAGTACTTCAGAGAGACAAATAATATTCTTTTGCTAGGTAGCTCAGTTCGTAGATGCTGAACGCAGAAGAAAGGATCAGGAATGGGTCGATTTTCGCTTTTTACTGATCTGGTGACTTCTGGGCTCTGGATTTTGGATGCAGAGAAAGCATCTTATTGTGAGCATTTCTTAGCGATTGTATGTTCCAGTCATCTACCTGTGAGTTTCCTGTTTGGGCTCATTTTGTTTAAGGAATTGAGTACTCTTTGTCTTCTGAAAAATGTCAACCCTTTTGACACCATACTTATTTGCTCCTTTCCTATAATCTTTGAATCCTGTTCCCTCTCCTCCTCAACAAAAACCTTAATACCGGTTATTTTTTAAAAAAGGCTTCCTTACTGCTGGCTCTTTCAGTTTCTAGAGAAAATGAATAGTCAGTTACATTTGGCTCTTGGTGACTTGGTGTTATCCTGAAAATAACTTTTGACACAATATTTTAATTTGATGTGTTTGCCCTTGCTGTAGAAGCAGGAGGGTGACTGAAGAAAATTGGACTTTGTGGTTCACTTTTAACTGTGGGCTAAATTGTGCAGTGTTTCATGTCTTCTGTTCTCAAAGTAGGTAAGCAAGGATGATAGAAATACACATATACCTATTTTAATATTAGTTTACATTGGCATTTCCTCAGTTATTTTAGAAGAATTTTAGAGCAGAGGTCAGCATACTGTTTCTGTAAAGAGCCAGGTAGTAAATATTTTAGGCAGCTACTCAAGTCTGTTTGTTGTAGTGGAAAGGCAGCCACAGACAGTATGTAAATGAATGGGCATGGCTGTATTCCAATAAAATTTTATTTATGATAGACATTGAAATTTGAAGTTCATGTTTTTAATATAATCCCCCTCCTCCATTTAAAAATGTGAAAACTATTCTTAATTTATGGATTGTGAAAAAGCACGTTGGATTTGGCCCATTCACCGTATATTGCCAACTCATGCTTTAGAAGAATGTTGATAAATTTGTTTAAATCTCTGCCCTGTCCTATTTAAGTAATCAATTGTAGAATTTGTGTAATATAACAGAACAAAGTCTAAGCTTTCAAATCTGAGAAATCCAGTCTAAACCTTTAGTTTTCTTCTGTGTAAAATTGGAATGCTACACATGTTGTAAATCATAGTTCTTTATACTAAACAATAACTCACCCTGGCTATTGTAAGCAGAGTAGGGAATTATTAAAGAATATTTGGTAGCTCTTAGTCATTGGGGAGTGCTAGAGATTGGACTTTAGTCCAAGCCTCAGGGAACATTTCCCAAAACCATACTGCAGGACTCAGTTTGAGAAAGGTAATGTTGCTGAGCTCTAAATGCCAGATACTCAAGTTGATTGCAGATGCTACTGCTGTTGTGCTTTGTCAGTGGCAGGAACTCTATATTGTAACCACTGGAAAGTGACTAACATTGCTGCCACCACCATCAAAAGCCATATGTGGGGTTTAAGCAAAAATGGAAATTCTCCTTGTTACTTAATTCCAAATCAAAGTCTTTTGGAGATTTACATAATACAGAATACTATGCTATGTCCATAATTAGAAAGGAGACTGGAAATTTTGAATTCTACTTTCTGCATTAGAGATGACATGAGCTAATTAGAAATTACATTAATACATTAGGCACTGGATCATAAAATTTGTAGAAATATCCACAAATTAAAGTCTATTGAAACTTTTAGTGGTGATGAGTATGATGGATAGCCACAATAGTAGATACTTAACTATTAGTATATATACCTCTTTTTGTACTTAGGCTTCAAACAACTATAATAAGCTCTCACCTGAAAACTATAACGTATGAAAGGTTTCTGTTCTAAGTTAGTATGTGAATTGGTTTGTTAGAACCTAGAATATATTCTGTGTTCAAAATTAAAAGGTTATAAATAACGGACTTGTTTCCAGGGTAGTAAGCATAAGATTGTTTACACCAGCCAAGTGTCTATTTCACAGAGATAAGTTCCTTCATGGTGGAAAGATCCTGAGTGTTATCAGCTTGCTACCAGGTGGCTGTTTGTCCACAGTGAAATATGGTACAGTTTGGTGTGGAAACGAGAGGGACTCAGTTGCTGCTTATGGCAGATTATATTATTCTAAGCAGTTGGCTTCCTTCTTTATGGCGTTTCTCTCTACAGGGTCCCTACCTATGCGAGGAGTACTTCTTTTTATCATTGACATCAAGCTTGGCCTTGGGATTTGACCAAAGTCAGTGGAAGATGGGAAGTGATATATGTCATGTCTAAGAAACTTTGGAAGCCATTGCATGAATTGACCTTGGCTCATTTTTCTCTGTCACGAGGAAAGCAGGTGCCAGATACAGGCTTTTTCTTTTTCCAGGATTCCAGAATGAAGATGATACCTGTAATCAATCCAGAGAAAATGAGAAATATGTTTTTGTGCTAATAAACTGTGTGTGCCCATGTGCTCAGTTGTGACCCCATAGACTGTAGCCCACCAGGCTCCTCTGTCCATGAAATTATCCAGGCAAGAATGCTGGAGTGGGTTGCCATGCCCTTCTCCAAGGGATCGTCCTGACCCATAGATTGAATTGGCAGGTGGATTCTTTACCAACTGTACTACCTCATAAAACAGTAGTTCTTAGAGTGTTGTCTGTTGAGCCTAAGACCCTTTAAGGATCAAAGCTATTTTAATAATAATACCAAGTTCCTTTTTTATTATGTTGACAGTTGCACTGTGGTTCATAAGCAATGGTGGGGAGAAAACTGATGGTGACTTAGCAAAAACCAGTGCACTGGCTGGCTTCAAGCTGTGCTCTATCTATGTCACCATATATTTATAGTAAACAAAAAATTATACTTGAGGATTAAACTTACTAATTAAAAAAAATCTTGATCTTAAATATGCATCTTTCTATAAGCCTTTTTGAATGAAGCAGAAAGTATTGATGAAGCACTTCTGATGCTGAAGTATGTGTTTGTCACAGGGAAAAGCACTTGTGTGATTATTTGAATTATGAGGCAAACTAGCCTCTATGGAATATAATTTTCATTTGAAACAGTTATTTATGAGGGTTATTTTGACGTGAATGTTTGACAGACGTTTTGTCAATTGAAGTGACCCTTTACTTCAAGGAAAGCAACTGGCAATATTTGTTGCCAGTGATAAAATTTGATTTCAAGTGTAAATTAATGTTTTAGAAAATTATCAGGCAGTGTGAGCTTGATAGCTTCCCAGTACTTAGGTTTTTTCTGATGAGCTTGCTAGTAATAGTAGTGAAGGCAGTTTTTTAAAATAATTAATACTGTATTATGAAATGCCAACATTTGGGAGCTATACCAAACTCAGTGGACCAATATTTATAACTGACTGATGAATGATGTTACAAAATTATACATAAGCAAAAGACTGACTCATGTTGCCAGACTGATGGATTAATGTAGCAGTATGAAAGTTAACTGATAAGATTAACGATTCTATACTTAAATGAACTGCTTTTTAAAAAAAGTTTTCTTGAAGTATACTTGATTTATAATGTTTTAGGTTCTTCAGTGAACCTTTAAGACACTATTGTTGAGCTTTGAGATAGAATCAAAGAATGATACTCAAAGCTATTCAAAAAAGCCATTAAATATTCCCCCCTTTTCTAAATACATATCTGTGAGTTATTTTTCTCATATATTTCAACCAAAATGGTATTGCAACAGATATGTTAATCTGATATTTTATTAAGTCAGATCTTAAAGATTTTATTTTTTATTTAAATTTTTATTTTTTATTTTCTTTGGCTGTGCCATGTGGCATGTGGTACCAGATTCCTCAACTAGGGATCAAACCCATGTCCCCTGTGTTGGATGCTTGGAATCTTAACCACTGGACCACCAGGAAAGCCCAAAGAGATTTTAAAAATATAACTCTTCTTAAAATTTTACTGTTTTGTTTTTTGGAAGATGTAGTTTATTTTAAAATAAAAAGTTTTATTTGTGCTAACATGTAGTTGGTTTATTATTTTAAAAATGGATGAACAAATCTTTGAAGTCTCACCCACGGAGCATCAGGAACTGCCTGGGACCCTTTCTCAGTTGGGATGTGCTGTGACACGGGACCACTTTGTCTGGATGTTGGTCAAAGCCCAGCTTGGTGATAATACTCTCTGCTCTTTCTTTTTCTTTTCTTTTAATGTTAGTATATTGAAAGTAAACTAGATAATTCTCTAATAAATGTCTATTATTTATTTGTAAAAAAAAAGGATAATTTAATTTCAAATGTAATTAATATTGTTAGAGCCCATGTAAGCAGAAATTCTTTGAGAGTCTCGATTTTTAAGGGTATAAAGGAATTATCAGCCCAAAATATTTTAAGAATTACTGTTGTAACTATTAAGATTTTCAGAATTGTTTGCTGTTAAATCATAACCTAGTGAGACATGGTACATTGGCAGGGTAGCTGAGTCAACTTTGTTGTGAAGTACAAGTTCATACAATTTCTTGAGGCTCTGTGTTATGACTGTGGCTGATTTTTGTGAGGTCATTGATTAGGCATTGAAGTTGCTGGTGAAAGATATTGACCGACTTCCAAGGAATGGATTATCTTGCCGCACGATTCCATATGATTATGGAATCTTCCCCTACGGTTGGGACTTTTTGGTGAGCCTTTGCATGGAACAGAAATATTTTAACACTTGGTCATTTCTGACAGTTCCATCCATATATCTCATCCTTAAAATCACTGTCCATACCTGTCTCTTTTGAGAACCTGACCTGGAAATCTAGCCAAATTATTGCTTCCTCACTGTGTTTCCCATTATTGACAATGTGGATTGTGAGATGTACTGCCCAGTGGGAGAACTTCCCTTTCTGACCTTCCTTAGCAGCTGTTCCCGATGGGACGGTAGGGTGGAAAGAGTTTTTGGGTGATACCAGCATGTTGTGCAGAGTCACTTGTAATCCAGGGCCAGATGTTTTCTTTCTTGGCCAGAATGGAGGATGCCCTGTGTAGCGGTAGGCCTCGTGTGAGGAGAATGACCGCCGTGCGCCAGGAATAGGCACACTGAAAACGCGAGCCATTGCTCATGCCTCCCAGCCAGCCTGAATCCTGCGCGGTGTGTATCATGCCACTCGATGGAGCACTTCTGTCGCATCAGCTTTGCTTGGTGGACCCCGTGATGACAATTCCTGACAGGCGGCTCAGGTTTTATAGTTACCTGTGGCTAGGTGTTCATTCTCCAAAGTACAAAAGGTACAAGAATTATTTTCAAGAGAGTCTTAGTTTAATAAAGTATGACTTGGCCCAAAAACTCTTAGGGTGGTTGCTGTGATTCTCCTAAAGGATTTGCCAGTATCTCCTTATGGCGTTCATCTGTTGACCCTTGGAGCGCCATTGCCATCAGAAGGTCATTATGGTCAGATGGCAGAGCTACTTGTACTGCAACCTGGATTGACTCAGGCATTTTCTCTTGCTCTGGGATAAACTTAAAGCTGCTGGATTTCAGGTTATTCAGTAAATAGAGCGGCACACACAAACTAGTATATCTTGTTCTCAATATCCAGAGGCCCAGCAAGCTTTCCGCTTCTTTTTTTGTTACAGTGGGTATTGACTTGCTCTTTATTTTGAAGGGAATATCCTGAATTGCCACACTCCACCTGCTTCTAGAACTTCATACTGGTGTCAGGACCCTGTATTTTCTTGTGACTTATTTTCTGTCTTCTGGCATACTTGTCTTTTTAAGGCATCTAGAGCACTGCTGTTTCTTTTTCAAAAGGTTCTTTTGGCTTGAGTTTATCACTATAGTGAGCCAGTGTGATGTCGAATGGTGTGATGAGATAACTACAGTCTAAGAAAGTAGAAACTTAGCGAGGCAATATAGTGAATATGTACTGCTATCCAAGTGAAATTAAAGCAGATTGTAGAGACAGAGACACCATTTGCCAGAAGTGTAGCTTTATACCAGGTGCTGCTGCACGGAAGAGATTTAATTTGAATTACCAACTTTGCTTGTAGTCATTAAGGTTAAAACACTTCTTCTCTAAGAACTTCTGTATGTTCTGCATTAGCCAGACATTGTACAAAGTGAATATCTGCTAGGGGTTGCAGTCCTTATTGCTTTTGATTCTTGGATAATCCCCCAGAAATGGCATTTTTGATTGGTGGGAGAGCTCCAGGGGTCTCTCTCTGGCCTTTCCTGGTATAATACTACCCCACTACTCCACCTGTCCTGGCATCAGTGTGGGCTTTTTTCAGTGGGTAGTCAGCCTGAGACTACCCTTTTCAGCTGTATGTTCAATTCCTGAAGAAATAACTATAAGATGGGAAGATTATTCCACTCTGATAAATGGCCTTGGGTCTAAACTTCATATATTATTTGCCTTCATTCTAACACAGATGTCACAGTGGTGCTATTTGGGTCCTCAGGATTATTTTAAGTGTTAGATTTCATAGTCCTGAAGAGGTTGGAGTATTTTCCTTTGCCAAGTGCGTGGTTATTTTGATAAGTGGCTGTTGATCCTTTCTGGAAAGCCACGACAAAAATCACAGTGC
This sequence comes from Capra hircus, assembly GCF_001704415.2. NCBI lineage: Eukaryota > Metazoa > Chordata > Mammalia > Artiodactyla > Bovidae > Capra > Capra hircus. The sequence goes on from NC_030808.1 coordinate 89,528,439, forward strand.
TGGTGATGCAATCATAGAGCCATTTTTGAAGGTTCGGTTCAGTTCAGCCGCTCAGTCGTGTCCGACTCTTTGCAACCCCATGAATCGCAGCACGCCAGGCATCCCTGTCCATCACCAACTCCTAAAGTTCACTCAGACTCACGTCCATCGAGTTCGTGATGCCATCCAGCCATCTCATCCTCTGTCGTCCCTTTCTCCTCCTGCCCACAATCCCTCCCAGCATCAGAGTCTTTTCCAGTGAGTCAACTCTTCGCATGAGGTGGCCAAGGTACTGGAGTTTCAGCTTCAGCATCATTCCCTCCAAAGAAATCCCAGGGCTGATCTCCTTCAGAATGGACTGGTTGGATCTCCTTGCAGTCCAAGGGACTCTCAAGAGTCTTCTCCAACACCACAGTTCAAAAGCATCAATTCTTCATTGCTCAGCCTTCTTCACAGTCCAACTCTCACATCCATACATGACCACAGGAAAAACCATAGCCTTGACTAGACGGACCTTTGTTGGCAAAGTAATGTCTCTGCTTTTGAATATGCTATCTAGGTTGGTCATAACTTTTCTTCCAAGGAGTAAGCGTCTTTTAATTTCATGGCTGCAGTCACCATCTGCAGTGATTTTGGAGCCCCAAAAAATACAATCTGACACTATTTCCACTGTTTCCCCATCTATTTGCCATGAAGTGATGGGGCCGGATGCCATGATCTTCGTTTTCTGAATGTTGAGCTTTAGGCCAACTTTTTCACTCTCCTTTCATCAAGAGGCTTTTTAGCTCCTCTTCACTTTCTGCCATACGGGTGGTGTCATCTGCATATCTGAGGTTATTGATATTTCTCCTGGCAATCTTGATTCCAGCTTGTGTTTCTTCCAGTCCAGCGTTTCTCATGATGTACTCTGCATAGAAGTTAAATAAGCAGGGTGACAATATACAGCCTTGATGGACTCCTTTTCCTATTTGGAACCAGTCTGTTCCATGTCCAGTTCTAACTGTTGCTTCCTGACCTGCATACAGATTTCTCAAGAGGCAGGTCAGGTGGTCTGGTATTCCCATCTCTTTCAGAATTTTCCACAGTTTATTGTGATCCACACAGTCAAAGGCTTTGGCATAGTCAATAAAGCAGAAATAGATGTTTTTCTGGAATTCTCTTGCTTTTTCGATGATCCAGCAGATGTTGGCAATTTGATCTCTGGTTCCTCTGCCTTTTCTAAAACCAGCTTGAACATCAGGAAGTTCACGGTTCACGTATTGCTGAAGCCTGGCTTGGAGAATTTTGAGCATTATTTCACTAGCATGTGAGATGAGTGCAATTGTGCGGTAGTTTTGCTTTTCCCTTATTTGAGGGGCTCTGGGTCTGGGAACTTTGAGAGTCTGTGGCTTGTGTTCCCTTAGTCAGGCTTAACTATATGCCATACCTGGAGTTGTTTGAGTAGATTAGGGGTAAGCGAACTTTTCCTGTAGAGGGCTACATATTAAATATCTAAGGCTTTTCCGTGGAAAAAATTACCCAGCAGAGCTATTGTGGTGCTGAAGAATCTATGGATAATACATAAGTGAATGGGTGTGTCTGTGGTCCCAGAAAACTTTACTTATAAAAGCATAATGGATCAGATTTGGACCATAGCTTGTTGTTTCTGGATCTCTGTTAAAAATGACACAGGATTATAGTGGGATTTCCCAGTATGATCTTGGGGACTTTTAAGAAAGGATTCTTGCAGGTAAATCAGTTTGATAACTAGTATGTTCCTGTTTCTTTAACCTTGCTTAGTACTACTTGATGTTATAAGTAGGCAGTTAACAAAATCATTTTATGCATTTTGGTTTTGAGATCTAGAGTAGGGGTTGGCAAGCTACACTGTACAGGTCAGATGTGGCCTGCACTTGGTTTTAGATGATCCATAGCTAAAAATATGTTTCACATTTTAAAGTAATTGGGAAAAAAGTCAAAAGAATGATACTGTTTCATGGCAAGTGAAAATTATATGAAATTCAGAATATCATATATAAGGGTTTATTGGAGCACAAGCCACATTAATTTATGTATAATTTTGGCTGCTCTCAGTTTGGTAGTTGTGACAGAGACCTTCCATGGCCTTTAGAAAAATCACTATTTGGCACATTATTGAAAATGTTTGCTGATTGCTGCTCTAGAATTTGGAGAAAAATTCTTTTAAGTCATACTTAGAAGCTGCCTTATTTTTTGTCAGTGCTTTGAGTCAAGAATTTACACTGTGAATATGTCACTATCTTTTTTTGAACTCTTACACACTGTTACAAGCAGTAGTCCTACTTGGCTGTCCTTGTTTGGCTACCTCATTCCTTTCATAGTTTTGTACTACTGCTGCCACTCAATCCCCAAAGACTTATTCATCACAGACGACCACATTTGATAATTTAATTTTGTCATAGCTGAATGAATTGTCAGAGATCATCTTCAATAGCTGTGTTTACACTGCATTCAAACCAGCCAGTTTAGATACATTCTCAGATTCCCATTACCTTGAAGGTTTGCTCATGTACCTACCTCACAGAATGATTGTAGGAATTTAATGCTATAAATGAAATGCAGAAAAGCAAAATGGCTGTCTGGGGAGGCCTTACAAATAGCTGTGAAAAGAAGAGAGGGGAAAAGCAAAGGAGAAAAGGAAAGATATAAGCATCTGAATGCAGAGTCCCAAAGAATAGCAAGAAGAGATAAGAAAGCCTTCTTCAGCAATCAATGCAAAGAGATAGAGGAAAAGAACAGAATGGGAAAGACTAGCGATCTCTTCAAGAAAATTAGAGATAGCAAGGGAACATTTCATGCAAAGATGGGCTCGATAAAGGACAGAAATGGTATAGACCTAACAGAAGCAGGAGATATTAAAAAGAGGTGGCAAGAATACACAGAAGAACGGTACAAAGAAGATCTTCACGACTCAGATAATCATGATGATGTGGTCACTAATCTGGAGCCAGACATTTTGGAATGTGAAGTCAAGTGGGCCTTAGAAAGCATCACTACGGACAAAGCTAGTGGAGGTGATGGAATTCCAGTTGAGCTGTTTCAAATCCTGAAAGATGATGCTGTGAAAGTGCTGCACTCAATATGCCAGCAAGTTTGGAAAACTCAGCAGTGGCCACAGGACTGAAAAAGGTCAGTTTTCCTTCCAATCCCAAAGAAAGGCAATGCCAAAGAATGCTCAAACTACTGCACAATTGCACTCATCTCATACACTAGTAAAGTAATGCTCAAAATTCTCCAAACCAGACTTCAGCAATACGTGAACCGTGAACTTCCTGATGTTCAAGCTGGTTTTAGAAAAGGCAGAGGAACCAGAGATCAAATTGCCAACATCCGCTGGATCATGGAAAAAGCAAGACAGTTCCAGAAAAACATCTACTTCTGCTTTCTTGACTATGCCAAAGCCTTTGACTGTGTGGATCACAATAAACTGTGGAAAATTCTTTAAGAGATGGGAATATCAGACCACCTAAACTGCCTCTTGAGAAATCTGTATGCAGGTCAGGAAGCAACAGTTAGAACTGGACATGGAACAACAGACTGGTTCCAAATCGGAAAAGGAGTCCGTCAAGGCTGTATATTGTCACCCTGCTTATTTAACTTCTATGCAGAGTACATCATGAGAAACGCTGGACTGGAAGAAACACAAGCTGGAATCAAAATTGCCAGGAGAAATATCAATAACCTCAGATATGCAGATGACACCACCCGTATGGCAGAAAGTGAAGAGGAGCTAAAAAGCCTCTTGATGAAAGTGAAAGAGGAGAGCGAAAAAGTTGGCTTAAAAATCAGCATTCAGAAAATGAAGATCATGGCATCTGGTCCCATCACTTCATGGGAAATAGATGGGGAAACAGTGGAAATAGTGTCAGAGTTTATTTTTTTGGGCTCCAAAATCACTGCAGATGGTGACTGCAGCCATGAAATTAAAAGACGCTTACTCCTTGGAAGAAAAGTTATGACCAACCTAGATAGTATATTCAAAAGCAGAGACATTACTTTGCCAACAAAGGCCCGTCTAGTCAAGGGTATGTTTTTTCCTGTGGTCATGTATGGATGTGAGAGTTGGACTGCGAAGAAGGCTGAGCAATGAAGAATTGATGCTTTTGAACTGTCGTGTTTGAGAAAACTCTGTTAAGATTTTATTGAATTTTTACTGTGTGCAAGGTACTGAGCTAAGCACTTTCTTGTCCATGAGTTGTAAAGTACTTATTTAAGTGCCTGTTACATAAGTGTTCAATAAAGATTAGCTGATATTTATTTTTAATTAGAAATAAATTACCCCTTCATACACCATGTACTATAAAAAACTTCATTAGCCATTAAAGTATTAAAAATCTCATTAAGTTTAAATTGGAGTGATTGACGTAACTTAATTTTTTGGCCTATAATGCTCCTTAAAAAAAAAAAACTTGTAGATAAATACAGTCAGTTCTCATTATTCACGGTAGTTAGTTTATAAAGTTGCTGTGAACACTGAATTAGAAAATATTGAACTGTTGCTGGCTAGGGAATACAGAGTTTCATTCCTGTGAGCCTCTGGTCACAACAGATTTGTCAATGGATCAATAATAACCTTGTTTTGTGTGCTTCTGTTTAAAGACACTTTATTGAATAGATAGTTGATTCATTGACATGGCACTCATGGCTCAACAGCATTATAAATCCTGCATGAAATAAGCCCATCTGCCACTTTTTCTCCATAAGACACATCCACCTTCTTGTGCTTAGGAACAATAGACAGCTTTTCAGCCCTATGCTGAGTAGCAAAATCACCAATGAAAAGCACCCAAATACAAAAATGTGGCAATAAATTGACCTCACAGGGGACATTTTTTTACAGAACAAGGGCAGAAACAGTAAGGAAGAGAGCTAAACACACCCTCTCTGGGTAACTCACTCTTTGATCTTCTACACCTGTCTAAAGATTGGAGAAATGCCATAAGTATTACTTTAGGGATTACTTATACCTTTTAGCAAGTAGGCAGATTGCACAAATATGAAATCAATGAACAGTAAGGATTGACTGTGTCTTCCCAGATGCCACAATTTATCATTTATGTTTTAATTTTTTTTTCTCATTTGCTTTGAGCCTTATTTTTAATTGGGTTAGGCAAAAAGTTGCTTTGGTTTGTAAATAAAAATAGAAGATGTATTATTCATTTTCACCAAGGACTGTATTGAACAGTGTAGTCACTGTTTTTGTTCTACTGCCTTCTGCCATTTTTAGGCAACTTCATAATTTCATCTCCGTAAAACTTTTTATCTCTTTGAGCAAAAAAACTATTCCAGGTGATTTTGCAGTCTTCCAGGGAACTGAATTTTTTTCCATTAAGAGAATTTTATGAAGTGTTAATAAATGGATATCTGAAGGTGCAATGTCTGGTGAATACAGCTGATGAATCAGAACTTCTAGCCAAGCTGTAACAGTTTTTGCCTGGTTATCAGTGAAACATGTTCTTGGATTAGCTTGATGGTCTTATGCATGTTCTGTTGACTAATTCTGGATACTTTTCATCTAGTACTGCTTTCAGTTGTTCTATTTGGGAGCAATACTTGTTGGAATTAATCGTTTGATTTTCCAGAAGGAACTTATAGTAGAGGATGCCCTTCCAGTCCTGCTGTATACACAACATCACCTTCTTTGGATGGAGACTGGCCTTTGGTTGTTGGTAATTCAGGTTGCTTGCCCCATGATCTCTTCTGTTACACTGTAACTGTACAATATCCACTTTCTAGCAACTGTCAAAATTTGTTTTAAAAGTGGAACGTTTTTGTTAGTTTCAGTAGAGAATCACCTGTGGAAATACATTCGATCAAGAAGGTTTTTCTTCTGCTTAATTTTTGTGGAACACAAACATCAAAGCAATTAACATAACTGAGTTGGGGTAATGATTTTCAACACTTGATCTGGATATTTTGAGTATGTTGGCTGTCTTTCACAGCCAACATTGATTGATCTCAGTTTATGTCTTAGTTTGATGTCTCAGTTAATGTCTCAGTTTGATTGCTATCTACTTCAGCTGATCCACCTAACTGGAACATCATCCAGTGAGAAATCTCCAGCAGGAGACTTTGCAAATTGCTTTGACACATTCTATCAGTCACAGCACCTTCTCTATATACTGCACAAGCCTTTTTTTTTTTTGCATTTCAGTTGTGTTTTTACCTTTCTGGAAATAATAAAGCATAATATGTTGAAAATGTGGTATTTCTTACATTGTCAATATTAAAATGGCTACATAAAAATTGACCAGTTTTGATAAATATTGTTTTAAATGCATGCTGATATGACAACTGTCACAATATAATCTAACAAAATTGTTTCAAATGAAGTAAAAGACAACCAAGTGCTACTAGAGCAATCTTACAGAAAAAAACCAAGTGAACTTTTTGGTCACCCCAGTAATTGTGGTAAAATAATGTCTGGAGGAGGGCATGGCAGCCCACTCGAATATTCTCACCTGGAGAATCCCATGTACAGGGAGCCTGGCGGGCTGCAGTCCATTGGGTTGCTAAGAGCTGTACACGATTAAAGCGACCTAGCACACATAATGAAATAGTTAAGCACCTTCAAGTGCAGTCAGTCTCCAGCACTCTTTTCATATTTATACCCATTAAAGAACAGCTCCCTATTTCCTCTGCTCTTCAGCCTCTGGCAACCGCCCTTCTCCTTTCTGTTTCGGTGAATTTGATTACACCGTGGCCACTATATGGTGTTTTGTGTTACTGCGATTGGCTTCTGTAACTCAGCATAATGTCCTCAAGGTTCATCCGTGTAGTAGCATGTCTCAGAATTTTCTTCCTTTTTCAGGCTGAGTAATATTCCATTGTATGTATATAGACCACGTTTCGATTACCCTTTAATTTGTCACCAGACACTTGGGTTGCTTTCATCTTTTGGCTGTTGTGAACGTGGGTGTGCATATATCTCTTCAAGACCCTGCTTTTAGAAGTAAGTTTATCTTTGATATATCATGTATACATAAGAAAATGAGTGACCCAACTAAACAGATGCATATTATAAAGTGACAGGTAAAAGTTCTCAGTTTGACCTCATTCTATTCACTAGAGACAGCTGAAGAGTTTGGTGTATAGCCTTTCAAATGTGTTTTTGTACAGCTAAGGAGTATGATATATATACATACACACAGATATATAAGTATATACATTGATCTGTGTGTCATCTATATGTACATATATTATTGATACGTATCAATGTGAAAATATTTAATGCCTCATTTACATACAGTTTAGTAGCAGTTGGGATTATATGCATACTGTTCTGTCGACTTGATAGCCTAACTTTTTTACAGAGTAAAGATAGGAGTTTAAAACTGCTTAGTTCTGTGCCTTAGTTTCCTATAGAATGATTTTAGAAATGAAGAGTTACTAATTGTTTAACTTTTTTTATTATGTAGTATTTTTGAAGAGGAAGATACAATACTGTCTTATTAAATGTTTACTGTAAGAGGAGAATTATCTATAGCTAGGGATAAGTGGATCCTCTTTTATTTTCTTATTCATACATTATTTTGATATAATTCAGCTGCCACTGTTTCTTCCATATCATGTTGTGTTTTATTGGATTCCTTTCTGTTTTGGTGGTGTACCTTTTCTTTTCTTTTTTTTTTTTCGGTAAGTAAAATTTTAGTTTTTCAAAGTTTGAAAACGTCTTTATTTTGACTCTCGATGGGAAATCTGACTTGTGAGAGCAGTGCTTTCCAACCTTTTTCATGCCGTAATATCTGTATAGAAAGTGATAATGTGCACGTGGTGAGTGAAGTTGTTTGCAACACAGGCATCTGGCTCTTCAGGTTATCTGGTAAACCAATAATTTGTAACACATGTTAGTGAAGGTCAGTAGAAATCTGGTTTCAAAATATTTTTCCCTTTGAATTTGGAGGAAACTGCTCTGTTATCTTTTAGTATCCTGTATTTTTGATGAGAAAATGAATGTTAGAGTGATTCTGGTATCTGGAACCTTTCTCAGTGTTCTGAAATTTTCTCAGCATCATCCTGGGTATTTTTTTTTTTTTTTACTTGATTTTTGTTGCATTGCATGTCTTTCAGTTTGATAACTGAATCTTTGCTTAGCTCTTGGAAAGTTAAATGTGTCCCCTTGTTTGGATTAATTTCCCTCCACTTTTGGATATCTTATGTAAGTGGATGTTGGGCCCTTTAGATTTTAATTCACATTTTCTATTTTCTTACAGTTAACCATCTATGTGTGTGTTTTCCTTTACTTTGGAAGTAAGGTAAATTTCCCTTCCCTTTAAGGGAAAAATCTCTTCAGCCTTATGGTATAGATAACTAACTTGGTGTTTAGTTTTGCCTGTCTGTGTATTACTACATCTCCCCCCCCACCCCCGCCCCCAACACACATGTGTTTTTCTCCTCTCTGTTCATCTTGCTCCCCTTTTATTCTGTTAAGTGTTCCTCAGATGTTTGGGGAATCATGGTTGATGCTGGCAGTTGAAGTGTGTCTGCCTCAGTAAGTAGTTCTTTCTCCACCAGGCCTTTGTGTTGAGTGGTAGTTATGGTGATAGATTCTTAGATGTGGACCAGCAGACCAGACCTCCAAGAGAGAGTGGCTGAGGAGTGGGTAGGGCAGTGTGCCTCTCGCCTGGATACCTGTGGAGTCTTTAAGTAGTGCAGTGGGGTAGTACTTTTTAGATTTCACTCAGATAGTATTGAGATTGCTGCATTGCCCCACTTTTCTTTGCCTTTTCCCTCTTTCCCCTTTTATTTCCCTCTTAGTGTTGGAAGCTTGATGGTCCTTCCATCTTTCTGTTCTGCTTTTCATAAGAACCCTGACCCAGGCAGAATTGCCTGCTTTGTGGAGATCAGCCCCCTGGCTCTATCTTACAGGCAGAAGCTGCCACTCCTTGCATCTCAGTTCACAAAGAGAGGGGGGAGGGGATCATCCGTCTAGAGTAGGCTAATGCAGTACCCTGATGAAGTCCCCTAATTGTTTCCTCCTTCTGGGAGTTGTGATTAATTTGATTATAATGTAGAATTTCTCTCTCTTGTCCTGGAAAAGACTTTAGTGTCTTACATGTGATTTCATCCTTTTTCCCTCTTTTATTGCAGTCTCACCATTATAATTTCTATATACCCAGAATTCTTTAAAATTTATGATTGTCCAGTGACGTCTTTTCTTGATCTGCAACAGTGCTATCATTTAAATTTAATTTTTTTTCCCTGTCATTTCAGTGGGACCTTGGGCTGGAGGAGAGAGAGATACATCTGTTTCAGTCCACTGCCTCCTACTGTAATTGACCAATTTGTGACTAATTTTTAAAAGGTAGATCCCTCTTTAAAAAGAAAGTGTTAGTTGCCCAGTCCTGTCTGACTCTTGTGTGACCCCATGGACTGTAGCCCATCAAGCTCCTCTGTCCATGGGATTCCCCAGGCAAGAATACTGGAGTGGGTTGCCATTTCCTTCTCCAGGGTATCTTCCTGAGGTTCTTAAACACATTCTTAAACAACATCTCTCTCTCAGTGTTCCTTAGAAGATTTACTAAATCATCCGGCCCTGTCCCCCTGTAGTAAAGAATATTTTAATTTTCGATCTGAGTTGTAATGCTCATTGCTGTTCTGTTGTAGAAGAAAACACGCATAACCATCATGACCCTGCCGGCCATCACCTTCTGAATGCCCCTCCCACCCTTTTTTGGTATGTAGGGTTATACATGTGAGTGAAGTCATTTTTAATTGTAAAGTCTTTATTGAATTTGTTAGGATATGGTGTTGGTTTTCTGGTGGTCAGGCATGTGGGTCTTAGCTCCCCAACCAGGCACTGAATCTGCATTCTCTGCATTGGAAGGCAGTCTTAACATTGGACTACTAGGGAATACACATATTTTTCAAAGAGACAGTATATCTTGGAGAATATCCAGTCACTCATGAAGATGGTCAGAAAACTGATAAAATTGTGTTGATATCTCTAGTGAAGCACAGCAAAAAGTAAGGAAGTATTTTTGAAAATGATTTAGTAAAAACTTGGGGGGAAGGAATAAGAGAATAGCTAGAACATTTTTGTTCTTTGAGTCCTGTATGGGTGTTCAGTGTAGTTTTAGCATACACTCTGCTGGAGGGGGAAGAATATGGTACTTATTTCCCAAATACTGCCTTTTCACTTAAAACTTTGTAAACCCCATCCCATCCCCCTCCTCCTCTTTGGTAGTGTCTTTGATATTGGGTGAAGGATTTTATTGCCCAAATGTTTTTAACATCAGACTTTTGATGAAAAATTGAGACGTGTCAGTGCATACAACTGCAATAATGACCATGAGTATATCCACGGCTTTCAGAATCTTTTGGTCTGTGGTCCACAGTAAGACATACATTTAACATTGCTGCCTTGTATAGTATGTAACACTGGAATTGAGAGTTTTGTGAAACAGTGTTTGCCTTTGATGTGATACACTCATGTCATCTATTTCATTAACAAAAAGAGTATGACCCATTAACTTTATTTTATGATCTACTAATTGGTTATAACCTACAGTTTGAAAAACTTTCTGGTTTAAATCCTGGTCTCTGGGAAAAGTGGGAAGATTGAGGGGTTTGGATTCTGAGAGAATGAGGGAATTCTAGCTTAATAGTTTTGGGTAATTTCCTTTGAGCCTGTTTTTGCAGCTGTAACTGGAAATAATAATATTTTGTTACCTTGATTGTGAGAATTGGAAATAAATGAAAAGTGCCTAGCAGTGCTAGGAATGATGTAGATATTTAATAATTGGAAGGTTTATTATTATCTTGGTTATTTTTATTATATGCCATCTGTCCTATTAAGTAGGCACTGAGATTCAAACGTTCTTGCTTTTAGGGAAGTAGATAACATTTTATTAATACAGAGGTGTAACTGTCCTACAGGATGAAAAGGATGTTACTAGAGCATATTAGAGGTATAGTAACTTAAAGTCCGCATTGGGAAATTACAGGTGTGCCCTCTCTTTCCCCAAGGAACAGGGTCTCTCAAATTAGCTCCAGTTGAATTTGATGCATAAAAGAGGAAAGGAAAAACAAGAATCATTTTAAAGCTGCAAAGCCAAGCATTTCAGAAAATTGCAATTGTGCTTTGACCATAACGAATTGTTTCCATTTTCTAACTTCATGAATAATTGGACATCTTGAAGAATATGACAGTCACGGGGACTGAATTCTCATGTTTCCCTTCAATAGCAGCAACACAGGGTTTTGTCTCCCACTAGATCCCAGCTTTTCCTCTACTGTCCTTTATGATTTGTGCTGCAGTGTGATTTCTGCTGACCTGTGTCACACTTGATTTTTTGACTTCTGGCTATTTTAGTTGTAAGCAACAGAAATTGAAGCAAAGAAAGAGGAATGATATGTGGTGGCTGAATGAAGCGAAAACAAAACAAGAAACCCTGAAGAGCAAGAGATCTGGGTCATAGGAATCAATGAGCTGGTTTGGCAGAAGTTGCTAATCTGCAATTATTTTCCTATATAGTTTTTCTCTCTTCACATTCAGATACCTAGAAGAGAATCTGATTTGCCTAGCTTCAGTTGTTTTCATTCTTTGGCCAGGGGAGGAGAAGATAATGCTGAATGAAAATCCAACCAGGACTCGGCACAGTAGGAGCTGTATTGTGTTTTAAAAGCAAAATTAGATGTTGTTCCAGAAGGAGACTGGATGCTTACAGCCAAAAACAACAGATGTCCAATACTGTGTGTGTTTGTGGAGGGGTATATATGTATATATATTTCAAACTCTAGAGAGAAGATGTGTCTGGTTCTTAATCATTATCCTGCATAAAGTATATATACTGGGCATGCTGTGTGGTTTAAAAAAGTGAACAGAATTCTGGGGAAATATGTGACTCAACCTTAGGGTATTTTGAAACTATGTGATATGAGAGGAGAGATAATAAGCAAATATAGTCATTCCCAGGATTTCACATTCATTTATTTTAATATGTTACATTATATGATCATATTTACCTTTTATAAAGTTTACTCTGGAGGCATTGTAAAGGTTGGAGTGAGGGTGAAGGACTGTTTAAAAAGATAGAGGCAGCAGAACCAGTGAGAAAGTCGAAATGCACATTTATTAGGTCCACTGATCTGATTTAATTTCCTACCATTTTCCCCTTACTTAACCACTGTCTGACCACACTTTTGCTCATATCCAGCTTGTTCTCATCCCAGAGTCTATGTACTTTATTGGAATTCTCCCACCCTTGGTTAGCATTTGCTTGAATTTAACTCATATTTCCCTCCACAACCCCCCTCCCCCGCCCCCACCTCCTGGCTGTAGTCTCTAATCTCAATGCCTCTTACGGCATTTCACTATCAGATCATTCTGTTTTATTTTTTTCATCACAGTTATTACAGTTTGTTATTTTTTCTTTTTCCTTTTATTTAATCTGTTCCCCTAATAGTGGTGGTTAGGCAGGGTTTGATTGCTAAAGAAGACTCAAGGGACCTGAAATGATGGTGCTGATTGTGATTAGTCTGTGGTTTACTGCTGTAAAAGGGTATAGCACAGCAACTGCACTGGGGTAAGGTTGTGCTTCACAACCGCAGCTTGCCTCAAGCAGTGGGCCTGAAGAGGCTGAGCGTGAGCTGCAGTGGACCTGCCTCTGTAGATCATACCAGCTATGCTTTCTCTCAGGTCAGGATCAGTGAGTGTGCACGAAGCACCCTGGAACCAGGGAACCGACAGTGGAGTCTCAGCTGGGACTTCTCATATCCTGCTGGCAACAAAGGCATATTTGTGCTATGTAACCAGCCCCAGTGGCAGAGCTCTCTGGAGGTCTTACCAAAACCAGGTGCAAACCATCAATCACACTGTTAACAATGAACAATAAACATTGCTGGTACAAACAGTTCAAAGCTTATTGCACCCATAGTTTCAAATCAACCTTACTAACCAGTATGTTTGGTTTTTTTGTGTATTTTTTTTTAATTGGAGGATAATTGCTTTACAATGTTGTGTTGTGTTGACTCCTTCCGTACAACAATGTGAATCAGCCACAAATATACATATTTATATGTTCCCTCCCTCTTAAACCTCCCTCCTGCCCGCCCAGTGCCATGGGGTTGAGCTCCCTGCATCGTATGGCAGCTTCCCACCACTAGCTATCTGGTTTGCATATGGTAATGAATATGTTCCAGTGCCACTTTCTCAATTTGTCCCACCCTCTCCTGACCCCTCTGTGCCTGTAAGTTGGTTCTCTATGTCTGCGTCTCTGTGTTTTGTGCTCCGACCATGGCTGCCATATAAGAAACTTGTTTTAGGAATATACAGTGGCTGGAATTAACCCTCAGAATGCTTTTTGCTTTTATGTTTACTTCTTTCTCTTCCACTGGAATCTAAAGGCCTCTACAGCAGGAATTTGTATTGAAAGTTGTCAATGATTTCCTAAAGTGTTTAAGATTTGACAGTGGGTATTCGGAATGACCAAAGGTACCTTTTCATATTTAGGTTTTTTCTTTTTTCCGCCTTCTAAGTTTGGGACCTTCGTGTTTTGGGAAGGACCAGGCACTTCATGCAGTACTGAGGGCTGGAAGCAGTGATTAATGAGAAGGAATGGGTATAAACGTGAGTGTGATTCTCTTCGCCTTCTTATTCCTTCATCACGAAGGGTCTTTGTGTCTAGGCAAATAAAATAGTTTTCTTTTTTTGTTTGTTGCCATGTGTCCTAGACACAAAAAAATCAAACCATCTCCTATAAAAAGGTTCCCAGGTGGCGCTCGTGGTGAAGAACGCACCTGCCAATGCAGGAGACACGAGATGTGGGTTCGATCCCTGGGTAGAGAAGATCCCCTGGAGTAGGGCATGGCGACCCATTTCAGTGTTCTTTTCTTGCCTACAGAATCAATCCCATGGACAGAGGAGCCTGGCAGGCTACTGTCCACAGTGTCACAATGTGTCAGACATGACTGAAGTGACTTAGCACACTGTAAAAAGAATTATAGTATTTTTACATGCAGGGGAGGCAATAATAAATACCCCCTTCCCCCTTTTTGTGCCTTTTATTCACCAGGCATTGTGCTAAGGTTTGTTGTTACTTGATTTTTACTTTTAAATGCATTATCTCTAACCCTTATGAGAATATTACAAGGTGTGGGTGGTAATATCCTGATTTTAAACAAGTAGGAGCCTGAGGCTCAGAAGTGCCATGCCCAGACTTGTTCTTAGTAATGACCGGGCAGGGGTAGATTTGGATCTAGGTCTTCGGGGCTCCCAAACCAGAGTTCTCATTGTACAAGGTAGTAGAAGTAGAAGACAGCAAGCACCTTACCGTGAATGCTCACGACCATAACATTTTATGTGGTGTGAATATAAAAAAAATTCAATGCTCTGCCCTTTACAGTTCGCTGATTCCTTATTAAACATAGCTTCTGGGGCTCTGTTTAGTCTCCTTCTTTCTGTTTCCTTTCTACTTAAGTATTTAGAACTGTCTCTTCTCTCTTATTTGGATTCATGTCAAAAAGATATGTTGAGATTGAACATCCCTATTTTGCTAAATAAATTCCCTTTGTTCTCAGAAACATAGTTTCCTATTGCTCTTGTATTGGGACCTCGCAATAAGCTGCAGTAATCTTAACTAATTTCACAGTATATCTAAATCCCAAATATTGTGGCCTTTTCCTTTTAAAACATTTCTAGATAGTCTTTCTCAGAGAAGTGATGAGCAATTATTTTAATCTAGGCTCTGATAATCTTTATGGATTCCTATTTTTGCTTCTCTTTCAAGTAATCATTTTTTAGTGTCATCATTTTGAAGATTTAAACATTTTACATGGCTCAAAGTTTAAATTTTGCCAAAGTATATACATGGAAAAATCTTCCTGCAACTACTTGGTTCCCCTCCTTGGAGGAACCAGTGTTCTCATTTTCTTATATGTCCTTCCAGAGATGATGTTATATACAAATAATAATATATGTTCTCTCAACTTTTTCCCTCTAAAATATTGCATATTAGTACACTGTTTTACCTTTTTTCCCTCCTTCCTCTTTTTGGCCCCAGCCTATGGAAAGGTGAATGTCATCTTGACTTACAGTATCAATTCATTTTTTTCATACTTCGTATAAATCATACAGTAAGTGTCCTTATTTATAACTTGCTCAGCATTATATCTGAGTTTTATCCAGGTTTTATCAGAAGTTCTTGGTGAACTCCTAATTACATTTCTCTTACAGGAAGACTGTCTTTTCATGTTTCAAACTTTAAATTTTTATAAGCATCCTTTCATGTTTCAGGCTTTAAAATTTTTGTTTTCTGTAAGCTGTTTGTTTCCTACATTCTGAATGGAGGGTCATTTCCTTAAAGATCTTGTTATATATGAAGGAAGTTAATTTTTTATGTGGGAAATGAATTGTAACTTTTTTTCAGTTAATCATACCTTTTAATTTTGCATATGATTTTGGCATGTAGATTTTTAAAAAATTACATAACCTAATTAATTTTTATGGCCATTAAACATTTGCCTCCATAATATTCCTTGTTTTCCTCAGTAAATCTACTTACTGTCTTCTGAACATCACAGAACTTTTATTAAGCCACACCTTAATGTCAATAAAAATGAAAGTACAATAAGGAAAAGAAAAGTGATAATTCTGAAAGTGATATTTGAATCAGATGTAAATGGAGTTATAGAAGAAAAGAATGTTGCCACTGTTCTAGAGACTCTGAATTTGCAGTCAGAGAAGCTTAATGAAGGCAGACTTATGAATAAATGAGGGGAAGTGGTTGTGCTGAAAAGGGCGATGTCCAGAGGAAGTGATGCTGGCAGAAATCTTCACACTAATGGGACTCTTCTAACATTGAAAGTGCAGGGGATAAAATGTTAGAAGCTGGTCCCAATTTAGACAATGCTATGGCAGTTTCCCAAGATGTGTAAATGTAAAAGATGCTCTCCCTCTGTATTGTAAGTTATACCATTAGAGGAGGCAGGTGCTATTCAGACTGCTGGATAAGTTTATTTATAAGCAAATAAAGCACTTTGGTTCACAGTTGTTCGCGTTTTTTAAATTAGGGTGTACTAAGTGAGTATTAGTTCTCCTGTATTTTATCCTCTTATACATATATAACTGACAGTTTTAAAAGGTCATCCAACAGTTCCCGCTGATTAAGGTTACTTGGCTTGATTTCGTCTAACAAAGTCATTTTTATGGTCCCACACGACTGTACAAAACGAGGACTGTCTGCGTGTGTTTAAACAGCCCTTCCTCTCCCTCTTTATGTGTGTCTGCTCACTTGTGTCCAACTCTTTGCGACCCTGTGGACTGTAGCCCACCAGGCTCCTCTGTACATGGGATTCTCCAGGCAAGAATACTGGAGCAGGTTGCCATTTCCTACTCCAGGAGATCTTTCCAACCCAGGTATTGAACCGGAGTCTTCCTGCATTGCAGGCCTCTTTACCACTGCACCATCTGGGAAAGCCTTCCTGTCCCTCTAAAATTCCTTAAATTGACCTGATATGTTTTAGAAAGTGATCTCTTTATTGTTCTGATCTTGAAGTTCATCATAGATTAGATAGGATTCCAAATATGCTATGCTTTTCTTATATTTAGGACTTCGAGTTGCTGGAGCTGCTTTGGATCTCATTTCTTCTCTAAATTGCTAGTGTAGATACTAAAAAATAGTCTTACACACTTATTTGAAAAAGAATATTTGAGATCATGAAAGACGCAGTACTTTTGTGTATTTCTTAAGCACCTGCTGTTCACTAGGTTCTGTGTTAGGCATTGGGGTATGAATAACACTTGGGTCCCCTTTTTCTCTTGAAGGAGCTCATAGTCTGCTAAAGTTGGGTAAACAGATGAAAGATAATACATTGGAGTTATGTGAAAATATAGAATTAGAACTCATGCTGAAAATTCAGATAACTGAGAACATTTTAAAAGTGTTGCTAAATTCTTTGTTATGTTCTGTGATGTTCCCTGATGTTGGAGATACCATAGGAATGATTCTTGTTTTCAAGGAAATTGGTGGGAACTTCCCTTGTAGCTCAGTCAGTAAAGAATATGCCTGCAATACAGGAGACCCAGCTTCAATCCTGGGTCGGGAAGATCCCCTGGAGAAGGAAATGGCAGCCCATTCCAGTGTTCTTGCCTGGAGAACCCCATGGACAGAGGAGCCCGGCAGGCTACAGTCCATGGGGCCTCAAGAGTTGGGCATGACTTAGCGACTAAACCACCATGTGTACAAGCAGAGTTTGTTTATATAGGTCAGGTGACAGCATATCTAATAAATGCCATAAAAGATATTTTAAATATAAATAATATAATTGAACTTGGACAGCATGTATATACTGATTTTAATCTGTCCTTGGCAGATTTCATGTTGAAAGCATATAGTCTGATTTTAGATTGTAAGTACATTTTATGAATACATTTTATGAGCAGGGTGGGTTAACTGACCAACTCAAGGGTTATATTGTTAAGTTTCTGTTGAAGCTAGGTTTTGAGCCTCTGGTCCAGTGTTCTTACTCCTAATCTTGTGCCTAAATTGTTAAGTATTATAATTTAGCATTATGTACAGTCATTTGAAAAGGATTTGGTTTTCAATTCATGTCTCTCTAAAAGCTTATGTACTACGCCTTCCTCTCTTCCAGAGATTAAATGAAAGATATTGATTCTGATTATTTACTGAACATGTTTTTATTCAGTATTTTTGGAGAGCCTGTGCTGAGAACTCTTGAAGAGCTGTTGGCTACCATGAAACTTAGTTTAATAGATGATATAAGTCTTGAATATAAATAGCTAGACAAATGATACTAATTATTTGTCTAAATAAAGCTAAAACTAAATAAACCTGATAATCATTATTTTATGGATGGTGCAAGAAAGGACTTGGATTCAAAGGAGTAAGCAGTTATTTTCCATCGGGAGAATCAAAGACTTCATGGATGCAGAATAGCAGAGCAAAGGCTTGAAAGATACTTCATGGGCATGTTAATGGAAGCATGTACTGATTGTTTGGTAAAATATGTTTGACAAATGATAATTGGATCATAAACATTACCAGTCTTTGTTCTCAGCAGAATATTGTTAATATGATTCAGGATCATGTAGTAGGCCTCTGACAGTATCAGCATCTTTTGATAACTTGTAATAAATGCAAATCCCTGGTCTTGTCCCAAGCCTAGCAGTTGAATCACGAAGTTCGGGATGAGGAAGGGGTACCCAGCAATCTTTGCTTTATGAGTATTTTCTTGTTTCGAGAGAACCAAGCATTTACTATTCATAATTTGTGGGGGAAAATGCAGTATCTGTATCAACTTTATTGGATAGAGCTTAAGTTCACTTGTTCAGTCGTGTCTGACTCTTTGCAACCCCATGGACTGCAGCACGCCAGGCTTCCCTGTCCATCACCAACTCCCAGAGCCCACTCAAACTCAATGTCCATCGTGTTGGTGATGCTGTCCAACCATCTCATCCTCTGTTGTCCCCTTCTCCTTCCACCTTCAGTCTTTTTCAGCATCAAGGTCTTTTCCAATGAGTCAGTTCTTCGCATCAGGTGGCCAAAATATTGGAGTTTCAGCTTCAGCATCAGTCCTTCCAGTGAATATTCCGGACTGATTTCCTTTAGGGTTGACTGGTTTGATCTCCTTGCAGTCCAAGGGACTCTGAAGAGTCTTCTCCAACACCACAGTTCAAAAGCATCAGTTCTTTGGCGCTCAACTTTATAGTCCCACCTCTCATGTCCATACATGGCTACTGGAAAAACCATAACTTTGACTAGACAGACTTTTTTGGTGAAGTAATGTCTCTGCTTTTTAATATGCTGTCTAGGTTGGTCATAGCTTCTCATCCAAGGAGCAAGCGTTTTTAAATTTCATGGCTACACTCACCATCTGTAGTGATTTTGGAGCCCAAAGAAATAGTCTCTCACTGTTTCCATTGTTCCCCGTCTATTTTCCATGAAGTGATGGGACCAGATGCCATGATCTTAGTTTTCTGAATGTTGAATTTTAAGCCAACTTTTTCACTCTCCTCTTTCACTTTCATCAAGAGCCTCTTTAGTTCTTCTTTGCTTTCTGCCATTAGGGTGGTGTTGCATCTCTGAGGTTATTGATATTTCCCATGGCAGTCTTGATTCCAGCTTGTGCTTCATCCAGCCCAGCGTTTTGCATGATGTACTCTGCATATACTTTTTTGTAAATACATGATCTTCCTCTAGAAGCTATTATTTTTAATCACCCGTACTATAACTTTGATTACAAGTCATTGCTTTCCAACTTAACTATTTGATAATATCTCTTGTCAGTGTGAGGGATAATTTTTTTTTAATCTTAAAAATTTGAAAATCTAGTAACTGAAGAATTTAGTGAATTTTTTAAATTGTCAGGAATAAGTATAAAGACAGTTGCAAATGGGTCGTTGTAGTCATTGGTAAGTACCATATAGAAAGGAAACATATCCTGATAAAGTTTTTTATTTTTATGAAATCTTTTAATGACATGTCAATTTTACACTAAGTATCTTTTTGAAATTTTCATTTTTTAAAAAATTTTCTAATAATTCATTATTTCAGACAAAATGCTAATAATTGAGGAAATGCCAGCATTTTTCAAAGTGACTGCATTTTATATTCACACCAGCAGTGTGTGAGGTTTACTGTTTATACATATCCTCGATAACCATTATTACTGGGGCTTTTGTTGTTGTTGATAACTTTATTTTTTTAAAATTGTGTTTCTTTGAAGCAAAAACGTTTCAAATTTTTTTGATGGCAGTTAATGTTCTTTTCTTTTGTTTCTTTTGCTTTAAGTATCATCTCTAAGAAACCATTGCTTAAATCTAATGTCACTTAGGTTTCTGATTGATTTTAAACTGATTTTTATGTGATAGGAAGTAGGGTTTTAGCCTCACTCTTTTGCATGTGTATATTCAGTTGTCTCAGCATCCATTTGTTACAATGACAGATTTTTGTGAATTTTTTAAAAAAATTATTTTTTATTGGAGTATATTTGATTAACAGTGTTGTGTTCGTTTCAATTATACATGTATCCTTTTCCAAATTTTTTTTCCCACTTAGGTTATTACAGACTATTGATTATTAATATTTTGTGAATTTTTATCTGTACTTCCTAGATCTTATTAGTGGTTGAAGAGATTGAGTTCTACTGACTGCTGTCATCCTGTTGTCTAAAATAAGAACAAATTCACTAAGTATTGAAGAAAAACTGCTGTAAATAAAAGTACTGTGTTTCATTGTAGGAGTCATATTTTTAGAAGGACACAAACTGGAGCAGCTTTTGTAATTGTTACATCACAATCTTTTAAAATGGGAAATAGAACACTTGGGAATGAGACTGAGAGAAAGTCCTTCCATTACCTAAGGTTTTCATTTAGAGCAGGTTAAAAGCTTGTTTTATGTAGCTCTAGAGGCTTTTCACTTTTCATGCATTGGAGAAGGAAATGGCAACCCACTCCAGTGTTCTTGCCTGGAGAATCCCAGGGACAGAGGAGCCTGCTGGGCTGCTGTCTATGGGGTTGCACAGAGTCGGACCCGACTGACGCGACTTAGCTGCGCTGATGGGACTTAGCAGTAGCAGCAGCAGGGGCCCTAAGTAGAAGTTACAGGTAGATACCTTTGAATGCTAGAGAGGAAAGAACTTTGTAACAGTTTGAGCTAATACTTGAATAAAATGGGCACCCTCACATGAAAGCACTCATCATTGAAGGAACTCAAGCAGAGATTGAGTTATTTTGTCCTTAAATTGACAGAATGGATTTCTGCATGGAACAAAGGTTGTTGAAGGATTTCCATTTTTCTCTTCTACTTTGCTTTCATATTTATGAAGGGTTGTTCTTTTCAGGGTCCATCCGTTTCCACATTTCTGTCAAATAGCAAAATGAGAGAGTGAAAATAGATTATTGCCCTGAAGGATTTGGTTAGCCGACATTATTATGCATTATCCTGAAAACTGATCACCTTCTTGAGCTAATTCTTTTCTTTTTTGGCTTAACTAAGCTTGTTGTAAAACACAATGAACAGTGGGAATGAGATACTATATATAGCAAGAGGGAAAAGTTGGTGAGAACTGAAAATTAAAGCGTTAGTCCATCACATTTGTCATAGTTGGGATTCGTTGACTGCGGATTGAAGTTTGCAAGATTTCAGAAACCTGTAAACTGTGATAGTGTAAATGGAATTTCATTGTTATCCTTCTAGGAAAATCTAAAAGGTACGTTTCCTGATTCAGGAATTTATGCTGTTACTTTGTAAAGGATCCATTAGAAGAGAGTATTCTTAGAGGAGAACATGTACTAGTACCTATTTGTACTTTTGTGATAGGTGTATTTAAATCATTTGTTGTAAGGTTTGAAAGAAACCTCTTAGTTATATAAGCTGATTGATGCAAATATATTTAAATACCTGGCTTTTAGGCAGAATGATTTAAGGACCTTTTAGTGATAAGACTCAAATTGAAAATAAGAATTAAGAACATGAAAAAAGTAGGTGTCTTTATTTCTTTGAAGTGAGATTTTGGAGTGGCTTTTAAAATAGAAAAAACTGAGCTTAGCCTGTTTCATGTTTTAAACATTTATCTTGTTTGCTCATTTTACAGGCTTTTATTTTAAAGACTGTGCCAAAATTCTCACTTTGAGAATAGCCTGGATTTTGGTTGGGAAACATTGGCTTAAAATAAAAGCTTTCTTTCTGTGATGTTGGTATAGGTTTGCTTCAATGTGTAATTGGTACAAATCAATTAAAGTGAAGATTTTATGTAACTGTAACTTTTCAAGACTTAAATTTAGAAGTTTTTATTAATGTGTGTATTCTTTTATGCTTAAGAAAGTGAAAATACTGTTTTGAGAAAGAGACTCACAGACTTGGAAAGTGAACTTAGGGTTGCCAGCAGGAAGGGATAGTTGAGGACTTTGGGAAGGTCATGTACACACTGCTATATTTAAAATGGATAACCAACAAAAACCTACTTTATGGCACATGGAACTCTGCTCAGTGTTATGTGCCAGCCAGGATGGGAGGGGAGCTTGGGGGAGAATGGAAACATGTATATGTATGGCTGAGTACCTTCACTGTTCACCTAAAACTATCACAATGTTGTTAATTGGCTATATCCCAATACAAAATTATTTGGATGTTAAAAAATTGAAGTAAAAATACTGTTTTTCATGTACATGAATTTTTTTTCCTGAAACTACTTATACATTAATAAAAGACTTTTAAAATATGAGTTTGAGCAAGCTCTGGGAATTGGTGATGGACAGGGAAGCCTGATGTGCTGCAGTCCATGGGGTTGCAGAGTCAGACATGACTGAGCGACTGAACTGAACTGAATTAAAGTATACTGTCAAGATTTTCATTTCCGTTGCCTGCTTTTGAATGGCCCACTGTTCACAGGTTTCTGTGACTCTACAAGTTAATAAAAAAGACTTCACTTTTTCTCACTTTATAGGCAAAAGACATAAATGTGAAGTATGGGATAGTATGTGTAGGAAATAATCGTACAATCTGATGTTTTCCTATGGTTGACTTCTTGTAATGTTTAACAGCACTCTTAGCTTCATTTATCTTCCCTGGTGGCTCAGAGGGTAAAGTGTCTGCCTGCAATGTGGCAGACCTGGGTTTAGCCCCTGGGTTGGGAAGATCCCCTGGATAAGGAAATGGCAACCCACTCCAGTACTCTTGCCTGGAGAATCCCATGGATGGAGGACCCTGGTGGGCTGCAGTCCACAGGGTTGCAAAGAGTTGGACACGACTGAGCGACTTCACTTTCACTTAGCTTTATTTATTAGAGAGGAATTCACTGTATTAAATAGTACCTTACACTCAAGTAGTGAAAGTGAAAGTGTTAGTCTCTCAGCCCTGTTCCACTCTTGGCAACCCCACGGACTGTAGCCCATCAGGCTCCTCAGTCTGGGGGATTCTCTAGGCAAGAATATTGGAGTGGGTTGCCATTCCCTTCTTGAGGGGATCTACCCAACCCAGGGATTGAACCTGGGTCTCCTGCATTGCAGGCACTTCTTTACCATCTGAGCCACCAGGGAAGAGCTAGCTGTATTGCAATTTAAGAAATGCTATTGGAATTGGAAGGTGAGGATATGGATGCTAATTATTTGTTATTTGCAAAAGAGCTCGAAAAGATAAATACCCGACCACGAGTTTTTCCTGCACATATACGATGATCTGTGCTTTGATTCAGGCTACCACCACTTATTTAAAGAACCTGTTGCTCTTTGCAACAACCTATTTAGCTCTGTTAGACTGGAGCCATTGATCCTAAAGCTCTGCTTTTCCTCAAACTTGACTGTAATAGCAATATGAAAGCTAGCCCTGCAAAATTGAATTTCCAACAGTGTGTCTTTACTGTTGGTGGACTTGCAGTATTTTATAGTTCTAACATTTCAGGTCAGAGGTCTTGACCTCTTCAAGTGCACAAGAGTTCAAATTATAGTATATAGAGCCAAATTTGATGTCTGTGTTAGAGGCTGATCTCATGACAGTATTAAGGACTTTGGATTAGTACTTAGCAGTTTCCAGGGAATATGTTGAACTTTTTGGTTCTCTCCATTCTGTCATCTCACTTCTTCCTTTACCCCTGCTTGGAGTGGTGTTCTTAACAGTTTTAGAAGCCTTGACACACAGGCTCATAGTGTTCACCACATGTACCTTGTATAGCAGTTCATGTCTTCATGTATCTTATTTTAGACAAGGGGAAACATTTGAATTGTTGTATACCCTATATCACCTAATAGAATGTACTCTACTTAAGAGACAGTATTTTGGAATAAGTACATTTGACAGTAGTGCTTAGAAGCAGAATTTGGGATAATTTGTCAACATTGTACAGATATATTTTAAGTATGTCTTCTCTTAATAGAATAAAAGTTTGCTTATTAATATTGCTGTAGTTTTTCAACATGCTTCATGGTTTTGACTTCACATTTATTAATTAGAATGCTGGAATTACCCCCATTTCTTCCATCTGTGGGATGGGGAACAAGGATGGTTCTTTTAATTGCTTCAAACCCTGTGTTTTT
Source organism: Capra hircus (assembly GCF_001704415.2). Taxonomy (NCBI): domain Eukaryota; kingdom Metazoa; phylum Chordata; class Mammalia; order Artiodactyla; family Bovidae; genus Capra; species Capra hircus. Next base: position 89,552,428 of record NC_030808.1, read on the forward strand.
CTAGGTTTCTAGTAATCTGAGGTTCTTAATTAGTTGCAGCTTCCACCAATTTTATTTCTCTAGCAACAAAAACCTTGTAAAATCTAGAAGTGTGTCCACTGTGCGCAGTGGTGGCCTCTGTCTAGGCACCTACAGCTGCCAGTGTGCCCTGTACCGCAGCCTGGCTTGCCTTCCTTACACCTCGCAGAAACAGTCTCCTTCCCCATGCGCCAAGCAGAGACTTGTGTTCAGGGCCAGAGATGAACGGTGCTCCATCATACTGTTAGACCACCAAATTTATGTTAATCATCAGATTAGACCCTTTCATCAGGGAGTTGAGAGTTTAAAGAGAAAATTAATACATCAATTGTGACTTTTCCTCTGCAAGAGGTAGGCTGTGGAAGGGAAGGAAGAGATTGACATACAGGAAGATTTCTTGGTGAAGGGCTTTGTTTTTAAATCTTCATTATGAAAAATGTCAAGACACGTAAGAGAAAACACAGTGAATTTCGTGTTCCTGTTGCACAGCTCCCGACATTTACCACCACATGGCCAGTCTTTTGCATTTGTATCAAGGGTCAGCAAAACTGAGGCCTACTTTTTTGTAAACAAAGTTTTGTTGGAACACACTAAGCCCATTTGTTTATGTTGTTGTCTGTAGGCTGTCTTTGTGCTACAGTGACAGCACTGAGTAATTGTGACAGAGACTAGAAGGCCCCCCAAACATCTGGCCCTTCCCAGAAAATGTTGGATTATGCCCATACATTCCTCTCTCAACAATATCTTTTTTCAACTTTTCTGTAAATTTGAACTCTTGTATACCTTTCAAATAGATTTACCAGTTTTGGACATTTTTGTACATTTGTTTTATATTATTATTCATTGTCTCTTTTATCATTATTTTTTATTAATCTCATTATTCTTACTTTAGCTGAACCATTTGAGAATAAGAGTTGCACATCATGATTTTTTATCTCTCAGGGCTTGTGTGTATTTCTAAAGAACAAGTGCATTCTCCTGTTACAGTAACCATAGTGCGATGGTCTAATTTAGGGGTATTGATATTGATACAGTACTGTTACTTAATGTGTTTCATGTTCAAATTTTGCTAATTGTCAAAATGATCTTTCTAACAATTGTTTTACTCTGATAAAGGATCCAGTCCAGGATCACACACTGACTAATCTTTAGTCTGGCCTCAGACTTCCTTTGTGTCTTACTACATTGACATTGACAGTTTTGAAGAATATTCCTCAGTTTGGGTTTGCTTCCTCAGAAACGGGTTCAGATTATGTTAACTGTGGTTTTAAAGAAAAGGATGAAATCCTTTAACAAGCAAAAGCTATCGGTTATAATTGAAAGAATTCTGGATCAAAAATTAAGAGTCTGAGTTCTAGTTACAAAGATAGAATTGCTTATCTGTCACCTCAGCATAATTTCTACTCTGTATGTGTGTGTGGTGAGAAGGAAAACAAAAAAGAATTGAAGTACATTGTATTTAAAGAGCATATACTTTGGAGGTGGTGACATAGTTCTAAATAGCAACTCTTGGTGGAGGAGCTACTGTAATTGTTTGAATGTAAGCATCTTAACATCTTAGGGCCGTTTGTAAAGGTGACAAATATATTCCTGCCTTTTCAAATTGTTCTGGGGATTAAATGAGATAACATATGTGGCATAAAAAGTTGCTATATTGTGAGATACTGATTTAAATGTAGTAGATTTGGAAAAGAGGGAAATTAATATGAATTAGAGCTGTCAAACGGAAACATTAAAGAAGATTACACTTGACCTGTGATCTGTAGAGAATCCATGAGAAATTTTTAAGGGTGAAGCAATATGGTAAGATTAGTGTGGGAAGTAAGATTAGAGTGAGAAGATTGCAAGAACTAGTGATAAACCTTAGTCTTTTGAGTTTAAAGACCTGGCTTATATTCCAGCTTCTGTCTTTGACTAGTTGTTTAAATTGGGGCAGATCACTTCACCTGTCTGGGCTGTATTTTCCAGCACTGTGAAATGACTTGTATGTCAGAGTTCTTCCGAGAGGAGTAATATCACTGATAGGTAGGAATATTAAGGAAAGACTTTGAGCAGGAAATAATAGAGCTGGATCTTGAAAAATGGATAGGCTCTGGATGGGACAAGAAGGAAAGGGGAAGCTGTTAGAATAAGCATACTAAATTAAAGAGGGCACCATTGAGAATAAACCTGTTCTATCACAGATTAAGAAGGGATGCATGTTGGAAAGTAATGAGAAACTAAGGTGGTCTGTTCTAGGCTCTGTAAGTAAGATCTTTATAATTATGTGTGGCATTTAAGAGTTGTGGAGTAGGAAAATGGCCCTCAGTTATTTGAATAAAGTTTGGTGAGATATGTATTGGAATATAACTAGATTCACTTTATGCCGCATTTTGGTTTGTGGATTGTTTGCTTAGGGAGCCTAGGCGCTTTTTGTTGGAGAGGAGGGTCCTCAATCCTCTCCTTCCAGAAATTTGGTGTTAGAAATACCAAGACTTAATGGAAGGAAATGGCAAGGACAAAACACTGCAAATAAAATGACCTGGAAGAAAATGCGGGAAGTTGAAATACAGGCCCAAGGAGATTTTTGGAATGTTTGTGCATGTCAGTTGATTTTGGAGCTTCTGTTGATGTTGCAGGAACAATAAAAGGTTCTGGAAGTAAACTAAAATAATCCTCAAAGTTGGTAGCCAGTGCTGTCGCTGGAACTGGGAGGTAAACCAGCAGCACATCACGACGCAGTGCGTGAGATTGTCTGTTTGGAGCAGATTTCAACAGTCCGGTCCTGTGGCAGGAGAAATGGTATACAAATAATTGTTCTTTGTAGATCTCTCTGCCTCAGGATTGATAACCTTTCACCTTCCACTCATTTCTGTTTATTTACCTACCTATAAATAAAATCAATGGGAGTCTTAATTATGTGTGAATCCAGTCATTCATTGGGAATAGAAGAGCCATGGGACCATATTTGACCACAGGTTGTTGAAACAGATTCCAGGAACAAACTTAATTGGGCTGAGTGGGAATATTCTTGATCCATAAAACTGCTGTGGTTTCTTTATTTCAAAATCTGACTATCCAGGTTTTTCTGAGCTAATGATTTCAGTAAATCCTGTTTGCTGGAGTTTCTTTCTTGTATTTGCAGTCAGTGAACCTGAATGGTTACAGTGCTAAAACTAAGTATTTACTCTTGTTTTTAGAAACTGAGACAAGACAGTCCCCATATATTATAATGTACTCATAATTATTTGTTCTCTTTTTCTTTTACTAAAATAAAAACTTAAGGGAATTTTCTTTACTGCTCTGTCTTTACCATTGGAAATGATCCTGACTTATAGTAGGCACTCAACTCATAGTAATCAAATGAGTGAAGAGATTCGGTATTTTACAGTGTAATGCATAATTAATCCCAGTAATAATTAATTATGAATTAAGCCCAATAAAAAGAGAAATCACAAATGGATTCTTCTAAAATTTCCCTAAAGTCTTTCTACTTACTGTCTTTCTCCTTCCCCTTTTGATTATGGGCTTTGCTTTGATCTGTGAAAGGGGAATATGACAAATCATATTTTGATTTTGTCTAGGAATCTATTCATGACTTTGGAAAAAAATGCCATGACCAGGTTTTTAGTTTTAATTGGAAAGGACCTTTAACAGCCTTTAATAAAAACCATCAAATTTATAAGTTACTTTGTACTAGTGGTTAAATTTTAAAACATTGGTAAATACTTAAAAATTTTCTACATAAAATTTATATTAAATCTTATTAAATTATCAAATTACCAGTGATGGGGGTGTACAAAAGGCATGTGAATAGTTAATATTTGTTATTTGCATGACAGAAGTTTAATTTTCTGGCTTTGGATGACTTAGAAAATCAGAAATTTCAGTGCTTTAAAAAAAAATATCTTTGAAGTAGTGAATTCATGGGGCTTCCCAGGTGGCTCAGTGGTGGAATCTGCTTGCCAAGTAGGAGATGGGGGTTTAATTCCTGGGTTGGGAAGATCCTCTGGAGAAGGAAGTGATGACCCACTCCATTATTCTTGCCTGGGAAGTCACATGGGCAGAGGAGCCTGGCAGGCTGCAAGTCCATGGGGTCACAGAGAGTTGGACACAGCTTGGCGACGCAGCAACGACTGCGATGAGTGCACATAATAAAGTGAGGAAAAGGCGGGGGGGCTGCTTTAGTATCCTCGGGAGGCAGTAATGTTGAGAACTTGTGTTTTGGTTCTTTTGATGGTTGCTGCTACTGCTCCTAAGTCACTTCAGTCATGTCCGACTCTGTGCGACCCCAGAGACGGCAGCCCACCAGGCTCCCCCGTCCCTGGGATTCTCCAGGCAAGAACACTGGAGTGGGTTGCCATTTCCTTCTCCAATGCATGAAAGTGAAAAGTGAAAGTGAAGTTGCTCAGTCATGTCTGACTCCTAGCGACCCCATGGACTGCAGCCTACCAGGCTCCTCCGTCCATGGGATTTTCCAGACAAGAGTACTGGAGTAGGGTGCCATTGCCTTCTCCGTTTGATGGTTCCCATTATATATTTATTTTTGTCTTTCTTTGTCTGTGAGCTTTGTATACCACATTTATTGTCTTCAACTTTTGAGTGAAATGTCCATGATAATGTCTTTGTGAAATATATGTTCTTTGAATAATGCTTGGGGAGAGAAAATCATTGTAGATTGACATAAAGAAAACATGAAAAGGTAATAAGAAAACATGACATGAAACATGAGAAGGTAATGAACATGTGTCCTACAGTTCATTTCAATTCTGACACTGTCTGCCTGGAGTTAGCATCATCTCACAAGTAAAGGGATCAGTCCCACAAGACTACCCCCATTTCAGATGCCAGACACAGGTTCTAGGTTGTCGCTTCTGACCAACTGTCTATAAATTGGAGTTCCTGTGACTTGATAATTTGGGCTTGATAATTTGCTAGAATGGCTCATAGAACTTAGGGAGTCACTTATTTATGTTTACCAGTTTATTGTAAAAGGAAGGGTTTAGCAGAGGATGCAGATGAACAGACAAATGGAAGAGATGTGTGAGGCAAGAGTGTGGGGGAAGAGGTGCAGAGCCATGCTTGCTAGTGCATTTATGGATTCAGTGAAGCTCTGTGAATCCCATCCTTTTGAGGCTTATATGGAGGCTTCATCATGCAGCATGGTCAGACCTTAACCCAGTCAGCACTCTCTCTCTTTCCTGGAGGATGACAGTGGTGGTGTTCTTTTTTGTGACCAGCTCCATCCTGAAGTTGTCTAGTAGCTCACCGAGAGTTTCCTCATTACAACTAAAGTCATTTCTATCATCCAGCAAATTCCAAGGAATTTAAGACCTCTGTGAAAAACCAAGATCTAACATCAAATATTAGAACAAAAAACATTCCCAGTGTTAGTATCATTAGGAAGTTACAAGGATTTTAAGAGCTCTGTGCCAGGAACTGGGGACTGATATGTGTATGTGTGTGTGTGTGTGTATATTACTTCTCAGTATCAGATGGATCAAATTAGCAGTAAGGTTATTCTAGGTATACTTTGAAAAAAAGTCTGGTATTTCTCTGTGTTCTCTTTGTATACTTAATGTCAGTGTAGGAATACATATCTGGGTAGAATTGAGCTTCAAGGAGATCCATAATCTGCCAAGTCATCCTCCATTCAGAGACTTCTGTGGGGACTTAAAAGTTTGAAGCAGTTCTAAAAGTTTATTTTTGCATGTGTAGTATGGTTTTAACTAGATGTTCTTTCACCCTTTACAATGTAAAATCTGTGGTCCTTAAAATAGGCTCTGAATAAATGAATGAATGTTCAAGGATATTTGAGAGTTTGAAGAGAGAAGTGATTTTGAAAGAATAGATGTTGTACATTGACTTAGAATGAAAAAAGTTTCTTAGTATGTGGCTCATGACAGTCATAGCTTGAGCATTTGGTGTGTCCTGAATTTCTGTCTAGGAACAATGGATTTAAAAAGTGAGGAAAAGAAAAAAAAAAGTCACTTTATATATCGTTAGGAAATGTATAAAAGGCCATTGACCTTAGACTTTTTACAAAAATTTATTTTATTGATATATAGTTGATTTACGAGGTTGTGTTAATTTCTGTTGTATAGCAAAGTAGACTTTGTTTTTGTCTGTTTACTGCTTACCCTGCATGGTAGGAAAAAGCAAACTGACGGGGTCAGAATGAATGTTCAGTGGTTCTTGGCTGACATTCGCCTTATGCTGCTGATCCTATTCTGCTCTCCAGTACTGCTTTTCTGCCCTTTGAACGAAATAGCCCGTTTTATTTTGTTTCTTCCAGTCACTGACACAGAAGTCAAGCAGAATTGACTAAAACTCCAGGTGGGATTTGCTGACTTCTTTCAAATTAGTAAAATTAGTCTTTTACTAGTGACACTGTTAGACTGAATCATACTGTTAACATCTTTATTACTATACTAGAGAAGATGCATATTAATGGAATTTACAGAGACATTAAATTGTCCAGCGTAGCAGACGTCAGGGAGAACTGAGAGCTTATGCTGCCTATAAGGAACTTTCTGGAATAGGAGATTACAATTTACATGTTTGTAATTTATTTTTGATGTTTCTAAAATATTTTTGATGTTTTATCTAGAAAAAAACGACTTAAAACTACACAGATAGTAATCTATATGACGTTCAAAAATAAAATGAAGGTAATATTTAAAGATACTGTCTCATTGTGAAGGCGGCTTAATTGAAGCCTTATTAAACTTACCCATCATTTGCTATCACTGAAAGTTGTGATTCCCAGAAATTAAGTGTTGCTGTGTTACATGGTAGTCTCGTTGCTTCTCAGCTACTGGTTGGAAGCCAGGGAACAGGAATAAAAATGTTAAACTTATATTTCTTTAAAATACGGACATTTGATTAATCCAATACTGAATACAGATGATTGATTGTGATGCTTATTAGAAATGGATATTATTTTGCAGCAGCCAAAGTCTTGACCCACTTCTGCTTTCCTGTTGGATAACTTTTTTCTTTTATTTATATCTAATATTTATCCGAAAATGATACCCCATTTTCAGAATGCCAGTGAACACTACTGCTACTAATTACTTTTTATATCTCAGTTGCTATTAAATGCTTGTTATGCATTCTCTCTTTTAGTTCTCATAGCAGCACTTCTATATAGTTTTACAGATGAGAAAACAGATTTAGAGAAATAAAATAACCAGCCTGATGTATCATCTCAGTAAGTGGTGGAGTCACAGTATTGTTGCAGTTCTAGTTCTGTGTGTAGTTTCTTCTGCCTTAAATGCTTGAATTTGGTGAAGGATGGGCAAAACTGAAATAGAAGGCAATGTGAATATTTATTGAACGAATGCACTAATACAATTGAATAATGGTAAAGAACTAGCACCCCCCCCCCCCCCCATTTAAACAGTTGTGTATTGTAAAGAAATGGCTTGGCATAGGATTATTAGATGCATGTCAGAAGGAGTAGGGAATTTGGTGTGGCTAGAAGAGAACAAGGACATAAAATATTCAAATTATTTTGAGAGGGGAAAGCAAGAAATAAAAATGTGTATGAGATAGTGATATGGTTTCATAGTGGCACAGATAAACCTAGATTTGAAAATGCACAGACAGCTTCATTATAGTAAACACATAAGGCACATCTGTATTCTTTTGGATTTTATTTCCTCCAGTGTTAGAATGCCAGTAGAGCGAGTTAATCTACCTTCCTTGTCTATCTTTCCAGGATTTTGGGGTTAGAAACTGTTGATGAAAGGAGTCCCTGCCTGTTGTAAGCCTTCCAGTTTCTTTCATTAGTCTGTCCAGTTTTTGTCTGTAGCACAAGGAAGGGAAAAAAATAGCAAATCTTAGACCTTTCTCAGTGATTCACTTGCAGCTGTTGATAATTCTTTTTATGTAGTTCTCCTTTGTATTACCAGTTCCTCTAATCTGGTCTGCAGCGATCAACAGGATCAATCAAACTATAGACCCTAAAAGGGCAAAACTAGGAAATGCCTTTTAAGAGCAGCCTTTATATTTTAAAATTTGCGTCTTTATTTGTAACAGAGTGGTATTGTATTGAAATAGTTTTCAATGGCTTACTACAGTGTTATAGTTCACTAGTGTGTTTGGGTGATACAGTATTTCAGAGCAAAGTGGGGTTGTTTAATAAGTGGTCATAGTTCTTGTTTTTACCCTTGAAACAAAAATTATACTTCCAGGATTCTTAATTTCACATATGGTTTGCATTAGACTAACATTTGTCTTCGTTCTTCATGAAGTTGATTTTGTGGATGAGTAAATAACATGTCAGTGATGTTATTGTCATAGTTTTTTGGTACCTGTGTAGGTGAAGTCTTCAATCACTAGCACTCCTTTGTGAGAAGGGTATGTTTGATCATATTTGTTATGCTTTGTTCTAGGGCATTTTTCAAGCTATGTATTGTCTATTGAAAGGATATAGACATATGAAACAAGTCTCCACAAAGGTGGTAGAACTTAGGTGGGTGATCTAAAGTTTAGTTGGAGGATATACCTCGTCCAAAGTCATGAGGATGTGGGAGGTTTGGGGAACTGAAAACACGTTTGTGAAATAACACCCTAGGGATAGAAAGTAATGGTGTTTGCTGATTGGATGAGCTATAGGAGACGAGGGAGGAGAAGGAGCCATATTTCTTGCTTGAGTGACTGGAGGATAGAGCCATACTAGAGAATATAAGAGGAACAAGTTTGGGCTGGGAGATGAATGAAGTTTATATAGTGGCTCAGACTGCAAGGAGTCTACCTGTTGTAATGCAGGAAACCCAGGTTTGATCCCTGAGTCAGGAAGGCCCCCCCGGATAAGGGAACAGCTATCCACTGCAGTATTCTTACCTGGAGAATTCCATGGACAGAGGAGCCTGGCGGGCTACAGTCCATTGGGTTACATAGAGTTGGACACGACTGAACGGCTAACACTTTCACTTCTTTTTCGTAGTTAAGTTTGCAATGCTTTGGGGACATCTAGGAGAGAATGATGTCCAGCTGGCTTTAAGTAACTGAAAGTACTATTTTAAACAAATTCAAAAAAAAAAGGAAAGAAGTTGCTTTCTTTCTTTTTTTTTTAATCCCATTGTCCCCAGTGAAAGGAATTCCATCAGACTCACTGGCTCAGTGAAGAATGGCTACTGCTTCAGGAGGCACCCTGTTAAATAATACGGCAGAAGGAGATGCTGCATCTGTTTGTTTTCAGGAAAGCGGCGCTTCCCTAGCCGCCTCCCTTGCCTTGATGGCTGCCCTCCCCAACCCCTGTTTTTTTTTACATGGCATTTGAAGAACTAGTTAGTTGTACAAAATACTCTAGGTCAGAAGTATTTGGAAAATTGGGTAGGTGTGGCTGGCAAAAAAGTTGTATTTATTCGTGAGTGTACTTATACTATCCCCTGGTGGGGGTACCCAAGATCCGTATTGTATTGATTCCATCCTGCCTACAGCAGTAAGAGTATGGATATAGATTTCTTCCCCTTAAGTAAAGTGATACTCTCATTACAAATTCTTTGTTATGTTGGAATAAGAGAACTCTTTGGAAGCAAAGGCTTTGAAAAAGGACTTGAGAGACCTAGAGAGGAAGTTGATAAGAGACCCAGCACCTAATGTACCTTATTCTTCCTCTTATTGGTGGTGTTCTTGGTCTGATAATTCCTTTGAGCCCCAGTTAGCTTGTTTCTTAAATAGAGATAGTAATACCTACTGTACAAGCTTGTTTTGAGATTTAAATGATACTGAGTATGCAAACAATGCAAAATTTAATATTTATTTTGTTACTTCTAGTAAGAAATACTGAACTTCTGGACCTCAAGTTTGTGAACTATATAACTACATTGCTTTGCTTTAACCTTCATATCATCAAAACAAGCATTCTGTGCTATTAATAAGATATTTTTTAATTTAAAATTTTAAATTAAAAAAGAAATTGGGAGGCTGCATCTCGTGGGCAGCATATGGAATCTTAGTTCCCTGTCTGGGCCCATGGCAGTGAAAGTGCTGAGTCCTAACCACTGGACTGCCAGGGAATTCCCTATAAGACTTTTTTTTAGCTGGTTAGTTTTTATATCTGTGTTGCCTTTATTTCTTAGAACTCAAAAGGTATTTCCTTCTTTCCTTTGAGAGTCTGTATTTCAGTGAGCCTAGTTTATTTATTTATTTTTAAAGACTCCAGACAGTTTCACAGTTCAACCCAGTCATTGCTTGTATAGAAGGTGAATTTGTCCCATAGAAGTTTAAGTTACAGGCCCAAGACCATTGGCATCCTAGAGGCAGAGTAGGGATAAGGACCCAAGTGTGTTGTGACGAAAAGGTTCACCAAACCTTTCTCTTTCTGTGGATAAATGACCTTGGTTTAATTTTCAGCTGTGTTTCATGGGGCACATAAAGGCGGTATTACCAGTGTGGGGTCTGGCAAAATGGTCCCTGATTTGTGAGTTGCATCTGGAGTGGGAGTGACTACCTGGTAGGAGGAAGCGGTACATTCTTCTGAGTGTGCCCCTTGGCAGGTTGGGTCCCGTGGAAGCTATACCCATGAGACCCTTAAAAGAGGATGTTGGTTCCAGCTTAAGGTTTCCAAGCCAGGGTGGCCTCCACAGCCTCCTGTGAGTCTTGTACCCTTGCACCTGAGCAGTCATGTGGTGGTGGTTAGGAGGAAGTGCAAAGACAGCGGCTCCTGGAGTGCGCGTTCTGCTGACACATCTGGCCTGCTGCTACCCTGCTGGGCTTTCCGGCCCTGCAGCCTTTGCGTGAACAGGTTACAGCTGTGGTCTGCTTAGGTCTAGGATTTCCTCTAGTCTGAATCATCAGGGTAGTTCTTTTCATCTGATTGGTTAGCCTTGACTTGAGATCAAAAGGCCGTAGAACAATCACACACAAAAGATTTTCATCCTCTTTGGTTTTCCTCAAAATATTCTTTAAACAATTTCTGGCTTATTTCCCGTCTTCTGAGGAAGAGGTGAGATTTTGTTGCCATAGTCTGACCTCCACAAATCTTGCCACCACTGCCACCCCCATCCTTGAGATCTAGAATTATGTTTTAGAAATGACAGTAGGTACAAGTTATAGAGATAACTCTGATTTTTTCCAGGATTTTATAGCTGAGTTTCTTGTTGCACTAATAAAGAATATGGAACACAGTGGGAGGAAGGCTAACAAGACCAGAGACCCTTAGTCATTTGAGTACATGTTGGTCTATATCCATAGTTGTGTTTAGTTCTTTTTAACTAAAATATTTTAAGGTGATGATGGGTAGTTAAGTATGTGTAGTGCTAGGCACAATATAAGCATTTGGTGGATATTAAAAAATTGAGTCTATCTAGACTGTAGTAGGATTTAAGTGATCAGGCATTCCATTTCAGTGGCCTTTTTCCATTGTTTTAGTATCCGGTGTCTTGAGAAAGTTTGAAGTTCCTTGATATTAACTTTGTAAGAAGGCTTGTATGAAAAATAATTTAAATGAACAGACCCTGGGCAACAATTAAGAAGTTTCTCTTTTGCATTTGATGACTTCTGTGACGGCTTTCATAATATTATATATAATGCTAAATGTTTACGTAAACCTGTCATTTGTGACACCTAGTATCTATCCTAGGAATTAGAGCTTCATAATACATAGTATATGTAGGTAAGAACAGATAATTCAGACAGAGGAAAAAATTAGACTCATTGAAACATGAAGGTCATTTATAGTTTGTGGATATGAGGTTCTCTTTCTAACACTAAGCTGACAACATCAAGACAAGACACATCTTCGTACATGATTTTCCGAATACAGAGCAAACGTAAGAGCAGTTTCCTGAGTATCTCACTGGCTCTCAGTTGAAATACAAACCAGTTCTGACCGTCCTACTTCTGCTGCATTGTGGGCGTCAGCACCTCCCTTCCCTGTGAAAAGTCCTGATTTTTCTTAGCCTACTTGCATTTTTTTTTTCAATTTTCTTAAAAAAAATTTTTTTTGTTGTGGTTTGCTTGCTTTTTAATTTATTTTATTTGCATTTTATTTGCTGCACCATGGCATGCAAGATCTTAGTTTCCCAACTGAGGATTGAACATGTGCCCCCCTGAAGTGGGAGGGCAGATTTCTAACCCCTGGACCACCAAGGAATTCCCTTTTTCATTTTTTGTAGCATTTATCACTTTTTACATAACACTTGATTTTAAATTCTGCTGGAATTTGAACTTTGTGAGGGCAAGGATTTTTATTTACTAATGTACGTTAGTGAGTTTTGTTCCACTGTTGGTCAAAGGCTAACTTGTAACATAAACAATACGTAGTAGAGAGGTTAATATAACTTGTCTTCCCCTTCTTTCTCCCGCCGTCCCCCCTTCATCTTTTCACAGTTCTGTTGTGTGTTGCAGGATACATCTCATCTTAACAACCAGTTGAAAGCAAGCAAACAAACAAAAATCCCAGAAAGCAAACTGCCATTTAACTTGGGTTCAGGGATGAACATGGACTTTAAATCACATTGCATCCTGGTCTCCTGAAGGAGCATCAGGCTTTCATCTTAATTTGCATTTTCTTGGATGATTAATGTTTCACTGATGGAGAGAGTCCATTTATTACATTCAGATCCTTTGCTGTTGATGGAGTTTTTAGTTGCTTTGATATTAGAGAAGTGGGAGAAGATAAGAAAATTGATATTTGTTTTAAATATTATTCTGTTTGTGGATAGTTTTATGAACTTGTTTTTCAAAAGATAATTGCAGTTTACTCCCCCCCTCAGATTTATATGTGAATTATAATTTAAGATTGTTAGAAAATGTAAAAACATCCTTTGCAGTAACTGTGTAATTCACATTATAGAAGTGATTTTTGGTGTTCAGGTATCACTAACCATGTCAGAAAACTAAAATACAGTATCATTTTCTCTTAATTAAAAATATGCAAAATAACTCTCATTTCTCCTCACCCACTACTTGGTGAACATGAGCTAGTATTGGCGAAACTTATGGTCAAGATGTTTTCTTGCTCCATTGGCTCTGGCCAAGAGAGTTCATTTCCGGGACCACTTTGCTATTTCTATGCCTTCATTGTTCCTTCTTGTTTGACTTTTTTTTTTTTTTTAAATACTTCCCATTGCTGTTTTTGTAATCTCATGGTAAGTCATAATAGTCATCAACAGGTTTTTTTTTTTTTTTAAAGTTAGAACCTAAGTTTTTAATCTTTCAATACTAGACTGTTCTTGCTCAGCATTCAAATGATCTTTTGATGAATTTGTGGGGGAGAAAGTGGTCTCCCCGTCCTATTCCTCTGCCATCTTAGGACCGCCCCTCTAGACTGTTCTTAACTTTAAATATTAACTATTCTTTTGAACTCTATAAGCAGTTACAAGTAGCTGATATTTATTAGTATTATTTCTTTATGAAATCATAAACATCTTTAAGGGTTTAATAGGATTGATTGTTTTTAAATCATAGTGTAATTTTTTTTTCCTTATAGTAACCCAAGCTCTGTGTTCATACTTGGTGTAAAGCTATCCATCTCTGCAGTGTAGCCTTGTAGAATAACCCCATTCTGCAGATGAGGACACTGAAGATTTGCTCACAGTTGTTTTGGGTATGATGTGAAAGACTTGTGTTTTTAAGAAGCAAGGATAGATATCTTGTGTCCTTTCCTTTCTGCCTCCACTGCCTTTTAGGTCTGAAGATGTCAGAGAAATACTGGCGTTTTAGTACTCTTCCTTTCTAATTGAATTTCATTACTATGTATAGTTCCATACAAGATAGGTTTGACTGCCTTGGAAAATTTCCTTCCTTTAGAATGGTTACATAATTTTAGTGGAGAATACTTGAATAATTTATTTTTGCTTGATCTGTTACTTTTTTATTACAAAGTGTTTTAAAAACTTTGTTTAACCTACAAGTGTTATGTTCTGTCCTCAGTTGGTAGAGGTTTGGCTGGTCTTGGGCATTACTTCAGGGCCCAAAAGTGTTGCCTGTAGCCTTTTTTTTTTGAGTAAAGTTTTAGTGTAAACAGAAATATAGTCATTCATTTCTGTATTGTCTGTGGCAGCTTTGCACTATAATAGCAGAGTTGAGTGGTTGTGATAGAGACTATGTGGCCTGCAAAACCAAAAATACTTTCTGGCCATAGTGTCAGCCTCTGTACCATTGCATGACAGCAACTGAAAAGTCAGATGGGGCTGCTGTATTCATATAGTCTCCACTGATGCTGAATTATAATTTGGATGGTGGGTAGGGAGAGGAGTACTGTTTTGTATTGAACTAAATATATTGAATTACAAAAGTTAGGTGCTCTTCTTTCTTTTCATGATCCTTCCATTGAGAGTGAGTGTGGAAGAGTGTGTCTTTGTGTCCCTCTTCCTATGTCTGTGTGTCCAGAGTGGAATAGGCAGATAATACAGTGTTTGCTGGTTTAAATGTTTTAAGTTTGGTGAAGTTGAAAGCAGCTTGGCAAACCAACATCAGATGAGAATTAGGCATTCTTTGGAATTATGAATATGTAATTTATAATATTCAAGAGTCGGACACGACTTAGCAACTGACTAAACCACCACCAATTTATAATGTACTCAGAATGAATTATGTTAAAAAGACAGGACAACCTTGAATTCTTAAAGAGGTGTATTTGTGACTGCCATTCTAATAGAAACATGGTAGTTGAATGAGCAGTTTGTTTTAGCTTACTGAAAACAAAACATTTGTCGGTCTGTCTAGATTATACCAATTTAAAAAATCGGTATAAAAAGTCAAGCAATGAGTTCTTAAGCTTTTCCGTATGTGAGGAAATAAATACTCTTAAGACACAAGAGTGACGCTTCTGAATCTTTGTGACAGAAATGTAATATTTTAAATTTCTGAACCTAACATCTAATTAAATGTAAATATATTTTTTCTTTTTGTGTCTAGAGTACTTCAGAATGACAATTTTCATTTTAGTAATTATCTGCTGGCATGTTCTTAATTTTTAAAAAAGTTAAGCATTTTCCTTTCTATTACAAACTGAAAGTTAAAGACTTAGTTTTGGAGTGTGATTGAGAGGCTCTGCTTCACTGTGTATCCATTTTCACTGTGTGTGGTCACATTGGTCAAGATAAATGTCATGTTCATGTGAACTTTTATCCACGATTGCTCTCTTTTGTGTGTGCATATATATAAAGCTCTTGTATCAGCTCACAGAAGACAAAGCTGGACTCTACAGCCTATAGCACACAGCACGGCAGAGTATGAATGGAGAGGTGCTGTCCTGCACAGAAGTTCACAGCCAAGGGGACAAGCGGGTGCTGACAATCAGGCCACGCTCAGCCAAGCCATTTCCCTGGTGTCGGGACTGTCTTCTTCTCAGAGGAAAGGCCTCCTTTTTACTTACATGTATTCTTTTAAATGATTTGAATTCTGTGCCAGGCACTCTCTAACAGTTTGTAAATATTAAGGTACTCAACTCTCATTACAGTTTATATTACAGGTGATGAGGAAACTGAGGCACTGAGAGGTTAAGTACCTCGTCTTGGGCCGTCTGGCTGTAGTTTCAGAGTTGTGTGGTTCCATAGTTCAGGCTTGTAACCCTTGGTACTGTCAAATGGCTTCTCTTTTTATCTAATTTGTCGTGCTGGAGTCTAATTTGTGCAAAGATGCCACAGAGGTTATTGGTGGTCCTGATAGGATACTTGAAGGCTGAGTTGGAAGGAATTCGGCAGGACACGCTTGAAACACCTTATCATATTCCATTGTAGTAATTTCCATGTCGAGTGATAATCCACATTTTGTTTAAAAGGTATGAATGTACCTCCTTAAAACAGTAACTCCTGTTTTGTGATCTATGTCTTTTTTCCCTCTGAGATGTCCTCATTATTATTGTCCTTGCTTTTCTAATTCATTTTTGGGGAGAATTGAGTTTATCATTCATCTTTTGTTTATTTTGTTAATCTTAAAATAAAATTAATAAAACTTTTACTCAATATGGTATGTTTCCCACTCTTGTTCTTAGAATGAGAGAAGGACTCATTTTGCAGTGCTGATATTATTGAAAGATGTGATCCCTCTGTGCCTGCCCCTCCCCCTCCCTGCATAGAGGAATAATTTGGCTAGTAAAGTTCCCTATCCTGCCCTTTCCTGCCGCCTAGTCCAGTGGTCCTCAGCGCCCATTGGAATCACCTGTAGGACCTTTTAAATTCAACAGATGTGCAGATTCTATCCTAGACCAATTAAATCCAAATGAAAGACCCTCTGTGTCATAAGTTAGAGTCTGGAAAGGTATTTCTGTGGACAGAGTTAATCCAAGACCCAACATTCCTGGCAAAGCTGTTTCATTTCTGCTGGGAATGAATCGTTCAGCAGAATGATTTTTGTGTTGTCTAGCTTAATTACCTATTCAGATTCTTTGGCATCTTGAATCAAATATTCACCCCGTGGGAAGAGTAAGAAATCTAATAAGATCTAGGAATTACGTCAGTTTTTTACTTCTAACTCATTCTGTGTCACATACCTACTTGTGTGGTCTTAGGCAAATAGGGAAAGCTTAATTTTTTTTTCAGTCTTATTATTTCTTAGATCCTTATACTATTTTATTGTCTCTATTTACCTTTTACTTGTTTCTTCCCCTTTAACTATTTTTTAAAAAATGATTTAGCTGCTATCAGCTCTTTTAAAGAAAACAATGTCAAATCTGTCATGTTTCTAAGGCATCTTAAGTTACAGTTGCACCATTAATTTAGTGACCTTTTTTTTTTTAAGGAAAAGCAATTAGTTACAGTTACATAATGTTGATGTACTCAGCTTTTAAAAAAGTATTGGGCAGTAATACATTTTTGCATCACCCCTCTAGCATCGGAGCTTAAATTTGGTTCTGAGCCTTTTCTCATATTCAGATTCTCTACGTTGAAAGTTAGTGGACTGAAAGCTTTCGATGAGTGGATGTTAGTGCCTAAAAATAAACTTTACTTTTAGTAACACTTGGAACTGCCCAAACCAAACTTTAATTTAAAAATCTCTGTGGCTTAATATGGATCTGTTGTTTTTATTGTCTTTAAATGGATTGCTTACTTCCTGACAGGCAAATTTTGGGGCCCTTGAGTTTTTTGTTTTACGCCCAATAGTGGGTTTTTAAAAAATATAAATTTAATATAAAATTGAACCACATGTGATAACTGCCAGTGAAACTAACCTAACTGAAGTAATAGTTGAATGGCTAGACACCAGTGCATGTTTATTTTTTCTTTGCATTTGTGGTCCTGCATATTTCTTGTTTTTAGAAAACTTGGAATCATAATGAAATTCATTTCCCTTAAATCCTTAAATAACAAAGCGAAGTGGAAATCAGAGGCAGTGATGGGTGCATTGCGTTTGGCCTAACTGCTCTGCCTTTGGGCCTGATCTCAGGATCAGTTTTCTTAAGATAATCCTCTATCACAGCTCCTTCCCCCTTTTCACTAACTTCCTCTTTTGGCTGCCCAGCTTATATCTGTGTGTCATTCCCTGAGAAATGAGAATAGGGTGAGGAGACTGAGGGACATAATGCTTTAGAGCTTTGATGAATGTATAGTGTGTTAGTTGAGATTGCCATGTTGAAGAAAGCAGCTAACAAAGTCATTTTGTGTGAAGTGGATCAGTGTAATTGAGAAGATTAAGTTGAAACTCTTTGATTTACAAATATATTCCTTTCTTAAATTTCTAGTTGGAGGTAATCACCATTATTTATTGTGCTTTCAGTCTTGTGCTAAGCAGTTTAATTTGAACTTTATCTGTGACTTTTCTCTTGTCCAGAAGTTCATGTAACAAAAATCTTTCTAAGAAGATTGATTATGGTAGGATTGATATATTTTCCTCTTAATTCTTGAGATAATTTCCCTGCAGTCCTCCAAATTTAAAAAATTCATTTGTAACTTTTATTTCTTAAAGATACCAGCGACTCATTCTTGCCTTTGTTACTAGTTACTGGTTTCTAGATTAGATTATGTCACTGCTATGAATTATAAGCAAAAAAAAAATTTTTTTTAACTTTTTTTAGGGAGAAGGTTCATAATCCATTAGCTTTTAAAAGAGATTTTTAGATCAAAGAAATTTGCCTCTGGAGAGATTGCAGGGTAGTATGTTTGAAGATCAGTCAAAATATACTGTTATGCTGTTTTTTATAGAATTTTTCATCTTAAAAAATACTGATTATGTATAGTGATGTCTGCTGAATTAGTGTCTGTTTCTATACTGAAAGCTTATTCTAAGATTAATACTTCATTTATTTTAGGTAAAATGTTCTGAAATTTAGATTCTAAAAGCACAGCTTCTTGTTTATAGACGAAATTAAAGCCTGCAAACATTTATTTCATCACAAGAAGTGAAGCACATGGGTTTAGTTTATGCAGTGCACTAAGTAGTTGATAGTTTTACAGATTTTATGATGTGGCTTATCATAGTTTTTTTTATTTTAATGGCAAAAGATCAACCTTTATTGGCTTTCTTAGAAGTGATACTAAAATTATTGGTATAGCCAGGCTCTCCTAAGTATTAAAAACAAAGCAAAACTCACTGTTGAATTCTTCCTTGCCATTGTGATTTGTGTTGTAATTCAGTTCGACTGTGTTTTATTTTCAAATATGTATGTACCTATTCCTGCATGTATAGATACTATGTAACTTTATCATCATGTGTATCCCACAAACTGAATGTTCAAGGCATTGTTCTTAGTTCTGTGGTGGGATAGCAACATGAGCAGAGCAGGCCCTGGCCTGGGGAAGCCTGATAGGAGAGGCATGAGGAGAGCATGAGGCAATTCAGAGTTGTGGTAAGGGAGACACGCATTTCTCTCAAGTAGTAAGTGAGTAATCCAGGGAGGAAGCTGATTTGGGCTGAAACTTGAAAGAAGAGATGGGCTAGGTTTGTGGGCAAAACCACAGTAGAGGGATGTTTCTGACAAAGTACTGGGCAGTGCCGAGGCAGCCAGAGTACCGAGCAGCGAGGGTGGGCTGCTGCGGTGAGAGCAGAGGAGGTTGAGCACGTGAGATTATAAAGGCAGGTGTTCAGGATACGTAATAATGGTTTCGGTTTCTTTTGCTAATTGAATTGCTTTAGTACAGGTGGTTTTAATATATATTTGATCCTATTGGATTATCTTAAGTCACCTTTGTTGTTGTTCAGTTCCTCAGTCGTGTCCAACTCTTCAACCCATGGACTGCAGCACACCAGGCTTCCCTATCTGTCACTGTTTCCTGGAGCTTGCTCAAACTCATGTCTATTGAGTCGATGATGCCATCCAACCATCTCATCCTCTGTCACTCCCTTCTCCTCCTGCCTTCAATCTTTCCCAGCATTGGGTTCTTTTCCAGTGAGTTGGCTCTTCACATCAGATGGCCAAAGTATTGGAGCTTCAAGCATCAGTCCTTCCAATGAATATTCAGTGTTGATTTCTCTCAGGATTGACTGGGTTTATCTCCAAGAGACTCCGAAGAATCTTGGTCAACACCACAGTTTGAAAGCATCAATGAAAAGATGCTTGGTGCTCAGAAGGAAAGCTATGACAAACCTAGACAATTTATTAAAAAGCAGAGACATCACTTTGCCAACAAAGGCCCATATAGCCAAGCTATGTAGTCATGTACAAATGTGAGAGTTGGACCATAAAGAAGACTGAACACTGGAGAACTGATGCTTTCAAAATGAATCAACCAGGAAAATATTAATGCAGAAACCAAAATATAGCCCTATGTATAATTTTTTAAAGTTTCTGGGAATTCCCTGGTGGTCCAGTGGTTAGGACTCTGTGGCTTCCACTGCAAGGGGCATAGGTTGGACCCCTGGTAGAAGACCTAAGATACCTGTTTTAATATACCATTTTCCATAGATTTATTTACCGTTCAACTCCTAGAATCAGATATTTAACCCCTTCAATATTAAATCACTCTTGTGGGCTTTTCCCATGAGGAGCTGTCACTTGATAAAAGCTAAATGAATGAACGAATGAAAAGAAGGGAAGAGAAAATATATTCAAAGGAAACTGAGATTAGAGACCTCTGTGAGAGTGATGAGAGGACTCACCACAAGAAAATTAAAGAGGAGAGACCAGGGAGGGGGGAGTCAAGACTAGCAACAGGAATAACCTGATTTAGTATTTCCCAAAGGTACATGTTTGTAAGCTTGTGTGTGTTGGGTGTGTACACATCCTCGTAGTAAAAGCTCTCCATTGAAGTACAGTGCTCAGTTACTCCATATATGCTCATTTTAGATTTTAAAAATCGAATGTCTTTAATATTTGATACTGCGGTTCGCTTGGCTGTGGTGTCAGAGAATCACGTGTAACATATGGTCCATGACGGTGTTCAGAGGTTGGGAGTTCTGCAGAGCAGCAGTGGCATGCCCATTCACTCGTTACATTTCTGAAAATTGCCATGTAATTTGGGCTTAGTACTGTAAGTTTCGTCTGCCTACGATGCGGGAGACCCGGGTTCAATCCCTGGGTCGGGAAGATTTCCTGGAGAAGGCAGTGGCAACCCACTCCAGTACTCTTGCCTGGAAAATCCCATGGATGGAGGAGCCTGGTAGGCTACAGTCCATGGGGTCGCCAAGAGTTGGACACGACTGAGCAACTTCACTCACTATAAGTTTACTTGTGTTTGATTATATAGGTTTGTGGATTATATTATTCAGTTTTAACCAAACCCCATAAAATAGACTAATAATGTGAAGATTCCTGCAAAGAAACAGAATATCAGAAACATGGACAAGAATAGGAAACAAGAAAATGGTAGGGCAGGCACTTTAACAGTTAGAATAAGCTTTCCACCTTCCCTGATGTAATCATTTTAGAAGGTGGATGAAAAAATTAGAGATTCTCAAGAAACACATTTGACATATAGTACTGCTTTCACTGTTAGTACTGATGAAGCTTACTGTTAAGGATCTAGAATGTTGTATGAAGGTCAGTAGCATATATTAGTTATTTATAAATAACTAGAATAAATGTGGAGAAGGCAATGGCAACCCAACCCAGTACTCTTCCCTGGAAAATCCCATGGGTGGAGGAGCCTGGTAGGCTGCAGTCCATGGGGTCGTTAGGAGTCAGACACGACTGAGTGACTTCACTTTCACTTTTCACTTTCATGCACTGGAGAAGGAAATGGCAACCCACTCCAGTGTTCTTGCCTGGAGGATCCAAGGGTCGGGGGAGCCTGGTGGGCTGGCGTCTGTGGGGTCGCACAGAGTCAAACTTGACTGAAGTGACTTAGCAGAATAAATGTATGCCAGTCTACATAGCTTAGAGCTCGAAAATTCATGAAAACTTGTATAGTAAAATAATTGATGTCCATAATAAATAACCCTGAGGTAGACAGAACCTAGCAATAATCTAGTTTTTGTTTGGATTCAGTCACGATGTCTATAGAACATTTTCCCAATAGGTGTTAGTAAAGATTTATTGAGTAGCTCAGTGTTTTGTGCCAGAAAGCCTTGGGGCTCACTTACCTGTCTTGAAGCACAGGAAGCCGGTGAAATCTCATATGTTGATATAACGTCTATAATTTCACTTGTAAATGTGTGGTGTGTTTAATATTATTTTAATTCCTAGATCTTCTTACAGCTCAGCTACTTGAAAGTTGTGTAATAGCACTGAAGTTATTTAGTGTGGCCTTGGTAATCAGCAGAGTGGGGGTTTCAGTCAATTGAAGTTAAAATCAGAGAGGAGCACATTTCAAGGGATTGCATTTTTTTCTGCACATATTTGGTGTATTTGCCAGGTTATCTTTTTAGTGTTACTGACTTCACACTTTTTGGTGTATGAAGAAAATCTCTTGCATGCCTTCATGTGGCATCAGGTTGTACTCTGAAAGGTGCACTCTGCTTGGCCATGGTGGGAGCTGCACTGGTCGGCGTCCCACACGAAAGCCGCCACTCTGAAAGGGTGTGTGAAAAACCACTGTGTATTTGCAGAAAATGGTCTTGAAAAGTAATGTGCTGTGCCCCAGCAATTGAGAAGACTGGGTAAACTCTGTAGAATAGAAAGTCTGAAGAGAGTTCCAGTTTAGTACATGTTGATTGAAATTGCTTCAAAACCAGTCATATTTTCTCTCAGTCATTAAACAGAATATGTAACATACAAGTTATACTGTTTTTCATGGCTCATGATGGTAGATTATGAACCTGCCATACTGGGCCCAATAGTGGTAATATTTGCGTGAGTTGAGTTGAATGGCGGTGAGTGCCTCCTTTACGCAAATTCATCTCTTGAGCCTCATTTTGTTCATTGTGTCAACTTTTTAGAAATGTTGTAATGATTCAGTGCCTCTGTGTACTACATGCTCAAAAGTTGCTGCTGTTTATGACAACAGTTGCTTAGGGAGAGACAGATACTCTCTGGTGGGGGCCTTAAAGACATAGAGATAGTATTTCCTTCCTGTAAAATTTGGAATGAGAAATCTTTTCAGCAGAATGTGTTTTAGCATGCACTGAATATTTTACTTTCGTTTTTCCTCAGCATCAGCAACAGCAACTTGTGATTGGCGGTACCAGATACTCAGTTGTACATCCCCACATCAATGCACTGCCAATGGTAAGAATTTCTCCTTTTTCTTTTGTCAGAGATTGTCTTAATTGCTCTTTTTACTATTCTCTTATTTTTAAGAACCTGTTAAAAAATTTTAAGTTTTCCACAATTTGACAAAATTCATATGTTCCCAAACTGAAGAACTGTTTTTAAAAATATGTAATTCAAGGTACTTAGAAAATAATGGTTGATTATTCATTTACGTTTTAAGGCAGAACACTTGATCTGAAGATTTCCATTGTCTTTGCTGTGGCTATCAGAATGGAGAGTACTAAACTCAGGCTACAGTGGCAGTAATAGCTCTTGTGTTTCTGTCCATCATCTTCCTGAAATAGTCATATCGCATTTCTCATGATATTTATAGTTAATGGGCAGTTAAATGGCTAAAATTCTACCTGTCTTTAGTAAGTGGACAATTATTAGAAGAACCATTCTTTATTTATTTAACAAGATTGTTTAGAATCTCTTCTCTGTGGAATGAAGATCTGTCCACTGTGTGATACAGCAAAAGACTACTAGACTGTGGGACTTGGGATTTGCTCTCTGCTGCATATATCTTGTGTGACTTTTCGGCAGAAGCACTCTTAAAAAATTAGGCGATAGCACTGGACTAAATTTCTAACGTTCATCCTAGCTAGGCTAAGTGGTCTCATCACTGTTACCTAGAAATCAGAGTGATTTTTACCTTACAAAAAGTAATTCCTAACATAAGTGGTATGGCTCTGTATTTGGGGGATCAGGAAATAGATGAATTATGAATTTTTATTTTCTTAAGAATTAATGTCTTACAACAGTGTTTTCTATGGTGCATTATCAAAACTTTGAATTATTTTTAATCAAATTTTGATTTTAAATATTAAATTGGGGAGCTATAGAAACTGATTAAGTTTTATGGAACTTGGTGGGAAATTATAGATGCATCTGTCTGAAATAAAAAGTACTAAAAATTAACTAGAACCAGAATGAGCGAGAGCGATATGAAAGTTATCTATGAAAATATTTCTAGGAAATGATTCATTTTCAAGATGGACTTGTCAGTGTGTTAGATTTCCTCTGCCTAAACCATCTTCTATATTCTTACTGCTGATGAGAAAATACCTCTCCCTATCTCCAATCTCCCATTCTCCTTCCCCTCAGTAGGTAATGGGGAATGTTGGGGGAAAAAAGGATTTTTGTTCTGTCTCTACCTAGCATGAAGGATGACATGGTCCTTCATTCATATATGAAATATTTAAGGGTTCTTTATGGTACTTGGGTGATTCATAAACCATCATTAAATCTGCTGTTTCCTCTGGAGCACTACAGTTTCTCACATAAGCAGCTCATCAAGCATTTTGAGTAACTAACTGTTTTGTTTGAAGTTCACTTTTGAAACCTGTGGGTTTTTCTTGGTTGTTGGAGTCTTAGCTACTTGTGGCGTGTCTCCCCCAAGAAATAAGGTACACAGACCTGTTGGATGTCTGAGAGCCAATTGTGATGCTCCTGGTTCTCTCTTCTAAGTGCCTACCTTCAAGTGACTTTGTAATGTACCTCTCACATAGCCTGTGTGTTGTTTTGTTTGGGAAACAGCTTGTAGACTGTATTTTAAATTCAGTTACCTCAAGCACATTTGCCAATTTTTTGAAAAATCCTTGAAGTCATTTTTAAGTCATTTTTATGTATGGCTTATGCTTTACCTCTTTTTATCCTTCTAATACGTTTGTCTTGATTGCATTCTTTCGCTTGATTAAAAAAAATCAGTAGTTAGATGTAAAAGATTAATCTAATTCAGGTTTTTCTGCATTATTTGGAAATGGGGGTGAGGTGACAGAAGCCGTACATAGTGAAGCATAAGCTGTAAGTAGGAGAAGGCAATGGCACTCACTCTGGTACTCTTGCCTAGAAAATCCCACGGACAGAGGAGCCTGGAAGGCTGCAGTCCATAGGGTCGCTGAGGGTTGGACACGACTGAGTGACTTCACATTCACTTTCATGCATTGGAGAAGGAAATGGCAACCCATTCCAGTGTTCTTGCCTGGAGAATCCCAGGGACGGGGGAGCCTAGTGGGCTGCCGTCTCTGGGGTCACACAGAGTCGGACACGACTGAAGCAACTTAGCAGCAGCAGCAGCAACCAAATGTAATATATGATTTTGTTGTCAATCTGTAAAAGTTCAGATTAAAAGGATATATGGTGATATTAAGAAATTACTGTCATCACCTTCAGTTCAGTTCAGTTCAGTCGCTCAGTCGTGTCCGACTCTTTGTGACCCCATGAATTGCAGCACGTCAGGCCTCCCTGTCCATCACCAACTCCCAGAGTTCACTCAGACTCACGTCCATCGAGTCAGTGATGCCATCCAGCCATCTCATCCTCTGTCGTCCCCTTCTCCTCCTGCCCCCAATCCCTCCCAGCATCAGAGTCTTTTCCAATGAGTCAACTCCTCGCTTGAGGTGGCCAAAGTACT
This sequence comes from Capra hircus, assembly GCF_001704415.2. Lineage (NCBI taxonomy): Eukaryota > Metazoa > Chordata > Mammalia > Artiodactyla > Bovidae > Capra > Capra hircus. The sequence continues at coordinate 89,577,363 of NC_030808.1, forward strand.
GGAGTTTCAGCTTTAGCATCATTCCTTCCAAAGAAATCCCAGGGCTGATCTCCTTCAGAATGGACTGGTTGGATCTCCTTGCAGTCCAAGGGACTCTCAAGAGTCATCACCTTACACTACCCCAAAACCAAATAAACCAACCTCCTAACCCTCACAACAGCCAAAAACTGTCACAGGAAAGAAAGTAACTAGTACAGCAAGAATGCAAGGAGATCAAACCAGTCAATCCTAAAGGAAATCAGTCCTGAATATTCATTAGAAGGACTGATGCTGAAGCTGAAGCTCTTAATATTTTGGCCACCTGACGCGAAGAGCTGACTCATTAGAAAAGACCCTGATGCTGGGAGGGATTGGGGGCAGGAGCAGAAGGGGATGACAGAGGATGAGATGGCTGGATGGCATCACTGACTTGAGGGACATGAGTTGGAGCAAGTTCTGGGAGCTGGTGATGGACAGGGAATCCTGGCGTGCTGCAATCCATGGAATCGCAAAGTGTTGGACATGACTGAGCGACTGAACTGAGGGTGACAGAACATATTGTAGGGGGTACTAAGGAATTTAAGGAGAGGCATATAATATGGATTTGTCTCTGTTTGTGACCATTGATGGTCATTACCTAGATCATCTCTCATTATTTATTATCAGTAATATTTCTATAAAAAGAAACTTCCCTCATTAGGTATTTGGTTACTCTGTGGCACAGTTTGCACAGAAACGACATACCAAATTCTTGATTCTTCCCTTTATTTACCAGTTTTGTATATCTAGCTCTGTTCTTGTTTTGTACATAAGTTTATCTGCCTGTATTTAAAGTGCTAAGTTGTTTCCTAGAATGCTGGGGAAAGTAGACCAGAAAGAACTTTTAAAAGAGTGTCTCTCTGAGCTTGTGAATTTAAATAATTTGATTTTTTACTGCATTGTAGTTTTTATCCTTTAGGATACTCAGATTGTCTTAGCCTAGGGAGCCTTTTTAAGTTGACTTCTGAGCGTTTTTGATGGGACTCTGGTCTCTGATAGCTTCCCTGCTTTGTTACATGACAGGGTGTTCCTGAGCTCATCTTCTCCGTGTCCGCCTTCAGTCCTTAACTCAGCTGTGTCTCCAGAAAGTCCAGTTCCTTTTAGTGAGAAGCAGTATGTAGAGCCACAGTTTTGTGCTGAGGGCATTTGTTGTATTCTGGATATCTATCGGGTGTGTCTGTGATGCATCTGATAAAAATTTTGGATTTTAATTTTTCAAGCTTAAATTCTTTGATTTCAATGTTTCCATCCTTTCTCACGCTGAATAATGTCTTTTTCTAGTGGTATTTACATAAACTTGTTTCTTTTGTATATTTATATTACATTTTAGTATAATGCTATATATGTATTTAACATGGATAAAACATTAAACTATAAAATAAAGTGTGTAAGATATAAATATGTAAATACAAAAAATATTGAACATAGTATAATTTTTATATTTATAAATATATGTTTATATATTTAAACCATTACCACCAATATGATTACTGAAAACTGCAGTTTTAATTTTTTTTTCTTTTGCCCCTGCCCCACTGGGGTTTACATTCAAAGTAAATCCACTTATATGATTTTTCTACTAACTTGGTCAGAATCAGGTCTGTTTGTTTCATTTTATTTTTAATTCTTAGGGTTTGAAAATACTGATTTAATCTTGCTTATAATTTTATGTAAAACACTGATATTACTTCAAAATGAAGTATGTACTTAGTCTCTTCTCCTTATAGGTAACCAAGTTTAGCTTAGGTTGCTGTTTTTAAAAATATAAATAAACGTGTGAGTCTGTGTATGTGAGAGTGTATGTGGGTCTGTAGACATACACGCACACATATATGTACATGTTTTGTTTTGTATGTACAAGCAGAAGACGAGCTCAGTAACACCCTGTCATGTCACAAAACGGAAACTATCAGAGAGCAGAGTCCTATCAAAAACGCTCAGAAGTCAACTTAAATGTTTTGTATAGTTTTGTATAGAAGTCAGCAGAACGTTTTGGAGACCACCTTATAGTAGTGTATAGAGTTAGTTCTCTGTTTTTATAATAGCTGAGTAGAAGTTCATTACCTAGATGTAGCTTAGCTGTCTCATGAATGAGAGTTTTAGGTATGAGCATACATGTTCATGTAATTTTGAGGCAGCTTGCCAAATTCTCTTCCTTAGGCTTTATGCCATTCTCTTTTTTTTCCAGTAATGTGTGAGGGTGCCTGTTTTCCCACTTGTAAACAGTATATAGTCAGAACCTTTTGGATATATACATATTTTATCTCATAGTTGAAAAATGGTGTCTCAATTTAGTTCTCATTTGCATCTCACATGCTTTAGAGCAGTTTGTATGTTTTTTCCTTTGAACTCTTCCAAAGATAAATTCTCATTTTCAATAAAAGACTATCCATTTTGTCGACCAGTCCCTTTGGGCCTTCTCTTTTCTCCTTTTTTCTAATTCTCCAGTCATCCCACAGGTTCTAAAACTTAATTTGATTTAACAAGATTTTCCTACTAAGAATAGAACCTCACTGACCAGTTGTCAGGTTTGATTTCTGTAGAATCAGACCCTTGATTATAACCATTTTATGTGAAAGCTGAACCCGGAAAGTTCTTGTGAGGAAATAAGGAAGATAAGGAGACCAGAATAGGATACAGGTTAATGTTTTAGGCAATTGGGACCATTTCTTTTGGGGACCTTTGGAAGCCAGTGTAGAACGTGCCCCTTAGTTCTTCCACTCAATAGTCAGGAAAGGGGCAATTTGTCCAGCAACTCCATTCCTTATTGGTGGAGTTATGCTTTGGAAAGGTCAAGACATCAGCTGCTTAGTACTCTCCCCTGACCTCACTGTGGCCAGATGACTTTCAGGTGTTTGCAGTAAGAAGGTGCCTACTTGCTCAGGAAAACAGTGATCGGGGCTTGTGGCCTGGGCACTGCCCGTGCCCACTCACTGTTGTGTCAGTGGGTATTCTAGTCTGCCTGCAACTACGTTTCTCAGGGTGAGTTATTATTCTCATTCGTAAATTGCCCTACTGTATTTTGTTAACATCTCTTCTCCTAGAACTTGATTATCTTAAGAGAATTGATAAAAGTAAACCATGACTTGCTCAACTGAGAAGACCCCAGAGTTGTAACCCTTTTGAGAGGTAACTCCCCAAGAGCAGTGTGGTACGTATTGAGGAGCTAACGATCTGTTCCTTTTTATTCTCTACTTTCCCAGAATATCATCTATGAAATAATTTGTTCTGTTCACTGTAGAAAAGTTCATTATTATTTTCATCTACTATCATGATTTTGAAGTGGTATTACTAAATGTGAAGAATAAATGGTACTGCCATATAGACAGGATTGTGTGTAGTATTCATTTTATTTTGGTGGAGAATTTATGTCCCTGAAGAACTAATTTTCAAATTAATACTAAGAGAGTTACAGTGAAAAACTCTCTTAGTTTTGTGGATTTTTTTTTTCCCTCCCCCTTTGAATGGATGGAACTGAAAATAATAGCTACAGGCTGAATTTCTTTCAGAAGTGTCTGTGCTTTTGCATATCTCTGAGCAGGTATCCCTTTGAAAAATGTATGGTTCATTTTCTGTAAAAGCAAAATAAATGGTAAACTCAGAAAAGCAGAGCACATGCACATTGGAGTTGTGTTTTTTTAATAAGATTCTTTTTGATATGGACCATCTTAAAACTCTTTATTGAATTTGTTATACTTTTGTTACGCTATTCTGTTTTATATTTGGGGTTTTTGACCAGAAGGTATGTGGGGTCTTATCTCCCTGACCAGGGATGCATCCCCTGCATTGGAAGGCAAAATCTTAACCACTGGACCACCAGGGAAGTCCCTGGAGTTGGGTTTAACCTCATCTTTACCATTAGATGTTTGTTGTGTGACGTGAGGCTGATATGACTGACCAAAATGAAACCTGAGTGATTGTGGTATCACTCCGAAGGCAAAGAAAGTGTAGATTCTTACATGGATTTAATCCTTGTATTAAATGTAATAGTTGACTTGTTATGGTGGAATAGTTAAACTTGTTATGGTGAATAGCGGTATGGTGTAATAATTAACTTGTTATGGTGAGTAGCAGTTTAAAAGTTGATTTTCATATGTCATATAATCTTGGCCTCTGTTCTACAATTTCTTAGTACGAGGCACCATGCAACCAAAAATAAAATATGGCTCTTTATGTCTCAGGGAGCCCCAAATAAAGTTTTTCCAACTTCTCACACTGACTGTACTATGTTAGATTCAATCCTAACAGGATCGGACACATTTAGGATTGCGCCGTGCTGTGCTTTGCTTACTCAGTCTTGTCTGACTTTTTGTGACCCTTTGGACAGTAGCCCACTAGGCTCCTCTGTCTATGGATTCTCCAGGCAAGAATATGGGAGTGGACTGCCAATTTCTTCTCCCAGAGATCTTCGCTATCCAGAGATCAAACCTGCATCTCCTGATTAGAATTAGGCTCCTGGTCTAATACTAGCAATATAGCCAAATTTGAAACTACAAACCATATTTTATAGATGTATTAAAGCCATTTGGAATCTTCTTTTCCTTGCTTTCTTTCATCAATCCATCCACCTTTCTAGGAGATAATACTGCTTTTTAAAAACATTTGCGTTTTAGTTTTTTGTTCCAAAGAAAAACTAACATACTGAAGTTTGAGAGGTAAAAGACAGAAACTGCCGAATTTAACAGATACTGTTTGTTTTCTTCTCACGTTCTGTCCTTTTCTGCAAGCTAGTTAATTTCAGTCATATCTTTTGATTTTTCTCCCAATTCTTTTAAACGGAATTTCTTCACAATGTCTATTTTTTGTCCTATGCTATGATTACTATTTCCTCCTGTCAGGAGGATCTGTTTTTTTAAAAAGATGCTAGTGTTCTTATTTTTCTACCTACTTTCTCTATATAAAAGACCATCTCACTTGACATTCATTTCCAGTTAAATTTTAGTGGAATCATGTGAGTTCATTGTAATCTGATATTTTTAAAAAATGGCTCAGTGTAGGGGTTTATGAGTTTACAACAAATCACAGAGATATATTTTAAATATGTAAGAGACACCAAGACATTTTGATTAGCTTACAGTTTTTTGACACACAAGAAAATGTAAATTAAAATCAGACCAACGATGGAACGATGAGTGAGTGTTCTGAAAGAGAGTAGATAGATATTTAAATATCTGTGTAACTGTGAGTCTGTTACCATCTCTGTTTTATAGGTGAGGAAACCATTTTTCCTGTTCATAATGGCTTAGATAATAAATTTAAAGTCTGAAGTCTGAACCAAGTCTTTTCCCACAGTTTTTTCCTCTCTTTAGAGAACATGTCTCTATTTCTTTTCTGAGATGGAAATGATAAGGGATGGAATTGGAGTGGAACTCTGGGTTCTCACAGAGATTGTGTGTTGCCTTTTATATTACATGAGGGACAATTAAGGAATGAAATTGTTGTAGAGGCCTTTTAAAAAAATTATATTTGCATTCGCAAATTTTCTTAAGCTTTCTGTTATTTTCTGGCTTCACTTGTGGCTCAGCTGGTAAAGAATCTGCCTGCAATGCTGGAGACCTGGGTTCAGTCCTTGGGTTAGGAAGATCCCCTGGAGAAGGGAAAGGCTACCCACCCCAGTATTCTGGCCTGGAGAATTCCTAGGACTGTACAGTCCTTGGCGTCGCGAAGAGTCAGACAGGATGAGCGACTTTCGCTTGTTTCTGGCAGACAGGGCAAATTGTTGTTTTCATTGGAAGGGGGGATTTGATATTTTGCCTGAAATTTCAGAAGCCAGGTATCACAGTGAAACATCTGAATTGAATATTGTGTACTTCTTAAACACATTTTGTGTTTCCTTCACCAGTCTTTTAATTCATTTGATGGAGGAATGTTTTTGTTTCATAAAGTCTTTTAATGTATTCCTTGTACACTTTCTCCCCTCAGTTGCAAGTAGGATAGAATCAGCAGTGGTTTTTTCATAGAAATGAATAGTTAATTCATTTATGTTGAAATGATCCATAAGTCATTTGTCTCCTAGGGATGGAAATTTATTTCAAAACCAGGCTTTCTCTGATTTGTCCTTCTGCCTGTAACAGAACAGGTCCCGTAACCATCAGTGGGATACTCTGTGTGTATGTGTGTCTCTGTGTGTGTGTGATACTCTGTGTATGGGATATTCTGTGTGTGTGTGTGTGTGTGAGACAGATGACCCATCGCAGCACCTTGGCCTTGTCTGCTGTCATCTCACCTCTCCCCGCCAGTGAGATACTCTGTGTGTGTGTGTGTGTGTGTCTGTCTGTCTGTCTGTCTGTCTGTCTGGCAGACAGATGACCCATCGCAGCACCTCGGCTTTGTCTGCTGTCATCTCACCTCTCCCCGCCAGTGAGATACTCTGTGTGTGTGTGTGTGTGTGTGTGTGTGTGTGTGTGTGTCTGTCTGTCTGTCTGGCAGACAGATGACCCATCGCAGCACCTCGGCTTTGTCTGCTGTCATCTCACGTGTGTGTGTGTGTGTGTGTGTGTGTCTGTCTGGCAGGCAGATGACCCATCACGGCACCTCGGCTTTGTCTGCTATCATCTCACGTGTGTGTGTGTGTGTGTGTGTGTGTGTGTGTCTGGCAGGCAGATGACCCATCGCAGCACCTTGGCCTTGTCTGCTGTCATCTCAGCTCTCCCCACCAGTGGGATAGAGTGAGTGTGTGTGTGTGTGTGTGTGTGTGTGTGTGTGTGTGTGTGTGTGTCACCTCTCCCCGCCAGTAGGATTGTGTGTGTGTGTGTGTGTGTGTGTGTGTGTGTGTGTGTATCTCACCTCTCCCCGCCAGTGGGATAGTGTGTGTGTGTGTGTGTGTCTGTGTCTGTCTGGCAGACAGATGACCCATCACGGCACCTTGGCCTTGTTTGCTGTCATCTCACGTGTGTGTGTGTGTGTGCACGTGCGCGTTTGTGTGTGTGCGTGTGTGTGTGTGTGTGTGTGTGTGTGTGTGTGTCTGGCAGACAGATGACCCATCGCAGCACCTTGGCCTTGTCTGCTGTCATCTCACGTGTGTGTGTGTGTCTGCTGCCATCTCACCTCTTCCCGCCCTCCCGCCCCCACCTGCGCCGGGTGGTGTGGGGGCCGCTAGTGATGTGTAACTGTTGAGCACTTGAGAAAATGACTAGTTGTAGTTCACATATGCTGTAAATATAAAATGTGCGCTGGGTTTTGAAGAGTTGTTTTTTTTGTTTTTTGTTTTTTTTTTTTTTTAAGTGAAATCTTAGTTTTGCTTGAATTTCAAGAGATGATATTGTTTGGATATATTGGATTAAATAAAAATAGACTATTAGAGTCAATTGCCACCTTAAAGACTTTTTTTTTTTTTGAGTCTACTAGAAACTGACACACCTTTAGTTAGCATTGTGTGTCTGTTGACAGTGTTTTATACCTTGCTGATCACAGCTACCTGATTTAAAGGTTCTCCTTGTCTGCCAGAAACAAGTAATTAGAGAAACTTGAGGGCCTCTGCGAGCCTGGCGCCGGAAGAGGTGCAGAGTATGCGGGCTGCTATCTGCAGCCGTGTGCCGTCACAGCACCCAAAGCGCCTTCTCCTGGGGCCGCATCTGGGCGCTGCACACCCGCCCAGCTCTGCTGTCGCTGCAGAAATTCTCAGAAATGAATGGATAACAGAAAGCGGTGTTGGAACAGTAGGAAAGAGCAATTTTGCATGGGAAGCTTTTGGGAGATATTGTTTCCTGTAATCTACCTGAAGTTGGGGCAAACTTGAACAGACAAGAAGTCTGGTGCTTTGGACAGTGTGAAAGCTGCTAGTGAACTCTATTCTCCTCTGTCAGGAAAAGTAACTGAAGTTAATAAAGCTCCAGCAGAAAATCCAGGACTTGTCAACAAATCTTATTATGAAGGTGGTTAGCTAATCAGTAACCCTTCAGAACTAGATGAGTGAGTGAAGAAGCATATGAGAAATACATACAGTCTATTGAGGAGTGAAAATGGAACGCCTAAGTAAACTAGTTTGAAACAACTTAAAAAAAATTTTAGATCTGGGAAAACTGGAATGACCCTCAGAAAGTTCCTAAAATTAGATCATGGGTCTGCATTACAAAGCTTAAGTTGTCGTTATTCACTTGTAAAATGAGAACCTAAATGTTAGAGAAGGGATGCTAATCACTTAGTTTTGGTAGAGCCTATAACTTGAACCAAATCCCCTCATTTGTAGTTGAGTTTTCTTTTGATGTGTCATACAAATTTTATAGAATTTGAATATTCTTCAGAGGTGAATCATGAGTGCTTTCACAGGACCTCAAGAGGAGATAGAAAAATTGTCTTTATCAGTTTCCCTGGTGGCTCCGAATCCACCTGCCAATGCAGGAGACTCGAGTTGGATCCCTGGGTCAGGAAGATCACCTGGAGAAGGAAATGGCAACCCACTCCAGTATTCTTGCCTGGAGAATCCCATAGACAGGAGGAGCATGGTGGGCTACAGGCCATGGGGTCACAAGGAGTTGGGCACAAATGAGCGACTGACGCTTTGAAAGCATCTTTACTACAGATTTCTAGGTTTTTTCCCCCTCCACTACAGTTAAGAGCTAAAGATACAGACTGTCAGGAGAATTTTCTTTTATTAAAATTAGATTTTTATTCTCATCTATTTATGTTATTCTCTTATTCAGTATTTGCTCTCTTCTGTGTACACTTACTTCCTTGTCAAATCACTTTTCCCTTGATTTTTCAGTTATAAATTTTTCATTTGGTTCTTTTTATGTTTTCTACTTATGAGTTTTTACCATCATTTCAAGTGCCTACCCTTACTTTATGGAGAATGGACTGTTAAAATAGCTACCTTATTTTTGATAATTCTCACATCTAGATCATCTTGAGATTGACATCTGTTACTGCCTTTTTCTTTGAGAATTAGATTTTCTTGATTCTTTGTATGTGCTCAGACAGTAAGGCACCTGTCTACAATGCGGGAGACCCAGGTTCGATCCCTGGGTTAGGAAGATCCCCTGGAGAAGGAAATGGCAATCCACTCCAGTACTATTGCCTGGAAAATCCCACAGACAGAGGAGCCTGGTAGGCTACAGTCCGTGGAGTCCCAGAGTCGGACACAACTGAGCGATTTCACTTTCTTTCAGGAGATTATTATTATTCTGTTTGAAACCAGACAGGTCCAGACTGAACTTTCTGTGTCATGGACAATGGTTCCACTGTGAGTTCAGTATTCAAAGCCTTTATTCTGCTGCTTTGTATCTCCTCATGTGCACACCTCAGGCTTAGTGTGGGACCCTGACAATAGCTCCTATCTTCAGTTCTCAAAACTTTTGCCTATTTGAGTATGTTTTGCATATATGTCTTGGGATGAACTTGGGACTTGTGTTGGTTCATATACAGAAATACAGGATCCAGCTCCCAGAGGCCTCTCTTTCTGATTTAGTTGAGCTCCTTTGGTTCAAAGGGACTGGCTCAGTCGGGGTCTTGAGAGGGATAAACGTGGGAAAGGGGGTTATGTCGATTGCAGTTTTGAATATGTGTGCTTTTAAGAATAGTAGGGGGTTAGAATCACCAAAAATGGAGTAGTGGCTCCTGTCAGACAAATCGTCCCATGAGTAGTGACAGCCATCTCTGGACAACATATGACAAAAAGTATGAGGACATTGTAGAGCAAACAAATGGAAATAGAAGCTGGTTTGGAGTGGCCTGAGGCGAGCTTCCCAAGTTGATGGTGTTCTGCCTGAGAGCAGGCTCCTCTTGGGTGGTTTGCAGTTTTAAACTGGCTTGAGGAATCAGATAGTTGAGAATTACCACAGCAGCTCAGAGTAGTGGAGCCGAGCAGGAGGAAGAGGGAGGAAGTCCAAGAAAGGAAAGAACCTCAGAGGTCGAGTACCAAATTCTGGGTATAAACTCTGTCAAATACTGGGGCCAACCCCGAAACTTGGAAACAGTTCAGGTATCAGCAAGAGAATAGGTAAACTGTGGTTTATTTGTATCACAGAGTCTTACTAACAGTTGAAGGAGAAAACTATTGGTACCTGAAGCAATTTGTACTAAACTCTGAAACATGCTGAGTGAACGTAGTCTTGTGTGAAACAGGACATAATGTATGATTCCTTATACAGTGTACTAAAAACAGGCAAATATCTGTTGTGTATTGGGGCTGGGGTGGGACGAAGATAATTATTGTTGGGGAATAAATGATTGACAAGGCTTAGAAATGGAAGCATGGCTGCTGGGGACAAGAATTAAGTAAGAAAAGGCATGTGGGAACTTTCTAGGGTGAGGATAGTGTCCTGTTAGGGATTTGAGTTACTTGAGTTTGTGCATTCGTCAGAATTCATTGAGTAGTGCACCCGTACATATCTATTGTAGTTTGCGTGAATTTTTTCTTTACAACAAAAATTGTACTAAATTCTTTGTTATAGTTAATGATAGGCAGTTTGAAGTAAATATGGGTATATGTGAGGGAAGTTCACAGATAGCTGTAACTTTTTTTTTTTTCGGTAACTTTTTTTTGAAGTGCTTCAGAAATTAAGATTAGTTAATAGATGTGAGTAAAACAAACAGAAGAAAGCATTAATTTTAAAGTCTTAGTAATGGTTATGTGGATGTTCTTTGTACACTTCTTTGAGTTTTTCTGAAGGATTGAAATTTTCATGAAATGCTATGAAAGATACTAGTAGGAAGTATATCTCTGCTGTTTGTTTTTGGTGGCTTTCATAAAAACTGGTAGTTCTTTAAATTTGGAAATATTTTAAAGAATTTATCAGGTACATTTTTCTGCCTATGCATTGAGCTCTGAACTGTTTAGGATGTAGAAAGATAGAAGTAGAAATAAACAATGTAAGTGGAAAGACAAAACATATACACACAATAATTTGAAGACTTCAGAGTGATAGGGCAAAATCTCACAAAGATCATTTATAATAGTATGATCAGAGTCAAATGTGAATGGTGGGAAACGGAGTCCCTGGAGTTGCGTATTTTGAACAAGTTTTGAAAGTGCTCATAGAAGAAACTTTTGGATTCTCTTTCTGTTCTTTTAATTGGCCAACTGTTGATTGCAAAGTATGCACATTTTTTAGTGTGTTGTATTCATTCTTTAGCAGAGGAATGCTGTGTGATTTTAATGCTAGAATTGTTAGCCAGATGAGAATTTATGATGATGATTTAAATTATGATGAGAATTTATTTGAAAAAATCTGTATTTTAGGAAAATGGTAATTGTATGTTAATAAGTTCTATTAAAAAACAGATGATCATAGTTGCTGAATTTTATAATTCTTCTATAAAGTTTTGAGAGATGAGTATGGTGATATTAAAAATATTAATATACTATCCAGTATTAAGTATAAGAATTCCAAACTACTCGTTCATTCTTTATCCTCATCTTGCTCTTAGGAAATGTATTCTGATAGACTGAATTTTTTTAAGGTATATATTGGAATAAATTATAAGTGGATAAAAATGAGAGAAAAATGAAATACTGAAATAGAATCGTGAGATTTTTTCGCCATTAGTTTGATCATCTCAGTTTCTTTCTAATGACAGTTTTTCTTCCCTTAACCTGAAATGAGAAGTTTGAATAAGATTAAGCACTTATTAAATACATTTACTTTTTAGAAAATAAAAAGTTATATATAATTAATTGTTTTTTTTTATAGATATATATATGGCTTGTTAATTTCTAGAGAGCAGAAATAGATTTGGACTCATTTTTGGTCTTTCGACTTTTTAACCTTTCCAATTGTATTGCAGTAAAAAAGGGACCATTTCCATTATAACTTTCTCAAAGCAAATATGCTGCAAAAATACAAACAGACGAAAAGCAAACGTGCTGCTGTTTTGTATGTAGCTTTAGCAATTTATAATTGTTCCTAGAATTTTGTATTATTGATATCTAAATGAAGCATTTTGGTCTTTGAGAAAATTGTACTGTATACCGACTTACACAAGTGTTAGGAAGAATTACAAATGTGTTTCTGTTCTACAGATAGAAATTTAGTGAGGAACAATCCAGTGGACTTCTTGCCACATACCAACTAGTTATTTAAACATCAAATTTTCATTTAGCTCCTGATCTTGGTACCAAGAGAATAGTGTTTTCTGCAGTACAATCAGTTCTGAATTTTTGAGGAGCTGGTTTATATCTGTATGATAGTGGCTAAAAATAATGCTGTTTATAGTATCCTATCGCTAGTAATTATAATAAAACTAGTTTTATTAGTAGTAAATAAGCTTAATGTTTAAGGTCTCTGAAAAAAGTCACGGAGGAGGGGGGAAATAAGGTAGTTTGAGTAAATTGCTGAAAACAGCTTATGTGCAGAACAGTGCACTACAGTATGCTTTCCATATCCATCCTGATATCTGCTGTATGCAGTTAAAGTGAAGTCGCTCAGTCATGTACGGCTCTTTGCGACCCCGTGGACTGTAGCCCACCAGGCTCCTCTATCCATGGGATTCTCCAGGCAAGAACACTGGAGTGGGTTGCCATTTCCTTTTCCAGGGGATCTTCCCGACCCAGGGATCGAACCCAGGCCTGCTGCATTGCGGGCAGATGCTTTAATCTCTGAGCCACCAGGGAAGCCTTAAGTGTAAGTTTATTTTAATCAGCTAATTAGGATTATAAGTCAAAACACCCACATTAAAATAGAAAATATTTTTAATGTGAAGGAAAGTTTGTTTCACAGGTTACTTGTCTTAGGGGCACATGGATATCACAACCATTTTAAGACTAGACAAGAACAGATTTCATCACCATCAAGGCTGCTTTATTTTTGCCTTTGTTTCTACCAGCCAGAGAAAAATTTTATTAGTGATTCTGAATAACATATTAGGTACTGTATTGCCAGTGTGAAATGTTCAAGTGAATGATTAATGGAATTATGTCTGTGCCAAGTTATTTTATAATCACTAAGTGATTTGCATAAAGTAAGTTTTAAAAACAAAATTTTCATAGACTGTTTCATTATATCTTTATATATTTTAAAAGATATATATTACATCCTTTAAAAGGATAGATTTTTGATATTAATTGATTCCTGATTGTAGAGATAACGTTTATTGGTCCTCATATAGCTAGAGTTTTAAAAGTCTGCCAGGTGAGATTCACAGTATTAACATAAATGAAAAGTAAATGCAAACTGTAGTGTCAGAGGATCTATGAGCTTAAAAAATTTATCAGACTGTAGACCAATCAGTTAATTACCTGTAATTTAGGAAATTGCCATTAGGAAACCACAAGTTTTTGAGGCACCAGAGCCTTTCCATTATTTGTTACCGATATATAGAAGCTTGATTTCTTTCAGGGTAGAAAATTTAAACAAAAAATACTGTTCTCTTTATATTTCTGTTGTCACTAGTGGTAAAAAAATGTCATTTATTTCAGTTAACCTTGTTGTCAGAAGCAGTCAGGTTCTGTTTTGAGAGCTAACAAGAAAAATGTTATGCATAGGGAAGGTACACTCATTAACAAAGAAGGGTATCATAAATATAATTATTGTTTTGTTACAAGTAAAAGTAATTGTCTAATTTACTCTAATCATTTTTTGTGTCATTTTACACTTTGTTCAGTTACTTAATTGAGAATTGAGATCAGTTATGAGGCATTTTATTACCTAAAGTAATTACTAGCCCAAAGGTATTCCTGTACTGTTTTTAAGATTCACTTGGGCAGTCTCATTGGCTAAAGGTGAATTGCTTTTTTGAGGTCATAATTTGGTCACTCACACCTAATCTGGTTTAGATGTTAAGGTTACTTACTAAGGCAGGTATATTGTAAACATTTTAAGAGTTACAAAATCTTAAAAGTTACGATTTTATATCCTAAAAATCTACTTAAAAGTTATGAAAAGATTGCTTAGAGCAGTTCAAAATTTTTGAAAATTGTTTTCATCCCTGTTCCACCTGCTGTTTGCAGTGTTAACTTCCCTGTTAACAGAAGTCCTACATTTTACTGCTTCTTCCTGAACTCATCTATAGACTCTCAGTGTTAAAGCCAGAAGAGCCCTTTCAGATTATCTAATTCAGCACCCTCATTTTACAGATGAGGAAACTGAGGCCTTGGACTAGAACAGAAGTCTCCTGACTGAGTCCAGGACTCTTTGTGTTGCGTCATGCTGCCTGATGTTTGTTTATGGAACTCAGCAACATCATATACAGGGTGAGCTTTTTTTTTTTTTTTAAACAAACGCACAAAGTGGCTTGCTGCTCTCATCAGGTGGTGTCATCGTTCTTAAGTTTCATCTTTCTTTTTCTTACCCATATCTATTTTGATCCACAATGTAGCCCAATTACCCATGGATTTATTTTGCTGCTACTACTTCTTGGCGGTTGACCATTGTTTTTCAGAGTTAAGCTCTTAGTAATACGTTTTCTTATCCATAACCATGGTAGCCTTACCAGGCATTATAGCAACAGTAGATTAAAATTCTTACAAGGATAACTTAGGGAATCTTAAATTTAGATTTAAAGTGAGTTATAAGTAGATAAGTACAAGAGTGTGTATATGAGATCTAAGAGCAGATGTGATACCAAATATGAGAGCAATCTTTTTGTGAAATAACAAAATCCCAAGAAATATTAGTCAACAGTGTGACATGGTTGCTGTAAAAAGCCTTATCCTGTGAACTCACGGATTTAAACTCATTTGTGTTTTAGAGTATCATTTGCATTTTAGATATCATTAGATTATCATAGCATCTGCTCATGATGTCCTAATTTTGGCTAGTGAGAGCCTCTTCAGGTTGGTTCCTGTGTCCTTTGGATAAGACCTTAGAAGTTTTAAGTAGCTGTCTTGCTTTTTGGTTTGACACGGTGTTAATAGATTTGTGTGGTTTTCTAAGGTAACTCAAGGACTTTTAAGTTCTTGTAGTAAGTTCAAGATTTATAAGTTTCTGTAGGACCAAAATATCGTTTCCACTAACTCGTTCATTAATAAACACGGTCCATCATTAATTTTGCTTTTTGTAAAAGTAGGAGAAAACAAGATCTTTCAGCTTAAACAAAATTAGCGTGCTTCTCTTGTATTTTAAAATCTCTTGTTTCATATTACTGAAATAACCATGTGTCAGCCTCTAGAATTTTGGGTAAACGAAAGCACTAATGCTCAGCTATGAATGTTGGATAAATTTGGATTGGACACTTTACATCACTTACATATGTATAATATGTATATATCATTGGAACATATACATGTACGTTACTAGTGAACATACACACACACACACATATATATATGTTACTAGAATTCTTTGCCTATTTAACTGTTTCTCAGCAATCTTAAAGGGCCCCTGTCCAGTTAACCAACTGTGTTTCAGGTGAACTAAGTCAGAGGTCCAGAAATGCTATGTGACGGTAGTTTTCCTGAAAAGATTACATCTGTGGGGAGGATTGTGGATGTTTTATTTTGACAAGGGCGTAGTACATAAATTGCGCTTTGATTATGTTTCTTATGCATGAGGGCTGGCTTTTATGACTTCTGGAGTGTGTGTGTGTATTGTTGTTGTTCAGTTGCTCAGTCTTATCTAACTCTTTGTGACCCCGTGGACTGCAGCACACCAGGTTCCTCTCTCTTCCACTATCTGCTGGAATTTGCTCAAATTCTTGTCCATTGAGTCAGTAATGCTAATCTAACTATTTTATCCTCTGCTGCCCCCTCTCCTTTTGCCTTCAATCTTTCTAAGCATCAGGATCTTTTCCAGTGAGTTAGTTGGTCAGAGTATTGGAGCTTCATTTTCAATCCTTCCAGTGAATATTCAGAGTTGGTTTTCTTTAGGATTGACTGGTTTGGTCTTGTTGTTTATAGCTATTATGTGCTAGAATGTAAACTACAGACTGCCTTTTAAATGCTTGTAATTTGATAGTGACTGAAAAATATGCACAATATAAAATGATAGAATAACAGTGTTAACACATAAATTATAAATTGGTTTTCATGCACTTCTACTACCTGTGAGATTTTTAGAGTAGGTTTTATTTCTATTTTACAGAATAGGAAACTGGGGCTTAGGGTAGTTAAATGATTTAATGCTTTACTGTCAAAAACAATAACATTTGAAAGAAAATACAAATACTCTGATTTCTAACCTAAATTTTTTTTTTTTTTTACTAGTGCCCAACTTTGAAAAGAGTTTTTCTAAAACTATGCTTCCAGGGGTACAGGAGGAAAGGAGGAAACACCTTTAATGTTGACATTTGAATAGTCTTCATAAGGAGATGACATTTGAAGAATAGAAAAAATTTTAACACTTGTAGTTGGAACAAAGAGCTTAAAATGCATAAATGTGGGAATTAGGGGTTTGTTAGAATATTTTTTACTCACTTGAATGTAGAGTACATTCAAAGAAGATGCTGTACAGTCAGATAGATACTTCAAGACCATACATTAGAGAAGGAGAACTTAAATGCTTCTGTAAACAATTTAGAGAGAATGTGGAAGCTAATAGGTAGTCATGAATACATATGACATAATCAGCATTATATTTTATGTGTAGATGTCAGAAGATAGTATGAAGAGACCTAGAAGTCGTTGAGGGTATTGCAGTAGTAGAGGTGATAGGTACTGCAAAAAAGAAGGCGTGACTGAAAGGGGTGTTTTAAAGGTAAGCGATAGCAGGTAGAAGCCGGGATAGAAAATTGAATGCCAAAAAAACCCCCTAAAATTTAAATTGTAGTGAATTACAGAATTAGTAATAGTTATGGGCAAGAGGAGAAACATTTTGGGAAGTATACGGCATAAGTTGCCTCCAGTAATGCTGAGTGATGATAACTGAAAGGACATAGATATCTGTGCTTTAGTCAGCTGGAATTGGGATTCCTAGGTGGCTCAAGGTAAAGAATCTGCCTGCCAATGTAGGAGATGTGGGTTTGATCCCTGGTTGGAAAGATCCCCTGGAGGAGGAAATGGCAACCCACTCCAGGTATTCTTGCTGGGAAAATCCCAGAGTCCCATGGACTATGGAGGAGTATAGTCCATTGGGTCCCAAAGAGTCAGCTGGACACGACTAAGTGACTGAGCAGGCTCATATGCAGCTAGAATTGGAATGTTTGGAATGGGAAAGATGGGTGTGTGTGTTTGGCATGTAGCGGGACAGATGGTGGTTTTATAATTCTTCAGAGTGGATGAGATCCTTAGTTGGAGGAGTGGAGTGAAGATGAAAGGGCTAAAAAGAAGTCCGCTATATACTGTAGAGCAGGAAGAAAAATCAGTGAAGTGGACAGAATCAGAAAGTCACATGTTGGAAGTTTAAAGTTTTGTTTTTTTTTTTAATCTTAAGTTCTGGAAATGGCAAGTAGTATGAAATAATGAAGGCATATGATGACCTGTTGAATTTGGGGTGGATTAGTAACAAAGTTCTTTAGAGTCCATAAAATTTTAACAATAACAAAAACATTTTCTTCTTTATATGCTTAAACATATTCTTTTACTTAAATGCATTAGATACACATTTTGTCACGTACTCTTTCTTTTGCTTCTTCCCCCATCAGTTCAGTTCAGTTGCTCAGTTGTGTCCAGCTCTTTGCGACCCCATGGACTGCAGCATGCCAGGTTTCCCTGTCTATCACCAACTCCCAGAACCTGCTCAGACGCATGTCCATCCAGTTGGTGATGCCATCCAGCCATTTCATCCTTTCTCGTCACCTTCTCTTCCTGCCTCAGTCTTTCCCAGCATCAGAGTCTTTTCTAACAAGTCAGCGCTTCATATCAAGTGGCCAAAGTATTGGAGCTTCAGCTCCATGAGTTTATTGTCTTTAATAACTTTACAATCCATGAATATCATGAATATACCACAATCTTGTTTTGATTCTTCCCCTTAATGGGCATTCACTATACTAACCTTTTTGCCATTAAAACCCAGTCTTCTTATATAAACATCCTTAGGAATTTGTGTTTTTCTCTCTCTGTATTGCAGAGTATACATCTTAGTTGAACTCAGTGACATTACAACTGTGTGACCACATTTTAACAAAAAACAAAAAAGGCAAATTCTTATTTTTCCAGTCTAATATTTTTACTTTTAATAAGAATTGCCAGATTGTTTTCCAAGGATTTTTTTCTTTTTTACATTTCCATTTGCACTACGTGGGGATAACGTTGTATTTTTCAGTTGAATATAATGTTTGGTCATTTGATTCTGTGCCTCTTTTGTTCATTTCTTTTGTAAATATTTATAAACTTTTGGTCTTTTAACTATAGTGTTTTCTCATCTCTATTTATAGGTGCGTATTACTGGAGCAGAGAAAAGCTGTTGTTTTTTTATTGGCCACTACTATATTAAATTCCTTTATGAAGGGCTGGTGATATTTGCTAATAATATATCTAGAAGACCCAACAGCTTCTGTGATGGAGACTACTTTTTCTCTTTTGTATCTTTTTCTACTACTTCTTCAGTCAGCACAGAACAATAGGGTGAATAAAACTAAAGGTTTTTGAAGTGAGCAAAAAATCAGAAAGTCCTAATAACTTTTACCAAAGAAGTAAAGCCATCTGAAATTAAGGGGCTTTGAGTGAGATAGAATCTTTATAAAGCTTTTGAAAATCCGTAACGGCAAATTTGAGAAGGAAGTTAAAATGTAGTAAAACGATTGCCAGATAACTCAGAGGAACAAAGTTGTTTTAGACACCAAAATAGTTAAATGTCATGATGATAGCATTTGTGTTGAAATGTCTGATCTGCATGAAAATGGAGGGAATGGAGATACAGTTCAGGTGAATGATGCGAGATTGGGGGATACTGAGAAACTGGAGTAATGTGAGATGATCTTGAAAACCTGTTCAGTTATAGAAACGGAGTAGATCAAAGATATAAGGAGTTTACAGTGAAAAACTGCCACCACTGGTGGCTTAGTGTTAGAGAACCCACCTGCGAGTGCAGGTAGATGAAAGAAACAGGTTCAATTCCTGGGTTGGGAACATCTGGAGAAGGAAATGGCAACCCACTCCAGTATTCTTACCTGGAGAATCCCACGGACAGAGGAGCCTGGCGGCTACAGTCCATGGGGTTGCATAGAGTTGGACACACTGAAGTGACTTAGTACATACACACAGTGAAAAAGAGGGTGTGTGTATTTTGTTTTGTTTACAGTTACAGGATTTAAAGATAGAGACATTTTTGAAGTATGTAGTGTGATGCAAGCATGGTTTGTATGCTGTGGGGAACTTGTTAAGATAGACATGCCTGGGCTGTACGTCTGACTTGCTGAAACTTAATTAAGACTTTTCCTGGTTGGCACAAAATTTATAACATTACTTTGAAGAAGCTGCACAGGTGATTTTGATACATCACACTAAGTAAGACTATTAGGCTAGAAATTGGAACGTGGCCTTTTTCCCCTTCATACATAGTGTCATGGTCCCCCTCCACCTCACCCCACCCCGAAGAAATGGAGATACAAGTTACTGGAATTGAGAGAGTAGTAGAGATCAACATTGGAGTGGATGAGAGGGAACGCTGAATTTTAATCATCATTGGAGATTATTTTTTGGTCTCTTTAAAACATCACTGTCCTAGTGGGAAACATTTATTCATTTGGTCAACAATCATTGAGTGCCTTTTATGAATCGAACTGTTATTTCAGGCACAATAGTAGTGAATGATAAGGATTAAGTGTCTGCTCTCACATAGCTTGCATTTTTTTAATGAACACAAATAAACTGTCATTCCTAGAGTACAGTATTTGTTAACTGAATCCTCATAGTGTTTGAAAAAACTAACGTACCCTATGGATCATCCTATTATATGATCCAGTATTATTTCTGTAGAGTAGTGGTCTATGTAAATAAAAAATTAATTTTAAAATGAATGTTTTCATTTGCTGCTGTTACCTCTTGCTGCCTTTTTTTTTTTTTCCCACTATTCTTAAGTATCGCTCTGAAAGCTTCCTTTTCCACTAATGTAAGGGAAGACAAAAAGAGGTAAACCCATTTCCATCACATAATGGAAATGAGGAACATTCTTTCAGTTCTGGCAGGCTTGAGTTTCAACACAGTATGCTTCTTCAATATAGAACAGTCCAAAGGGAAATAATTCCAGACTCCTACCTACTGGATGTGAATAGATTAAAAATCTTTCCAAAGTTAGATAACCCTGTGATAACTGATTGAGTACCCAGAAACTCAGAAAAGGGATGAAATTCTTTGTTTGATCTTGTTCTTCCTCTCCCATGTGACGTGTGCTCATATCTCTGTATAAGTTTTGGAAATAGCAGATGCTTTGTTTTCATCTCCATTTTGCAGTCACTGTTTTCATGGGTTCAGTTTTGCATACTACTCACACCTAGTACTAGATCCATCCCTCTTAGTTTTTTTTTTCTTAACCAGTTTTTTAAAGAGAAAATGATTGTATATTTACACGTAAATAAGTTTTGAGGTTTTAATTAATATTCAATTTAGTTCAGTCGCTCAGTCGTGTCCGACTCTTTGCGACCCCATGAATCGCAGCATGCCAGGCCTCCCTGTCCATCACCAACCCCCGGGGTTCACTCAGACTCGCATCCATCGGGTCAGTGATACCATCCAGCCATCTCATCCTCGGTTGTCCCCTTCTCCTCCTGCCCCCAGTCCCTCCCAGCATCAGAGTCTTTTCCAATGAGTCAACTCTTCTCATGAGGTGGCCAAAGTACTGGAGTTTCAGCTTTAGCATCATTCCTTCCAAAGAAATCCCAGGGTTGATCTCCTTCAGAATGGACTGGTTGGATCTCCTTGCAGTGCAAGGGACTCTCAAGAGTCTTCTCCAACACCACAGTTCAAAAGCATCAATTCTTTGGCGCTCAGCCTTCTTCACAGTCCAACTCTCACATCCATACATGACCACAGGAAAAACCATAGCCTTGACTAGATGGACCTTAGTCGGCAGAGTAATGTCTCTGCTTTTGAATATGCTATCTAGGTTGGTCATAACTTTTCTTCCAAGGAGTAAGCGTCTTTTAATTTCATGGCTGCAATCACCATCTGCAGTGATTTTGAAGCCCCAAAAAAATAGTCTGACACTGTTTCCGCTGTTTTTCCATCTGTTTCCCATGGAGTGATAGGATCGGATGCCATGATCTTCGTTTTCTAATGTTGAGCTTTAAGCCACCGTTTTCACTCTCTTCTTTTACTTTCATCAAGAGGCTTTTTAGTTCCTCTTCACTTTCTGCCATAAGGGTGGTGTCATCTGCATATCTGAGGTTATTGATATTTCTCCTGGCAATCTTGATTCCAGCTTGTGCTTCTTCCAGCCCAGCGTTTCTCATGATGTACTCTGCATATAAGTTAAATAATTAGGGTGACAATATACAGCCTTGACATACTCCTTTTCCTATTTGGAACCAGTCTGTTGTTCCATGTCCAGTTCTAACTATTGCTTCCTGACCTGCATACAGATTTCTCAAGAGCCAGTTTAGGTGGTCTGATATTCCCATCTCTTACAGAATTTTCCACAGTTTATTGTGATCCACACAGTCAAAGGCTTTGGCATAGTCAAAAAAGCAGAAATAGATGTTTTTCTGGAACTCTCTTGCTTTTTCGATGATCCAGCAGATGTTGGCAATTTGATCTCTGGTTGCTCTGCCTTTTCTAAAACCAACTTGAACATCTGAAAGTTCACGGTTCACGTATTGCTGAAGCCTGGCTTGGAGAATTTTGAGCATTACTTTACTAACCAGGAGGGGAAAACTCTCCTGTTCCCTTCAGCTCTAAAGCCTATGATTCGTAATATTTTATATATTATAGATTGTATCAATTAACAGTTATTTTGTATCAGCAGGCCCAAAGAAAATTCTGCTCTAAAAAGTAAGTTTAGTTATATATTTGAGGTTAAAAACAAAATTTTTTTCCCTGATTTGTGTTTTATTTATTATAATTTATATTTTGAGCTTCTAGGTCATTTGTTCTGTAGCCACTAAGTTTTGTTTGACTCTCTTGTGACCCCATAGACTGTAGCTTGACAGGCTCCTCTGCCCATGGAATTTGCCAGGCAAGCATACTGGAGTGGGTTGCTGTTTCTTTCTCCAGGGGATCTTCCCAACCCAGGGATCAGACTCAAGTCTCCTGCATTGTCTGGTGGATTCTTTACCACTGAGTCACCAGGGAATCCCTTTATGTCAGTAGGGTACCTATAAAATGCTAAAAACCTTGCAGTAGAATGAAAATAGGTATGATTTGTGGGAACAGTTTTAGTCTTAAAAACTTACATGACTTGGTTCAAATGCTCATTGTTTCTAACATATGTATTCATTTTCATATAACTTTTATTTGTAACATTTTTTTCATAATGATTACTCTTATAACTTACAGGTATTTTAATTGAAGTTGAGTGGTTTTGATGTGTGCCCTGAAAAACTTTTTTTTTTTCAAGAATGTTTCTTTTTCCTTTAGTTCAGAGAATTGTATAAGAAAATTCTGCTCTGAAGAGTATTAGTTGTATAATTGTAGTTAAAAACAAAGATTAAATATCTGTTTACCGTATGGTAATCAAGGTTTTTTTTTTTTTTTTAAACTATACTAATAATTGGGGATTCCCTGTGGCTCAGAGGTTAAAGTGTCTGCCTGCAATGCGGGAGACCTGAGTTCGATCCCTGGGTCAGGAAGATCCCCTGGAGAAGGAAATGGTAACCCACTCCACTATTCTTGCCTGCAGAATCCCATGGACAGAGAAGCCTGGTAGGCTACAGTCCACGGGGTCGCAGAGTTGGACACGACTGAGCGACTTCACTTTCACTTTCAATAAAGCTTACTGCCAACTCCTTAATATTTTCAGAGGAGATCAAAGTGATTCTGAAGTTGATGTCTCTGGGTAAAGATAGTATTTTATTTTCCCTAAATGTAATTCCTTCTTCTCCAAGAAAGAGATAAAGTTGGGAGCAATGAGAAGAAGAGCAATCTTACCTTCTAATTTGTGCCTTAGGGGTGTGTGTGTGTGTGAGCTATTTATTATGAGGGTGGGGGGTGTTAGCTGTTTATTGAGGCTTTGTGTGTGTGTGTGTTTTAGCTATTTATTGAGTAGCTAGCATGCCTTTGCATCATATTGAGGGAAGCAGGCTGTTCTAATACCTGTACTTGAGAAGCAGGAAATTGATCAGCAATTTGATAGTTGGTCTGCTGAAATGGAGTGTGTCTAGATAAATTTATACCAACTTATCTTCTCTGTAGTTGTTTACTTTTCAGAGAAAGGAGAGTCAGGCCCAGGACTTCATATTCAAATCAGGGTCAGAAAGCTAGGATGCATGTTGAGTGTGAAATAGTCATTGTTTTGTCTCTGCACTCACTGCCCTTGTTCTTATAGATTTCCCTGTCCTTCACATTCATTAATATGGAAAAAACACTAGGCTTTAACCGTTACAGTGGTCTGGAAAAGATGAAAGCCTGATGAGAAACTGGAAGAGCTAAAGAGAGTTAAAACTGTTATTTTTTTCTCCCCAGTGACATTTTCAGATGGTTGCTTTTAAACAATCCAAACAAGATCTGCACACTGCTTTTGGTTGCTAAATTCCAATCTCTTCCACCTGTTGGTAGAAATAAATTTGTCTTGTCAAATTCCCCACATTCTCGATTTGGCTAGTCGTATGGCTTTGCTGGTGGCTCAGATGGTAAAGAATCTGCCTGCCTTGCAGGAGACCTGGGTTTGATCCCTGGGTTGGGAAGATCTCCTGGAGGAGGGCATGGCAACCCACTCCAGTACTCTTGCCCGGAGAATCCCTGTGAACAGAGGAGCCTGGAGGGCTACGGTCCGTGGGGTCACAAAGAGTTGGACACGACTGAACAGCTAAGCCCAGCACATCCTTGTGAAATTACTGATACATTCTGCTGTCCCCCTGTAACTTCTGTAAAGTGATGGTTAAGAGGTGTGATTAAATTCACTTGTCTTTGATCATGAAGTCTCCTTTTTTCTTCCTTCTGCCTCACCTTGAGGCATAGACCATCTGGTTGTGTCACTTTTTGTGGCGTTGATGTTGATAAGTGAATTTAGTTGTTGTTAGTCTAACATATCCGTTATAAAATTCCACATTGGCGTTCCCCCTGGTGGTCATAGTGCCCATTACTGATTGTTGCCTAGATTTTAATTTTCTTAGGGATAGAAAATAGTTGTTTTTAAAATCCTATCATTGTTTTTGCATTGATTAGATGGAATTCTGTAAAGAAGGGCTCTTCCTAGTCAAGTACTAGGATATTCTGAAATAGAACTTGCACAACAAAAGCAGGGTATGTGCTTGAGTTGTTCTAGTTACCAGTTTTTAGACTGATGAGTTGGTGATGCCCTCTCACGGTGACCAGTGATGTGAAATTTATTTTTAATTTTTATAATCTCATGGATTAAGAACTATTTTTGAGGTGTTTTAATTCATTGTGGTTCCTGTCTCCTTTTGACATGACGCACGTGGCCTTGGGTTGTGTCCTTGCTTTCTTGCATGGCAAGATGTTCCAGGTTTTCTGCTTCAGTGCTGGAATTGGTCATTCCTCCGAAGTGGTTTTATTTCTATTTAGAGCCTGCAATCAAAGCATGGAGTGCTGTTTACTACTAGGTTATCATTAGTTGCTGTAGGCCTTTTTAGAATAAGGAAATAAATGTGTATGTTTAGTAGGAGAAATAAATCACAAATTCTTGCTTATATTTCAGTTCAGATTTAAGGTTACTCTAAGGTTTTAAAGCTTGATTTGTATTGTATGATTTTATTAAAAATATATCTGTATTATAAACATTAAAATAATTTTTTTTACTAAATTCCATCAAATAAGAGATTTTTTTAATAAAACTAAAATGACCACACTTATTTATTATTTAAAAAAAAGTGTTCCCTGGGATAATGTGACGTTTATCCTCTGTCTTCTCATACTCCGTAGCATACTGCAGTGTATCCTTCAGGGGTAGCCAGCTTGAGGTACAGAGAGTAGAATAGCATGAAGAGAAGATAAGAAGATTTTTACTGCTGCCCTACTTGTGTATATTTTTTCTTTTGGAGAATTTTGGTTTGTAATGGGTTTAACATAATGTCTTATTTGTTACATATTTATAAAAATATTCAAATTAATAATACTAATAGAATGACTATAATAAGACTACAGAGAGCAATTTAAACTTTTTTTTGTGATTTTTTTTTTTTTTTTTGGTCTCTAGGTTACATCCCTTAGGGATATGTGCAATCAAAATACTACTTCAAAGTGTATTAGTTTTCTTTTAAGATTATAAATAATTTCACCAGTTTACAAAAATAAAGATTTATTTCCCAATCTCTTGTGTGTAGATAATATGGGTTGACTGTGGCTCTGTTTTGTGTCTTCTTATTTGGGGATCCAAGCTTTTGGAACAGACCCCATGTAGGACATGTTCATTCTTGCGCCAGAAGGAAAGAGTAAGAGCACTGGCAGATACTTCTAATACCGCTTAAAGCCGTGATTGATCAGCTCATC
Organism: Capra hircus; assembly: GCF_001704415.2. Classification (NCBI taxonomy): domain Eukaryota; kingdom Metazoa; phylum Chordata; class Mammalia; order Artiodactyla; family Bovidae; genus Capra; species Capra hircus. The sequence continues at coordinate 89,602,735 of NC_030808.1, forward strand.
CACTCAACTTATGTCATACAACCAAGGTCCAAGTTGTTGGAGTGGGGATGAATTAGCTATTGCAGGAAAGGAGAAGAGTGATTAATTCTTTAAATTTATTTTTTATTTATTTTCGGCTGTGCTGGGTCTTCTTCTGACTTCTTCAGCTAGGTCTCTTCTCTAGTTGGGATGAGCAGGGCCTCCTGTTTGCTGCGGTATGCAGGCTTCTCATTGTGGTGGCTTCTCTTGTTGCGGAACATAGACTCTAGGGCGCGTGGGCTTCACTAGTCGCGGCTCCTGGGCTTGGGAGCCCAGGCTCGATAGTTGTGGCATATGGGCTTAGTTGCTCCTGGCATGTGGGACCTTCCTAGACCAGGGATCGAACCTGTGTCTCCTGCATTGGCAGGCAGATTTTTTTTTTACCACCACACCACCTGGGAATGTCCTTATGAAAATAGGAAGTTTGGACACAGACATAGAGGAGGAACAGTGTGAAGAGCCACATGGAGCTATGGCAAGGTGGCTTGAGTAATGCCTCCAGGAGCCCAGGAAGCTAGGAGAGAGGCTTCCTTAGCACCTTTAGAAGGAGCATTGCCCTGCCAACACCTTGATGCTTGGACTTCTGACTTCCAAAACTGTAAGGCAGTCAGTTTCTGCTGCAATCCACCTTGCGTGTGGCACCTGTTATGGCAGGCCCAGGAAACTAGTCCACTGCCATGGACCGACAGTGCTGTCCAGTTCCTCTTCATTGTAAGGGCATAGGAAGGAATATAAGCTCTGCCTTTAGGTTGGCATATCAGATGGGACTTGATTGTTGGGGTAGAGAATTTTGGACTTTGCTAAAGGTGTGTCTTAAAATAGAAGTTCAACAGTCAGGGCTAGAAGAAACTAGCTTGAGGGCACTTTATTCTTTTAACCTGTATTGTTTAATAATAGAGTAGTCTTATTGCTGAGGAGATGGAGATGGATGGATGCTCTGTTTAAAGTACCTTCAGATTTGTTGTTCTTTCAAGCTCTGAGAAGCTGCCACATAGTTGAGTTCTGTCTAAGCTGGAGTTCTGCATTAAACCACTCACCGCTAAATTTTATGGTTGATTTGTCAGGGGAGTTTTGAAAGTTAGGTGTTGTGGGTTGAATTATGTTCCTTCAAAGATGTGTGGAAGTTGTAACGCCTGATACTGGTGGATGTGATCTTACTTGGAAATAACGTCCTTGCAGATGTAATTAAGATGAGGTCTTTAGGGCGAGTCATTCTCCCACTGTGACAGATGTCCTTGAAAAAGTGGGAAATTTAAACACAGATTCATGGACATAGGAGAACGGCATGTGGTCTATGAAGACATGGACCCAGTGGGAAGATAGCCATGTGAATGAAGATGGAGACACAAGTCAAGAAATGCCTGGGGCCACTACCCAAAACTGGAAGAGGCAAGGGAACATCTTCCTGGAGAACCAAGGAGAGTACGTGACCCTGAAAAACGTGATTTCAGACTTTCAGCCTCCATAACTGAGACAATACATTTGTGTTGTTTTCAGCTACTCAGTTTGTGGCACCTTGTTATAGCCGCCCTAGGAAACTGATACAGAAGGACACATGGATTGTGCAAGTGTTGTCTCTGTGATCTGAAGAGCTGCTTTTCAGTCATCACATTTTGCACAGACTGTCAGATTGCTTTCAGTAGGGTGAACAAGGGCTTCCCAAACTTTGCTGTGTATTGTATTCACCTGGAAATCTTTCATAAATACTGCTGTCTGGCTCCCACCTCCAGAGATACTGGTTTAATTAGTATAGGAAGCTACATAGTCAGCAGGCTTTTTCAGGGTTCCCCAGAAGACATAATGTACAGCAGATTTTGAAAAACTGTGGGGCTAAACCTTCTACCTTAGTCAGACATTCTCCCAGCTCGCCCTGAACATATAGTTTTGTGTTCATTTAGTTTTTATTAGCCTCTAAGTAATTCCAATCCCAAAGAAAGGCAATGCCAAAGAATGCTCAAACTACCGCACAATTGCACTCATCTCACGCTAGTAAAGTAATTCTCCAAGCCAGGCTTTAGCAATACGTGAACCGTGAACTTCCAGATGTTCAAGCTGGTTTTAGAAGAGGCAGAGGAACCAGAGATCAAATTGCCAACATCCGCTGGATCATGGAAAAAAGCAAGAGAGTTCCAGAAAAACATCTATTTCTGCTTTATTGACTATGCCAAAGCCTTTGACTGTGTGGATCACAATAAACTGTGGAAAATTCTTTAAGAGATGGGAATACCAGACCACCTGACCTGCCTCTTGAGAAACCTATATGCAGGTCAGGAAGCAACAGTTAGAACTGGACATGGAACAACAGACTGGTTCCAAATAGGAAAAGGAGTATGTCAAGGCTGTATATTGTCACCCTGCTTATTTAACTTATATGCAGAGTACATCATGAGAAACGCTGGGCTGGAAGAAGCACAAGCTGGAATCAAGATTGCCAGGAGAAATATCAATAACCTCAGATATGCAGATGACACCACCCTTCTGGCAGAAAGTGAAGAGGAACTAAAAAGCCTCTTGATGAAAGTGAAAGAGGAGAGTGAAAAAGTTGGCCTAAAGTTCAACATTGAGAAAACATTCAGAAAAGATCATGGCATCAGGTCCCATCACGTCATGGGAAATAGAAGGGGAAAAAGTAGAAACACTGTCAGACTTTATATTTTTGGGCTCCAAAATCACAGCAGATGGTGATTGCAGCCATGAAATTAAAAGACGTTTACTCCTTGGAAGGAAAGTTATGACCAACCTAGATAGCATATTGAAAAGCAGAGACATTACTTTGCCAGCAAAGGTCCGTCTAGTCAAGGCTATGGTTTTTCCAGTGGTCATGTATGGATGTGAGAGTTGGACTGTGAAGAAGGCTGAGTGGCGAAGAATTGATGCTTTTGAACTGTGGTGTTGGAGAAGACTCTTGAGAGTCCCTTGGACTGCAAGGAGATCCAACCAGTCCATTCTGAAGGAGATCAGCCCTGGGTGTTCTTTGGAAGGAATGATGCTAAAGCTGAAACTCCAATACTTTGGCCACCTCATGTGAAGAGTTGACTCATCGGAAAAGACTCTGATGCTGGGGGGGATTGGGGGCAGGAGGAGAAGGGGACAACCGAGGATGAGATGGCTGGATGGCATCACGGACTCGATGGACATGAGTTTGAGTGAACTCCGGGAGTTGGTGATGGACAGGAAGGCCTGGCGTGCTGCGATTCATGGGGTTGCAAAGAGTCACACGACTGAGCCACCTAAGTGAACCGAATACACTACTCCTTTATTAACTTCTAGTTGACACACTACACCTCCCCCAAGTTCCTTTGTGTCTTGGCCTATGTTTTAGTTTTTTAATGTAGTGTTCCGTTCTGTTCTTGCCAGCTCATTCATGTGATTATATTTATCTTTATATATGAATTATTTATAAAGTCTAAGATCTATATTCTTTATAGTTATTTACAAAGTCCATTATTTATAAAGTGTAAGATGTCTGTTTTTATTAAAACACCAATTAGATTTAAAAGTTTCTGAGACATATGTGCATATATGTTTTTGAAGGTTGAATTATATGTTACATAAGTTGCCAGTAAATGAAAAACAAATTTACATTTGTGTTGAAATAGACTTGCATTTTATAAATCATATAAGTAGTATAATTACTCATATCATTATTGACCATTTCTTAAAAGATTATATTAGGAATGATAAATTGAAGGCCTGAGAGCAGCCACCTTCTCAAACATTTCTTCTGGTCTTCAGGTCTCCCACTTTATGTCACTTTTTCACGTTGTTAGATGACAAAGTGTGTAAGGTCCACCATCTGTAAATATATTCTGGGTTAGTAATTTTTCCATAAGAAATTTGAAGAATTTTTGTCCATGTGATAGTCTTTAGATTATCTGGGTGGCCACTTTTAAGACTTTACTTTAATCCTGCCATAGACATTGTACATGTAGTACCTTGGTATTGATAGGTAATTTTTTTTTTCAAGTTTTAGTTGGAAGTTCTATCAGTTAAGGACTATGAATAGTGTTTTAATTTATATTTTGGCAATACAATAAAAGCCAACTCTTGGGACTAGTGTGTTACTTTGTTTTCTTGTAGAAGGTACTTGATAACTACTCAAATTTGAGAAATTCTGAGTTAGACAGTGTATTTATGCATTTGTTATAAGTTCTTGGAAAGCAGGACATCAAGCCATTGTTATTTATTAGCATTTTGTTATATAAACACTGAAAGACAGAGGCTAGCTTCATGTTTCAGTTGGTGGGGAAGAGATTTCTCTTAACATAAATGATGAGGTTGGGCAGACGTGGAGGATGGTGGGAGTCCACACCATTAGAGGAGGAAGCGTGTCATGGTGGCATTGCTCCCTTACCACAGCCTCCACACCTTTTGAACAGCTTTTCATGAAAGAATTTGGTAAAAAATGGGACGCGACCTAGAGTTTGTCTGTGAAGACTGTTCTGTCCAATATAATTCTTCGTATTAATAGATTTCTGTACTGTTACTGCATTCAATACCTAGAACAGTGCCAGACTTACATTAGCACTCAGTAAATGTTGAATGAGGGACAAACTGAATTTCAGTAAAATTACTGAATCAAGTGTCTGTGTCTGGAAAGAAATTCATTTAGAGGTACAGTCTCAGGAAATGTGTAATTTTCACCCCCTCATACTTTTGCTCGTAGATTTCATGTGTTATCAAAACTAGAACTTTTGCATGAAGGGTACTACTGTTGAGTACTCTTTTTTGTTGATTAGATATAAATTTACTGGCTACCTAATGTAATTGTAATATAAACATAACAGATCAAACTGATCATGATTTATGTCATGTTTCAATATGAACAATATTGTGGCTTAAGAGGTCTATATCCCCAGGGAAACTCTTGAATTTTTCCAGAGAAGGTTAGCACCAATATTGCCATGAGGGGATAAATTTTTATGCTAGGAGGTCTCAAGCATTTTAGACATAGTATCTCATTACATTCTTAATTTATTAATGACTCCAGAAAATTTTTCTTTAATTGGGCTATAGCTATCAATATATGCTGCATCAGAAATGAAAACTGTGAAGTTTTATAGTACTAATGCACCTAAATGTAACAATAACAAACCCATCTATAACATGTTAACACACGTAGTATGCCTTATAAAAATAATTTTCCAAGACAAACATTTTCCATGCATTGTTTTAAATGTTTGAAAATCTTTCTGTTAATCTCTGGCTTAGTAGAAGACAGCTGGATTCTCACATCTGCTTCTGCATTCACGAGTTGAGATACATTGTTACAGTTGGAATTTAGGAAAAAATGGTTTTTTAAAGATAGAGTTGTAAATTTTTAAAATCAAAATAAGACTCATTTTTCAAATAAATTTGGATATTCTCCTGTGATACTATTCCACATCTCAGCAACTGGGTAGTTTAAGGGTTAGTTGCACTGCAAGATCTGAAGTTGTGTCAATGAACTTTTTGTATTCTCTCATATTAAAATCCATTAGTTTCTCTTGAACTTTGGATTGTTTTCTCATGCATAATTTTATGCTAGTCATTGGGAAAATATTTGTTCACTGAGTTATACAGATCTTCCAAATGTTCATTATACAATATAAAAAACTAGTCATTAACACCTCCACTGATCTCATTACAGAAGTTCTGGAGTAGTATTGGGAAGCTCATGGTGGCTGATAGATTTTCCAAATCCTAATTATCTCTTAAAAGCTTAAGTTTTATTCTTGCCAACAAATATTGTTAGTTGTTTTCTTAAAAGTGACAGTTTCACTTTGTTTGTTTGCAAGAAAATGTCTGCCAGATTCTCAGTCTGAAAAACCATACTTTGTCAGTTGTTTTAAGTAAAAATGGTATTCCGTGAAAAAAGTAACTAGTTCAGTTTGTAATTCAGACATTTTCATAGTGCTTTTTGAAACAACCATCGTTTTAGTATGCAGCAGAAGTACTATGTGTGTATTTTTTTGTTACAGAGGATATTGCAAAGATGTATTTTGAGGTTAAAATTTTAATAAAATTGTTTTTCTTGCTTCATCAAGGAGCCTCTTCAGTGAAGAATTTTTTTTGTGTGTGTGTGTGTGTGTGTTTAAGTGTAGAGTAGTGAGTAGTATCGGAGAAGGCAGTGGCACCCCACTCCAGTACTCTTGCCTGGAGAATCCCATGGACAGAGGAGCCTGGTAGGCTGCAGTCCATGGGGTCGCAAACAGTGGGACAGGACAGAGCAACTTCACTTTCAGTTTTCACTTTCATCCATTGGAGAAGGAAATGGCAACCCACTCCAGTGTTCTTCCCTGGAGAATCCCAGGGATGGGGGAGCCCGGTGGGCTGCCGTCTCTGGGGTCGCACAGAGTCAGACACGACTGAAGCGACTTAGCAGCAGCAGTGAATAGTATGGGGGCTTCCCAGGTGGCTCAGTGGTAAAGAATCTGCCTGCTAGTGCAGGAAATGCAAGAGATGCAAGAAATGCATGTTCAATCCAGGAGCTTGGCAGGCTGCAGTTCATGGGTTGCAGAGAGTCAGACACGACTGAGCTACTGAGCACGCCTCCTTAGAAGCAGGAGATGTGGTTTTGATCCCTTGGTTGGGAAGGTCCCCTGGAAAAGGAAATGGCAACCCACTTCAGTATTCTTGCTTGGGAAATCCCATGGACAGAGGATCCTGGTGGGCTATAGTCCATGGGGTTGCAAAAGAGTCAGACAGGACTTAGCACCTAAACTGGAGAAGTCAGTGGCACCCCACTCCAGTATTCTTACCTGGAAAATCCCATGGGCGGAGGAGCCTGGTAGGCTGCAGCCCACGGGGTCGCACAGAGTCGGACAAAACTGAGGCGACTTAGCAGCAGCAGCAGCAGCATCACCTAAACAACAACAGTGAATAGTATGATAACTACTAATGCAATGAAGTATTAGTACCTTGATTTTTACTAAGATGTGAGCCATTTTACCAACTATTGGTTTGTAATAGCAGTATAAATATCAATTCAGTGGAAAAGACATATTATTTTATCGCAGTATCTTATAATACTAAAAGGAATACTTTTGATCTCTAGGATCCCTTAAAGATCAACTTACAGGTCTGTACACCTCACTTTGACACGTAATTTTAAATTAAATTAAATAATTGAGCTTTGTCATGGATATGACAAATATAACGAATCTTGTTTTTGGTTTTGAGCACTTTGAATGGTGTTAGCAAGGAAGTACATGTACTGTAAAACAGAAGTTTCTTCTAATAAGAGACTATTAAAAGTCCATGTTTGCCATTAGAGAGTCTATACAGCCTGACCAGCTAAGAGTACTTCTAAAGGATGGACAAAGTTTGGTTATGGAGTGATGTTCTTATTTGTTTCTACATGGTGTTTTTGTCTGTTTTTTAAACAGAAACTCTTACAGGCTTGTACTGCTGTCCATTTTCTCTTAACCTGTGAAATTGACCTATGAGATTTTCATGATGAAATCTGTTCTTACTCCTTTTTCAATAAAACTGGAACGCCTGCCTCAATTCTTACATATCAGCAATATCTACTCCATTTTCTTTTGACTTTTGTCTTCAAGATTTACTAATACCTATGTTGTATTTGTGTGTGTTGAGGGTGTACGTGTGTTATCAGTTTGCTGAGTTTTAAACCTGGTTTTAAAGCCGTCTTCACTCGAGTTGAACAAGCACATATTGCCCACTGGGATTAATGTTAACATGTTTACAATTTTTCCCTCTACTTGGGCTCTTAATCTGTATCAGTCATACATCTCTGCTACCAGAACAGTCTTCCTCACATTTTTACTACTGTTCTTCCAAAGAATTTAATGAGTATAACCAATCTGTGGACACTTGTTTTGATTCACTTAGGGCTTAGCTGTCTTGGTTTTACTGACTTAGTCTTTTTTTTTTTTTTTTTTCCAGAAACTAAAGGATATTTCTTATCCAATAAATTGTTTCATAAATAATGTTATATGTAGTGTTTGTTTAAATAACTCAATGAGTTTGTTACACCTGGTACCTTATTCTCTTTATTTTGCCTGTGATATCTCAGGTTTAAGCCAAGTTTTCATTCATTTAGGTAACTGTAGTTTTAGTTTTAGTTGTGTTCCAGTCTTATGGGTCCTTATACCATTTCTGTTCCAAGATCAGAATAGTAAGGTTTTGAAGAAACTGCTTTTATCTTTCTGATGTTGGTTCCTGTTCTAATAAACTCAGAGCTTTTCTTGCTAGTGGGAGGGAACTAGGTTCTTAATTTTTATTTTCTTCAGTTCAGTTTAGTTCAGTTGCTCAATCGTGTCTGACTCTTTGCGACCCCATGAATTGTAGCATGCCAGACCTCCCTGTCCATCACCAAGACTCACGTTCATCGAGTCAGTGATGCCATCCAGCCGTCTCATCCTCTGTCGTCCCCTTCTCCTCCTGCCCCCAATCCCTCCCAGCATCAGAGTCGTCCCCTTCTCCTCCTGCCCCCAATCCCTCCCAGCATCAGAGTCTTTTCTAATGAGTCAACTCTTCGCATGAGGGGCCAAAGTACTGGAGTTTCAGCTTTAACATCATTCCTTCCAAAGAAATCCCAGGGCTGATCTCCTTCAGAATGGACTGGTTGGATCTCCTTGCAGTCCAAGGGACTCTCAAGAGTCTTCTCCAACACCACAGTTCAAAAGCATCAATTCTTCATTGCTCAGCCTTCTTCACAGTCCAACTCTCACATCCATACATGACCACAGGAAAAACCATAGACTAGACGGACCTTAGTCGGCAAAGTAATGTCTCCGTTTTTGAATATGCTATCTGGGTTACCTTACTTTAATTTCCAGACTTCCTTCACAGACTGACTGGAATGACCAGTTATTGCTCAGTAGGTGAAAAACACAAAACACAACTGTGGTCTGTCTTTTGTTAACTGTGTGCTTCCCTGGTGGCTCAGATGGTAAAGCATCTGTCTACAATGCGGGAGACCTGGGTTCGATTCCTGGGTTGGGAAGATCTCCTGGAGAAGGCAGTGGCACCCCACTCCAGTACTCTTGCCTCGAAAGTCCCATGGACAGAGGAGCCTGGTAGGCTACAGTCCATGGGGTTGCAAAGAGTCAGACACGACTGAGCGATTTCACTTTCACTTTCTGTTAACTTAGTGTTTAAATTTCTTATCTTTCCTCACCCCCCTGTCAGTGTACCTTGACTATGTTTAGTCAGTCATTTAACACATATTTATTGAGCCCATCCTTGATTCATATTGAACAGCCACTTTTTTATGTTTGGGAAGTTGAAGTCCACAAGTAAATGAAAGTTGATTCATCACATGATACATGCTAGTTGCTAGTTTACTCAGCCTGGAGAGCTGTGCTGAGATTCTTAAAATTGCTTAATTGGGATTCAAAGTTAGTGTTCCCTATCATCAAGTCAACTACAAATATTCTGTACAAACAGTTCCTTGTTTTGTGAAAACCACAAGGTATTGTGAGCTGAACAAAAATGGGTAATGGGTTGGGATTTACATACAGGCCAGAGTTTGTAAACACTCCTGGTATAGATCAAGTTGAAACAATTGACAGACATTAGAAGGCTCAGTTTCTGATGAAAAGATGGTTACCATTTGCCTAATAAGCACTATGTGTGGTTAAGTACTCAAACATTCGTGATGAGGTGGACTCATTACTTCCCCTTTTCCTGATTCCTGGAGATGTCCACCTGAGGTCTGACAGTTTTTAAAACCTCATAATGCACTCATAAGCCTGTTATAAAATGATTTATTAAAAACCACTATGTCTTCGGGTCCTGTGAGCCTGCAGGATTTCTATGTGATATTCTGTACTGTAATACTCAAATCATTGAGGGTTAGCAGGAAGAGACTATGCACTTCACTTCCCTCATTTTCTCGATAAAGGAACAGAGGCCCAGAAGAGTCACATTGTCTAAAATCACACAGGATACCTGCGATTTGACTTCTCTCATGTTATTTTTAATTTTCATGAGAGCTCTGGATTCCAGTGGAAAAGGCAAGGACAAGAAAAGTAGTTTACAAGTTTATCCCTTCTAAGTTATACTTTAAATTCTTAAGATTCACTACTTTGTTGACCATAAATATAACAAAACAAAGCAAGAACAGCCGAAAAGAAAAAAAACATAAAAATTGCCTATAGTTACACACATTCTTCAGAGATATTGCAGTTTTGGTTCCAGACCATCACAATAAAAGGAGTCATACAAATTTTTTTGGTTTCCTAGTGCATATAAAAGTTATGTTTACACAGTAGTGTAAAAATAGTGTCTGTAATAAGAGCATTATGTCTTAAAAATAACATAACCTTAATTTAAAAAATACTTTCAGTGATAATAAATATTAACCATCATTTGACAGTGCAGGGTTGCCACGAACCTTTGATTTGTTTAGGGAAAAAAAAGTTAGCGTTTCTGTAAAATATACATATTGCTAGGCACATCCTTAGGAAAATTATCTGAAAGATGCTCATGTGCTGCAATTGGAAGGTAAAAGTCAATGCCAGTACCTGCTAATTTCCCTTCAAAAACTATCTTGTCTGCCTATTTTTTAAAAATTGTATTTGTTTCTCTTGGGGAGGGGGCTGGGAGTAGATACTATAAACTTTTCACTAGAACATTATATTCAAATTATTAAAGATACCCTTAAAATGCTTACATGAAAATGAGATACAGAACTAATTAGCTTAAAAGGATATTTTCTCTTTTTTAATAGTGTGAATAAAAATTATCTCATGAGATTGTATCTTTAAAAATATAGTTTAAATTTAGCATTTATCTTACTGTCAAGAGTGGTAGAATGTTTGTTTTAAGAAAATTCTTTGCTTCTCTTTGGACTTAGTATTATAGGCATACATGAAAAGACGTCTTCAAAATGTTGGGCAAATAAACCATGGTTGTAGTCCAGGGCTAAGGCTCTATAAAAAGAACATGTGCTGCTGTTTGTCATTAATATTTAAGAAATCAGCCAAATAATTTGGTTTTCTTGTGTAGGGTTTTATTTTTTAAGTTTGGTTAGTGCTGAAGTAAGCTTAGATACACATTGCAATTAGAGCTTACTGTTTTTTCTTGAGATTATCTCTCTCTGAATCCTGATTTGTTGCATTTTGCAGTTTTTCAAGAGTAAGTTTTGTAAATATGATTTCATTTAGTCTAATAAAATTTTGTGAAATATTTTAAGCTTTAGCATCGTAAACATTTATACACATTTTAAGCTGTTTGTCAAAGACTTCAGAGCTAAGTCTTAAAGTACACCTCTTCATTGTACCATATTTTATGTACACAAATGTGTTATTACCTTAGTAGGATTTTAATTATTTTTAAAGAAGTGGGAAATGAAGAGTAATGCATTTTGTGTGTGTGTATGTGTGTGTGCTGTTTGTGAGAGTGTTTCTTAGGGAGTAGGGAGAACAAAGGGGCATTGCGGGGCAGAAGATTATGAAGTGCTAATGTATCCTGTTAATGTCATCAACTTTGACAAATTACAGGACATGTAACTGTTTTTGGCAATTACAGGACAGGATAGATTCCTAAAAATAGAGGCAAATTTTTGAAAGGATAGACCCTGGCAGTCGTGAACATCAGTAATTTAAAAGTCTCCAGTGAATGATCTGGAGAAGGAAATGGCAATCCACTCCAGGACTCTTGCCTGGAAAATCCCATGGATGGAGGAGCCTGATAGGCTACAGTCCATGGGGTTGCAAAGAGTTGAGCATGACTGAGCGACTTCACTTCACTAGTGAATGATCAGAGTTTTACAGAATTTGTGATGTTGGGTGTGTATCAGTGTGCTAGGGCCGCCATAACAAAATGCTGCAGACTGAGTGGCTTATAAAAACAACAGAAGTTTATTTCCTCACCGTTCTGGAATGAAAGTCCAGGATGAAAGTGCTGGCAGGTTTGGTTTCTCCCGAGGCCTCTCCTTGACTTGCAGGTGGTTGCCTTCTTGCCTCTTCACATGGTCTTTCCTCTGTGCACATGCATTTCTGGTGTCTCTTCCTCCTCGTAAAAGGACACTCGTCGTGTTGGGTTATATTCATATTATGAAAGATTCACTCTAATGACTTCACTTTAATGTAATCACCTCTTTAAAGACCCCCTCTTCAAATAAAGTCACTTTCTAAAATCCTGCAAGTTGGGCCTCAGCATAAATTCTAGAGGCACCAATGACTTCACTAATCAGTAAACTAATTAATTTCTCTCCTCACTCTATTTCATTTCCCCTCCACACACTTTGTGTTGTTAGTTGTCATAGTTTGGTATTTTTTGCAGCTTGTCATGGTTTTAACAAGACAGTTTGACAGTTTCCTATGGGCTTCCCAGGTGGTGCTAGTGGTAAAGAACCACCTGCGAAAGCAGGAGACCAAAGAGATGCAGGTTGGATCCCTGGGTTGGGAAGATCCCCTGGAGGAGGCCATGGCAACCCACTCCAGTATTTTTGCCTGGAGAATCCCCGTGGACAGAGGAGCCTGGTGGGCTGCAGTCCATAGGGTTGCAGAGTTAGATACGACTACAGCGACCTTGCATGCATGCATGCACGTGGTTTTAATAAGACAGTTTGCCAGTTTCCTGTGATAACCCATTGAGGCAGCGTGGCAGTGGATGAACTGTTACTTTACTCCACAGACAGATTGAGAACTTATACCCAACAAGTTTTGATGCATGATTCTTTATGAGTTTAGAAGCTGTTATTTATATAGCAAAATATTACAATTCGTTTGCTTGTGACTGCAGTGGCTGACTATTTAGGACTGCCACTGATATCAAGGTCTGTGTAAGCTGTGTAGTGATACCCTGTGGTGTCCATGGGTCCTTGGCAACATATGTCATGCCTTGGAGTTAGCAATTTCGTAGAACCTCCTGGTGCTAAGAATTTGGTTTCTTTTTATAGTTATTACATTCTTTTACATTATTGATTCTATACTTTTTTTTTCCTTCTCTGAAGAAGGTGTAGTATTTGAATGGCATTTCTAAATACATAGATCTGTATATTAAAATTTATAGTTGGAATTGTTCTTTTTCTTCCCAGCAACTTGTAAAGTCACACGATCTGGCCATGGTTTACATTGTTTAGCCATGTCTCCAGCATCTGTCATAGTGCCTTACACACTGAAAGTGCTCATTTTCCTTTAACTGAGTGAGTAAAATAAATGTCAGAAAAATAGTGCTTTAGTGCGTTTTACCCCTACAGGCTTTAGCATGGCCATTGTTGCGTTTACCTTTCACTTGTCGTTACCTCACCTCCACAAATGCATGTAGTCAGCATTTGTTTGGATTGGTTTATCACCCCAAAGTAATATAAGTAGCTGAGAATGTGACCTTCCTGTATGAAGAGAGCAGAACCAGAGGTACCACTTTCCATGAACAGCGAATTGTAATACTATATTCTGGAGCATTTCTGCTGGGACGTCTTCTGTTTTACCTCTAGTTTAACACATACGAAGTGGGACTCCCCAGAGGGCTGTGCTCTCTAGGCAGCCCATTTCTGTGAGGTAAGTCTGTCCTCTTTCCAATGTGGAAACAATAGGGATTTCAAACACCCACCTTCCCTCCACACCGACTCCTCTACCCTCCGCTTATTTCTCTAAATATAATCCATCACTAACTTCAGGCGCTTTCTTGTTGTAAAACATTTCTTGGTTGTCTGCCCTCTTTTGGTTGCAACTGACAAATCTTCTAGATTAGACAATAAAATACATTTTTTACTTCTTTAACCAAAATACAGTGGTAAATTGACTTAGATAGTACTTGATCTAATTGAAAGATAGACATTTAATGTCATCAAGGACACAGTTTCTCTTGTTTCTGCGTTGCCCCCCTTCTCTGCCTCTGATATCTCTATTCTGACCTCAGTGATACACATTCATCCCAAGCTTCACATTGTGCCCTTGTTGCCTGCCCACTCCTCTCTGAAAGGAGGTTGACTTTATAGAAATCAGCACGTCTTCTACTAGTGTTTCACTTACTGGGAGTGATTGAGTTGAGACACATGGGATATGGCGTGTGTCTGTGGAGGAGAGGTGTCAACCCTAAACCAAAGGTATGATTTGCTGGTTGGCTTAAGCAAATTAAGTACCTTCCTTTGGATCAGGATGTCTGTCCATTTAAACCACAGGGCTGAGAATGGAATAATTCTCCAAATGGAAAGCAGTTGCTGTGTTGTCTTTTCTTAGACAGTGGCTGTGGATTCTACAAGAGGCAAGCTACAGTTTTCATCTTGCTAATTACAATCGCACCATGTCTCAGCTGCTGAGTTCCAGAGAATCCTGAATCTTACTTTCTGCTAGATGGACTCCCAGCATATCAGTCACTTGGGCCTCTCTGTGTTACTAACATTTATTTGGAGGGGTATCCTGAAGGTGTCCAAGGTCACACTGTTTGACAGTTATTTGTTATTTTAACATCAGAGTTCTTGTAGCAGCTTTTAATATTGTTGCTCTTTTTTCTCTATTAAACAGCTATGAGCAGTAGTTGTAGATATTGTGTATAGTTTCTGTTTTGTCACAGTCTCCATAATGTTGAGGATTATTTTAAAATGTTTCTAATGTTATGGCTGGCCGGCATGTTTTTGTTGCTGTTGTTTATAATTGGTTACCTTGAATATTTTACTAATGTTTCAGCTGGAGGTATCTTGAATTGGTTCAGTCTTCTGAGTGGATCTAATTTGTTGGTATTCATTAAGAATCAAAATAGCTATTTATCTTTTCCCTTTGGTCCAGTAATTTACTTTTAGGGACTTTTCCTGATCTTGAGGACTATTCTTAAATGCACAGCTACCAAAAGAAATGGACGAAGAAACAACTTGAAGCATAAATATTGTTATAGGAGTCTTAGAATAATTTAAAATCATCTAAATGTTGAGCAAAGCAAAAATGAAACTAATGTGTCTGCCATGGGATAATATGCCACCCCTGTACGTTTTGGTTTTTGATTTTTTTCTCCTAATATCTATTCTTATTTGTTTGTTTGGCTGTGGCACTCGATCTTTGTTGCGGGATCTTTAGTTGTGGCATATGTGATCTAGTTCCCCAACCCGGAATTAAACTGATCCCTTGCATCAGGAGTGCAGAGTCTTAGCCACTGGACCTCCAAGAAAGTTCTACCACTACATTTTGAACTAAATTATTTTTCTAAGATTAGGACATTTTGATTGTGCATTTGAATTTAGAGCCTGCAAGAAGTTTTCAGACCTCTAAATAATGTGCTGTAAGTATGAGATTCCAGAAAAGCTTTTAATTTTTTTTTCTTTGTCCATATCTTTCATTATTTTTTCAGTCTTGTAGATTTAAAATAGTGTGATTTAGGATCATAGTTGGACTCTAATATGCTCTAGATATGGTATCAGAAAAGAGTATCATGTCTGTTCTGTTTGAGGCCAAAGGCAGAAATGTGGTACCAGATAGGTGGAAGAACAAATGAGACAGTTAAATATTTGGAGCAGTTGCTATCCAGTGTGTGAATGCTGAACTCAGTTTTGTGATGCTGAAAATACCATGTATATTCGGTTGAAGCAATTATACCTGACTTAGATCAACAGTCCTGTTTCTGTAATACTTGCTAGATTTTTGTCTGTGAAGCCTTAAAGTAAAATAGTTCATACTAAACATTAGAGTATTTAGTGTAGTTTTTACATATAAATACTCAGCTAAATGTTGGTTAAGATTGTAGTTTTTGTTTTTACTCTTGCTGCCTTAATATAGCTGTGGGTTTGAATTAAGTAATTTCATTGCCCATAACTGATGGGGGTTTGAATAAAAGCTTTTATGATCTTATAGGCTGTTTCTGAGAGTTAAAAAGTACAGAGATATTTAAAATATATGTTTTTAGAACTAGGTCATTTACTTTTGAGGGCTGAATAAGTATGATCAGGCAGAATATACAAATAGGTGTTTTGTGATTTTAGCAAGTGCTTATTTTGGATGTCTCGTTTAATAGTCTCTCAGCTCCTTGAGGCAGAACTTCTTTTATACGTGGTAACCTCTGCCAGACGTGATATCAGGGCCCATGCCTGTTTGGTACAGGGTAGATTGGATGAGCGTCTTACTGTTATCTTGTGACCTTGCTTAAAGATAGATGTTCTGAAAGATACCACAGTGGAAGAGGTATGGCAGGAAGGTTTTTTGTGTGCCTTCTGAAGATCAGTTGTGGCTAGTCTCTGTGTATCTGGTCTTCACTTGGGGCAGGTGAAGACTACATCATAGAAGTGTAAACAAACAAATCAAAATGGACCTGTTCTGTAAACTGCAGTGAGTCCACTGCTGAAGTAGTGGCATTTTCTCCAAGCTTTGTTCTCTGGCATCCAGGTTTTTTAGGTATTTTGAAAGTGAAAACTGAAGCTTTCAATCAGGAAACGTCTTAACGTTGTCTTGTTTGTTTTTAACGTCTAGTATTTCCTGTTCTTTTCAGGTGTCCTTTTGATGTTAGAATTTAAACAGACTAATTTCATACTGAACCTTATTCTAAAATTGAGTGTCTTTATAAGAGGATAAACTCAGGTCTTTAAATAAAGAGCCTATGTAGTTTTATTGCCACTATGACTGAAACTTAATACAGAGTTTTATTAACTTCACTATTTTTTTTTTAAGGCCACATTTGTTTGTATGTTTCTCTTAACTGAAAAACTGTCAATTCTGCATGGCTTGGGACAGCTTCATTTCATGTGTCAGTTCCTAGCTCTTTGTTGTTCAGTCGCTCAGCCATGTTTGACTCTGAGACCCCCTGGACTGCGGCACTCCAGGCTTCCCCACCCTTCACCAACTCCCGGATCTTGCTCAAACCTGTCCATTGAGTCAGTGATGCCATCCAGCCATCTCATCCTCTGTTGTCCCCTTCTGCTGTACTCTTGCCCAGAAAATCCCATGCATGGAGTAGCCTAGTATAGGGTACTCCGTCCACGGGGTTGCAGAGTCGGACACGACTGAGCGACTTCACTTCACTTCACTTGTCTGCCCTAGGGGTATGTTTGGTATAAGTGAAAACAGTGATCTTTCTCTCTGAAAGTATGAGCTAGCTGAAGTAGAACTAAAGCTAGAGGAACCCTTTTAAAATTTGAAAAGTTTACCCCTTTCTCTTAAAAAATTTACTTTTGGTTACAGAAACTAGTATAGTACTGTGATCAGTATAATAAACCTATTCACAGCAATTTCAACAGACAAGAGCTCTCTTGCTCTTCATGTTTGGTATTTCTTGTTGACTTTACAAAAAGTATGCCACCAACATGTATTTATTACGAGAGTTTTTACAGACAATAATTTGTATCACTTTGACTTGTGTTTTTCTTTGCCCCAAGATACATTAAATGATACAGAAGCACTACTGATAACTGCTTCAATTTGAGACATTTTGGTGACCTTTGCGTATCAGAGTCAGGCATTTTAAGAAATGTGTACATCTTAGGTACTTCAGTTCCATTACTCATTATTTGAATATTAGACTGAATGATATTTTAGAGGAAAAGAATACTCTTATTTTCTTCATTAGTTGTTTCACTAGGATTCCACCTGAATGAACTCATTTTGGGAGATCCTCTTCATCAATAGTGACTCAGTGTTTCCCTGACAGATATCCATGGTTGGCCAAGTTGTGACTTAATGCCTGCCATATAATGGGTGTTATATGTAATCATATAATGGGTGTGGTGGTTTTATTTTTTAAATCATTCAATCACCAGGCTTTCAGAATTGACTCCTGTGTTATACGTACTGTGTGTGCCAAGCACATTGTTACCATTCCTGTGGGTCAGGGTAGAGTTGAGCAGGATCTCCTCCAGAGCTCAGATCCTCCTGTGTGCCACAGGGGCCTCTGGATGAGGTGTCCTGAGCCAGTCATCAGAGGAGTTCACCTGTATCATTCTGTTCAGTGTGGCGTGTATAGATTATCACATTCAATTGCACTATTTGAAATTAAATGGGAGGAGGTGCCTTCTTCTTCACACGAGGATGGTATTTGCTTTTCTCCCATGGCTTCTCCTTTCAGTAAATGTCCTAAAAGACACCTTTGATTCTTCTCCTTTCCTGAGCTCTGTGTCAAGTCACCCACCCTGAGTCTGCTACTTCCTGAGTGTCTCTGGAATCCTGGTGTCCTAGGGACGCTTCTCAGCTGCAGGGCCTCAGTCCGGTTTCAGGCTTCTTCTCTTAGGTGACTGCAGCACCTTCCTAACTTGGCCCCTCTCCTCAGCCCAGTTTCCTTCTAGTTTTCATATTAGAATTCAGGATGGTCTTTTAAAATGTAAATCATACCACTTCCCTGCGTTTCCTGCTTTTTCTTCCCTGTTTTCTTGTGATTCCTTCAAGGCTCCTCTCAAGCCTCACTTCATTTTGCTTCTTTTTCTTCATGCAGACCTTCCAGTGACTGTTAACTGCTCACTGAATTGCTTCAGTTCTTTTCCTTCCTCCCCAGATATTCGTGTTCTCACTCTCCTGTCTGTCCTTGAGGTCTGAGCACTGAAGGCACTTCCTCTGAGATGTATTCCCAGACCACTGAATTTGGTCAGGGCTTCCTGTGTGTGTGCGTTCACTGGGGGAATTGTTACCGCCCCCTTGTTTGTCTTCCTTTGTTTCTGAGATAAGCTTGGTGAGTGTTCAGTCACCAGGCTTTCCAGATCTACAGCAGTAGCAGTTCCTATTGTATAGAAGCCTGCTCAGTCCTTGTTAATCTTGAGAGGTGTAAATATATTGTTGCCCTGCATTATAAGAGATCCATGATGTGGCAGGACACTCAGCACAGGCCCAGGGATAGATACCCCTTTATACAGAATGGGCTTCCCTGGTGGCTCAGACAGTAAAGCGTCTGCCTGCAATGCCAGAGACCTGGGTCCAATCCCTGGGTTGGGAAGATCCCCTGGAGAAGGAAATGGCACCCCACTCCAGTACTCTTGCCTGGAAAATTCCATGGACTGAGGGAGGAGCCTGGTAGGCTACAGTCCATGGGGTCGCAAAGAGTCGGACACAACTGAGTGACTTCACTTTCTTTCTTTTTTATATTGGATAGATGTCAGCGTATCCTTTTTTAAACAAGGAATGGAGAAGCTAGTCTGTGGGCCATGTCCAGCCCATTGACTTTTTATAAGGACCACAAACTAAGACAAGGTTTTAATTTTTTGAGTGCTGAAGAAGAAATCAAAAGAAAAATATTTTATGACACAAGAGTATTATATGCAGTTCAAATGTCAGTGTTGATAAGTTGTCTATTGGAACCTGGCCACCATCAGTCACTCGTGTGCCGTCACGAGTAGTGACGATGAGTAGTTGTGACTGTATGACTGGCAAAGCCTAACGCATTGACTGTTGGGCACCGAGCAGGAGAGTTTTCTTTAAATCCTTTCTGTGACATGAGAACAGCTATGTATAATCAGGGTATATTTAAGCTATATGTCAGTTTCCTTCTTTCCCTCCTTCTGAGAATATCATTTGAGTTTTCAGAACTGTACTCCAACCTCTCTGCCTTATGCATACCTAGAGCTTTTTGAAACTTGAACATTGCAGATTAGATGTTGAGAAAATAGAGACTTCAAATCCTAGTAAATTTTGTAAACAAAACCAGCATGGATGGCTGGTCCCTGTTCCTGTAGTCTGAAGTCAGTCTTTTCCTATATAAATAATTTTCTGATCCTTAAAATAAACTCTCTTTTACATTTAAGGAGAAAAGAGGAACAACTTTTTATGCTATTTAATATAATTATTAAAATATGATACTGGAGGCCCTTTTGTAAATTTTTAATCCCTTTTGCCAGTATGTTGCAGAACAAGAGACCCAGCTGTGTTTTGGTTGTATAATCTACTACTAACTATTGGAAGTATCTTTATTTGTTAGGATTTATTATTAGGCAATATCAAATCTTCATTTTACATTATTTAATAAAATCAAATGGTTTTTACAGCATTGTTTACATTTTGTTTAAAAATATTTTATTGAGAAAATACTTAATTAACTTTGTTTTATTTTTAGGGTTATATCCTGTGTTGTGACCTCATGGTTTAAGTGGGAATAAAGATGAGTATAAGCAGTGATGAGGTCAACTTCTTGGTATATAGATACTTGCAAGAGTCAGGTGAGTACATTCATAAAGTAAATAGGCCTCAAATTATTTTAATATCTTCAAAATAACCTTTTATGCATTTGAAATTTGTACCAGTCCAAACTGTCGAACTTTGTATGTTTCCTTAATGTCTGGACTGCCATTTTAAAGCTATGTGTTACTGCATGGTTTAACTCTCTGACTCTTTCAAATATGTTAGAATCATCTCAGGCAAATATTTCTAACAAGTGGTTTGGCTTTCACTGTTCAAAGATCATTTTTATAGTTCGTAATGAAGTGAGATTACTGCAAATGGTTGGTAGGAACATATAAATTCTCAGATGTCATCAGTTTGATAATGTATATTCATAGTTCTCAGCTTAATGTTACTGGTCCTAGTTGCAATAAGCATTTCAAAAGCTAAATTTGCTTTTTCATAATGCTTTTGTCTCATCCCAGTTGATTAAGTGTATCTTTGACCTGAATCTTAATAATGTATTTCATCGGGAGCTGATTAGTAAATATAAATCACTGAAAGATATTTGTTATAAATATTAAGTTATTCAGTGATCTCCCAAGTTTTCTAGACAGATTAAGAGGTGTTATCCTAAAAAAGAAGGAATATTACAAGGGAAAATGTAGGCTGGATTAAGGGGAAAAAGTAAAAACTAGAAGAGGGGAAAACAGGTTGGATGGAACATAAGATGGTGGAAAAGATTGACTGCAATGGAAAGTTAGATTGTTAACATGAGTTTGAATCATTTGGTGATTGAAAATGTCTGCATGTGAATTTTAGGAATTATAACTTAAAGTTATTGGGATGTTAGTTAAGATAAAGTTTGGTATAAAAAGATAATTTTGGTAGCCACTTTTCGGGGAGGGGTGAAAGGAATAGATAGGATATTGAGCCTTCAATTTTGACTTGAAACTCCAGTTATTCTTCTTCCAGGGCTTTGTTAGTTGTCCTTTCTTAGGCAGATAATTTAGACAAGGCCTTAGATTTTAGATCATCTTCTTATTGAGATACTCCCAGCTGCACTCCAGTTCTGAGCTTTTCTCTTGGGTGGGAATATTCTATTCCCAGGCAACATCACTACTCCTCTCTGGCTTGGAACAGCTGAGAAAATTATATCCAACAAGGGCCGGGAGGAAAAAAGAAGAAAATAAAGTAACCAAGAATGCAGGATAACTTGTTATGAAGCTTTGAAACTGATAGATCTTGTTTTGTTTTGTTTTCAGTTAATAAACTGGCAGATCCAAAGAGAAAATCTGTAGAATATTTTGCATAAGATATAATGATTATTAATAAAGTAGAAAAGGTAGTGACCCATGGACTGTAGCACATACACTCACATTTGGATATTGTTATATAGTACTTTAGACAATAGCAGAAAGAAATTATTGGGGCAGAACAAACTCTGTTTTTTCTGCCTTTGAATTCAACCACCAGTTAAGTCAGAGCTTTGAGGCATTAGACACTAAAGTGAAAAATAGTGCAAAGGATTGGTGGATGAGAAATACAGATGATGTTTTATATCACTGCAGGAAAATATAGCAAGTAAAAGGGACGATAAAATAATAATCTGGGTTAATTTATGAAAGTGTCCAGTGATTTTATCAAAAGTCTTAAAATTGCTTATGTTCTCAGAAAAAAATGCTTCCAAATTTTATGTTTTAAGGTATTTTATGTTGCAGTAAACATAAAGCAAGAATGATATTTTTTTAAATACCTTGTATGGTAGACTAATATTTATCATATTAAATCCTATGTAATTGTTAACTATGTTCTTAGTTGTGCTTTGTATATTCTTTACAAAACTATATACGGTGTACTGGTGATGAAGTCTGATGTTAAGCCACATGTCTAAAATGTGAACACCGGTCCCTTTATAAAATTGGCAACTTCCTATTTACATTATGAATTTATAGGGGAAAATCAGACTACACTGATGACATTTTGACTTAACAGCAGTTTTTCTAGGAAGGCAGCTTGCAATAAATTTAAGAACCACCTATAACCAGCATTCTGAAGTTTGATCCTTTGGCCACCTGCATCACAATCACTTAGAGAGCTAGGAGTGGGCCCCAGAATTTGCATTTTACAGATGTTCCAAGTGGTTCTTAGGCGCAATTAATGATGGATCTGTACTAGTCGTGGGATAATTAGAACTTGACAAGAAGGTGTTGTATATTCACAGTATCTTGGGATCCATCTCCTGAGGGAATAAAATCACTTAACTTGTTTTAATCTTAAATACTCCATATACTATGTGGTAAATTTATTACGACTATTATGAATACTAGAAAATGTTACCTGTAAAAGTCCCCCCCTACCCCCAGTTACATACCTTCTCAGAGCTCCCATTTTCTCATTTATAAAATTTGTTAGTAATACTTGCTGAAAAGGAACTACTGCATGGTGTTCAGCCTCAAATGTTTTATAAACTTCTGTCTGAAATAAGCCATCCTTCCCTATTTGTTAAAACTAATTAAGAGAAAAATTTATTGTAGTATGGTTTTATTGTCCTGGAACCTTTTATCTTTCTCATTTATATCTCTGGAAAATTCACTCTGAGCATATTACTTTGATCATTATCATTTTGCACTGTTATGAACTAGACTGTTCATATTTAACAAATATTTCCTAGGGAATAAAATTTGTTTTTTTTTTTTTCTTTTGGGATTTGACATGTAGTGCTACAATTAATGGATTTGATTCATTGTGTTCCCTTTAATTAGCATTTACCCAAGGGCATTAATAACTTGATCACCCTAATAACTTATATTTAGCAATGATAGGTAGAATAAATACTAATATTATAGTTGGTTGTATACAAGAGAAACTGATGCAGGGTTAATTTTAGAGGAGCTAAACTGGTTTGGATCTTTTAAATTTTCTCCCCCTCCCCTCACTCCTTCCCCCTTTGTGTCACGTGACTCTCCTGTAGTTGTTTATTTTTTTCTAAGGAAATTGTTCCAGGCAATTATTTGTGAACTTTGTGGCACCCGTTTTTCTTGTTGCTTTGTGTAAGATGAAATTTTGCTTAAATTGTGAATTTGGTTTAGGGGAGAATTCTTGCTTCTAGATTTTTTTGTCATCTATTACATGTGTAGGAGCTCATGGATGAACCTGTGTTGAACACTGGGAAACAGTTGCATTTTATGATTGAAAACTAACTGGAAAATACAGAAACAACATGTCCTTGTTACTGAATAATTTTCTAGATCATGATTTTGAATACTGTTATTTTTAAAAATCCTCATGTTTTTAGAACTGAGATTCATCTTGCCACGTAGTCTCCATTTATGAGGTGATGATATATATAGGCTTAAAGCATTCACTTCATGAAAGATCTTCTTGTCTCTCCTGCACCTCACTTCACTTTTCTACTCTTTTCAAAAGGATATTGCTTCTCCCAGGAAATAGGCCTTGCACCACACTTCTTACATGATGCTTACTTAAAATGTTATATTTGTTTATAAGGTCACACATCAAACATACACTTAATTTGGAAATCTAAACATGATCATAATGATCATAGTGGGCACAAAGTAGCCAGAATGTTTGTGTATAACTTTATGGTTCTGACCTGTAATACCCAACAGCCCATTCATTTGTCTTTTTCATTTATTGGTTTTTGTATTAACCTCTCCAATGGCCAGTAGAGTATCAACAGTTAAGTGATAGTGTAGTTTCTCTTGACTCAGATAAAGGTAACTGGGCTAGATAAACATTGCTTCTTACATATCCTCCGCTGGTATCATTTATAAACAGATTTTAACAGCAGGCTGGAAGGAGTTTAGATTAAATGGCTATCAGTAATGTGCCTTTCACCATGAAGAAATGGAGAGGAGAGGTTAGCATCTGATATTTCCACCATGAGTCTTAATTCAGTTTTTGTGAGTACATGGTCAGTTCAAATAATAAAATATGCAGTGGCATTAATTTGATACATACAGTTGTTGTACACATGACTAAGGAACAATAAATAGCAAGCAGTTGTCATAAATTCTGATAATTATACTTTTATCCAAATCACTTTTTCTCCTCTTTTTGTAAACTGAATGACTTTTTTTTTTTTGCCGATAAAGGAAATTCCTGTTACACATTCTGACTGACATACTTGTTAAAAAACAAAGGTCCTTTAATGGTTGCCAAACAGAGAACTTGTTCAATCTTAATAGTAATCTTTTTGTTTTTTTTTTAGGAATAACCAGCATTGTAAGCATATAAGGAAATGTATAAATTGCTGATGGCTTCATAAACTTGTACAGTTCTTTTGAAAGGCAATTTGGCAGTCATGAACTTCCTTTGAAGTGCTGATGTCCCCTTCAACTTTTGAGGGACTCCATCCTAAAGAAAAAACATATATATACATGGCAAAAGCCTATACACATAGATATTTGAAGTAAGAGTCTTTTTAAATAGTGAACATTGGAAAATCCAAATGTCCAGCCATGGGGTGAATAATTTACTAGCTGGTACATTTATTGGATGAATATTATAATAAAATTATTTCAGAAAATACAATTCATATAAAATATTCAGATATATATATATATATAAAGGACAAGATTAGGGCACAAAACTGCATCGCCAGTGTATTGTGCTGGACAAAAGGAAATAAAATATGTTAACAGTTGTATTTGGGTTTTGGTGTTGTAATTTTTTTTCTTCACTCCTTTCTTCCTTTCCTTTGTAAAATTTTTTAAATAAGTGTTAGGTCTATCTAACTTTTCAACATACAAGGTCCCATGTAGCATTTTTTTCTCTACTTCTTTTTACCTTTTCTAAAACCTTCACACATTTAAGTATGGAACTTTTTGTACTAAACAAAATTCTGGGTCTATAGGATAGAATTGGAAACAGATTTGGGGTCAAGAGAGTATGTGGTGATGGAAGCAGGGGTATGATTTTCTGGGCTTTTCTGACCTGAGGCTAAGAAAAGGACCTTGTGTAAATCAGATTTTACTTCCATATAGGGCACTGTGTTGTGTTAGTAGTTAAGCTTTGCCTCCCCCCTTCCCACTGCCCCCCAGCCCTGTTCAGATACCCTACACCATAACCATGTTCAGAGCCCCTTTTCATGTTCGTATACCCTCCATTTGCAAAGTAGAGTTGACAGGATCTGAAAGACTTGACTTTCCTTTGAGGAAACCATCCCTGTCATCCCAAGAGAGGTCACTCCTGAAACAAGCCATATGTAGAAAATTGTTGTCTTGTGACCTCATTTCTTACATAGGAACAGTGCATGGCCTCAAAAGTAACTGCACATAGGACCCCCCCTCCCCCATACCCCTGCCGGTCCTGATCACTGAATATACTTGAATTACTGTATACTGAACTTTGTGGTGTTCAGCCTTAACTCCTCTCTGGATTTCCTTTTCTATCTCCCAGATTTTAATCACTCTAGTGAATGTGTAGAATACTTGATTGTAGAGTATTTATACAAAGTATTATTTATATCAGCTTTGCTTTTACTCCTGGAAAGAAGGGATGCTATATTAGGCAAGCAGGCTAGACTTAAGCATTTCACAGACTGTAAGTTGATGCCTTTTGCCTTTTACTATGTAGATCAAAAGCTGTCCCTGAAAAAGTATTGCCTGCATATATATTTACAGATAAATGCAAATATATTTTGGCATAACCCTGGTTCAAGTTTTAGTTTTTCAAGGGAGATTTAAGCCATATGTTTTCTCTGGATTTATAGATTTCCTGATGTGCCAGGATAAATTATAGTAGAATTGCATTCTGATTTAACAAATGGTTATTGAACACTAGTAAAGTTAGGTGACATCTAGTTTCCTAAAATTGAAAGACGACTAGATATTAACCCCATCTTCAGACATCCCAGTTGTATTAATCATACACATAAACACAACCCATAGAATGCTACACACCCACAAATAGAGGATATTATAGAAGAGAAGTATCAACCCTGGAGCAGCAGAAGGAAGGGCTTCACCTCCATTCACACAGGTGAAAAGTGCGTGGGAACATGTGAAGCCCAAAGGCATGAGATAGCACCGTATGTTCTAGGTCTTGGTTGTATTTAACGTGCATTGAGAAGAAATGGGGAGATAAGCCTGGAGAGATGAGTAGGGTGAAGATTGCAAGTCCCTGTGTGTCACACTTAGAGAGTTTGGCCTTGATTATGAAGGCCAGAAGGATTGTTGAAGGTACTCAAGTAAGGAGTGGCATGATCATTTTTTGTTTTGCAAGTAGTCTTCTAGCTATAGTGTTGCAAGTGTACTTGACTGGGGAAGAGAGGAGAGGAACTTATGACAGCAGTGGTCCAGGTAAAGGACGCTGGGGGACTACAGTCCAGGTTTGGGCACAAAAGGAAAGCTGATGACAGAGACCGGAGCGGGAGAATCGATAGGGTCTGGAATGGTGGAATGCCAGGGGCTGAGGGAAGTTAGGAGGACCTTCCGCTGTAGCGTGGCAAGGTGAAAAATTTCTAAGGAAGAAGTTGTTTTAGGGACGGGAGGAAGAGTAGTTTCAAACATAATTTTAAGCTGCTTTGTAATGCTATAACTAGAAATTTTTAAAAAGTTATTGTTCAATTCAGCATGTGTTTAAGAAGAGCATTTTAAGTGTGGACCTCCTTTAGGGCAAATATATATTAACGATAAGTGCCGAAACACTATTAAAGATGACTTTAGGGTTGTTTTCTTGCTGTTTGAGAAGATTGTAAGTGCATATGTAATACCTTAGGATGGCACAGAGCACCTGGTCTCACAAAAAAAATTCAGAACATAGACAACATTCCAGTTAAAAATTGACATTGTTCTTGTGCAGCTCAGGATATTCTTGGACATAATCTTGAACTTTGTCATCTAATTAAACAGAGTCTAAATGTAATTAATAATTATTTAAATTGTACTCAGAAATTGGAGTACAGAAGTCATAGACTTTGCTACAGTTTAGAAGGCTTTGAAAAATCAAAGTATCTTGCTTATTAATAAAGTGTCTTAATGTCTCATGTGGTACTGATGACACTTTCTAATACCTTGGAATGAAATAAGAATAATGATGCAGTCTTTCATTTTTTGTTGATATGCGGGAGCTCACTCTGCCTTAGCTTTATCCTCGACCCTGTTCTAACTGCTCAGTAGGATGGGGGGAATGCAGTGGTTATGGCCATGGTCCCTGAATAAATCTTTATTTTCTTTGTGTTTTCTCATCTGCTGAGAAAGATGAGAAGTTAATAAGATTATATATGTGTGCATGATACAGGCCCTCTGTAAGTGATATCGTCTATCTTGAAGTCTTCTACTCCAAGCCACTTGGTTATTTAGCTTTTTTTCCCCCTTTCTGTTTATGATTTACTGCAGAATTTATTTCGAGAGGGATATGAAATTGAGAACAGAAGTCTCCAGCCTCAGTGCTTCTGGATTTCACTGCCATGATCTCATAACCTTTCTCCCCAATTCTTCCTAGTCTTTTTTCTCAGTTTCCTATCCTGGTGATCTGGGATCTGCTCATACTCAAGTAATTCTGGGTTTCCTGATAGGGACGGAGCAAAACAGTGCTTTTTTCATTTGTGTTTTTTGTGCCTTCTTGTGAGCTCAGATTAAGTTGCAGATTATAAATACGTTTTTAATAATGATCTTGTTTGTCTATGGGTGAAGTCAAGAAGTCAAAATTCAAGCATCTTCTTACTTCTCACTATGGGTAGTTACAGAAATGGTTAGGTATTCCAAAGAGGTAAGGAAGGGACAGCCCTAAGGGAAGTCAGCTTAGGTGTACTGTGACTCTCTGTTAACCATTTAAAATAGGCTCTAGCCACATGCTCTTTGAGAGCGCACAGTATTTTATGATAGACTGTTCATAAGTGCCACAAGGAGTCTGAGAGTGCAAGCACAAAACAAGAAAGCATGGGCTAAGCACGAAACATGTAAGGATAGACGGGCTCGACAGCGTGTTGCATGGATTAGATCAGTTTAACCAAGACCCAAATCGTGTTCATTTACCTTACTTAATGTTCTGTACAGATGTATAATTTAATTGAATTATTTAACATTAATGATAGTTAACACTAGTTAAGCTCTGACGGATATGTTGGTAAAGAGAATAACCACCCTCGGTCTGTCAGTTTACTAGAATTTTACTTTTGGATTTGGACTTGACTTTCATAAAAAGCAAGAGTGACTTAAATTGATTTAAAATTAGACTTTTGTAATGTGAATATTTTGGTTTGAGTATTTCAAATTAAAATCAAAGAGTTGTTGATGGACATACAAATTGGATTTTCGCTTGTCAGCTGTTCTTTTTCTAAAGCTTCCATTTAGATGGATTATTACTAAGTAGCAAAAAATTAGTAACTTTTTCTTAGTACTTAATCATATATACAATCAAAGTTAAGCATGAAAATTATTTTTCATTATTAAATTACAGTTTTCATTCCTTACGTTTTAGTTTGCTTTTTATTTCCTAAGTAGATTTTTAAAATAGCCTACAAAATATAGAATTTCAAGATGTATGATGATTTATATACAGAAATTTTAATATATTACAGAAATATTAAATGTCATTTAATTTATCTTGAGTGAAGCAGTTGAGTCACATGACTTAAAAAGGCTTTTCCCCAACTCTAAAGTTTAATACTGTTTGTTGAGGAAAATTATGTGCTACGGTTATATAATTAAAGTGAAGAGGAAAATACATGAAGGTTAATGTGTTTGGATTTTGATACTTCTTTTGTTTAAAAACATATTTGACCTTAGCTAACAGTCTGGGATTTCAGATGGGTGTAATGTGGATTTGAAAGATTACAGAAGTCTTTCCTTTGGGTTACATTGCATATTGCCATTTGGAGAATAAATTGTTACACCTTTTTTTTTTGCTTTCAGGATTTTCTCATTCAGCGTTCACCTTCGGTATAGAAAGCCATATCAGTCAGTCTAACATAAATGGTGCCCTCGTCCCGCCTGCTGCATTGATTTCTATCATCCAGAAAGGTCTACAGTATGTAGAGGCAGAAGTTAGTATTAATGAGGTAAGGAAGATTTAGTTCAAGTACTAAGTCTAACTCTTAAATGCTTCCTTAAATATCTGGTATCTTGCTTGCTCATTCATTATCTGACTTCAGCTTCACCAGGTAAACAAAACTGAAGGACATTATTCCTAATGTGGTGTCAGGGCGCACAGGCAAGGCTGATGGCTCTCAACTATAAGGACTACTATTTTATTGCTTTTTACATGGTTTAATAAGTAAACAGTAAGAACTGTGGGAGATGGTGATGGTGATGGACAGGGAGGCCTGGTGTGCTGCGATTCATGGGGTTGCAAAGAATTGGACATGACTGAGTAACTGAACTGAACTGAACTGAAGAAATAATTTTCTTTAAAATAAGAAAATTGTGCTGTGGAATACTGAGACCATAATTGATTGTGAAATTAGAAGATCTTAGGTTATTTGATTGTAAGTGATTTTGGAAGGCACCTGTCTACAGTCTGTATGATATAGGTAGTTTAACTCGTGTCAATCAATTATGGCCTGTGAGCCAGAGTCTGCCTATTGCTTGTTTCTGTAAAGTTTGCTTGGGGCATAGTCACACTCCTTAATTTACATATTATCTAGCTTTTGTGCTACAGTGGCAGCATTGAGTGGTTGTGACAGAGACCTTAGGTCTGCAAAGCCCAAAATATACAGAAAGACTCTGCACACCCTGGCATAGCTGAAAATTTTTATACATGGTCAGGATTTGTGATATATGGAGCTTTTCACCTTATTTTCATTTCAGAGATTAACATATTCCCCTTTCCTTTTACAGGTATTTAAAAACTAAAGCTCCATGGTTTCTACACCAGTATTTATTACTATAATTATAATGTACTAAAGTGATTATTTTTTTAATTTCCTCATGTCTATACTGAAAAATCTACTGATTCTAAATTAAATGTGTCCTCATTGTCTTTTAGCACTTTGCCTCCCAAAGTATACTTATTGGAGAGAATGATAAAACAATTTCTCCCAGTGGCCAGAGTTGAAGTCTCATTTTTTCTGAAAAAAATTTTTCTAGGTTTAATATAGTACTCCACAATATATCTGTATTGGTTTTAATCTTTTTTTAAGTTTAAATACTTGCTCCAGCTCCTCAAATACTCTATTATAATCGACAGTTCAGAGAGAGATGTTCAGTGTTTTGTAACTGGGAGCATCCTATCATAACACTTCGTGCGTGTTCACTAGCCTAAGTGAGCCAGGCTTCATTTATGCATGTTTCTAGCTAATATGCACTGTTTCTATTTCTGACTTGCTCTGTGCCTGTGTCTCTTCTCCTGCTTGCTTTAGAACTTATTTATTGTGAACTTCCTAATACCAGTGAGAGGAGCTTTGGAAAATATAGCAACTTGATAAAATTAAAGAACACTAGCCTGTGAGTTGTAGCTGTACTTCTCAAATGTTGCTGTGCATATAAGACTTTCCCCAAAAGCTTGTTAAAACAGAGATTCGTGAGCCCTTTAGAGATTTTGATTCTATAGCTTTGAGTCTTCATTTCTAACAAGTTTCCAGGTGTTGAGGGAACTGTTGGTCTTTGGATTGCACTTTGAATAGCACCAGTTAACAGATTCCAGCTGCCATAGACTACCTGTGGAAGTCTTTAAATCTTATTGTGCTCATATTTCAACAGTAGTAAAATGAGGGACTTCCCTGGCATTCCAGTGAGTAAGACTGCCTTCCAGTGGAGCGGCATGGGTTCAATCCCTGGTCAGGGAGCTAAGACCTACCTGCTTTCGGGCCAAAAAAACAACACATAAAACAGTATCGTAACAAATGCAACAAGGACTTCAAAAAACAATAACAGTAGTGAAATGAGGTGATTGTATGTATTAATGTCTATTGATGTTGATGTCTATTTCTGCCTTAATGTTTTAATTAAATCACAAGAAACTTTTGCATTCAGCAAAACTATTTAAAAAGTTTTTAGTTTTAAAGAAGTATTTACCAAAATGTGGCACCAAATCTCATCATTTTATTAACTATCCCACATTACTTTTGACTAACAGAACTTGGGAATATAATTGAAAGCCTTTTTACCCTCCAGGCCTACTTTTTTTTTTTTTAATTCCTTTCAGCATTTCAGCTTTGATCTGTGCAACACTTAACAGTAAGAATTGGGTGAGGAAGACGATTGGAACAGCTGTTTACAGTACTCCCTTTAGTTTCCTTCTTCCCTCCCGATTCCTTCCTTCCTTTCTTACATGCACTCAGGAAATTACCGAAAAGTGTTTTTTCTTGGAATGATTATTTTCTGCTGTTGACTTGTCTGAATACAAATTACTCCAAATGTGTTACCTTTGATTTTTCTTCTCACAATTTTTCAAATCCAGGATGGTACCTTGTTTGATGGTCGACCAATAGAGTCTCTGTCACTGATAGATGCCGTAATGCCTGATGTAGTGCAAACAAGACAACAAGCTTATAGAGATAAACTTGCACAGCAACAAGCAGCAGCTGCTGCAGCTGCTGCAGCTGCGACAAACCAACAAGGATCTGCAAAAAATGGAGAAAACACAGCAAATGGGGAGGAGAATGGAGCACATACTATAGCAAGTGAGCTGAAAGAAGAATTTTTTTTAAGTTCCATTAAAAAAGAAACTTGCTTTATGGGGATGCCTCATTTTAGCTGAACTAACACTGTCTATTTAATTTTTGCCAACTTGTTCCCCTAACTTGTATCACACAATTCAGATTTTTATGCCTAAAGCTCCATAAAGCTAGATTTACTTTCATGGACCTTATTTTCATTCTTTTTAAAAAAATATTCAGAAACCATTTTTTTTTGCTGTTAGGTGAACTTTGTATCTGCATTTGATTTCTAAATATAATTTATAACAGTAGTCATTAACAGATACAATAAAGCTTTGGCATGGAGATATAAAGGCAACTCGATGTTATATGAATGATATCAGCAACCCCTACTGGCAGAAATTCAGAATAGTGTTGGCATGGATTATATTTAATTCAAACTATTTTATCATTTTCAACTGTGTTTGGGCCTAACCTTTCACAGTTTTCCTCTAGTCTTGCTCCCCCATCTCTGAACACAAACTTAGGTGCACATCTCTTTTTAAAAAATTATATTCATGTTTAACTAAAGGTTGGAATTTATTTTTCATGTGATAAATTCTGTATAGTCATTTTCAACATTACCTGACATAGTGGAATAAGAAAGTTACACTCTGTCTGCTGGTTAAGAATTCCTTTTTTCCTCCAATATGCTGTGATATTATTACCTAACTGGAATTTTCCATCTATTTCTCATGATGCAGATAATCATACTGATATGATGGAAGTGGATGGGGATGTTGAAATCCCTCCTAATAAAGCAGTTGTGTTACGGGGCCACGAATCTGAAGTTTTCATCTGTGCCTGGAACCCCGTTAGTGATCTCTTGGCATCAGGGTATGTTTCTCAAAGTGAAATTAAAATGGTTTTCTAAAAGTATCTTACTGAAATATTGGGTGTTCTACAAATACATTGCTTCCGGTTTTTGTTGTTGCTTGTTTGTGGTCATTTTGCCCTGTAAATCTTTATTTCTTCATGAAGTAATGTTAGAGTTTTTAAATTACTCCCTCAGGAGTGATTTCGGCATCCCCAAAATGGAGACTGAGAAAAATACTGGAAATGGAAATGCCTGATAGTCTGATTTGTGTTTGCCTCATTAATAGTAGGATGTAAATCTGTTGCCTTGATTTCTGTAATGCTTGAGAATATCATGAAAATTTAAAATATGTTGTATACCTTATAGGTCTGGAGACTCAACAGCAAGAATATGGAACCTTAGTGAAAACAGCACGAGCGGCTCCACGCAGTTAGTTCTTAGACATTGTATACGAGAAGGAGGGCAAGACGTCCCAAGCAACAAGGATGTGACATCACTAGATTGGAATGTGAGTGTCGCAGTGCTGTTCATGGTGGATGTAGTTAGTAACACGCTTAACTTCCCTGAGCCTCAGACTAGTGGCAGGGCATGTCTGTTTGTTCAGGTATTTTTGAATTTCACTAGTAAGAACAGCAGACTAGGAGTCCCTAACCCAAAATGTGTTAAAAGCAAAGACAGTCAGGGCAAGGTTCATCTTCCAGCCTCTCAGTTTATCTAGATATAGAATCTTTGCATAACTGGTGGTCCATCACTCTGTACTTCATTCTCATCACATATAAAGTAGGAGTGTATTAATGGTTTTACATAAATCAAATAGTAAATGAAAACCAATAATAGACACGTACTAAGTTCTCAGTGGGCTTCCCTGATAGCTCAGTTGGTAAAGCCTGAAATGCAGGAGACCCCAGTTCGATTCCTGGGTCAGGAAGATGCCCTGGAGAAGGGAAAGGCTACCTAATTCCAGTATTAATTAAGTTCTTAACTACTAAGTCCTTTGTTAGGGGTACAAGAGAAATCTATGTAATAGAAACATAGTCTTGTTTCTCTCATTTTGCTGTTAATTGATGAAAACTTCATTGCCAGCTCTTTTTAGGAACCATTAGTCTAGATTACAAGCTTTACTCTAGCTGTAGGACTCTTGAGAATTCTCTTATTCTATATATGATTCAATATCTTTGATTACTTTTACTTACTAGAAAATTTGATTTCACTATTGATAAAGCTTCATCCTTTCAGTTTCAAATATATAATTAACAGCTTTCTTTGCTACCATTCCCACAAGTAATTTGCAGAAAATTAGCATTTTAAAAGTTTCTGTATCTTTTCCTTTATTCCATGTTGTCTTTTTTCTTCCTTGTAACTTTACGTTCATTTTTTTAATACCCTCCCACTCCCCCAACTCTGGTTCTAGTAACTTCTTAGACTGTGTCAGTGTTATAAAGAATTTTAGAGGTCAGCTGTCCTTTCCTTAGCAAGTGGACATCCTTTCCTTCTCTGGCCTCTGTTTTAACAACATTTTGTGGGGCTTTTCAAAGTATCTTCTAAATCTCTTTCCAAGAAATAAGATCTGTCTTTCAAAGTGATTACACTATCTGAAGTTCTTAGTTTCCATGAAATTCTTCCAGAACTCATAGTAAGGCTTATTAGTGTTCTTTTCTAAATTTCCAACAATGTATTTACCCTTTCCCACCTATAAAGTTGAGAATTCTCAACAGTGTTATTTGATTGTAGGGTCAGAACTAAGAATTCCGTTCTTAAAATGGGACCTTACTATATGATAGGCCAAAGGCCTTATACCCTTCTTAGGCTGTTTGGCTCAGAGACCATGTTAATTAACGTTTACACTGAAAAGGATGGTTAACAAATGATTTGTTGAATTCGGTGTTTCTGAACTGCAAGTTAAAGCTTTTAAAAGTATAGACTTTTGGAAGATTTATTATTTGCTATGAACTTAAGTCTTCCCCTAGAAAGAGAAAATGTTATTGTTGTTTAATGGCTCATTTCCATGGCTAAAGCAGAAGCCTGTGAGATAGCTGCTCCTTATTATTCTCCTACTTTACTAATGGTCCATGGTCTAAAACCATTAGTTTAAAGGAAACTTTGCATTGTGCAGTTTGGAAATAAACTTGTGCTGTTAGCTTCAACATTGCTCCTTCTTCCTTAGAACTATAGGGGATTTCCAAATCCTAGCAGAACTGAATCTGCATCGCCTGTAACCAGCATTTGTCACTTAACTGTACAGCTAGATGACTGGAGAGGTCTGAAAAGGTGATCTTATTTTCATTTCTCTTGCCAAAAAAAGCATCAGCAAGGCAGGATTTCATTCTGTCTTTCCTGTAATGTTTACTCATCTCAGCAATAGTCTGTGTAATGTACTCTGAAACTTGGATTTCCACAGAATAAGTTGGATCTTAGCAAGTCCTGCCGTTGGACCTTAAGGATTCCTCCTCAGAGTAGAGTAGTTCTGGACAGTTGTACTCACTTCGTTAGCTATAAAGTCAGCCTACACTCTTTTCTAACTCTTGTTTTTATGTGTGCGTTGCTATTTTTATTGGTACAGGAAAAAATTAACGAAAGAAATGTTTAATGTAGTGATATTTAAGAATCTGATCATCTGAAACAATATTATTTGGAACACACAGTTTAGACAGTAAAAGATTTAGAGGGAGGACAATATGAGAACTTCTAACCTTAATGAAACATTTTGGAAGATTTTGATTTTTATTGAATACCTTTATTAAATCATAAGATTAAGATTTTGATGTCCTTTCTAATCCCCCACCTGACCCCCGCCTTTAGTCCTAGGCCTTTGTGAGAGTACAGTAAGTAGACCTCAGCCCCTGTAAGAGCGGTGATAATCTTGCTCCCAAGCAGTTACTGCCCTTCCAGGACTGGGGTGTGAGGCCTGCACCCTGACTGAATGCTGCCGAAATACTAGCTTCACAGCATGAAGGGTGTTCTGGAGGCCTTTTCTCACACTTACAAATAGGCAAAGCTGAAGGTCTTGAAGCAGAGAATGTCACAGACCTGCTGTACTTGGGATTAAACATAATATATTCTAATAAAATTTAAATACCCTTTTTGGGTTATATAATTGAAAGAAATGTGTTTCTCCAACAGAGTGAAGGTACACTTCTAGCAACTGGTTCTTATGATGGGTTTGCCAGAATATGGACTAAAGATGGTAAATAAAGCATTTTTTTTCCCACTTGTTTTTACTGTTGATCCAATTTATAAAGCTTAAAGTAATTTTAATGTTTTTCCTTTTGAATTTTAGGTAACCTTGCTAGCACTTTGGGGCAGCATAAAGGCCCCATATTTGCATTAAAATGGAATAAGAAAGGAAATTTCATCCTAAGTGCTGGAGTAGACAAGGTAATTAGCTTCTATAAAAGTTAATTTGTTAAAGAGTATACTTGAGAGTAATATTCTCCTCTGCTAATCACATAAATAATAAAACATTCATATTTGGGAAATTCACATGTGAATTTATGTTAAGAATAGAAACGCTTTCTTAGATTTTCTGTCAGCTCATTCTTAAATCTGTGCAGGTGCCCTTTATTCTTATCTGTGTGGCTGCTCTTCATTGTTTTGGAATTTGAGCCGTAGTGAAGTCATATATCCAATACTCTGCATCTCTTTTCTGTAGCTTTTAGTTAATCGCATCAGTGAGTATGGCTCTGGAGTGATTTCATGGGAAATCTTAGAGTCAGTCTGTTAGCTGAACTCCTAATGTTTAATTGAAAATGCAAGAAATGCAGGGTCTTTCCAGCTTTCACCTAACATGGCTGGTAAACTTGGGTAGGTTGAAATCGTTTGTTATTTCTCCTTCATTTTCTTAAAGTTAGTTCCTTTACCACACATCACAGAAAAGATTATTTTCTAATACAGGAAAGTACATGCCCATAGTTACCAGTGTATTGTCAAAAAGGGAAGTAGGCAAAAAGGAAGAATGTGAAGGTGGCCAGGAATGGGAGGGGAAAGCCTTCTTAGTAGTTACTGCCAATCTACAATACTTAATGACTCCAAAGTTATAAAATTAGTGTTGGGAGGGTATTAGTCAAATTGTGAATATATCCATTCAGATGTGTATGTTATACTTTGATGTAATATAAAAAACATTGTTTTAATTATTGTCAGAATTAAAGCTGCCTTTATAAATGTGAGCTTTAAAAATCTTAATATTGAGAATTAGCTGATTATGATATTAACCAAAAGTTTGCCTCCTCAAGCTACTACATAGCAATAAAAATCTGACATTAAATACACTACTACAATGGAGTTTCTTAATCTAATATAGTGTTTGGTACTTTGTAGACAACCAGTAATTGTTATTTGAAGTAAGCTGACTGATGAAAAGTCACCAGGGTAGAATTAAACTGCTTAACAGTTTAATTTAAACATCCTTTCCCTGCTCCCAGTGGAATATAGCCTCATTGTACTAAAATGTTAAATGCACTCTGACATTTCATATTGCTTTAATATGATGAGGCATTTAATTTATGTATATATGATAAACTTTTCTTAGCAATATATTTTTCTTTTCTATCTTAGACTACAATTATTTGGGATGCACATACTGGTGAAGCCAAGCAACAATTTCCTTTTCATTCAGGTAAATCTTCACAGTTTACATGAGAACTGTTAGAACTTTCTTCTGTTTTCCTAATTAAAATTTTAATAGCATATAATTCATCTAAAATCTTGAACTATCAAATGTAAGCTTTGTTCCTAGTCCTCTGAGGAGTTGATGTTCAGTGGCTTTCAGATAATTAATCATCAGAGGATCATCAAATGTTTTCTGTGAAATGTACCATAAAAAAGCATTTTCAACCTGGTGCCATTAGAGTTGGTAATATTTAATGAGAAGAACATAGATTTTTTTGATCCAGGATGTCTAGGTGTGCTTGTGAATCCCACTCCACTTAACAAGCTTCAAGACTGAGAGTCATTGAACCTTTCTGAGCCGTATTTTCTCTATCTGTAAACGAGGGATAAAAATAATACCGTTTGAGTAAGTGCGTAAGACTAATACATATATATTAAAATACTGCATAAACTCCTACAGATTTAGGTATTGTCATGTTTTATTTTAATTTATGTATCTAAAACAGTCCTCTTGCTTACCTAAAATAAAAATTATAAGGCTTTCCCGATACTGCTGGAACTTTGGCGCTTCATATATTTTCTTTTAGGAAATAATTTGATACTTAAATCAGATAAATCTGATCTCCAAAATAGTGTGCTGCTTTCTCCATGATATATAGCTGTCTACCAGGGCTTATATCCTGATGTGTAGAGACACCTTGATTTTAGTACCAACACTCTTGTGCATCCTAGAACTTTGTTTCTGCTTTCAGGGGGGATTCTGAGAACAGAAACTAATGTTAAACTGGAACAAGATCCCTAATAATGTTTAGAACAGTAGTTTTAGTACTGCCTGATTTAATTGCATCATGCAAGATTGTGTTGTGGTTGGAAAGAGTTTTAAATTGGAGGCTGAGTTAAGTAATTCTGGTTGTTTTCAAGGCTTTGGTAGTATCCTTTTTATAGTCAGTGGCACAGTGTTACCTTTAAAATTGAAATGCAAAGCTTTTGGCATTTTGCTTTTTTGTATTTCTTTAGTGTGATTCAATAAGTCAAATAAGGCACAAAATGATTTTTCAGTAGTATCTGAGTGGTATAATTTTGCAAGTTTGTGTTAAACAATTCAACCTGATTAAAGCCTACCACATTAATAAATATTTATTTACACATCAGTATCTGTTTACCTGTTTTAATCCCTTTCCGCCTTTGCTTCGAGTCTTCAACCAGATAGAATTCTCTTAGTCCTCTGACCATTCTGCCTAAAGATTTTTCCTACATCCTAGGAGTGATGGAAAATTGAAATAAGTGGGTGTGGCATTGTTATGAGTTGCTTTATAATGTGTGCCACCTTTGTGTTGGAGGTAATGCTCTTTATACACAATCCCATTTAGTCTTGGCTGCAACCCAGGGATAGATGATGTAGAAGTCATTTTACAGATAAAAAGCCATTTTACCTGTGATATTCTTTCCTGCCATTTTTTTTTATTTTTTAAATGGCTTTATTGAGGGGGGTGGTGTGTCCAGGCCCTCCATATCCTTGCCAGCACTTGGTATATGATCAGTCTTTTTAATTGTATCCCCTGTAATGAGTGTGTAGTGGTGTCTCACTGTGGTTTTATTTGTAGTTCCTAATGATTAATGATGTTGAGTATCTTGTCACGTGTTAATTTATCATCTGTATGTCTTCTTTGGTGACGTATCTTTTTCTTTTGCTTGATATAGAAGTTGAGGTCACTGATTTGAAACCTTTCTACTTTTCTAATGGGGATCTGACATTCAGTGCTATAAATTTACCTCTAACTACTACTTAGTGACATCTCAGAATTTTTCAGATATTGTGATTTCATTCAGTTCAGAATACTTTCTGAAGTAATTTTGATTCGGCATATTAATTTGTGAATAATTGGAAAGTTTTTTGAGGTCTTTGTAGCATTGCTTTCTAATTTTTAATAAAAATACTCATTTTATTTTTGACTGCACTAGGTCTTCGTTGCTGTGTGCAGGCTTTTTCTAGTTGTGGAGATTGGGGGGTATTCTAGTTACGGGGTCTGGGCTTCTTGTCGCAGAATGCGAGCTCTGTGGCGTACAGGCTTCAGTATTTGAGGCTTGCAGGCTCCAGAGCACAGGCTTTTCCTAGTTGTGGCACATGAGCTTTTTACCCTGCAGTATGTGGGATCTTCACGGGCCAGGAATCGAACAAACCCAGTGACCCCTACATTGTAAGGTGGATTCTTAACCACTGGGCTGCCAGCGAAGCCCGCTTTCTAATATAATTCCATTGTTCCTACAAATGTCATGAGGGTCAAGTTGTTTCATAAGGCTGTTCAAATCTTTTATAGCCCTAACTAGTTGTTCTGTCTACTTATACCACCTGTTACTGAGAGAAGGGTATTGAAATCATCAGTAATAATTGGAAAACACAGTTTCTAATTTCTTCCGTCAATTTTTGCTTTATATATTTTGAAACAGTGCTAATAAGGACATTAACATTTAGGAATGTTGCATCCTCATGTTGAATTGATCCATTAATCATTTTGTTAATGATCCTCTTTTTCTTTTTTTTTTTCCATGTTCTGCAATCTACATAATCTGATGTTAATGTAGCCCTTCAAGTTTCTTTTGGTTAGTGTTGGCATGGTATATATACCTCCATACTTTTACATTTGAAGTGTAATTTATATAGGCATTGTTTATTGCTTGTTTACTGAATATCAACCGCTGCCTTTTAATGGTAATTTTTAGGCTCTTTACATTTAATGTGATTATTGATATGATTGCATTTAAATTAATCAAATGTCTATTTATCTCTTCTTTTCCTGTTTTTCCACTTTCATTTGGATTATATGAATATTTTTATGATTACAGTTTTCTTCCTTTGGTGGGTTATTAACTATAAATCTTTTATTATGGTGGTTGCATCAGGATTTATAGTACACATCTTTAATTTAGCACTATATACTTTCAAGTGATATTTTAAAGAGATTAAATAATAATAATTTTTACTCATAGTTCATTTCCAGCTGTTCGTTTCTTTGTGTAGATGCATACACATCTAATTCATCTAGTTTCATTTATTTTCTGCCCAGATGGCTTTAACATTCCTTATAGTGCAAATCTAATGCTGATGAATTCTTTCTATATATATGAACAAGTCTGTATTTCACTTTCATCATTGAAAGATTTTGTTGTTGTTGAGTATAGAGTTCTGGGGTTGACAGGATATTTCTCTTGTAGTACTTCAAAAAAATATTGCTGTGTTGTCTTATTTACACTTGAACTTATTCCAGTTTTCATCCGTATTGCTCTGTAGTAATTTGTCTTGTTTTATCTGGCTGCTTTTAAGATTTTTCTGCTTATAAATGATTTTGTACAATTTGAATATGTTGTGCCTTAGTTCAGTTTTCCTTGTTTCTTGACCTTGAAGCTTCTTGGATGTCTTCATACATAGTTTCCTTCAAGTGAAAAAAATTTTTCACCATTATTTTTAAAGAATATTCTACTTCCTCCCCACATTATTTTTAACTTGAAGTTTTGAGTGTGTTTATTAGTCTGCTTGATTTCCCTAAATACTCTTCATTTTTTATCCAGTATTTTTTTCGGGTGTGCTCAGTCATGTCCAACTCTCTGACCCCATGGACTGTAAAGCTCACCAGGCTTCGAAAGGGCAAGGGTACTGGAATGGGTTGCCGTTTTGAACCCACATCTCTTTTATGTCTCCTGCAGTAGCAGGTGGATTCTTTACCACTAGCGCCACCTGAGAAGTGGGGTAATTTCTATGCTGTTTTTCAGGTTTACACTCCTTTTCTTCTAGTTATTTGTGAACTTTGTTCTGGCACATTGTTAAATTACCTGGAAATGGTCTGATCCTTTGAGTCACGCTTATGAAACTTGTTAAATGTCTGGGAAACAGTGCTCAGTGTAGAGCTAATTATTTCCTGATACTGAGGCAAGAACCTAGATGTACTCAAACCAATGTTCCCTGAATCAAAAGGTTTTCTAGCCTGCTGCATGTTTCCAGTCTTCTTTCTTCTAATCCTTTTCAGTTCTTCTTTCCCAAGGCTCAGCTAGTACTTATGCTGATTAGTATAGCTAACTGTGAGTTGGGCCCACTGCAGGTCTTTAGAATTCTGTCTGCCTAGCTCTCTCCTTTCTTGTGCTATGAATTCTAGCTGCCTGTGGCTCTCTAGATTCTGAGCTTTATCTCTTCCCCTCAGGAATTTCATTAACTCTTCCTTAGGGAAATTCCTCTTCCATGGGCCAAGATCTGGACATTTTTCCAAATCATATATGAGCAGTTAAAGTCACATTGTTGGTTGATTTCCTTCTCTGAAGAACCACTGTCCTTTGTTGTCTCGTACCCAGAGTCTTCCCTGGTGGCTCAGATGGTAAAAAAATCCTTTTGCAATGCAGGAGACCCAGGTTTGATCCCTGGGTTAGGAAGATGCTCTGGAAAAGGCAATGGTCACCCACTCTAGTCTTCTTGTCTGGAGAATTCCATGGATAGAGGAGCCTGGCAGGCTGTGGTCTGTGGAATCTCAAATAGTCGGACACAACTGAGCACCTAACGCTAGCACTAACCCAGAATCTTGTACTGTTACTTCATACATTTTGTAAGTGTTTGGCTATTTTGGGCAGGAGGTTAATTTGTTTCCTGTTACCCCATCTTGACCAGAAATAGAAGTCTACCATGCTTTTAAAATTACCATATTCTAATTCCTATACTGTATTTTCATCCATATACTCTTACATAAAGCATAAATCATGATTATAGATGAATTAACCATTTCATATTCATTAGGATAGCTGTAAAAAATAACAGTGTTCATAATGATGTGGAGAAATTAGAATCCTTATACTTTGTTAGTAGGTATGTAAAATGGTACATTTGTGGAAAAGAAATGACAGTTCCTCAAAAAGCTAAACATAGAATTACCATATGACCCAGCAGTTCTCCTCCTAGGTAATTGAATTGAAGGCAGGAACTTGAATGAATTCATAGCAGTATTTATAGCATTGTTCACAGTAGCCAAAGGGTGAGAACAACACACTGTCCATGAGCAGATGAGTGGATGAACAGAATGAGGTCTCTATATACATGGATTACTATTCAGCCATTAAAAAAAATGGATTTCTGATACATGCTGCAACACCAGAGAACTTGAATACCTTATGCTAAGTGAAGTAAATCAGACATAACTTTAAAAGTAAAGATTCAAGATTACAGAGGCTGGGAGGAGGGCGAAATGGAGAGTTGTTGCTTAATGGTTACAGAATTTCTGTTTGGGGTGATGCAGAACTTTTGAAAATAGTGGTGATGATTGTACAATATTGTGAATGTAATTGATACAGCTGAATTGTACACTTAATTAAATGACAAATTTCTTGTTATGTATGACCACAATATTTTAAAACTAATGTAATATGCTAAAAGCCATTGAATTGCACACTTTAAATGGATGAAATGTATGATACATGAATTATATCTCAGTGAAGCTGTTTTTTTAAAAAGGCAAATGAATATTAAATGCCTTTTCCCCTTCCCTCATAGGTTTATTTATTACCTTTCTGGATTATGAAAGATACATGGGTTAACAAAAAATAAATCAGAATTGGAGGACACAGAGATTGAATCTTAGTTCCAGGGCTTTTTTCTTTTTTTGCTGCACCTTGCAACTTGCAGGATCCTTGTTCCTCAACCAAGGATCAGACTCATGCCCCCTGCAGTGAAAGAGCAGAGTGCTAACCACTGGACCACCAGGGAATTCCAGCTCCAGGAATTTAGAAGATTGTGTACCCTCGGCCAATAACTTTTCTTAGCCTTTTTCATCATATGAAAAATGAAACCAATAATAGTAAATATACCTCTCACATATTACCTACATAAAAATATATTTTATGTTAAAGATGTGTCTCTATCCTGAAGGACTTATATTACCTAGAGTTATTTTTAAATTTTAGGAATAAAATATAGAGTAAGGAGGTATGGGTTCTTAGATCACACCAGTCTATAATCATTGTATCTTATGAGCCAAGCATATCACAGAACATTAATCATACAACTCATGTCTTAGCATTCTCCAGCTTCCTTCAGTTATCTTTACCTGGTTATACACTTAGTTTTTGTTTTGGTTTGGACCTAATAGTGTATTTGTTTAACTACTGTTTCTGATTTTCTCAGCCACCTATCTAACATTTTCAGATGATGCACTATCAGATTGATACCCTGGTGGAGCACAACAGATACTTGGCCTTCTTCATAGCGTTTTATTATATAACTTTTAATTGTTCTTTAAATTATTTATATTTTTGGCACACACACACCCCCATACACACACACACACACACAATTATTTTTTGTGGGGGGGTTGCACTGGGTCTTCGTTGC
Organism: Capra hircus; assembly: GCF_001704415.2. Lineage (NCBI taxonomy): Eukaryota > Metazoa > Chordata > Mammalia > Artiodactyla > Bovidae > Capra > Capra hircus. The sequence continues at coordinate 89,646,099 of NC_030808.1, forward strand.
TACACACAGGCGTTCTCTGGTCACAGCGAATAGGAGCCACTCCTCGTTGTGGTGTGTGCACTTCTCATTGCAGTGGCTTCTCTTCTTTGCAGAGCACAGGCTCAGTAGTTGTGGTACAAGGGCCTGGTTGCACCGCAGCCTGTGAAATTTGCCCAAACCAGGGATCGAACTCGTGTCCCCTGCATTGGCAGGCAAACCCTTATCTACTGTGCCACCAGGGAAGTGCTTTCCCCCACTTCTTAACACTATAATAAATTATCATATAAGCATTTTGTTAAAATTATTTTTCAAAATTGTATCTTAATAATATTTAATGTCAAAATGAAGGTGTAGTTACTGATTCCAATTCCAAATCACAAAGACAAAATCTAAAGCAGGTAATTCAAAAAAGGGAACATAATATAAGGAAACTCTAGCAGAAGTCTTACAAGAGTGAAGAATAGAGAAGTAGGAGGTAACTCAGAGTTTAACAACTACAGTAAACCTAAGACTGTAGAGAAAATGATAGGATCCAACTACCCAGTGGAAATGGTGTCTTTAGAGAATAGGCTGCCTGGCGAGAGCAGGCACCGTGGAGCAATCAGAGTCACTGCCAAAGACCCAGTCTTAAAGAGAGAGGACCACAGAGTTGCCTGTCTGCCCTCTTTTTCCTGACCTTGGACTTCTGACAGTTTCTTTCACTTAATGAGCCCATCTAGGGTACTGCAGGCATGGGGACCTGCAATATGTCATGTCTTGGTGGCAAAGAAGGGCAGGGCAGAGCGAGGTGAGGAGTGGGCTGAAGATAAGCTCACAGAGGAACGGTTGTCTACATTGCTCTAAGAGGTTGTGGTGCACATGAACAACAGCATACCAGACATGGTGCTGATCAAAGTGGGCCAGTGTTTTTATTCACTGACTTAGTTGGATTCTCCCAGAAGCAGGATGGGAAAGAGGAAAGGAGCCAAGGAAGGGAACAGTTCTGGTGACAAAGGTCTAGGGTCAACCTAATTCATGCAGGGCTCTGAAGTGTTTGTTATATATCGGGATTTTCCTTGTCTTGCCAAGCAAGCTTCATTTTTGATTCTCACCTTTTCCCCCAACCACCTACTGCCTGCTCTAAATGCAGTGTTTGGTATGCTTCTGTTGCTTAACCCAGTTACTTGCTATCATTACCTTAATCTGCATTGCTAATTATAGAGAAGCTTTGCACTTTGCAACAGGGGAAAATGAGAAAGGAAAGAATCTTTAATCATATCCGAGCTAAAGTATTAAATGCCAGCCAGCTTTTGAACTTCTGAGGTTTTAAATTCAGTGATGTAGAATTTAAGATATATTTGACAAGAATCAGTTAGAAGCAAAATGTATTTGCCAATCATGTAATACTCCCATTTATCGGTTAAGTAGATAGTGGAAATGGTACTTACTTAGTGTAACATTTGTCTCACTTGTAATTTACAAAGTACGTTCATACACATTATCTAACTTGATGTTCACAATATCCTTGAGTACTAAGTGTAAAGGTTTTTATCCCCATTTTTTAGCAGAGAGAAATAGCGTGAGAGCTGACTTGCTTATAAGGGCCCATTAGTTAGGGAATAGCAAAACAAGGCTTCTTATCCATTGAACACTCACAGAATTTTAGAAACAAAAGGAAATGTAGCATCACATTTAATTTTATTCTTTTAGAAATGAGGTACCAAGAGTCCAGTGCTAGTAATTTACAGAGCAAACTCTCAGGAACCCTCATCTCCTGGTTACCAGGCCAGTATACTTTCTATTAGGCTGTGTCTCACATAGAGACAACCAAACTGAAATGTATTAATATTTGCGATATTTAAGTACCATAATCTTGAAAATTCTATTAATATAAAAAGAATAAAGCAAATTGTTTAAGTTCTTAATGTCCAGCAATGTTTTAAAACTAAAGCACCTAGATTTCAGTACGTGTGGAATGAATACAAACCTGGCCTTTTTTCCTTTGCAGCACCAGCTTTGGATGTTGACTGGCAGAGCAACAACACTTTTGCTTCTTGTAGTACAGATATGTGCATTCATGTCTGTAAATTAGGACAAGACAGACCTATTAAAACATTCCAGGGACACACGGTGAGAAACTTTTTTCTCCCTCCTTTAAAGCAATTATGATGACTAAGTAATGTTTCAGTGGTTTTGAAGTATGTGTTTAATACCCAAAGAACAACCAAGTCTATGAAACGAAAATGTGAATGTTTACTGTTATTTTTAGAATGAAGTAAATGCTATCAAATGGGACCCAACTGGCAATCTCCTGGCATCCTGTTCTGATGACATGACCTTGAAGGTAATTCAGATAGGAGGGAGGAAGGGGGCTGAGGAGTTATACAGTGTGGCTGCTCTGGCCATTCTCAGAATGTGTCTCTTGTAGTTGGGAATTATGATACTAAGATTTGTGCTATTATAAATTGCCTTTGCTAGTAATGAGTCATATATTGGTACAATGAAAGGTTATTTGCTCATGTAAAGATCTGACTCACAGGTAATTAATGAAGATCTTTGTAGGATTCATGGATTTGACTGATATTCTGAGCAGTGTATTAATTGGATTTTTGCTGTGGCGTGGATATATATCACCTTTGCTCGGAAACTGATGTGTAGTGGATATATAGCTTAATCGGTGAATGAGCATAGTTGACATGTCAGAATTCACATCTCAATATGACTTTACATTTTTCTTGTTTTATAACTAAAAGCAAAAGCTAACACCTAGCCCCTGTGTATATCACATACCAGAATTAAGGGGTGAGAAAAGCTTTTTGAGATAAAGAAAAATATAATAATCTTCAAAATTAATGAAGCTTGAGCTGTATACTTCATCAAATTAGCTCTACTAAAAATAATTTACCTTTGACTTTACAATGCCACTGCCTACAAACGTGATAACCTTTATAGATAGGATAATCATGAAGGAAAACTGCTTTACCTGTTCCCATGAACAGATTAAATGTAACCTTGGTAACCTGGTGGGGTTTTTTTCCTTAAATACCAGCTATGTTTTTAGTTAGGTTTTCTCAAGTCTGGACTCCTTTGTAAGCATTGCTGATAAAAATGCTTTTCTTCACACTTGTATTTGTGAGATTACTTTGTAAGTGTGTGCGTGCATGCATGTGCACACACCTGCTCACTCAGTCATGTGTGAGGACCATAGCCCACCAGCCTCCTCTGTGGAATTTTCCAGGCAAGAATACTGGAGTGAGTTACCATTGCCTACTCCAGGGATTGAACCCGCATCTCTGCATCTCCTGCATGGGCAGGCAGATTATTTACCACTGTGCCACCTGGCACCCTTGCATGCACATACATTATGCTTATAAAATGAATAAAGAGCAGAAAACTTCTTTGGGAGCAGAGTGTGGTACATACAAGGAAGTGAAAGAAGGCCAGTGGCTACTCTCAGCTACTGATTTGCAGTTCAAGAGATATGTTTGAATTAGAAAGTGTTAGAGAGTTTTGTTGTTGTTATTCTAAGAATAATAAAAGGTCATAGAATTTTAAAGCAGAAGCTATAAGGATGGATAATGTCTAGTGAAGCCATACTTTGAGAAGAAGGAATAGCAGATGAATGAGAAGATTATGCTTAGCTTGGATAGTGCCTTTGAGTCATGCAAGTGGAAGTGCCAGGCTGGTCTGAGGCTCAGAGAAGAACTCAAAGTTTGACGTAATCATTCGGGAATCCTCAATAGATGGATGGTCATTCAAAGCCATGGGCGTGGACAAAATTGTGTAGGTAAAAGATATTAAGTAAAAGAAGAAGAAAGCTTTAAAAGTCTTAAACTCTGTAACATTTACCTGCTTTAAGAAGAATCAGGTTCCAAGAGAAAACCTAGCAGGAATGACTTCAGTGGAAATAGTATGTATGTGTAGAGAAGAATATTTCAAGGGAGGTATTGAAGAGAATGGTCAGTAGTATCAGTGCTATTGAAAGCTGGCATGAAATACGTTTTGGAAACTTATCTTTTGCACGTATTTACATGGAGTTATGTATACCTAGGATACAAAACCGGAGAAGGCAATGGCACCCCACTCCAGTACTCTTGCCTGGAAAATCCCATGGGCAGAGGAGCCTGGTAGGCTTCAGTCCATGGGGTCGCTAAGAGTCGGACACGACTGAGCGACTTCACTTTCATCTTTCACTTCCATGCATTGGAGAAGGAAATGGCAACCCACTCCAGTGTTTTGCCTGGAGAATCCCAGGGATGGGGGAACCTGGTGGGCTGCCATCTGTGGGGTTGCACAGAGTCAGACACAACTGAAGCGACTTAGCAGAATACAAAACATTATGATACTGTTTTGTTATCTCAGTTTCATTGCAGAAGTGTGAAATCCCAGCTGATTTTTGTTTCTTTGTTGGCACTTGTGTTTGGTGTATGTTTGTTTTGGGCAAGATTTTCCGTCTTGTCTTTATTGAGTGATTTTGTCAGAAATACTGTTGATACAGGTTTCTCTTAACTTTTGCTCAAAAACAGTACGAGTTTTTAATCTGTATTGCATAATAAACATGTTTTCAACTTGAGAAAAGTGTGTTTTCTGCTTACCATTTTAACTTTAATTATTGCTTTTTTAATGGTTTTTTTCTATATGGATCATTTAAAATTTCTAAATCTTATTATGGTGAGAACAGATGAGATCTACTTTTTAACAAATTTTAAATTGTACTATACAGTATTGTTATCTAAACACAGTGTTGTATGGCAGATCGCCTCTAGGGTTGAAATTTTATACTTTTTGAATAGCAGCCCACCTCCACCACAACTCCTTACAACCACCATTCTTTTTTTCTTCTTTTCCATTATTGTTTATTATAGGATATTGAGTATGATTTCTGTGCTATATACTATAGGACCTTACTGTTTATCCCCGCCATTCTTTTTTCTTTTTTTTTTGCTTTTATGAGTTTGATTCTTAGATACTTCATGTAAATGGAATCATGCAATGTTTGTTTTTAAAATATATCCATGTTGTCTTGTTGAATACTGCAGGATTTCCTTATATGTTCAGTCTGAATGTGCTCCACTGTGTGCACGCGCATCTTCTTCTTTTCCCATTCACCCATTGTTGGACTCTTAGGCTGTTTCCATATTTTGGCTTTTCTGAAGAATGCTGCAGTGAACATGGGAGTACAGATACCACCTCAAGAGCCTGGTTTCATTTTATATGTTTTATATATATAGCCAGATGTGGAATTGCTGGTTCAAATGGGGATAGTTGCTAAAATTTGAGGGAGAACCTCCATACTGGTTTTCATCATGGCTGCACCATTTTGTATTCATTTATCAGCAGTTTATAAGGGTTCCAAGTTCTCTATATTCTTGACAAAATTTTTTAAATTTATGGTAGCCATCTAACAGTTGTGAAGTGATATCTCATTGTAGTTTTGATTTGCTTTTCCCTGATTATCCGTGCCATTGAGCATCTCTTCATATAACCTGTTGGCCATTTGTATGTCGATTTGGAAGGAATGTCAAGTCCTTTGTCCATTTTAAAATTAGTATTTTGCTTTTGAGTTGTAGGATTTCCTTACATATTTTGAAAGTTATTGGATATATGGGTTGCAGTATTTTCTCTCATTCCATAGGTTGTTGCCTTCTTACTTTATTGATTGTTTTCTTTGCTGTGCAGAAACGTTTTAATTGTATGTAGTCCCTCTTGCCTTTTTTTTTCATGCTTTTATTGCCTATCCTTTGGTGTCAGCATGAATCATACTGTATTATCTGTATATTCCTTACCTACTTTCCCTTCCCCATTGCCATATAGTTCCTAATTCTGAATTCTAAGAGGAACTTATAATGTATATCTTTATTTTTAAAGGATAGCATAAAAACGAATGCCTTAAATATTATAGTATCATTACCAAGGAAATTACTGAATGTTTATATTTGTACCATCTGAAGCTTTCAAAAATAATCTTAGAACTACAATTTATTAAGCCTCACAATACTGATTATTAGAATGGACTTGAAGCTAATTTGTCATTTTAAAAAAACAAATATTAAATATATTCTACTACATTTTAATTTCTTTGCATATATTCTCTTGATCTCTGTAATTATTGTTATGGTTATGCCACATATTTTGGACTGGCTAGCTCATATTATAAACATATCCTTTGTATGGAAAGCTAATTTACACACACTTTTCCTTTTTGTTTAGATATGGAGTATGAAACAAGACAACTGTGTCCATGATTTGCAAGCACATAATAAAGAAATTTATACTATCAAATGGAGTCCAACAGGGCCAGGGACAAGCAATCCAAATGCCAACCTTATGTTAGCAAGGTAACATTTCTGTTTTGCTTTTCCTTTATGAGTCTTTTACAAAAAGAAAATTCTTACATTATGGCAGAAAATTAGGAAAATTCAGTAAATTGGGAATGTGTCCTGCAAGGAGTATTTTTTAAATGGGAACATTTAGACATTTTATTATTTCAGCTCATAATGGATTTTGTTTATGGAGATGTCAAATATTTACTGATAATATCAAATATTGATTAAAACCTATGTAACTGAGGCATGACGCAATAAAGTTTTTTCAGCATCAAAATAAATAATAAGTGTATATTCAAAGTAGTGTTTCGCGAATCAATATAAAGGAGTTATTTAAAGAATAAAGAAATACAGTAAATTAGCTTATTTATGTTTTCCAATTTACAGATGTGGAGATGCCCTTAATGGAAGCTGCCTCTTCTCCTTTTAGCTTTGTTTCCAGAGCACTTTCTTCCTAACAGCACAGTCTACTTCTCATAAGGAATTTGTGGCTAGCTATAAGGAAAGACGGTCATTGTAGTTTGGGGGTGGGGCTGGGAATTTCATTACTTATAAAATCTTTTTTTTTTTTCCTCCTTTGTCAGTGCATCCTTTGATTCTACTGTTAGATTATGGGATGTAGACCGAGGAATTTGCATCCATACTTTGACAAAACACCAAGAGCCTGTGTACAGTGTAGCTTTCAGTCCTGATGGCAGGTATCTGGCGAGTGGTTCTTTTGACAAGTGTGTGCACATCTGGAACACACAGGTATGTCTGGGCTATTTGAAGAGTCACATATCTTTATATGAGTAAGAAGTGCTTGCCTAAACAAATTTTTTTTCCCCAATTTTGATTGTCATTCCTTTTGTGTTATTCATTCAGTTCTTAGTTTTTAAGTGAGTATTTTTTGGTGGCATTTTTTATAGCTTAGTAAAGATCAAAACCATCTGAAGTGAGATTTTCATAATATTGACCAAAATTTAGAAATAAATTTAAATTCTTTATTTTTTCAACAGTTTTACAGACATAAAGTATGAGAATTTAAGATGCATTTATTTAGATAAATGATGTAATTTCTTTATTTTCTAAAAGAATTATCTTTGAAGAGGGTATATATGAGCAGTTAAAAAAATGTACTAAAGGACAGGATTTTATGATTCAATACAAAATTTATCAGAGAGAAACTTAAAACTATATACTACATTTCTAGAGACAATGCTACAGAGATCTTTTCTTAAAAATGGAGAAAACAGTTCTGTTGCTTTCATTCTTTTTCGTCTTTTCAGTGTTTTAGTTTTTACGTGCCATATACTGTTCTCTTCAGTAACAGTTACGTGACTCTACCTGTCCCTGCAGTATCGGTTTAATTTTAATGAGTGTTACTTTGGAAGTCTCCCTATTAAGGCTCTCTTTCTCCCCTTAGTAGAGCTTTGTAATTTCTTCATAAAGATCTTCTTTTATTAAAAATTTATTCTGAGGTGCCTTACATATTTTATTGTTACTATGTATAGCATCTTTTTGGAGAAGGCAATGGCACCCCACTCTGGTATTCTTGCCTGGAAAATCCCATGGACGGAGGAGCCTGGTAGGCTGCAGTCCATGGGGTCACTGAGAGTCAGACATGACTGAGCGACTTCTCTTTTACTTTTCACCTTCATGCATTGGAGAAGGAAATGGCAGCCCACTCCAGTGTTCTTGCCTGGAGAATCCCAGGGACGGGGGAGCCTGGTGGGCTGCCGTGTATGGGGTCGCACAGAGTTGGACGCAACTAAAGAGACTTAGCAGCAGCGTAGCATCTTTTAAAACATGTGTTCATTTTACTTACTGATGGTTACTCATGTTTGGAGCATTACAGATTTTGGCATGTTGATGTTGACTTTGTTGACTTCATCAACCCTGCTGAGCTCTCTAATTTTAATTATTTCCCAGCTTGGCGGGATCTTAGTTCCCTGACCAGGGATCAAACCTGTTGCCCCCTGAAATGGAAGGAAGTACTGAGTCCTAACCATTGAACTACCAGAAAAGTCCCAGTCTTTGTTTTGACTGAATAGCAGAGACGACTTAATAATAATCTGCCTATTGTATTATTTTCTGTCACTCATTTACTCCATTTTGAGTAAATTAATTTAAAATAAAATTTGGGTAGAGAACAGTAGAATTCTAAGGGAAGATGCTGTTAGACTTTTAAAGACATTTGAACAGCTATCCATACTGTTTTGTTGTTTCACTATTGTGTATCAAAATGTCATTTTTTTTTCAAGTTTGAAAATAATAAAATGCATCTTGTGAGATTTCAGTGCAGGAAAAAGTTGTTATTTTTTTGTCTTATACATATGTGATATATATGTATGTGTGTAGTTTGTGGGTTTTTTTTTTTTTTTCCTTCCCATTACTTGGTTGATATGTTACCTAATCATTTGACAGATAAATTCTTATAGTCTGGTCTGATCACAGATTTGAGTAAATGCTAAGAATTCTTTGGCAGTTTTAATGTAGATAGCTCTTGCTTATTGACCATGCTGTTTGGGTTCAATTATAGCCTAAGTTAAGCTTAGAAATTGGTAAGTACTGTTGAAGGAAAGTGCTGGTTCTTTTTTAAAGCCCACAGTTGACTCTCTATAGATTTACTCTGTACGTGAGCTTATTTTAGATTTTGTTGATGCCACTCCTTTCCCTCCTAATTAATTGTAGATATATTTAAGGCCTGCTGTACTCATACTTTTTCATTAATCTCTTAAATTGTGAGAAATTTTAGATAAGAGGGAAAAAACAGTAGAGCTCTCCCAATATGGTCAACTGTATCCATGCATCTGTGGTTTCTGCAGTATTTCCAGACTGACTTTGAACAGGAAAACAAGGAAAAATGGTCTCCCAGCTTAGTGATTAACTTAGGGCTGGCTCTGTCAGACAGTGTTTACAAGATATGTGTCTTGCTGCCATGTTGTTTTTAGGTAGTTCTGATACTTGTAGTTTGAATTTTGTAGGTCACCATGAAGCTGAGACATACTTTCCTTGTTTGTCAGGACAGAACACCAAAAGCATGTTTTCCAGTTTCTCATACAGAACCTCTTACCTTTGACCTGTTTAATGACTTGTTTCCTAAGAGAATATATTTTTGTACTGAGTTTTAATTATTGAATGGCAGCTGAATGATTTTGATTACCATTACCAAAGGAATAAAGTAATTGAGCCGTAAACTGTGTGTGTGTGTGAATGATCTGTTAACAGAGAGCAGGTGTGTGTGTGTGTGTGTGTGTGTAAATGATCTGTTGAGAGCAGGCATGTGTGTATGTGTGTGTGTGAGTGAATGATCTGTTGAGAGCAGGCTAGTGCTACCATTTTGTGAAAGGATTATCATATTACATTTCTGGTATTTCAGAACTTGTGTTTGAAGTTGAAGCTAAATCTTGCATTGGATTGCTGGAAATAAAGCCGTATGATATTTTGACCTCAGCATTTGAACATACATAATACTTTATCATTTTTACGATTCTGCTTCTCATTATTTTAGACAGGTGCTCTAGTTCACAGCTATAGGGGAACAGGTGGGATTTTTGAAGTTTGTTGGAATGCGGCAGGAGACAAGGTTGGAGCCAGTGCATCAGATGGTTCAGTAAGTACAATGAAGCCTTCCAGAGGGGTAGATGCGTGTGTGTGAGAGGGCACAGTGGAGTACAATGAAGCCTTCCAGAGGGGTAGATGTGTGTGTGTGAGAGAAGGCACAGTGGATAAACGCGGCTTGTGCTGGTGGTGACTGCCAAAGTGTTCTTTATAAAATAAATTTTATGATATGGGTATTGATCTTTTTTACTGAAGACTCTATGCTTTTCATACTCGTTTCATTCAAATAGTGTAAATATAATTTAGGGTATCTTGGCCAGAGTGCCTTCAAGATCAAGAAATGGACTGTAGAACTTCATCAGTGAAATTAAGTATAGCACAATATCTCTATGAGAGAGATTCGAATTTTTAATGCCTATTTTTAAGCTTCTTTTCTTGTAGAAGCTTGCTGGTAGCCCATGGAAGGGGGGAATAGAGGCACTGAGGGGTCTACATTGAGGAATGCGTGATACCAAGAGGCTTTCAGGGCGAGGCTGGCAATGTCTTTACAGAAATGCTCGTTGTGGCTTCCAAAGTTCTGAAAGCAAAGGGAAGGTGGAAAGAGTATAGCCATTAGCTGTTTACTGAAGCGATACCTTAATATAATCTGTAGTGTCTTTCATTAAAATTGAAGGCATATCATAAAAAACAGTCTATTTTGAATGCATTTATTTCTACTTTTTAATTAACAGAAACCAAATCTTAAAAATTTTAGCCATGGTTCTTCTGTAGTGCGAGCCCGTGATTATTTCCTCCATCTTCTTTCACGTAGTTTATCTGGTTGTTTATATCCATTGCTATGATTACTTTTGTTTTATCAGTTTCATGAACTTGGAACTAAGAAATAGATTCCAAACTGTACTATAAAAAAGTTAAAAATGTACAATGAAATTCTTTACACACTGGTTGATTATTTTAATTTCTTACAGGTTTGTGTATTAGACCTTCGGAAATAGCGCTACTAGTTGGAAGCCATGGACCGACTATGAATGTGTATATAGCCAAAATGACTGTCCCCGACCCAAGTACTGCTATAGTCCCACTTGAACCATGGCCAGTCCACTACAGCCAAATCTAAGAGAAATATATACAAACAGTGTATATAAACAAAATTGCACCCTGAAGATGACAGAATTTTGTCACAGCTTGTGAATTCTGTTCACCAAGTGCTGGAATCAAATCTGCTGTGCCCCTAAAATAGCATTTAGAAGTTTTGGATATGAAAAACAGAAGAGAGAAAAAATATGCGTTATAAAAGCAGCCCATACATGTACCAGTTTTTGGATACTAATGACAGCCTTGTTTATCCCCTTTGAATCAGCAGACACCATGGATTATATTCTTTTTTCCCTTCAGTAGTTTAGCAGTTTGTATGTACAGAGAAAACGGACTTACAAAAACTTGCAGCAGTAGTTTGTTCTTGCTTTTAAACTTTTTTTGGTTTAGTTTATGGATGCATGAAGTAAGGGAGTGAATCAGTTTCTTGTTTATATTTTTTTTCACCTTTTAAACAAAAAAAATTCTTAAAAATATTTTAATGCATTCTTTTGAAGAGATAGATGTTTGGTACATTTATGGCTCCCAGAGCATATATTCAATTGGTGCATGTTGTAGACGGGGAAATTGGAAATTAAATGGAACTATATGACTTTGGTCATGTCAATCTGTAAGACACATCAGTAAAAGGGTATTATGCTCTGTTTTTTGTTTTTGCTTTTGCTTTGTTTTTCTGTTGTGGGGTTTTTCTGTTTTGTTTGTTTTTTTGGTGATGTGGCTTAAATGCAATAGTTTCTTTTTTTGGGACATATTTCTGCCAATTAAAGACTAGAAGGGCACAAAAATTTTTTAATACCATAGAGAAGATGCATAAAAATATCTTCTGATGTTTTGTAGCCATAACTAAATTATGGTTAAAAATGTGCACTATTGTGAAAAGGAGCAAAGTAGGTTTGGGTGTTTTTGTTGTTTGTTTGTTTCTTTTACTTTGTTTTTTAAGAGATTAAAATGTTTCTGGATAAGGAGTAGCTTCTCCAAAGTGTCCATCATTCTGTTGTAGAAGCTTAAATATGTAATGTAACCAAACTCCAGTATTAAAAATCTCTCATGTTATTTTTCTTTATACAAAGCAAGATAACGGCATATAACACTGCCATTACATGGCAAAATGTTTGCTACCTTAGTTTAAAAACAATCTTTAAAACAAAAGACTTGCTTCAAGGTGTTCTTAAATAGCAGTGATTCAAAATTTTTAAAAAAAGGTATAATTGCACTAACCTCCCGGCTGCTCTGATTCTGCGTTTGTGGTACTTGTGACTACATTTTCTCAAATATAGATAGATTTAAGCTGCTATGTTTTGTTTTTTTTAGTAATCACTACTATATCATGTCTTTTACTCTGTTTATAATATCATGTATTTTCTTAAAGGTATAGGTATCAGATCAAACCTCCTCTTGTGCTCATGCAACTAAAAGCTAAAATATACAGAATTTACAAATGATAGCATGGGGCTATGTTTATATGTGTGATTAACAGGGTTTGTCATGATTAATGTAATAATTCAGAAGTGTCAGTTTTGAAGAGAATAGTTGTCAAATTTAATATCACAAAAATTTTAATTAAGGAATATCATTTATTATCAAGCTTAGCAAATTTATAACACTATTTCTGTCACTAATTATTTGAAGCTTTTACTGCTAAAATTTTAACCTATGTTTTAAGTAGAAACTGATTTAACCCTAGTAATGCAGCTTTGATTTTCAGCATTTGTTGTTTTGCTATTTTACAAAACAGCATTGATTGAAGCAAGTCTTGGTTTTACTAAGGTAGGATAGCATTTGCTATTGGTAAAGAGAATAAATACACTTAATTTCACAATACATTGTTACATGTACCCCAGTTATTGCTAGTGGGGTCTAAGATACTGTAATAATATTTTTTAAAATTTACATCCAGAGAGGCAGTCATTCATGATGGTTTTGTGCCAGCTGTTTTTAGGGTTTTGGATCACATTATAGTTATTTAGAACTATTACCCTGTGACTTACGTAGGAAACCTAATATGCTGAGTATCTGGCACTTGAAATCCTGCTTTTATCGCTGGAGGTCCACATCTGTGGTTGACCTCTGTTGTTTTAAAAAAAATAAATAAAAATTTAAAAATCTGTGCAATAATTTTTAAATGTGCTCCCAGGAATAGACACAAATGTTTTGAGTATGTTTAAGCTGCATTTTCCTTTAGTGATGCATTTGTCAATTGCACTGAATTTAAATCTGAAAGTCAGAGGTGGTTATTGATAGTACTTTTTGTATTTTGATATGGACAATTTATTCATTTGCATACAGTTATTGACCTTTTTTCCCCAGCTGATTAAAGATAGTCACGAAGTTCTGCAGTATAGCTGCCAAAATCGACAGCTACATGTTTATGGTGTTGTCATCGTCTCTGTGTTTTTTGTTTGTTTGTTTGTTTGATCTTTAGGTATTTTACTTAAGCATAATAGCCACAGTAGGGCATATAAAAGATTATAAATACAGAGCTTTATTATCCTGAAGTCTTGGGTCTTTTAAGTATAAACTGTCAGAAAGGTATCCATTTTGTAGGCTTGGGTTCTTTGTGAGCATACAGTTATTTCTTTTTTGCTGCTGTTCTCAACATCATCATTGCCTGCTGATGTGCCACGATGCTGCTCCAGTAGACAAAAGTAAGATTGCCTCTAATTTGAGCAGTAACATGATTATAAGAGACCAAGTTTCACAGCCTGTAAAGTTCTATATTTGAGGTTCTTGCTTATTTTTTCCTTCCTTTTTTTTTTTTTTTTCTTTTTGCCCCCTCTAAGAACTTATCTGAAGATCTATTGATTCCAGTAGATTTTCTGTGGTGTTCATTATATGTCATTGTTGTATAGGCTACTGTAAGACACTTACAAGGAAAAATAGAAAGGAAAACTTAAATGAATAGAATACTTACTGATTAAAATAGAGTAAAGAAAGAGCAGCTGTCATTCTTGAACATCATAAAGGAATATCTTTTTTCTTCTTCATGTAGGATATCCCGTAAATTCTTATCTTTGTTCCATTCCCGGTTTACTGTCATTGATCGGGTACCATCATTAACTTGGACGTGACTTTTAGAAGTGATAACTTTTAATTTCCTGATAGGTCTTAGGGTGTACTGAATTCTGTTTTAATTAATTATTCTCTAGGTAAGTATGTTTTAGGATTAAACACCTTTTACAGATACTGAAAGTGCCTCCTTTTGTGGTGTAAAAAACAAATTATGGTGCAAAAAGTAATCATTAGATTGAATTACATGAAGGTTTTTTGCTTTTTGACATATAGAAATGTCAAGAGAAAGGCCAAAGATTTGTACTTTTTCACTTAACTTATAAAGCACTCCTTTTTTCCTTAAACTTACTTCTGTCAAATTAGATTTAATGAGAGAGTACTATTTTTAAGGAGCTATCTGTTTATGTAGAATGATTTTGTTAAGAGTTATGTAAACTATTACTGAATAGAGGCCTGAAGAGGAGTATGCATTTTTGCTGTTTAAAGGAATCAGAAATGACTATTCTTATGTCAGCAAAGATGTTAAGTTTTACTAGATAAGCAGAAAAAATAAATCTCAAATGCAGTGCTATTTACTCTTTTCAAAACAGTTTTCATTTTCTTAAGCACATTGTACATTTCTGTAGAACCTGCATTTTTTTCTCGCATGCTAAAAACGGTACTTGCATTTGGTGAATTACTGTTGACAGTTTCCACAGAAATCCTGTTTCAGTGGACCAACATTGTGGCATGGCAGCAAATGCCAGCATTTTGGGGAATAGCAGCAAATCTACAAGAGACCCTGGTTGTTTTTTTTTGTTTTGTTTTGTTTTCTTCTGAATCAGCAGGGATGGAAGGGGAGTAGGGAAGTTATGAGTTACTCCTTCCGGTAATAGCTCTGACGTGTCACATTCAATATCAATTAAAAAAAAAAAAACACATGAATCTAGTTAAGTGTAGAAGAGAGAGCGAAAAAAGAGGAAGTGTTCACTTTTTTAATACACTGAGTTAGAATTTGATGTCTTATATCAGTAGTTCTGAAGTATTAATAGCATTCTTTATTTCTGCCTTTATGTTGACAGTGTTGAAGCAGGGTGAATAACTCGGGCATATGGTTTTGTTTTTTTTTTTTTTTTTTAAATTTTCTCGTAATCTGTTTCATGATGTTTTCTTTGGAGTTTATGGATAAGTTCAAGAAAACATTCTGCATGTTGTATCTAGTCTAATGTACTTATCCATCTCATCAAAAACAAAAACACGCAGACTGCATTTCGTAGCTCTGTAATCCCTAAATACAGAAGTAATTTTCTTCTTTCCTGACTTCGACATTGTAGCTATAATGTTCTAATTTTTGATTTCTACAAATCCTTTGGGTCTAATTCTGTGAGCCTACTTATAGCACTGGATTAAAATGTCTGCATCATTTCTTTAGTTATCCAGTTAACTTTAAAACTGTTGTAAAAGTGTAAACCAGCCCATGACAGTCTTTTGTACATGTTGAAGAACTTTGTTGTTCAGTTTTCATGACTGTTGTGTAAGGAAGACTGATACAGATACTCTATGCTGTCCTGGACCATGTTAATTACACTTGCGATGTATTTTGGTTCCACATCACAATGATTTGTCCCCAATGACCCTTTTATCCTTTCTAGGCACATTTTTTGTTGTTGTTGTTGCAGTTTCCCTTTGCATTGTATTGCTTTGACAACTGTAATTTGAATCAGATCTGAAAGAGGTCCAGAATAAAATATATTTTGATATTATGTTGGCTGTGTACATATATAAAACCTTTGATACCTATGTAGTTTGTATGGACTATTTCCTAGTCAAGTAAAGGGAAAGGGATGCTCTTGTTTACAATTTCTTGTTTACATTTTATTGCAATTACTCCTCTGATGTTCTTTTGTAGAATAAAGTTTTTTTGCTCTGAGTTAGCCTTCATAACATAGAACATCATGTTGCTTCTCCCATGCTGGTGTTACCAATCATAACAACTGCCATCAGAACCCAAACCACTGTATTTCATAAATTTACTGTTTTACAAGATACACATAAAGTAAGCCCATAGATAAAAGTGCAAATTTTACTATTTTATTACTTCTCGTAGGAGATAAGATTTTTTAAATGAAGGGTAATTTACTATTTTTATTAAAGAATAATAGAGCATTTAATCAGCTAAGGAATAGCAATTTTGAATTATTTTAAAAAATAGATATTGTACTTTAAAAGACATTGTTTCACATAATCAAACAGATTCATTTGATTAGTGTGCATTTATTTGAGCACAAAACAATGTGTATAAGTTGTTGAAGATTTTTAGGACAGGGTGCTCAACTTCCTTAATGCTCTTTTTTTCTTCATAGATACCTACTATAATTTAATAATTTTCTTCCTTAGCTAGTGGTATATGTTGCTAACAAATCTTATAATCTGTGAGGAAAGATACTAGGCATCTTCCAATTTTAATTAATCCCAACTCCTTTAGAATTACTGAAAGGTGATGATTTTTAAAGAATCATTGAGCATATTTTTTGTCTTTTTTTTTTTTTAAACCTTGTATCCTCCACGTATTCTACCTTTCCCTTCGATTTCCTGAAGCATACACTTACAGGCATATAAAGCGTGCCTGAAGCGTACTTACAGACATAGCCTTGTCATGTTTTATTAAACGATAACCTACTACAGTTACTAGAACTTTCTGACAGCCTTTCATTTTCAAAGGGTTAACTTTTATTGCATGGCATAGATTGTTAATGTTCTGCATTTTACACTTTTTCCAAAAGTGTTGGACAACTAAGGATTATAATCTGTATCAGCTTGTGGTAAAACAAATCAATTTGAATAGTTACAGAAGGGGTTATTTGAAACTTCCTAGTTCTTACACTTTACTATAGATCAGATTTCTTACCTATTATAATACATAGCAGATAAAAAAGTTGACTGTTTCCCTAGCATATTCATTTGAAAATGCAGTGGAGGAAAAGACACTATGGACAGTAGTTTTATGGTGCTTTTCTCTGCTGTACCAGAGCTCTCTGTCAACAATGAAATGTTAACCCTCTGCTACTTTTTCTGCATGTTTCTTCTCTTCAAATGTCATATCTCAATGCTTACTTGTCCTAACTTGTAATATTTTTGTATTAAATTTTTTTAGGAGTTCCTTGTAATTTCTTTATAATTTAAAATATATTAAACACAAAGTGTTTAGTAAAGTACAGAAAGACAATTATCACTGTTTCTTGGTTGTTGGGTTTGTATGATCGATTGTGCAAACGACTCACATTTTAAGAACGATAACCAGTGGAGTGTAATCTACACAGAAAAATACACCATGATTCTATTAAGAAAGCAAGCCATCTTAGAAAGTGATACAATCCAATGTCAGAACAGGCTGCTTTAAGAGATACTGCACCACCAGAAATATCAAAATCATTGGTCACAGGGCTCCCTGGTAGGACTGCTGAGCAGGAATTTAAGCAGTGAATGGATACCTCAAGCAGTCAACTCTTAAGAAAATCCAGTCACACTGAACTCAGTCTGAGATCATTTATCTGAAAACATCGGCTCCCAGAATCTCACACATTTCTTAGGGGATTTTGAGAAGTCTTCATGTTGACAGGTCCTCCTCCTCCACATAAGCTTTTACTGACTTAATTTACGTACATTACTTGACCAAGGTAATTATCTGGTTTTCCTACTCTGGCACTTGAGCAGAATACCTCAGGGCAAGGAATAGTGAAATTCCTAAGAGGAATGGCAAGCTGCACATCTGGTGTGGGTGGTATCTTAATGAAGGCCCACAGTCATCAGATAACTGAGGTTGTTTTTAATACGACTAGCTATGCAGTATGTTTTTAAATATACCCTGTGAAGTGGTTGAGATAAACTTCAGTTTGAAGTTGGACCAGTGTGTTGAAATCAAGGAAGACTAGAGTGACTTGACTTTACCATAATCAAGACTAGAGGTAAGTACATTTCACTTCTTAAACAATGTTGATTGACTTAATTCCATTGAAACTCTTTTTAAGGTAAGATGCCTGGCCCTACCATAACCTTTCACTAATATGATATCACTAGATACGTGTGCTTTTTTTAAAGTTTGTGTGCTATAGATGATATTAGTAAGTACATGCTTATAAAGATATTAAAAGATTCCCATTTCTAAATTCCCAACCAGTTCCTCTGTGGTTACACAGTTCAGTTCAGTCAGTTGTGTCCGACTGTGCAACATCATGGACTGCAGCACGCCAGGCTTCCCTGTCCACGAATTCCCGAAGCTTGCTCAAACTCATGTCCATTGAGTCGATGATGCCATCCAACCATCTCATTCTCTGTCGTCCGCTTCTCCCACCTTCAATCTTTCCCAGCATGAGGGTCTTTTCAAATAAATCAGTCCTTCACATTAGGTGATCAAAGTATTGGAGTTTCAGCTTCAGCATCAGTCCTTCCAGTGAATATTCAGGACTGATTTCCTTAGGATGGACTGGTTGGATCTCCTTGCAGCTCAAGAGTCTCTCAAGGGACTCTTGAGTCTTTTCCAGCACCACAGTTTAAAAGTATCAATTCTTTGTCACTCAGCTTTCTTTATAGTCCAACTCTCACATCCTTACATGACTACTGGAAAAGCCATAGCTTTGACTAGACAGATCTTTGTTGGCAAAGTAAATGTCTCTGCTTTTTAACATGCTGTCTAGATTGGTCATAACTTTTCTTCCAAGGAGCAAGTGTCTTTTAATTTCAAGGCTACAGTCACCATCTGCAGTGATTTTGGAGCCCAAGAAAATAAATTCTGTCACTGTTTCCATTGTTTCCCCATCTATTTGCCATAAAGTGATGGGGTCAGATGCCATGATCTTAGTTTTCTGAATGTTGAGTTTTAAGCCAACTTTTTCACTCTCCACTTTCACTTTCATCAAGAGGCTCGTTAGTTCTTCACTTTCTGCCATAAGGATGGTGTCATCTGTATATCTGAGGTTATTGATATTTCTCCCATCAGTCTTAATTCCAGCTTGTGCTTCATCCAGCCCAGCATTTCTCTTGATGTACTCTGCGTGTATGTTAACTAAGCGCGGTGACGATATACAGCCTTGATGTACTCCTTTCCCGATTTGGAACCAGTCTCTTGTTCCATGTCTAGTTCTAACTGTTGCTTCCTGACCTGCATACAGGTTTCTCAGGAGACAGGTCAGGTGATCTGGTATTCCCATCTCTTTCAGAATTTTCCACAGTTTGTGGTGATCACACAGTCAAAGGCTTTGGCATAGTAAATTAGGCAGAAGTAGATGTTTTTCTGGAACTCTCTTGTTTTTTTGATGATCCAGTGGATTTTGGCAATTTGATCTCTGGTTCCTCTGCCTTTTCTAAATCCATCTTGAACATCTGGAAGTTCACGGTTCAGGTACTGCTGAAGCCTGGCTTGGAGAAGTTTGAGCATTATTTTGCTAGCGTGTGAGATGAGTGCAATTGTGCGGTAGTTTGAGCATTCTTTTGCATTGCCTTTCTTTGGGATCGGAATGAAAACTGACCTTTTCCAGTCCTGTGGCCACTGCTGAGTTTTCCAAATTTGCTGGCATATTGAGTGCAGCACTTTCACAGCATCATCTTTTAGGATTTGAAATAGTTCAACTGGAATTCCATCACCTCCACTAGCTTTCGTAGTGATGCTTCCTAAGGCCCTCTTGACTTAACATTCCAGGATGTCTGGTTCTAGGTGAGTTACACAGTTAACGCTTTGGTATGTGTCCTTCCAAACATTTTGAATACTTGTTTTAAAGGAAAAAGGGATTGTAATATTCACTGATTTGAGAGACTAGCTTTTTCACTAATATTGTCAGGACCTTCTGTGCCATCACTGTAGGTACTTTATACTGTAGATGTGGAGTCTACCATAGAGATTAGAGCATGGATTCTGCCTGACTGTCTGGATTAAATCCCAGTTCCACTCCTGTTTGACCTAAGGAGTTACTGTCCTGGCTTTCCCATGTGTAAAATGAAGCTAGCAATAGTACCTGCCTCATACATTAGTTATGTAAACATATAAAATTGTTAACATATATGAAGCCCTTGGAAAATCATGCCTGCTTGTATAGAGCATACTATAAATTATTGTTATTTTGACTTTTAATGGTTGCATTATATACTATAATTAGGCCCCTATAATGTATATTTACTCTTTCACTGTTTCCTATTATAAACAGTCGTGCTGGAACAAGGAAATAAATATTTGTATATCAGTAGGACAGACTCAACAGTTCATTCTGATGTGCACCTTTGGTTAATAGGCATTTTTTAGAGAATCTATAAAATTTGCCACCCACCCATTTTCTGACACTAACGGTTATTTCAAAAGGAGTCACTTAGTAATTTGTGGAAGGGAGATTTCTTGGGGGAAAAAATGCCTTGAATATTTTTTTAATGTACATAGAGGAGCAAGAGAGAAAATAGACCAATAAATGACCCTAATGTGGCAGGAGTCGGCAGAAAACCCCAAATACGTCGAGCTTATGTTATTAGTGTTTAAATGTTAAAGATATGAGGAAGATTTTTTTAAACGTGGAAGAATATTTCTGCCACAGAGCACGATATTTAGGTTAAATGCAGTTATAAACATATGGAACTACCAGAATATTTACACTGATGATGGGAGCCAAATTCCTGGTCCATGTGCTAGAATGGTATCCTGTGGTTCTTTTTTTCCAGGACTTCAAAATTTTTTCCAGTTTTGGACATTTTACTTTCTTGATCCCTGAGGTCGTCTTTTGTTACTTTTTCAGCACATACTTATTTTTTAAAAATCTAGAATGTCCCGGGAAGTGCCTTTTGCACTACAGTGGTAGTGGAATAGAGCAACATGGGAACAGGTGGTATTCCACCCAGGACCTGCTAAATCATGTTGTATGTATGTGGAGCAAGGATCTTCAACCCATATTTTATGCCAGGCTTCCAGAGTTTCTAATGCGCAGGAAACCTAGAGAACTACTCCATTGTATTCTGGCCATCACTGCTGCTGTGCTCAGATTTTTTTTACTCCTGGACTCCTAAGGATTCCTTGTCCCTGAAATTCTGATTTCTCAGGATATGGCTAGGTGTTATGCTCTTCTGAATCAGTCTTTGAACACTGCACATCATACAGTAAGCACACAGTTGCCTTCTTTCAAAAAAACCTTATTAAAACTTTGAGTATGTTTTCCCTTTCCGTGATAGCTTGAGCTTGGCTCAGGCCCAGCGGTAGTGCTCCCACGTGCTCAACAGGCCTGGGGTGGAGAGGGCAATGTCTTAGGTGGTGATGGAGACTGGCAAGGTCCAGGAGCACTGAACCATCCACACTGCCAGAGGATTGGCACTCCCAAGTACTTGCAGGACACGGGCCCCTCTAGTCAGGATATACCTGGGATCGTGTGGGTAACCTCTGTGGGAAAGTTCAGGTCTCTGGAGTCTGGAAAGGTTTCCATGCATCTAGAAGAAACCATCATGACCCAGGTTAAAGACACGGCAGTAACTGACTTAAGTATACCTGGTCTTCAAATTTCCCGGGAAGATGGTGGAAGCTCTGCCACAGTGAGAGGACCTGTCAAATGGCTCAGGAGGTTATGGTTGCTTCAAGTTTTTGATGAAAATATATGGCAACAACTGGAAGGGAAGGGGCCCCTGGAATAGAGGCTAAGAGTGGGAGCAGGCAGGGGAGCAGGGTCAGGTTAGTCATGTGAATGTACGTGGCTGAGGAATCTTTCTTATATTCAGTCACATTCTTAACTAGCCACACTGAAAGAGATGCACCTCCTGTAAGCTTTCTTCCCCATATTCATGTAATTGCACCCAGAATGCCTTCTCCCTTCCTTTGTTTGCCTAATTCTTATATTGTCAGGTTCAGCCAAGCAAAGTGCTTCTCAGAAAACTGGCCACTCCCTACTCACTGCCCACTGCCTGCCTCCAGCCTCTGCCTCTCTGGAGGGGGTGCCTCGGCCGCTCTCAGCACCCTGTCAATAGCTCTGGTGATAACTTGGCTTCTTGGGCTGCTACTGCTCAAGTTCCTGAGTTCCTGCAGTGCAAAGTCTATCATATACTATTCTCTCTAGATTCTAAGAACCTAGGACAGTGCCTGGAGGAAATAACTGATTAATAAGGGATGGAAGGCACGCATAGGGAGTAAATAGTGAAGATAAGAAGGTCACATACTGTTGTGAAAAAAAGCACCATGTTTTTCTTCTGGATGTGAGCTGGAACAAATTGCTTTATATTTGAGCATCAATTTCTAGCATTTAAGAAATATCTATATAAGATATCTTGATTTCAAGGTAGTTTAAAGGATTAGTGTTCAAATAACTTGTTTAGTACACTGGCTGGCGTAAATTAGGCTTTCATATGTGGCATGATTATTACTGTTGCTATTTTTCCTGTTATGAACATGCCAGAGAAAACATTTCATTTGACAGAATAATTTGTTGAAAATGATCGGTTGTAATTAGTTTACAAAGCACTGCTATTATAAGTGTGAATGTGGCAGGACTTATTGAACAAGCTGTTATTTATAGTTGGATTTTGCTATGGTGGAGCATCTTAAAATATGATTTTTTGTGTGTGTGTGTGGTATGGAACTTATTTGGATGGTGGTGATGGGTGTATCTCTGGGTGATCACTTCCTTTGTGTTTCTTTCTTTGTAATTTTTTCTGTCTTAGTCTCCACTAATTTTTTTTGGCATTGTCAAGAATCGGAGAATGAACTTTTAAAAGCAACTCTGCCAGACATCCATTTTGTAATCTATTATTTATAGGAGAACATCAGAAACTGCATCAATATTAAGAACCAAGTTTCTAAAGGAGTAGCATTTCACATTTCACTTTCTTTTGTCTTAATTTCATTTATCTCACTTAGACTTCAATTTTGAAACATTAATCGATGTCAAAATCGCACTCTGCTTTTGTGTGTTGGGTCACCTTTGTTTTTTAGGCTTAGACCTTTTGTTCTATATAATTTTTTTTTCCTTATGGTAGTAATACATGCTCATTTTAGAAAAATTTTAAGAAAAAATGTTGAGGTGTATGTGTTAGTAAAAAAGTCACAGGAATAAGTTTTATCTAGCTTTGAGCAGGATGCTTTGGTACTGCTAAATATAGGCTTTTCAGCCATTTCTATGAAAATAGCATCCTGGTGACCACCTTGGGATGTGTAACATGAGTAAAAAAAAAAAAAAAAAGGTTATTTCAGGTCACTGAGATCTTGTTATGATAATATACTCACTCTTCACCCCTACCTCTGACTCACTTGGGCATTCTCTCCTATAATAGTCTCTGTTAGCTACCTAATATTCTAGACACTTTTATGTGTTTGTAAACATAAATCAATGTTTTGCTTTAACATAAAGGGGATTATGGTATACTTGTTTGTCTGGCTTGATTTTATTTCATTTAGTATATTAAGACATCTTTCCATGTCACTCTTTTTCAAAACAGCTTTATTGAGCTCTGATTGACATAAAGTACATAATGTAAATTGTACAAGTTTATGTGTTTTTACCTATGTAAATAACCTGTGAAATAATCACACTTACCAAATGAACTTATCTATCCCCTTCAAAGTTTGCTCTGGCCCCTTGAAAATCCTTCTCTTTTAGCCATCCTTGTCCTGCCCCTACCATTCTCAGCAAAGATGTATGGCAACAAGCGTGGAGTATTGCCAACCAAGAAGGCTTGTCCAAGCCTTGATGATGATGCTGTAAACTCAGCCTCTGTGAACCAGTGCTGAATTGAATCTCAGAGACAGAATTTGGGGTGAAGGAGAAAAGAATTGCTTTATTGCTTTGCCAGGGAAAGGGGGACACAGGGGACTCATGCCCTCAACTGTGTGTTCCCAACCCAGGAGAATTTGGTGGGGAGTTTTATACAAGTGGTTCAAGGCCAGAGGTGCTGGTATGTGTCAGGGTGTGTGTGCAGGGCAGGCAGTCTCCTAATGAGCTTCTCTAGAATGAAGAATGCTAGCATTTCTATTTTGGGACGTTTTATTTCTACAGAAGAGCTCAAAGATAATAGGTTGGTACAAAAGTAATTGCAGTTTCAGATTGAATTTTAAATCATTATATCTAGGCTCAAACACATCTTTATTCGTCAAAATAGGAACCATTAGAAGCAACACATTTTTGCCAATGAAAAATAAGCTTGTTTATTCCCATTATGCTCCTTTTTAGTGTAAAAATCTGTGCTTTGGATTTGATGAACTCCTGGAAAGCATTTTCTATCTCCTCCTGGCTGTGGAAGCATTTTCCCTGCAAAGAGTTGTTGACATGCTTGAAGAAGTGTTAGTCTGTTGGCAAGAATTCAGGTGAATATGGTGAATGAGGTAAAACTTAATAGCCCAATTCGTTCAGCTTTTGCGGTGTTGGTTGTGGACACGCGGTGTGCTGGGCGTTGTGTGACACATGGTGTGCTGGGCGGTGTTGTGGACATGCGGTGTGCTGGGCGTTGTTGTGTGACACGTGGTGTGCTGGGCGTTGTTGTGTGACACGTGGTGTGCTGGGTGGTGTTGTGTGACACGCGGTGTGCTGGGTGGTGGTGTGTGACACGCGGTGTGCTGGGCGTTGTGTGACACGCGGTGTGCTGGGCGTTGTGTGACATGCGGTGTGCTGGGCGTTGTATGACACGCGGTGTGCTGGGCGTTGTTCTGTGACACGCGGTGTGCTGGGCGTTGTGGACACGCGGTGTGCTGGGCGTTGTGTGACACGCAGTGTGCTGGGCATTGTTCTGTGACACGCGGTGTGCTGGGCGTTGTGGACACGTGGTTTGCTGGGCATTGTTGTGTGACACGCGGTATGCTGGGCGTTGTGGACACGCGGTGTGCTGGGCATTGTTGTGGACACGCGGTGTGCTGCGCGTTGTTGTGGACACGCGGTGTGCTGCGCGTTGTGTGACACGCGGTGTGCTGCGCGTTGTTGTGTGACATGCGGTGTGCTGGGCGTTGTATGACACGCGGTGTGCTGGGCGTTGTTCTGTGACACGCGGTGTGCTGGGCATTGTGGACACGCGATGTGCTGGGCGTTGTTGTGTGACACGCAGTATGCTGGGCATTGTTGTGGACACGCGATGTGCTGGGCATTGTTGTGGACACGCGCGGTGTGCTGGGCGTTGTGTGACACACGGTGTGCTGGGCGTGTGGACATATGGTGTGCTGGGCATTGTGTGACACGCGGTGTGCTGGGCGTTGTGTGACACATGGTGTGCTGGGCGTGTGGACATACGGTGTGCTGGGCATTGTGTGACACGCAGTGTGCTAGGCGTTGTGTGACACACGGTGTGCTGGGCATTGTTGTGGACATGCGGTGTGCTAGGCGTTGTGTGACGCGTGGTGTGCTGGACGTTGTGGACACGCGGTGTGCTGGGCGTTGTGGACACGTGGTGTGCTGGGCGTTGTTGTGTGACACGCGGTGTGCTGGACGTTGTTGTGGACACGCGGTGTGCTGGGCGTTGTGGACACGTGGTGTGCTGGGCGTTGTGTGACACGTGGTGTGCTGGGCGTTGTGTGACACGCGGTGTTCTGGGCGTTGTTGTGGACACGCGGTGTGCTGGGCGTTGTTGTGGACACGCGTTGTGCTGGGCGTTGTGGACACACGGTGTGCTGGGCGTTGTGGACACGCAGTGTGCTAGGCGTTGTGTGACACGCGGTGTGCTGGGCATTGTTGTGGACACGTGGTATGCTGGGCGTTGTTGTGTGACACGCGGTGTGCTGAGCGTTGTGGACACGTGGTGTGCTGGGCGTTGTGTGACACGCGGTGTGCTGGGCATTGTTGTGGACATGCGGTGTGCTGGGCGTTGTTGTGGACACGCGGTATGTTGGGCGTTGTGGACACGCAGTGTGCCGGGCATTGTGTGACACGCGGTGTGCTTGGCGTTGTGGACATGCGGTGTGCTGGGCGTTGTGGACACGCGGTGTGCTGGGCGTTGTGTGACATGCGGTGTGCTGGGTATTGTTGTGGACACGCGGTGTGCTGGGCATTGTTGTGAACACGCGGTGTGCTGGGCGTTGTGGACACGTGGTGTGCTGGGCATTGTGTGACACATGGTGTGCTGGGCGTTGTGTGACACACTGTGTGCTGGGCGTTGTGGACAAGAAGTGTGCTAGGCGTTGTGTGACGCGTGTTGTGCTGGGCGTTGCTGTGGACATGCCGTGTGCTGGGCATTGTTGTGGACACGTGGTGTACTGGGCGTTGTCGTGGACATGCGGTGTGCTGGGCATTGTTGTGGACACGCGGTGTGCTGGGCGTTGTGGACACGTGGTGTGCTGGGCGTTGTGGACAAGCAGTGTGCTAGGCGTTGTGTGACACGTGTTGTGTTGGGTGTTGCTGTGGACATGCCGTGTGCTGGGCATTGTCGTGGACACGTGGTGTACTGGGCGTTGTCATGGACATGCGGTGTGCTGGGCGTTGTGGACACGTGGTGTACTGGGCGTTGTGTGACATGCGGTGTGCTGGGCGTTGTTGTGGACACGCGGTGTGCTGGGCGTTGTGAACACGCGGTGTGCTGGGTGTTGTGGACACGCGGTGTGCTGGGTGTTGTGTGACACGCGGTGTGCTGGGCGTTGTGGACACGTGTACTGGGCGTTGTGTGACATGCGGTGTGCTGGGCGTTGTGGACATGCGGTGTGCTGGGCATTGTTGTGTGACGCGGTGTGCTGAGCGTTGTGTGACATGCGGTGTGCTGGGCATTGTCGTGTACATGCGTTGTGCTGGGCGTTGTTGTGGACAGGAATTGGGCCCATCCTCTGGACCGGTGCTGGTTACACGTGCTGCAGGTTTCGGTGCATCTTGGATTTGCTAAGCACGCTTCTCAGATGTAACGGTTTCGCCAGGATTCAGAAAGCTGTAGTGGTTCAAACGGACAGCAGACCACCAAACAGTGACCATGACCGTTTTTTTTTTTTTTTGATGAAAGTTTGGTTTTGGGAAGTGCTCTGGAGTTGCTTCTTGGTCCAGCCACTGAGCTGGTTGTTGCTGGTGGTTGTATAAAATCCACTTTTTGTCACACGTCACAATCTGATTGAGAAATGGTTTCTTGTTGTGTAGAATAAGAGAAGAAACTTCAAAATGATGATTTTTTTGATTTGCAGTCAGCTCATGTGGCACCATAGCTCAGTTGGTGAAGAATTCACCTGCAATGCAGGAGACGATCCGATTCCTGGGTTCGATTTCCCCAATTCCTGGGTTCAATTTCCCGTTTTGATTGCTGGGTTGGGAAGATCCCCTGGAGAAGGGAAAGGGTACCCACTCCAGTATTTTGGCCTGGAGAATTCCATGGACTGTACAGTCCGTGGGGTCGTAAAGAGTCAGACACAACTGAGTGACTTTCACTTTCATGAGGCACCCACTTATCAAGCTTTTTCACCTTTCCCATTTGTTTCTGAATGATCGTAGAATGGTCAGCGTTGAGTTCTTTGGCAACGTCTAGTGTAGTTGGAAGAGGATCAGCTTCAATGCTGGCTCTCGGTCGTTGTCAACTTCCGATGGCCTGCCACTACACTTCTCATTCTCAAGGCTCTCGCCTCCTTCGCAAAATTTCTTGAACCACCCCTGCACTGTATCCTGTTAGCGGATCCTGGGCCAAATGCGTTGTTGATGTTTCAAGTTGTCTCTGCTGCTTTTGGACCCATTTTGAACTCAAATTTTAAAATCATTCAAATTTGCTTTTAACATCATTTCTATAATCTAAATATAAAATACACAGCAAGCAATGTCATTAGCATAAAAACACAAGTGAGAAATGGGCATTAAAGTGATATGTAACATAACCACATCTGTTGAGGAATCTATTCCAGTGTCAAATGGCAAAGTTCAACAGTGTAAAACCGCAATTACTTTTGCACCAGCCTAGTACGTGTTTACCTTGAGACGGAAACTGGATCCTGTCCCAAGGACCCTGTCCCTGTTACTCCTTGATTGCTCTTCGCTAGTCGCTGAGTACCCTTCCTTCCCTGATAAGCAACTGCTTGAACCTGCATTTGGAACTCATGGAGGCTGAAGCCTTTTCCCTATAAACAAGAAAACAGGACGGAAATGTGTTCATGCCCAGGAAACCCACAGGGCCCAAATCAGGTTCAGTGTCCAGATTTTACTGGGGCTGGGTCATGTCTTTGAAGGTTGAGCTGATAACTGGCCCATGCACACCCCACCTCCATGGTATATTTTTCTCAATCCATTTACTTTTAATCTATATGTCTTCATCATTAAAATGGATTTCTTGTAGAATACATAGAGTTGGGTCTTGTTTCTTTGTCTATTCTGACAATATCTTTTCTCCTCCAGTTTTATGGAGGTGTTACTGACAAAAATTATGTATATTTAAGGTATGCAAGATGTTTTGATATGTGTATACCTTGTGAAATGTTTACCATAATCAAGCTAAATTAATATATCCATTACCTGACAGTGACCTTTTTTTAATGTGTAATGAAAATACTTTAAAATTGACTCTCTTAACAAATTTCAAATATAATACATTATTATTAACTATAATCATCATACTTCACATTAAATCTCCAGAATGTATTCATTTTATAACTGGAGTTTTGTACCCTTTGACCAACGTTTCCCCTTTTCCCCATCCCCCAGTCCCTGGTAAATATCATTCTACTCTCTCTTACTATGAGTTTAGCTTTATTATTTTGTAAATTCCATGTATAAACGAGATCACATAAATATATGTCACATATTTTTTGTTCATCCATTAACACACTTTTTTCTGTATCTTAGCTACTTTGAATAATGCAGCCATGAATATGGGAGTGCAAATATCTCTTTGAGTAGTGATTTTGTTTCCTTTGGATATATATCTAGAAGTGGAATTGCTGGATCATATGGTAGCCCAATTTTTAATTTTTTGGCTTTGTGATAATAGCCATCCTAACGGGTGTAAAATGTTACCTCATGATTTTGATATGCAATTCCTTGATAGTTTGTGATGTTGAATATTTTTTCATACAGCATTGGCCATTGGTACATCTTCTTTGGTGAAACGTCTATTCAACTCCTTTGCCCATTTTAAAATTATTTGCCTTTTTACTAGTGATGTATGAATTCCTTATATATTTGGGATTTAATCCGTTATTGAATATATGGTTTGCAAATATGTTCTCCCATTCCAAAACTGCCTTTTCATTTTGTGATTGTTTCATTTACTGTGCAAAAATTTTTAGTTTGATGTAGCACCACTTGTTTATTTTTACTTTTGTTGCTTACGTAAAATCTTTTCATTGATACATTTAGACAGTTAGCATTCAAAGCGATTACTAATATGCTGCTAATCAGGACATCCCTGGTGGCTCAGTCAGTGAAGAATCTGCCTGCAATGCAGGAGACCTGGGTTCAGTCTCTGGGTCAGGAAGATCCCCTGGAGTAGGGAATGGCAACCCATTCCAGTATTCTTGCCTGGAGAGTTCCAGGGACAGAGGAAGGAGCCTGGCGGGCTACAGTCCATGGGGTCACAAAGAGTTGGACACGACTGAGCGACTTAGCACATAGCACAGTACAATATGCTGCATTTACTAAGTTGCACCTGACTCTGAGACCCCATGGACAGTATCCAGGCTCCTCTGTCCATGGGATTTCCCAGGTAAGAAACTTGAAGTAGGTTGCCATTTCCATCTACAGGGGGTCTTCCCCTTGCAGGGAATCGAACCCGTGTCTCCTGCTTGACAGGTGGTTTCTTCACCACTGAACCACTTGGGAAACCTGATTACTGAGATAGTTGGACTGCTATCTACCATATTCATTATCACTTTTTATTGTTTGTCCCTGTTCTATGTTCCTACTTTTGTCTTCCACTCCTATTTTGCCTTTTGTGGTTTTAATTAGCATATCAGTTATACAGTCAATTTTCCTTATCCAAGGTTTGCACATTCAAGGATTCAACCAACTGCAGGCAAAAATTATTCAAAGATAGAAGGCATATAGCAGGGTAGAAAACAGAAATAGTCTCCAAGTCTTTCTGAGTTATTTTACTCAGAAGCTCAAGTTCTTAAGAGAACTGATTGGATTTGGGCCATAGTAAGAATATTACAGGGCTTCCCAGATGGTATTAGTGGTAAAGAATCCGCCTGCTAATACAGGATATGCAAGAGGCACAGGTTCCATCCTTGGGTCAGGAAGATCCCCTGGAGGAGGAAATGGCAATCGACTCCAATATTCTTGCCTGGAGAATTCCATGGACAGGGGAGCCTGTCGGGCTACAGTCTATGGGGTCGCAAGACTGAGCAACTATGCACAGAAAGTATGACGAGGAAACATGAAGAAAGATTTTCTTCAGACTTCATGGCTAATGGCTGGGCCTTGGGGAGGATGTGGAGAGAGAAAGAATGAAAGGTCCGTGGGCAGAGAAGGCCATTCCCTGCTCCTAGACAAGACCACTTTGTGGTCCACATTATGCTCAGAGGAATGACACTAAGCTGTGTCCAGGCAGATGGGACCTATGTGACCAAGCAGACTTCCATCTTCTGTCCAAGAAGAACTTTAGGAGGAGCAGAGAATCTCCAGTTCTAGAGAGACTGTAAGCTTAGGGAAAAGTGCTCATCTTTTGCCCTAATAAAGGATAATTGAAAAAACACCTCTCTCCCCATGCTTTGTCATGTCCTAGGGGGTCTAGAACTATCATACCACCCAAGGGAGGAGGGTGGTGAAACTTCATAAAATAGTTGTTCAGTCGCTCAGTTGTGTCCTATTCTTTGTGACCCTGTGGACTGCAGCATGCTGGGCTTTTCTGTCCTTCACTATCTATCTGAGTCTGCTCAAATTTATGTGCATTGAGTCAGTGATGCTATGTAACCATCTTATCCTCTGTCACCCACTTCTCCTTTTGCCTTCGATCTTTCCCAGCATCAGGGTCCTTTCCAATGAATTGGCTCTTCGCATCAGGTGGCCAAAGTATTGGAGCTTCAGCTTCAGCATCAGTCCTTCCAGTGAATATTCAGGGTTGATTTCCTTTAGGATTGACTGGTTTGATCTCCTTGCTGTCCAAGAGACTGTCAAGAAGAGCCTTCTCCAGCGCCACAGTTCAAAGCCTCCTCAGATAACCAGTTTGCCACCTTGTGTTTCTTTTTCTTTGGGACAGCTCGGATCACTGTGTCGTGTACAGTGTTACGAATCTATGTCCATCGTTCTTCAGGCACCCTGTCTATCAGAAATAGTCCCTTGAATCTATTTGTCACCTCCACTGTATAATCCTAAGGGATTTGATTTAAGTCATACCTGAATGGCCACGCTTCTGTGCAGTCCGTAGCAGCTGGCGTGCTTCTGCGCGGTCTGGTAGTTGTTGCGAGAGGGCATCAGAGGACAGACACACTCAAACCATAATCACAGAAAACTAGCCAATCTGATCACATGGACCACAGCCTTGTCTAACTCAGTGAAACTAAGCCATGCCGTGTGGGGCCACCCAAGAGAGACGGGTCCTGGTGGAGAGGTCTGACAGTATTTGGTCCACTGAAGGGAATGGCAAACCACTTCAGTATTCTTGCCTTGAAAACCTCATGAACAGTATGAAAAGGCAAAATGATAGGATACAGAAAAAGCAACTCCCCAGGTCCATAAGTGCCCAATATGCTACTGGAGATCAGTGGAGAAATAACTCCAGAAAGAATGAAGGGATGGAGCGAAAACAAAAACAATACCCAGTTGTGGATGTGACTGGTGATAGAAGCAAGGTCCAATGCTGTAAAGAGCAATATTGCATAGGAACCTGGAATGTTAGGTCCATGAATCAAGGCAAATTGGAAGTGGTCAAAAGAAGATGGCAAGAGTGAATGTTGACATTCTAGGAATCAGAGAACTAAGATGGACTGGAATGGGTGAATTTAACTCAGATGACCATTATATCCACTACTGCGGGCAGGAATCCCTTAGAAGAAATGGAATAGCCATCATGGTCAACAAAAGAGTCCAAAATGCACTACTTGGATGCAATCTCAAAAATGACAGAATGATCTCTGTTCATTTCCAAGGCAAACCATTCAATATCACAGTTATCCAAGTCTATACCCCAACCAGTAACGCTTAAGAAGCTGAAGTTGAACGGTTCTATGAAGACCTACAAGACCTTTTAGAACTAACACCCCAAAAAGATGTCCTTTTCATTATAGGGGACTGGAATGCAAAAGTAGGAAGTCAAGAAACACCTGGAGTAACAGGCAAATTTGGCCTTGGAGCACAGAATGAAGCAGGGCAAAGGCTAATAGAGTTTTGCCAAGAAAATGCACTGGTCATAGCAACACCCTCTTCCAACAACACAAGAGAAGACTCTACACATGGACATCACCAGATGGTCAACACCAAAATCAGATTGATTATATTCTTTGCAGCCAAAGATAGAGAAGCTCTATACAGTCATCAAAATCAAGACTGGGAGGTGACTGTGGCTCAGATCATGAACTCCTTATTGCCAAATTCAGACTTAAGTTAAAGAAAGTAGGGAAAACCACTAGACCATTCGGGTATGACCTAAATCAAATCCCTTATGATTATACAGTGGAAGTGAGAAATAGGTTTAAGGGGCTATATCTGATAGACAGCATGCCTGATGAACTATGGACATTGTTCATGACATTGTACAGGAGGCAGGTATCAAGACCATCCCCAAGAAAAAGAAATGCAAAAAAGTGAAATGGCTGTCTGAAGAGGCCTTACAAATAGCTGTGAAAAGAAGAGAAGCGAAAAGCAAAGGAGAAAAGGAAAGATATACCCATTTGAATGCAGAGTTCCAAAGAATAGCAAGGAGAGATAAGAAAGCCTTCCTCAGTGATCAATGCAAAGAAATAGAGGAAAACAATAGAATGGGAAAGACTAGAGATCTCTTCAAGAAAATTAGAGATAGCAAGGGAACATTTCATGCAAACATGGGCTCAATAAAGGACAGAAATGGTATGAACCTAACAAGCAAAGATATTAAGAAGAGGTAGCAAGAATACATGGAAGAAGTATACAAAAAAGCACTTCACTACCCAGATAATCACGATGGTCTGATCACTCATATCAAGCCAGACATCCTGGAATGTGATATCAAGTGGGCCTTAGAAAGCATCACTACAAACAAAGCTAGTGCAGGTGATGAAATTCCACTTGAGCTATTTCAAATCCTGAAAGATGATGCTGTGAAAGTGCTGCACTCGATATGCCAGCAAATTTGGAAAACTCAGCAGTGGCCACAGGACTGGAAAAGGTCAGTTTTCATCCCAATCCCAAAGAAAGGCAATGCCAAAGAATGCTCAAACTACCTCACAATTGCACTCATACACTAGTAAAGTAATGCTCAAAATTCTCCAAGGCAGGCTTCAGCAATACGTGAACCACGAACTTCCAGATGTTCAAGATGGGTTTAGAAAAGACAGAGGAACCAGAGATCAAATCACCAAAATTCGCTGGATCATGGAAAAAGCAAGAGAGTTCCAGAAAAACATCTATTTCTGCTTTATTGACTATGCCAAAGCCTTTGACTGTGTAGATCACAATAAACTGTGGAAAATTCTGAAAGAGATGGGAATACCAGACCACCTGACCTGCCTCTTGAGAAACCTGTATGCAGGTCAGGAAGCAACTGTTAGAACTGGACATGGAACAGCAGACTGGTTCCAAATAGGAAAAGGAGTATGTCAAGGCTGTATATTGTCACCCTGCTTATTTAACTTATACACAGAGTACATCATGAGAAACACTGGACTGGAAGAAGCACAAGCTGGAATCGAGATTGCCGGGAGAAATATCAGTAACCTCAGATATGCAGATGACACCACCCTTATGGCAGAAAGTGAAGAGGAACTAAAGAGCCTCTTGATGAAAGTGAAAGAGGAGAGTGAAAAAGTTGGCTTAAAGCTCAACATTCAGAAAACAAAGATCATGGCATCAGGTCCCATCACTTCATGGGAAATAGATGGGGAAACAGTGTCAGACTTTATTTTTGGGGGCTCCAAAATCACTGCAGATGGTGATTGCAGCCATGAAATTAAAAGACACTTACTCCTTGGAAGGAAAGTTATGACTGACCTAGATAGCACATTCAAAAGCAGAGACGTTACTTTGCCAACAAAGGTCCGTCTAGTCAAGGCTATAGTTTTTCCAGTAGTCATGTATGGATGTGAGAGTTGGATTGTGAAGAAGGCTGAGCACCAAAGAATTGATGCTTTTGAACTGTGGTGTTGGAGAAGACTCTTGAGAGTCCCTGGGGCTGCAAGGAGATCCAACCAGTCCATCCTAAAGGAGATCAGTCCTAGGTGTTCGTTGGAAGGACTGATGTTGATGCTGAAACTCCAATACTTTGGCCACCTCATGTGAAGTGTTGACTCATTGGAAAAGACCCTAATGTTGGGAGGGATTGGGGGCAAGAGGAGAAGGGGATGACAGAGGATGAGATGCTGGATGGCATCACCGACTCAATGGACATGAGTCTGAGTGAACTCTGGGAGTTGGTGATGGACAGGGAGGCCTGGCGTGCTGCGATTCATGGGGTCGCAAAGAGTCAGACATGACTGAGCGACTGAACTGAACTGAATGGCCTAATGGTTTTCCCTACTTTCTTCAATTTAAGCCTGAATTTTGCAAAAAGGAGCTGATGATCTGGGCTACAGTCAGCTGTAGGTCATGTGTTTCCTGATTGTGTAGAGCATCTCCATCTTTGACTTCATAGAATATAATCAATCTGACTTTGGTATTTACCACTTAGTGATATCCAAGTGTAGAATCTCCTTTTGTGTTGTTGGAAAAGAGTGTTTGGTATGACCAATGTGTTCTCTTGACAAACTGTGTTAGCCTTTGCCCTGCTTTATTTTGTACTCCAAGGCCAAACTCACCTGTTATTCCAGGTAACTCCTGACTTCCTACTTTTCATTCCAGTCCCCTATGATGAAAAGGATGTCTTTTTTTGGTGATAGTTCTAGAAACTCCTGTAGGTCTTCATAGAACCCGTCAACTGCAGCCTCTTTGGCATTAGTGGTTGGGGCATAGACTTGGATTACTGTGATATTGAATGATTTGCCTTGGAAATGAACTGAGATCATTCTGTCATTTCTGAGATTGCACCGAAGTACAGCATTTCAGACTCTTGTTGACTATGAGGGCTACTCTGTTTCTTCTAAGGGATTGTTGCCCCCAGTAGTAGATATAATGTTCATCTGAGTTAAATTCCCCCATTACCTTCCATTTTAGTTCATTGATTCCTAAGATTTTGATGTTCATTCTTGCTATTGCTTGTTTGACCACATCCAACTTAGGTTGATTCATGGACCTAACATGCTGGGATCCTATGCAATACTGTTCACAGCTGAGCATCATTTCCACTTTGGCCCAGCCTCTTCATTCTTTCAAGAGTAATTGTGCTCCACACTTCCCCAGTAGCATATTGGAGACCTTCTGACCTGGGGGGCTCATCTTCCAGTGTCATATCTTTTTGCCTTTTCATACTGTTCTTGGGGTTCTCATGACAAGAATACTGGAATAGTTTGCCATTCCTTCCTCCAGTGGACCACGTTTTGTCAGAACTCTCCACTATGACCTGTCCATCTTGAGTGGCCCTGCACAGCAGGGCTCATGGCTTCATTGAGTTATGCAGGCCCCTTCTCCACAACAAGGCTATGATCCATGAAGGGGAAAGTATTAATACCAGGGTACCTTTTTCTTTGATTCTGTGAAATGGGGTAGACTGGAGGGTGGCTTAGAGTCAGAAATTAAGTTTTATTTTTAAAAAGTCTACTTTTTTTTTTTTTATTGCTTTGTCAAATGGCATTCCTGCCTGTGGTTAATTTACCTGAAAGTCATTTTTGTGCCTGAATTTACAAAGTAAACTGTCTCTGTGTTCAGCTGTGTTGAGAAAGGGTAAAAAATTTTTTATGTGTATCTCACTTAGCAGTTCTATGACAAATGAAACTTACTTTAAAATCTTCAACTGCAGAATATAATAAAAGTCCAAGTGTAAATTATACTGTGGCAATCAGTCAGTTTTGACACATTTTAGGTAAATAGTTGTAGTCAGAAAGATCCAGCGAGGTTTTAATCTCAACCAGCTTAAAAATTTCTGCTCTAAAGTCTATTGAAACTTGATAACATTTTTACAGATTCCTTTCTTTCCCTTTAGGACAGTTCTTTAAAATTGCTTCTTGACAGTTAATGACAGCACTTTAGACAAGTAGCCTGAAATGATGTTGCTTCACTTTCAACACTGTGTTCCCAAATGAAATTAGAGTTCTTTAGTGTGAAGATTGCTTCTTGAATGCTCAGATTTAACCGAGGGAAAATAGAAAACATCTCAGTAAGTCTGAACAGAATGATCTGAGCATCCTTGCATCATCATGACTCCTTAGGAAGTAAGTTCGTGAAGGAGTGCTCCCTGGAGCCACGTACTTCTCAATAAAACATTTGAATGCCAACTCATTACACACAGTAAACTGATGACTGTGGAAGCAGCTGTTATAAAAACTGCAAACTCCTACCAAAGACAATTTTTGTTTTTTTCATTTTATATTTCCGGAGCCTACCACTTGTTTTAAATGAGTGAATGACTGAATGAATAAATCAGTTGAACTAACTTGTATCACTTACATATAGGAAGGAACCTGGCACATGGCTGATATGCTAAACTTTTTCTAGTTGAATGCCAGAAAGAACAAATGAAGTAAACATGGCAACTCATGATTAGTCACTGGTAAGATCTAATGTTTGCTGTTCTCACATGGGTCAAGACTTAATGTCTGGTCAATCAGTTGTTCATACCTGCACTAATGGGGGGCCTAGGCTGGACCAGTTACAGGGCCATGGTCTTTGAATGGAACAGAAAGAAAGAAGAGTCTGGATTTGAGTGAGTGGAGCATTCTACATTTCACCTCTCAGAAACTGCTCATTCATTTGCAACTTGAAAGCCGCAGTGCAGATTTAACAGGGTTGCTCTGAGGATTAATCAAATAGTTACACAAAGTTGTGACACACTCTCCAGATGTTAAATAGTTGTCAGGGGAAGACCAAGGTCCTGGGGTTACGGCAGTGCTTTACCTTTTTAGAAAAAAAAATGTGGAAGGGCTGATGTTGAAGCTGAAACTCCAGTACTTTGGCCACCTGATGCAAAGAACTGACTCACTGGACAAGACCCTGATGCTGGGAAAGATTGAAGGCAGGAGGAGAAGGGGATGACAGAGGATGAAATGGTTGGATGGCATCACTGACTCAATGGACATGAGTTTGAGAAAACTCCGGGAGTTGGTGATGGACAGGGAGGCCTGGCGTGCTGCAGTCCATGGGGGTCACAAAGAGTTGGACACAACTGAGTGACTGAACTGAACTGAGGCAGGTACCTAATGGTTTTGTTTGTGAAACATGTTTAATTAATGTAGATCAGTTGACTTCATATACTAGGTTTTATTTTCTAGGGGTTGAAACGTGAAAGTGGCAATTGCTCATTCGTTTATGACTCTTTTGTGGCCTCATGGACTGTAGCCCACCAGTCTCTTCTGACCATGGAATTCTCTGGGCAAGAATACTGGAGTGGGTAGCCATTTCCTTCTCCAAGCGATCTTCCTGATCTAGGGATCGAACCTAGGTCTCCTTCATTGCAGTCAGATTCTTTACTCTTTGCCAGTTCAGTAGAATTTTGTGATTCTATCAAACTTTCCTATTGTCAGTCTTCCTTTATTACCCTTAACTATCACTTATTCAAAGTCATTTAGCCAACTTCTTAAAAACTCTGATAATGGGAAAAATGAATCATGATTATCATCAAGATAGGTTAACCTAATTACTTCTGGGACTTCAAACCAGTCTCCATGAGGAGCTTCTCTGTGCATTTACTAAGACAATGAGAACAGTAAATTACAAAATAATGACAATACATTAAGGATGAAATTAACATTACATTTTGCATAAATATTTGAACCTACATGGAATGTCAAGATTGAGTTTAAAGACCTAGAAAGAGTTAATGTTAAAAAATGATAAGTGTTTGTTGAGAACATTAAGATGACAGGTTATATTTGATCTTGAGACAGGAATTTTAGAATTCAGAATATAATCTTTTTTTTTTTGGTCTGTGCCTCTGTGTCCTGTGGGATCTTAGTTCCTCAGCTGGGAATTGAATCCGTGTCCCCTGCTGCCCTAACCACTGGACCACCAGAGGAGTCTCAGAGATAAACTTTGAACTTGGCTGCTGTGGTGTGTGTGTGCGTGCATGTTTCAACAGATGGGGAGATGAGGCCAGGAGAGCACAAGTGACCTATCCAAAGTTGAATAGGGGAGAGTATTAAATTAGTAAACATCAAGGCAATGATACAAGACAGGAAATGAGTTCTAGAAAGCAGAGGTTAGACCTGTAGTATATATACAAATGTTTTGTTGTTTCATAAGTTGAGTCAGTGAAAAAAAGCCACAAGGTAATATTTGGTCCTAGTTAATATTTTCTCCAATTGATTATTCTCTGAGACTGGTGGTGGTATATAAATTTGGCTCTGAAAGTAATCATTTGAATAACCTCAGGAAACTCTTATGGTCTTTAAAAATTTTTTTTTCTTTTAATCTATGTGGTGGAAGTAATCTGCATCACCTAACTGGTTATCACAAGGTATGTTCAGAATCACTTGGAAAAGAATTGAGTTAGGTCCAAATGTAATTTTTCTGCTGACAACACCCTGCTTATAAGGGTACTCAGGTGTTGGGCCTGGGGACCACGACCTTAATGAACTGACACACGTTTGGAGGCATCTTACATTTGGGCTTCTGTTAAGCTAATGTGGTGTGGTTGTGGCAGTGGCAGGGGACAGCTGTCTGGGGTCCTTCCCCTCATACCCTATAGCTCCCATTGTTGGAGCTCCCACTATTAGCATTTTCCCTCAGTGGACTCACCCCCAAAAGCCTGCATAACGATGGGACAGTGTCCACGGAGATGGAGGTCGTCCGTGTCAGCCAAACGATTGTAAGGAAGATCTCCTTAAAAACACAGATTTGGATACCTGAGCAGCAGTCAACTCAGAATCCCTTTCTCTGTGTCCTTTTCGTTTTTCCTGGAGTGGTTTTCAAGAGGAGGAGCTCTTGTACTGTCCTCTGGAGCATTGGGGAAAGGTAGGGTGTTGTCACAGAGGCGGAGTGACGCTGTTTGTGTGGTACTTGGTACTGACATCCTGTAACGTGCTGGACAGTCTTACAGAGGGGGGAACGGCCCCTCCCACAGTGAGGGGACAGCTGCACCTTTCCTGAAGAAGAGCCGTCATCACGGTCCTGAACCGAAAGCCCAGGGCCCTTCTCAGTTCTGCTGTCTGGCGACAATACACTTCTCTTTAAGAGCATGTCTGCATTTTGCTTTCACGTTAGATCTGCTGGCCGACTTCAGCAAGTCATTCATCCAGTGCTCCCTTTGGTCCCATTTATAGTGTGAGGGTAGTAATAATTGACCTTTCAGGGCTGTGGTGAGGATTCAGCGGCATAGCATATATATGAAGTGCCTAATGCTCATAGGTGGGGAAGGAAATGGCAACCCACTCCAGTATTCTTGCCTGGAGAATCCTGTGGACAGAGGAGCCTGGGGGGCTGTCCTCTATGGGGTCGCACAGAGTCGGACACGACTGAAGTGACTTAGCAGCAGCAATGCCCATAGGAGCAGCTCAATAAATGGTTTTCTCCTTCTTTCCATGAATGGGATGCCCACTTTAGAAAAAGATGGAGAAATGAATCGTGTTTCTTCAAGACTGCAGAGACACTATTACAGTTCCTGCCTGCCCCTTCCACAGCAGACTGGCTGAAATCCCACTGGCTCTTTTTAGGAAAGAAGGGCAGGATGGAGCCTTCCTAAAGTGAGGTGGTTCCCCTTGGTGTGTACAACACGTGGGCCACAAGTGTTGTATGTGCAGTTCCTGGGCTTTCCTCTTTTGGGGTGCCAGTGTCTACCCAAGGGTAGAGAGGTTAGCGAGCAGAGCAAGTAGAAGGTGCCCTCAGCTGGTATGGGGTTGGGAGAGAGGGGCAGGGGTGGGCAGTGGGAGGGGAGGGAGTGCCAGGGCTGTGATCTCAGGCTAAGCTGGGAGCCATGAGGTCAGAGTCAAGCTATAGGTTACCCCTCGTCCCAGCCCAGGTGAGGATGGGGCCCATGTTCTGAAAGGCCCCTGAAACCTGGGTTAACAGAGGTTTAGCACAGGAGCAGAGCTCACTGCTGGTCTCAGAATAATATCTATATTCTTTCAAGTGGCTTTTAATTGCCTTACGGGGATCTGGCCAGAGTTCACCTCTTGTGTCACCCCCTTATAGACTATGCTTCAGGCACAGTGAAAGAATTTCCGTCCTTTTATCTCAGGGCTTGTTCTTCAGTCCTTCGTTTTGTCCCCTTTGGATGCTGTCTTCACCCTGCCCTTCTGCCTTCAACAGCCTTTCAGAACACCCCTTGACACTGATTTCTAGGGAAGCCACACTCCTCTCTGGATGTCTCTCCTATGTGTTTTCACTGTCCTAATTAAATTGTTGTTATTTGGTCACTCGGTCACATTCAACTCTTTGTGACCCCATGGACTGCAGTGCACCAGGCTTCCTTGTGTTTCACTGTCTTTTGGAGCTTGCTCAAACTCATGTACATTGAGTCAGTGATGCTATCCAACCATCTCTTCCTCTATCATCCCCTTCTCTGCCTGCCCTCAATCTTTCTCAGCATCAGGGTCTTCTCCAAAGAGTTGACTCTTCACATCAGGTGGTCAAAGTATTGGAGCTTTAGCATCAGTCCTTCCAATAAATATTCAGGGTTGATTTCCTTTAGGATTGACTGGTTTGATCTCTTAATTATATAACTAATCTTATAACTGTTTAGGTCACATTATGAAGTGTGAGTGAAGAGTATGAATATTGTACCCCAACTAAGATACACAAAGACTTTATTTTCCAATACTCAGCTTCATTTCTGGCTTCAAGCTCCATATCCACCAAGCTAGAGAAAACATTTAACCTCAGAACTTGCCTCCAGACCTTGTCCTCTCCCCTACCCATGGTTGAGCTATGGTTCCAGGATCCCAAGCAAGAGGAGGACCCTGCAGTCCTTGATTCTTGGTGCTTATAGGCTGTCCGTGAGGAGCTCACTGCACCTGCCTCTCTGGTCTCTCCCAGTCCAGCTTCTCCTTGCTCCTCACATGCTCCCCAGGAACATAGGAACCTTGCCAGGCTGATGGGGTCTTCCTGGCCTTGAAATTCCATACCATCGAGTCTGCTTACATCACTGAGGAACAGGGCAAGGATTTCTGCTCCCACCACCAAGGAACTTAATTCCTGGAGGCTTCACCTCCAGCACAAGGTGCTCTCCAGCCTATCTGGAGGGAGCTGTCCTGACCCTCCCTCCTCTCTCTTTCTTCCAACACAAACTACTTAAGCTTGGACTTTCTGTTCTGCTTTTTACTCCCTAGCAAATTCTGGGAATTCTCCAACCGGTTTAAGTCTTTGGGAAAACAAAGGATCCTCCTCTGAGGCCATGAGTACATACCTGACTTTCTATTTGAAGGTTGAATGCAGAGGAGAGAAGCAGAGGGGAGAAAAAGCCCTCTAATATCCCAAAACATTACCCAGCCGCAGGTGTCTGCCATTCACTGCTGAGCATAGAGGCATAGGCTAAGCCGGTATACAATGAAAACATAACCTGTTCTCACCCAGATTCTAGAATTTATCACACACCCTCAGAATTCTTTCACTACATTTACTCCAGCATTTATTTTGGGGCTGCTCATGTCTCTTGTTACCTCCACTAATATCCTTTAAATGTCTCCGCACCAGCCTAATCTGTTTCAACAAAACATTATGTCCAATTTTGAGTATTAAAAATAATGGAGGGACTTCCTTTGTGGGCCAGTGATTAATAGTTCACCTTCCAATGCAGGGGGCATGGGTTCGACCCCTAGCTGGGGAGCTAAGATCCCACCTGCCTCATGTCCAAAAATCCAGAACATAAACAACAGGAGTAGTATGGTAACAAATTAAAAATAACACAAATAATGGAAAGAAGGAAACCAAATCAAAACTCTGTTGCTAAAGACTGTGCATATATTGACTTATCTTTTCTGTAAAAGAAAAAAAAGTCCCCATTGCAGATCAAGATATGGAATAATTTCAATTTGTATTAGGGGAAAAGGAAATTTTTTCCACACATTCTTTTTTTTTTTTT
Organism: Capra hircus; assembly: GCF_001704415.2. Classification (NCBI taxonomy): domain Eukaryota; kingdom Metazoa; phylum Chordata; class Mammalia; order Artiodactyla; family Bovidae; genus Capra; species Capra hircus. The sequence goes on from NC_030808.1 coordinate 89,688,131, forward strand.
TTTTTGGTATCATTATTTTACTATCTTCCAGAAAGGAGAAAATAAACAGCAATAAATACATGAATTTAAAAGTTTTTATTTCTTCTTAAATTATGGGTTTTGTTGTTTTTAAAAATCAAATTCAATATTACAGCGTACAAAGTTCTTTTTTTTTAGAACGTGTAATGATCACTTAATGTCACTCATTTGTCTGTTCACACATGCAGTCTCTCTGGCAGCTGTCGGTGGCACCGCGCTTCCTGGGAGGCGCTTGCAGTGTGTTTATGTGCATATTAATGAAACTCTACAACTCTCCTCTTTTAACTTAAACGCTTTGCTGCCACTTCAGCTGATTATGGCTTTGGATAATTGCCACAGTGAATCTTGTATTTAGTAGAAACAAAATATATTGATGACAAACATGTTTCCTATCCAAAGCCAGAAAGATGGATCTGAATTCAGATTGTGCGGTAAAAACAAATATGTAAACTCATTAGAGAGGCAAGATGCAAATTTACAAAGCCTGAGGAAAATAATGAGGACAGCTTCAAATCTGAGGGAAGAGGCAGCATCAGGCCTTGTTATTGTGAAACCTGGCTTGAGCGTAGAATTTTCAGGGCCTGCTTGTGTGAAGGTGAATATTAAATTGTTGAGTCCTCTGGGAGGTGTCAGTGTAGGTGCCCAGTGACTGCGGTGGAGCAGCTAATGGGCTGGAATCACTGTGATCATGATTGTCATTCCTTGCTCTGTTTGCTTTGCACTCCTGCCTAAACAGAACCAATACTTTAAGGCCATGGGTTTCCTTTTATACTGGCTAGGCGACTGTCTTAGTCTGCTCCAGCCGCTGTGACAAAGCTACAACTCTCCCTAGACAGGGTGACTTAAACAGTAAACATTTAGTTTTCACAGTTTTGGAGGCTGAGATATCCAAGGTCACGATATAGGCAGACCCAGTGTCTTGTGAGGGCCTGTTTCCTGACTCATAGATGGCCATCTTCTTGCTGTGTCCACCTATGGTGGAAGCTGCAAGGGAGCTCTCTGGGGTTTCTTTTGTAAGGGTACTAATCCCATTCATGAGGATTCTATTTTCATGATCTAATCAGTTCCCAAAGTTCTCATATACCATCACTTTGGGGATTAAGTTTCAACATATTCATTTTTACGGAGACACATTCAGTTTAAAGCAGTGGATTTACAGTTTTTTAAAAAGTAGTTCATTTTTCACATACTATGAATCCTAAAGGAAATCTGTTTTGAATATTCATTGGAAGGACTGATGCTGAAGCTGAAGCTCCAGTACTTTGGCCACCTCATGCAAAGAACTGACTCATTGGAAAAGACCCTGATGCTGGGAAGGATTGAAGGTGGGAGGAGAAGGGGATGACAGAGGATGAGATGGTTGGATGGCATCACTGAGGTAATGGACATGAATTTGAGTAGGCTCTGGGAGTTGGACAGGGAGGCCTGGCATGCTGCAATCCATGGGGTTGCAAAGAGTTAGACATGACTGAGCCACTGAACTGAACTGATGCACCTGCTACTGCTGCTGCTGCTGCTAAGTCGCTTCAGTTGTGTCTGACTCTGTGTGACCCCATAGACAGCAGCCCACCAGGCTCCCTCGTCCCTGAGATTCTCCAGGCAAGAACACTGGAGTGGGTTTCCATTTCCTTCTCCAATGCATGAAAGTGAAAAGTGAAAGCAAAGTCGCTCAATCGTGTCCGACTCCTAGCAACCCCATGGACTGCAGCCTACCAGTCTCCTCCGCCCATGGGATTTTCCAGGCAAGTGTACTGGAGTAGGTTGCCATTGCCTTCTCTGAACTGATGTACCTAAGCTCAGTTAAATGTTCTGCAAATGCAGGTGTCTAAAACCAAGCCTCCAGGACTACAATGAGAGAGGGAGAGAGCGAGAGAGGCTAACTTCTAATTATAGGCCAGCTTCTAATTATCTTTATCATAGGCTAACTTCTAATTATCTCTGAAGCCCTACCGGAAAAGTGACTTATGTGGTAGGCCAAATAATGACTTCTCAAAAGACTTCCATGTCCTAACCCTTGGTACCTGTGAGTATTACCTTGTATGACAAGAACCTAGAACTTTGAAGATATAACCAAGGAGACTGAGGTGGGAAGATGATCCTGGATCATCCAAGTGGGTGCAAAATGCCATCATATGTACCTTTAAAAGAGGGAGGCAGACGACACGGAAGAGGGGAGAGCTGCGTGACTATGGAACGGGAAGTGGAGGGGTCTCTGTCTCATGCTGCCTGTCCTGTCCTGTCTCTACAGGGGTAGAGTTCAGACTTGACAGAGCTATGATCATTCCAGAGCCTGGCCGGGCCTGCTTTCCCAGCCTCATCTCCTCCTGCTCACTGACACGTAACTTCACTGTGAACCAAAATCATGCCTGTCCCAGGGGCATGGCATGGTGTCTTGTTTGGTTTTGTTCCGCTGCTCCTGATCCTCTTTACAAGTTACTTTCTCTGCATTTGAAGCTGTTTTCTCTCATCTCCGCTTCCCCAAACCCCTTATCCTTCTAGAATCTGATCAAATGTCACTTCTCTCAAGCATCCCACCGCTGTGTTGAATAACTTATCAGAAATCTGATTGTGTTTAGCTTTCCCTTGTATTTTTATTTCAGTCAATGGCATGACTCTTTTCCTGTGTGGATTCTGTGTCTTTTCATCTGGCCTTGAAATGGAAGCAGAAAGTGTTCTGTTAAGAAAGGCATTCAACAAATACGATGCAATAAGCAAATAACACCCAGCGATGACTGAATAAACTCTAATCATTTACTGAGAGCTCAACGGCCAAGCAAGCATGCTGTGCAGTAGGATCGTTGTGTGGGTGGGAACATGCCACAGGGCTTGTGGGATCCTTGTTCTCCGACCAGGGATTGAATCTGTGCCCACGGAAGAAAAGACATGGAGTCCTAACCACTGGAGCTCCAGGGAATATCCCAGCGTGAGTGAAACATCGAGCAGTTGATCTCATAGGATGCAGCATTCACATCCTAGTCAATGAAACCTCTTAACGATTTCCCCCTCTCCTTGCTTGAGTCTGGCATTGGACTGACTTAACAAAATGGTCAAATACACAATAAAATAGCTCAGAGTTTGGAAATGTACCAAGGGTCAGGCTGTGGTTTCACCTTTATCGTGTCATGGCTCTGGGGTCAAGACTGTACACATTGGTGACAACTGGCTGGATGTTGTCACTCTTGGTCATTGTGGGAAGAGGTAAATCCTGAGACAGTGAGAGATTGGCACCAGTGAGGGGAGGACTTCTTACCTACCAGGACTGGCAGTAAACTGGATCCACCCTGCCAGGCCGGAAGAAGCCTAGATGGTTTTAGGAGGGGGACTGAGCTGCTGCTGGCCGTCTGGAGGTGAGCCGAGGAATATAGGCAGAGCCAGTCTCTGCTTTCTGGCGGCACTGACATTATGGACCTGACAAATGCCTGTTAGCTTCTGAGAGCAAGGTTAGTCATCAGTCAGATCCACTTATACCTGAAACCTACCTGCCCCGCATTGATCAAGCTCCCTTTCACTGCCTTTATAAAAATGTGCGTTTTCCACAAGCCTCAAGTAGCCTAGTTAATAAGATATTTGCCCTAGCTGTGTTGTAGGAGCTTGGCGTCAGCTGTGTCCAGTTGGATCTCCAGCCGATTAAGACTGATTAAGACCACCGTCCCTCTGAATAGGCATGGGCAATGACTGCTGGGTGATCTTTTGACGTTAGAGGCTGAAGCTCCACCTTCTGCTCAAGTTAACTGCTATTTTTTTAGAGCTTATGTCTCATGGAGGAGCCAGGAGCTTGGTTGCATCTGCACAAGATGGGATGACCACACCTTTTCCCTCTCTCCAATTACCTCTCCCGGTGCTTGCGGCACCTGGGCTTTCTTCCAGGAGCCCTGTGTATGCGGCAGGCAGAGCTCCACGCTAGGCTGCGAACTTCGGCATCTCAGGGTTTGGATTGCTGCGCATTGGCCACCAAAACTGGTTTGTTATCTCTTCGAACATAGCCAGGGCCTGGCAGATGCTGGTGAAGTCTTCCGGTTGCCTGAAGATGTGCAGTTTTTGGCTTCATCGGTGACGGTAAGAGTAACTTGGGATGTAAATGAACAGCCCTGGGGATATTTGAACATGGGAGCAGGGAGTTTGGGAATGACGAAACATTCTGCTAATCTGGGTGTATGAGGTCTTCTATTTGGCACACTTTGTGAACAGATTTGTTAATCCTAAGCTAGCAAAGGTGGATCTTTGGACAAATAAAATTGATCGGATTGTTCAGCTTTCCAAGGGGGTTTCATCAGATTTGCAAATTTCTTCCCATGGTACCAGAAACTGCCAGATGATACTCTCTGGTATTTTCTCCTCCTCTCCCAACATTTATTTCCTGGTCACATGGTGAAATTTGAGCCAGTGGACCCCTAAGTAGGACTAATATGTGTATCTTCCAAGTACTGTTTGTAAAAAAGAAGCAACTAAGCTTGGACTTTGGTGTTTTTTTTTCCTCTCCATGAGCTGTTTCATTGATGTAATGTTGACCCAGCTTCAACAGGGAGGGTAATGCCCTCCAATGATGCTGAACAACACAGTAGAAAGAACCTGAGCTCCTGGAGAAGTCTCGCTTAGATCTCCCCAGCTGTTTCATGAGAGAGAAATAGAAGTCAGTCTTGGTGAAGTTACTTATTTTTGGCATCTTGTTTTTGCAGTGTCATTCTAGTTAATACAGATATCAGTACTTACCATTATAAAACATTAAATATGTGGTATGGCCCTAGATATTAGAGAGTCAGTTCAGTTTAGTCGCTCAGTCATGTCCGACTCTTTGCGACTCCATGAATTGCAGCACGCCAGGCCTCCCTGTCCATCACCAACTCCCAGAGTTCACCCAAACTCATGTCCATCGAGTCGGTGATGCCATCCAGCCATCTCATCCTTTGTCGCCCCCTTCTCCTCCTGCCCCCAATCCGTCCCAGCATCACAGTATTTTCCAATGAGTCAAGTCTTGGCATGAGGTGGCCAAAGTATTGGATGTTAGAGAGTAGGCAGTGGGAAAAACAGAAATTTCAGATATTGGGAAGCTGATGAACTTTGTACTGTCAAGGTAACATTTGGTAAGATTGTCTTCAATATTTAGAAGACAGACCCCATGTCTATATAATCATTAGCTCTACAGAAAGCAGTTGGAAGGAGCCAGGTTATTTATATGTTGGCTGTTCTTTGCTGCTTGCCACAGGTGATTATTAGAAATTAGCCCAGGCAAGAATTGGCTAATTAAAAGCAGAAAGATAATGGAACCCATGTGTTGGAAAAGTCAACTGTTATTGATCCCACAAAGGCAAAAAATGGTTACCGGGTGTGCTCTTCAAAGTCCTCCTGTTAAAAGATTCTCAACCAAACAAGGGAAATTAGTCCTAGCAATAAAGATCAGATTAAGTCTAGTGTGTCAGATGGCCACAAGGGAGTGGCCTTTTTTTTTCTTTGATTTTTACTTTATTTGGTTGTGCCAGGTCTTATTTGTGGAATGTTGGATCTGTGATTTTTGTTGCAACAGGCAGACTCTTAGTTGCAGCAGATGGGAGCTAGTTCCCTGAACAGGAATCCAGCCTGGGCCCCCTGCATTGAAAGCATGGAATCCCAGCCCCTGGACCACCGGGGAAGTCCCAGGAGTTGCCTTTCAAGTGAGGAAGAGTGATGGCTAAGCTCAGAAGCCAGGAAATATGGTGGGCTTAAGAATTCATGGCCAGTACAGAACTCTGGGTGTTACGGATACATTAATCAAACCAGAATAAAAAGATCAGAACTCTGTCTTTTATTCAAGCAAACTTTATTGCCAAACAAACCATGGACTTGTGATTGTTCAATCCTAATGTAATCCTCAGGCACCTAAAACTGCAATAGGAAGCAGTCTAAAAGAAAGTGAGCATTCCTGAGGAGGGCTCACAAAAGAAACGCCTCCAATCCTCACTGTGGCTGTGAGGGGCAAGGGACAAGGAAGAAACACTGAGGCAAAGACACCAGTTCAGAGCAGAATGGGCAAGGGGATGCCTCCCAGAAAACAAAACCAAGGTCTAACCATGAAAATACTCCACTGTGTTTGCTACATCCAAAACACTTCCCTTTGGTACAGGCCTCCCTTATAAACAGGCCTTTTACTATTTTCTTTAAGGCAGTTAAGGGTAACAAGGAAAACTGAGTATTCAGTTTGTTAAAAATTATGAGCCTATTCTTTTCTACTGTGGCTTATCAACGAATATTGAATATAATTCCCTGCGCTTACAGTAAAATATAAAATATATATGTGTAATTGAATCACTTTGCTGTACGGGAGAAATTAATACAACATTGAAAGTCAACTATATTTCAATAAAGAATGATTTTTTAAAATTAGCCTAAATTAATCCCCATGCCAAAGAGATATTTTGGGGTGGCAAATTTTGCTCCTCTGAGTTTCATCGGTAAATGTCTATTGAATGAACACATGAAAACTATTCTGGATTATGCGTGACTGGTTTCTTTCCCTTAAATTTAGTTTATTTATTATTATTACTTTTCACCTGCACCGGGTCTTCATTGCTGTGAGCGCTTCCTCTAGCTGCGGTGAGTGGGGACCTCTAACACTGCTCTCATCATGGCGTAAAGGCTTCTCACTGTGGTGGCGTCGCTAGTTGTGGAGCGCAGGCTCTAGGTGTTGGCTTCCGTAGTTGCAGCCGCGGAATCAGTAGTTGTGGAGTGCAGGCTTAGTTGCTCTATGGCATGTGGGATCTTCCTAGACCAGGGATTGAACCTGTGTCCCATACTTTGGGAACATCGAGTCTTATCCACTGGGGAAGTCCACGTGGCTGGTTTCTAAAGTGAGATGTGTATGTTGCTTAAGACCTGGAACTTTTCTCATAGTGTTACCTGAGTGACCGTTGCCCCAGATGAGAGAAACTAGGTGTCAGTCTGTTCAGGCTGCTGGAACCGAATAACCACAGAATAAGTAGCTCCCTGGAGAAGGGACTGCCAAACCATTTCGGTATTCCTGCCTCAAGAACCCCATGAACAGTGTGAAAAGGCAAAAAGATACGACACTGAAAGAGGAACTCCCGAGGTCAGTAGGTGCCCAATATGCTACTGGAGATCAGTGGAGAAATGAAAGGATGGAGCCAAAGCAAAAACAACACCCAGTTGTGGATGTGACTGGTGGTAGAAGCAAGATTTGATGCTGTAAAAGAGCAATGTTGCATAGGAACCTGGAATGTTAGGTCCATGAATCAAGGCAAATTGGAAGTGGTCAAACAGGGGATGGCAAAAGTGAACATCAACATTCTAAGAATCAGAGAACTAAGATGGACTGGAATGGGTGAATTTAACTCAGATGACCATTATATCTACTACTGTGGGCAGGAATTCCTTAGAAGAAATGGAGTAGCCATCATGGTCAACAAGAGAGTCCGAAATGCAGTACTTGGAGGTAGTCTCAAAAATGACAGAATGATCTCTGTTCATCACCAAGGCAAACCATTCAATATCATGGTAATGCAAGTCTATGCCCCAACTGAATGCTGAAGAAGCTGAAGTTGAACAGTTCTATGAAGACCTATAAGACTTTCTAGAATTAACACCCCCCAAAAGATGTCCTTTTCATTATAGGGGACTGGAATGCAAAAGTAGGAAGTCAAGAAACACCTGGAGTAACAGGCAAATTTGGCCTTGGAGTACAAAATGAAGCAGGGCAAAGGCTAATAGAGTTTTGCCAAGAGAATGCATTAGTCATAGCAAATACCCTCTTCCAACAACCCAAGAGAAGACTCTATGCATGGACATCACCAGATGGTGAATACTGAAATCAGACTGATTATATTCTTTGCAGCCAAAGATGGAGAAGCTCTATACAGTCAGCAAAAACAAGACCGGGAGCTGACTGTGGCTCAGATCATGAACTCCTTATTGCCAAATTCAGACTTAAATTGAAGAAAGTGGGGAAAACCACTAAACTATTCAGATATGACCTAAATCGAATCTCTAAAGATTATACAATGGAAGTGAGAAATAGATTTAAGGGGCTAGATCTGATAGACAGAGTGCCTGATGAACTATGGATGGAGGTTTGTGACAGTGTACAGGAGACAGAGATCAAGACCATCTCCAAGAAAAAGAAATGCAAAAAGGCAAAATGGTTGTCTGAGGAGGCCTTACAAATAGCTGTGAAAAGAAAAGAAGCAAAAAGCAAAGGAGAAAAGGAAAGATATACCCATTTGAATGCAGAGTTCCAAAGAATAGCAAGGAGAGATATGAAAGCCTTCCTCAGCGATCAATGCAAAGAAATAGAGGAAAACAATAGAATGGGAAAGACTAGAGATCTCTTCAAGAAAATTAGAGATACCAAGAGAACATTTCATGCAAAGATGGGCTCAATAAAGGACAGAAAGAGTATGGACCTAACAGAGGCAGAAGATATTAAAAAGAGGTGGCAAGAATACACAGAAGAACTATACAAAAAGATCTTCATGACCCAGATAGTCATGATGTGATCACTCACATCAAGCCAGACATGCTGGAACGTGAAGTCAGGTGGGCCTTAGGAAGCATCTCTACGAACAAAGCTAGTGGAGGTGATGAAATTCCAGTTGAGCTATTTCAAATCCTAAAAGATAATGCTGTGAAAGTGCTGCACTCAATAAGCTAGCAAATTTGGAAAACTCAGCAGTGGCCATAGGACTGGAAAAGGTCAGTTTTCATTCCAATCCCTAAGAAGGCAATGCCAAAGAATGTTCAAACTACCACACAATTGTACTCATCTCACACTCTAGCAAAGTAATGCTCAAAATTTTCCAAGCCAGACTTCAACAATATGTGAACCATGAACTTCCAGATGTTCAAGATGGATTTAGAAAAGGCAGAGGACCCAGAGATTAAATTGCCAACATCCACTGGATTGTAGAAAAAGCAAGACAGTTCCAGAAAAACATCCATTTCTGCTTCATTGATTATGCCAAATCCTTTGACTGTGTCGATCACAATAAACTGTGGAAAATTCTGAAAGAGATGGGAATACCAGACTACCTGACCTGCCTCTTGAGAAACCTGTACGCAGGTCAGGAAGCAACAGTTAGAACTGGACATGGAACAACAGACTGGTTCCAAATAGGAAAAGGAGTATGTCAAGGCTGTATATTGTCACCCTGCTTATTTAACTTCTATGCAGAGTACATCATGAGAAATGCTGGGCTGGAGGAAGCACAAACTGGAATCAAGATTGCTGAGAGAAATATCAATAACCTAAGATATGCAGCGGACACCACCCTTATGGCAGAAAGTGAAGAGGAACTAAAGAGCCTATTGATGAAGTGAAAGAGGAGAGTGAAAAAGTTGGCCTAAAGCTCAACATTCAGAAAACAAAGATCATGGCATCTGGTCCCATCACTTCATGGGAAACAGATGGAGAAACAGTGGAAACAGTGGCACACTATTTTTCTGGGCTCCAAAATCACTGCAGATGGTGATTACAGCCATGAAATGAAAAGACACTTACTCCTTGGAAGAAAAACTATGACCAACCTAGACAGCATATTCAAAAGCAGAGACATTACTTTGACAACAAAAGTCTGTCTAGTCAAGGCTACGGTTTTTCCAGTAGTTGTGTATGGATGTGAGAGGTGGGCTACAAAGAGAGCTGAGCACTGAATTAATGCTTTTAAACTGTGGTGTTGGAGAAGACTCTTGAGAGTCCCTTGGACTGCAAGGAGATCCAACCTGTCCATCCTAAAGGAAATCAATCCTGAATGTTCATTGGAAGGACTATTGTTGAAGCTGAAACTCCAATAATCTTGCCACCTGATGCAAAGAGCTGACTCACTTGAAAAGACCCTGATGCTGGGAAAGATTGAGGGCAGGAGGAGAAGGAGACAACAGAGGATGAGTTGGCTGGATGGCATCACTGACTCAATGGACATGAGTTTGAGTAAACTCCGGGAGTTGGTGATGGACAGGGAGGCCTAACCTTGCAGTCTATGGGGTGGCAAAGAGTCAGATACGACTGAGCGACTGAACTGAACTGAATGAATAGATATTTATTCCTCATAGTTCTGGAAGCTGAAAGTCCAAGATGAAGGCTGCCAGCCAGCAAGTGGAGGTGAGAGCCCTCTGCCAGCTTGCAGATGGCATGGTGTCCTCACATGGCAGAATGGCCCAGGGGGCTGCGTGCTCCTTTTTTATGATTGCCTGAGTCCCATTCATGAGGGCAGAGGCATCACCTCCTATTGCCGTCACCTTGAAAGATGGGTTTTTGACATGAATTTAGGGGGACACAAGTATTAAGCCCACAGCAATAGGTCTTAGATATGATTCTGAAAGGCCATGTGCAAGCTAAGTCACTTAAGTTATGTCTGACTCTGTGCGACCCCATGGACTGTAGCCCACAAGACTCCTCTGTCCATGGGATTCTCCAGGCAAGAATACCGGAGTGGGTTGCCTTTTCCTTCTCCAGGGGATCTTCCCAACCCAGGGATTGAATCTGAGTTTCTTATGTCTCCTGCATTGGCAGACAAGTTCTTTACCACTAGTGCCACTTGGGAAGCCCCGAAACCTCATCTCTGGGGGGAATGTTAAGCTAAAATAGAATGCTGAGTAGGTAAAACTGTCTGTAGTTCCTCTGGTCACTGTTCTCATGCACTGTCACACCTGCAGCATTCACAGTCTTGACTGTTTCCTTTCAGAGATCTTAATTTAGTCTGCAGGACTTCTTCTAGCACATCTAAGTAATTTCCAAGCATAATGGAACAAATCAATGTGAGATCCCCTGTAGGTCCCAAACCCTCCAAAATGTACCAGACGTTAGTAAGAAGACATCTCTTAAAGTCATGCTTAGACTGGCTCCCTCTGGTTGAAATCTCACACCAATGTCTTCCCACAGGAGCTGCACACGTTGTAGTATGGTGATATCCATGAACCCAATTACTGACAGAGACAGAGGTAGATTACAGTCTGCTGCTAAGTTGCTTCAGTCGTGTCCGACCCTGTGTGACCCCATAGAAGGCAGCCCACTAGGCTTCTCTGACCCTGGGAGTCTCCAGGGAAGAACACTGGAGTGGGTTGCTATTTCCTTTTCCAACGCATGAAAGTGAAAGTGAAAGTGAAGTCACTCAGTCGTGTCCGGCTCTTAGCGACCCATGGACTGCGGCCTACCAGGCTCCTCCATCCATGGGATTTTCTAGGCAACAATACTGGAGTGGGGTGCCATTGCCTTCACTGAGATTACAGTCTACAAATATTTATTTAGGGACTCCTATGTGACCCAGTGGCTAATACAGATAACTAGATCCCACATGCCATAAACAAGAGTCCACCTGCCACAGCTAACGATGACACATGGTGCAACTAACACCCAGTGCAGCCAAAGAGATAAAAATAAATATTTTAAAAATACTTATAATTCTGTCCTCACTGTATTACCCTTATTTTACAAGGAGGTTTCCTGATGATGGAAGTCTTGGGGAATAGGTGGGCTTCCTGTGTGGGATCTATCAGAACCCCTCCAAGTTCACTTCTTCCCCCCAACAGTGCCTCTAACACTTTCTTGCCTTTACTCCTAAGTGTGGGATGGTGACCTTAGTTAGTCTCCATCGACTGTCCTCAGATGTGTGGTGATGGTGACACAGAATGAACGCTAGACCCAGTTGCCCTTTTGTTGGCAACTAGCACTGAATCTTGCCCTGAGTGTGAAAGGAAATCAGTGCCTGAAAGTGTCTCATTGTTCTTCAGTTGTTCTAGTTTATAACAGCCTCTTGTGATCTTAAAGCCTTCTCAAGTAGACTCCAGTGATCAGATTCTGAAAGAATTGAAATTTAGAATGTTCCTATCACCTTGGACTCCACCCCCCACCCCCTGTCCACAGTACGCTGTTAGGATGAGGCTGTCTAGTTTCAAATTAGCCCAGACTCCCTTTCTTTTCCATGCGTTGGGTTTACTCGTGTTCTTGCAACATTTGACAGCTTGTCCACCCCTGCTTTTTTTTCATCACTCCTGTTCTGGAGGCGAGAATTTGTAGAGGTCTCAACTAATGTATTCAAGTGAACATCCCCCTTTGACTTCGCTTTTTTTCCTTTGCGAATAAATGCATGGCCTGTATGATTTGGTATTGTGTTCCATGGCTTTGGGTGACATAATTTAATTTTTTATGCTCACATGCAAATAAGCATCATCCAATAATAAAAAGTGGTAGACATACTTGAATGGAAAGCTTTGATAATTATACAATCTTTAAATTAATTAATGAGCCAAAGGCAGCTAAACATTAGCATTTAGAAAGATCTCTACAGCATTAGCTACTAATGAGTTCATTTAGATCCATCATGCAACTCGTTTTGGAAAGCACAGACCATATTTAATCATATTCAATCATATCTAATATTGAAATTATGAACACAAGGCATTGCTGAGTGTGAAATTACCATAGAATTTTTATTGTTAAATATATTTCTTGTTGGTACTCCTAGATGAATGATAATTTGACAAAGTAGGTAATCTGCATACAGTGGGCCATTTATGGAATAATAAGGAATTCTAGGCTCTCTTGATTTGTGTTGATCATTCACATACAGATTCTAAATTCATTTCCCCCAGCTGCTTCAGAGGTTCTCCTGACTTCAGGCAAGAAGGATGCCCTTTTGGACTTCTTTTTCCTCTGAGTCTACAGTTTCTTTTTCTTTTTTTTTGAGAGGACAGAAAATTTTAGAAATGTATTTCAGCAATCGACTAATATCATTAAAAATTAAAAAATTAAAATGTAATAATAATACGAAACCAGCCTTCCTGCACCACTTGATGAAATTATATGTAGCTGTGGTCACAGGATATTCAAAGATTCAGCTTTAGTAGATTTCGCCGAACAGTTTTTCACAGTAGTTGTACTAATTTGCATTCTCACCAGACATATGTGAGCTAGGTACCTCTTAATACAATTAAATTGTTTCTTCTAGCTATGTACACTACAACAGTGGCCAGCTGCCAGATATAGGATTGTACTGTTTATCTTCCCTTTTAAAACTCATGCTATTAGTTATGCAAACACCGGCTTCTGCAGTAGCTTCAGTTTATTTCTCACTCACTAAACAGTTCAGTGTGGGAGAATACCCGGCAAGGCAATCTCCTCTCCTCTGAGCAGTGATTCAGGGATTCAGAATTATTGCATTTAGTGGCTCCACCATATTTGACATGTGTCTTCCAATGTGAGCCTGAGTTTAGACATCCAGAGGAGTATGGAGAAGGCACACTGTCTTTTAACTATCTCAGCCACAAAGTGACACATTTTTTTCTGTTCACATACCCTTAGTAGGAAAAAGTCACATGCTACATCTTTGCATCTCCTCCCTCTTGGGGAGGGGGCAAGCAGGAGAGGAAAAGTTCTGGGCTAGGCAGCTGATTCTATTAATAATTCTACGCTTAGACAAAGGGGCACAAATACCTGCTGTGCAGCTGTGTTTGCCATGCGTGGCTTGGTGTTCTTGTATTTCCCTCTCTCAGAAACTGTCCTCAGGAGCCCTGGCTGAAAGCAGTGATGACAGATCAATTGAAGAATCTTAGAAAACGTGATGGAAGGATTTGTCATGGAAAAACATAACCCACTGAGACCCAGATCATAGAAGAAATACTTTATAAATGCTTGTAGGCTGTGAGCCTCTGTCTGCATGGTAACATCTTAAATACTCCTCTCACTGTTTGACAGCTTTCTCATAACTCTGAACCAGAACTCAGTAAGGAGGAGGTGGAGAATGATTTGCAGGGAAATCACTGCAAATTGATTTGAAATCACCACCAAGTGAGGCTGCAGAATGGCACATTCGTTTTCTGTGATCTCATCCAGTGTGCTGATAGATCCTCAGTAAGCAACAGGCATTCAATATTTGAGAGTCCTGATCAAAGGAAGGTCTTGGATTTGGACCTGGAGAAAGCTTCAGGTCAGGCCGGACTTGGTCATATCCAACACCTATGTCTTAAGCATAAGACAAAAGTACAGATCACATGCATCTGAGGTAGCAAATGGGAGAAAGGTGGAGGGCCCAGCATCCATCATCTATTCTGAGGTCATGATGATTTTGTTCTACAAGATAAAAGGGTATGAGGTTTATGACTGAAAGTATTAGCATAGGAAGGGAAAGTAGCAGTTTCTGTCCCAGGTAACAGACAGAGCTATCTGGCTAAGACCTACTTATCTCCCGTTTCTCTGAATCATAACCGGAGCCACCTGTGTACGTTAATAGGCTCGCTTCCTTTTCATCTGCTTCCTGAAATGTCTGTTATGTTATGAGGATGTTTTTGGTTGAATGAATTTTGAGGTTTTAAAAATGAGTAAGTTGCCATGTGGTGCTGAAATCTGTATGCATAAGAGGTGGTTTGGGGGGAATGGTGGGGGAGGGTGGAGAAGTTTCTAGAAACAACAGCTACATATATGGAATACTATGCAGTGTGCAGTTACTATGAGCTACACACTTTATCTGCAGTATTCCCTTTAATCCTCATGTGAAGAAGGAAAATGAGATTCAGGGAGGTGACTGCTTGTGACCACTCAACTAATAGGAGGAGTCACAATATGAGTTGATTCTGCCTCCCAGTCACAGGAGCTTCCCAGGTGGCACTAGTGGTCAAGAGTCTGCCTGCCAGTGTAGGAGATGCAAGAAATGAGGGTTTGCTCGCTGGGTCAGGAAGATCCCCCGGAGAAGGGATAGGCTATGCACTCCAGTAGTCTTGGGCTTCCCTGGTTGCTCAGCTGGTAAAGAATCCGCCTGCAACACAGGGGACCTGGGTTCGATCCCTGGGTTGGGAAGACCCCCCTGGAGAAGGGAAAGGCTACCCACTCCAGTATTCTGGCCTGGAGAATGCCATGGACTGTATAGTTCATGGGGTCACAAAGAGCTGGACACAACTGAGCGACTTTCACTTTCTACACGCGCTAGTAAGAAAGTAAGCAGTGGATCAAAATCCTCTCCAGCTTTCACAATTAAAAGGTTAGCCAGCCGAGGGCGTCTGTTCCAAGTTTTTCTGCCACACCACTGGAAAGATAAAAGCTTGTTTTCTAGAACCGTAGCATACAGCCATCCATAAAGCGGGGCGCCGGTCACAGTAACTGTCTTTCAAGTGATGGATGGTAGTGGTGTTTGGGAGCTACTCTGGCGTTATTTGTTTTGAAAGTGCACGGACCAGCTGAGTTTCACAACCATTAGGAGTATTGGGTTGTTACAATAAATATCAATAAAAAATACAATGGCTTCAAGGAACCAGTGGATTTTAGAAAAGGTGGCTTTAATGGCTGCACACTGTATGTCAGGTTGCCTCAAAATGATAAATTATTTACCAGTGAGAGAGGCAAATTAATTCTGTAGTAAAAGAGACTTTAATTTGTTACCCAGGCTGAAGGAAACTGGAAATATCAAACTGTAACTCTATCAGGAGTTTGTTTCTTTTAGATACCTTATTTTGCTCACCAAAATATTGGCCAGTATTTGACCTCTGCCAGACAGTTGTACCAATTTAGGGAACATTTATGTTTTTCAGTTCCTTTCCATCTGTTTTCAATCTCAGTGTGCTGAATTCCACAACACACTTAATTAGAATTGCTTTATTAGAGGCATTAGACCCTGTTAAAAATTTAAGCCTGCAGTTGTACTAAACATATATTGCATATTTATTTAGGGCTGGTGGATACCCTATGAAACAATGCAGATGTGAGATACATCCATTATTTCAGAAAGTTCATTGGACAGCCTTGTCTTCATCCTGTCCAAAGGCATAAGCAAATGTGCAGGAGGAAGGCTTTCTTTTAAAAAGTCTTGGCCTGGGAGACTCCCCTGGTGATCCAGGTTAAGACTCCATGTTTCCAATACAGGAGGCCCTGGTCAGGGAACTAGGATTCCACAAGCTACAGCCAGAAAAAGACAAAAAGAAAACTGTCTCGGCCTGGACATGGCACACATCACTTCTGCTCACTTTTGTTGGTAGAAATATGTCTTTTGAGCTTCTGTGTGATGGGGCCTGGTGTCCTAGTCCATTTGGGCTGCTGTAACAAAAATACCAGGGACTGGGTGGTTTATATGACAGATGTTCGTTTTGCACGGTTCTGGGGTCTGAGAACTTCAAGATGAAGGGGCCAACAGGCTGCATGTCTGGTGAGGACGTGCTTCTGGATTCAGAGGTGCTGTCTTCTCACTGCGTCCTCATGTGGTGGAGGGAGTGAGAGAGCTCTCTGGGGTTGCTTTTATAAGGACATTAATGCAGCTCATGAGACTTCCCCATGACCTAATCACCTCCCAAAGGCCCCATCTCCAGATACCATCACATTAGGGTGTAGGTTTCAACATATGAATTCTGGGGGAGGGGACACTAGCCTGATTTTGGGGCTGCAGCACCTGAATAGCTACAGTCCTATACCATGGACTGAATTTTATGGGGCCATAACCATTACCACTAAGCAAGTTTAATAATGCAGACATGGTCAGAGGAAAAGCCTCTGGAGTCAGGCTTGGATTCAAGTCCTTCTTCTGCCACTTCCAAACTGACATTGAACAAGTAGGATGTACGGACTCAGCTTTGTCATTCTTAAAAGGCAACAGTGATGATACCTAATTCCTAGGACATTTGCCACGATTAAGTATTAAAATGTATATCCTATAGAAGTGCAAATGTGCTTTGAAGTTCAAATGTGTGCACACATGTGACATTGTCTCACGGATCACAGCTCTTCACCGGTCCCTGCAGCCTTGCTTTTTGCTGTGTGACTTTGCGGTCTCATTTCCTGCCCCTTGACTCTGGAGTGACCCCGTGACTTGTTCTGGCCAGTGGGATGAGGTGAGGATGTCACTGTGCCAGTCCTGAGCCTAGGTTATAAGAAACCTTGTGGGTTTCTGCCATCATGAGAAATCTGCTTAGGGTAGCTTGTTGATCCCAGGAAGAGGTTGGTGGCTACATGAAAAAATGGTACTAGTTGAACCGGCAGCTTAGACCACCTCTACCTTGAGCAGAGGCATGATCTAAGTAAATGTCTATTATTGTATAGTAGAGAGGTATTGTTGCTTGCTGATTGTTGTTTTAATGAAAGTAAACAGCTACAACTAGTTTATTCATCTATGTCTATTCACTTGAACAACTTTTGACAATTAATAGAATCTAAAATACTAAACAGCAGTAAAGGCAAAGTTTGGCTTGAGTTTTAAAAATATTTTTAAAATATTTCTTCTTACATTGTCTGGTACTTTTCATATGGTGACTCAAATAGTAAATAGTGATAACAAATGAGACAAGATAAAACAAGAGAGGAATAATTATTAATTTTTAATTAATAATTTTCCCCCTTAATTTTTTAAAATTGAACTCTGGTTGAATTAGAATATTGTGCTTCAGGTATACAGCACTGGGAGAATTTTTTCCTAGATAATTTTCCCTCATGTGTTGTTAAAAGGTAGTGGTTATAATTCCATGTGCTACACAGTGAAACCTTGTTGCCTGTCTGTTAGATACGTAGTAGTTTGTATCTGTATCTGTTAATCCCATACTCCTAATTTGCCCCTCCCCAGCTCCTTCCCTCTCTGGTACGTAAATTTGTTTTCTGTCTGTGAGTCTGTTCCTGTTTTGCATGTAGACGCACTGGTATCATTTTTTAGATTCCACATATAAGTGATATCATAAAATAGTCTTCTCTCTCTTAGTGACATGTTTCACTAAGCCTAATATTCTTTAGGTCCATCCGTGTTGCTGTAAATGGCATTATTTCATTCTCTTTTGTGACTGAGTGATACTCCATTGTATATATATATCATATCTTAAGTCAGTCATCTGTGGATGGGCAGTTGGATTGTTTCCTTGTTTCCGCTATTATAAATAGTGCTATTATGAACATTGAAGGTGTGTCTTTTCAAGTTTGAGTTTTCCTTTTCTCCCAGATACATATTGAGGAGTGAAATTGCTGGATCATACGATAGTTCTGTTTTTAGTTTTTTAAGGAACTTCCATACTGTTTTACATAGGGGCTGCACCAGTTTATATTTTCAAAAGTGTAAGAGAGTTCCCTTTTCTCCATACCCAGCATTTATTATTTGTAGACTTTTTGATAATAGCCATTCTCACTGCTGTAAGGCGATGCCTCATTGTGGCTTTGATTTACATTTCCCTAATAATCAGCAATATTGAGCATTTTTTCATGTGCCTGTTGGCCTTCTGTATATCTTCTTTGGAGAAATGTCTTTTTAGGCCTTCTGCCCATTTTTTTGATAAGGTTGTTTGTTTATTTTTTTATATTGATTGTATGAGCTGTTTGTATATTTTGGATATCAACCCTTTGTCAGTTACATCATTTGCAAATATTTTCTTCCAGTCTATAAGCTGTCTTTTTGTTAATAGTTTCTTTTCTGTTGTGCTTTTAAGTTTGATTAGGTCCCATTTATTTTCACTTTTATTTCATTTGGCTTGGGAGACTGTGTGACCAGGGTTTTTAGGTTAAGTGCTAGATTGTAAATATTTTCAAGTTTGCAACTTCTCAGCTCTGCCTTTGTGGTGTGAAAGTAGCCACAGACAATATGTAAGCAGATGAGTGTAACTCTGCTTTGTTGCTGATGTTTAGTCCCTAAATCATGTCCAACTCTTTGCAACTCCATGGACTGTAGTCCACCAAGCTTTTCTGTCCGTGGGATTTTCCCAGACAAAAGTACTGGAGTGAATTGCCATTTCCTCCTCCAGAGGATCTTCTCAAACCAGGGATCTCACCCGTGTCTCCTAGCAACCATTGCTCCTGCGTTGGCAGGTGGATTTCTTTACCACTGAGCCACCTGGAAAACCCAAATGAGCCCACAGAGGTAGGTGGTGGGACTTATGCATACTAACCATTAGTACTGAAATAAATATGCTTAGATCCATGCCTCAGTACACATACTGTAAACAGAAAAGTGTGAACTTACAGAAAGAATACAAAATTATAAGACATGAGAAAGGATTATTATTCTGGCTGTAAAGGACAACAAATTAAGAGCTATTGTTGAGTTGAATAAGATCATCTAATTTAAATCTTCAGCCTAATACTCAGCACACATACTCAGGGCATGTTCTAGGACTGGGAATTATATTAATATAAGAGCAATATAAAAATAGTATAAATAAGCTGATAAGTTTAATTATATAAATATAAAATCCTTTATATCTGCTCAGTAAAAATCAGTTAAGATAAAAGGGAAAATCATATAAAAACATATATAAGCTCTGTAAGTGTAGCATAGTACTGCTTCATCAGCCTGAGGTACTAATGAGGCCATATCTCACTATCAGGAAATTGTTTTTTCATCCCATGGAGTCCCTTCATCCATAGGTTTACTCAGCCTGAGATATTAGTCTACGGTATGTTGACTTCTTTGAAAGAGAACTGAAAAATCTAACTAGTCTCCAGTAAGCCTGATGCTCCTGTAGGGAGTCTTGTGAAGCTCTGGGAATCCTGCTGTTGGCTTTATAATGGTGTCTGATATGTTGAGCTATTCTAGGGTTGATGGCTCTAGAGCTTAGATGAGCTCCCTTTATACTGGCTAAGACCTATGCTGCCGCAGAGCTGCTGCCAACACTGTTATGGGGAGGGGCACGCAGGGTAGGGTAGTGTGGGATATCTGGGAGCCCTGCCCTCTTCCATCTTCCTCCTAAGGCCATATTGTTTCCATTGTCTTATCATTCCCAAAGTCTGTCTGAAGTACGCTCCACCTTCATTGCTTCTCTTGACATCTTTCTGGTGCTGTAGTTTGCTACTCAAGGCTCCTTACAGACATTTCTGAACAGTCTGGCATAGGTGGTTTCCCCAAGCTCTGGGCTGATCAGAGTTACCCCAGGTCACTGTGATGGTTAATTTTACATGTCACCTTGGCTAAAGGGTGCCCAGATGGCTGGAACCAACACTGTTTCTGGGTGTGTCTGGGAGGATGGTTCTGGAAGAGATGGGTTTGATTCTGTAGACTGAGTAAAGACAGCTGGTTGATGCCCAGCCACATGGGTGATGGGAACCTGTTGAGGGCCCAGTCAGAGCAAAAAGGGTGGAGGAGGGTGACGTCTCTTTCACTGTGAGCTGGGTCACCCATCTTCTGCCCTTGGACATTGGTGCTGCTGGCTCTTGGGCCTTCAGACTCTGGGGTTTACCCCCCACTCCTCCCCTAGACTGGGAGTTACACCATTGGCTCCCCTTGCTTCTCAGATCTATTGACTTGGACTGACTTCCCTGGCACCTCAGTTGGTAAAGAATCTGCCCACAATGTTAGGAACCAGATTCGATCTCGGGTTAGGAAGATCCTCTGGAAAAGGGAATGGCTACCCACTCCAGTATTCTGGCCTGGAGAATTTCACAGACAGAGGAACCCAGAGGGCTACAGTCCTTGAGGTAATGAGTCAGACATGACTGAACAATTAACACTTTCTTAGTTCTGCAGATTGCGCAGGTTGTGGGATTCTTGGCTTCTGTAACTGGATGAGCCAATTCTTATAAAGAATTTCCTCTTAAACATATCTCTCAAAAAACAAACAAACAAACAAAAAACATATCTCTCTCTATATATCCTACTGGTTCTATTTCTTTGGAGAACTCTAATAGAGAACTTTAATTACTACATAAATATTATGAATAAAGTATTAATAACATAAAGTGAATAGAAACCTATACAGACAATACTTAAAAACAAATGATTAAATACAAATTCTGAATCTTTCCTGTCCCCTGTGTGATAGAATGCAGTTTCTTGCCTTTCCTTTTTAGCTCAATTTTTTTTTTTTTTTGTGGCCCTCCAATGTTGAGGCACTTAGGGGAGAGAGGTGAGTTGGTATTTTTGTCAAAAAAGGAACTTTGAAAACAAATGCCACAGGCTTCTAGCCAGAGATTTGTTGTTATTCAATCGCTAAGTCGTGTCCGACTCTGTGACCCCATGAACTGCAGCACGCCAGGCTTCTCTGCCATCACTATCTCCCTGAGTTTGCTCAAACTCATGTCCAGTAATGCCATCCAACCATCTCCTTCCCTGTCGCTCCCTTCTCCTCTTGCCTTCAATTTCCCCAGAATCAGAGATTGGCCAGTGGTTAAAAATCTTTGACCAAAATGTTCACTTTCTAAAAGAAATTTAAATGTCAGTTCTAATAAAACCCCAGAGAAATAAGCTTTGATAGGTGATATTTATCAAATGGACCCTAAACTTATTGGGGAATATGACCTTGAAAAGCTGTACAAGCTGATAGTCATACTCACTGGTTTTTCAAAATAATCCTGTTTTCTCCTTTATATCACTTGTAATAAATTTTCTTTGTATGAAACGAAGCAAATACAAATAAATGCTAAGTTAAGAGCCTGGGCTCTGAAGACAGTCAGTCAAGTTAAATCCCAGCCCTGCCACTTACCAGGGTGACCTTGGGTAAGCATTTTACCCTTTCTAAACCTCAGGTTCTTCTTTTGAAAAGAAGCAAGTAATAGTCTCTCTCTCAGGGGGTTTCTGTGAATACTCGATGAAGTTGTGCCTGCAGAGTGCTTTGCAAGCACTGTGAGTGCTGTCAGTTATCATTTTTATTACTCATAATCACACCACTTAGGGATCGCTGCTGCAAACATTTTGATGTTTAGGGGATCCTGATTATCTGAATATTTATTTTCTGAGTTTCAGCAGTTATAAAATTTTTCAAACACAGTTACATAAAAATATTCACTAATAAACTGACCAATTAGAAAATGTCTGCTCTTAGACATTTCCTGCTTAATCCTTGTGTCCAGCTACCCAGACTACTCACGCCTGATGTTTCAGTGCAAAACCAAGGCAAATTGAAATTTCAAATTTTACAGGGGATAGGGGGTTTCAAGTAAGTGATGTTGGGGGACTTAATATTGAGAAATGAGGGTCTGGCAGAGTTAGACCAGTTAACAATTGAAGAGTGGAAAATAAACCTTGATAGTGGCCTGAGAGGCCCTTTGAAAGGGAATGATTTGAATATCAAAGGACTCAGAGAAACCCTTAGGAGAATTGAAGCCCTGAAATATTTCTATAAAATAGACTCTTTAATCTTGCTTTTTAGACAGGAACTAATTTTGCTAGATAGTTTTTCTAGATGGACTCTGTTTCTCCACTGCCTGGGGCCATCAAAGTGTGACTTGGAGCGGACGCTCCAACATAAGCTCTGTAAATACTGATTTTGAAGAAATTGAGGTCTACAGTGATACCTTTTTGTCCTCACCTTTTCCCAGACAGGGACCTTACATGACAAAAAGGATTGTGACTGTGCGGAAACATAACCTATTTTTTAAAAAGATCAAATCTCTTTGCTTTTTGAGGGCAATCTGTAGAGTTTTCGGTAGCAGAGCTCTATGTTTTTAGTAGTAGAGCCCATTGAGAAACTGATGATAACTATGCTTAGCCCAGAAAAATGAGTATAATTGTCATCAGTTCCCTGGTGGCTAAGATGGCAAAGAATCCACCTGCAATTCAGGAGACCCAGTTCGATCCCTGGCTCAGTAAGATCCTTTGGAGAAGGCAATGACAATCCATTCTGGTATTCTTGCCTGGAGAATTCCATGGACAGAGGAGCCTGGGAGGGCTGCAGTCCATGGGGTCGCAGAGTCAGACACGACTGAGTGACATTCACTTTCTTCACTTTCACAAAAATGAACATTTGTACCCACTGTGAAAATTTTCATACAGTTTGAAGGGAGGCCCAATGAAATCCATTTACAAATTACAGGTTAAGAAACCACATATTGTTATATTTCAATATCTGAAAGAATTTGCTTTCTTAAATTTTCAGACTTGCGTGAGCTTTTTTTTTAAATGAATTACTTTTGATTGGAGAATAATTACTTTACAATATTGTGATGGTTTTTGCCTTACATCGACATGAATCAGCCACAGGTGTATATGCGTCCAGTCCTAAACCGCTCTCGCACCTCCCTCCCCACCCCATCCCTCTGGTTTGTTCCAGAGCACCAGCTTCGAGTGTCCTACTTCATTGCATGGGCTTTAATTTGATATACATGTTAATAAACATTTGCTCTTTGCCTGTGTCTGTGGGAGATAAAGGAGAAGTATTGGACATAGCTCCTGAGTTTCCGCTAGACCAAGAGAACGCCCAGAAGGTACGGACAGGGTATTGTGAAGCAGGAAGACACTGTCAATCTATCTAGGCAAGGAGTTACCCCAAAGATGTCATCTACAGAAGGTATTAATATTAGGATCTAGCCTACAGTGAGGCAAGGCAGTGGTAGGGGCCCAGCTAAAGCCTCTATCCAGAACAGGATACAAAAAGTGAGCAGCCTGCTCAGTCGAGGCATCTGTATGGTGATGGCAACCATCATAGGCTTCTCTCTCAGTAAACATACCTGCGAAAGCTCTTGACTTTGTAGTGAAAGTCAAAACCCAAAGTGAATGAATATATGTGATCAAAAAAAGCCCAAGTTGTTCAGTTAAACATCACACCCATACCTGTATACATACATACAGGATTTAAAAATAATTTATGTGTATAGTTCTCCTGGCTGATGCTAGTGTTCCTCATGAATTCCTTCTCTTTAGGATATTGCCAAAGCCATCAGCCAGGCAGCATGACTTATTTCTGCACAAATTCTGGAAAGTGCAGCTCTCCTTACTATAAATTCACTGTGCAAAATGCAATAAAATGAATTCTCCCTCCTACTGTTGCTAATCTCACAGGCTTCTGGCTTCTAGCAGGAAAGGATTGACTTGACTTAGAAGAACCCTTTTCTGTGGCTTTGTGTCTCCTTCCTCTCTTTTGCTATCTACTTTTTCTACTGGTAGTAGCAAGTGTTAAATGGATTCGGCTTGTTGCCTTGCCAAAATGGTGCTGTTGAGCTGTTTAATCTTCAGTACAGCTGTAGCCCACCTGCAGATTAGCAGACACTTTTGGCTTTGTTGACGCGAGGAAGAGTGAAAGGAACTGAAGACAAGACCAACATACAAGAGAAGCCAGTATAAGACAGTGCATGGCCCAGTGCTTGATTATGTGATAACAGAATGTGAGCAGAATCATGTGAGAAGGCTTTGCAATGCAGGGAGACGTGAGTGTGGTATTGAAGTCTAGGTGATGATCATGTAAATTTCGACAGGCTGGATGTGGAAGGAGGATGCAGGAGTCATATGTTTCCTAGGAAGGCAATGTGGTGTAGAGCAGAGAGCAGGAAGCTACATCCTTTCTTCATGCGCATATTTAGTGAGAGCCTGTTATGTGCAGGCACTGTGCTGGGTCTAGGCCCATAGGTAGTGAACTCAAGTCCCTACTCTGTAGAGGATTCATGAGCTAGGATAAGACTTATGTTTAAACCAGACTCTACAAATTATCTTGTTCGCATGGAGGTAATTTCTCAACCTCTTTGAGTCTCAGTCTCCTTGTTTATAACCTGAATTATACTAATTCCTTGAGTTTGGTTTGGAGTAGAATAATGTAATGGAATCACTTAATAAGCTCTAAAATTCAATGCCAATTTTAGTTACTATTCCAACTAGCACGTGATAGGATGTATTGTTTTTTGAATCCTGGATTTTAAAATATGAACTCTTGGAAGAAGAGAAAGTTGTCCTCTGGCTGGAGAAGGATCCAGTAAGATGCTGGCACTGAGCTTACCTGTCCTTCCTCTACCTGAGATCTAGGTCTGGGGTGACAGCCTTGGCTCTGGGCAGAATTAAAGGGGAGTGAGCAGAGTGAAAGGAGAATAGCTCAACATAAAATGAATAGCCAGAGACGGTGAATGAAACACTATGGAAGAAATGGCAGTTCCTGCCAGGTTATATGGTGGGGGGAAGGGACACAGATCTCAGGAAGGGTGTCACTCACCTTGTGTTCAAGAATCTGGTGTGCTATGAGCTCTTGGATGAGGTTGAAACAGTGTATTTTCAGAAAGTTCGTCATTAGTAGTGCTGTTTCCCAAAGCCCACAGTGTTTAAGATCAGCTGCAGATACTATATTTCTTTCTGAGAGCTTAGGTTTGAAAGCTATGGCTTTCTTTCCTTTATGTCTTTAGAATTTTCTATATGGTTTATTGGTTCTAGTGACCAAAGTACCTTCATCAAGCTGCAATTAAGTCCTTGGGACTGAGCCATGTGCCTCTGTGGGAGGTAATTATAAAAGCTGGATTAATTTGCCATTGAATTATTTACGTAAACATAAATTTTGCATAGGCAATTAAACCTCAGGTATTTCTTAAGGCATAGATAAATCAATTTACATTGTGTTTGTGCGGTTCATTTCAGAGGAAATGTTTGACAGGAAATAGAAATCTTTGTCAAAAGGCAAAATACCCTAAGAATCCATCCCTCCATTAATTTTCTTTGCTTTCTAAACATACCCTGTAAAGTAATTTTGTATTTTATTGTAATTCCTTCCAACTGCCAGAGATAATAAGTCAAAAGACATTGAGAGTTTTCTCTTGTCAATACCAGGAAGTCAATCTTCTGTCTATTTTGGTATAATTTAGCGCAGTGAGAATCAACTGATTTCACAGATATTAACTTTATCGAATATACAAACGGAAATGTTATAGGGAAAATAATTTCTCAGTGAACAACGGAGATCACTTAGCAATCAGAAAATGCAATCTCCTTTTGGTCTCAAAACTTACTCAAAGGCTGGAGCATGCCTGAAATCTAGCCCCCCCCTTCTCCCCCACAAAGCAGTGATTTATAGAAATGAAACCTGCGGGATACATATTATGCAAACATTCTGGGGAAGTGAATCATAGCACAACCAAACTAAAATTGATGGAGCTGCAGTGGAAATAAAGTTATTAAATTTGTGGTAAAGCGGAAAATGCAAAAGGTACCATTCTAATGGTATCTCATGTATAAAACCCATCCGCTGCTTCTGAAGAAGCTGTTGCTTGCAGCCATCATGTCCTCTGCCCTTCTTCTCTCATCACATGCTTCCAGCTCTGTCTTAATTTTTGGCCTTCCCTCATCAAGGCAGTCAAGATTTCAGATCTTTATTTTTACCCCAGCTCCAGTTTCAGCAGGGCATCATATGTATTTTTTCCTTATATACAGAGCCACCAAAGTCAGCTCACAGCCCTCATTCAAAGCCACTCTGACTCAACTCAGGTGATATTTTCCAGAGCAACTGAATTTTTCATAAATCTAAGTCATCTTTATCTAGATCTTTCCTGGGGTAGACGCATTGAAGTAGCCTAAGCAGAGAAGTCGAAGACTTCAAAGATGCTAATTGAAATGAACAGATTTACAGCATGTTAAAATAGAAGCTACAGGAAGGTAAGGACACCTCATTATTGACTGAACAGTGAGAATCACTTTTGGTTCAAATTCGTGCTTTGCGTATTATTGATAATAAATGACACATGACAGATTTCAAGAGACTGGGCTGCCTTATGTGGCGGCTACAAGAGGAGTTAGAAGTGGAAGAGACAAGCTCAAGAGTTTACCATACTTTCAGCTTCTATGGGAAGCTGGAACACAAGGTCTTAACCCCATTCTAGTCTATCCTCTCTCACATGAGAGTGGCTTTGTTGGAATGCAAATCTCATCATAGCATTCCTTGACTTAAGACAAATCTTTGGCTTTCTGCTGCTCTTGGTCTAAGGGACCAAATCTTTACTATGAACTGACAAGGCCCTACGTGGCCGGGTCCTTGTCTGCCTGTCCAGATTTATCCTGCTCTGGGTGCTATAGCCATACAGCCACTTCCTTGCAAACCCTGTACTTTTTCTGGCACTGGGCCCTGCACATGCAACTTCATCCGCCTAGATACCCCTTCTCTCTACCTGCCCTAATCCACTGCCTCTTACCCATTTTTCAGATCTCAACACAAACTTCTTATCTTTAGGAAGAACTCAGATCTTTGCAATGGGCGGAGACTGTTCTCCATAAATTTCTTTCCTTCCTCATTGATCCCAGTTTTCTGAGCAAAAGTCGTGCTGGAATAGCAAACAGCCTTGGAGGCTTCCCAGGCGGCTCAGCGATAAAGAAACTGCCTGCCGATGTAGGAGGCCTGGGTTCGATCCCTGGATTAGGAAGATCCCCTAGAGAAGGAAATGACAACCCATTCCAATATTATTGGACTTCCCTGGTGGCTCAGATGGTTAAGAATCTGCCTGCTGTAGAGGAGACCTGGGTTCAATCTCTGGATCAGGATGATCCCCTGGAGAAGGGAATGGCAACCCACTCCAGCATTCTTGCCTGGAGAGTTCCATGGACAGAGGAGCCTGGTGGGCTACAGTCCATGGGGTTGCAAAGAGTCAGACATGACTGAGCGATTGACACTAACAGTTTGGAAGCTAGAGCTAGTGTTTGCCTCAATGGAGTTTGGAAACATACCTGCCGGAGACGCCTGAGAGTAAATCTCTCCCCTTCCCTCTCCATTCCAGAGTAGTAATGATTTGTCCCCTTCTCCTGTGGAGGAGATAGATTTATATTAATTTCACTTTCTTTCCTGAGGCATAGATAGGTGGGCGACAGCCTTCGAAGAGCCAGTCTCCTAGAATCTGAGGCTTGTCTCCTATGGTCTACCTTACTGCAGAAGTCGGTAACATCCAGCAAATCCTGTTTCTCTGTGGCAGTTGGGGAATAGGGAAGCGAAACAAAATACTGCCCTGGATGCTGTTTTGTTATGAGTAACAGATGATCACTGTTTCTTATCCAGGAGTCTTAGCTTGCATTTTCTGCCATTATAGTATGCAAACCCGGCAGACTATCTTGTTAGCTCGCAAGCTGGATAAAATTTGCGGCCCTTCATGGTTTCCGATCTAGCACACCGCTGGTCAGACTCCGCCTGTCCCAGCATCCTGTGCCACTCATTCACGGTGTGTGTCGCAGCCAATTCATCCGCTGTTGATTTGAGAAATGTTTCTCTCTCCAAGTAGGAGGGCAGTATGTTGTATTTTCCCCCCTGTTGAATATCTTGCCCCTAAAACAGTGCCCAGTGCCAGCTTTATTTGTTAAATGTGGAAAGAGCTTAATTCTAACTTAGAAGAGGAGGACAGGCTTCATGGAGGAGACACGTGAAGGTGGCAGGAAATAGACAGTTGGGAACAGAGGAGTCAGTGTTGGATGGAGCATTGTGGGCTGTGGGACCAGTTCCTTGTGGCTTGGGTATGGACCAGTGTGTTTAGGGGGTAATACTGACAAGGAAGTAGTTTTCTTGGCACATGTCACTCTGTTTCTGAATGTAATAAAGCATAGAAAATTCCAAAGGCTAGTGGAAATGAGAGATGGATGTGTTTATAGGGATTTCATTTCAGAAGGCTAAATAGAATCAGGAAGGGAAGGATTTAAAGGTGCCTAAGGATTTGGGGTCTTTTTTGTGTGTGTTTTTCTTAACATTGCAAGTGAGGGAAATGATTTATATCTTACTTTTTTTTTTTCTTTTTCTATGTGGTTGATGGGAGGAGGATGTTAGCTGAAGTATGCTTTAATTCTTGAATTTAGTGATGGTTAATCCCAAGGCATTTTAGGACTAGGAGAAATAAGAAAAATATTGGGACAGAAAGCAAAATAACTAACTCTGGAAGATGACAGTAACTCTAGTTTGTAAATGAGAAGGTAGGGGCTGGGGTGATGCTGTAGACTGTTGATATCTGTAGTCACAGCCCCAGTTCCATGGCTTGAGAAGGGATGTCGGTGTGTTCCTTGAGAAGTGATGAGGCAGCTTTGAAGTAACTCCTCCAGGTACCAAATTAAAGTATAGATTGAGCTTAATTTGAACATTCCTGACAGTTAAAAATGCTTTTGTGTTTTCTTTATTTGTTACTTAACTTAATTCAAAAATAGAATTGGGAATTAAGTGAGCTCTCTGGCAGTCTCCTAAGGAAAAAGTATAAGAATATAAAATCATTTCTCAAAAACCTACAAGAAAATCTTTTCTCAGAAATCATCTTCAGCAATTCTATGTACAAAAAAATTATCTTTAATGGGACTGTCATGAATAAGCCTCTATCCTTTTTAATATTTTAGGGCCCTCATTAATTCTTGTTCTTTTGAACTTGGTAAAAATCTCTAGGGTTTTTGATTCATATAAAGCTGCTTGTCTTTTTTAGTAAATGGCCATAGATAGCTATGCCTCTTGAAAGTAATAGGGTTGGCTTTTTATGGCTCTCCAGTTTCTTACCTCAGTTTCTGTTGCTGTGGGTATACCTAGTTTGATTCTAACAGCATTTCCCCCTTTCTATGCTGTGGTCATTAATCTTCTTTGAAAGGAGAGTCCAGATGAAGCAAGCTGGTTGGAGGTATGTATAAAGTAAATGTAGATCAGATAGGAGTGATGGCTTAGGGAGCCAGATCAGTTAGGATCAGGTTGGGCTGCACATAATAGAAAAATCCATAATGACATTATTAAACAAGATATATTTGTTTCTCACATAACATAAATCAGGAAGTAGGTAATTCAGGGCTAGTATGGTGCTATGGCAGATTTTATTTTCTGAAGATGGCCATAACGATACCTTCTGCTTTTCTTAAATTATGATCTTTCCATTCCCTGTCCTTCTCCTTCAGAGGTAAATCTGAGACCCCTCTCCTTGTGTCTGGGATTACCTCAGCCAGTAGAGTGAGTGCAGCTGTGTGACACCATGTATCTCTTGAGGCTTGGGCACAAAAGGCTCTACAGTGACTGCTCGTTTCTGCTGCCATGCTGTGAGGACGCCCAGGCCACACTGGGAAGCCATGAGTAGGACACTGGGCCAAGAGTAAACATGAACTTCACATACGAGAGTGAGGAAGCCACCAGGATGACTCCCGCCCCACGTGAGCAACCCTGAGCAAGAGCTGCCTCGCTGAGCCGAGTCAACCCCTGGAACCGTAAGACATAATGATAGTATATAATTGCTGTTTTCTGTGACTAAATTTTGGCTGGTTTGTTACTCAGAAGTATAAGATTGGAAGAGGGAATCAAGACAGGCATTAATGGCATGGACTCCTTCCAGCTCTCTGCTCCATCATCTCTAGCACAGCACCATCATCCTCATACATCAAGATGCTGCTGGAATTCCAGTCATCACATCTGCATTCCCAGCAACAGGATGGAGGCATAGAAGTTACCGTTTCAGGGTGACTGCTTGGAATTCAACATAATCCCATTTGTGGCCAGAAATTTAGTCACATGGTCACTCTGAGCAGCAGAAAAAAAGTATGTCAGTGGCTCAGTCACGTCCACCTCTTTGCCACCCCATGGACTGTAGCCCGCCCGGCTCCTCTGTCCGTGGGATTCTCCAGGCGAGAGTACTGGAGTGGGTTGCCATGCCCTCCTCCAGGGGATCTTCCCACCCCAGAGATTGAACCTTGGTGTCCTGCATTGCAGGTGGGTTCTTTACCATGTGAGCCACTAGGGAAGCCCTTTAGCAGCAGGGAAGGCTGAAAAAGAAATCCTTTGTTTTTGATTGTAATATACCCAGCTAAAATTTGGGCTTTTGGAGAATGAGCAGAATGGCTGTTGGATTAGACAGTTGGTAGATTTCAGATCTTTTCATGAGCCAAGTGTATGAGTTTTAATGTGTGGAAACTGGCACTGTATTCACAGTATTTGGGGTTGATGGATAGACGACTTCTATCTACAACTTTCCATATAACTGGAATGTCAGGATGCTTATTCTGCTATTTCTGTGTTTCTGTGGTAGTTGATAAGCAATGCCTGATAAGATCTCCTCTTGAAACACCCACAGATAACCACCAAAAAATTGGTACCAAAGGCGTAAACTTAGGGAAAAACAAACGTAGTTGAGGCCAAGAAGGTAGTACTTTTGCTACGACATGGTTGGGTTTCGGTTTTGAAGAACATTGCATGACTTCACATACTCCATCCTCGGAGCCAGAACAGTGGAGAGAGGGGAAGGCTTGGATGAAGACAAATGTTCTTCCTTAATTTTGAGACTCAAGTCCTCCACAATTGATGCATCAGGGAATTGGCTATCACTGGCCTAGGAATCATCTTCTGAACCATCCACATCTGTTCTGTGTTCCTTGAATCTTCTCCCTACCATGATTCTTCCCTTCTGACTTTCATTACGGGGTTGATTCAAGGAAGACAGCTTCCAGGATTCGATATAGCTGATAGGATATCTTGCAGGATGGACTATGAGGACCTGTGTCATTGAAGATTCCATCACTTGAGAAAGGCCCTTATAAAGGCAGAACCAAGGAAAAAGGGAGAGAGGCCAGAGCGGACCATGCTGGGGTGGGGTGGTCTGGCTCCTCATGGTGAGCTCTTCACTGAAAGACTCAGAAAACGTGTAGGAGAAGAGTTCCCTTGATGAATGCTGGAGGGCAAGAGACTGGGTGTACTAATGTTCTCTCTGGGTTTAGATCAGAGAGAGGAAAGTGTCTAGTTCCCAAGTGGCCCCGGAGGCGCTGAGTGAGCCTCTCACCCTCCTCCCCTCTGTGTAAAGAGAGAGAGAATACTCATCTCATTCAGAGGGCAGCAAACGAATTTCCCTTAGACTCAATCACATGGAGAAAATTCACAAACATAAACCTTACCAAACCAATATCACATATTTATTTATTTATTTTTAAAGGACATAGACAAACAACCTTATGGGAGTTTCTCAGGGCCATTAAAGATTCTGTCTAATGTGTTTGCTGTCCCACAAGCATACCCACAGGCTTGTGTGATGAGAACTGATGTTCAGCATGAGAGCCCACAGACACTGCAAGATTCTCAGTCATCAAATATTCAATTATGTTCTCTATGTTCTATTTACTAAAGTGGAGAAGCAGACATTAAAAAAAGGATTTCCGTAATAAGAATTGGTTTTAGTTTCACAGACAGTGTACTCTCCTGGTTGCATTTGTTTGCTAGTGTAATTTAGAGTCCCACCAGAAAGCAATCCAGACAATGCCACGAACAAGTAGAAAATGTTGTACATTTGCTTTGGGATGACCTAGAAACAGAAAAACATAAAAAATTTAACCACTCCACAGTCTCCAGTCATAGCATTCCAATCCTCTATTCATCTATCCTTTTATTGTTGGGTACACTTCCTTTTAATGTGGGTCAGTGGAGATAAATGTTCATAGAATTTACTTTGTTACTGCTCATTTTAATTTGCCGTTCAAACGTTTTGTTATGAACTGAATGCTTGGGTCCTTTCAAAATTTGCGTATTGAGGTCCTAATCACCAAAGTAATAGTATTTGGAGGTGGGAAGCCTTTAGGAGGTAATTAGGGTTGGAATCATTCAAGCTGGTGGGGCCTCAGGATAGATCTGTGGCCTTGTAACAAAAGGAGAAATCTTTCTTTCCTTGCCGTGTGAAAATACAGTGAGAAAGCAGCCATTGGCAAGAAAGGCAGACATTTCTCACCAGAAACTGAATTGGCTGGCATCTCCGTCTTGGATTTTCCAGCCTCTAGAACTGTGAGAGGGCTTCCCAGGCAGCTTCAGTGGTAAAGATTCCACCTGCCAATGCAGGAGACCCAGGTTTAATCCCTGAGTTGGGAAGATCCCCTGGAGAAGGAAATGGCAACCTATTCCAATATTTTTGCCTGGGGAAATCCCATGGACAGAAGAGCCTGGAGGGCTACAGTCCATGGGGGCACAAAAGAGTCAGACAGGACTCAGCGACTAAATGATAACAGCACTGTGAGCATTTATATTTCTGTCATTAAGTTGCCCAATTTACGATCCTTAGTTATGGCAGCCCAAGTTAATACAGATTTCTATCTAATAAAGATGCTGATGCTGATGGTAGCTAACATGTGGATTCTAGCCATTTGCTGTGAAAGTGACTCAGTCATGTCTGCCTCTGCCAGGCTCCTCTGTCCATGGGATTCTCCAGGTCAGATTACTGGAGTGGGTAGCCGTTCCCTCCTCCAGGGGGTCTAACTGACCCAGGGATTGAAGCCTGGTCTCCTACATTGGAGGCAGATTCTTTACCATCTGAGCCACTAGGGAAGACCAGCCAATTGCTAGGCATAGTCTCTGATGGCTTATGTGCAGAAATGCTTTTAATCGCCACGTCAGCATGATGGGTCAGGTATTAGTCATTGGTCCTATTTGATAGAGAAGCAGAGGTTAAGTTACTGAACCAAGGCCCTTTGGTCAGTAAGTGGTAGAGCTGGGACTCGAACCCAAGACTGTGATTGGAAGGACTCTGTACTTTTCCAGTACTGGGTCCAGTACTTCAGTTCTGAAAGCCAGCAGTTAATAACTGTAGTTGGCATGCATATTACGCTTTGTTCTGTAAAGCGTGTATCTGTTTGCATTTGCCTCTCTCGGCCACCCCAGGAAAGGCTGTTAACTGAACTTGCCTCAAGCGTGGGCATCCCTGGGTCACATGGAATGCTTTTCCTCACCCACCCTTTCCCCACCTTCCAGACACTCCTGGAGCCAGCCCTCTCCTTTCAGGCCTTGCCATGTCTTTGTAGGTTGGCTGTGTTCAACGCCAGGACACATCATGCTTGCTGTGGGCTTTTCTGGCTTCTGGAGCCCACATGCCCATCAGGCCCTGTTGATACCCTCCTGCTTCTCTCAACCAATGGTTGCTGGCAGTATAAATTCCTTGGCCCCCTCCCCTGGGAGGCATGCTTCTGAGGATTGTCCTCACAGGCTTGTAAGTTCTCCTCCTGGGTGGTGTGACACTCTGATTGCTTGTAGGGGTAACTTGCTTGAGCACACAAACTTAAGAGCCTGCCTTCTCTTCCCTTGTCCCCCACCCCCGAATAAAGTACCTGCGCTTGAATTCCTTGTCTCGCATTCTGCTTGAAGTGAAGTGTTAGTCATTCAGGGCTGTCTGACTCTTTGCCACCCTATAGACTGTAGCCCACCAGGCTCCTCTGTTCATGAAAATTTCCAGGCAAGAATACTGAAGTGGGTAACCATTCCCTTCTCCAGGGGTTCTTCCTGACCCGGGGATCGAACCTATGTCTCCCACATTGCGGACAGACTCTTTACCATTTAGTCACCAGAGAAGCCTAGGGAAGAACAGATCAAGTTGGCCCTGTGTCCTTGGGTAACCATGATGATGTAGTTTATCTGGCACTTTGCTGCTACTGATGCTAAGTCACTTCAGTTATGTCTGACTCTGTGCAATCCAAGAGACGGCAGCCCATCAGGCTCCCCCGTCCCTGGGATTCTCCAGGTGAGAACACTGGAGTGGGTTGCCATTTCCTTCTCCAATGCATGAAAGTGAAAAGTGAAAGTGAAGTTGCTCAGTCGTGTCCGACTCCTAGCGACCCCATGGACTGCAGCCAACCAGGCTCTTCCGTCGCATACTGCTATTCTAACTTCTCTCCCCAGTCATGTTGTGAAAGTATATCTGCCTCTTCCTGACACCTAGACTGTCATGTGTGTGTGTTTCTATATATTCATTCACACCAAGTAGCTTGTGAGATCTTAGTTCCCCAACCAGGGATTGAACTTGTATCCCCTGCCTTGGAAGCACAGAGTCTTCATGGCTGGACCACCAGGGAAGTCCCTGAGTCTTGTGTGTTTTGAATTCAAGAGGGATGTTAAGGAGATGGGCCAGCCTATTCATTGGAGCCTCGGGAGACAGGGCTGGGTGCATGCCAACACACTGGGCTCTTTCAGTGACTCACGTAGCCCTTGCTGTGTATCGCTCATTCTCACTCTTAATCACATGCTCTCTTGAGATGCTTGATGAACTCTTGAGTGTAGGTTTGGTCACTCATTTGAAGCATCAGTTATCTTGATAGCAGCAGCTCTCTCACCCTGATTTTGAATTTCCCCTGGAACTGAGTGCTTCATAGATGCTTCTCAGATGCTTGAGTTTGGAAGTGTAGATACTGTTTTTGATTTTGTAAGTTATTCCACATGTGCTGTGTGCTTTCCCTTGAACATCTATCATAACTGGGGTTGTTATTTATTAAAAGTTATTATTAAAGTTATTTATCAAAAGTTCATTCAAAATTCTTTAATTCCAAGTTTGTGTTAGGGCTAAAGGAAGGCTAGAGTTTATCTTTTGCAGAAGAAAAAGGAAAAGAGGGCCTGGTGAATCTGGCATAAACAGGTTTGTCTGGGAAATACTTATGTAAGAGAAGATCTTCTTTCATTGTTTAAGCTGCTAGTTCATATACACTCATAAGGAAAGCAGAAGCAAATGGAAACTTGGCTTCATTACAGTTTTTACAAACTGTTCTTATTTACTAATGCAGAATGTTTACCAGGTGACAGTGGCATGTAAATAAATCAATACAGGAGGATCCATTCACGGCTAGGGTTCATGACGCATCTCTGCACTCATGATGGTGTCATCCTGGGATCCCTGACTGGAATCTGGATTCTACGGTGCTGTGTTGTCTGTGTGTGTGCTTACTGAAGAAGGGAGAATTGGTTGAGCATGAACCTTACCTCAGGGGTTGCTGTGGTGCACGCTTTTTGAGTGGCTGCCTGGCTCAGTGCTCCAGCCTGCTCTGATCCATAGTCAAGGACTCCCAGCTGCCATCTGCCGTTTTTGGTCCCATATGATCTTGCTTTCTTGACAATGGCTAATTTTTTTTCAGGGATATCCTGTGACTATAAACTGAACCATCTAAATTCTCTGTCCTAGGAATTTTATAATTTGACCTAAAAGCAGTGAACCCACGAGTTATTAATGGGATATTAATTCCAACACTCCAGACGTTGTCCACTGTGGCTATACAGTAAGATCAACTGGGGAGCTTTGGAAACATACTTAGTTGTGGGCCCCACCCCCAGAGATTTTGATGTAATTTGTCATAGTAAAGCCAGTACATTGCTTGTGTTTCATATTTACCCATGTGATTCTATTATGTAGTCGAGGTTACATAATAAGAAATAAGAAGTTACCAATGAAGTCCCTGGAGCATCACAAAGTCCTACTAGTGTCCTTTTAATAAATTCTTTCTCTCTCTCCTTCAATGTCTCTGAATTTAGTCAGAGTCAGTGTTTATTTCTCACTACTCAAAGACTCTTAATGTAGGTAATATTAGTCTCAGAATTACCACCTTTGAAATATTTTTGTTTATGGAAATATATCAGTTAGCACATGCCTTCCTATTTTGCTGTTATGCATCTGAGTTTTAAAAAATAGCTATTTAAAATTTTTCTAATATATTTTTTAAAGGGTCATGCATATTCCCTTAAGATATGACTATTTTGTTTCCTTAAGGTTTTCAGGAACTAATTTTATTTAATTATTTTAGCTTCCTTCCTGTTTTTATGTCTGCATAATTCTTATCACACTGGCCTCACTAGAACTTTTGGGACTGAACAGTGAATATGGACAGCTAGGATGTGAGAGTGTGTGTGTATTTTAGTAGAAATGCCGTGCCAGTCCTCACCTTAATATGTTGTCAAATGCCTCATTTACCTTCCTTTCCTGGCTTTTCTTCTTATTTGCTCTACATGATTTCAAAGGTAGAAACTCTGAGCATTTTCTTGCTTACTATCCGTCTGAAAAGCCACTGCCGATAGGCTATGCTGGTTTGTATCATCAGACATGCATAGATTCACACATGCACGTGGTCGAGCTTTAGTGCAGCCAAGTGGCCCAGTGTCTTTGGCATGGCTGCCAGGGACCAGCTGAGACTTCTGATACCAGACTCAGTATGTGTGTGTCCCCAGCTGTACTGACCAGCTGGCATATGGCACCATGCTGGCACAGGGGTCCTATCCATCAGCCCCACAAACATCCAATTCCACCCCAGATAGAACCAGAGGGCCAGTTTGTCCCTCTGCACTATCAGCAGAAATGTCCTTTCACAATGGCTTGCAATAATTTTGTCAGTGTGAAGGAGATCCATTTAATAGCATAACTTACTTTAGAGCCTTAAGGTTCAGAGGACCCAATGATTTTTTAAGTTGAAATATAGTTGAGGTACAATATTATATCAATTTTGGTATATTATTATTACATAGTGACTTGAAATTTGCGTACAATATAAAATGATCACCATGAGTCTAATACCATCTATCCCTATATAAAACTATTATATTACCGACCATATTCCTTATCCTGTGTATTACATCCCCATGGCTTACTTATTTTCTTCTGTACCTCTTAATTCCCTTCACCTATTTCACTCACCCTCCACCCACCTCCCATCTAGCAAATCACCCATTTGTTTTCTGTATCTGAGTCTATTTTTGTTTATTAGGTTTCACATATAAGTGAGATCATATGGTATTTGTCTTTCTCTGACTCATTTCACTGAGCGTAATACTATTGATGTCCATTCATGTTGTCACAAATGGCAAGATTTTTTTTTTAGTGGCCAAGTAATACTCCCTTGTGTGTATAGAGACAACAGCTTCTCTGTCCACTCATCTACTGATGGACACAGGCTGCTTCAATATCTTAGCTATTATAAATAATGCTGCGATGAACATTGGGATGCATGTGTATCTTGTTGAATTAGTGTGTTTGTTTTATTCGGGTAAATACACAGAAGTAAAATTGCTGGATCCTATGGTGTTCTTGTTGGTTACTACGAGTGAAATGACACAGAACATACAAGACACACAAGAGACAGATAGGACACCACTCTGGCCAGAGGAACAGAACTGGGCAAACTGATTGCCATTTATTATTATAAAGCCCTCCTTAGGCAGAATTCCAGACTGTAAGAATAAGCCTTTTCAGTGCAGGTGCATACATGTTATCGTACAGCAAAGGGGAGTGAAATCTCTGTCTACTGCAGAGTCTGCACAAAGCCCTCATCTCCCTCTTATCTCAAGAAGGGAATGCTCCTTCGTTTGCAAGGGTCCGTTAAACTCAAGGCTGTATCCAGACTCTTTGGCAGAACGCCTCATATGCAAGGACGCTCAGCCTGAGCAGAGAGACCCGTTTGCAGGCACATCTCTGCTACCCTATTAACCCTTCAGTTCTAGTTTTAGCTTTTTGAGAAACTGTCATACTGTTTCCACAGTGGCTGTACCAATTTACATTCCCACCAACAGTGTAGGAGGGTTGGGAGGAGTCAGTGATTTTTCACTGAAAATATTGGTCACAAATGAGGTTTAATAATATTATTCCTATCTTGAAATTCCATTACCTAGGACTGCAGTGAAGAGCTTTGTGAGTCAGTTGGATTCACCGGCTACGGTTTTTGATTTTGAATTACTGTGCTGCCTTGGATCAGAAAAGATGCCCATTATCTTTCTCATCTTTAGTGGGTGATACCCTTTCTAGTTTGTTTTAAAGTGAAAGGTGGTAAACTGGGTTGGGAATCAAGAGGTAACCAAAAGATATATAATCAAGAGTCAAATATCTGCATTAACTTCTATCACAAGGGTTGAGTGACCTTTGATTTAAGTAGGCTACAATCTGTTGGTGAAAGTGAAACTCACTCGGTGGTGTCTGACTCTTTGAGACTCCATGGACTATGTAGTCCATGGAATTCTCCAGGTCAGAATACTGGAGTAGTAGCCATTCCCTTCTCCAGGGGATCTTCCCAACCCAGGGATAGAACCGAGGTCTCCCACACTGTGGGCAGAATCTTTACCAGCTGAGCCACCAGGGAAGCCTAAGAATACTGTAGTGGGTAGCCTATCCCTTCTCCAGCGGATCTTCCCGACCTAGAAATCGATCTGGGGTCTCCTGTATTGTAGGTGGATTCTTTACCAGCTGAGCCACCAGGGAAGACCTCAAATCTGTTGGTAATTCACTAAAAAATTGCCATAGCATTCATTACTGTGCCACTGAAAGACATCCAGCCATCAGGAGTTATCATTCCTTTGATACTCATAAGCAAACAGCAAAATATACTCAAGGCCTATCTCATGTATAGCTGGGAATCACAGTATCTCTGGGAGGTGGGGGCTGGGGAACTAAACTGTTCCTAGCATGTCTGTCTGTGTTTTTTTCTTGCTTATGCTAAATTGCCTGCTGCCCTTCATCTGGCCTCCTGGTCTGCTTCTTCCCTTCTGTCCTTTCATCAGTTCCATATATGGAAGACAATTTTGCCTTTAGTTTTCTACCACATTTCTAAGACATCTAAGACATCTCAGACCGTGACTTTACTGAAAATCCAGAGGTAAAGCATGTGGGTGGGGGTGCATGCGTGTTATGGGCTGAATTGTACTCCGCCAATTTCATATACAGAAGCTCTAACCTCCAGTACCTCAAGTTATTGTTGTTGTTCAGTGGCTAAGTCGTGTCTGACTTTTTGTGACCCCATGGACTGCAGCACGCCACACTTCCTTGGCCTTTACCATCTCCCAGGTTTTTCTCAGATTTTTGTCCATTGAGTCGGTGATGCTATCTAACCATCTCATCCTCTGGCACCCTCTTCTCTTGCCTTCAGTCTTTCCCAGCATCAGGGTCTTTTCCAGCTCTTCACATCAGGTGGCCAGAATATTGGAGCTTCGACTTTGCATCAGTCCTTGCATTGAGTATTCAGGGTTGATTTCCTTTAGGATTGACTGGTTTAATCTCCTTGTAGTCCAAGGGGCTCTCAAGAGTCTTCTCTAGTATCACAATTCAAAGGCATCAGTTCTTCAGTGGTCACCCTTCTTTACTGTCCAACTCTCACATGCATACGTGACTCTGGAAAAACCATAGTTTTCAGTATTCAGATCTTTGTCAAAATAGGGTTTTAAAAGGGATGATTAAGTTTAAGTGAAGTCAAAGGAGTGGGTCCTAATTCAACATGACTGATGTCCTTATAAGAAGAGAAGATTAGACTCAGGTACAGACCGAGGAGAGGCTCACATGAAGACACAGGGAGAAGGCGGCCATCTACCAGCCCCGGAGAGAGTCCTCAGAAGAAATCAACCCTGTTGACACTTTCATCTCAGACTTTTAGCTTCCAGCATTGTGAGAAAATTCTGTTGTTTAAGCCACCTAGTCTGGGATAACTTGTTCTGATGGCCCTTGAAAAATGACTGCTGGGGGCTATTTCAGAGCAGAGAACTACACAGGACATGATTTACAATTGAAGAGCAGCCATCTTTAATTCACAAGTCTTGGC
Source organism: Capra hircus (assembly GCF_001704415.2). Lineage (NCBI taxonomy): Eukaryota > Metazoa > Chordata > Mammalia > Artiodactyla > Bovidae > Capra > Capra hircus. Next base: position 89,727,982 of record NC_030808.1, read on the forward strand.
TTCCTTCACACTGAAAATTTCTCCCAGCCGTCTTTTCTTCTTAAGATCTGGTCTTGTTTTCCCCGCATCTGTCAGTGCCTTTCTTTCTCCTTCGACCTCCTTATCTTTCCCCGATGCTGCCTCTGAAGAGGAGGAATGCTGACCTTTGTCAAGAAGAGATGGACTTCTTAGAAAGCACATGGCTAGGGGAGTTCTTGGTAGCAGACACAGAGGCCTGTCCGTTCCTATTAGATTCGACCGGTTCCAAGCCCTAGGTTTGGTGTCGGTTACTGAACCTCTTCATTCATCAGTGTCCTTACCTGTACGTTGAGGGTAGTGTTGGCACTTATCTTTCTGAAGTTGTTTTGATGATTAAATAAAACAGCGCGTGTAAAGCACTTAGCAGAATGCTGAGCTCAACAAATACAAGCTGTTATGATGTCACCGTCCCACCAAAGTGGTGCATTAGTGGATGTAGCAAAAGGATGATAAATTGATGCAGGTGCCCAACCAGCCTGTGTGTAAAGACTAAATAAGGTCACATTTACTCTGATGTACAAATAGAGCTGGCAGGCCCTTCTCTTTGCGTTAGTACATCTCTTCTTTTATGAGCTCTGCTGTCTTGACTCCTCGGGGCTCTGGTTCAGGCTCTTTGAAGGCCAGACAGCAGCAGAGTGGGCCTGGATAAGGGAGCCACTGAGCAGGTGCTTGCCTGTGTATAGCTCAAGATCTTCTGGCTCTCAGAAGGTCTAGCCCAGGTCACAGCATGGGAGGACAGAGTTTGGAGTGGAAGTCTTAGTTAATAATAATGTCTGTGTGTATGTGGGCATATGTCTTGGGGACCTGATGTTGCTATAAATTTGCAGGATAGGATTCAAGCATACAGAGAATTCACCTTGATCAGCGTTACCACAACCAGTATAATTTTGTCATTGTTGAGGCATAAGTAGAAACAGCCTACATCAACCTGCTGGCATCAGCTCATTGTGAGATCAGCCTAAGCCCTTGCATATCCGTGGCTGCGGATGAGCTCCATATATAACTCAGAAGTAAAGAGTGCAGCTATCTGTAAGGAGCCAGCAGTCAGGGCACCCCACAAAGATGTGCAGTCCCAGGGAGATGGCACTTCAGGCTCCTGGGGCGAGGACAGTCCCAAGTGACACTAGTCTTCAGCCATCAGGGCTATAAGTTGAGCAAAAGTGTCAGTGTATTCTGGCATTGAGTCTCGACTTCATCTCCTTGGAACGCTTTCGCTTGTATGTGTAGTTAATAAAAGGCATTGAGGAAAAGGTACTGTTCAGGGCTTGACATTTTATCTATTGTGAATCCGTACAACTTCTCATATAGAGCTTTTAGTGGGTAGTTATTAATTACACACGGTATGGATTATACAATCAATATGCCTGAATTCCTCTAAATTATCCCACAATTTGATCACAGAGTCATCCAGTTAACAAGACAGAAATATCTTTTAAATGATGTCTAATTACCACCCTAACAGCCAGATGTCAGTTTTTAAAAGCAGGTCACAGATCAAAAGGCATTTTTCACGACTGTCGAGGAGAGCACGGCAGCTGGTGAAGGAAGTTCAGCACCCACCATTTCCTGGGGACTAGAGCAGGGTGGGGGAACTTCATTTCCACTTGAACAATGATGCCTAGCGATGGAGTTTGTCTGCGTCCTGCATGTCATCGTCAGACTATGGGGTGACCCTGCCCAGCATATGCCCAGGCTGCAGAAGCTATTGGAAGAGCTTCAGATATGCGCTGAGTTGGGTGTCTGGGGGCAGTGCTCTTTTGTAGGTGACGGAAGTGGGCACATGGTGACTGGGGGGTGGGAGGTCAGAGAGGCAGCCCCCCTGTTGTCTCTCGCCAAGTGAGACCCTCACACACAGAGCAGGAGGCAACGCAGGCACCGACTCACTTTTCAGTGTGTGTGCACGCTCAGTCGTATCCCACTCTGCGACCCCATGGACTGTAGCCCACCAGGCTTCTCTGTCCGTGGGATTCTCCAGGCAAGAATGCAGGAGTGGGTTGCCATGTCCTCCTCCAGGAGCTCTTCCTGACCCAGGGAACAAACTCGCATCTCTTGAATCTCCTGCGTTGGAGGGCAGGTTCTTTCCAGAGCAGCAGGCAGCCTAGGCAATGCATCAATTTTCAATAGAGCCCCTCAGTCCAGTGTCAAGAGAAAAGCCTCAAAGCTGCCTTAGTTTTTTTTTTTTTTTTTCCTCATCTGTGCCCGGACATGAACATGTCAGTGGCTGATGAGCAGTGCCATTTTGTTCATTGTCATAATTCTATTTAATAATTAGGTAACGTAAAATGTGAAGCTCTGCATCTTCTTGCAGAGGGATGGTCTCTCTATGGGATCAGAGAAGCTGTTTCCTTTGTGTGAAAGATGTAGCCTTGTCATAGACACTCCTGTGTTTCTGAACTGGCTGTTGGGCATACGCAGGCATACAGATGGACTGGCAGGCTCAGGGGGTGATGTGAGCTCCTGAGCTTCAAAGAGGCAGAGAAGAGCAGTAAAGGAGAAGGCAAGTGGCCTCTGAGGTTGTAGGGACGTGTGTTCTAACCACAGATTCACTACTTTTTTGTATACTTTGGGCAAGAAAAGTTGAGGATAAAATGAACTTTATTATGACACCTCTTTCCTAGTGTTCTTGTGAACATTATACGAAATACTGTAACTGAAGTGTGGCACTTGGTAGGTCACAGAAGCCTGGGGCTGTCACCACCATCAAGCGTCATCAGTGTTGTCCATCATCATAACCATCTTGTGCTCATAAACATAAATCAGTTCCTGCTTCTCCATTCTGGTCAATATTTTAAATCAGACCTGGCTTGACTCTAACCTCCTCGCGTCGCCTCACTCTTCCTGCCTCCGCTCTTCCACTCTGGCCTCACTTTGCTACTGGTTGCTGCCCTGTCTTCTGTATCTGCCTTTTCTCCCCAGTGAGGGTTCTGGAAAGCTGGAACTTGCCCTATCCTTGTGTTTGTCTTAGCAGTTCCATACCAAGTAGAATTCACACAGTAAGAGGTCAATACTTACTTACAGGAGGAACAAAAATGTGTGCAAACTTACTAAGTATATTCACTTGGTGAAGTGAGTGGATCAGGATTCAGCTGCACAGAATGAAGTTGGGAAAGACCTCTGAACTCATCTAGCCCACCTTTTATTTAATAGGTGGGGAAATGGAGACCCAGAGGAGCAATAGACACTCGTATTCAGAGCTTTAAGTGTGTTTCTTTGCTTGAACTGTATCATGTTCAGTAAAAGTTCGCAGAACATTTATGTCCTAGTAGACCTAAAGATGAAACATTTGCCATGGAAGCATATTGGGTTCTTGGTATGTGGACTGCCAGAAAACATTCCCTTAAAATTATCTCAAGGATTTAAAAAGAAAATGATGAGCAATTCATCATATTGATCATTATTTTCACAGCCCAGACCACTGTGTCTCTGTGTGTTCTCACAAGAGTGGGGACTTGAAGCTGCGTGCCCTGCCCCGACCCTTTCCCTTTTCCTTTTTAATGGGCCTGATGGCAGGTCTGCTCCCCTCCTTTATGCAGCCCATGGAACTCAGTGGAAGCCGACCCCATTCTGCCCCACAGACAGATCATGACTGAGCTAAGACTTCAAGTCAACCAGATTAATCTTACAGGCAGCCAGTTCCAAGAATGGATACATTTTAGTATTTTGACCAATAAGCCAGGAGAAATGACTTGTCAGGGCTCTATGGGAAAAATCCTTCACCCTCCCTAGGGTGCACCTGGGAACCATTCTTTTTCCCACTGAATGTGAATAGCATGCCATATGGCCCAGATTTCTACTGGAAACACTCTAAGGCCACAAGAGTAACCAGCTTCAGGATAAAGTAACATACTGGACAGCAGAATATAGCATGAAAAGGACACGGGTTCTTCGTAATGACTGTCCAGCTGCAAATCACCAACAATGCTGCGCCTGGACTTCCTGTTGCGAACAACAATAAAGTCCCTTGAGGTTTAAGTCCATTTCAGTGGGTGTTCTGTTCCATGCCTAGCATTCTAACAGAAGCCTTCATGGGAAGGTGCGTGCCTGCAAGTACAGAATGGTTTCCTGGCAGGTAACAAAGTATTGTATCAGCTGTAAGGCAAATTAAAACTTTGTAAAACTTGCAAAATTGAAAACTTGCAAAACCCTCCAGAGAGTTCTGGACTATTTAAGTGCTTCAGTACCGTCTAGAGATTTCCAGAACAGTGATTTCTTAAATATCACAGTGCAACTCCTCTAACAATTCTAAAGATCTATGACTATCTGAAAGCTTACTGGACACTGGTTTGGAACTAGTATTTGATGAAAGTGGAGAATTTTGTAGGCTGAATTTTAATAGCAAGGATTATGGTGAAGGAAGAACTCAATGCTTAAGGCCTTTATTAAATTGCTGCCACCCCTCATTTGAGCTATAGAACTTACTAATAATGGATCATAATATTAATTATTATGCACTTGCTCTGTGCCAAGTACTTTATAAACATTTATTTGCCCATTTAGTTGTTCTAACTACCTTGGTGTTATTATCTTTAATAGATCAGCAAATTGAGGCTCAGCAGAAGATATAGAGACAACCACAGTTTCAGCTTATGTTCACTTGTTTTTAGAACTTAGGCTATAGCTGGTACATTGTATTGTCTTAAAACATTAGTATTTTGCTCATTTATTCATAGTAAACAATGAATATTCACTAAGTGCCAGACACTGTTCTAGGCCCAGTAGAATACATTAGTGAATAAAATATTGCTGCTGTTGTTGAGATTACGTTCTTGTAAAGGGTGATAGACTGAAAAAACAAGTGCACAAGCACACACATGTATGTGTATGTATGCATTATGAAAAATGCTTACACATGTAAAATGTAATGGCAAAAGTGGAACTTGTTGTGTGACTTCATTACAGAAATATTAGCATCTAGTGAGGGAAACTATACACCTAACCAAACTGGTGCATTTTGGCTCTAGGGAAAAATCCTGTCTTGGTTAGATTGCAAAAATGAAGTCCCTGGCTCTTGGTCGGATGGTGCAATCTCTAATATCTGCCAGTAGGTGGCAGTCATGCCCTACAAACATTTCAGACAGGGCCCTGATTGGCACGCACAGCTTACAATGAGACTTAAATTCTTTGATTTTATAATGCTAGAGCTTTCTATGCTATCTAATTATCTCTGTTGAATGGGTTGGGCATATGAAAGTCTTAATCAGTGCAATTTGAAATACAGGTAATGTGGTTGTGCAATTTTCAGTGACAATTTATACAACTTTTATTTTAAGGTCGTCCTAAAAATGTTGAACACATTTTGTTGAAGCCTATGGATTATATTTATGTTCATGATAAACAATCAGACTGCATGATGAAAATAGGATTATTGAAGTGCAGCATTTTGCTAAATTATATAGTCAGAACACACTTAGAGTTGAAAATCTAATAAAGGTTTTCACAGAGGAAAATGCAACTGAAAAATAAAAAACATTCCTGGAAATTGATATGCCTTTTAATCAAGCTTGCAAAGTTGCTCTGAGAATCTTTGCTATTTTAAAGGAGGGAGCACTTTGCAATCTGCTGGATTTAGAAAGAAAAGGTATGTACATTTGGAGTTTTGATGCAAGACCTTTTGGTATTATCCTCCCCATCATCCTCGTCATTTTTCTTTCGAAATTAGGTTGAGGGGTTGGTTAGAAGAGGTAAATTTGTAGCACAGGGGCATCATCTGGTCTTTTCAAACCACACTGATTTTTTGCAGTAAGTGGTTGAGCCCCAGTGTTGGATGAAACCCGAGATGGGGAAGTGAAGGGAAGTTTAAAGGAGGTGTCTGTCCTGCTGCGTTGCTGGTGTTGTTTGAAGGTGCAGCCGCTGCCCTGGAAAGCTTCCTTCTTAAAAGTGCTGTTATACTTGCGAGTTTGTAGCCTTCTGCATTTGCTGAGAGTGTTATTTGCTTTCTGTCAGATTTGCTGTTTGAATGCAAGGCAACATCTTATTTTAAAAGCCTCAGATCCCTTTTGTTGCATTGTTAAGAAGCTATCCATCAATTAGTATTCACAAAAGACATCTTGCTGGGGTCTGCAGCAGCCAGTGAATGTGTGACTTGGTTCCTTTTGTGTTGAAGACCTGAGGATTCTAGTGCTTTCTCTTCTATATGTAATCTGAAAATAATTGTGTTTCAGGAAGTTACTGGATTTTTGTAAAGAAAATGACAAACTCACATGTGTTTCAGTCACTAGTCTAGCATTATGTTATTATATTACTCTGAAATAACTGTTGGATACATTTATTTTTGTTTATTTTCTTTCCCTCTTGGGGTATGTGTGCCTATTAATCTCAGTAATAACAAAATGCCATTTTCTTGAATTAAATTTCATTTAGGAAGTTGAAACCTGTCCTTTACCTTTTTTTCTTGAAGGGTGGCAGAAGAGTGTAAGGAACTTTTCAATTCTCAGAAGAACTCTGAGTCTCTTTTCTCAGATCCTTCCTGGGAAGTTCAGCCACTCATCTGACTGTGGTCCCTGGTTTTTTCTTAAGTTGGATTTACTCCAGTTTCCAACTATGCCGAATTGATCTCAAAAAGTCATGTCTTATGCTTTCCACTTATATCCTAACTAAACCTTAGAATTAAAAAATAAAGATTAATAAATAATAATAAAGATTAATAAATCCAAGATTGGTACCCAATAGACCTTTTAAAACCCCACAATTTGTTTCTCTTTTGCTGCAAGACCAAAGGAAAAAAACCCATAAACTAGTAATAACAACCAGTCTTGAGCTGGGATAAGATGGAATATGAACTAAAATTGGTCAAAATGTCTACAGTGAGTAGTGAATAGTGAAGTCGCTCAGTCGTCTCCGACTCTTTGCGACCCCGTGGACTGTCGTCTACCAGGCTCCTCTGTCCATGGGATTTTCCAGGCAATAGTACTGGAGTGGGTTGCCATTTCCTTCTCCAGGGGATCTTCCCAACCCAGGGCTCGAACCCGGGTCTCCCACATTGTAGACAGACGCTTTACCATCTGAGCCACCAGGGAAGCCCAAAATGTCTATAGCAAAATAAAAGAATCTTTCTTTGATTTTGGTTTAGTGATTGTCCTGAAGATGTTAACCTAATGATACTTGGGTAAGAAATCACAGAGCATATGAGGACTGCCAATTTAGAAATCTTCGCAAAAGTCCATTCAGTGCTGATCCTGGGACTCTGTTTGCAAGTACCAGGGAGAGTTTTCTTCAAAATGTCTCAGTAAAAACTGAATCAGGGTGGGAGAGCCTTTAATAGAGCAAAGCCGCGAGACTAAAGGTAAGTCACTTGTGCAATGTGGCATTTCAACAGAGTGACAGCCAAAGAGCATGCTTTCGACTCCCGGCCCTGACTAAATGTGTCTTTCTTGGAATGTTAAGGTGGAAGAAAAAAAAAACACCACATTATTTATAGCTAGAAAGAAAATCTTTTGCGAAGCCATAGAAAAGTGGGGACCCAGTGCAGCTTTCTGAAGTGTCTGAAGAAAGACAGCATGGCTCACTGCTTCTAAATTAGATCACAAATTTTCTGGCTGATGGCAGCATCTTAGTGCTCACCCTAAAGGCAAAGATCTGAACAAATTACATTTTAATATCTTAGGTTCATTTATCCCTGCTGAGATCACACAGAAGCAAGGAAATACACACACATGGAAATCCAACAGGCCCAAGGGACGTGGCAGCAGTGCTGTACATGGAGAGGGTAACAGTGAGAGTGAAATGAAGCTCTCTGCTTCTGCAGCAGGTGATACTCTCTGTTTTGCACATGTCATTGCTCTGATGGAGCACAACCTTCTGATGGACCACACCCATCTTTGATAAAAAGGGGCACAATGGATTTGAGAGCTAGACCTTGTTGAAATGTTCATGGAGTTACAGACTTAAACCCTCACTTGTCCCCTTCCCCCATCCCATACCAGGAAAGATGCTAATGTTGACCTAAAACTCAAATAACATGTTTTTGTGAGAGGGATATGCAGATGACACTACCCTTATGGCAGAAAGTGAAGAGGAACTAAAAAGCCTCTTGATGAAAGTGAAAGAGGAGAGTGAAAAAGTTGGCTTAAAGCTCAAGATTCAGAAAACTAACATCATGGCATCCGGTCTCATCACTTCATGGGAAATAGATGGGGAAACAGTGGAAACAGTGTCAGACTTTATTTTTTTGGGCTCCAAAATCACTGCAGATGATGACTGCAGCCATGAAATTAAAAGATGCTTACTCCTTGGAAGGAAAGTTATGACCAACCTAGATAGCATATTCAAAAGCAGAGACATTACTTTGCCAACAAAGGTCCATCTGGTTAAGGCTATGGTTTTTCCAGTAGTCATGTATGGATGTGAGAGTTGGACTGTGAAGAAAGCTGAGTGCCAAAGAATTGATGCTTTTGAACTGTGGTGTTGGAGAAGACTCTTAAGAGTCACTTGGACTGCAAGGAGATCCAACCAGTCCATTCTAAAGGAGATGAGTCCTAGATGTTCATTGGAAGCACTGATGCTGAGGCTGAAACTCCAGTACTTTGGCCACCTCATGCGAAGAGTTGACTCATTGGAAAAGACTTTGATGCTGGGAGGGATTGGGGGCAGGAGGAGAAGGGGATGACAGAGGATGAGATGGCTGGATGGCATCACTGACTCGATGGATATGAGTCTGAGTGAACTCCGGGAGTTGGTGATGGACAGGGTGGCCTGCTGTGGTGTGATTCATGGGTTCGCAAAGGGTTGGACACGACTGAGCGACTGAACTAAACTGAATGACTTTGGAGGATAAAAGCAGGAAAGGGTAGCAGAAGGTGTGACCAGAGAGGGGAGGATGCTTTGGGCTGGGCTAAGACAGTCCATCTTTATTAAACAGAGGTGGTTCTTGGGAACAACAGGACATTTCTGGGAGTGGAAATGATTATTGTGGAAGAGGCATGTGGATGGTAAAGAGGAGGCAGATCATTTAGGAGACTGTTGTAATGCTTGCAGTAAAGAGAAGTAGGAGCTAAAAGAAGGAAAATGAAGGGAGGAACGGAGATAAGAAAACTGAAGAAAGGACAGGGATGAATTGGCAGGCCTAGGGAGGCTTAGCAGTGGCTTGGTCACAGCAACCAGAGAGAATGCGAGGGGAATTCCAGTCCTATGAGCTCTTGGGCCTGGGTCACTCTCCAACTGGTGCTGCTGCTTACAAAACAGGATGCCTGGGGATGGAATCAGGCTTGGGGTGAGACAACAATTCCATTTTCAGGGCAGAGTGTGATGGATTTCTGGGGGAACTATGTAGAATTGTCCATGAAAATAGTGAAAATGTGGAACTAGAGTGTGTGAAGGTCTGACCTGGAGGTGTTTGGGGAGGGAGGCATTAGGGTATAAGAAGCAAATTTCTTTGGAAAGTTTATGCTTCATCTAAAAATTTATTTTGCCTTTTATTCTTCAATATATATGTTTTCTTCTTAACATTGTTTTACAGCTGAGCTTGACAAATAGTTAAATGAAAACAAATCAAGTGTATAAATTAATATTTATATTTGTTTTAACATGAGAATAGATTTTAATATTACTTACAGTCAAGAAGCAGCAATACTTCTGAGTACTATGGCCTATACTCTAGCATGGACCCCAGGGTGTCTGCAGTTGAGCATTTGACTTCAGTGGTTACTTTAGTGATGGAAGGGGTTGTCGAAAGAGAGAATACAGAAAGGAGGCTAAAGGGCTCTATTGACACACTGGGGACAAGCCTATAATTAAGAGGAAAAGGAAGATAAATCCAAGATAGAAAATTCAGGGAATTTATGTTGCTGGTACCATGGGGAGGAGGAGATTGAAACATAGATGGTCAGCTCAGTCAAGTGTTCCCAAGAAAGCTTCAAGAATGAAGAAAGATTTTTAGATCAGAAATGAAGGTTGAGGGATGAGATTCCTGCAGAGTAAAGACGGTGGAAATCAGATGCCAAAGTTAAGGAGTGAAGCTGATTAGTGAAGAAGTAGCGGAAGGTGAGTTTCTAATGAAAAGACTTGCGTGTTTAAAGGCTGATAGGAACAAAGTAGTGGGTTGGCCGAAAAGTTTGTTTGGGTTTTTCCATTCATTACATATTATGGAAAACCTGAACAAACTTTTAGGTCAACCCCATACTTTCAAAGGCAGGATAGAAAATACAAGTAAGACAGAGGAGAACTTCATTTGGGGGATGTAGGAAGCCTAGGTGGGTAGAAGAAAAACTTCAACCCGGGTGAATCCACAGATGCTAGATCCTGTTTCTCTCCTCTGTGTCTGCAGAACTACAAGGAATTTAGTGGTTTTAAAAAATTGTTTTGTAAAGTCATGGCAGATCTGAGCGATACTAAAGGAAGCATTTATTCTTGTTGGGAAATGAGTTGTGGGGAACCTGGTCTGCTTCGATGGGCTTGTTGCATGCTGATATGGTATAGAAGTGCCCTCCTTGCCAAGCTGGGGTTACAGGAATGTGTCTGCTGTAATACAGTGACCAACTCTGCCTCCTTTCTCTCATCCAGTGGATTATTCCAGGCCATAGAAGCATGCTAATTTAATTACTGCCGCCCTTGCTGGGAGATAGTCTCTAACATTCTTGGGCTTGAGAACTATGGTGGAAAGCATGGCTTAGGTTGGCATTTGACTCTGCTGAGATGCCAGGATTGCAGGATTCACAACCCGTTCCTGGAGAAAACTAAAACCTATTTGCCAAGTGTGCTAACCGTGCACAGAACATCCTTGAATCCATTAAAGGTTGAGCATATACTTCTTTTGCCAATTTGGCCAAAGTAGTATATATACTTCCTTTCCAAGGTGAGGAAAATGAGCCGACTTTCCCCAGTTCCCTAGAGGGATGTCAGCTTGCTACTCTTACTTGTACTTCTCATCAAACATCAGTGCTAATTATGACTGATTAGCATGAGCTGGATTTGTTGACAGAATATCTAATGTAGCTAATCAACTCCAATTTTTTTTCGTTAATTTTGTAAATGTATTCCAACTGAAGCACCATGGGGTAAGAACTTTTCTCGTTACAGCTCTTGATCTATCAAGAAATAGAAATATGAGATAAACTATTGTATTACACCTCCCTTAAGTTACTTAGGCTTGTGCCTGAGAAAAGCGAAGAAAGGGATTCCTAGGGGAATAGACCTATCTTCACAAGCTGTGTGTGCTATCAATGAGCCCAGTGGTTCTCAGATGCCATCTATCTTGTGATTGATTACTCAAGAATTCCTCATTTGTAACAGTGGCTTTTATTGAAGGTTACTTAATGTCATATCTGAAAATGTAAACTCAAATCCATTTCACTTGGGTGCATTAGCAACATTTCCTTGTGTTGAGTGGAGGTATGTCAAAACGCTGCAATACTGATGCTGAGACTTTTGAACTAACATTTCAGTATCCATGAAATCAGAGCTATAAATGTCAGCACTAAATAGCTTCTCTTAGCCAATGTAAATATTCTGGAAATATTCTGATCTGACGGAGTAATAGAAAATTAGTTTAAATCTAACCTCTAAAGCATTCTCCCCCAAATCACCTTAATACTTTCCTTAGAGATGGGTTTTTCATTTTCACAGTTCTGTCTCCCCACCCAAGGTGCTTTGAGTATGCTCTCCGTCGGCCATTCTGGGATTTCGGTGTTAAGTTTTTGTGTGTGTTTAAGGTTTTATTCTTCTTTTGGTCAGCTTAAATGCCATACCTCAGTTTTCAATGGCAGGAGATTTGATTTATATTAAATATATGGACTGTATAGTCCATGGGATCACAAAGAAATAGACAGGACTGAGTGACTTTCACTTTCAAGGAACACTCAAGGTATTGTTTACATGGTAGTTCATTTTTCCAAATTAAACTTCCAAATTTTAATCACTTAAAATTCCTGTTGATTCCTATTGTATGTATACATTTTTGGGTAAGTGGTCTCATGTGCAGAAACCCAACCTCATGGTCTCAGAAGTTATCATTAAAATGCTTCTTTCGTATATGCCTATACACAGGGGATATAGAAAGACCAAGGATTTCCATAGTTAAACTTCCGAGGTTTGACTGAAGTTGGTAAGAAGGCTATGAAATATGTGATTTTAACCTTTGCCTATTACCATGTAAATCATTTAGTTTCAGAATGTTTGCCCTGGAATGAGTGAAGGTTTGTATTTTCTTCTTGTCAAAATGCCTGTGAACTGGGACTGAAACAATGATATTTGCAAATGTCAACTGTAATGCCTGTCTGCTGGATCCCAGGCAGCTGCTTTCATATATTTAAAAAATTTGAAACCTTGGACGTAGTTTAAGTGTGAGCACTATGTAAAGGTGGTTTTTCAAAAACGCTGAGTGTATAGTGACCAGAGAAAGAAAGTATGAAAATCCATGTCATTCCTGCTTCACTTACCACTAAAAAGCAGGTAAAATCAAATTGTCCCTTTTATTTTGCCATAAAACCATTTCAAAATAGGCATTGTTGTTGAGGTATTTTTTCCAGCACTGTCTTATGTCTTTTTTCCCATTCCTATGTTTACAGCAGGGCATGTGAGATGTAATTTCTTCCAGGAAACTTAGAAGCTTTGGGTTATGGTTGTGATCTCATTAGGAACACATTCTACCCAGTAATTGCTATTGGTTTCACATGGTAAAAGCAAGTTATTGCTCTCAAAACAGCAGATGACAGAGGAATGGTTACAGTTCTTGCCACAATACTGCCTGTTCTCCCAAGAAAGAATTCTAATATGCTTTGCATATAGTTGACTTCACTAAAACTGTCATTAGGGGGATGGATATATTTTATAAGTGTGGGAGAAATGCAATGATTAGATTCAATTTTCATATAGTAAAAATAAACTTTTGAGTGTTACTCTCTGCTAGAAACTGTTCTCGGTACTTTCTGAGTGGTATCTCATTTAGTCCTCAGAAAAGCTCAACACAGTAGCTGTCTTTGTTTTTTCCCCTTTTACAGATGACTCCACTGAGGTATTCCTTCTGAAAGCTTGAATTTATAGAGTGAAGACAAATGAATTGAAAGATATTCTGAAAGTTGGCTGAGTCAGAGATTATACTTAAGCTTAATCTTTCCTCATAGCTATGTAGGGATTCATTTTGCCTGGTTTCCAGCTTCCCTGAAGAAAATAGATAGCCTGTCCCATCACTAGCAGGGGGAGAAGAAGGACGATGTGGCTGATGGTTCTTGCCTTTCAAGAGGCAGGAGGCTGGTGTGATCTCTGGTGGTAGGTTAATTTGCTGGCAGTTGCTTCAGGGAGGATTATAAGGTGTTATAACACCTTTCTGGGCTTCCCTGATGTCTCAGCAGGAAAAGAATCTGCCTGCAATGCAGGAGATGCAGGTTCGATTCCTGAGTCAGGGAGAACCCCCGAGGAGGAAATGGCAACCCAGTATTCTTGCCTGGAGAATTTCATGGACAGAGGAGCCTGTGAATTACACTCCACGGATCACAAAGAGTTGGACACGACTGAACATGCATGCATATCAGCTATTAGTTCTCCCTTTGAGAGCTTCTACCTGGGGCAATTTCAGCTTCAAGTTCATAGTAGTTCAGCATATTTAAGCTCCTCTGTTATAAAATTTTGCATCCTCCTTCTGCCTGGGTGTCTTGAGAGAAGAGGTGTTCAGCCTTTGGGTGGATGTGGACAGCATGTGTAGTGTGAGCTGATGGGAACTGGCAGAGCAGAATGGTAGCCAGGGTCAAGGATGCTGCATGAGGGCTACAACTGACAGGTGCAGGATGGAGAGGAGGAAGGATAAGAGACAGCAAGGATTTTCCACCAGGGTAACAAACAACAAAGCCCAGACGGAGTAAATTCAGGAAGTGGGAGACGCCAACTTGTCAGCAGTGTACAAAAAATAACTAAAAGCCAAATAGAAACACTGACTGACCTATCCCTATTCATAAAGGGTTGCTCTTTCTGTCCAAGAAGAGATCAGTGGTCAAAGCTAAAATCATACTTGTTTTATTTAACTGAAGTGCTCTGTTTTTTAGAATAGTTCAGTTAATAATTCAGCAATCACAGTACATTTTCATAAATCTTTTTTTAGGTTGTGATTAAAAACCATAGCTATCATTTTTAATCACTTTAGATTTACCTGAATCTGACTGATGACTTCTTGGATCACTGAACAGGTGCCTGACCTGAGAAGAACTTTTCCCCATGCCGTGTCCCTGATCTTTGACCTCTCTGGAAAAGAGGAAGGAAGGCCCTGAAAAGATAGTAAAACAAAGCCAGAGGCTTGGGTTATTCTCTAATATTGAATGTGGAGAGCTGCGAGTTACTGTTGAAACAAGATTATATTCCATTTGCCTGAGTCGGGGCAGAGGAATTTACTGGAGGTATGTTTGTTAACGGACCTGTTGGAGTCTTAGCTTACAGTGCTTAATTTCAAGCTGTTACTTTGTCTCATGGGAATGTGGTATTTCTAGTTATTTGCAAGAATATGTGGGCTAAGTTTTGCCACATGTTGTGGCCGGGATGAAATTAACGTATATGATCAGAGTCTTCCTCCTGAGGCCCTTAACTCATTAGGACCAGAATACCAAATAACCTGTTTAAATATGCTCTGTTGGCTCTCAGTTTATTTTTTAAAAATTTTGGCAGATATATCTATACCTTTATTTCTACAGATACACATATATACATGTACACACACATCTAAAATAATATACATCTAAAATATATATTTTAAAGATACAAGATGCCAAAGAATTAAAAGCAGAAAAGCATAAACGCAAACTCTAAGTCTTCTGTTTAAAGCTAAGCTTTAGCAGAAGTATTTATTTTTCCCTTCTCCTTCTATTTACATTCTGTTTTCTACTTGATTACCCCAGATATTCATGAGTTTAAAGCACTAGGTGCCCCTTATACAGTTTCTTGTAAAGTGCATTTGATATGCAAATAGTTATAGTGAGCCATCATTCATAAGCTATTTATGTTCATTTTAATAGGGAAAGAAGTACTGCGTCTTATTCCATATAAATTTCTCTTTACAGCCTATCAAGTACAGAAAGATGCTTGAGATTAAATAAATGTGCTACTCATGTTACTGAATGTCTGATACTTGATATATTTCAGAGATTTTTGGACATTTATAATTACATTCCCCTAATTGCTCTGGGAACTGGTGACAAAAATGAGTGATGGGTAGAGCTTCAGAGAGGGGTCTCCATAGTCCCTCGTCCCACTCCTAGAGTTGACTTTCTTAGTAAGGAGACCACAGATCAGTAAGTGGAAAAGAGAAGCATTAAAAGGGTGACTATCCCGGAAACAATGAAGCAAGCCTTCATCCCTTCATTCACTGAATGTTTGTTAATGGTCACCTCCTCTGCTGGCATACACGAAGAAGACATGACTCCGACCCTCAAGACTCTGGTGGGGAGTCAGACAGGCGACTCAGTGAGTGCTTCTTGCTATCTCACCTTAACCTTAACTCTTGCCACAAAGAGCAGGTTCCTTGCTTTCCTAATCTCTTTAAGGCTGCATCTTGGCATTGTCACCTAGTTTCTAGGATATACAGCTTCCCTGCATCCCTTCTTCTTAGGACTTGCTCCTCTCTGGAAGGACCTCCGGCCCAGAGCTTAGCATCTGTACATGCTGCTGGTTATACTCTCTCTCTGTCCATTTTGGGTCACTTAGAAGAGCAGCAGCACTGCTTCCTAGGAGAAGGGAGGACACCTTTCCTGAATGCTGAAACCCTCCCCAACTCTGGTCCCGTCAGTTGATGGTGGTGACAGCATTTTAAGTGTGACAAGTCTCCTGGGATTGCTTACGGCAGCTCTCACTGGCCTTACAAATGGATTTTTACATCCTCTTGTGCTTACAAACAAGAAGCAATTTTTTTCGCTTTAATAAATCAGGCTGATTGTTGGTTGCTGTGAAGCTTATGGCTATAGTTTACACAAAACAAGACAAGTTTGTGCTGCACCCCCCAGGCGTAGGCATCGTGGTCCCAGGCAAAGAACTGGTTTCATCCTGTGTTTTCCATTTTATGTTTTATAATACTCCTTTTTTCATTATGAGAGATTTTTCTGGGGATATATTTAAGTGTTGGAGATTCAGTTGGATAACTAGTTAACTGTTAATAGTAACTTGTAATTAGTAACATGTCTTTTGAGATGAGGATTCTCACTTTTGGGGAGTTCATCAGGGTTGTTGTACAGGTTGTGACACAGCATGGGAGTTTGAGAAGCTGTTTGTAGAGAGAGTAATTCTGTTTTATAGGTGACTGTCTATCTGGCAACACATACCATATTTATGATAAAAATAAATTACAACAATATGAACTCTAAACAGTTGGTGGGATACTTAAAATTTCTAGGTCAAATTATGACGTTGGCTTTGTTTTAAAGACAACTACATTCCAAAATTATGAAGATATTAATTAGGAAATTGGTAATGATGGGAAAGCCATGTTCATAGATTTGTTTTAAAGTTTATTTTCCCTAATGATAACACATGTAGAAAGCTTATTCTTTGAGTAGCATTAAGATAAAAAAAAAAACACCAAAAAAACCCCAAACAAACAGGTTTTCAAGTCAAACATACCTGGGATTAAATCTGAGCTTTGTTATTTACCGGCTGTGTGATCTAGGTTAGATAAAGTGGTCTGGAGTGTCAGTTTATGTACCTGTACATAAACTGAGCATACACTTCTTTAAGGTTGGCCGTGAGTTTACATTAAACCATGTATGTTGGGTATTCCTCCCAGGCATCGGTATTCTTGTCAGAGGCAGGTCATCAGTCACTGTTGGTGGATGAAGGGGTGCAACCTTAATTGAGCTAAGATGCTGCACTAGTGATGGACAGTCTTTTGGACATTGCATTACTGTTCGCCAAGCACCTTTCAGATGTGTTGGGCTCTGGGCTAAGCACTGGGCTGTGGAAATGTTGAGCCCCAGGCCTTCCCCTCAGGGAGGTCTCGGTCTGCTGAGGAGGTCAAGCCTGCACACCTGCGTCGCAGTGTCGCGCAGCAGGAACCAGGCCGCAGACATCCTGGCGGTGTGAAGAGGGTCATCTCATTCAGCGGGAGAGGCCCCTCTGTGAGAACTTCCTGGAGGGAGTGACCCTTGAGCTGATTCTGGAAGGACAAGTGTGAATCACTTTAATTTATTCAATAAGGGAGTAAGAAAGGAGGAAAGAACAGGGAAAAGTCCACGGGGGCCTGAGTCATATCCGGCTTCTCATTTTGGGCTGGAAGTTTATGGATTAAAACATCACCTTCTTTTTTGTGGGGTTCATGTGTTTTCCCTTCTCTCCCTCTGTCAGCACAAGAAGGTCTGAGGAGGAGGGGAGACCGCAGGGCTCTCCTCTGTAGGCCTCTGACTCCAAGGTTTCCATTCCGAATGGTGCCACTGGGGAGGCCGTGGGGTACAGGGTGCTTCTCACACCTGGGGAAGCCTTGCTGTCTGTTTCCCAGGGGGTGGCGAGTGAGAGGCAGGGCAGCCTGGCAGCGGTGACCCTGCTTCACGTGTGTGGTGGCCGCATCACTGAGTAATTACGGCACCGACACCATGCGCCTCGCTCCCTCAGGTCAGGGAGGGAGCATTTTGATGGGAGGATGGCAGCCACGCTGGAGGATGAAGCCTCCTCTGGGCCATGTTCTGTTTCTGAGATTCCCACCTGTCTCCAGACCACCCTCGCCCAGTATCCCATCGCACTTGCTCTTTCTTCTGGGAAACACACTTGCACCTAAACACGCTTGCACACTGTTACTTTCGTCACCAGAATGTAAATCACTCCTTTGAGTTCCTGGGTAGGTGGAATCTCTGAGGCTTGCAATTACCCAGGTTATGCAAACAGCCTCTTTTTAAGACTTCCTTAGAGTGAGTGCTGCACAGGAAGAAGATGCTTTGTGGAAATTGGGCATTAAAATTGCCTAGAAAATACATTCATAATTGCATATAAAACAAAACGTGTATGTGAGCTGTGTGGTTTTATTTTTAATTATCTGTTTTTTAGTAAACATTACACTCAGATTTCAAGAAATAAAATCCCAAGGCCTCATAAATGAATAAATAAAATATGAGGCATAATAAAATCAGATGATATAATGCACATGAAAAATGGGACAAGAGGAATATAAATAGAAAATATATATAGTCTTGTAAGACTAACATTGTGCTCCTTTATGAGATATCTCTAGAACATTATAAGCAAACAAGTTTTAAAATTTAGAAATGCACTCTATTTTATCTTGAGTTTTATATCTAAACACTAATGTATTTATATTTCTTTTTGTTTTTATTAATCCACTGAAGCAGCCTTTAGCTAATTCCCACTACCCAAGTGTAGTTCACAGATGCTATCTTTTCATAAAGAAAAGAAATAAATTTGTATTTCGTGATGTGGTTTTATTATTTTCAATGAGAGGAGTTTTATTATATTAGATTTTTCCATTCCTCTGTAACATAACAGTCTCAAAATCGATAAAACAGCAGCACAAACAATAAATACTATGTAGAAAAGTAGGTCGCTCTGCATTAATTCATAGTGAAAACAGGTCTGCTTGATGGCTGGTCGGAGAGGCATAATTAGTATTAGTCTCTGCTTTAATGCTGGAAGTTGTTACCAGTTCCTGGCTTCCTTCCCTCCCCCACTTCCCAGGGCCTTGTGTCAGCAGGCACTGAAAAGGCAAATAAAACAGTTATTTCATCGGATCTGAGAGAGGCAGTGGAGTGAAGGTCTGGGGTTAATGTGACTGTGTTTGGAGTCACATCAGATGTTGACTGCCCAGCCGTGGAGGTTGTGAGGGAGCCGCTTCCCTCACCTGGAGCTGCAGAGACATTGCTCCTCATTCGTCCCTTGAGGAAACTTAATTCCAAATACAGCAGTAGGAGGGTCATCTGACAATCACGTCTCTTGCTGATGCTTATGTTTCCTGGGGCTGGTATAACTGCTGCCTGTGGATGTTGTTAGAATACTTGTCCACTAAGCTGTCCTTTGGTCCTTAAAGAGTCACCCTGGCCATCTATGTGGGGAGTAGTGAAATATTTTTATTAATGGAAAATTTTCTTGTATAAATCAGCGTATCTAGGGCACAGGTGGCAAACTCCTTGTTCCAAGATGTACTTTGTTTAGGAGGCACAGTATTCTGAATTATTTTTCAGCACTTAAAATTCAGGGTATTTGGTGTTAAAAATATCCAGATTTCTGTGTAGTCTTAACAGATCAGAAAATCTGACAGCCACTGGCTCCTGTTCCTTCATGGTGACATCTGTCTGGGGCTAATCCCCTAGAGAAGGAAATGGCACCCACTCCAGTATTCTTGCCTGGAGAATCCCATGGACAGAGGAGCCTGGGGGGATACCGTCCATGGGGTTGCAAAGAGTCAGACACAACTGAGTGCCCACACTACTGCTAGGCATCAACGGTACTTATTAAATACACATCCTCATGTGTGGTTTCTGGCTCCCCGGGGTGCCCATGACTGCTGAATTAACACACCCTGCCTATTTCCCTCATTGCTGCCTACCTTTTTGTTTTTAGACCAGTGAGTCACAAAACTAGTGGCATAAACTCACCCGGGGAACTCGGGCGTTGGCTTCGCCCCCAGAGATTTGACGGTGTTGGTCTAGGGTGGGGCAGCTTCAGCAGCACTTCAGGAGATGCTAATAGACACTCAAGGTTGAGGAAACGTGGACCCAGGGGACCAGAAGATAGACACTGGCCACCTTCTCGTGAGGTCCCAGCGGAACCATTGCTTGACCTTGGGATGTCCCTTAAGGAAATCTCACATTTCTTTGTTCTTCCAAAGAGAATTGACCTAATTTTCTTTGCCTTTTAAATTTCCTGGTATTGACGGGATTCCTTGAGGTTCATGAGATTCACAGTTCAGAGCCACTCACTGGGGATGGTTTAAGGATCTTATCTGTTAAGCAGTCACAGATACTGAGCCTCAGGCTCTGGGTTTTCCTGTCTTACTGAGCACCACGTGGGGAGCTGTAGCTTGCTCCCCGTTATCTCTTTCTTCCTCCCTTTCCTGCCATTGCTCCAGTTCTGTTCAAGGTGGGGACTTTCTGGAGGAGTGAAGGGGGATGCGTCTGTGAAGCATGTCATGAGACCAACCTTTTCAATGCCCATAAAAAGACAGGATGTCAATTTAAAGCCTCATCTGTCACAAGCGTTTTCAATCTTGTGGTGATTTATAAAATACTGTAAATTGCAATCACATTGGCCCATAACAACCTGGCAGCTACTTCAATAGCAAAACTTTCATCCAAAAATATGATCTATAAGTGGAATAAAGGTATCAGAAATGGAGTGTCATTTCATAGGCAGGTGCTATTATCATGAACTTACTGACAAGGGAAAGTTTTCTCAGTAAGAAATGTTCTTTCCCACCCACACAACACCCTGCACAAAGCATGGTGAAGGGGAATTCTGCCTTGCAGTTTTGTGCATCTCACGAGCCAGGAAGAGTTCAAGGAGGATATGTCAGAAAAGGCAAGAGGAGAGTTGAAGCTTTCATTTGAAATCAACTATCCAAGGTTCTCTTCACTGTTCTCTGTATTTTCGCCTGTAGACAGATTTCCCCTGGAGTCTTGTGGGATAAGGTGGGAAGCTGTGCAGAAGAGTCAGGATGGGCCAGTTTGATGGGTAATGGATTGGCAGATTTAAGATAAAAAATGCATCTCTGTGTGTGTGGTGTGGGGGAAGGGAGATCAGCTGTGGCTGTGTTCCAACTGATTCTTGTACAAAAAGTTTCATATTAAAGTAGAGTGACTTCTTCAGAGCTTGTTGACAGAGAACCATACTCTTGGCTTCTCAGAAGAAACAACATTGAGGATTCCTAAACTGCTCTTTGGCATGGATTTGTCATCAGTGAAGATTCAGATGTTACTGGGTTGTAGAGAATTTAAACTCATCAGGGATCTGGTGATGGTGGGGGAAAGCACAGACTTAGAATGTTAAAACCAGGTGTTGCTGCCTAGAGGACCTGCACTACAGAAAGGAAAGAGGGGGCTTTACCAGTCAGGGGCTGGGGATTGCCTCATCCCAGTTTTTTTAAACACATCAAAGTGACAGGCTTTCTTTCATAATCAGTCTACCCTTCAAGCGTTGCCTTGTGGTCAGCTGGGGAGAAGAGGCTTCATAACACTCAGGTAAGAAAAAGGAGACAAAGGGACACTTAACAGGGAAGGGAAGATGAACGTATAAGTTGTCAGGCTTCCAAATCTCTATTTGAAAGGGGTATATTTTAAAGGAGTACTGATAATGTACTTGAAAGGATGTCAAATATACATTTGAAAAGAGGTCAAATACACTTTTGAAAACAAAGGAAGGCACAATATTTGTTCTGGAGAACAAGGAAGATTATGATATGGAAATTCTACAAAGGGGTCATGTTTGTACAACGGAGTAAAATATAAAGGATATTTTTGGATGGTGGACTTTTTGATGAGAAAAGAAATTCTCTAGATTGGGAAGGCTGATTTTCCCTCATATTCTATCTTTTTTATTTTTAGCTTTATAAAAATTTATTGCTATTTATTTATACATCTTTATGTGATAGAATGGATTTGAAGCAGCTGTCAATTTCAAGATTTATTATTTCCTGACACCATACAAGGGTGGACAATAGAACTAAGTTAGGTCAAGATGATAATAAGTATTGCTTTTATTTATTTTATCTTAAAATATTTATACTGTGTGCTGTATCCCATATCCTATCCTGATCATCTTGATATTCCTTTCAAGTAGTCTGACCCAGACTAGGTGCTCAAAAAATACATTTTGATAAATGATGTCCCCTATGGGCAAAAAGAAGCTAGACTTAATCAAAATTTTGAAAGCACTTAATTATTTGTTGTAAACCACTGTGCAAGATCAATTTTGTTATATCCTCTGACAGTGTTCAACTTTATAGTAGGTCTGCGCTTCCAGAAAGCGGGGACAGTTAAGAAATCCCATCACAGGTTTGTGATTTAGAAATGGCTTGTCAAGAAAAAATCGCACTGGATGGAGTTAAACAGTCAAGGAAAACTTTATTGAAGACTATAGCAATCAGGGAGAGACTGAACTTGTCTCCAACATTGAAGGCAGTTGTGGATTTATAGACAGATGCAAAGTAAGAAAGTCAGTGGGTGAAAACTAAGAGGAACTCGGTTAGCTATCAAGGGTAGGGAGAGTGCTGCTAAACTGGTGTGTCCGGGTTCTGGTTACACGGGTCAGCAGGCCGTACACAGGCCTAGCTGAGAAGAGGGCTCAGAGAAGCCTGACTAAAGAGCAGCTGAGGTGATAAGGTCCTTTTTGTCACCACAAAGGACCATCTCGCTTTTGTTTATTCTGAGGGCAAGCTCACCCTTCCTTCTTCATGACTCCTCTAAGACTGGAAATGCCTCTGTGAAACCCCAGACTCTTTTCTTTCTTCTTTCTTGTTTTTTTTTTTTTTTGGCATTCTCATGAATGAATCATCTCCTTCTGGCAATAGCCTAAATAAAATGACTGGTGCAGATTGTCCTTCCCAGTTTTGGTGCTGTGTCTTGGGGAGGAGTGGAACCCTTGCCCTGAGAAACTGATTCATTCCACCCAGTAAAATGGCCTCTCAGAGTGCTTTGGGCTCAGTTTCTGACTGACAATGAATAGGGTGGATTTAGTGTGTGTCAGACTGTTGCCTTTCCAGAACTGAATCCCAGAAGACATCTTTTGCATGTCAACTATCTTTGATATTTCCTTGGGGTGCTGGAAAATCACAAAGAATCTGTTTTAGCCCTTGTAAACAGAGATACTAGAAAGAATTAGGCTTATTTGTTGTTACTGTTGATGAACTGCACAGAAAGAGATGTCAAATCAGAAGAGCTACTCTGCCTTCTCTAGGTTACATTTTTTTTCTGGGTAAAATGTTAATAATACAGATACTTCAGAAATTGTAAGCTATTGGAGAAGTTCTCAGGGAATCGTCAGTGTCCTTGCTGTCCTTATCTATCCTTATGCTGTTGCTACTTACCAGAGACTTGGGATGATTTGCTTGATAATTGACAACAATGGGCTAGCGCAATCAGCCATAATTTCAGTTATTTTTTTCAGTGTTAACTGAAGAATGAAAGTTGGTTGCAACCTACATTGTGGGCAGTTAGGATATATATTCCTCTGATGAGATATAATATTCATCCCCAACCCCCCAAAACCACTAGATCACTTAAACTACAAGCATTCACACGTACATACAAACTCTCAATAAATGCCAAACGACAACTACATATCAAGCACTGTGCTAGGCACTAGTGGCCAGTTAGATTTTTTTTATATTATCAGGTTTATTGGTAAAGACAGAATAGATGAGTGATCAAAAAGTAAGAGTTACAGATGCTTTCTATAAAGGAAAAGGATGATGTGCTGAAGATGAGAGGAAAGGCAAGGGTGATCCTGGAAGGCTTCCTAGGGAGGTGGCACAGGCTGAAACTGGAAGGCTGTTGCAGAGCCAGCTAATGAAGACTGCTGGGAGAAGGGGCCTTTCCACTGTTCTGTGATTTCTGCTTAGGCTACATGCTGGGCTAAACAATGTTTTCCATTTGCTCAGTAAAATTTTTTTTTGCCTGGTGTGACTAGTAGGCTACTTTCAAGAATGCATTTACCTGCCCATCAATTTTATATCCTGAACAAGAGTCAATTGTACTTTTTTCCCCAAATTTGTTTACTCTGGCTATGTTGTTTCAATTATGTAAACTGATGAAATATGCTTTTGAAAAGAGTAATTTCTATGGAAATTAACTTCATTGATATGGAAAAAGTTTTCAAAAGGTGACTTTCAAAATTTTTGCTATCAGATTAGTTGTGTGGGCAAGCCAACTATCAGAGTTGGAGAAAAATTACAAAAATATGGAAGCATTTTGGACTTTGACTGCTTCACAAGAGTCTTTGTTTTCTCACCAATTAAAGAAATTGAAACTAGAAATAGTTGACAGTGTAGTACAGAAAGACAAATGATGCAGAACTATAAAAAGTGGACTCACAACCAAAAACCTTTAATCTTGGCCCTTTGTGAAACAATTGCAGGAGTGTGCATTTATGTTTAGATTAAAACAAAATATTTAAGCTACATACGTATATTTATAGATTTAACATTAAACATTTTAACATACAGTGCCTATCTATCATCCTTCTTTCATTTTATTTCTTGTGTTTTACCAGTTTAATTTTTTTTTCTTTTAACTGGCCAATCCCCTGACCTGACTAGGTAAGGAAAAAAAAAAAAAAAAACAAACCACCACTCCCCACTAAAAAACCTACAGTATCTTTCTCACAAAAACGACATCATCCTATTCATATTGTTTTGTAAATTTTTTCCTATTTACCATACTATGAACATCTCTCAGTGTCAGTAAGTGTATTTCTATAATATAATTTTGGATGCTATCATATTCATTACATAAATGGATCATAGTTTTTTTTTTTAAGCTATTTATAATAGTTAGCTATTTAAGGGGCTCAAACTCGTCACTACAGTGATCAGCCTTATATACACATATTTGCACATATCCTTAATAGTTTTCTTAAGATGAATTTCCAGGAGGTGCATTTCTGCCTCAAAGACAGTCACCTTTTAAGACCTTTGATATATACAATTAAATTTTCCTCCAGTAAAGTCAACACATGTCTGTTTGGAGTGAAATGTTTCTGAGATTCTCTGAATATTTCTGAGGCAATGAGGCAATCAGACAGTAGGGTCTGCTCTTAAAGGTTATGTGCACATATAGGAACACTGAATCCAGGCCACTCAAAGAACAGAATGAATAAAACATAGCACTAAAATAAAACACCATAGCACAGCACCAGTACATGCCCAGCAAATTCATCATCATCTGGTCAGAAGCTGCCAGTTAAAACCTTTATTTCAAATGACGAATAACATGGAATAGACTGTGAACTATTTCTGCCCTAGTGGCCCTCCCACCCTTTTCTCTGTAAAGCCCTTGCTCGCTTACCTGCACCTTTCAATTGGAAGGTTGCCCAGCAGAGAATAGCTACAACCTTGCTTGAAGGAGGCATCTCCTTTGTCAGCACACCTGGCTTTCTTTTTGATGATGTCAGTATAAAATTTGCTACTTCCTTTTCTTTAATCTACCATGTGGTCACTTTAAATGTCATTCTTTAAAATGTCTCTTAGCGACAGCCCTAGAGAAAAATAATTGCATTAGTTACAAACACCGAGATGCAGCACGGCCCCAGAGTGAAACACTAGTCAGATTTCACACCTTTTCCTGACATAGCTGTCCCTGGATATCTTTTGAGCGGATAATTAGGTTTCCAGGGTTTTCTTTCTCATTAATGGCCTGGTACTGTCAAAACCCCCACTGAGAGCGAGATTTATTTAAGGTAGAAATTAAATTCCAGTGCAGAGGGGAGAGCCAGGAATTCCCGCCACATCATGCAGTGATAACGCTGCCTCTTGGCACTTTGTGTTTTAAGACGATTTAATAAGGACCTCTTTCTTGTTCCAGACGCAAATAATGACTTCCATATGTAAAATTCTGTCAGTTGTAATTAAATTTGTCTTTATTTACTCGGTAGCTTTGGATATAAATGCTGGCTCACCTTCTGGAGCAGAACCTCTTAAGGATCCTGGAGAAGGAAGACATTGACACTTGTGAAGAAGCTTTGTCCTCTCGGGTGTAGGGAAGCAGCCCCTTGGTGGCTTTGAGGGATGTGATAGAGGCCAGTGGAGAAGGTGGGTGTGAGCTTCTGTAGAAACACAGAGAAAGCATGACCTGAGTCCTTCTCAAGGTGACATAGCGGACTCTACAGAGGAGGAGGCCCTTGACTGGGACCTTGAAGGATAGGTAAAAGTTACGCAGAGAAGGGTTCTATTCCTGGGTGGGGAAGATTCCCTGGAGTAGGAAATGGCAACCCACTCCGGTACTCTTGACTGGGAAATCCCATGGACAGAGGGCTAGCAGACTACAGTCTATGGGGCTGCAAAGAGTTGACATGCCTGAGCACACGTACGTGCAGCAGAAAAGACAGGTAGAAACAGCTCTGCAGGTGGAGAAGACAGGGAATGTTTGAGGAAGCACCACAGGGGCGACCAGAGGGCAGGGCTGTTTACGGAGACAGAGTAGGTGTTTGTGAGATGGCCCGAGTGACCAGGCAGAATGCTCTCTCCAAACTTTTGCCCTTTACAGCCTCTGTCACCTGAGTCACCGGCATTAAAGAGTTGTTTAAGAGATGGCCAAGTCTTTCTTGTTTTCAAGAATCTATGAAAAGGGGAACAATAGTGGGAGCTTTACACGTGCTGTCCCACCTAGTCCTCCCAACAAGCCATAGGTTTTTGGTTAAGGAAAGAGAAGGCTTTTTTGGTAAGTGGTTGTCAAGGCCACATCCCCTGGCAACTCATGGAAGAATAGAACCTTGAAACGTCGTGGTGGAGGCATCAGCAGGGAGCAGGACACCTTGCTGGCGGGGGCACAGTCAGACATGGGGACCTTGGGGTGCTTCTGATGGCAGTGCTGGTGAGGCAATCGGCAGAGTGGGACTGACTTATCTCCTACTCATTTAAAGAGAGTTTGTTGAACATCCAGGAGATAGGCAGTGAGCAGGATTGGGGGTCAAGGATGTGCTGAGGAGGAGTGTTACTCCTGTGGTACACACAGCCTTGTGAGAACGTGAGCACAGATGTATCACAGGCCACCAGAGAACTGCTCACGTGGAGGGTGCACCCAGTGTGTCAAGGTGGGAGCTCTGCTTGAGGCTGGGGATAACATTGAGATGGACCCTAAAGAATTCCCAGGAAGTTTTCTGAGGAAGGCAGGTAAAGAAAGACATTTGAGGCAGAAGCAATGAGGATAAAGATGTCAACTTGTGAGGGGAAAATGTGTATGTGGTGTTTTCAGCAGAAAGAGGATGAGGAAGTGCAATAGGGATGAAGACGGGGCTCTGGGCAGGTTAAGGGCTTTAGAAGTCATTCTGAGGAGGGAACTTAATCCTGTTCAGTTTGGGTTTTAAGGAGGGAGCAATAGGATAGTAACCCTGGAGGGGAGAGCCCAGGGAGGGAGAGACTGGAGGCAAAGAAATATAACAGGAGAATGGTACAATGGCCAAGGGAGAAGTGATGAAGATCAATAGCAGCTGAAAAACAGAAAGGTATGGAATTCCTTTATATTTCTATATATTTTAGAAAATTATAAAAGTGATTCATGCTTACTGTAGAAAATGCAAATGAATGCACACATGTAAAATAAATGGAAGTCCACACTTTCCATAAACTTACCCCAGCAAACCTGTATGAATCCTTTCCAGACAGTGTTGTGTTTTTTCTACACGCACGCACACACGCTCATTGACACATGCACATTTATAACCTGCCTTCTTTGTGAGTCCAGAATTGATCCTATCCTTCCGGAGCTCACAGGTGTTCACTAGACTCCCAGTCATATGAATTTGAAGCTCAAAGCAGGGATTTGAGATTATGGATGATAACTGAATTATATCCACTCACCCCCACCCCCGCCTCCATAGGAGACAGACGAATCTTTGAATTCTTGTCTGTTCACTGCTACTCACTGTGTGAAAGAAATAATTGTTCATACCTAAGCCTCCTCAGCTATCTACAAGGAGAATCAGAGATAATAGATTCAATGAGTTTCTCTTCCAAGTAAAATGTTTGGCTTTTTAAAAACTGGTGAATTAAAGACCCCTTCTGTTACCTACTTGGCAGTCTTTACCTATGAGGTGGTGCAGTAGGTAATCTAACACCATCGTTATTATATCTCTGTTCACAGGTTTTATAAGAACCTCTCAGTCTCACAGGAGGGGCACTTGAAAAAGCAACTCCATGATGAAGAGGATTAACTGTTCTTTTAATAGCACTAGGACATGGTTTAATAGCAATAGAATGTGGTTTCCTGAAAAGTGTGTGTGTGTATTCTCATTTGTTATTTTCACTTTTTAGTTTTGCACTTCACATTTTTAACAGCTCTAATAAGGTATAATTAACAGACAGTATGTCTTAGTCTGTTCAGGCTGCTATAACAGATGTACCCTAGTCTAGGTGGCTTATACACTTCAAAGGTTTATTTCTCCCAGTTCTGGAGGCTGGAAGTCTAAGATCAGGGTCCAGCAGATTTGATGTCTGGTGAGATGGCAATCTATTCACTAGGTCCTCACGCGGCAGAAGGGGCTGGAAGCTCTCTGGGGTCTGTTTTATGAAGGCACTAATCTCATTCATGAGGAATCCACCTCATAAAGGCCCCACCTCCATAAACCATCACACTGGGGATTAGGTTTTTCAACATATGAATTTAAGGAGACACAAACATTTGGCATCGTGCATTCTCTATGCGTGTACTTGATGTATGTAGAACGGCGAAACATTGTCATGATCAAGATAGTGAACAAGTCCATCATTCCTTCAAGAATGCCTCATGCCCCTCTGTAGTTCCCCTTCCCACACCTTGATCCTGTCTCCAGGCAACCACCAATCTGTTTTCTCTGACTACACAGTCACATGTTAGGTTTTATAAACAGGGGAGAAAAAATTGAACCAGTCAGGGAAAGGTAGTTACTTACTCAAACATCCATTCCCACTTTTAAGTGAATTTTAAATGTTCCTTTTCAATGAATCCTGATTCAAAGCATAGAGAGCAATGATCACTCTAGAAGAATTTGTTCCCAGCCTTCCTTGCCTCTAGGTATTGCCATACAACTGAGATCTCACCAGTGAGATGCAAGTAGAAGTGTCCATGAGGCTTCTGGAAAGAGAGCTCAAAGGGAGCTGACTTGGCTGGGGGCAGGAACTTTTCACCTTTTCTCTCATTTCTCGTCCTGTTGTGTGGAATGCGTCTGTAATGGATGAAGCGCCACTGGCAATCTTGAACTAGGAGATGACCTTGGAAATGAAAGCCATTTACTGAGTTGGTGGAGCAGGGAGATGAACTTGCCTTTCTTATGTCACCATGATGCTTTCATACCAAACTTACACTATCTGTATTTGGATTTCTTCTACATGAAGGTATCATAAACTTGTAATTTTCTTGAGCAACTCTTATTTTGCTTTCATTTTCATATGCAACTGACTTTATCCTAACAGAAACTTCATACTTCTATGAATGTTTCTTGTTAGTTTTCTTAGAACAGTTCCAACAAGTCCATTTGATTTTATTTCCTTTGAAATTATATACCTGATTTAGATCCTCTTCTAAACTATTATATTTCACCTAACTTTGACAGGGAATGAGTCACTTCACTGGGGTCAACCTGATTGCCTCAAAAACCTTAGCAAGCAAGCTGTTCTAGCAACTTGATTCCCTAGGCTCTGACACACAAGCTCCTCAGTCAGAATAAACTGCTCTATAGTGAAACACCTTTTTACCTTAAGGGAATTTCATAATGCATGGTGCCTTTCACAGGGGGCTGGGGAGAATCCTTCTGACATTCTTTGTGAATGTCAAAGGAAAGAAAGAACACAGAAGCTACAAACCTAGGTGGTGAAGAAGTGTCATTAGGGTTAAATAAGAATTTCCTAGAAACATTATTCCTTTCCTGACATGGACGTAGGATATGTTCATCACTTCCCTGGCTTAGTGCACAGTATCAGTTATCTTAACGTGTGTGAAAAATAGAGTCCTCCTTGTTGCATTAACCAGCAGGGGGTTTCCCTGGTAGCTCAGTTAATAAGAAATTTGTCTACAGTGCAGGAGACCTGGCTTTGATCCCCGGGTGGGCAAGATCCCCTGGAGAAGGAAATGACAGCCCACTCCTATTCTTGCCTGGGAAATCCCATGGACAGAGGGGCAGAGGAGCCTGGTGGGCCACAATCCACGGGGTTGTGAGAGCTGGACACAACTTAGTGACTAAGCCACCAACACTACACGGCTCCGAGGAAGACTGTGGTGGGCTTCGCATGCTTTTCTATGGGCTGGCTCCTAGGATACATCCTCTTCATTTTCCTCTAACAAGCTTTCCTTTGTAAGGCCATGTGACTTGTGCTGTAAAATATAAACTTAATTAAGCTCTGTTAGGTGCTGGCTTCCTTGTGAACAAGAGAAAATGGATGAACTATAATAAAGAAGATTTGGCCTAGGCAAACATTTGGGTTGTTTTTCACTGGCATTTCTGGAAATTAAGCTATTAAATCAGGAGAACGGGTCAGAGCAGTTTGATATTTATTTTTCATTCCTGACTGCAAAGTAAAAGGCTTAACTTATAATGACATAAAATCAACACCTACTGTGTTCCATTAATTAATTCTGGCATCCTATCAAAAACATCTCCCAAATTTGTCTCATCTGATGTTTTTCCCTTCATAAAAGCCTAAAGCATATTAGTCATGATGCCATTATATTCTAGATGCTTTAAAAAGATTTCTGTAATTCCTGTCATCCCCTGCCTACTACTTTTTAGTGAGAAAACCAAGCTGGGTAAATGAGAAAGTTTGTGGCTTGTAGAGATGTCTTGGCATTTTCTCATAGCCGTTGGTGGACTCCTTCCAGTTTTTAGTATTTTAAGAATATTGTAAGCACTTTATTGAAAGCATGAACAATTTGAATACTCTGTGGCATACTTAACTCAGAGCTTCTTATTTATTCCAGCCCAAACTTTACAGAGGTTTATTTCAAAATAATATTTTTCCAAATCTTCATTATTTTCCAGCTGAACACATTTGGTTTTGCCATTAAAAATCTTTTATGTGTAATGGATTTGCCTTGTTCTCATAACATTTCTACCCTAGAAGATAGAGATATTTCAACTTGCTTTCCTTTCCTTAATTTTAATGCAAAAATTCCTCTCATTTCCTTTACTCAGATCATCAGTTCAGTTCAGTTGCTCAGTTGTGTCCGACCCTTTGCAACCCCATGAACCGCAGCGTGCCAGGCCTCCCTGTCCATCACCAACTCCCGGAGTCCACCAAAACCATGTCCATTGAGTCAGTGATGCCATCAAACCATCTCATCCTCTATCGGCCCCTTCTCCTCCTGCCCTCAATCTTTCCCAGCATCAGGGTCTTTTCAAATGAGTCAGCTCTTCGCATCAGGTGGCCAAAGTATTGGAGTTTTAGCTACAACATCAGTCCTTCCAATGAACACCCAGGACTGATCTTTAGGATGGACTGGTTGGATCTCCTTGCAGTCCAAGGGACTCTCAAGAGTCTTCTCCAACACCACAGTTCAAAAGTATCAATTCTTCGGTGCTCAGCTTTCTTTTTAGTCCAACTCTCACATCCATACGTGACTACTGGAAAAATCATAGCCTTGACTAGGTGGACCTTTGTTGGCAAAGTAATGTCTCTGCTTTTTAGTATGCTGTTTAGTTAGGTCATAACTTTTCTTCCAAGGAGCAAGCATCTTTTAATTTCATGGCTGCAGTCACCATCTGCACTGATTTTAGAGCCCCCCAAAATAAAGTCAGCTACTCTTTCCACTGTTTTCACATCTGTTTACCATGATTTTAGTTTTCTGAATGTTGAGCTTTAAGCCAATTTTTTCACTCTCCTCTTTCACTTTCAAGAGGCTCTTTAGTTCTTCTTCACTTTCTGCCATAAGGGTGGTGTCATCTGCATATCTGAGGTTATTGGTATTTCTCCCGGCAATCTTGATTCCAGCTTGTACTTCCTCCAGCCCAGCATTTCTCATGATGTACTCTACATATAAGTTAAATAAGCAGGGTGACAATATACAGCCTTGACGTACTCCTTTTCCTATTTGGAACCAGTCTATTGTTCCATGTCCAGTTCTAACTGTTGCTTCCTGACCTGCATACAGGTTTCTCAAGAGGCAGGTCAGGTGGTCTGGTATTCCCATCTCCTTCAGAATTTTCCAGTTTAATGTGATCAGCACACTCAAAGACTTGGCATAGTCAACAAAGCAGAAATAGATGTTCTTTTGGAACTGTTTTGCTTTTTTGATGATCCAGCAGATGTTGGCAATTTGATCTCTGGGTCCTCTGCCTTTTCTAAATCCATCTTGAACATCTGGAAGTTCACAGTTCACGTATTGCTGAAGCCTGGCTTGGAGAATTTTGAGCATTACTTTACTAGCATGTGAGATGAGTGCAATTGTGTGGTAGTTTGAACATTCTTTGCCATTGCCTTTCTTAGGGATTGGAATGAAAACTGACCTTTTCCAGTCTTGTGGTCACTGCTGAGTTTTCCAAATTTGCTGGCATATTGAGTGCAGCACTTTCACAGCATCATCTTTCAGGATTTGAAATAGCTCAAGTGGAATTCCATCACCTCCACTAGCTTTGTTCTTAGTGATGCTTCCTAAGGCCCACTTGACTTCACATTCCAGGATGTCTGGCTCTAGATGAGTGATCACACCATTGTGATTATCTGGGACATGAAGATCTTTTTTGTACAGTTCTTCTGTGTATTCTTGCTGCCTCTTCTTAATATCTTCTGCTTCTGTTAGGTCCATACCATTTCTGTCCTTTATTGAGCCCATCTTTGTATGAAACATTCCCTTGGTGTCTCTAATTTTCTTGAAGAGATCTCTAGTCTTTCCCATTCTATTGTTTTCCTCTATTTCTTTGCACTGATCGCTGAGGAAGGCTTTCTTATCTCTCCTTGCTATTCTTTGGAACTCTGCATTCAGATGCTTATATCTTTCCTTTTCTCCTTTGCTTTTCGCTTCTCTTCTTTTCCCATCTGTTTGTAAGGCCTCCCCAGACAGCCATTTTGCTTTTTTGCATTTCTTTTTCTTGGGGATGATCTTGATTCCCATCTCCTTTACAATGTCATGAACCTCCATCCATCAGGCACTCTGTCTATCAGATCTCGTCCCTTAAATCTATTTCTCACTTCCACTGTATAGTCATAAGCGATTTCATAGGTCATACCTGAATAATCTAGTGGTTTCCCCCACTTTCTTCAATTTAAGTCTGAATTTGGCAGTGAGAAGCTCATGATCTGAGCCACAGTCAGCTCCTGGTCTTGTTTTTGCTGACAGTATAGAGCTTCTCCATCTTTGGCTGCAAAGAATATAATCAGTTTGATTTCAGTGTTGACCATCTGGTGATGTCTATGTGTAGAGTCTTCTCTTGTGTTGTTGGAAGAGGGTGTTTGCTATGACCAGTGCATTCTCTTGTCAGAACCCTATTAACCTTTGCTCTGATTCATTCTGTACTCCAAGGCCAAATTTGCCTGTTACTCCAGGTGTTTCTTGACTTCCTACTTTTGCATTCCAGTCCCCTATAATGAAAAGGACATCTTTTTGGGGTGTTAGTTCTAGAAGGTCTTGTAGGTCTTCATAGTACTGTTCAACTTCAGCTTCTTCAGAGTTATTGGTTGGGGCATAGACTTGGATTACCATGATATTGAATGGTTTGCCTTGGAAATGAACAGACATCATTCTGTCGTTTTTGAGATTGCATCCAAGTACTGCATTTCGGACTCTTTTGTTGACTATGATAGCTACTCCATTTCTTCTAAGGGATTCCTGCCCACAGTGGTAGATATAATGGTTATCTGAGTTAAATTCACCCATTCCTGTCCATCTTAGTTCGCTGATCTCTAGAATGTCAATGTTCACTCTTGCCACATCCTGTTTGAGTACTTCCAATTTGCCTTGATTCATGGACCTAACATTCCAGATTTCTATTCAATATTGCTCTTTTCAGCATCGGACCTTGCTTTATCATCAGTCACATCCACAACTGGTTGTTGTTTCTGCTTTGGCTCCATCCCTTCATTCTTTCTGGAGTTATTTCTCCACTGATCTCCAGCAGTACCTACTGACCTGGGGAGTTCCTCTTTCAGTATCCTATCTTTTTGCCTTTTCATACTGTTCATGGGGTTCTCAAAGCAAGAATACTGAAGTGGTTTGCCATTCCCTTTTTCCAGTGGATCACATTCTGTCAGACCTCTCCACCATGACCTGTCATATACCCATCTTAAAGAGAAGAGCACTGTAGTGAAATGTGGGCACAGTGATGTAGCAGTCCATCTCCCTGCTGGATTTAAAGCCTCTTAGGGTACAAGGTGTGTGTTTATCTCCTTTAGCCCATATCCTGCATTCAGAGAATTCTCTATATACATTTGTTGAATTGATTAGTAATGGTACCAGAACAGAACTTCTTGACTTGTGCTCACCAAGGTTGTACTTACATACAACAACTGACCTAATAATTTTTAAGAAAATGACTTGACTAAATATCTATTTCCCTTTAAGCCACACATGTTATGGTTGCCTAGATACAAGTTTATGAGTTGATTTTACTATCTACTCTTGAATTTTTCATGTGAAAGTTTTAGAGCCAAGCATAAGAAGCCTTTTGTTGATTATTTGGTTATCTACTCATCACTCTACAAATGCCTCCACTTCTTAATTGTGAAGTCCCTGAGATAAGAGAAAGACATATTGATAGTTTCCTTGTAGCCTGTGTCTCAAATAGGGTAAAACTGAGCAATTCACATTGAGAAATAAGTGATTGATACACAGGGATTAAACTAAACCAATGGAGAATATAATGTTGAACAAGTATGAAACTATAAATTTATTTTGACTTAAAAGCATTCTTTTTATTTATAATCTCTGAAGATCACACATCACCTTTCCCCAGGTCTTTGTGCCTTTTCTAATGTAAGGAAGAGTTGAATCCCGCAGACCAAAGGCTAGGGATGGAAGCAATGGGAAAGGAAGCAACCTTCTAATAACTGGTGATAGTCAGAAGTAGTCTACTCCATCGCTCATCTGTGATGAATGTTTCAAACAGACTCAGACCACTGACATCTCAGAAAAGACTTATTCCAAAATCTTTGGAAAGAGAGGTGGATAGGAGGGTAGCCATTTCCAGCTCCAAATACACTGAGTGAGTCACCCATCAACTAGGGAAAGATAATCCTTTTCCTTCAATCCTATCAGAATGACTAGTAATTATCTATATTGATTGGAAGATGCCTATCTTATATTTTGAGCTTCCTTGGTTGGCTCAGTGGTAAAAGACCTGCCTGTTAATGCAGGGGATTTAAGAGATGGGGAAGAGATGGGGGTTCGATCCCTGGGTCAGGAAGATCTCCTGGAGGAGGAAATGGCAACCCATTCCAGTATTCTTACCTGGAAAATCCCATGGACAGTCCATGGGTTGCAAAGAGTCAGACATCACTTAGCTACTAAACAACAACCACATCTTATGAGAGAAATTTTTGAGGTAAATGTACTGCATAGATGAGTGAATTGAAGCTAATTTATAATAAATACTCAGTTATGAAATATAGAAAAAGCAACTTCACTGACGATAATGCTGCTGCTGCTGCTAAGTCGCTTCAGTCATGTCCAACTCTGTGCGACCCCATAGACGGCAGCCCACCAAGCTCCCCTGTCCCTGGGATTCTCCAGGCAAGAACACTGGAGTGGGTTGCCATTTCCTTCTCCAATGCATGAAAGTTAAAAGTGAAAGTGAAGTCGCTCAGTTGTGTCCAACTCTTCACGACCCCCTGGACTGCAGCCTACCAGGCTCCTCCATCCATGGGATTTTCAAGGCAAGAATACTGGAGTGGGTCGCCATTGTCTTCTCCAACTGACCGTAATAGTAACCACCCCCCCTGCCCCCCGCCAAATTTCTTTATGATTCAAGTATCTTTTAAAAGCACCTGTAGATGAAATTAGTTTCCAAACAACTGATGGCACTCAATAACACATGACACTTATGGTTTTAGACTGCTGTGACTCCTTCTGGAAAACAAAGGTGTCTATTGCTATTAAGCTTATTGAGAAATGAGCTGGTGCCATACTTGGCCATTTCAACTCCGTGGGCTCCCAGAGGCCTCTGGACTGGCCTGGTCACCTACAGATGGGCACCTGGGATATGGTGTTTGCCAAGCTGACTGCAGCAGCTTCCCCACTCCCAGTGCTCACACTCCTTTCCAGTGTGATCTGGATGCTCCTCCTGTCAAGAGGTGTCTCTACCCCCTTAAGTTTTGGCTGGCCTCAGGATTCACTCTGACCAGGAGAAGGTGGTGAAAATAATGTGACAATTCCAAGCACGCCTGAAGCTTCATTTCTCACACTGCTGGAAGGTTGCCCTATAAGTGCCATATGGCAAAACCATGATCTTAACCATCATGAAGATGAGAGGTCATATAAAGCAGAGATAGACCAGCCCAGCTAAGTCTCCACAGACCAACTAGCCGTGGCCAGCCACAGCTACCAGGCATGTGAATGGGGCCGTCTCACACTACCCAGCCCCACTCAGCTGCTAGGTGACTTCAATTCTAGGAGCTCAGTTCAGTTCAGTCGCTCAGTCGTGTCCTACTCTTTGTGACCTCATGAATCACAGCATGCCAGGCCTCCCTGTCCATCACCAACTCCTGGAGTTCACTCAAACTCAATGTCCATCGAGCCAGTGAAGCCATCCAGCCATCTCGTCCTCTGTCATCCCCTTTTCCTCTTGCCCCCAAACCCTCCCAGCATCAGAGTCTTTTCCAATGAGTCAACTCTTCACATGAGGTGGCCAGAGTATTGGAGTTTCAGCTTTAGCATCAGTTCTTCCAACGATCACCCAGGACTGATCTTTAGAATGGACTGGTTGGATCTTCTTGCAGTCCAAGGGACTCTCAAGAGTCTTCAACACCACAGTTCAAAAGCATCAATTCTTCAGCGCTCAGCTT
Organism: Capra hircus; assembly: GCF_001704415.2. Taxonomy (NCBI): domain Eukaryota; kingdom Metazoa; phylum Chordata; class Mammalia; order Artiodactyla; family Bovidae; genus Capra; species Capra hircus. The sequence continues at coordinate 89,764,520 of NC_030808.1, forward strand.
TCTTCACAGTCCAAATTTCACATCCATACATGACCACTGGAAAAACCATAGCCTTGACTAGACAGACCTTTGTTGGCAAAGTAATGTCTCTGCTTTTGAATATGCTATCTAGGTTGGTGATAACTTTCCTTCCAAGGAGTAAGCATCTTTTAATTTCATGGCTGCAATCATCATCTGTGGCCACAGACAAAATCCACAGAAGAGTTGCCCACTGAGCCTAGGTCAAGTTACTGTCCCCCAGAATCATGAGCAAATGTATTAACCGGGGTGATTTGTGACATGGCAATAGACAGCTACTACGGCACCCTGTGAGAAGGATCCTTTTCTTCGTTTTGGCAGTTCATGGTGTCTCTTCAGACTGTTTCTTGTCAGTTCCAGGGCCCCTGCTGGCTGCACCCCTTGTCACGCCCTTTGACTCACACTCGGTGTGTATCACTCAGTCTCTGGCCTCTTTAGACTCTTGGTTTGCTTTGGATAGTGTCTGTTTTGATTCCTGACTCCAGCCTCACCTGGGGAACACTGGACCTTTGGCTCCATGCCAGTTAACCTGAAGGCCAGACCAGTTATGCTCGTGGTGACCAGCAGCCTGGCAGGATGTGGTATTCAGAGTCCCAAGTTGGTCAGGAGGGAGCTCAGAAGCAAGAGTTGGTTGAGTAAAGGCTGTCTTACAGAGCTATGGGGCCTACAGGAGAACTCTACTTGGGTTTACTGCAGCCTATTTATACCCAGAGTGAAAAAGTTGGCTTAAAGCTCAACATTCAGAAAATGAAGATCATGGCATCTGGTCCCATCACTTCATGGGAAGTAGATGGGGAAACAGTGGAAACAGTGTCAGACTTTATTTTTGGGGGCTCCAAAATCACTGCAGATGGTGACTGCAGCCATGAAATTAAAAGATGCTTACTCCTTGGAAGAAAAGTTATGACCAACCTAGACAGCATATTCAAAAGCAGAGACATTACCTTGCCGACTATGGTCTGTCTATTCAAGGCTATGGTTTTTCTAGTGGTCATGTATGGATGTGAGAGTTGGACTGTGAAGAAGGCTGAGTGCCAAAGAATTGATACTTTTGAACTGTGGTGTTTGAGAAGACTCTTGAGAGTCCCTTGGACTGCAAGGAGATCAGCCCTGGGATTTCTTTGGAAGGAATGATGCTAAAGCTGAAACTCCAGTACTTTGGCCACCTCATGCAGAGTTGACTCATTGGAAAAGACTTTGATGCTGGAAGGGATTGGGGGCAGGAGGAGAAGGGGACGACAGAGGATGAGATGGCTGAATGGCATCACTGACTCAATGGACGTGAATCTGAGTGGACTCCAGGAGTTGGTGATGGACAGGGAGGCCTGGCGTGCTGCGATTCATGGGGTCGGAAAGAGTCAGACACGACTGAGCGACTGAACTGAACTGATTTATACCCAGAACATACACTCACGCTTACAGATTTAGTGATTGTTGGGAGGCAAATCTGATTACTTTTTCAACCCCCTTTGAAAAGGTTTCTCTGAAGATAAATTCAAACTCTCTTTTTATGGCTCACAAAGCTCTGCATGTTTTATTTGCTGCCAAACTCCATCATCTCATCTCTTAGCATGAGTGGTCCCTGTACTTATTCCTTCTTCCTGTTGGCCTGAACTTTCTTCATATTCTTGAATGCACCTTGCTAACTAGCCCTGATGTTTAAGCCACCTACTTTGTGCTTTGTTATGATCTCCTGAGGAAACTAATACAGTCTACTATTTGCCACATAGTGTTCAGATGCTTGGAGCATGTCAGTTAGCAAAACAAAGATCTCTGCCCATGAAGAACTTACATTCTAGTGGAGAGTGATGGACCATGAGCCACAGATATATGTTGGAATGCAGTATATGCTGAGAAAAATAGAGAACGTGTAGAAAAGTAAGGGGGATTGGAAGTGTGGAGGAGTGGGTTAGTGGGGGTCTCGTTGAGAAAGTGACATTTGAGCAAAGACTTGGTGAAGAAGTTATCCAGGGGTTTTGTAGAGGAACAGTGTTCCAGGCGAGGGAAAAGCAAAGCCAGGTCCTGGAGCAGCATGTGCCTGGCATGATGGAGGAGAGCTAAGGAAGTCAGCGAGAGGAGTCACAGGTAAGTCCTAGCAGTGTGGTGGGATGGGATGATGTGGACAGGTTCACATTATATGGGCTCCTTAAGCTCCCATTGAGATCAGCCCTGGGATTTCTTTGGAAGGAATGATGCTAAAGCTGAAACTCTAGTACTTTGACCACCTCATGCGAAGAGATGACTCATTGGAAAAGACTCTGATGCTGGGAGGGATTAGGGGCAGGAGGAGAAGGGGATGACAGAGGATGAGATGGCTGGATGGCATCACTGGCTCGATGGACGTGAGTCTGAGTGAACTCGGGGAGTTGGTGATGGACAGGGAAGCCTGGCGTGCTGTGATTCATGGGGTTGCAAAGAGTCAGACACGACTGAGTTGACTGAACTGAACTGAAGCTCCCATTGACTTTTTTTTTTCTGACTTTTTATTTTTTTCCCCATTGACTTTTACTTTGAAAGCAGAAGCTAGTGTGGGTTTTGGATGAGAAGAAATATGATCTAATTTATGTTTAAAGAAGATGGCTCTGGCTGCTGCACATTAGGACAAGAGTAGAAGCAAGGAGAACCTATAGCAATAATCCAGGCGAGAAAGGAGCCTGATTTGGCAGTGGCAGCGAGAGAGAGAGAAGACTCGGGTCAAATTCTGTGTGGGTTTGGAAGGTAGAGAAAGACTGGATACAGGAGTGAGTGTGTGGGAAAGGGAGGAGTCAAGGGTGACTCCAAAGATTTTGGCTTGAGCAACCGAAGAGATGGTGTTCTCTGTTATTTCTTCTCTTATTTTGCTGAGGATTTTAAAACCTTTTTAGCAAAGTTGATTCCTTCTCTCTTTGCAACCTCTGTTTTTTCTAGTTTGATTTGTTTGCTTTAGAATAGATATCTGCTTTCCATTTTAGGTGATCTCCTGCAGTGTCCAGTAACTCTTGGCTGTTCGCATTTAAGAGTAGAGCACAGAAGATATTTTCAGAAGCTCTGTGTGTGTGGGTGTGATGAGGAATGCCTGTTGACTGTGGTCTTCACCATAGGGTGACTTCTCATGCCGCTTGAATGGGGAACCCCTGTGATAGACGTTGTCTTTCCTCCAGTTGTTGAGATTCTTTAGAAAAGAATCTCCCAGTTGTAGAGACTTACTTGTAAATATGTGCTTAGGATGCTAAATGGTTCAAGAAGGGTGGGTCTCCCAATAATGAGTAGGAGTCCTGTGTCCAGTAATATGTCTTTGCTGTGGGCTGTAACAAATGTTTTTAGTCTAGAGATCTGTTTTACTCTTTCCAAAGGAAAAATCTTGGGTATCTTGTTAGGGCAAGTGATGGGCAGGTGCCAGGCTAGGCAGAAGAGGAGGAGGAGACCAAAGCCACTTGTAGCAGAGTTTGAATGAGTGCCCTTGTTGTAAGGCCACGCTCAGTCCTGCTTCCCCAGATGCCAAGCACCGCAGGTTTAGGAGCCTTTGAGAGGCTCAGCAGCATCTGTGATGTTGCTTTTTGGTTTTACCCTCTTGTGTTTGAGAATCAGTTTACTCCATTCAGCCAAGTCATTTTCCACTTGTCAATCTGCTTTCCAAATTCCAAAATTTCTTATGGGTATTTTATTTCCATTATCTTTGCTCTCATAGGTTTATGTGTTTATATTTTTTATTTAAAAAGTTCTTTTATTTTCATAAAGGTGATTTCATCACCTTTAACCAGAAGTCCTTGTTGTCTTCTCTTGAGTAACCACTGCACATCCTTCAGTCCTCAGCTGAGGCGTCACTTCTCTCGGGAGGTTTTCATCGCTGAGTTGTGTTTCCAGAGTTTCCTATATTCCCCCATTCAGTTCTTCCGGATCATGTTGGAATTGCCTGATCACCGTGTACCTTCCTCAACAGATGATAATCTCTATAGGGAAAGTAGAGAGGGCGTCTGTGTTGTTCGCCATGGTAACCCTGGAACCTGACATAGTGCCTTGTATGTAATGGGGACTGAAAAATATCTGTTGACTCATTGGTTAAATAATCCTAAACAACATCTGCAGCGCTCTGAACTCTGCCCACACTTCTTGAGGAGAGAGCCTGGAGCTATTTGCTATTTTCTCTGACAGCGTACGTCACACCCCCAGGAGTGTCTGCCTCACAGACCTGTCACGGGACACTTTGAACCTAGCTCAAGAAGCACATTTCTAACAGACCTGCTGGGAAGAGAAAAGCACTGTGGTGGAGAGCCTCCCGCAGCTGTGTGACAAACCTCCCACGTGCTCTTGGGCACCGTCCCTTCTCCCATAGGAATCTTCAGCTCAGATACTCTTTGAAGAGCCATCAAAACCCCTAAATCTTCTCAGTGTGCTATATATAGCTTAATAAGTCAACTTCCTGCAGCACACCAGGTTTTCAAACCCTGGCATCTCAGTTTATCGATCTGGATCTTCTAACAAAACGCGCAACCGTGGTTTCATCTCGTGCCACAGAAAATGCCTTTGCTAGGAAAGCACTTTAGTTAAAACCAGCTTTGGGCATCTGGGAGCTCACAGCCTGGAGGCCTGTAGATCAGAGGGAAAATTATGTGCTTGAAAGACTCAGCTTTCTTAATTAATAATAAATTCCTCAAATTAAGAGAAGATTTTGATGTGATGAAACAGTATTACTATTTCAAAAGACTTATTTCTCCTTTTTACCAAGGCTGTCCTAGGCTTTCTTTGAAAGGAATATTTTCTCTCAAGTTTTCTTCTGTTTTCAACTGTGTAGTCATACAGTCATTTGACCAGAGAGAAATAAATACTTGTGCAGTGAGGACATAGTAAAATGAGGCATTCGGAACCAGGTAGATTCAAGAAGTAAAGAGCTCTGATGTTTGTACAAAGGAAAGTCTTCTCTGATCTCCCCGTCTCTTACCCCAGTTCCATCTTGCTACCTCCCTCTTCAGGTTGGCTCAGCTTGCGCTCTTCCCCCATTCAATTATTTTTTTTAATAATTTTATTTATTGATTTATTTTTGGCTGTGCTAGGTCTTTGTTGCTGCCCAGGCTCTTCTCTAGTTGTGACCAGCAGGACTGCTCTTCCTTGTAGTACACGGGCTTCTCATTGCAGTGGCTTCTCTTGTTCTGGAGCACGGGCTCTAGGGCACACAGGCTTCAGGAGTTGCCACATGTGGGCTCAGCAGTTGTCGCTCCCGGGCTCTAGAGTCACAGGCTCAGTAGTTGTGGCACATGGGCTTATTTGTTCCAGTCATGTGGGGTTTTCCCAGATCAGAGATCAAACCCCATGTCTCCTGCATGGGCAGGCGGATTCCCTCCCACTGAGCCACCAGGGAAGTCCCCAGCCAGTTACTTTTTCTGGCACTCATAGCACAGCATCGTTGCCCAAGGCCTGTCTTCCCTTCTGGCCGTGACCCCTACAAGGGCAAGGACTATGTCTGTCTTGTCCATTGCTCTTCTTCTGTGGCTGGAACAGTATTTAGAACTTAGGAGGTATTCACAACCTTTTCTTAACCTGAGGATGAATGACTATAGCATGGTAGGGAGGCCTGGTAAACTGTTTGCAGAGGTGGCTGCAGCTGTTCTTTGCTCTCCTGCGCAATGTGACTTTGCTGCTTTTTGCATCAAGAGGTGGAGTCTGTTCTTTTAAAACCTTGAACCTTGGCTGGCCTTGTGCAGCTTCTCTTGTTCCTGCCTGGGTACTAGTCCTCCATTGAGGAGGCCCAGTTAGCTTGCTGGCTCAGTGGCAAGTGGAGGTGCCAAGCCAAAAGCCTCACCACCTGCAACATAGAGGAATGAGGTCTTCCAGAAAGAGCTAGCCCCTGCCTATCCCCCACCTGATTACAGACATATGAGCGAGCCCAGTCAACACCAGGTGGAGCAGAGTTGAGCCTTCCTAACTGGGACTTGCCCAAGCTGTTGATCCAAAGAATGTGAGCAAATAAATGATTGATGTTTTAAGCCATTAACTGTTGGGGGTGATTGTGAAGCAGTGATTGATATGGGAGGATTTTTCAGATTTTCCTCAGCCTGAGAGATGTCCTCCTCATTCAAACTAGAGAATCTGTGAAATCTGCCCTCCCTGCAACCTCTGTGGCTTCACTGCCACCTCAAAAGATGAAAGCCATTGCTGAGTGAGTAGATGCAGCTAGAGGTAACTTACAAAGAGCAAATCAGATTAAATCCCAGAATAACACAGGCCCTTACACAGACTGACAGAATGTAGTTGATGAAGAATCTACTTTTAAAGAAAATCATTATTTTTATGAATTCACCTTGATTATAGAAGTGGTTCATGATAATTATGAAAAATTTGGAAAAATGAGTTAATTATAGAGGAATAATAAAATTTATACTTAAAAATTTCAAAATGTGAATCCTGCTCTACTAATAATGCATTCCTACTACTGCTGCTACTAACGTGTTAGGGATGAGCGCGCTCCAGATCTTCCAAACCTCTGTAGGGCCCTTCCCTTTCAAGAACATGGGACTGTCTTTATTTATTCCAGTCTTCTCATGCACATTGCGATGGGATTTATAGGTGTCTGTTAGTTAGATTGGTGCTTATTGCTTTGGGCTTATGCTTAGTAGCTTTTGGTAAAGCGTCTGTCTACAATGTGGGAGACCCAGGTTCAATCCCTGGGTTGGGAAGATCCCCTGGAGAAGGAAATGGCAATCCACTCCAGTACTATTGCCTGGAAAATCCCATGGACAGAGGAGCCTGGAAGGCTATAGTCCATGGGGTCGCAAAGAGTCGGACATGACTGAGCGACTTCACTTTCACTTTCACTTTAGTAGCTTTTAAACAGATGCTTGTACTGACTTTGAATTTTTTTTCAAGTTCAACATTGTTCAGTTCAGTCCAGTTGCTCAGTTGTGTCTGACTCTGCAACCCCATGGACCGCAGCATGCCAGGCTTCTCTGTCTGACACCAACTCCCTGAGTTTGCTCAAACTCATGTCCATCGAGTCGGTAATACCGTCCAACCATTTCATCCTCTGTCGTCCCCTTCTCCTCCTGCCTTCAGTCTTGCTTCCCAGCATCAGGGTCTTTTCCAACGAGTCAGTTCTTTACATCAGGTGGCCAAAGTATTGGAGCTTCAGCTCCAATTGTTTACTCATGATTACACTGCTGGCTAGCAGACAGCCACACAAAAAGGTGGCTTAAAATAACAAGCTCTCATTTTGCTTAAGAGTTAGTAGGCCAGCTGGGGTGCCTGTCTGGTCTTGGCTGGATTTACTCATGGGTCTGTGGTCAGCTGTGAATTGGTTAGGTGGGCAGGTTAAGTGACTGTCTTATGTGTAGGGGTCCAGGTGGTGACAGCTGATCAGGGAGGTCTCTGCTGGTAGGACGAGACTGACTCAAGTGAGCTCCATGAATTTCATCGTTCACCAGCTTAGTGGGGCAAGTACATGATGGCAAAGACAGAGACCTGCCAACTCACTGCAGAGCAGAAGAGGCACAAGAAGTAGCAGGAAAATGCAAGCACTTTTTCAAGGCTCTGAGTATGTAATATTTGCTACTGACACACTGGCGAAAATAAGTAACATAGCTAAAACCAGTCAACGTGGGCAGACACTACTGCCAAATGGCACGGAGACATGGTTTTACTGGTAAGCAAGTAACTTTGTACACTTGTCTTTTAAATACTATTTTGCAGTTATTCCAAGAGACATTTTAGTAAATGCTCATTATCCTCATTTTAATACTAGTAACTGTAATTTCTGTTTCATGTGTGAATGAATTGATCAGAACTTCCAGTTTAGCTAGTTGGATATCCTTTGTGTTGCTCAGATTTTAATGGGAAAGTTTCTAGTGTTTAGTACCAGTGTACATCGCTGCTGGTTTAAGTTAGGTATTTTTGTCAAGTTAAAAAGGAATCTTTGTGTAACAGTTTACAAGGAATTTATGCCAGCATTGTATTTTGGATATTATTGAATGTCTTCTAATAGCACTTGCTTAGGGCATGTTGGAGGTCACTGAGAGGACGTGGCCTCTGGTTGACCCACAGGCTGGATGGACATGGCCAATCAAAGACTGCTCTCTACTTCCTGTCCCTGGAAAGTGTGTTCCCATTGTCGCTGCTTCCAGGAGCTGCCTCAAGGACACTGTCTTGAGATAATAAGGTGGTGTTGAGGCAATCTAGATGGGACACATGGCCTGGTTAAGACCTCTGTATAAAGGTTCTGGTGGGCTGGTTTAGAGATCTCCTTGTTCCGTGGTACCCAAGACAAGCATCCTAGGTGGGTTTCCTTGCTTATTAAACCTGCCACTTACCAGTCTGGAGTGGTCTGCCTCTTTGGTCTCTTCTTGCCTTATGTGTCTGGGGCCAGTTTGCAAACCAACAGGTCATTATTTGAAGTTTCTTATTAGATCTATTAATATATTATGCTAATAAATTTCATAATATAAAGTCATCTTTGGTGTTATGAGAGAAAAATCTTTTATTATCAAGTGGTTATTTGTTGTTAGAGAGTAAACCAGCATTTTACTTAGAAATTTTGCATCTACATTTACAAATAAAGCTGTTTTATGGAGTGGGTATACTTTTTCTTTGCCAGTTAATAAAATCTGGGTTATACTTGTTTTATAAAGGGCATAAATGTTGCCGTTGTTCAGTCGCTAAGTCATGTCCAACTCTTTTGAGATCCCATGGACTATAGCCCTCCAATCTCCTCTGTGCATGGGATTTCCCAGGCAAGAATACTGGAGTGGGTTGCCATGCCCTCCTCCAGGGGCTCTTCCTACCCAGGGACTGAACCTGAGTCACTTGTGTCTCCTGCATTGGCATGTGAATTCTTTACCACTGAGCCACCAGGGAAGCCTATAAAGGGCTGTAATAGATTAAAGACACTGGGAGTGTTTAATTATATAGAAATTACCATTTTCTTAAACATTTGAAAAACATTAATGGTAAAACTTTTAGACAACAGTTGTTTTTTTGTTCAGATACTATGTTGATAAAAGTAAGTTTATTTCATGGTTATTTATGGAATCTTTTTGATTAACTAAAAAATTTTCATTTAATTTGAGATTTCATTTCTTCCAGATCATGAAAATCAAATCTAAAAATTATTTTATATATAATTAATCTTTCATATTAATGTTTCATTTTAAATGAATATATTTTCCTACATTAATATTAGATTTTAATAGAAATGTTTATCTAAATTGTTTCCCAAAGACCTAATTTTTTGATTTATTCAACTGTGACTTTTTGAATTTTCTAATGTTGTCTGTCTTTACATTTACTAGCCTTTAGTTTGTTTTGTTGGTTTTATTAATTCTTAAATTTACCTAATAATGAAATTGGACTATTTTAAAGCATTTCAAATATACAAAAAATTATGGAGCTAATCTAGGGAACACACATGCAGCTTCCTTGAAGGTTTAACAAAATTCAACATTTTCCCCTGTTTGCTCTAGACACAGACACATACACACACATATGCAATTTCAGACACAGGTGAAGCCCTCCTTTGCATCTAGTGGGGTATTCCATCCTACTTTCTTCTGAGATAATCACTGTACTGAAGCCAGTGTATATATCACTGACATAAGGTTTTTTACCAATATATTTTTAACTAGCAATTATGTTTGCATTTATAGAAACATACACTATCCTTTCTTGGGTTTTATTTTCATTTATTTATTTGTGTTCTGGCTACACCACCCATCATGCGGGATCTTAGTTCCCCGATCAGGGAACGAGCCCATGCCCTCTGCAGTGGAAGTGCAGATTCTGCTGGGAAGTTCTCATTTCTTGTGTTTTAAATCTTAAATGAAGGTTTTATACTGGAGTAGAGCTTCCCAGGTGGCTCAGTGGTAAAGAATCTGCTGGCCAATGCAGGAGACAAGGGTTCCATCCCTGGGTTGGGAAGATACCCAGGAGAAGTAAATGGTAACCCACTCCAGTATTCTTGCCCTGGAAATCCCATGGACAGGGGTACCTGGTGGGCTATAGTCCATGGGGTTGCAAAGAGTTGGATGTGACTTAGCAACTAAACAACAAACAGCAACATTATCCTACAACTTGCCTTTTTATCCAACTTTATTTTTTTATTATATTTTAAATTAATTCATTTTTAATTTTATATCTCAAATGAATTAACCTTCTGCTTTACAGCTACTGTTCCTACTGTACCTCTGTATTGAAACAGCTGATAATCTTCACTATTTTACTTTTGGTTTCCTCTAGTGTGTCATTTTCAGAGGTATGTATTTTTTTCTGATCATTCAGGACAATGTTCCATTGATTTCTAGTGCTTTTTCCCTCCCTGTGGTTTTTATGGATGTGGTTTTCTTATGTGTGAATCAAAAGAAACCACCCCAGGTCTACTATTTTACAGAGAAGCTGTATCAGCCTTGGCCCAGCTGAGTCTTATTAAATATTGTTCTGGAATCATGGCTGAAAAGTAGATTACTGTGCTTATTCTTAGTCCCATGTATATTGTTTAGTGGACATTTAACTTACCGTTTGTCTGGTTGAGGTAGGCTTTCCAGCTTCATACCTGACTTCTGACAATCGGAAGTAGAGCGTGATATGAAAAGCTACAAAGCCACTGCTAACATTGCTCTGCTCTTCAAAGGGACTTCTCTTTCTAGGACACAATAGAGCATCATCTGTCTATGGAGAGCTCAGTTTAGCTCAGTCACTCAGTCGTGTCCGACTCTTTGTGACCCCATGAACCGCAGCATGCCAGGCCTCCATGTCCATCACAAACTCCCGGAGTCCACCCAAACCCATGTCCATTGAGTTGGTGATGCATTCCAACCATCTCAGCCTCTCTCGTCCCCTTCTCCTCCTGCCCTCAATCTTTCCCAGCATCAGGATCTTTTCAAATGAGTCAGCTCTTCGCATCAGGTGGCCAAAGTGTTGGAGTTTCAGCTTCAACATCAGTCCTTCCAGTGAACACCCAGGACTGACCTCCTTTAGGATGGACTGGTTGGATCTCCTTGCAGTCCAAGGGACTCTCAAGAGTCTTCTCCAACACCACAGTTCAAAAGCATCAATTCTTCGGTGCTCAGCTTTCTTTATAGTCCAACTCTCACATCCATACACGACTACTGGAAAAACCATCGCCTCGACTAGACAGACCTTTGTTGGCAAAGTAACATTTCTGTTTTTTAATATGCTATCTAGGTTGGTCATAACTTTCCTTCCAAGGAGTAAGTGTCTTTTAATTTCATGGCTGCAATCACCATCTGCAGTGATTTTGGAGCACCCCTGAAACATAAAGTCAGCCACTCTTTCCACTATTTCCCCATCTATTTGCCATAAGTGATGGGACTGGATGCCATGATCTTAGTTTTCTGAATGTTGAGCTTTAAGCCAACTTTTTCCACTCTCCTCTTTCACTTTCATCAAGAGGCTCTTTAATTCTTCTTCACTTTCTGCAATAAGGATGGTGTCATCTGCATATCTGAGGTTATTGATATTTCTTCCAGCAATCTTGATTCTAGCTTGTGCTTCCTCCAGCCCAGTGTTTCTCATGATGTACTCTGCATAGAAGTTAAATAAGCAGGGTGACAATATACAGCCTTGATGTACTCCTTTTCCTATTTGGAACCAGTCTGTTGTTCCATGTCCAGTTCTAACTGTTGCTTCCTGACCTGCATACAGGTTTCTCAAGAGGCAGGTCAGGTGGTCTGGTATTCCCATCTCCTTCAGAATTTTCCACAGTTTATTGTGATCCACACAGTCAAAGGCTTGGCATAGTCAATAAAGCAGAAATAGATGTTTTTCTGGAACTCTCTTGCTTTTTTGATGATCCAGTGGATGTTGGATCTCTGGGCCATCTACCTTTTCTAAAACCAGCTTGAACACCTGGAAGTTTACTGTTCACGTATTGCTGAAGCCTGGCTTGCAGAATTTTGAGCATTAGATTACTAGCGTGTGAGATGAGTGCAATTGTGCGGTAGTCTGAGCATTCTTTGGCATTGCCTTTCTTTGGGATTGGAATGAAAACTGACCTTTTCCAGTCCTGTGGCCACTGCTGAGTTTTCCAAATTTGCTGGCATATTGAGTGCAGCACTTTCACAGCATCATCTTTCAGGACTTGAAATAGCTCAAGTGGAATTCCATCACCTCCACTAGCTTTCGTAGTGATGCTTTCTAAGGCCCACTTGACTTCATATTCCATGATGTCTGGCTCTAGGTGAGTGTGAGTGATCACACTATCATGATCATCTGGGTCGTGAAGATCTTTTTTGGATAGTTCTTCCATGTATTCTTGCCACCTCTTCTTAATATCTTCTGCTTCTGTTAGGTCCATACAATTTTTGTGCATTATTGAGCCCATCTTTGCATGAAACGTTCCCTTGCTATCTCTAATTTTCTTGAAGAGATCTCTAGTCTTTCCCATTCTATTGTTTTCCTCTATTTCTTTGCATTGATTGCTGCGGAGGGCTTTCTTATCTCCTTGCTATGCTTTGGAACTCTGCATTCAAATGGGTATATATTTCCTTTTCTCCTTGCTTTTCGCTTCTCTTCTTTTCACATCCATTTGTAAGGCCTCCTCAGACAGCCAATTTGCTTTTTTGCATTTCTTTTTCTTGGGAATGGTCTTGATTCCTGTCTCCTGTACAATGTCACAAACTTCCATCCTTAGTTCATCAGGCACTCTGTCTATCAGATCTCGTCCCTTAAATCTATTTCTCACTTCCACTGTATAATCATAAGGGATTTGATTTAGGTCATACCTGAATGGTCTATCATGAGAAATCCTGGGCTGGAAGAAGCACAAGCTGGAATCAAGATTGCTGGAAGAAATATCAATAACCTTAGATATGCAGATGACACCACCCTTATGGCAGAAAGTGAAGAGGAACTCAAAAGCCTCTTGATGAAAGTGAAAGAGGAGAGTGAAAAATTTGGCCTAAAGCTCAACATTCAGAAAACTAAGATCATGGCATCCAGTCCCATCACTTATGGCAAATAGATGGGAAACAGTGGAAACAGTGTCAGACTTTATTTTTTTGGGCTCCAAAATCACTGCAGATGGTGATTGCAGCCATGAAATTAAAAGATACTTACTCCTTAGAAGGATAGTTATGACCAACCTAGATAGCATATTCAAAAGCAGAGACATTACTTTGCCAACAAAGGTCTATCTAGTCAAGGCTATGGTTTTTCCAGTAGTCATGTATGGATGTGAGAGTTGGACTGTGAAGAAAGCTGAACGCCAAAAAATTGATGTTTTTGAACTGTGGTGTTGGAGAAGACTCTTGAGAGTCCCTTGGACTGCAAGGAGATCTAACCAGTCCATTCTGAAGGAGATCAGTCCTGGATTTTCTTTGGAAGGAATGATGCTAAAGCTGAAATTCCAATACTTTGGCCACCTTGTGCGAAGAGTTGACTCATTGGAAAAGACTCTGATGCTGGGAGGGATTGGGGGCAGGAGGAGAAGGGGATGACAGAGGATGAGATGGCCGGATGGCATCACTGACTCGATGGATGTGTTTAAGTGAATTCTAGGAGTTGGCGATGGACAGGGAGACCTGGTGTGCTGTAATTCATGGGGTCACAAAGGGTCGGACGCGACTGAGTGATTGAACTCAAATGAATGGTCTAATGGTTTTCCCCATTTTCTTCAATTTGAGTCTATGGATTATGCATGTAGATTTCTGAATTGAGCTCTTTGATGGATGTAGAAAGAGTATATTAGTTAAGATAGTAACTAAGTGTAGCTTGTATTGTGGCCACCTAAGAAGCAGTCCCCGTGGGATTGCCCCCAACTGGGTGCACCTCAGAACCTTGAGCCAAAGGTGGAGGGGGAGGATGTGGGAGGGAAAGAGTGCCTCTCTGCCTTTGCCGGGAGTGATATGCCCTGTGTTGGTATCAGATCGTGCATTTTCCCTTCAGTTTTGATTCTGAATTTTGTTTTGTAGGACTTATAGTTTATACAAGTTCTTTTCAGGTAGGCAATAAACTGATACTCTTAGATTTTCTGTGTTAGGTATTTTTTTCTCTGCAATGTCACATGTATTTTTAGTGGAGTGTTAGAAGTTGCAATGGGGTCTCCAAGTCAGATGCCATATATAAATTAAAGTCCACAAACTCTGTAAGATTTAATAATTGTACTGTACTGATTTTGAGCAGACTAGTTTGGGGTTTGTAACAGCCTGGGGCAAAGGAAGCATTTGGTGAACGACAGCCATTTAACAAGGAAAGCTGAAAAAGATCTGGAGAGAGCCAAGGCAGAGATGTTTTCCCTAGTCATTCCTGTCCAAGTGTTTAATAAATTTCTGAGTGCGTAGAAATTAAAATTTAATGTGAGATTTACCCTGTAAATATACTGTCTCAGGTCACTTGATGGTTAATGTGAATTTTAAAGTGGAGGAAGGCATAGCAACCTACTCCAGTATTCTCGCCTGGAGAATCGCCGGGTAGCAAAGAGTTGGACACGACTAATGTGATGGAGCATGCACTCATGCGCATCTTAAAGAGGAGTGTGAGATCGTGTCTGGACTCAGCCAGTGATTCAGAGTCCAGAACAGTTGGAATGGCTGCTATGGTGTAGGATGTGCTATGTTTTTACAAGGCCAGTAGCACTTTGTCAGTATATTAAGTACCGCAGTATATTCTGAGTGTCAGTTCAGGTCCTTGGAAAAGCAGATGTCAACATGGTTGAGATGTTGATGTGATTGAGATTTTTTTCTTTTGTGGGGGTGGAGATGCCAGTGAAGGAAGAAAGGAAGGAACAAGAGTTATCAGGCAGAGCCTTTAGGTGATAATTCAGGTTTGGAACTTGTGAAAGGAAAGAGGAGATGAAAGATTCAATGATGAGTCTCAGACTGCAGTGTGTTTCTGAGAAAGTTTTGACCAGGCTGATGGGAAGCCCTTGGGCAAAGACTGCACTTTAGAGAGTGTTGCATTAGACAGCAATGGTCTAGTTCCACTAGCCCCTGTCAAGCTCAGGCATTGGCTGGGAGCACCGGGGGGAAGTGTGGCCTCAGGGGTAGCACCATGCTGGATCTGCAGCAGGGCAGCTGAAAGTGTCTGTCTCCATTAACACCTGCCACTTGCAGAGAGCATATATGATCCATAAAACTTTAATATTTAATTTAAAAAACAAACTTGTAAGGTAAATAGTACTGCTTCTCTTTTATGATTTTATAAATAAACAAACTTCAGTTTGGGAAGAGAATAATTTAAAGTCACATAGTCTGTAAGAGGCAGTGCTAGAATTTGAACATAAATCTGCAGATACATATTAGGAGTCTCTCAGCTGAAGAAAATATTTTTTAAGAGGATAATTTTTTTTTAGGATATAGGCACAGTTGTTACCCAGAACCCAAAGGCAGACATGCAACCAGGATGACCTGGCAGCTGAACAGGTATGCCATCAGACTCTCTCCACGTGGTGCTAGTGGTAAAGAATCCACCTGCCAGTGCAAGAGATGTGGGTTTGATCCCCAGATGGGGAAAAACCCCTAGGGTAGGAAATGGCAACCCACTCCAGTATTCTTGCCTAGAGCATCCTACAGACACAGGACCCTGGTGGTCTACCTTCTATGGGGTCACAAAGAATCAGACGTGGCTGAGCACTCTCTCTCTCTCTCTCTCCATTTCTTACCTGTGCTCCTACCAGTACATCTGATTTTCTGATTACAAAACTGGTTTTCTTGTACATAGCAGAGAAGTGGCTGCTGACAGCTGTTGAAAAAAGCTGTTTTTTTCTTGTTGTTCAAGAGAGCATCAAAGACTAAAGTTGGAGTTGCTTTCTTAGGAAAGGGGTTCTACGTCTGCTAGGATCATGTGTTCACCTTTAGAATGGTTGGTTGACTGGGCTCTGGGTTCTGGTGGGGAGATTTTTTGGGGGTGGGGTGGGGGTCAGGGTGTGATAATGTTGTTCCCATGTAAATAGCTGGGAAAGGGGAAGGAAATTACCAGAAATTGGAAGTGTTGGGTATAAACCTCAATAGACATCCATTATAAGATACCTCCTTCAGTGGGGTAAACCCCAAATATATATTTAAATATGTAAACAATATACATATGTATATGAAGACCAGTAACAACACTTTTAATACATGGTCAATTAGCAAAACATTTTCTGTCTGAATAGGTACTTATTTCGGGTAAAGATAGTGAAAAGTGAAAGTCTCTCAGTTGTGTCCGACTGTTTGCGACCCCATGGACTATATAGTCCATGGAATTCTCCAGGCCAGAATACTGGAGCGGTAGTCTTTCTCTTCTCCAGGGGATCTTCCCAACCCAGGGACTGATCCCAGGTCTCCCACATTGCAAGAGGATTCTTTACCAACTGAGCCACAGGGGAAGCCCAAGAATACTGGAGTGGGTAGCTGATGCCTTCTCCAGGGGAATCTTCCCGACCCACGAATTTAACAGGGGTCTTTTGCATTGCAGGCAGATTCTTTACCAACTGAGCTATGAGGGAAGAATATATAAAGATAACTGAACAGTTTTTTCCCGATAAAATGTTCCACAAAATTTATTATTTTTGACATGAATGAGCAATGTCTACTGAAGTCTGTGTAGGGAAATAGAAGTGTGAATTCACTGGGTCCCTGGGGGAAAAGTTACACCATCTGGCCCAGGTCTGTTTCTCTCCTCTTACTGAGAGAATGCTTCTGGGGAAAGAAACAAGGCGGTGACCTGGTCTAATCTTCTTGTGAACATGCTGATAGCGGAAACTTATAGTAGATAAATTAATGATTGCTTAGAAGAGAATCTTTATCTATTTTCCTGGTTTAATATTGCTTCAGTCAGTTCAGTCAGTCAGTTCAGTCACTCAGTTGTGTCCAACTCTTTGAGACCCCATGGACCACAGCACACCAGGCTTCCCTGTCCTTCACCAACTCCCAGAGCTTACTCAAACTCATGTCCATTGAGTCAGTGATGCCATCCAACCATCTCATCCTCTGTCGTCCCCTTCTCCTCCTGCCTTCAATCTTTCCCAGCATCAAGGTCTTTTCAAATGAGTCAGTTCTTTGTGTCAGGTTGCCAAAGTTTTGGAGTTTCAACTTCAGTATCAGTCCTTCCAATGAATATTGAGGATTGATTTCCTTTAGAATGGACTGGTTGGATCTCCTTACAGTCCAGGGGACTCTCAAGAGTCTTCTCCAACACCACAGTTCAAAAACATCAATTCTTCAGCGCTCAACTTTCTTTATAGTCCAACTCTCACATCCATACATGATTAATGGAAAAACCATAGCTTTGACTAGATGGACCTTTGTTGGCAAAGTAATGTCTTTGCTTTTGAATATGCTATCCAGGTTGGTCATAACTTTTCTTCCAAGGAGCAAGCGTCTTTTAATTTCATGGCTGCCGTCACCATCTGCAGTGATTTTGGAGTCTCCGAAAATAAAGTTTGCCACTCTTTCCATTGTTTCCCCATCTATTTCCCATGAAGTGATGGGACCGGATGCCATGATCTTGATTTTCTGAATGTTGACTTTTAAGTCAACTTTTTCACTCTCCTCTTTCACTTTCATCAAGAGGCTCTTTAGTTCTTCTTCAATTTCTGCCATAAGGGTGTTGTCATCTGCATATCTAAGGTTATTGATATTTCACCCATCAGTCTTGATTTCAGCTTGTGGTTCATCCAGCCTGGCATTTCACATGATGTACTCTGCTTGTAAGTTACATAAGCAGGGTGACAATATACAGCCTTGATGTACTCCTTTCCCAATTTGAAACCAGTCTATTGTTGGATGTCCAGTTCTAACTGTTGCTTCTTGACTTGTATACAGATTTCTTAGGAGGTAGTTCTGGTGGTCTGGTATTCCCATCTCTTGAAGAATTTTCCGCAGTTTGTTGTGATAAGTTTGTTGTAATATTATGGTAACCAAATTTAGGATGCATGGATTTCTGGGGCATGACTCCCTAGAAAATGTTCTGTTTTTTAAAAAATTGAATATCAAAATATTGTATTAGTTTCACATGTACAGCAAAGTGATTCCATTGTACATATATATATGTACACATCTACATTCCCTTTTTTTGGATTCTTTTATAGTTTTTTGTAAGATAGTGAATATCGTTCTGTGCTATGCAGTAAATGCTTACTGTTTATTTTATATATGACAGTGTGCATTCTATACTCCCAAATTATCCCTCTCCCACATTCACCTTTGGTAACCATAAATTTGTTTTCTGTGTCTGTGACTCTATTTCTGCTTTGTAAATAAGTTTATTTGTACTATTTTAAAAATTCCATGTATGTGATATCACATGATATTTATCTTTCTCTGTCTGACACAATTCACTTAATAAGTTTTTCAAGGTTCATCCATGTTGTTGAAAATGGCATAATCTCATTCCTTTTTATGGCTTAGTAGTATTCCATTGCATATATAAAAAACATCTTCTTTATCCATTTCTCTGTTGATGGACATTTAAGTTGCTTCTATGACTTCATGACTTGGCTATTGTAAATAGTGCTGCTGTGAGTATTAGGGTGCATGTATCTTTTTGAATTAGAGATTTTGTCTTTCTAGATATATTCCCAGGAATGGGATTGCTGGATCACAGGGTAACTTTTTTAAAAATTGGAGTATAATTGCTTTACAAAGTTGTATCAATTTATGCTGTACAGTGACGTGAATCAGCTATATGAATAGACAGAGCTACTCCCTCTTGGACCTCCCACCTCCCCCTTTCCCCCACCCCATCCATCTAGGTTGTCATGGAGCACTGAGCTGAGCTCCCAGCTAGATGTTTGACACGTGGTAGTGGATATATGCCAATCCTAGCCTCCCAGTTTGTCCTACCCTCCCCTTCTCACCCCTGTGTGTGCACGTCCTTTCTCTAGGTCAGATAGGCTTGTCTGTGCCATTTTTCTAGATTCCACACATTTGCATTAATACGCGGTGTTCATATTTCTCTGGCAACTCTATCATTAGTGCTTTGAGGACCCTCCATAGGGCTGCCCCCGTGGCTCAGTGGTAAAGAATCCACCTGAGATGCAGGAGATGTTAACAATGCAGGGTTCGATCCCTGGGTCGGGAAGATCCCCTGGAGGAGGGCATGGCAACCCACTCCAGTATTCTTGTCTGGAGAATCCCATGGACAGAGGAGCCTGGCGGACTGCAGTCCACGGGGTCTTAACAGGTCGGCTCAGGTAAATGCCCAAGCAGGGTGAAAGGTTTCAGTGCTCATACCAGGCCTATTCATAAATAACATACCCACCCACTTTGTACCTCCTGCTTATTTTGTCTAGGGAATAGCATAGATTATGTTTAAAATTTTTAAAGCTGGGAGAAGACATTACTATTGACTCTAAGGACTCTCAAGCAAACAGATAGGAGAGAGACAGGAAGAGTGATTGAGAAGTATTTTGTAGATTTACCTTTTCTGTCATTACTGTTGCTGAAGGAGATGAAAATATCTGATGAGGACTAGTTTAGAGATCACGATTCACACAGAAGAGGGCAGAGGGTGAGAGGAAAGGGGCCACATTATTGGCCTCTTTGAAGGCAGTGTTCCCAGAAGCCTCTGGGCAACAAGACAGGAGTTTAAGGGATATTTCCTAAGGGAGACTGTAAAGGTTCTTATTTCCTGTAACAATCTACAAGGTGTGCTTAGGGCAGAAGTTGTGTGTCTAAGCCTAAAGGTGTTTGTCTTCCTGACTGACACCCTGACTGATTATGCGATCTATTAATTCTCTCTGTTCTTCTCATCTCAGATGACCCCAGAAGGTGTTTACTTGTTGCTTGTGAGTTGCCAGTTTAAGGGAATGCCAGTGTTAAGGGAGTCTGGATAAAGAGCTGCATGAAAATAAATTCAGCTTATATGGTAGTTCTATTACATTTTTATTTTTTTTTTAAGGAACCTCCATACTGTTCTCCATAGTGGCTGTATCAATTTATATTTTCACCAACAATGGAAGGGGCCTCTCTGGTGGCTCAGATAGTAACGAATCTACCTGCAATATGGGAGACCCGGGTTCAGTCCCTGGGTTGGGAAGATCCCCTGGAGAAGTGAATGGCAACCCACTCCAGTCTTCTTGCCTGGAGAATTCCATGGATAGGAGAGCCTGGTGGGCTTTAGTCCATGGACTCACAAAGAGTCGGACATGACTGAGTGACTAACACATACGTTCATTCCAACAGTACAAGAGGGTCCCCTTTTCCACACCCTTTCCAGCATTTATTGTTTGTAGATATTTTGATGATGGCTATTTGGCTTGGTATGAGGTGATACCTCATTATCGTTTTGATTTATATTTCTTTAATAGTTAGTGATGTTGAGCCTCTTTTCATGTTTTTGTTGTCCATCGGTATGTCTTATTTGTAGAAAGTCTATATAGATTCTTCTGCTCATTTTTTTATTGGGTTGTTTGTATCTTTGATACTGAGCTGTATGAGCTATTTGTATATTTTGGAGATTAATCCTTGTCAGTTGCTTGATTTGCAGATATTTTCTCCCATTCTGTGGGTTGTCCTTTCATCTTGTTTATGGTTTCCTTTGTTGTGCAAAAGCTTTTAAGTTTAATTAGGTGCCACTTGTTTATTTTTATTTTCATTACTGTAGAAGATGGGTCCCAAGAGGGAGACAGGGAATTGTTTTATCAGTTCAGTTGCTCAGTCGTGTCCGACTCTTTGCAGCCCCATGAACTGTAGCACGCCAGGTCTCCCTGTCCATCACCATCTCCTGGAGTTCACTCAAACTCACATCCATCGAGTCAGTGATGCCATCCAGCCATCTCATCCTCTGTCATCCCCTTCTCCTCGTGCCCCCAATCCCTCCCAGCATCAGAATCTTTTCCAATGAGTCATCTCTTCGCATAAGGTGGCCAAAGTACTGGAGTTTCAGCTTTAGCATCAGTCCTTCCAATGAACACCCAGGACTGATTTCCTTCAGAATGGACTGGTTGGATCTCCTTGCAGTCCAAGGGACTCTCAAGAGTCTTCTTCAACACCACAGTTCAAAAACATCAATTCTTTGGCACTCAGCTTTCTTCACAGTCCAACTCTCACATCCATACATGACTACTGGAAAAACCATAGCCTTGACTGGACGGACCTTTGTTGGCAAAGTAATGTCTCTGCTTTTCAATATGTTATCTAGGTTGGTCATAACTTTCCTTCCAAGGACTAAGCGTCTTTTAATTTCATGGCTGCAGTCACCATCTGCAGTGATTTTGGAGCCCAAAAAAATACAGTCTGACACTGTTTCCACTATTTCCCCATCTATTTCCCAAGAAGTGATGGGATCAGATGACATGATCTTCATTTTCTGAATGTTGAGCTTTAAGCCAATTTTTTCCACTCTCCTCTTTCACTTTCATCAAGAGGCTTTTTAGTTCCTCTTCACTTTCTGCCGTGAGGGTGGTGTCATCTGCATATCTGAGGTTGTTGATATTTCTCCCGGCAATCTTGATTCCAGCTTGTGTTTATTCCAGCCCAGCGTTTCTCCCAGCCCAGCGTTTCTCATGATGTACTCTACATAGAAGTTAAATAAGCAGAGTGACAATATACAGCCTTGATGTAACTCCTGTTCCTATTTGGAACCAGTCTGTTGTTCCATATCCAGTTCTAACTGTTGCTTCCTGACCTCCATTCAGGTTTCTCAAGAGGCAGGTCAGGTGGTCTGGTATTCCCATCTCTTTCAGAATTTTCCACAGTTTATTGTGATCCACACAGTCAAAGGCTTTGGCATAATCAATAAAGCAGAAATAGATGTTTTTTCTGGAACTCTTTTGCTTTTTCCATGATCCAGCGGATGTTGGCAATTTGATCTCTGGTTCCTCTGCCTTTTCTAAAACCAGCTTGAACATCTGAAAGTTCACCTTTCACATATTGCTGAAGCCTGGCTTGCAGAATTTTGAGCATGACTTTACTAGCGTGTGAGATGAGTGCAATTGTGTGGTAGGTTGAGCATTCTTTGGCATTGCCTTTCTTAGGGATTGGAATGAAAACTGACCTTTTCCAATCCTGCGGCCACTGCTGAGTTGTCCAAATTTGCTGGCATATTGAGTGCAGCACTTTCACAGCATCATCTTTCAGGATTTGAAATAGCTCAAGTGGAATTCCATCACCTCCACTAGCTTTTGTAGTGATGCTCCCTAAGGCCCACTTGACTTCACATTCCAGGATGTCTGGCTCTAGATGAGTGATCACACCATTGTGATTATCTTGGAATTGTTTTTTAGGATGTCTCAAATTAGAGGAAAATAAATTCTGATAAAGATTGAAGACTAAGTATCTAAAACTATTGTCTCCATCAACAAAATCCATGTAAATATCTAAAATTCAATTAATAATCAGTACATTCTTTATTCTCTACCTAGAAGTTCTGAATAGATCTGAATGGTGTGTGTGTCTGTGTGTGTGTGTAAATATGTATATATTTAAAACTTCAAAACCAGATCAACAAATCCCGTTAATAGCTTGAAAATCACCTCCCTGTTGTCAAGCCTCTTAAATTGTCCCTTATCTCCTTCCTCTAGGTTTAGTGTCCCATATAGATAAGAGACTTCCCTGGTGGCTCAAAAGGTAAAGCATTTGCCTGCAGTGCGGGAGACCAGGGTTCAATCCCTGGGTCGGGAAGATCCCCTGGAGAAGGAAATGGCAACCCACTCCAGTATTCTTGCCTGGAGAATCCCATGGACAGAGGAGCCTGGTGGGCTACAGTCCATGGGGTCACAAAGAGTCGGACACAACTGAGCGACTTCACACACACACTTATAGATAAGAGAAACCATCATTGCTACTAGCCTAGGCACATGTACTTTCTCTTCACAAATAATGTATAATTATTTTGCACTTAAAATAAATGAATGTCAAAACATATTTTTTAATCAAAAAATAAAAATGGAAAAAAGAACATGAATAGAAATCTTTTCCCTATTATTAAAAAATTTACTCTCTTGTAATGGAGAAAGCCTGGTTGTACAAACCTCTTAAAACTCTAGTCTGGTAAGAAATAATGAATGTGCCAGTCAGAGTGGAAGAAATAACCAAAGAATAAAGGGAGAAGGAAAGAAAGTTTTAATGAAGAGGTGAGAGAAAAATACTACTGGCATGTGGGAAATTCTGACACAGGGGAAAGCAAAGAACATACACTTTAGTTTGAGTTATGCTATTTATATGTCTAGGGGACCTTTCCAGAAAAGAGGAATTTGGATCTAATGAAGAAATGGTAGCATCCCATACTCCAGAGAAGGGTCAGTAAAATTGGATCCTAGTCTGTGCAGATAAACCTGTTATGACATCAGGGAGGGAGAGCTGCTTGACAGTGGTTGCTGTCTTCACATTCAGGCTGTGTGTCATCTTTTGTATGCAAACCTGACCTCAGATATTGGGCAGTGCTCTGTTTTCCTGGAGCAGGTCAATGGGATGTGATACAGAGTTTCACTAATATATCAAATCCAACCAACCATTATCTCATTCTCTTGACTCATATGAGGCTGACTGTGTCTATTAGAGTAAGGAAGGATGTCTTAGAAGTTCTGGAAGAAATGGAAGAATTTAGGTATACAGTGGGTGTCCTTATTTCTTCCTGTCTGAGGTAGGTATTGAAATTATAGGCAGGTATTAAAATTATAGGCAGGCATTGAAATTATCTGTTCATTTACTTGAACACACTCATTAAAGGGAGGGGACATTGTTTATCTTTTCACTAGTATAACCTCAGTTATTACCACAGCACATCCTATTAAGATGTCTGTTGAATAAGTACATGAAAAAGGAAAATGTTGATATTGAATATATGACAGTGTAGAAGGTGTTGCTGCAATAGAATTTAGATTTTTTTTAACTATAAACTTAAGACCGAGAATATTGGGGTTTTGGCTAGGGTGAGGATAGATCTCAAAATTATATGGTTGAACTGAACTGCTATATTTAAAATGGGTAACCAACAAGGACCTACTGTATAACACATAGAACTCTGATCAGTGTTATGTGGCAGCCTGGATGTGGGGGGCAGTTTAAGGGAGAATGGATACATGTATAAGTATCACTGAGTCCCTTTGCTGTTCACCTGAAACTATCACAACATTGTTAATTGACTATACTCAAATATAAAATAAAAAGTTAAAAATTATGTGGTTGAGATTTAAACTGAATATGAACAAGAAGACAACAAATGATAAGATACATTGGTGTAGACTCTGATTTCAGAGAATGAGGGTAGTTAAAGGGACCATAGGAGGTGCTTAGTGGTTTGCATGAACAGTCAGCAATAGTCTGGAAAGCCAAAATTATAGGGTCCAATTCTTAAATGCCTCTGCAGAACTTGAGAGATGAACAAGACATAGTAAGATTTAACACATAGGCAAGAGATTAATACTTTCATAATTATCATTGAAATTCATTGAGATGTGATTCAAAATTGAAGGATTATGACAACATCTCTTTAAAGGGAACAGACATTTTGCAATAAGAGCTTACAGAAGTAGCTATGTATCAAGGAAACATACACTAGTGGAGAAACTCACAATGATGTGTACTATCATTGAGGAAAACTGAAAAGGGAATAAGTTATACTGTTGGAGGAGTCTTTTTCAAGCTGGCCAGATGGAAGAAAAGATAATATACTTTTGATAAAGAGCCAAAAGATGATCTTGTGTCAAGATGCAGTCTTTATTGAGGGATTTTAGTTATCAAATTTGATAGAAATCTCAACCTGCCATGAAGTTGAGTGCTTGCAAGCTCATGAGGTTCTTTGAGAAACTGATAAAGTCTCCTGAAACATAGGCCATTAAAAGAACAGTCCCTCTGGATCTGTCTGTGACATCTAGGAGAAATTTTTTGATGCAGTGAAAGGAGCGGGAGCTTTGGGGGTAGTCCTGTGGCATCTTAGGGTTTGTGATAATCATAGAGGGGAAACCTGGCATGTTCTGTCATCTGCTGCAGACTCTGAGGACAGATTTCAAAAAAGATCAGGGAAAATGTGGGCATGATTTCGTGGCACACTATATCAAAGAGAAGATGACGACTAGTTTGGGAACTTGTTGCAAATACAGTTCTGATTCTGTATATTGCAAACGGTCCATCTGATAACAACGAGGGGGAATTCCAAAAAGAAATTAAGGTCATTGCACAGAGAGATCTCTAGTGAACTCAGACTTTTGAAAGATATGTAAAAGTGATAGAAAAAGGGCTGCAAATCAATTAAAAATATGTGAGGATGATCCACATGTATAAAAACAGACATTAGGCTATAATGCTCACATGTATGCAGGTTTTCAGAAACTGCCACTGACAATAAAAGGAAGACGGAATTTTTTCAGTATATTCAGAGCAAGAAAAAGATCAAGGAAGAGGCAGTGTAACAAAGTTGGGAAGAAGATGTAGTATTATGTATAACCCAGTAGATTTCCTTGAATTATCTTGATCATCATACTAAAATGAGGGGTCAAACATTAGAATGGGGAAATGCAAACTCAATACAAATATGGGGGGACATTAGCAGCTCAAGTGAATCCAAATCTTATGAAGAAAATAATTGACACCTTAGGGTACTCAGAAAATTCAAACAAATTAACTGAATTGCTATTTGTTATTGCGGAGAAACTGTGGAAACTGGGCAAGATATGGAAGATTAGATGCTGACAGTTATCGTAAGAGTTTTTAAATGAAAGATGATCTCTGTAAACAGAATACACATTTCTGTCAATATTTAGCCATACGTGTGTTAATCTATTGCAACAACCCCCTCTTTTTTTTTTTTTTTGCTGATAATTTTACCACAATGCCAGATATCATGTAATTTTGTCTCTAAATATCTGCACTGGGATGACCCTGAGGGATGGGAGGGGTGTCAGGATGGGGAACACATGTACACCCATGGCTGATTCATGTCAATGTATGGCAAAACCCACTACAATACTGTAATTTACTTCCAATTAAAATAAATAAATTAAAAACCAAATATCTCAGTGTTCATTTAGAAAATTTAAAAAGGGTTGTTTGTATACGTAACCATGATACCAGCAGAGGTGGCTTATCTAAAGATTCGTCATCTCCCAGAAGTAAAGCTTGATCACTGGGGTGTGGACTGGGTTGACACAAGTGCATCCTAGATTCACTTTCTTTCTTTGATGGGATTTCTTGCCTAGGAAATGCTGCCAAATGATCCCGTCTATCTGAATATAATCAAGGAATGTGACAAGGTCTTGTTAATTTGTGGACAAGATGAAATATGCAAATTAAATTCCAGTATTCAATTGAAAAATGGATTTCTGTTCAACTGGAGGAAGTTTCTATTCTTGAAAATGAAAGTCGCTCAGTTGTGTCCAACTCTTTGTGACCCCATGGACTATACAGTCCATGGAATTCTCTAGACCAGAATACTGGAGTAGGTAGCCTTTCCCTTCTCCAGGGGATCTTCCCAACCCTGTGATTGAACTGAGGTCTTCCACATGGCAGGCAGATTCTTTACCAGCTGAGCCACCAGGAAAGCCCAAGAATACTGGAGGGGGTAGCCTATCCCTTTTCCAGTGGATCTTCAGCCTTGTCATTTCAGATATTTTTAACAACGACTTTGAAGAAGATATAGAAAGTTTTTTCATCTTTGTTGTGGATAAAAGAATCACTAACCAGACAATATTTATTATCTGGAAGGTAGACTGAATCTAATGGGATAAAATTTAGTAGGTCTTAATATATGGTCCTTTATTAATTTCCAAATCTACTCTAGAGACAGACAGTTTCTGTGGGCTGTAAGTACACAACTGACATAGTATGTGGTGAGGCTTTCAAAGAAAAATGAGAATGTGATTTGAGATTGTAGTAATACACATAGATGTCTGGAAAGAGAGTAGCTATAACTTTGATCCTTCTCTTCTCTGGTAGGTCCGTTTAAGAGGATTTAGATAGATGAAATAGCCAAGAGATATAAAAGAGAGTGACCAACACGGTTAAGCCATGTCATGTAAACAATTTATTGAACAAAATTAGAATAAATATTCTGGGAAAGAGGCAACTTGTGTAATGTGATAATCATTTCCTGATATTTGAAGTGTTGGCATCCCTGGGTGGGGAAGATCCCCTGGAGAAGGGAATGGCAACCCACTCCAGTATTCTTGCCTAGAGAATTCCATGGACAGAGGAGCTTGGTGGGCTACAGTCTATGGGGTCACAAAAAGTTGGAAATGACTGAGCAAGTAACACTTTGACTTGCATTTCACATGTGAACATATAATTAGACTTTCTGTGAAGACTCAAATGTTAGTATTTTAACTAAGAGCTTCCAAGGAGAGAGATTTTTGACTTGAGATATGGAAGAAGTTTCCAATGGTCACAGCCATCTAAAGTTGGAACGTGTGTGATTTATTTTTTAAGTCATTGGAGGTGTTTCAGAATAGATGCATCATTTCTTGGGATATTATAACAGGCATCTAAGCTTTGGATGATTAGGTAACACTTAAAGTCTTTTTTCATGGCTGAATTTTTAACATTCTATGAAGATGTTTTCAGCCTGCTTGACTTCAAAGAGGCTAATTTTCTAGTAATCCCATCCAAGATAATTTTGTTTTAACCCTAAAGGGATGGTGCCACTTAATAGCGATCTTGCTTAGCTTTCTTTGTTCCTAACTTTCCGCCTAACTGACATTTGAGTGGCTTCTGGCTGCTATTCTGCCTTCCTGGAAAACCCCTTCCTCCTTTAAGCTTATGCTGCTTTCATGGCGCAGATGTCCAGATCACCTGTATCTTCCCAGTTGCTCATTCTGGTCTGATGGAAAGGCTCTTTGACATTTGATTGGCAGGAATTTGATGACAGACCCTCCATAAGATCCAGTGAATATTCTGGCTCTTCCTCTTCTAGGTTATTACATTTGGCTGGCTAAAGAACTTTCAGTGCAAACTCAGTCTTTATTCATTTATCAGTTTATAAAATAGCCGCAGTATAACTCTATACAGAACCACCACAATTAAAGTCCTTTTATGGGTAGAATGAATTTACTTTGAGAACCATTTGGCTTACGGAAGGGTGACAGTGGCAAACACAGGTAGAGGTAAGCAGGCGTGTGCTGTGCTTAGTCGCTCAATCGTGTCCGACTCTTTGTGACTCCATGGACTGTAGCCTGCCAGGTTGCTCTGTCCAAGGGGATTCTGCAGGCAAGAATACTGGAATGGGTAGCCATGTCCTCCTCCAGGGGATCTTCCTAACCCAGGCATTGAACCCAGGTCTCCCACATTGCAGGCAGATTCTTCACCATATGAGCCACAAGGGAAGCCCAAGAATACTGGAGTGGGTAGCCTATCCCTTCTCCAGGGTGACCCAGGAATTGAACCAGGGTCTCCTGCATTGCAGGTGGATTCTTTACCAGCTGAGCTACTAGGGAAGCCTGTAAGCAGGCCTATGTGGTAACAAAGTTAGAGACATGATTTGGGAGAATTTATATAATGGATTTGGAGAAGGAAACGGCAACCCACTCCAGTATTCTTGCCTGGAGAATCCCAGGGATGGCGGAGCTTGGGGTCGCACAGAGTTGGACATGACTGAAGCGACTTAGCAGCAGTAGCAGCAGCATATAATGGATTGGTTACTTAAAGAATATCAGTTTAGTTCATAACTTAAAGAATATGCAGAGAGGAAATAATGGGAATTTCAGCTCTGGGATGAGTGGTCCTTTCCTGGCAGTACTCCAAGTATGTTCTGATATTTAGACAGGAGATTTAAATTTATTCAACACTCAGACCAAATGTTAGTACTAAGAAAAAATAAAGGAAAGCAGTGTTTACATTATTTTGTGTCATGGCCTGTGCTGGGTACTTTATCTATGTTATCTCATTTACTTCTCATAACAGCCCTTGGAGGAAGTTAATAAAAGATGCAGGTAAGGAAACAGTCCAGGAGGTTTAATACTTGTTCTAGTATACATGGTTAGAAAGCTATAGAGTGGTCATTCACATTTGAGATATGCACTCTCTGCTGTAGGGATGGAGATGGGGTTCTCAAGACACAACATGTTGCAATGGGGCAATGAGGCCATAAGCATCTTTTCATCAATTTAAGCATCAGATGGTTATTTGCTTGTAATGGAAAACTCACAAGATTAAAATACTAGATTTATGGAACCCTGTTGAATTCAAAGCAGACAGTTTAAGAAGCCATAAGGCACATGCAAATTTGTCAGCTGTCAAACACGTTGACCTGTAGCTCAAAGCATTCTGTAAAATATGAAAAAGCAGAAGTTTTTTTTTTTTCTTTAAAATAATTCTGTTGCTGTCCCCAAAAACCAATGTGACGAATTTGCTCGACCTCAAGTGTTTCACGTGAGGAGATGAAATCAATATGGGAAAAGGTTTCTTGACCCCAAGATACCTTGAGTTCAATGAGATCTGCTTGAGAGGATCTCTGACACAATTGTAGGCTCAGGGCTGTAGGAAGCCTTTGGTAGCTGGTGGCGTGTTGGCGGAGGGCTGTGATAATACACTGTCCATCAGTTTCCTTATCTCCTGATTACACTGCTCTTTAGAAGCTATCCCTAGGGTAAATCTCTTCAATTGATTTTGCTGTCAGGAGTCAGTTTGAGTTCACATAGGAAAGGAAGATTAGTATCTCACTGGTTAAGTGCTTTAGTAATTTGCCCTACATGTTAAATTATGGGCTTTTTCAGCTCAGAGTTGCTTAATTTCCAGTGCAGGGCAAAAATGATACCATTTGGGCCAACCATTGAGCTTACACGCAGTCACTGGGGACTTTGGTTGCTTGAACTTCTCTGTAACTTTAGTAAGATCCTCCAAGTCCTGAAACTGATTTTTCAATGTTGTTGGCAGTTTGTGTCTCTCTTGATAAATTGCATGGTCACATTACTACGAATTGCTCTGTAACCTGACTTCACTATCTTTCCCAGTTTCTTCAAATAAATGTAAGCATCTGTTGAAAATGATAATACTATTGTTTGTGTTGGTCCCTGGTCTGTGTGGTTGTGTGATATGGCAAGCAAATAGAGCAAAAATAATTACATTACAGAGAGAAGTGACAGGAAAAGCCACAGTCCAACTCAGTATCAA
The DNA here is from genome assembly GCF_001704415.2 of Capra hircus. Classification (NCBI taxonomy): domain Eukaryota; kingdom Metazoa; phylum Chordata; class Mammalia; order Artiodactyla; family Bovidae; genus Capra; species Capra hircus. The sequence continues at coordinate 89,794,477 of NC_030808.1, forward strand.
AAAATTCCCCACAGGGCTATACCCCGAACTCTATGCCTATTAGAGGAGAGGAAAAAACTCATTCCCTCCACAGTCTTTGTTTCCTTCAGGCAACCCTCACGGAAACGCCTGGAAACAAAAAAATCCCTTCCTTTGTTTTGTAAATTATTTCAGACTCCTTGAAATGTCCAAACTTCAATTTTGTGACAAAATGGACTTCTATTTTGCAAATCTTTTTTTTTTTTTTTTAGAGGAATGAGAAAGATTTCTAGTGAATCCTCTTGTTGGATGTTGGAAGAGGCTTGGTGATGGTCTCCCGCTGTGTTATTGTTACTTCAAAGAGTTTTTAAAAAATAGATGAGCATTATGTTCACAACATAATCCCTTATAATTTCTCTGAGCAACAGAATAATAGATTGAACTCCCTGACTTGTTCCTGATCTGCTTGGTTTCTGACTTTTTTCTTTTCCCCCATGAGGACCTCTGTTGTGCTGTGCTAAGTCACTCAGTCGTGTCCGACTCTTTGAGACCCCCACGGTGGCCAGGCGAGAATACTGGAGTCGGTTGCCGTTTCCTACTCTAGAGGATCGTCCCAACCCAGGGATCGAACCCAGGTCTCCCACATTGCAGGCAGATTCTTTACTGACCGAGCCCCCGGGGAAGCTCTTGGCCACAAGCTTTCAGATTCCCTCTGCTTTCCTGGAAGCAGCCAGTTGAATGACAGCTGGGAGGTAGATCTGCTGAAACTCCAGATTGGAAACAAGCATGTGTGCCCTGTACACATGGACATCTGGATAGGATATCCGTTTACTTCAGTGTTGTGGGGTTTAGAAAAGACTTCCTGGGAGAAGCATCTTCTGGACAGAAGGATGGATATATAACCATTACTCCAGTAGAGCAAATGCTGGGACGAAGATAGAAAAATGAGAGAAACTGATGTGACTGGGGAACCACAAGTGGCTTAGAGTGGCTGCAGCATAAGGTAAAGGGAGAGGAGGAGCAGGTGAGGCTGGAGAAGTAGGCAGAGCCAGAGTATGAAGGATCTTTTCCATTTTCAGTTTACGTTGGTATTTATTCCGAAAGAAGCAAGGACCAAGCAAGGACATAATTTCCTAGTCCTTCAGAAAATTGATAATTCCTAATACCAATGATTAACCTCTACATCTCAAACAGGTATTGCTCTATTGCCAAACAAGACTCCATCTCCTGTGATAAATAGACGGGCAGATAAAAATCCTTCCTACTGTTTTTCATTGAGCAGGTATGAATCCTGAACAAATAAGCCTCAAAACTACATTTTAGGATGAATCACTCTTAGTGCTTAGATATTTTGGAAAATCTCCTTACTTCTATTTGTATTCTCTCCTACATTTACCCACTAAACCCCCTGACTGCGTACTGCATGCTAAGTTGCTTCATGTCTAACTCTGTGTGACCCCATGGACTATAGCCCACCAGGCTCCTCTGTCTGTGGGATTCTCTAAGCAAGAATACTGGAGTGGGTTGCCATGCCCTTCTTCAGGGAATCTTCCTGACCCAGGGACTGAACCCATGTCTCTTACTTCTCCTGCGTTGGCAGGTAGGTTCTTTACCACTAGCACCACCTCGGAAGCCCCAAATCCCTTGACTGGATCATTTCAGAATGAAAAATTTGATTGTATCCTGTCCCTGCCTGAAACTATTCAGTGATGTCTCATTACCATTCTCAGCGGGATCCTTCCTGGTCTGGTCCTCTACCACCTCCCAACTTCATATGCTTGTTTTTCCTTTTAGGCTCAGAGCTCAGATCTCATTAACTGTCTTCCAGGCCCTTGTCCCTCTTGCCATAGAGAAGTTTCACTTGATGGCCCCTTTTTTGTAATATTGTTTCATTTCCTTCTCACTCAGGTAACTTTCGTTTCTCCAGCAGATCTCATCTCCATCATCACCTCTTCAGAAAGGTCTTTCCTGAATCCTCTCTGTGACCAGTCGGGGCTCCCTCCATGGTACTTGGTCATTTTTGGCTGATCCTGCTTCCCAAGAATTAGTTCTGGCCTTGTGACTTGCTGGATGGGCACAGCACTCTGTTTTTCCCTTTGATATGTGTTTCTTGGTACTTGGTACTTTCTTGGTTAACTGTCAGCCACACATGGTGTTCTCACTACTTCCTGGAATGAGTTTTCCTGGCTCTTGTATGTTTGGATTTATTCTGTTCTCTCCCCTTTCCTGCAATGGCTCCTAGGTCTACTCCACATCTCCCACCTCTTCTTCCTTTGTTAGCTCTCTTTTCTCTCTGTCCCTGCCTGTAGGTACTCCCCAGGGCCCTGTCGTTATTTCTATTCTTTTCTTCCTGTATAAACCTGCCCTAGGTTATCACGTCTGCCATGATGATCTCTGCTCTCACTTAGGCACCCATGAGTCTCAGACCTTTTATTCTCTCTGTTTGGCATGTTCTCACTTGAGTGCATTTGCATTTTTCTTACAAACAACGGAATGTTTCACTTGGATGTGTTGAAAACCTCTTCTATTTTGTGTCTGGTATGGACCTCCACATTTCTTCTTTCATTAGCACTGTTCCTTTTCCTTTTTTTCTCTGGGCTAGATCTTTATTTCTTCCCGTTTATTGACATATATTTACTTGCAGCATCGTGTAAGTTTGAGGTGTGTAATGCAATAATTTAACCTACGTGCATCATGAAAAGATTATCACAGTAAGTTTAGTGAACATCTACTATCTCATATCAAATTGCCAATATCCGTTGGATCATTGAAACGGAAGAGAGATCCAGAAAAGCATCTACTTCTGCTTAATAGACAATACCAAAGCCTTTGATTGTGTGGATCACAACAACCTATGGAAAATTCTTCAAGAGATGGGAATACCGGCCCATTTTGCATGCCTCCTGAGAAATCTGTATGCAGGTCAAGAAGCAACAGTTAGAACTGGACATGGAACAACAGACTGGTTTCAAATCAGTAAAGGAGTACATCAGGGATCTATACTGTCACTCTGCTCATTTAACTTACATGCAGAGTATATCAGGCAAAATGCTTGGCTAGATGAAGCACTAGCTGGAATCAAGATTGTTGGGAGAAATATCAATAACATCAGTCCCTTGGACTGCAAGGAGATCCAACCAGTCAACCCTAAAGGAAACCAATCCTGAATATTCATTGGAAGGATTGATGCTGAAACTGAAACTCCAATAGTTTGGCCACCTGATGCGAAGAACTGACTCACTGGTAAAGACCCTGATGCTGGGAAAGTTTGAAGGCAGGAGGAGAAGGGGATGATGGGATGAGTTGGTTGAATGGCATCACCGACTTGATGGACGTGAGTTTGAGCAAGCTTTGGGAATTGGTGATGGGCAGGGAAGCCTGGCGTGCTGCACTCGATGGGGTTGCAAAGAGTTGGACATGACTGAGCTATTGAACTAAACTGACTAGCTCAGGTAGGTACAAAATTATATTTAAACAATTACAAAGTTTTCCTTGTGATAAGACTCTTAGGATTTATTTTCTTAGTTCCATGTATAACATGTTAAACAGTCTTAATATGTTTATCATGTTGTGCATTACACACCTAGTGCTTATTTATAACTGGAAGCTTGTACCTTTTGCTTACCGTTCCCTTTCCCCCCATCCCTGCATCTGGTAACCTCAAATCTATCTCTTTTTCCTATGAGTTTGTTTGTTTTTGAAGTATAACTGACCTATAGTACAATGGAGAAGGAAATGGCAACCCACTCCAGTGTTCTTGCCTGGAGAATCCCCAGGATGGCGGAGCCTGGTGGGCTGCCGTCTGTGGGGTCGCACAGAGTCGGACACGACTGAAGCGACTTAGCAGCAGCAGCAGCAGCAGCAGCAGCACAATGCTAGGTCCTGTTACACAACAGAGTGATTTGATATTTCTGTACATTTCAAAACTATCACCATAATGATTCTAATTATGATTTATAACCATATAAAGATATTAAATAGTCATTGACTATGTTCCCAACACTGTACACTTCATATTTAAGACACCTTTATTTTGCAACTGCAAGTTTGTACCTCTTAATCTCTCTTTTCTATTTCTTTTTACCTCCTCCTCTTCAGCAACTGCCTGTTTGTTCTCTGCATGTATAACTATGTTTTGTTATGCTTGTTCATTTGTTTGTTTTTTAGATTCTACATATGAGTGAAATTGTACAGTATCTGTCTTTTTCTGTCTGACTTGTTTCACTTAGCACAATGTCATCTAGGTCCATTGATGTTTTCATAAATGGCAAGATTTTGTTCTTTTTTGTGGCCAATATTCCATTATATACACTATGTACCATATCTTTTTTTATCCATTCATCTCTTGATGGGCACTTGGATTGCTTCTGTATCTTGGCCACTGTAAATATTGCCGCAATGAACTTAGTAGTGCATATCTTTTCAAATTACTGTTTTTGTTTACTTCAGATAAATACCCAGGAGTGGAATTTCTAGATCATATGGTAGCTTTATTTTTAATTTTTTGAGGAACCTCCATATAGTTTACCATAGTGGCTGTGCCAATTTGCATTCCCATCAACAGTGCACAACTGTTTCCTTTTCTCCATCCTTGTCAACACTTGTTATTTATTGTCCTTTTAATAATAACCATTTTAACAAGACTGAGGTGATAGCTCCTTGTGGTTTTGATTTGCATTCCCCTGATGATTAATGACCTTGAGCTTCTTTTCATGTACCTGTTGGCCTTTTGTATGTCTTTGGAAAGATGACTATGCATATCCTCTGCCCATTTTTTCTTTGAGTTGTTTAGTGTTTGGATGTTGACTTGTATGGGTTCTTTGTGTATTTTGTATATTAACCTCTTATCAGGTATTTGCACTATCCTCTCTCATTCGGTAGGCAGCCTTTTAATTTTGTGGACCGTTTCCTTTGGTATGCGAAAGCTTTGTAGCTTAAGGTAGTGGCATTTGTTTATTTGTGCCTTTCTCCCCACTTTTTTGAGGAGACATATCCAAGCTAGATCTCTTGGAATCGATTCTGACTCTTCCCTCTTTGTATTTCCTCCCATATTCATTTCTCTACTCATCTGATCACCAAGTACAATGGGGTCTACCTCTTATATGTCTCTAGAATCTTGCTTCTCTATACCTAGCTTTCCCCAAAAGGCCATCTCTCTTGTCTCCTCATTTAAACCTCATCTTCAGTTTATCCATCTATAGTTCATCAACAATATTATCATCAAAGTTATTTCAAAACAAATGGAAATTTGTTCATTCAACAATGGCTAAAACCTTTGTTCTTCATACATTTTCTACAAGATAGTGTTTAAGATCCTTTGCAAGGCATCTGACATCTCAGTCACCTCTTGTTATTTCGCCTGTGAATTGTTCACTCTGATGCTGCTGCTGCCGCTGCTAAGTCGCTCCAGTCATGTCTGACTCTGTGCAACCCCGTGATGATGCTAGTTATCCCCATTCTACTTGCTGCCCTCTGTGGTTTTACTCATGCTGATTCCTCTTCCGTTAGTTTCTTTTTCTTCCTTCTCTGACTGGGTAACTTCTTCACTCTTCAAATGTCACCTTCCTTGTGAAACTTCCCTGGAAACCCCAAGCAGAAATTAGTACCTGTCCCATCTTTGGTGCTGCCACAGTATTTTGAACATGTTGTTGTAGCACTTATTATAATGAACAAGTAATATACATATGTGCATATATATATGAGTTTAGTCATTTTTACTTGTGTGTCTGCCCCCCTCACCCCCACTAAATGTAAACATTGTGAAAATAGGGATAACATCTTAGTTTTGTTTTCATCTTTACATCTCAGAGTTTAGTACAATGTTTGGAACTAGACCATGTGGGAGAGGTTTGAAACATTTTTGTCAAATCAAATTTAACAAATGGTTCTGTGCATTGGATGAACATTCTCCTCTTTAGAAAATGGGCAGAAACTGATGAAAAAATCTAGCTATCAAGGAACAGACCATGTGTATTTTTTTTTATCAGTGTTGAATGAATTGTTTGAGAAAATATTGAAAAGGGAAAACGTTTGACTTTATTTGACATAATGTGTGCTGCAGGCATTAATAATGCCCCATTTAGAGAAGAATAAATAGAGCTTTTGAGAGGTTAGATACAGAAATCAAGTCCTCTTGTTTTCCCTTCAGTTTGTCCGCAGGCTAGGGAGATGAGGCAGAGCTGAGAGTGCAGTATTGATAGGCTGAAGCAGAGGAAAGGCACCAAGGCAATTAAGACAGGTGCATTCAGAGACATACTGGTTTTAGAGAAGACAAATTAATCTATAATAAAGTCATAAAAGTGGCATTTCAGAGATTATCCTGCAGTTGGAAAAATACATTTATTTATAATTTCAATTCATGGTATTTTCTTTTGAATGGTGAAATTAGTATTCAGTGATAAATGCATTTTGAGGGGTAAACTCAGTATGTGCTTGGCTCATGGGTAGTCTGATGAGAAATTTTTATTGCACTTCATGTCAAGGGTTAGGCATAAAAGCATTTCATTCTGATGTTAAAATCCATTTCAGTCAAGTAGATTGGAAATAATTATATTGTAGGACCAACTCACAATTTTCCAGTTTTAGAAAAGGCAGAATTATAAACAAAATTTGGGTTAGAGTAAGTGATTAAAAAATGATAACCGTGGAATGTTGCTGTTGAGAAAGGCTTTACATGCATCTAACTTACCCAGAGAAAATTGGGGCTCTGAAAAGTCAAGCCATTTGTCGAAAGTCAAGTGAGTTCATACTCAAGACTTGGCAGAACCCCAGTGAACTGACTCCTTGTTCAATACTCTTTCCATCACCACGGACCTGCTACCCCAGTAAGAATGGCCATGCACACACTTCTAACATTTTCTTATCTTTGGCCAATGGTTTTGATTTTTATCTGCTTTGAGAGTTTTTTTTTGGATAGGTTTTATCCAGTAATCTCTTGGACTGAGAAGCATTTGGCTAGAGAGCTATGTTTTTCCTTAATATTAAAGGACCCCCATAAAATAATGTCAGCTTGTGTGTGTTTTCCCTGAAAACTTAGAAGAATATGCCTCCTCATTTTAAGGAGCTCTTTATAACATGATTTTCTGACCTTTTTGAGAGCACCTAGAGTGTAAGATGGTCCTTGCAACCTGCCAGAACAAAGTAGTTCCTTGTTTAAGCAGTTGAATTTAGTGTAGATGTGTATTTTGTCTCTGCCAAAGTCCTGTTTAATGTGGGAGAGTTAGGTCTGTTTTTCCCACTGGAGCCTCCAGAATTTTCCCTAATGAAATCCTGATCTAATAAATATTAGTAGGAGCCCTTGACAGGCTTCCCTGGTGGCTCAGCGGTGAAGATTCTGCCTGCAATGCAGGAGTTGCAGGCGACGTTGTTTGATCCCTGGGTTGGGAAGATCACCTTGAGGAGGGCATGGCAACCCACTTCAGTAGTCTCGCCTGGGAAATCCCATGGACTGTGGAGCCTGGTGGGCTATGGTTCATAGGGTCGCCAAGAGTCAACACGACTGAAATGACTGAGCATGCACACACAAGCCCTCCAAACTTTCTACTCTGAGTGAAAAGAGGTAGAAACTGGGAAGAAAAGGGAAAAGGCATAGGTGCAGGGAGTGTGTCTGGGAATCAATACCCAAAGCCACCTTCACTCTCTGTCTAATATTTGCAGAGTGCTGAATTGAAAAATATTTTCATGTTTTTTTCAGTCATTTTGTTTTTAAAGCAGTCCTCAAGGTTATTGTGGACGTCATGTAATGAAAACTAATGCTCGGTGATGCTAGCTTATAGTCGCTATGTGACACACCCAGCACACTTCAGAGCTGGAGCTTGGTCCACGGCTGAAGACTCCTAGCCCAGCGCTCTTTCCTCTCTCCCAGTGGTCAACAACATTTCCAGTAGACTCTCCAAAGATAACAACATTTCAATTCTCATGCTGTTTCTCTGGAGCATTTTATTGGGCCCTTGGACACTGGGGATTGAAAAGTGAATAGTTTAGTCTTTCAACAGAGACTTTACATAACCCTTTTGTTTGGCTTATTCCAGTATTCCAGTGATCTTTTAGTAAGAGAGTTTCAGAGATGTTTGTGGAAAGGAAAATCACAGCCTTGACAAAAGCAATGTGTCAGATCTTTCCAATTAGAATCTGTTTCTCAAGAATATGGGTTAGGCTGTTTTGTTTCTTTGAATCTATCTCATTCACATTGCAACAATTACCAGCATGGTATCCCACCAAAAGAGAGAGCTATTTGGATGTTAATTTCCTAGTGATACTAACATCCAGATTTTCATTAAGTACCAAGACTTTATGATTCTTTGGGTCTATACAATGAAAAAGATTTATTTTATACACACTGTCATTCTATTTCAGAAACTCAATTGTGTTTATATACAAGAATACGATACATGCAATCATCCTTTCAAAATTCCTACATTTTTCTACACTAAATTCAATTTTTCATGTTACGAATAATTGAATTGCAAATATATATATTTAAACAACAGGTGTATGTGTGTATTAATGTGGTTTGTGTGTCTAAATTCTACATGTCAGCCTCTCATGTCTTTTCTCTATTGGTGGAGCTGAGCTTGATCGCTTCTTAAGGTGAGGATCACCTGAGCTCTCCATTATTGACCTAGATTATCCCTTTGTGATAAATAAGTAATCTATGGGTGATAGTCTAAGGCCATGTGAATAGACAAATAGTTTTCTTTCTGTATCGGTGGAAACAATGAGTCTGTGCTATTCCTGGGGACAATCTGTCTTCAGTTAACTCCACCCCAAAGCAACAGGGTCCCGAACAAAGGCAGTTTGTTTTAACATTCAGGCAGAGGGTCAGGGTTCCCTGATGTAGGCCATTAGGTGTGATTATAATAACAAAAACAACAAAAAGCCAAGGTTAATGTCAAAGAAACAGATCCAACCTACCAAAGCTGACTCTTCCCAGTAACAAAACAGCATGTCCCAGGGGTCCTGGAGAACAGAAATAGACATTCACCTTACATCTTGCTTGCTTAAACTATCTGATGTAATTCAAGGTCTCAGGTATAAAAAGAATCTTATCAGATGGCATATTTCAAGAATTTAGGGATTATTTCCACAGGAACTGATTAAGGGCCAATTCTTTCTTCAGAATGTAAAGGGATTGAGGCATCTCAAGCCTACTGAGTTAACCCTTTAATGCACATTGACATAAATATCCTCATTTTTCTTCAAATCCACAGTTTCTTTCTTTTAACTGGAGTCTAATTAACAATATTGTGGTTTTGCCATACATTGACATGAATCAGTCACGGGTGTACATGTGCTCCCCTCTCCCCTGCCCCCCCTTCCCACCCCCTCCCCCCAATCCCTCCCCATCCCATCCCTCTGGGTTGTCCCAGTGCACCAGCTTTGGGTGCCCTGTTTCATGCACTGAACTTGGACTGGTCCTCTATTTCACATATGGTAATATAAATGTTTCAATGCTATTCTCTCAAATCATCCCACCCTCACCATCTCCCCACAGAGTCCAAAAGTCTGTTCTTTATATCTGTGTCTCTTTTGCTGTTTTACTTATAGGGTCATTGTTACCATCTTTCTAAATTCCATATATATGCATTAATATACTGTATTGGTGTTTCTCTGACTTACTTCACTCTATATAATAGGCTCCAATTTCATCTACCTCATTAGTACTGACTCAAATGCTTTCTTTTTAATGGCAGAGTAATATTCCATTGTGTATAGGTACCACAACTTTCTTATCCATTTGTCTGCTGATGGACATCTAGGTTGCTTCTACGTCCTAGCTATTGTAAACAGTGCTGTGATGAACATTGGGGGTACACATTTCTCTTTCAATTCTGGTTTCCTCAGTGTGTGTGCCTAGCAGTGGGATTGCTGGGTCATAGGGCAGTTCTATTTCTAGTTTTTTAAGGGATCTCCATGCTGTTCTCCATAGTGGCTGTACTAGTTTGCATTCCCACCAACAGTGAAAGATGGTTCCCTTTTCTCTACACTCTCTCCAGCGTTTATTGTTTGTAGAGTTTTGGATAGCAGCCATTCTGACTGGTGTGAGATAGTACCTCATTGTGGTTTTTAATCAACAGTTTCTTAAGAAGAATTTTCCTCTCTTTTATCTCTGTGGCCCTTTCTTCTCTATTGTAGTTGTGAGTCCTCACAATGTCACCAATTATAGCTGAAAAGCTGTGCATAATATTAGTGGTACAAGTATGTCTTAGAAAAGATATGTGATAATTTTCTGAGGAAATATTATATATATAAATGAATCAGCATCATCACCTCTAACAGTGTTGGGATGCTCAATGATAATTTCTGTTTTCTTCATATAGTAAAACTCATTTGTCCCCTCAAAAACCAACGTTCACTCTAAATTCAATTTTTCTTACTTTATTTGTTTCTGCTGTGTGTAATCACTGGTTTCATAATGTGATACTTTTGTTGTTTTTTTTTTAAATGGCAATTCTGTGGCATTTTTGCTCCAGTAAAGCTTATGCAATGTTTTTGAGATGACTTAGAAACTCAGTCACCACTTAGAACAGTGATGTTCTATACAAACACAAGCAAGGTCAAAGTCACTCCACTGCAAATTAATTTAGGGATATAATTTGCTTGTAATATAAACACAGCTTGTTTTCTAAAATACAAGTGTCTCAGGCAAAGTCTCTTACAGATATTTTTACATAGCTATGTAAACCATTTGTTAAAACAAGGGACTTGATTTTTAATTCACTACTCATTTTCAGAATGTTAGTGGATGATTTCATTCAGTGATTGTTTTCTGTTTAAAATATTTTATAGATTTTGTAAGATATGTTAGTAGTTACCATTCTGATAAACACATATCAAAATCCACTGTGACTTTTCTAGCCAGAAGAGTATTTACTTAGAGAAGTAAATAAAGAGCTTAACATTTCACTGAAAACTCTGAAGAAACATGCCCTGACTGAGGGGCTCCCCAAGTAGCACTAGTGGTAAAGAATCCTCATGCAATGCAGGAGACCCAGGTTCCATCCCTGGGTCAGGAAGATCCCCTGGAGGAGGGCATGGCAACCCACTCCAGTATTCTTGCCTGGAGAATCCCATGGACATGGGGCCTGGCGGGCTACAGCCCATAGGGTTGCAGAGAATCAGACATGACTGAAGAGACTTAGCATGCACACGAGCTCTGACTGAACTACGTCCGGACCCACAGTGTAGGACCAGGCTGGCTACTAAAGGAGCTGCTGCCTCTGCTGAGGGCATAAAGCTGCTGCTCAGGCAGCTGCCACCACAGTTATTGACACAGAACTTGCTGACTTGGCCAGCCTCAGTGCAGCACAAATAGGTGTCCTGCATCTTGCTTTCCTTGTTTCATGTAAATCCATCCCAGGTGAGTGCTTTCCTTTCAGAGTGACTCAGCTCTGAATCAAGATCTTGCTCGAGAATACCTGATTGGTGGCAGCTGAATAACATGCAGAATGCTAGCTGCAAGGTGATTGGAAAGTACAGTTTTCCAGCTTGCCTGCTTTGCTGGGCTGGAAGGTTAGAACAGGTGCTGAAGCAGCAAACAAACCCACCATCTCTCACAGGAAGGAGGGATGTGAGGAGAAGCCCGTGCACTCATATCTGTGTCTTTCCATCCAACAAGTCAAATGCTGTGCTTACAGAATCACCTATACCAAGCAGAGAATTTTCTCCTATTATTTAAAGACATGAACAGATAGTTGCTTCCTAAGATGTGTACAACTCCTGCTTCAAATCTTGCTTATAGTGGAGTGGGGTTTTCTGTTCTCTCTGAATAGCACTTGAGGTTCTCTAATGAAGTTGCTTTAATATTATCAGTTTTAAAATAATTTTTTTGCTGTGCTGGGTCTTAGTTGTGACATGTGGAATCTTTAGTTGTGGCATGCGGGATCTTAGTTCCCTTATCAGGGATTGAACCCAGGCCTCCTACATTGGAACCACTGAGTCTTAGCCATTGTATCACTAGGGAAGTCCTCTGAAGTTGCTTTAGAGATGGACAGTTGGGCATGGATGATGGGGACCCTGAGGTAATATACTGGAGGCTAATGGACTGAGGTTTTAAAACAATTATCTGAGGAGAATGGTATGGTCCATCCTACACCGTAGGCATTTGGCATTCTTTAGACCTCAGTTCTCCCTGCCACAATTTTGCATACTTCCTTCATCCTTTAAACGGAAAAAAAATTGTTGTTTGAATGTTTTTCAAATTTGTATCCTTAAATCTCTACTCCCCACAGGGGAAGCTTGGTGGTGCTTTGTCTCATTCGTAGCTCACTGACTCTTCAACTCTGCCCTCCTCTCAAACATGGGAAAATGTCAGAAAGGCATTTCCTCTGTTTCTAAGGGTATTGAAGTCTTAATCCCTTGAAGAAGGCCTCGCTGTGTCTTATTTGTTGTCTTTAATATTGAAGAATTTTGGCAACTTATTTAAATTCCCTTGCTACCAATTTCTACTCAGTAGCAGCAGAAATGCCCTGGAAATAAGTTTGGTCACTGGGGGGCAGTTCAGATAAATGAGTATAATTTCTGTGCTACCAAGAGACTCACAGTAAATATAACTATTAAACATTATGATGTATTCAATAAAGTATCTAGGAAATTCGGAGCCTAAAATACTGTATTTTTCTTGGATTCCATTTCTGGGTCTAAAAATTTTACGTAACTAAAAATACAAATCACCTTGCTGGTTTTGGCAGATTTATCTCCAGCCGCTGTTGATATAAGAAACATGTATCCAACTGAGTTTCACAAATAGACTTGAAGTAATTTAGTTTAGAGCACAACATTCCACTTAACCAAGAGCGCTGCTGTGAAGGGAAGATGTTACCCATTTTCCAAGTGTTCTCCTGCTGACATTTACACTCTTGTATCTGTGAGCCCAGTGATGCCTTTACAGCCCAGCTGCAGATATCAGAACTGACTTTCCAAATAAGCTAGATTATTCAAGTAGAATTATGTGTTCGACTATGATTCCTTTCATTGTGTAATCTGTAGAAAAAAATGTGGCACGTGAATGCGTGGAGTGGCATATTAATTGAAAAGAAATGTACACCAGAGGACTGAAAGAGTATGATGCATATTAGAGTAAACCAGAGCCTAATTCAGATTTTGTTTTCAAATAATAGCCTTCATACATTTCCTTGTAAATGACATGGTCAGAGGAACTCATGCATATTTGTATCTTTAGCAACTCGATCTGTGTGTTATCTTTGGGCAGCTTGGTTTTTTTGTTGTTGAAAGAATCATTTTTGAGATGTCAGTTATGTCAAAATTTTCTCACCACTTATTGAACTCATCACTTTTATGAGACAGAGAATAAAGAATTTTTCTTGTCTCCAAAGGTGATGTACTTCATTTTGGTTTAGAGTGATTATTTGGATTGTCTTTTCTATAGGGAGCTGAGATATATTCCAGTAATCTGGCATTTGCTTTTTCTCTTTCTATTGTGTGGGTGGCAAAAGCATACTCAGAATATAAGTCCAAAGGCTAATGTCATTTTCCAGTTATAAGTGATTTTATGTTCAAATTAAGTAATTTGATTCATTTCTACATCCCCTCTGCCAGTGTTTAAGTTGAGAGAAGCTGTGTATCATGTTTATTAGTTGAATATTATGTCTTTCTAAATATTTGTGCATTTTAAATAATGTTTAATGGAACTTGAAGATGTTAAGGGGTTTTTCTTCACAGGTGCCACAATTTATTACAAAGATATAATAATTAAAACTGTGGCATTAGCAGAAATTTAAATAACTGTGGCAATAGAAAAGAAGAAAGTGCTGAAACACATTCTATGCGAACAGGGAAGATTTTTTGTTAAGAGACATAGATGGCTTTGCTAATCAGTGGGAGAAAGATAGAATATTCAAAACCTGTGTAGGATAATTATCCATGTGGAAAAATCAGCTTGTATACCCTTTTCACATGATAATAAACACAGACCAGGTGGATATAAGTGTGAAGGATAAACTTTAAAATCTTAGGTAGAAAATATAGAATTCCTGTATGACCCTGGAATTGGGAAGGATTACTTAAGGAAATAAAGATTCATATCATTAAAGAAATGAATAATAAATTTAGCTTCATTAAAATGAAGAATTAAGTAGCAATCAAAAAGCTAAGAAAAACATTTGCAAAGGGAAGAAATTGAAAAAGAATTATGTATGCAGAATATACAAGGTGTCTGTCAAGTCAATCATAGAGAAACAGGCAGAAGACCTGAACAGGCATTTTATAGAAGGCTTAAAAAGATCTGTAAATACAAAAGGATGCCTAGCTCGTTACTAATAGGGAAATGCTAATTAAAAACATAATGTGGTAAGTCTTATATCTATTGGAGTTGTTTTTAAAAATGAATGTGTGGATGCTATTTTGGACACTAGAGTAGAAACAGATTAAAAGCATTGTTAACCTCTGCACCACCAGGGAAGCCTAATGGAGTATTACTCAGCCGTTAAAAAGAATTCATTTGAATCAGTTCTGATGAGATGGATGAAACTGGAGCCAATTATACAGAGTGAAGTAAGCCAGAAAGAAAAACACCAATACAGTATACTAACACATATATATGGAATTTAGGAAGATGGCAATGACGACCCTGTATGCAAGACAGGAAAAAAGACACAGATGTGTATACCGGACTTTTGGACTCAGAGGGAGAGGGAGAGGGTGGGATGATTTGGGAGAATGGGAATTCTAACATGTATACTGTCATGTAAGAATTGAATCGCCAGTCCATGTCTGACGTAGGGTGCAGCTTGCTTGGGGCTGGTGCATGGGGATGACCCAGAGAGATGTTGTGGGGAGGGAGGTGGGAGGGTGGCTCATGTTTGGGAACGCATGTAAGAATTAAAGATTTTAAAATTTAAAAAAAATAAAAAATTAAAAAAAAATAAAAGCATTGTTAAATTCATAACAGCTTTTTACTTTTCAGTGGCTCTTGAAAAGTACAATTATAATCATTCAAGTAACAAATTAATATTTTTTACTCTAAGAACTGTTTCTCATAGTCAACAAGACAATGCCCTAGGCTGATTTCTAGTCCAACTTAATGAAGATAAAGAAAGTGCGGTTCAATAAATTGGTTCAAGTTGTACCCAGGTCTTCTTAATCCTAGCCTGGCTGGGAGTTTTATTGCTGCAGGATAAAATCCTAACTTTTCTGTGTTCTTGAAGAGATGGTGTAATCCCTCCAGCTGGTGTTTCCACTCTTAGCATCCACTAATTTTATACTCCATCTCTGGATTTAACACAGCTAGCCTCTCCTTAATTTTTTGAATGTAACTTCTGTATTTCTCCTGTATTTGTTGTACTATACAAATTCCAGCTGCTGTACAATTTGACCTATCACCTGCCTGAACCTCCCCACCAACTTAGTTTTTCCTCTCTCTGAACTCTCATAAGCATTTCTATATCATTTGAGGCAGTTGTCATGTGACATTGTACATGGGGTATTGCTTTCATAAATTTGGTAGCTTTTCATTGAGTCCTTATTTTGTTTATGCATTTATTATTTTTTGGCTGTGCTGGGTCTTCATTGCTGTGCTTGGGCTTTCTCTAGCTGTGGTGAGCAGGGGCTACTCTAGTTGCAGTGTGCGGGCTTCTCATGGCAGTGACTTCTCTTGTTGCAGAGCGTGGGCTCTAGGGCACGTGGGCTTAGAGTAGTTGGCAGGACTCGGGTCCAGTAGTTGCAGTGTGTGGGTTCTAGAACTCTGTCTCAGTCGTCATGGCACATGGGTTTATTTGCTCAGTGGTGTGTGGAATCTTCCCAGACCAGGGATCAAACCATGTGGCCTGCCATTGGCAGGCGGACTCATATCCACTGCTGTGCCATCAGGGAAGTCCAAGTCCTTATGTTTTAAATACTGAGAAGTCATTGGTACTTAAGAGTCATGTGGTCTCCTGTTTTGGAGATTTGATAACCCAGTACATTTTATTTTTCTAAAAATTTCCTCTTTCCTCTAAGTTTTTGCAAGTGCCTCATGGGGTGAAACTTGATCTCTATCCTAGCATAGTTTCTGCCACTGAGAAAGCTCAAGAAATAGGTGTCAAATTATATTCTCCAGAAAAGAAGTAGGTTTTTTTCTCTCCAGCACCTATTTTACTTTTCCTTGACAGTTTCTTGATTTTATTAGTTTAATGTAGCTTTCAGTGAATGAAAGCTTTTCGGTGGCTCAGTGGAAACTGTAGCATTGATTTTAGTACATTGGAACTATTTTTAATTACCGAACAGTGCTAACCTTTGTTATTGCAATGGGGGAAAAAAACCCCAAAAAGATGAGCCATGAATGGTGCTTTATATCAAACAAAAGCAAAATCTAATGGTAGGAAGAGGGAAGTGGTACCTTCTTGCCATGCAATGACCCTAAAAATGAAACAAAGTAATAGAAGCAGAGTAATCTTAATGAGGAGGCTTTATTGGAATGGCCCTTTGAATTATAAGCAATCATTTTAATGACCATGCAAGCTCTATATTCAGTGGTATATACAATTGTGTAGTTAATGAGAATACTCAGGAGCTTTAGTTGTTAAAAAACCTGTGGTAACAGATAAAAGCTTCATTTTGATTTCTGTCTGTTCTGAGGTTTATTATATATTTTGTGGTGCAAAAATATTTGAAGTTTTTCCAGAGAATGCTATTTGCTCCGGCATCAAAAGATGCTGGAACATGCTTTTGGTGATGATCTCTGGTAACTGACAATTGAATTATTACAAAAATAAGCGACGTGGCACAAAATAGTTTCTTCCGTTTTACCATGTTATAGTCACTGAAGGGAAAGTTACTGACTTTGCATGTAGTCCAACACAGGTAACCTTAGCTTTAGGTGGCAAATGGGCAGATGTCTGGATGGTATCATTTTATTAAACATAAGAAAGTCTTTCTGTCACTGAAGCATTTCCCCTCACTTGCAGAAACCTGGAGGATTTATTTATTTATTCATTTATTAAACAGTTGCATTCAAGCTGTCATTAAGCATTTATGTAGGAAAGGCTTAAAATGTGGGTTCCTTCAAGAAGGGTGCCATATGTTGAAAAGTGGGAGAGGCAGTGACCCTTGATTCTGCTGAAGTTTGTCCTGGGTCTTAATCAGAGATCACTTGATTGTGAAGCACTTAATTTTCTCTAACTAGTTTTATAAAAATAAGAGAGTATTCATAAAGACCGGCAATCTCTTGTAGAACTCAGTGATAGGAGGTAAATTTGGGATTTGCTTGCTATGGCAGTTTCAAGGAGAACATTTATAATTAGTGCAGAGGTAAAATAATGGGATTTATTATGGCCTAGGGGCCAGAATTTCACCTCCAACCCTTGTATGGACTTGAGGGAGAACATGTATCCGGTTTGCCTGGGAGCGACCTCAATTTTGTCTTTTATCCTTGAGGAATTACATTAAGCCTCTTCTTTTGCTCTCAAAGAAGTCCTGGTTTAGTAGGTGATAGTGGATTCTCTAAAGCATCATATGGGCTTCCCAGGTGGACTCAGTGGTCAATAATCTGCCTGCAATGCAGGAGACATGGGTTTGATCCCTGGATCAGGAAGATCCTCTGGAGCAGAAAATGGCAACCCACCCAGTATTCTTGCTGGAGAATTCTATGGACAGAGGAGCCTGGCGGGCTACAGTCTGAGTGTTGCAAAGAGTTGGACATGACTGAGCAACTGAGCACACATCCAGAGCATCACGTCAATCCTAACTTTAGAACCTGTGAATGTGACCTTATAAGGAAAAAGGGTCTTTATAGGTGTACATTATTAGGCATTTTGAAAGGAAGAGGCTATTCTGGATTATTTCAGTTTGCCCCACATGCAAGTCTCCTTAAAGGAGAGGCAGAGGGCTACTTGGCAAACTGAGAAGGGCATCAGGCTGTCATGTAGCCACAAACCAAGGGATGCTGGGGGCCACCTGAAGCTGGAAGAGGCAAGAAGCTGATACTCCTTTAGAGTCTCTGGAGGGAAGGTAGCCTTGCTGCTGCCATGATTTTGGTCCAGTGACGCTGATTTCAGATTTCTGACCCCTGGAACTGTGAAAAAATACTTTTCTGTTGTATTCAGCCACCAAGTTTGCAGTAATTTGGCAACCCTAAGGAACTAATTCACCTGGCTTGGAAGGCAAGTTGTGTGGTTACTCTACTTTCTCGGAGCTTAAAAGTTACCTGTTCTCATCCCTTACTTCTCACAGGCTGTCCTGCTCATGCCTCCCTGGATCTCTTTGTTCTTCCTTCTCTTAGAAGAACAGACTTTCTTTACTTAATTTGCTGACCTTCCCCAAAGGTTTTCTGGCTTCAAATATCCTCCAATCCGAGAGGTCTAGTATCTGAGTCTAATTGACCCATTTTTCTCAGTGTGCCAATTCTAATTTCCTAGGGAAGAAAGTGAGATTGGTTCAAATCTGTTTCCACATTAGTTCTTCATGTGTTAGCTTTTTTTTTTTTTTCCTTTGAATCCAATCAGTGGTGATGAATGGTGGGGAGAAGTCACATAATAATAGAAACACACTTGAGATAAAGGTCCGTTTCTTTGAAGATTTGTATTTGTGGTGGGTAGCTTAAACGAGGGCCTCCCCGTGGTGTTAGCGGTAAAGAACATGCCTGCCAATGCAGGAGACATAAGAGATGTGGGTTCGATCCCTGGGTAGGAAAGATGCCCTGGATTAGGAAATGGAAACTTGTTCCAGTAAGCCAGGGCAAAGAAAACTCCTCCAAAATATCCACTTGTTAAAAATTAACCCAGTAATATTAGGCTTTCCAATGCTCCTGAATATTTATTGCTATATAAGGAGGAGTTTTTAGATCAAAAAGAAAGGTTTTAATTTGAAATTCCTTGATGATGTTTTCCCCTACATATTTCCTGTCTGAAGTTTTCTGAGATGAAGTTCAGAAAATACTGATTTTCTTGAAATCTTTGAATATCAAGTTAATCATATAATCTTCCCTTCATAAAATGAAAAAGAATTTCTTTGAGATTTTTATTGGTCTGTTTGCGTTCCATTATGCTGCCATTAACTCGCTGGACAGTGTAATCGATTGAGAAATGTATTGGAGAGAATCGTTAACTTTGGAAGTTCCTGAACTATGTTTCCTTTGAGACAATATAGATATCAACTTCTTTTACTAGTAAGTATTCAATAAATGGGCTTCCCAGGTGGCTCAGTGATAAAGAATCTGCCTGCCAATTTAGGAGACTTGGGTTCAGTCCCTGGGTCAGAAAGATCCCCTGGAGAAGGAAATTGCAACCTGCTCCAGTACTCTTGCCTGGAAAATCCCATGGACAGAGGTGGATTATCATCTGTGGGGTTGCAAGGAATCAAACATGACTTAGTGATTAAAGAGCAGCAGCAGCAGCAGTTTAATAAATGGGACTTCCTCCTGTTCGGCTCCTCCTCATACCGTTTCAGAGCGGCCCCCTGTGCTGAGGGAATATGCACATGTCACCCCATTTTGCCATGGATGTAGCCAGCATGGTAGCCCATTGCATCTCTTTGTATCTTATCTTTCCTTGTCTTTCTTCTCTTGTTTCCTTTATTCTCACCATTGTAGATCTATGCCTCCTAAATAAAGTATTAACATTTTATTCTTGCCTCAGCGGACCCAGAATTTCTTAAAAACCCAGGCCAAGACCATACCCAATACCTTTCTTGTGATTGAAGAGAATTCAGTCTTTTGACTTTAAATTATAGTTTCGTTATGTGTATCTTCTTTTGGTATATCTTTCTGATATGTAAGACTCCAATGGTGGGTTTTCATGCTCTAAGTTAGTAACTGGGAAAATCAAACACATAATCTAAATCTCCTAGTATACCTAACTAATCAGGTTCTATATCATCTGCTGTCAGACCAAAAGAAAAAAGCAAGCAAGAAAACAACAGCAGTAATAAGAAAAGTGCTAGCCTAGGTTACTAGTAGTTTGAATTTTAATAGATAAGGGGCTCAAGAAAAATACATCCAAAAAAGTATAAAGGGTTATTTATAAAAATAGGATAAACTCATTATATTTTCGTACTAAGACAGATTTTATATACTCTTAGAGCCTTTATGTTTCTTTGTGTGGAAATGCTGCTGCGGAGCTACGTGTATGCCCAGTCATGTCCAATTCTTTGTGACCCCATGGACTGTAGCCTACCAGGCACCTCTGTCTATGGGATTCTCTAGGCAAGAATACTTGGAGAAGGCAATGGCACCCCACTCCAGTACTCTTGCCTGGAGAATCCCATGGACAGAGGAGCCTGGTAGGCTGCAGTCCATGGGGTTGCTAAGAGTCAGACACGACTCAGCGACTTCACTTTCACTTTTCACTTTCCTGCATTGGAGAAGGAAATGGCAACCCACGCCAGTGTTCTTGTCCCCAGGGACAGGGGAGCCTGGTGGGCTGCCGTCTATGGGGTTGCACAGAGTCGGATACGACTGAAGTGACTTAGCAGCAGCAGCAGGCAAGAATACTGGAGTGGGTTGCCATTTCCTCCTCCAGGGGATCTTCTAGACCCAGGGACTGAACCCATGTCTCCTGCATTTGGCAAGTAGCTTCTTTACCACTGAGTCACTGAGTCACTGAAGCTCTTGTATGGAACTACATGTACTTTTAAACTTACTTTGTAAAATCTCTTGAAATATTTCAAAGTACTGCAAAACCTAGGCACATTTATAAGTAGAATGAAATCTTGGCTTTAAGCTGACAGGAGTTTGAACTGCATCGAAAAACAAACACATTTCTTGTTTTCCTTGAGCCCTCATGACTTCAGGGTTGATGTAACTCTGAATAACTAGCAATTTTATCCTTAAGTTTAAGAGAGAATACTCTGTCCTTATAGTTGTTGAAGGTAACCTTGTTGTAGTAAGAAAAGAAGATAACAATAACTAATCTGCTATCCAAACCCCACATAATTACTTTTGTTTTTGGCCATGCTATGTGGCTTGTGGGATCTCAATTCCCCAACCAGGGACTGAACCTGGGCTGTGGTAGTGAAAACCCGGAATCCTAACCACTAGACTACCAGGGAACTCCTAAACCCCACATAATTAATAATCCACATATAGAGAATGAGCTTCCCAGGTGGCACTAGTGGTGAAGAACCTGCCTGCTTGTCCAGGAGATGTAAGAGATGCCAGTTCCATCCCTGGGTCGGGAAGATCCCCTGGAGAAGGAAACAGCAACCCACTCCAATATTCTTGTGTGGGAAATCCCATGGACAGAGGAGCTTGGTGGGCTACGTTCCATGGGGTTGTAAAGAGTCAGACATGACTGAAGCAAATTAGCACGTATATAGAAGAACTGTGTGAAAATGAGTATTATAACATGAATACTCTGTCAGCTAAGACCTAAGGAGTAGAGTTAATGCCAGTCTTTCCATTGTGAGCAGTGTGACAGTGCTCCTGGTCTGATTATGAAATGACAGCTAAACTGAGGGTTTTGTATGCTCAATTTTAAAACCTTATTGTCTAAAATGCTAGTGTGCGTGCTGAGGACGTTTAGTGTTTTGAATGGTTGATTCTCAGATACTAAATTATTATCTGCGAGATGCCAAGAAACTCAGTCTTCCTTGAACACTGCCAGTGTTCTCAGTTTGAAACTCTAGTAAACTCTATTAGGTGTCATGTTATTCCAACTGGAAATCCTTGACATTGATCTGGGGTGAAGATGGTTAGCATTTGAGGACAGACTTCAGCTTTGCTTGCTGCTGAGTATGTTTTAGGTAATTTATACAAAACTGTGGGGAATGTGATCTATATCATAATATACAAGAAAATTTATTGGCGATGCAATACTGAATGTTTATATGTGCTGCTCATCTTCACATTGACTACTTTGTCAATTTCTTTGTACATATGTATCTTACCATTACTAGTTTCTTCCTGTGCCTTGTTTAACTTTATTCCTTCCTTTTTTTGATTAAAAAATTTTATTTATTTGGCTGTTCTAGCTCTTAGTTGTGGCACGCACATTCTTTGATCTTCATTACTGTATAGAACGCTTAGTTTTGGCATATGCAATCTAGTTCCCTGACCAGGGATCAAACCCAGGCCCTGTGCCTTGGGAGTGCAGGGTCTTAGCCACTGAACCACCAGGGAAGTCCCTGATTAACTTTAGACAATAGACAATGCGTAAACAAAACATAACTCAGAAAATAAATAGTTAAGAAGAAACTAAATCTCACCATTCAGAAAACTAAGATCATGGTCCCATCACTTCTTGGGAAATAGATGGGGAAACAGTGGAAACGGTCAGAGTTTATTTTTCTGGGCTCCAAAATCACTGCAGATGGTGATTGCAGCCATGAAATTAAAAGACACTTACACCTTGGGAGGAAAGTTATAACCAACCTAGATAGCATATTCAAAAGCAGAGACATTACTCTACCAACAAAGGTCTGTCTAGTCAAGGCTATGGCTTTTCCAGTGGTCATGTATGGATGTGAGAGTTGGACTGTGAAGAAAGCTGAGTGCTGAAGAATTGATGCTTTTGAACTGTGGTGTTGGAGAAGACTCTTGAGCATCCCTTGGACTGCAAGGAGATCCAACCAGTCCATTCTAAAGAAGATCAGTCCTGGGATTTCTTTGGAAGGAATGATGCTAAAGCTGAAACTCCAATACTTTGGCCACCTTATGCGAAGAGTTGACTCATTGGAAAAGACTCTGATACTGGGAAGGATTGGGGGCGGGGGAAAAGGGGACGACAGAGGATGAGATGGATGGACTGTATCACCAACTCGATGGACATGGGTTTGAGTGAACTCTGGGAGTTGGTGATGGACAGGGAAGCCTGGCGTGCTGTAATTCATGGGGTCACAAAGAGTTGGACACGACTGAGCGACTGAACTGAACTGGATATAATCATTGATGTAGTAGAATTTTGGCATCTGATATTCATTCTGGATCTAATTTGTTGTATGATTCTGGAAAAGTTCACTTAACTCTTTGGCATCCCTTTTCTTATCTGTAAAATAGGCATTATGATACTTGATCTTGGGCTGATTGCTGTGGATGGCCTTTGAAATTTAAAAGGTTTTGGTCATGATAGTATACATGTTAGAATGCCATTCTGTCTGATGCAGGATACAGCATGCTTGGGACTGGTGCATGGGGATGACCCAGAGAGATGTTATGGGGAGGGAGGTGGGAGGGGGGTTCATGCTTGGGAACACATGTAAGAATTAAAGATTTTAAAATTAAAAAACAAACAAACAAACAAACAAATAAACATAAAAAAAAAGGTTTTGGTCACAGGCAATATATTATGGAACCTTAGAATTACAGAATTTTGGAGATAAAAGAAACCACAGAGAACATAGTGGAGTTGTTCTCAATCCTAGTGTAGAAGCAAACTGCTGCATTGCAACCAAGTGGGGTGAGTCAAAAGACTCCACTGCAAACAAGAAATAATTTCCATTTCTACCTGTGAAGGAGTAGCTGCTCGGAGACTTTTCCTCCTACTGAAAACAAATGAAAAATTGGAAGACGTAAATAGATTGGTGTGAGTAATGTGTGTGAATAAAAGGTGTATAAACGTGAAAGACATATTAGCATAGTCAGGAGTATGTTTTTAAAAAACATTTATTTTTGGTCACACTGGGTCTTTGTTGCTGCACACAGGCTTCTCTAGATATGGAGCAGGGGCTACTCTCTAGTTGTGGTGCACGGGCTTCTCATTGCGGTAGCTTCTCTTGTCACAGAGCACAGACTTTAGGCTCACAGGCTTCAATAGTTGCAGCACATGGGCTGAGTATTTGTGGTGCCCAAGCTAGTGGAGATGATGGAATTCCAGTTGAGCTACTTGAAATCCTAAAAGATGATGCTGTGTGTACTCAATATGCCAGCAAATTTGGAAAACTCAGCAGTGGCCACAGGACTGGAAAAGGTCAGTTTTCACTCCAATCCGAAAGAAAGGCAATGCCAAAGAATACTCAAACTACCGCACAATTGCACTCATCTCACACGCTAGTAAAGTAATGCTCAAAATTCTCCAAACCAGGCTTCAGCAATACATGAACCGTGAACTCCCAGATATTCAAGTTGGTTTTAGAAAAGGCAGAGGAACCATAGATCAAATTGCCAACATCTGCTGGATCATGGAAAAAGCAAGGGAGTTCCAGAAAAACATCTATTTCTGCTTTATTGACTATGCCAAAGCCTTTGACTATGTGGATCACAATAAACTGTGGAAAATTCTGAAAGAGATGGGAATACCAGACCACCTGACCTGCCTCTTGAGAAACCTGTATGCAGGTCAAGAAGCAACAGTTAGAACTAGACATGGAATGACTGACTAGTTTCAAATTGGGGAAAGGAGTACGTCAAGGCTGTATATTGTCACCCTGCTTATTTAACTTCTATGCAGAGTACATCATGTAAAATGCTGGTCTGGATGAAGCACAAGCTGGAATCAAGATTGTCAGGAGAAATACCAATAACTCAGATATGCAGATATCACCACCCTTACGGCAGAAAGCAAAGAACTAAAGAGCCTCTTGATGAAAGTGAAAGAGGAGAGTGAAAAAGCTGGCTTAAAGCTCAATATTCAGAAGACTAAGATCATGGAATCTGGTCCCATTACTTCATGGGAAATAGATGGGGAAACAGTGGAAACAGTGGCAGACGTTATTTTTTTGGGGTCCAAAATCACTGCAGATGGTTACTGCAGCTGTGAAATTAAAAGACACTTACTCCTTTGGAAAAAAGCAACCAACCTAGACAACATATTAAAAAGTAGAGACATTACTTTGCTAACAAAGCTCTATCTAGTCAAAGCTATGGTTTTTCCAGTAGTCATATGTGGATGTGACAGGATCCAACCAGTCAAGCCTAAAGGAAATCAGTCCTGAATTTCACTGGAAGGATTAATGCTGAAACTGAAATTCCAGTACTTTGGTCACCTGATGTGAAGAACTGACTCGCTGGAAAAGACTGATGCTGGGAAAGATTGAAGGCAGGAGGAGAAGGGGACAACAGTGAATGAGGTGGTTGGATGGCATCACTGACTCAATGGACTTGAGTTTGAGCAAGCTCCAGGAGCTGGTGAAGGACAGGGAAGCCTGGTGTGCCGTAGTCCATGGGGTCACAAAGAGTGGAACATGACCGAGCAACTGAATTGAACAGAAGCTTTAGTTGCTCTGTGGCATGTGGAATCTTCCTAGACCACAAATTGAACCCATTTCCTTGCATTGACAGGTGGATTCTTACCCACTGTAACACCAGGGTAGTCCAAGAGTGTTTGGCAATAGTCAGTGACTTTTTTAATTGCAGTGTAGCGTTAATTGTGGGAGATAAAACTGGATATGTGGTTGATATCAGATGATGAAATATTACAAACCCAAGACTAGTCAGCAAAAAAAAAATAAAAATAAAAGAATTATAACTCACAAGATAATAACGAGAATAAAATAGCATCCTAAAATTATTCACTTAATTCAAAAGAATACACGAAAAGAGGAAAAAGAATAAAAGAAGATTGCAAAAATTGAAAACAAATGGTAAGATAGTGAATGTAGACTCAATGTTATCAGTAATTGCAATGAATGTAAATGCTTTAAATGATTCAATCAAAAAGCTTTAATTGGCCAACTGGTTAAAAAAAAGACTCAATTATATGAATTCTCTAAGAACTGGATTGAAAAATAATAGATTAAAAGTAAAGGACTAGGAAATATATACCATATAAATCTTAAGGATAAGAAAACTGAAATGACAGTATAAGCATCAAAGTAAATTTCTAAACATGGAATATTATCAATGAAAAAGAGGAAGAATTTACAATAAATAAGCGTTCAATTCGTGGGTAAGATGCAGACATCTCAAATACGTATTCATTTAATGACAGTGTCAAAATATATGAAACTTGTGGAACTCAAGGAAAAGAAAGACAAATCCACAGTGATAGTTGGCAGTTTCAGCACTCCTCTCTCCTTGTTGATAGAAGAATGAAAATTGGTAAAGACATACAGGATTTGTACAATGCTTTCATTGAAATGACCTACCTGACACTTATTGAATACGCCACCCCACAATACAATACACATTCTTCAAAAGTGTACATGGATGTTTGTTTGACCATTAAAACCAGTCTCAATTTCAGAGAACTGAAATCATACAAAGTATGCTTTCTAATCTCAGTGGGATTAAATTAGAAACAAATAACAGTAAAACATAATTAAAGTTCAGAAATTTAAATAGTATATTTCTAAATAACCCTTGGTCAAAGGAAAAAGAATAATAGGAAAAATTTGGCACTATTTTAAACAGAATGAAAATGGAGCGTAGTAAAATCTATATAATGCAGTTAATATAGCGGTTGCAGTGTTTAAAGTGTGGTTTATCCCAGGAAAGTCACTGAATTGATGTTAAAAAAAATCAGTCACTGTAATTCATCATATTAACATGTTAAAGAAGAAAATCCATACGATCAATTTAACAGATGCCAGAACAAAGGTATTAATATTTGACAATTTGTTAAACACTCAGGAAAAATGCATGGGCTTCCCTTGTGGCTCAGGTGGTAAAGAATCCGCCTGCAGTGTGGGAGACCTGGGTTTTATCCCTGGTTGGGAAGAACCCTGGAGAAGAGAAAGGCTACCCACTCCAGTACTCTGGCCTGGAGAATTCCATGGACTGTATAGCCCATGGTGTTGCAAAGAGTCTGACACAACTGAGCGACTTTCAACATGAAAAATGCACAGTTGAAGAGACTTCTCTCAACCTGATAAAGGGCTGACATCATTATCAATCTTGAAAGATCAAATGCTTTTATGGTCTTTTTTATACTTTTATAATCAGGAATGAAGCATGATTGCCTGATATCATCATGTCTATTCATGTTCTACTAGAGGTCCCAGTCAGTGAATAAAGCAAGAGAAAGAAAACCCATTGAGGTTGGAAAGGAGAAAGTAAATTTGCCTTTATTGAAGGATAACATCATGAATGTTGAAAATCCTAAGTGATTTACAAAAAAGCAAGGTCACAGAATACAAGGTTAATATACAAAAAACGTATTTTTGTATACTGACCATGATCTATTTGAAAATGAAAAAGAAAAAGTTTGCATTAACATTCAAAACATAAAAATATTTGGGGAAATTTTAACAAAATGTGTAAAAGACCCATACATTGAAAACCAAAAGTATTATTAACATATTCAAGAAATTATTTTTAATAATTTCAAGAAGATAAATAAATGGTGATTTATATTGGATTCATGACTCACTATTGTTAAGATATCAATTCTGCCTGAATCAATCTATAGATTCACAGTTTTTACTAGTTGCTCATCAAGTTTATTTTCAGAATTTTACCAAATTGTGATTCTAAAATTTATATGACAATTCGAAGAACTTCTAGTAGCCAAAAACAATTCTGAAAAAGAACAAAGCTGTAGAACTGCTGCCTGGTTTCGAAGATTTAATGCTACAATAACCACTGCCATGTAGTACTGGCGTTCAGTGAAGCATAAAGATTAGTGGAACAGACTAGCCTTGAGAAATGAACCACAAATATATGGCCAATTAATTTTTAACAAAGGTGTCAAAACAATCCAATGAGAAAGCAAAGTATTTTCAATAAATGTTGTTGGAACAACTGGATATCCAAAAAATTAACCCCAATTCTTAGCTTATACAAATTAACTTGAAATGAATTATAGAAAGAAAAGTAAAAACAGAAACTCTAAAACTTCTAGAAGAAAACATAAGAGAATTCTTTCTGACCTTGGGTAAGCTATTTCTTAAATAGAATACAAAAGGCACAAATCATCAAAATATCTTCAAACTGAAATTCATCAAATTGAAAATTCATATAAGGGCCAGGTGTTAAGATATTTTAGGCTCTATAAACCTCACTGTCTCGTTGCAACATTTCATATCTGCCATTGTAATACAGTAGAAGCCATAGGAGTTATGTAATGGACAGGGTGGTTGTGTTTCAGTAAACCTTTATTTACAAAAAGACAGGCAGTGTACAGGATTAATGGGTTGCAATAAGCTAACACTTGCTCTAATTTGACAAAAACTCCATCTCAAGGCTCAGCAAGATGATTTCCTCAAGATAATAAAGTGACTAAATGGTAGAAGTAGGACCAAATCCCAGTTTCTTCCCAGTTCATCCTGTTATCCCTTTTATTAATAAAGTTGAAGGTAAGATTCTCTTCAGCAAATAACTAAGCAGTAATGTAACTGTAGACACTCCAACACTGACTCAGAGTATTTTCTTATGTTTAATACTTTAATACCTCTCTCTTCTTAAACGGAGGAAATTAAAAATAAGCAATTTTGTATTCTGTTTCCCTTATATTATTTGAAAGCCTATCCTCATTGAGGCATCATTCACAAGATTTGAAAAGTGACTTTATATTCATTGGAACATTTTATTTAAGTCTATTAACAAATAGAATCATGGCAGTTATTCATATTTTGACGTGATTATTGCAGAGAAAATCACCCATTAAGTTATTACATGAAAAGAAACATGACAGGCATGCATCACAGGATCTTTTTTCATAAAAGTGAAGACTTCAAAGAGAAAAATAAAAGGAGATTAAATATGCCTTTGCTGTGTGTCACTTAAAAAAAAAAGCCTGCTGTGTTCAAGTGAAGCAGAAATGCATGAGTGAACTGCTATACTGCAGTTTTAGGAAGGGAAATTTCTTATTGAGACTAGAGTAAACCAGATACTATGCAAGGGGTTTTATTTATATTTTCACATTTTTTTCTTCATAGCATTACTTGCAGGTGAGGCTAATTGTCTTTATTATATGCATGAAGAAGCTGATATTCCAGGAAATTCAGTACTTTAATAGAGTTTGATAAAACTGGGGAAGGTGTGGACCCATCAACTAAAACCCAGGTCTGTTAGACCATACAATTTGTGATTTGAAGTTTGTGCATCTGGGAAAAAAAATGAAAACAAAACTGGGAGAGTTTTATAGAGATCCATTTTGAAATATGCTCACAATGTTAAACAATGAATCCAAAATACATAATTATACCACAAACACTTGCAATGCCCTTTATTTCTCATTATAGAGAATTTCAGAGAGCCTCAGTATTCTATGAGTTCTTTTATATTTGTATTCAAGGGGAGGGGAGAAAAAAGTAATTAAAATAGCAAGTGTAATTTTAAGACATATGTGCACTGAACCATTCTTCACTTGAATAAAACATCGATACAGGCAATCATTAGGATCCTGTGAAAGTTGAGAGAAATTATCTGAAGTAACCTCTTTCCCTTATTGGTATAGACTGAAATAATGAAAACCGAGGAGCCTTGTAGCCTTGGCAACAATTAAATTGTTCCACTGAAGGTATATGGATTTTGGTGGTTTTTATTATTAAGTTAGAAAAGCTCATGAGATCTCTGCTGGGGCCGAGAGAGTGGGATTATGTGATTATTCCTGTTAGGCTGACCCTTACTTAAAATCCCCATTAATGTCCTGGCAAAAATCTTGACAAAATCAGTTTACTCTTCAGATTTCAGCATCTCTTTGGAACTATTATAGGCATAACTTAAATTCAAGGGAAAAAAAAGCAAATACTTTTCCAGTTTGTAAATAAGGTTTGTAAGTAAAGACAGTCCAGGGATGGAATTTTTTTTTAATTGGAGTTTAGTTGCCTTACAATGCTGTATTAGTTTCTATTGTATAGCAAAGTGAATCAGCTATACCTAAACATGTATCCCCTCTTTGTCACCACAGAGCATTGAGTAGAGTTTTCTGTGCTATGTAGCTCAGTTCAGTCGCTCAGTCGTGTCCGACTCTTTGCGACCCCATGGACTACAGCACACCAGGCCTCCCTGTCCATTGCCAACTCTCGGAGTTTACTCCAACTCATGTCCATTGAGTCGGTGATGCCATTTCAACCATCTCATCCTCTGTCGTCCCCTTCTCCTCCTGCCTTCAATCTTTCCCAGCATCAGGGTCTTTTCCAATGAGTCAGTTCTTCGCATCAGGCAGCCAAAGTATTGGAGTTTCAGCTTCAGCATGTGCTATGTAGTAGGCTCTCTCTCATTAGGTATCTGTTTAATACATAGTAGTGTACATATGTCAACCCCAGTCTCCCAGTTTATCCCACCTTCTCTTTCCCCACGTGGTGCCCATACTTTTGTTCTCTATGCCTGTATCTCTACTGCTTTGCAGATAGGTTCATCTGTACCATTTTTCTGGTTTCCACATATATGTGTTGATACATGGTATTTGTTTTTCTCTCTGTGACTTCACTCTGTATGAGTCTTTAGGCCCATTAGGGATGGAATTTGTAATTATACTTCTGTAGGAAATCTGACAGTAAGGCTTTTTACTGGAAAGTTTAGGGCCAAGATAAGATGAAACTGACAATGCCATGAGCCTTGCAGTTGGTTTTCCCAGAAAAAAAAACAATGCAAAGCTGTCAAATGGATGACAGTTTCTGAAGTCTGTTCAACCAACTTTCCCTAAGTTCTGACAGATGGAGCACTGCAGAGGCCTTGTGGTGTAAGAATTCCCAAATTTCCACTATAAATTCATTTCCTTTTAAAAAAACTTTGGCAGCTGAAGTTGCAGCAGCTGACCACTAACTGCTATTCTGAGAGAACATCAATACTGATCTATGGCAGGCAGGATAGCAGGCTCTTAATGGAAAAGGACTGAGTGGCGCTGAGGCTCATATTCTTGACTGAGGGGTGTGGAGAGGAGGGTTCTGTGCTGATTTCCACGAGGGTCCATGGATCCTTGATTTATATCTTCAAGGAAGCAGCCTGGTGTAGACAGACAGCTCCTGGATCTGAGCCTTAGTTTTACCGCTGACAGCTCTGTGACCTTGGTCTGCTTTTTGACTTCTTCAAACCTATTTCCTTATTTTTCCTAAAAGCCTAATGCATAGGATTGTCATGAAAATTAAGACTAGCATATGTAAAATATCTATTCTAGTGCTCAGCATAGATTAGATCCCAATAAAGGCTCTAAATATTTAACCAAATGAAATTGCTGCCACATTTTTAATTTTCAGAAATTCAACTTCCCAGGTGTTCAACCAAGGGGCACATGGCACGGTCCTGGAAATTAGAGGATACAACAAGAGCTCATCTCAGCTCTCAGTACATAGCCTGGTAGGGAAGAAAGAGAACTATAGGACTTCAGATGAAGTAAAATAGATAACACAATGAGAGGAGCCTTTTGGATTGAATGTCAATATAGAAACAACTTGATTTAAGCTCAAAAGAGGTTTCTGTGTATTAGGTGGGTAGGAGTGTCTTTTATCCCTTCTCACTTGAACATCTCTCAGTTTTTGGCTCTGTTAGAGTCCTACCAATCAATGAGCTAAGGTTACAGTCCTCTTAAATTCCAAATACTGAGGAGCAGCTACTGAGCCTGACAGATTGTTCACCTTTCACTGTGCCTAGTGCCATGCTTAAAGCAAGGTTGCTTAGTTAATAAATTCACGAGTCCTACTATATTAAACTTTCTTGGGTGAGTCATTATTTTTAATAAAAAAACTTTGTTAGAGGGAGGACCATCAACCAGGGAACCAGGTAAAACGTTCTTGGAGCCCACAGGCACAATGAATATGTTAAAATACGCAGCTCGAGTCTTAGTTTGTTGAGTTGGAAAAACAGGCATGATTTTGATTTACACTTTGATTAGAGAAGTTGAATACACCATTAATTTTCTAAATTTAATTTTACATGGAGACCATTAAGTTGTCATGATTCGGAAGCCACTTAAGTATCTTTGGTTTTTATCAGAACACCTGGAGATCCAGGCCCTCAGGTAGCAAAACACTATATAGCAATATAGAGACTGTCAATATAGAGATTGTCACTATTGGTCAGTGCCAATGAAAGCAAGTAGGGCTCACCTGATATGAATCCTCTATAGCTTTGGTATATCAGAAGCAAATTCAGTCGCATGTGTGGCTTGATAGAGATGTTAAAGCTAAGCATATTCATTGCCTGAATCCATTGATGAAGTTTTCAGAGAGAGTGTGTGCGTGTATATATGTATGTGAATGTGTATGTGTGTGTGTATATATTTAAAAGAAGCTCCTCCAGCTCTCTTGGCTATGCTCATTTTACAGTGGTAATAAGAGCGTTCCCATGTCGGAGGGACTTGAGAGAGGCCGTGCAGCGGGAAGGGGTGATGGTGGCTGAGACATGAACTCTGAGATGGCATCTGCATGGCTAGCACAGTCTCTTATTTATATTATGTGGTTACGGAGACTGTTGGTGGGGAGGGTGTGATAAAGCTGCTCGCCTTGCTCCAGAGCTTTTCAGTGAAGGTGCAGGCTTGGTGTGCTGCCCTGAGCAATAGCAAATGACCAGTCAGTATTAGGTGAATTCTCACCCACGTGACACATCGCTGCCTATCTGTGTCTGTATGTCCACAAAAAACCATGATGTTTGGAGACCGACTAAGGGTGGAACGTCAGCTCTTCCACTTATAAATCTTGTAGTATTTTGTGAGTGAAACAAACTATTTATTGGGTACCAGGTAGTAGGGAGCAGGGGGAGAAAATGACATGGTTCTAGCTCTGCGGAGCTCATGCTTTCAGAGGAAGTATATTATGTGAACATGCCATTTCCCTCACTGACAGTGAAATAAGCTAATAACTATTGGCTTACAGGTTTTTTTCTGAAGGTGGACTAAAACAATGTTTGTAAAATAACAAGTTTGGAGACCAGCTTGTAGTGGACTTTCAAGGAATGTTAATTGTTGGGCCCATCAGGGCAATAATTCAGAAAAGGGAGAGACTCGCGGACTGGAGAAGTCAAAGAAGGCTTAATGTGAGGTTGAGTTTGATGAGGCATTGAGCTTATTTCTGTGTTTGGAGAAGGGGAGGGTACCAGCACAAAGAAAGACCAGGTGCTGGGGTAAGGCAGAATAGGTCTGCAGGACAAGGAGGCTCTTCCCAGGTTGAGGGAGAAAGTGTGTTGGAGCAACTGGTCGAGAGGAAGGTTAGCCTGGATTTTGGAGGTCTCTGGGGTTTGGACAGAGGAATCCAGACTTTGTTTCATGGGTGTTCAAAAGCTCTTATGGTTTCCCAAGCAAAAGGCTGGCATGATGAAAATAGCTTTACACAGCTGGGTTTATAGCAGTGACTTCCCAGCTGGCACAGTGGTAAAGGATCCGCTTGCCAGTACAGAAGACGCAGGGGACGTAAGTTTGACCCCTGGGTCAGTAAGATCCCCTGGAGAAGGAAATGACAACCACTCCAGTATTCTTGCCAGGAAAACCCCATGGACAGTGGAGCCTGGTGAGCTACAGTCCATGGGGTTGCAAAGAGTCAGGCATGACTGAGCATGCATACACATGTAGCAATGAGCACATTAGTTCCAGAGAGACTCTGGAGCCAGGGAGGCCAGACTGGATGCTGAAGCAAATAACTGAGGATCTTGAATTTAAAGAGCTATTTAGAATATCAAGTTTAATTTTTTTCTTAATTTAATCTTCATTTTGAATCATAAATCCAGCACTAATGAAGAGAATTGAACATTTTTGCCCTCTCAGGGTGTTCTATGGAATCCTAGCAAATGGAATTTAATTTCTGCCTAGCCTGCTGTCTAATACCTTTTGAGACTCCCAAGTCATATTTCTGCTCCTCTCCACTTGATCTGACACAGTGACAACAATATTTTTTAAAGCTGCTTTAGTCGCCTGGGGAAGAATGTAATTGACCTGGTGTTCAAATGCTTTCCAGTTTAAAAGACTGGGGAAGACAGAGGTTGCCAACGTGTCCATCTTGGTAAACAGGAAGAAAGAATCTTTATCATTTAAATGTTCACTCCTCTGTCAGAGTGCAGGACTATGATTATCAAAACTTACTTGGGTTATAAATTTGAAGAGTTCCCTTAAACTTGATAGACTCACAGAATTTGTAAACCCATAGCTTTGACTTTTTTTTTTTTTGCCTTGTTAAAAGTTAAGCTGCTACTGCCAATCTAAGTGCCAGATCAGTTCACAGAAAAGTGCTTTTTCTTCAGGATTTTTAAGGTTAGGGAATTGTTAGGTCAGCTGTAAATGTCCTCTAAACTTGACTGGAACCATGCCTGTCCATTTGTCTTCACTGTTGCTGGTCTGAAAGTATTTGATCTGGTTCTCTAATCAGGGGTTTGGTTAGGGCAGGAATGACTCCTGGAAAAGGAAAGGAGCTGAATATTAAAATTGTTTTTTTTTTAAATTTTCAGAAGGGGAATTTCTCTTTACCCCCAACAGCTTAGTTCATTTTCTGGCAAATCTTCTCCGGGTTCATTGCAGGCTAACCTTACTGACAATCAGGAAAACAAAAAAAGAATGGCTGGACTCCTGAACTACAGTTCCCTGGATACATGTGGTATAATTTAACTCTTGATTAAATAATTTTTTTTTTGTTAAAAAATGTCTAGAAAATATGGAAAGGATGTAAAGAGGGAAATAAAACTATCATAATCCTGACATCTTGACATAATTATTGCTGTATTTGGTATATTTGGAATTATTTAAGTTCTCTACTTTGCTCTTTCACTGAAATTTCTGTCCTGAGCTGCTTTAAAAACTTCTCTAAAAACATGATCTTAGTGGCCGCAGGGTGTTTTGCTGAAATATCAGAAATTTATTTAACCATTACTTGACTTTAATCAATTAATGTTTCTTGTTTTATAGAAGCAGGACTTATTCACTGTGCCTTAGTAAACATATCTGCACGAACATATGATCGCCATATTCACTTTGGGTGAAGGGACTGAAACTCCCATAGGTACTGGTGAAGACATTTTGACGTTCTGCTTCACTGCAAAACTTAACAGGGAAGAGAGTACCAAGAGCACCTCCTATTGGAAATACGAGAACTACCTAAGGTCAAATCTATCACACAGAATACTTTGAATCCCTTCCCTGTTTTTCTAAATTATCCCCACCTCTCTGGTTATCACAGGGCAGTCATTTTGGACAATGTGAGTTTATAACCTGGCCACAGTCCATAGTTCCAGATATGGGTACCAGTTCAAAACTGGACCAGGTAACATCTTGTTCTAAGACTTTGTACTAAAGCTGAGAGAGATCTTTGATGACTGAGTGATAATCAGAGCTGTAAGATAAGCTGCTTCAGGGTTGCTGGTGGCCATGTTTGCTGCCATATGGACTAGAGAAGAAGAGAAGGCAGTAGAGAGAGCTTGAAAGTGAGGCTGAGTGAGTAAACAAGAAAGAGAGGAAAGAAACAGGCATCCAGGGGTTAGTAGCAATGAGCTGTGAGAAATGAGGGAAATTAAGTAACTGGCGTTTAAATAACTGACCTGAGCTGCTCCACAGATGTTAGCTCTCATGAGAGCACTGAGGATCCTTATTACAAAAGTTCCCTCCTTCCACCTTTATTTGGCTCAAATTGGCTTTCTGTTGCTTGAAATCAAAGTCATCCTCTCTCTTAAAACTCTGTCCTTTTCCTTGGAGAAATTCTCATCTAGAGCCTTCTGTTATTGTTTGATCTGAGTTTTTTAAACTTGGTTTTAATTTTTTGGTTCTAGAGGAGGAGCTTAGGGAATAAATGAAAGAAGACTTCAAGGGAAGTAAAACATACCTTTAGAGAAGAGATATGAGGTCAGTGAAACTTCAAAATGAAAGTGTTGCCCATGAACGTATTTACCTAGAGAACGCTGTGTTTGGCAGTTTAGCCCAGAAAATTCTTCAAGCCCCTGAAGCATACTGGGGCCTTGCAGTCGTACCTCCTCGTGAGAAGTGGTTTCATATTCTTGTGAAGTTCTGTAAGTATACTGTGTAGAATCACTTGGCTGTCTGCAATCCAGACTTTTGACAATTCTGCTGAAAGAAGAATACTATGAGGTAGTGAATATATACACTGTGTGAATCACTGTCCTAAGTGAGTTTAAGGTTGCAAAGAAACTTAAAATCAGCTTGTGCTCAGAAAGAGTATATTCTGTTGGTAATATAGACCAGCAGTTGTGCACATGTGTGTACCCCTGCTTGTGCTATGCGGAGATACTTCTGATGGTACTTGACAGTTCTTTCTTATTTTTCCCTTACACCTCTTCTCAGCCTAATGAGAGAAAACTGGTGCTCATGTAAGTTAAGAAATACGCACAGTTGTGAGGTTAGGATTGGACTCAGTTCGTTGCATCCTTGAAGCCCAACCTCTTCACACTGTCAATTACTTTCACTGCCTCATGCTGCCTCCCTGCATCTAGTTAGGAAATAAAATATATGCACATGGCACCATGGCCAGGACAGAAGACAGGAATCCCATGCTCAGAACCAGAGTAGGAGATGCAGAA
This sequence comes from Capra hircus, assembly GCF_001704415.2. Taxonomy (NCBI): domain Eukaryota; kingdom Metazoa; phylum Chordata; class Mammalia; order Artiodactyla; family Bovidae; genus Capra; species Capra hircus. The sequence continues at coordinate 89,830,628 of NC_030808.1, forward strand.
AGGCAGTATTCCAGTGATCCAGAGTAGAGTGAATTCCCTGAAATAGGGTAGTTTTGGCCCCCTTTATGTATGAGGTAAGGCTTGAGTTAGCCCATAAGGAAGGACATAGGCTTAGGCACTAGAGAAAAGTATGTGGAGCCCTCTTAGGTAATGGAGGTTGCTGAAAATGTGATGAGACAGTGGCTCCCAGGAATTGTGTCCATCTCGTTGTTAATTATTTATGGGTTTACTCAGGGCAGGGCCACCAGTCACTTTTGTGGGGTCAACAAAGTCAACTGCTGATGGATTTACTTAAAGATCTGCCCCAGTAGCCTGGGAGATACGGCAGGCTGGTGAAACCCACACAAACCTTCAGTTCTTATCTGCAAAGCTAATTAGACTCTTCACAGTGAATTAAAATTTTCATCTCCCTATACACCCTGAACTGAACTGATACATCCTACTTCATATTAGGGAAGTGAGAGTATTTAAATAATTGCCATTTTAATATCTTGGAGTACTTCGGAACTAAAGCTCACCGCATGTTTTCAGTCCTTGCTTTGCTCCTAAGAACACTACAAAGATTCAATTTATTAAGATCTTCATCAAATACTTAGCTTTGAAGAAATGGTAGATTTGCACTGAAAATAGCAGAGGAAAGTATTGTAGAGAAAGCTTGCTGCTTTAATTGTAGATCTCACTGGGTATGTGTGTGTGCATACTCAGTCACTTCAGTCAGTTCTGACTCTTTGTGATACTATCAACTGTAGCCCACCAGGCTCCTCTGTCCATGGAATTCTCCAGGCAAGAATACTGGAGTAGGTTGCCTTTTCCTCTTCCAGGGGATCTTCCTGACCCAGGGATTGAACCCACATCTCCTAGGTCTCCTGCATTGGCAGGCAGGTTCTTTACCATTAGTGATACCGGGGAAGCCCTCTCAGTAGGTATATATGGCATAAACCCCTCTGTAATTACTGTTCTAGGATGAACTATTATATAGATCAAGGTGGACCTAAGCAGGGGAACTGTGCTCTGAATAGACTCATTTTTTTCCCCCTTTTGAGACACAGAATAATTTGAGAATTTTTTTTATAAAATCTTTGTGTTAATTAACAATGACCTAAATGTTAGGTCTCTGGGCAATCAACACACATGGAATTTATTTAATAGAGAAATGTACTGAGGCTCTGCATAAAGTATGTGGTTCAGTTCAGTTCAGTTGCTCAGTCATGTCCGCCTCTTTGCGACCCCATGAATCTCAGCATGCCAGGCCTCCCTGTCCATCACCAACTCCCAGAGTTCACTCAGACTCACGTCCATCAAGTCAGTGATGCCATCCAGCCATCTCATCCTCGGTCGTCCCCTTCTCCTCCTGCCCCCAATCCCTCCCAGCATCAGAGTCTTTTCCCATGAGTCAACTCTTCTCATGAGGTGGCCAAAGTACTGGAGTTTCAGCTTCAGCATCAGTCCTTCCAATGAATATTGAGGATTGATTTCCCTTAGGATTGACTGATTTGATCTCTTTGCAGTCCAAGGGGATCTCAAGTGTCTTCTCTAGCACCACCTTTCAAAAGCATATATATTGTGAAGTGATTACTGCAGTAAAGTTAGTTAACACCTCCATCCCTTCATATAATTACATTTTGTGTGTGTGTGATAGCATTTAAGAGCTACATTCTTAGCAACTTTTAACTGCATAATATAGTATTGTTAACTATAGTCACCATTCCATATATTAGATCTTCAGAACTTATTTGTCTTATAGCTGGAAGTTTGTACCATTTGGCCAACAGCTTCTCATTTCCCCCACCCTCTAGCCTCTGGCGACCACCATTCTACTCTCTGTGAATTTGGTACTTTTGTGTTCCCTGTATCAGTGAGAACATACACTATTTGTATTTCTCTGTCTGACCTTTCACTTAGCTTAATACCCTGAAAGTCCATCCATATCACACACACATGTGTATACTGCATTTTCTTTATTCGTTCATCTCTCAGTAGACACTTTGATTGTTTTCATGTCTTCGCTGTTGTGAATAATGCTGCTCTTTGACACAGAGATTTTATTTCCTTTGGACATATGCCAAGAAGTGAGCTTGCTGGATCGAATAGTAGTTCTGTTTTTAATTTTTTAAGGAATATCCATTCTATTTTCTTTTATTATTATTATTTTTTTAATTTTATTTTTTTACTTTACAATACTGTATTGGTTTTCCCATACATTGACATGAATCCACCACAGGTGTACATGAGTTCCCAATCCTGAACCCCCCTCCCATCACCCTCCCCATTTCATCTCTCTGGGTCATCCCAGTGCACCAGCCCCAAGCATCCTGAATCCTGTATCGAACCTCTGTAGCTGCTATAATGTACATTCCCACAAACAGTGCATAAGAGTTCCCCGACCTCCACATCTTTGCCAATACTTGTAATCGCTTGTTTTTCTGATAGCAGCCATTCTAACAGTTGTGAACTGATATTTCTTTGTGGTTTTGATTTGCATTTCCCTGGTTATCAGTGATGTTGAGCATCTGTTCACAGACCTGTTGGCAATGCACATGTATATTTTGGAAAAATCTCTATTCAAATTCTCTGCCCATTTTTATATCAGATTGTTTTTTGAGTTGTATGAGTATGTATTATTTATACATGTATATGTAATATGTATATCATATAAATTTTAAGTTGTGCATGGTAAATGGAACACGTATATTTGGAGATTTTTCATGTCCAACTCTTTGCAACCCCATGGACTATACAGTCCATGGAATTCTCCAGGCCAGAATACTTGAGTGGGTAGCCGTTCCCTTCTCCATTGGATCTTCCTGATGTAGGAATCAAACTGGAGTCGGCTGCATTGCAAGCAGATTCACCAGCTGAGCTACCAGGGAAGCCCCAATATATATTTTATGATGTGCCTGGTAAATGGAACATGTATGTTTGGAGATTTTTTTATTTGCCTGAATATAAACTCCTGTCTGAGGAGTTTATGATAGATCTCTTTCAAACATGAATCCAGTGGGACTTCATGGTAAGTCAGCGCTGTAATCACAGGTTAATATAATAATTTTAGACTTTAGAGTTCTCTTATTTCTGGTCTCATTTGTTTTCACCTGTTTTCGCTGGCATCTGCTGCTAATGTACAGTACTTGGTTATGTTAGTGTTAATTCATACTGGTAGTCCCTGAAGACTGGGAGCCCAGTTAGAATCAAAATCACAACATCCACATCAGATCAATGTCCATAATGCCTTACAGTGATGACAAAACCCTCATGAACCCCTACATTCAAGAGCATCTTCACTCAACTCTTGTGGTGGTAGGAAAATCATGGTCCGCTTGAGGTTCCCTGTGAAGCTAGTACAGACTCACTGGTCACAGAACCCTGTGTAACCATCTATGCTGTGCTACCATAGGAAATTAAATAGGACTTGGTGTCATTTTGGCACTGCAGATGTATTCTGTACCGTGCATGGTGCTATGAGGAATTCCATAGATCTTGGGTCCTCCAAGAGTTCCAGATTCTCTGTCCTGTGCTGTGGTGTTATGAGCAACTCTGTAGGATGTAGGATCCAGCAGGCCACACTACTGTATTTTCTGTATTCTTGTCATATCATGCTGCTGCTGCTAAATCACTTCAGTTGTGTCCAACTCTTTGTGACCCCATGCACTGCAGCCTGCCAGGCTCCTCTGTCCATGGGATTCTCCAGCAAGAATACTGGAATGGGTTGTCATACCCTCCTCCAGGGGATCGTCCTGACCCAGGGATTGGACCTGCATCTCTTATGTCTCCTGCATTGGCAGGTGGGTTCTTTACCACTAGCGCCACCTGGGAAGTATGTCATATCATGCAGGTAATGGGGCTTTGAGGCTTTCCACTCCCATATATCAGGCCTGAGTATGTCTTTTTAAATATGCTATGTTGAACTCTCTTCTATTGTTAACTGACTCACCATATCTACCCAGCTTAGATTTTTTTTCTCAGTGGTGGATATTTGGGTGACAAAGAGTAGGAGTGAGATGAGGGAGTGATTTCCTTCCCAAGGGTGCTTGTTTTTCAGTCGCCAAATCATGTCTGACTTTTTGTGACTCGATGGACTGCAGCACACTGTAGCTGTCCAGATTTATTTGTGGAGGGAAGCATACGCTGATTGCAGAAAAAGCTCCATCCCTACTGATACCGCTTGCACATTGTATTACATATTGATTAATCTCTCACTGTAATACTGATTATGTATAGTAAATTAACATTCAGTCATTTTGAAAAAATATTTACTGAGTGTGTACTATATGCTAAGCCCTGTTCTAGGAGTAGGTAAGATACCAAAATGGTCTTCCTTGGTAGCTCAGCTGCTAAAGAATCTGCCTGCAATGCAGGAGACCCCGGTATGATTGCTGGGTTGGCAAGATCCACTGGAGATGGGATAGACTACTCATTCCAGTATTCCAGGTCTTCCTTGGTGGCTCAGCTGGTAAAGAATCCACCTACGATGTGGGAGACCTGGCTTCAATCCCTGGGTTGGGAAGATCCCCTGGAGAAGGGAATGGTTACCCACTTCAGTATTCTGGCCTGTAGAATTCCATGCATTATATAGTCCATGGGCTTACAAAGAGTCAGATACGACTGAGTGACTTTCACTTTCAAGATAACAAAATAGGCATTGCTTATGCCATCTTGAATTTAGTCTGGAAAGAGATTTGTTGTATTATGATGGAACAAATGATATAATAGATTATACCATGGAAACACATGGTATAAGGATGGGATGATTAGATAGCATCACTGACTATGAATTTGAACTAATTCCAGGAGATATAGTGAGTGAAGAGGAGCCTGGTGTGCTGTAGTCCATAGGTCATGAAGAGTTGGTCACAACTTAGGGACTGAACAACAACAATGGAAATACAAGGGAAGAAGGGATTGTTTAGGGATGTCAATAAAGGCTTCACAGATTTTGTCCCTGAGTCTTAAAATACATAAAAGATATTTACAGGGGGTTTGTGGTATAGAGATTAAAGCATCTGCCTGCAATGTGGGAGACCTGGGTTCGATCCCTGGGTTGGGAAGATCCCCTGGAGAAGGAAATGGCAACCCACTCCAGTATTCTTGCCTGGAGAATCCCATGGACGGAGGAGCTTGGTGGGCTACAGTCCACGGGTCGCAAAGAGTTGGACACGACTGATCGACGTCACTTTCTTTCACTTCGAAGGCTTTCAGGGTTGAGCAAGGAAAAAGAGCTGACCACAAGGTGGCGGTAGTATAGACAAGGTCTGAGTATTCAGGCAAAGCTTGGACAGGTTTGCATTGGCGTAGTTGCTCACAGGAAGAGTCCATGAAGCACAGGGGTTAGTAGTGAGAATGCTGGAGTAGTAATCAGTATTCAAAGGGAGAGCCTTTCTAACCACAGTAAGGAGTTTTAGCTAAGTATGTGGAACCAGCCTCCTGTTGGCCACACAAAGGAAGTATATACAGACATACATGCCTGGATTCCTCTTATGCAAATAGTGAACACATCAAATATGGTTTGTTGTATGGGAAATTACCCTGATGCCAAAGTAACCTCCAAGTATATTATCAGGCAGGATATCCTAGGAGTCATAGAAAAGGAATCATAGAAAATAACAGAAAAGGTAAAAAACAAATTTAACATGCTTAAATCATGATTATTGGCTTATTGAATAAATTTAAAATGGTGAGAAGCAAGGATAAGAATGGCATAGGTTAACACACTTAGAATAAGGTGAAAATGGACGGAAGGACCATTCTGCCTGTATTCTGGGTTATGCAATGTTCAATTTTTTCCCCTTTCTCTCTCTGTCCATCTTTCTTTACCTCAAAGGCTTTCCCTATTGATAATGTGATTATTAAGGCAAATTAATGTTAATCAAGGAAACTCAATTTGATAGAAAGTACACTTGGCAAACATACATATTTGTAGTATAGGAATGATGTAGATGCAAGGCGGCCTGGCCAATAGCCACTGTTTGCCAGTTAGCCTATGAGCAAGTATGGATTTTGTTTGAGTTTCTGAGCAGAGAAAATGTGGGATCAGAATGAAGATCATCAATGTGAGATGGGTTTAGGATCTTGGGAATATCAAGTGTCTAAGATACCTTATATCAGTTTAGTTTATCATGGTTATTAGCTGCTTTTTGGCCATCTGCAGTGAATGAACACAGTCATACTGGCCTCACTTTACTTATCTTATGAGCTTAATCCATCCCATCTGTTTTATTTTCTGTAGCAGAATCAAATGTTAGTAAATAATACTATAAATGCATCTTAAACAGTTTAAAAGGAAAAAAAACTTTCTAGGAGAAATGTAGCAGAGTACACTAGTACCCTGATCCCTACTCTCAGATCTTACAACTGAAGGCTTTTGTACCTGTGTAACCCATTTAGGCAATGGCACCCCACTCCGGCACTCTTGCCTGGAAAATCCCATGGAGGAGCCTGGTGGGCTGCAGTCCATGGGGTCACTGAGTCAGACACGACTGAGTGATTTCACTTTCACTTTTCACTTTCATGCATTGGAGAAGGAAATCGCAACCTATTCTCTTGCCTGGAGAATCCCAGGGATGGGGGATCCTGGTGGGCTGCCATCTATGGGTTCACACAGAGTTGAACATGACTGCAGTGACTTAGCAGCAGCGGCAGCAACCCATTTACTTCCTTTCTAAACTCTTGGTATTATCCCTTGCCTTGTCCAACATCAAGACAAGGTAGATTCTTTTCATGTTGATGGAAGAAGTGCAGGAAGGGCAAGTAGAAACACAGAATGCCTCTTAAAGCTGAGTTTTAAAACAGGCACGTCTCTCCTATCAATGTTCCATTGGATGAAGCAAGTCATTTGGCCAAATCCAACACAAGTGGGAAACACAATTCTCTACTGAAGGAACTGCGAAGTCATATTACAAAAGGTGAGAACAGAAGGAGGAGTGAAATTTTTTGGAAAAAACAATGCAATCCACCTGAGAGGAATTCATCAGATTAGCTCTAAAGCAAAGGCTTTGAAAAATGAACTTTAATCAAGATTCAGATCCAGTTTTTACATATGCTCTGTGTGGCACACCCTATTGATACTTGCTTTACATTGCTAAGTCCTGGTTTACTGCTTCACATCATGGTAAGCAGGCGATATTTGGCAGCTAGTGGATGTGGTGTTTGAGCTCACCCATGGGCTTCCCTGGTGGCTCAGACAGTAAGGAGTCTGCCAGTCATGCAGGTGAGCGGGGTTCAGTCCCAGGGTTGGGAAGATATACTGGAGAAGGGAATGGCAGCCCACTCGAGTGTTCTTGCCTGGAGAATTCCATGGACAGAGGAGCCTGGCAGGCTATAGTCCATGGGGTCGCAGAGTCAGAGATGACTGAGTGACTAACACTTTCACTTTCACTAGTCATCTAGGGCTTCATTTGTCTTGTTGGCTCTCAACTGATGCCTGACACGAATTTCCTTCTGTTACAGAAATTTGTGTCTTTTCTTTTTTTTTTAAACTGAAACTTCAAGTTCATTTCTTTTCCTTTGCTTGAGGAAAGTACTACTGGCACTAAACCCATGAACAGCCATTCAGGCTGAGTGGAAATTCCCTTTTATTTTCTTATTTGTTTTGTGGCCTGAAAGAGTAAGAAGAATTCAGAACCTACTAAAGCAAAGAAAATTTTGTTTTACTTATAAAGCCAATAAACCCGAGACCCCACATACTGTGAGATATCTTTTATTTATTTTTGATTGACACAGCATTTAGAAATATATAGACACACACCTACATGCATGCATTTGCACACACGTATTGTTGTACAATACGGACAACTGACAGGAGTTCTATGTGTTGTGTGTAGGTTATTTTGCTGTATTTTAAGAATTAGATTAAGAAAGCAAAATTTCTTAGCAGTAACATCATCAGTTTTCTATCTCCATCCATAAGAATGCTTGACTTTCAAGGAAATCAAGTCCAATAATGCTAGAAATTACACAGTAATTCCCATGCAGAATGGGTCACACTCATCTTCTTAGTTGTTCAAAGACCTTCCCATGTTCAGATCTAGAGTCTACTCTAAGAATGTTGAAAATTTGTCCCCAAATGAATATAGCTTATTCATTTACTAAACTTTTTTCAGAAAATACTTCACCACCTCCTATTTTTCCAAATAAAGATATGCATTGGGCATTACAAAAATGAATAAAGCAACTTGAAGATCTTACATTCTAGTAGGGAAGTTGGCAAGAAATAAGACGTAAGTAATTATAATGACATGATATGCTCTACTCTAGGTCTAAGTCCAGTGTTTTGAAGCAAAGACTCTGGAGGAGCTGTGGAAGTCTTTCCTGCCTCATTTTTAGCACTACATACAAGGCCTCACAGAAGAAGATGAAAGAGATTCATTGCAACTGTGGTTCTGTGAGGAGAGGCATCTGAATGCTGGTCTTGGGGAGAATTTTCTGGTAAGTTCTGAGGAATGGCTTCTATCTGCTCAGAATCTATGGAATATAAAAGGTAAGGCAATTTATTCATTCAACAAACATCTATTGTGTGACTATTGTGAGCTTGGCATCATTCCTATTCTTGAGATAGCTCAATGAATGAAATAAATCTCTTCCTTCACAGAACTCGTGAAGGAGACAGACAGTGAGCCATGAATGTAATAAGTAAATGAGAAAGTATGTTGGAAGGTGTTCCTCAAGAAGTTACTCCTTCTGCACCTCTTGGGGATTAGGTAATTTCTCAGGAGATTTCATAATAACTGGAATTCCTTTCAATTGCTTTGCTCTGTTACACTGCACTTTCTTTGAATCAGCAGGTCACAGAGCGCAGACACTGTGGTGTTCCAGTTATATTTGGGTTGTGCATTTTGTAACGCTTGCTTGCTTATGTGTGTTTTCCTCCTAACCATGTTTCAAGCTCCTTGATGGAAGAAACTATTTCTGTTTTTATATTTCTGAAAGGCTTTACAATGAATGCTAAGTACAAACTTGGTGATAATCTACAATGAGTCTTGTTGGATGAGTGGGCATATAGGTATAGTTAGTAAGGGTAGATGAACTAGGATATGAAATTGAAATGGTGGGGAGGAAAGAGTATATGGAGAACTTGAGGGACAACAAGCAATGGAATGAAGATAGAACTCTAACTCAAAAACTTCTTGATATTCCTGTGTTGTATTGGGTTGGCCCAAAATTTGTTCATAACGTCTTAGGGGAAAACCCAAACAAACATTTGGGCCGACCCAATAGAAAGGAGAACCGCTGAAGTAACTTTCCTTTTAAATGGGAGAAATTAAGAATGAAACAGGAAGCTATCCACTTAATAGCACAGTGACCTCCATGACTCACAGTTCATCATTCTCTCCATGAAGAGCCAGCCTTGTCAATTTATCTATCATTGTGCAGAATTAATCATGTTCAATTTGTGCACAAGGTTTGGAGTTTTCTTAGAAGTTGTGGCTTATAGGACAGGTTTTACATGAAGGAATCTGCCTTTGAAGCCCTTGAAAGAAAACCTTAGGCTTTGCTTGCAATCTGCATCACTCGTGCATGGGTTTGATAAAGTCTGTCTTGTGGGCAGATGCTCTTAGTGTCATGGTGGTCTCCTGAGGCTTTGATCAAATACATGCTCCTCACTTCTGCCTTTATTTGTTTAACTTTGCAAGGGGTTATTTAGCATCAGGAATGTGTAACTAATTTCAGGGGAGCTAGGGAACAATTCTTGTTTTCCTTGACCACCTTGGGGTCCTGCAGAATGGAGGTGCTGCAGAAAGGAACATTATTATTATAACAAGTGAGGATGTGGAGGGATACAAGTGGAACTGCATATGCTATGATGAAAGGATAGTTAGTGAAACATCTGGAGCCTGGACAATTCATCTAGCGATGATTACAGAGGCTGCAAGGCAACGTGGTGTATTATCCAGGGTCCTGGAGGACCACTAAATGGAAACAGCAGCACTTCCATCTGAGAAGGAGGAGGAAGTGAGAGAACTTGTTATGCAAGACAAATAGTGAAAGGAACCTAAGCAAATGGCACAACAAAAACATCGCTCTCTTCTTGAATGATGTATTAAAAATGCAAAAGGCTGGGAGTGCCTATTCTCTTTCACCGCAGCTTCAGTTTGAATACATCTGGGACTTTTCCCCAAGCACCTGCTCCTTTTCGCCTTCCCCGCTGCCCTCCCCTCTGGGGGAAGAAAAGGCCCAAACAAACCATGGGGCACTTTGACTGGAAACAATTCCAACAATCAGATAGGAACAAATGGGATAGCAGAGTGAGGTCCTCTGTGAACATGTAAGAGAGCTAACGTGGTAGTTTGGAGACAGCAGGAATGATGGAGTTTGTGGGTAGAATAAAGAGAAAGTGGAGTTTATAAGGAGAGTACACAGAAGCTTGTGTCAATGTGAGTGTTTTCTTGGTGAGATGATTTTGGGAGATCAATTAGAGATGACCCAGACATTCTCAAGGTCTCCTGTCTCTGTGAGCTAGGGGTGGAGGTGGAGTGGAGGATCAAACTGTGTTTGCCTTGTTGTTCAGTTGCTCAGTTGTGTCTGACTCTTTGCGACCCCACAGACTGTAGCATGCCAGGTTTTCTTGGGTTTGCCTTAAGTACCAGCTATTACTGACTGACCGCATATCCTGCATAATCACAAGAGGCCTGGTTATGCCTTGAAAATTACTGAAAATTGCCGGGGAGCCCTGACATGGTCCATGAATCTATACTGGATATTGTTGACTCTCTTTTCAGGTGCCTGCTTGTCCATGGATCCCTTCCAGCCTTGTTATCTCTTGCTTTCACCATGTTTTAATGCTTTACTGAAGAAATGAGGGCAACATAAGTGCCACAATGCTAGGTGTCACTTTTCTTAGTCCATTCCCTGTCCTCCTCCATAGGAGAGCCCCTGTTGGCAGGCAGACTTCTCAGACAGGAGCCTGACACCATCCTGCCTCCTGACTTTCCCTGGTCCCACTCCTCTGAATCCAAACTGGTTTCCCCTCTCCAACGCCTCTGGAGAGAGCCAAACTCAATTAATATCATAATCTCCCTTGAGCAATGGACTCTGACTGCAGTGAAGCCAGATATTTTCTAGGTTAAACAGAATATTTAACATCTCATTATGAACTTTCCTCGTTTGGAATAAGTCTGCTAGCTCAGGCAGTCCTCCCAGTTATAGGTAAGGTGTTGTCTTTCAGGCTTCCCTTGTGGCAGCTGGTAAAGAATCCACCTGCAGTGCGGGAGACCTGGGTTTGATTCCTGGGTTGAGAAGATCCCCTGGAGAAGGGAAAGGCTACCCATTCTAGTATTCTGGCCTGGAGAATTCCATGGACTATATAGTCTGTGGGGTCACAAAGAGTCAGACACGACTGATTCACTGGTTGACCATAAAGGCTCATCCGTATTTGTCAAGCTTTCCAGAGTAAAATATATTTCAGTATCCACTCAAGATGGCCAAAACCCTCTTTCTCTCACTCCAGCTCTCACAATGCTGAGTTTCAGTTACTGTTTCCTGAGATTGGAAGGAGTGATTCCATTTTAAAAGCCAGTTTGTTCAGTTTGTGATTCTAATAGTTCTGTTGTCCAGGACTGTGGTTGTGTGGTGATGGTTACTAGGACTTAGAATACTGCCAGTTCTTGCTTCCATCACATTCCTTGGCAGCAGACTGTAAAGCCATGAAACTCAAGGCATCTGTTTATGGAATTCAGAAGCTGGACTCTGCTGGACAGTGAAAAGCTCACTGAATATTTCTTGTGTGACTGTGCTGTGACAACTGTGTGACTTTCAATGTTAGGTTTCCTTAAGACTTTTCTAATGTCTATACTTTAAGACTATATTGTTAAGCAATATTTCATTTGTCCCAATCTCTTGACATATTCTGCAGAGATGACCACAGATTATGTGCAATGAGATTCTTGGGTTCTGCTGTCTTACATTTTATAGTAAGAGAATCTTGTGAAACTTGTGGAAAAAAGAAAAAAAAAAACTTCGGAAGTTGATTAATAGATCATTAATTTCTGGCTTCCCAGTGAAGGTAAAAGTGTTCTGATGGCGTCAATAAACGGTTGCAGGAGAAATTGTAATTGTAGATGTACTTTTAGATACCTGTGATCATGTTGGGTATTGTAGAAAGAATTTTTATTATTATTTGAAAAACATTGGATTAACTCACTGTAATGCATATTATTGCATAACATTTATTTAACATTTGTTAGGGCCCCCTTGTGGCTCAGCTGGGAAAGAATCTGACTGCAATGTGGGAGACCTGGGTTTGATCCCTGAGTTGGGAAGATCCCCTGGAAAAGGGAACATTTGTTATAAGATGAACCACGTGACAAAGGAGATAATTCCTTGCTTGATAAGATGTAAAGTTTCTCAGGAGAGTTGGTTTTCTTAAATAAAATAGGTAAATAAAGAATAGCTACATGGAAAACATAAGCGTTGCTTTAGTTTTATCTGCTAAGATTGATGAAAGTAATATGTATAGCATTAAGAACAATTTCATTTCTGAATGTGTAGTGGGTACCTTGCAGAGTGCCAAGAAATTTGCCTGGAGTTTCTTATTTAATCCTCGTAATGAACTTTAGAGATATGGGAGCAAGGACTATAGTAAACTTCTGCTTCATGGGGATCACTGCCTACCTTTCTCTTGTAGCCTTTTCATGCTTTCAGAATTTGTTGCTGTAGTTAACCGTTACAATTTAATGAATGTTTAGCATTTATTGGATAAATAAGTAATCGGAGAAATGGCTTCTGATTGTTCCAGTGTAAATGGAGGGGGTAGTGTTTTGAGACAAATTTTATTTGAAATTTGTATTTGAATTAAACATTGGGCCTCCTGGCAATCAAAACTAAGAGAAGGATAGTGAATGGTAAAAGTCTATTCTTCTTTTTTTGAGCAATTAGTGTATGTTAAGCAGCCATGAAATTAAAAGACGCTTACTCCTTGGAAGGAAAGTTATGACCAACCTAGATAGCATATTCAAAAGCAGAGACATTACTTTGCCAACAAAGGTCTGTCTAGTCAAGGCTATGGTTTTTCCAGTGGTCATGTATGGATGTGAGAGTTGGACTGTGAAGAAAGCTGAGCGCTGAAGAATTGATGCTTTTGAACTGTGGTGTTGGAGAAGACTCTTGAGGGTCCCTTGGACTGCAAGGAGATCCAACCAGTCCATTCTAAAGGTGATCAGTCCTGGGTGATCTTTGGAAGGACTGATGCTAAAGCTGAAACTCCAGTACTCTGGCCACCTCATGTGAAGAGCTGACTCATTGGAAAAGACTCTGATGCTGGGAGGGATTGGGGGCAGGAGGAGAAGGGGACAACAGAGGATGAGATGACTGGATGGCATCACTGACTCGATGGACGTGAGTCTGAGTGAACTCCAGGAGTTGGTGATGGATGGGGAGGCCCGGCGTGCTGCGATTCATGGGGTCACAAAGAGTTGGACACAACTGAGTGACTGAACTGAACTGAACTGAAACTGCGTATTAATAAACTTAAACCCTAGTATAATATTATTATATGTTGATTACTCAGGATGTGCTAACTTTTTCCTCAGTGTATTATATGTAAGGCAGACAGATAAAATATGGGATGTCTTGTTAAATTTGAATTTCACATGGAAAATGAACAATTTTAGTATAAGTATGTAATTTTTTCCCCCTGGAATTCAAATTAAATTGGGCATCCTGTCATTTTCTAAATCTGGCAGCCCTAGTCACATGCATTGTCTTAGTTCTGTTCAGGCTGCTCTAACGAAATACCATAGACATAGACTTAGGTCCATGATACTATAAATGGTGGCTTATAAATAATGGAAATTTATTTCTCATAGTTCTGGAGACTGAGGAATTCAGGATCAAGGTGCCAGCAGATTCAGTGTCTGGTGAGGCCTGCTTCCTGGTTTGACCTGTGTTCTCACACAGGGAAAGCCTCCTTTATAAGGGCACTAATCCTATCCGTGAACACTGCACTCTTATGACCTAATTACTTCCCCAAATCACCACCTCCTAATACTCGCACATTAGGGGTTACGCTTTCAACATTTTGGGAGAGGGACACAAACATTCAGTCCATAGCAATTATCTTAATAATACAACAATCCTGTGAAGGTGAAAGTTGTTTTGTCGTGTCCGACTCTTTGCAACACCATGGACTATACAGTCCAAGGGATTCTCCAGGCCAGAATACTAGAGTGGGTAGCCACTCCCTTCTCCAGGGGAATCTTCCTGGCCCAGGAATCGAACTGAGGTCTCCTGCATTGCAGGTGAATTCTTTACCCAAGAGACACATTTTATAAATGGCAGAATTGAGGCTTGAAAGGGTGTGTAGCTTGCCCAGGCTCCACAACGAGTCAGTATGAACCAGGCTTTACATCCAGGCAGATGGGTCTCAGGGAGCATCTTTAACTACAGTGCTATCTCCCATATCTACCCCTATGATATAGGTATAATTATTCCCATTTTATACATCAGATGTGCAAGTTAGTGAGTAAAGGAAGCCTGTTTCAAAGCCTGTAAGAGAGGCAGAGCTGTGACACAAACTCAGGGATGCTTGTCTCCAGATTCAGTGATTAAAAAAAAAAATTATTTATTTGGCTGTGCTGGGTCTTCACTGCTGCCCATAGGCTTTCTCTAGTCGTGGTGAGCAGGGCTACTCTCTAGCTGTAGTGTACAGGCTTTTCATTGCAGTGGTTTCTCTTGTTGCAGAGCAGCAAGCTCTAGGGTATGCAGGCTTTAGTAGTTGCAATACATGGGCTCAGCAGTTGAGGCTTGTGAGCTGTAGTACTTGGGCTTAGTACATGGTAGCACATGCACTTAGTTGCTCTCAAAGTCATGGCATGTAGGACCTTCCTGGATCAGGGATCAGACCCATGGCCCCTGCATTGGCAGGCGGACTCTTTACCACTGAGCCACCAGGGAGGTCCCCAGAGTCAGTGATTTTAATCTCTGTTTTTAAGGATAAAACAATGTAACTGGAATTTTGAAGTTTAGGGACTAATGAGGTTTTCTTCCAGAATGCTGTGAGACATAGGATAATGAAAATAAAAAAGCCTAAGAAGGCCTAATGCTGTTTAGCATCAACAAATTATATATGGTGTTACTAAGATTCCTTTTATAGCAGAGACTTTTTTCACTATTTATAATAGCATAAGTGTTGGCATTAGAATATTTCTATAGCTAGAGGGTCTGAACTATAGAGAAGTTGATTCATCTTTCAGCATCTTACCTTATGCCCATGTCAACTCACAGGCTTTATTCAACACTCACAGTATAAAGTGGAGAAGGCAATGGCACCCCACTCTAGTGCTCTTGCCTGGAAAATCCCATGGACAGAGGAGCCTGGTGGGCTCCAGTCCATGGGGTTGCAAAGACTTGGACATGACTGAGTGACTTCACTTTCACTTTTCACTTTGGTGCATTGGAGAAGGAAATGGCAACCCACTCCAGTATTCTTTCCTAGAGAATCCTAGAGTCTGGTGGGCTGCCATCTATGGGGTTACACAGAGTTGGACACGACTGAAGTGGCTTAGCAGCAGCAGCAGCACAGTATAGAGATTTTCAACATGATAGCAGTGAAAATGTTTCCTGAATGTTGCCCTGTGTCCTTATTTGATCCTTAGAATTAGCAATGACATGATTCAATGGGAGAGGAATGGATGCAAGAGAGTCCTTTAATCTACTTATTTTCATTATATCTAGTCTGATTCTATTCCAACATGGTAACTCAGAAGAAATCTAAGAAACAATATGAACATAGGCTTGTCAATAAAGAGAATTTCTTAAATAAGCAAATCAGACTATTTAAACTTTTAAAAATGTGTTCATTTGAATCAAACAAATCAAATGGATACATTTCCAATGACAGGCATAGAAATTGTTCTCTCACAGTTCAATTTGCCTCATCTCCCTGTTGTTTGAGGGAGCTGACCATTTGTGTGAAAATCAAGTAATTATATGCTCCAATACTTTTTGAAAGAAAGGATGCAGAGAGGGAGAAAAAGCAAATGTGGGCCACCTATAGGTAACCACACAGCTTGACTCTGATGGTTTGGAATGAACTGAAAATGTTACCATCACACATTTCGTGGGTGACTTGGTGACCTTTGCATCTACTTTGAGTTCTGTATTTTAAGCTTGAGGATTATTCACTTCTATGATATGGAAATGTCTGTTTAAATACTTTTGACAGGAATTATGCAATACCTTTCTTTGGGGACTCACGGTGATCTTTAGTTATACAGAATGTAAATGGATGTTTACTCCTAGCTGTACCATGGCTCATTTGACAACTGTAGTCCTTTACATGTTTTCACATGTTACACGCAAATAAGATGTTTACATTTGTCGACTCATTTCATTCTAATAAGTGAGATATAGAGAAGGTACGTTTGTTTATAGTTGTTGACGCTGGAGGACAGTTTCCAAGATCACGCAGTCAGAGTAATTTGGAACCAGGGCTGAGATTCAGCTATTTGGTGTCTTCTTCATTATGTAAAGTTATTGCTATATGATTTTGCCAAGTGTGATTTGTTACAGGATTAGCCCAATTTGTTCTTAGGGTTTTCAGAAGTAAGTGTGAAATATGATAATTTTCTGAAAATTCCTGTTTGCTGTAGAATTGACTTGAAGAGAAAATATGAGGCAGATAGTGTGTTATCATTTACCTTGTTTTTCTTTGCCCTTTGGGTATCCCTTCTCCTTACATAGTGTCAAGTACTCTCATTCTGCTCCTTCTTTTATATCCAAAGACCCTTTCTACAAAATTTATCAAAACCTATTTTTCTGAGTGAATGTTCACATTGTGAAATGATCTTCCTTCCAAGAAAACTCAGGGCTTTCCCATGCAAGTGTCCTAGGCAGAAACAAGCCAACAAATTAATTCCCACTTATCTATAAATAACTATTTTTCCTGGTCAGTGGTATAGACATTTAAAAAGAGAATATTATACCTTGCCATTGGCTGAGGACCTGCTCTGTGTCCAATATTGGGATAAAGATAGAATACATGGGGCCTCTGTTCAGCTCAGTGGTGCTGGGCGGAGTCGGTTACAGGAAATGAGACTCTGAAAGATGGGCTGCGGGTACAGTGGGGACCATTCCTGCCTCCTCGCAGGCTGCAGTGCAGGTTTGGGTCTCAGAAATGCAATTTTGAAATCTCATTCAGAAATGTCTTTGGCTTCTCTTCCCAGATAAGCACACTGCATGACTCCTTGTTTTCACTGTTTATCTCTGAAAATCACTCTAGCTTTCTAACTCCAGAAATTACTTTCAGAAGGAAATGGAACTTTCCCATTTTGTTGGTGAGAGATGCCGAAACTGGAGATGCTGCTTGAGAGGGCAGATCTGAAATGCTATTTCATTAAAGGGCCTGGTATATTTTAAAACAATACTCAAACTATTTGGAAATTATCTTAAGGCACTTCTAAAAGCATAAAAATTCCTTTTGCTGAAAAAAAAAAATAAATCAACTTACAGTCTGCATGTCACAAAACTCAGGATCCAGGCGTACAAGGCACACTGTTCAGGTGGGATCTGTTGGTCTGTAATGCCTTCTCCTGGACTTGATTTTCAACTTTTTTTATGGAAAAATTCAAACACACATAAAAGTGGAAAGAATAATCTACTGATCTGGTCACCCAGATCAACAATTATTAATTCATTTATAAATCTTGTTTCATCTCCCCCCTACACACTCCCAGATCATGAAGCCAATGCCAGACTTCATATCATTTCATCTGTAAATATATTAAAGGTCCTCTTTTATTTCTCACAAAACCAACTATCATATCATTTAAAATTGACAGTAACTCCTGAATATCATCACCTGGTCACTTCAAATTTCTGATTGTCTCATTAAAAACTTCTTGACAGTATCATTGTTAGAATCTGGACCCAGGCCAGCTCCCCACACTATCACTGGTGACTAAGTCTCATGTCTCATCTTTCTGTACCTAGAGATCTCCCCCAGCTCTTTTTCTGTGTCATCTTTCTGAGAAAACCCAGGTTGCTAGTCCTGGAGGGTGTCCCCAGTCTGGATTTTGCTGGTTCCATCCCCATGTTATCCTTTATTGAGTTCCCCTTTCTCCCTTGTTTCTGGCCTGGGGTCAGAATCTGCTGCTGTTGTTTGTCGTCCAGTTTTGTTTGGTGGGAGCCTTTCATCTGTGGGTGGCCAGTCCACTTGCAGGCCACAGGTCTGGTTGTTTCCTTCTGTGATGATGACCATCGATAATAACCATCGGCTCCATGACTTGATAAAGGTTGCACAGGCAGATCTCAGATGTAACAGGTTAGCTTCCAGACCATCTTGATAAAGCAAGTCACATGAACTTTCTGGTTTCCCAGAGCATATAAGAGTTATGTTTACACACACTGTAGTCTATTGAGTGTGCAATAGCTTTATGAACTTATAAGAAAATTCCACCTTTATTTTTACTGCCTTCGTTTGTTTAAATATCATGAATAAATCTTCATGGGATTTGTAACCCTCGAAAAGTCTACTGGGAAAGAGTAAAAGCCTGCATACCCTAAAAAAAGAGAATACTTGGAAGGTAAGGTACAGTAAAAAGAAATTCAACATTTTGTCTTTTGTTTTCATTGCAGTTTGTTCTGGGATGAGTTTATTTTCATTTAATCTGCTTGGATTTGTAGATTTTTCCCATGTTTGAGATTTCATGTCTTTCAATAATTATAGGAAGTTCTGAGTTATTATCTCTTTGAATATTATCTTCCCCAATTTTTTCTATTCTGTTCTTCCCCATTTGCTGGATCATCTCAAAATATTACCACATATTTGTGCACAGTAAGTGCTAGATTGTTGGTAACGGTCATAATGATGATGGTTAGTTTAGAAATGTCTATATGTTAGAGGTAAAAGATCAAGAACTTTGAAGTTACATTGACCTTGATTAAATATAATAGCTTTGTGATGTTGGCTGTGTTACTTAGCCTCTTTTAACTGCAGTTTCCTTGAAGTGAAGTAAGTCAGAAAGAAAAACACCAATACAGTATGTTAATGCATATATATGGAATTTAGTGGAGAAGGAAATGGCAACCCACTCCAGTACTCTTGATTGGAAAATCCCATGGACGGAGGAGCCTGGTAGGCTACAGTCCCTGGGGTCGCGAAGAGTCAGACACGACTGAGTGACTTCACTTTCACTTTTCACTTTCATGCATTGGAGAAGGAAATGGCAACCCACTCCAGTATTCTTGCCTGGAGAATCCCAGGGATGGAGGAGCGTGGTGGACTGCTGTCTATGGGGTTGCACAGAGTTGGACACGACTGAAGTGATATAGCAGCAGCAGCAGCAGCAGCATGGAATTTAGAAAGATGGTAACGATGATCCTATATGTGAGACAGCAAAAGAGACACAGATGTAAAGAACAGACTTTTGGACTCTGAGAGAGAAGATGAGGGTGGGATGATTTGAGAGAATAGCATTGAAACATGTATATTACCATATGTGAAACAGATCGCCAGTCCAGGTTCGATGCATGAGACAGGGCGCTCAGGGCCAGTGCACGGCAATGACCCTGAGGGATGGGATGGGAAGGGAGATGGGAGGGGGGTTCAGGATGGGGGACACATATAACCCATGGCTGATTCATGTGAATGTATGGCAAAAACCACTACAATATTGTAAAGTGATTAGCCTCCAATTAAAATGAATACATTAATTTACAAAAAATAACAATAAAATAAAATAACACTTAACTCCCAGAGCTTTAAATGATCTGATAATTAGTGGGTTCTCAGTAAGCATTCATTTCCATTTCTTTACCAGAACTGTTTTTAAAACATCAAGCCACACTAATTCTTTGTTGTTGTTCAGTTGATAAGTTGTGTCTGACTCTGCGACCCAATGGACTGCACCATGCCAGGCTCCCTTGTCCTTCACTGTCTCCCAGAGTTTACTAGGATTCAGGTCCAATAAGTTGGTCATGCTATCTAATCATCTTGTTCTCTACCATCCCCTTCTCCTTTTGCCTTCAATCTTTCCCAGTAGCATGGTCTTTTCCAATGAATCAGCTCTTCACATCAGTTAGCCAAAGTACTGGGGAGTCAGCATCAGTCCTTCCAATGACCTTGATTCTTAGGAGGAAGAAATAACCATGTTTTGGTCTTAGGAGGCTGTTTGGTCTTAGAGGCTGTTTAAGAATATGCAGGATTCAGCTTTGGGGGATTTTAAGCATGGGCTATGGTAGGAACAAAGGTTTTGAGTAGGGAAATATAATGAGTGAGCAGAGCCATTTGACTGAAGGGAAGGGGTCATGTAGATGCACAATGGGAGTTAAAATTAGAAAAGAAAGATGGGACCAGATGAAGGATCACTGGCCTGTTATGCCAGGAGGGTGGGCTTTATCCTGTAAGTACATTGAAGATTTTTGAGACGGGAGCAGTAGGATTATGTTCAAGTCAGTGTAATGGCGGTTTATATGTGGGATAACAGAAAGATAAGGCAGTTATTTCCATGGCTTAGGAATAAGATACAAAGGATTTGGATTAGTATATTGGCAATGGTACTAAAATGGAGGAGATTAAGGCCAAATACACAGGTAGAAGAGAGAGAATTAGGTGACTGAATGGGAGGGTGAAGCAAAAGGAAAAAAAAAATTAAAGAGACTCCAAGATATTGAGTCAGGATGTAAATCAAGCAGAATGGAAGGTTTGAGTTTAGGAGTGGGCAACAGATTAAAAGTATGTGGACTATGTGATGGACACTGATTGGGTCTAGGTCGCTTTGTCGGTTATCTGGACATATCTGTAGATTCTTAAACCATATATTCTGTCTGCCCTCCCTCATATCCTTTCCTCTACTCTTTGCTAGCGGGTTTGTGCTTATTTCTTGAAATTCAATTTAGAAGCCATGGTAAAATCTTTCATGCACCTATTTCCCAGCCAGTGCCAGATGTGCCTCTCGTGTGATTCAGTGAAGCCCTTATTAAAGCTCCACCAGAACACTCATCACCTATGTTAGAATTATTTGTTGCCCTTTTCCCTCAGCAGAACGGGAATGCCCTAGTACCAAGCAGAGTGCATATATGGCCCATAGAAGGCAGTTAATAAATTGCTTATTGAATGGTGAATTATTTAAGTAGAAATATCCAGCAAACTGTCAAGAATATGAGCAGTCAGGGACTTATTTTTCCTTTTCCTTCTGAATTCATAGTGGGTATAAACATAGGGCTCTATATTTGAATATTTTTTCTGAAGTGTCAATTTTTCTGATTGCTTCCTTGACTTAAAACTAGGCCTGCAATTTTGGCAGCCCTTCTGAAAAAGATTCTGTGCTTAATCAAAACTTGTTTGAACAATTGTCTGGATGGAGGGCATTTTAATTCTTTTCCATTGCTTTCTACCTCCAGGAATCAATGGAGCAGCAAGAGAGCAGCTTTTCTTGCATTCTCACTGCTCCTTGAGGTACAAACCAATTTTCAGACTTCAACATATCCCAGCAAATAATTGTTTGGTGCGGAAATAAAGCTCTTTATTGCAGCAATAGTGATGGGATATCAGTAGGACAATAAAAAATGAAGTCTTAATGCATCTGATGTGAGTGCATCAAGCTGGCAGGATTCCTGGAGGTAGTGAACGGAGCCTGGGCAGAACTGCCTGTGGGTCCAAGTGCAATCATAAATGATTTCCATAAATAGCGCGTCTTTGCTGTCTTATGTGCTGTGCTGAAAAAAAAAGAAGGGAAGAGGCTGCTATTCCTAGAGGGAAATGGACTTCTTTTTATGTTGCTAACAAAGAGAAGCCCAGTGGCAGCGCACACTGTGGCATTTGCTTTGGGTTTTAAAGACATGTAGCTCTACCTCGTAGGAAAAATTGAAAATCTATATGGCAATTGCCTGTGACACACGTGAGGCAAGTTATCCTAGCTCATTAATGATGTGACCAAGAAAAGAGAAAACCTCCTCGCCGCCATCTAGGCAAAACAATATATGGGCCAAAGGGCAACGTCGCAAAACAAACAAATGGTCTGGGAGCCTGGAGACTGAAATAAAACAGAATATGGGCTTCAGAAATAGACCTGGATGGCGACATTCTGTGTTCTGGTTTTCTTACTTAACAGTGATGAACAAAACAGTTCTTTCCACGGGATCGTGAGGGTTAAGCCAGAAATTATGCTCAACAGAGAATATATTTTTGTCAAATATGGCATATTTCTCAATACCTACTGAAGTTTAGGGCCTCCCAGGTGGCACTAGTGGTAAAGAACCTGCCTGCCAATGACACGGAACATAAGAGATGTGGGTTTTACCCCTAGATCAGGAAGGTCCCCTGGAGGAGGGCATGGCAACCCACTCCAATTTTCTTGCCTGAAGAATCCCTTGGACAGAGGCGCCTGACAGGCTACAGCCCAGAGGCTACACTCAAAGAATCAGACATGACTGAAGTGACTTAGCACACTGAAGTTTAAGTAGGATTCTTGGAGGTGAAGGTGTCAAAAACAATAAAAGGTGTAAGTCTCTTTGTTTTAACAGAAATGACTAGTGTGACCCAAGTGTGTGTGTTCTTTGCAAGCAGGAAAACAAATTTGGAAACTGCAGTTATGGCAGCCTGAGTCCTTTGTACTCTGCCTGTCCCCAGCCGACTCTGTGTGTGTGCGTGCTCGTGCACACATGCGTGACAGTGCATGCTCCACCTCTATCCCATAATATTTCATTGGAAGAGACTGGGGAGTGATGATTTGAAAGTTTGTAGAACTTGTCAACCTAAGAGTGCTGGGAAATCAGCAACTTTCTGTACTTTTTGTGTCTGTGCTCCCTTTTCTCTATACTTTAGGGAAATTTTTGAAAGAGATGGAACACCACCAAATCTGACAGGTGGAACACCACCAAATCTGACAATCACAAAGAATACTTAAGTGATGGCTCGATGATTTTAAGGAGAGCTGTGGTTTTTAGCTGGCCAGATAAGCTGAGTGTGTAAGTAAGTTCAAACTTAGTGTTAAAAAGTGAGATCAATAGGATATCTCTGGAAACTATATGGGGACCAGGTGTCCATGAGTGTCTTACAGAAATGACTAGTGTATGGCTGGGAGGTCCAGGCAGCAGGTAGTATTAAAATACTATATAAAGAATTAGGGGTTTCCCAGCTGGCTCAGTGGTAAAAAATCTGCCAAACTGATGCAGAAGACCCAGGAAATGCGGGTTCAATCCCTGGGTCAGGAGGATCTCCTGCACTAGGAAATGGCAACCCACTCCAGTATTCTTGCCTGGAAAATTCCATGGAAAAGGAGCCTGGAGGGTTATAGTCCAGGAGTTGCAAAGAGCTGGACATGATTGAGCACACACACAGAAAGAATTAGAATCTAGAAATGGCAAAGGACAGCATGTGGAGGGACATAGAAGAAAGGGGCACTGAGATATTACAATTCAAAATTCAGCATTCTGACTGGTAAAAGGTGGCAGGACTGACAGGAAGTAGAGCCCTACCTGCCATACAGAGTGATGGGGAGAGGCCCATCCAGGTACTAAGGCAGGGAGTTAGGGAAAGGACAAATTTTGCAAACAAAGGAGGGGCCTCATAGTAATGCAAAGACATCAGTATTTAAGAGAAAAACAAACGTAAATAGTTTGACTCCTTAGTAGCTGATTATTTATTTATCATATCTGAGGCATATTTTCCTTATTTGTAAAATGGTAAACATTAACATCCACTTTGCAAGGCTTATAAAGAGAAAATAAGTTCAAAATGCAAAAACATTTGTTATTGTTGATAGAACACAACAGGGCTTAAAATGGTAGCCATTGTGACTATATTTTGCTATTGAATAAAACAGTGTTAAATCCTGGAATAAAGATGGTGGGCACCTTGTACTTCTCACTTGAATTTGGAGTAACATTCTCTGGAGAAGCTCCTTTGAACCAACAGGGTTAAAATTTCATAGTGTCTCCTCTGAAAGCAGGTTTTTCTGAGGCAGAGTGGGCACTCCTCTGAAGCAGCCTTCTATTCTTCAAGATGAAAGAAGCATTGAATTCAGATAACACAGTCAGACATGTCTGTTTTTGATTGTTGATAAATATTTCATTTTACATTTTAAATTCATACAGGCCACAAAATCATTGAAGATGAAAAAGAATTCAATACTAGGCCATTCCTTTGCAGGATCGTTTCTCAGAACACACTTGTTCCCGTTTTGTTCAATTGAGAAGGAGGCACCTTGGCAGCTGCCCACTGACAACTGCTTCACAGCTGTGGGGAGCGCACTCTGCGGATGAGCTTCTTTCCCTCGGTCCCTGGATCTAAAATAGGCTCCCCTCTCCTCTTCCAAGATGAACTATAAAACAATCATTGCTTACCTAGCTATAGGCTTGGCTTTTTAATCTCAAAAATATCATCTTTGAGTTACCAGTGCTATGTGTCTCTGCATCTCGCATTCTAATAGTACCACGTGAAGCTGTCTTGTTATTTTTTAAAAAAACATTTTATGGCAAAAAGTTGAAACATCTTGGTGTTACTTACAGAGCAGGATTTTCGTGTACACGTGAAATGACGTTCGATTTGAGAATTCGAAAGTTTTGAGAACTGAAAACGACTGAGAGCACGCATGTTTGTGAGACTGTATTACTGCCCCCAGTGCTGGCAGTTTCTGGAGAGCCAAGGCCTCTTCTCTTTAAATTTCAATTATGTTATTAGCAGTAGGCCATCTTCACCATAATTGGTACACTCACTTTATCTAATGGAGTATTTTTCATCTAATTGACTGGAAACTTATCATACAAATGTCAAAGCCAGATTTTCCTATAATAACCTATTATCTCTGCAGTTCTGGCTCAGTGCACCCACAAGAAATGGCATAATAATCACCTTTGGGAGAGTGAAGGATAGCAACTTAATTTCCCTGCCTCTGATGAGAATGACAGCTCCTTCAAAACGAGAAACTTTTAATACATCCACTTGATTTGGCCACATTTGTCATTCACAAATCTGACTTCATTTTGCTCTAAATATGTAAGTGAATATTCTTGTTGAAAGACAGCATTTCAGAGACAGGAGGAAAGATTAAAAACAAAGAACAGGATTAGGAGTGTGAGCTCGGGATGCTGCTTTTAGATTAGATGATTTTGGGGCAAATCACTTCATCTCCCTGGTTCTTAAATATCAAATGAAAAGTTCAGCCTAGGATATTGTTTCATAGACTTTGGTTATTTATGTATCTCTTCTTCAAGGCCTTTTACACGTTTATGTATTAGCCGTCCACTTTCGTACCTACTGTGTTTCATTGTGTCAAACAGTAAAACAACAAACCAACCAAAGAAAAAACAAGCAAGCAAAATACCCAACTACATATGGAGATATATATATATATATATATGTATTTGAAAAATAAATCTAAAATAAGTAACAAACACATAAGAACTACCACTAACAATAAATGGAAACCTAAAAATAAATACCAATTTAAAGGAAGTATGCTTGTCTACCACCAGGGAAAAATTATGCTAGGAGCAATATTTCCATTATTATGCAGTTTACACCTTTTAGGCAGTTTATAATACGTACCACTAACAGAAGAATGCATACCATAATTTGGGAAACATTGCTCTAGCTGATTTAGGGGGTCTTTTCCTGCTTTAGAAAGTCCATGATTAAATTATTTAAGACAATATGTTTCTGATGTACATTTCAGAAGAGCCACCCTGCCTCAGAAATCCTTCTAAATAATTTTCAAAGAAATGGAGTATTCCTGGTCAAAAGATGTGATGTGACAGACTACCTTGTTCTCCAGAGGAACCAATGAAAACATGGAGACTCCTGGGAATGTCAGAGTGAGAGATGAAACAGAAAAATCCTATTTCCTCCCTCAAATTAAGATAAAGACGTGAAGTATTATTTAAGATATGCTCTTAATACTGGCACTACCTTTATCCATCTCACTACTATGCACCAGGTCATGCAGCTATGCCTGTATACAGAACACAATTTGCACATGGTCTAAAAAGATGCCAACATTTCTCTAATCTGAGAAAAGATGAGAATGTGGAAAAGGGCTGTGATTATGTCTGGCTTCTCTGAGCCGAATGGATTTCTTGTCTTACCTCAGAAGAGCCTCTTCTAGGAAATAATCAGAGATAAAGTATAATAAACAAAGATTTATAAAGATGTTTTGTGATGTTTGTAATAGTGTGAAAAAAACACTTAAATACCAAGCATGCAGGTTATATTTAAACAAATCATAATACATCAATTTGGTGGAATATATGATCATTAAAATAGCATTTATAAGGATGTTAATAAAGTAGGGATAGGCATACGATATGCTGTAATATTGGGTAAAATCCTGTGATCAGAATTATCCAAACATCTTAGTACGGCCTACAAATTGACTCAAGCTCTAGTCTCTGCCTAACTTTCTTGTCATAGGCGAGAAGATACCTCATGTAGCACATGGTTCTTCAGCTGTACTGAAATGCTGGTTATTCTCCAAACATAGCAAGTTCTCCTGAAAGTCCATGCTATTGACCATAGTAGCTTTTTTTAAGGAGAAGGAAATGGCAACCCACTCCAGTGTTCTTGCCTGGAGAATCCCAGGGACTGGGGAGCCTGGTGGGCTGCTGTCTCTGGGGTCGCACAGATTCGGACACGACTGAAGTGACTAAGCAGCAGCAGCAGCAGCAGCTTTTTCTAATCTAAAAAAAATATTTAGATGGATATTGCATTAGAAGAAGAGGTAGAGTTGATAGTGAAAGGAAAACCAGGTTTCTCCATGGAGATGAGAAAGCAGGGCCTCTTATTTCAAAATTGCTGAATGACTTTGGTATAATTTCTTTATCATTTCTCTGCCTTGTCAATTTAATTGTTAGTGGAATTACAGTACAGCAAGTACTTTGATTAGGTCCCTAGCTTCTGGCTATTACTCTAATATTGTTTATTAAATGCAGAAAGAGAGGGGAAAAAGGCAGTAAAATCTATTGATCTCCACTACTAGAAATAAAGAAGCTTGTGATGAAGAAAAGAACAGAAAGATTGTCTTCAGGGCCAAATGAGAAATTTTCCCTTTCTTTCTACTCTGCCTTCAACTGCAACTCATGACCCTTCCTAATCCAACCCTTTGAAAATAGAAATTACTTAATACATGCCACAATAAAAAAAACATATTTTCCCCCTAGCTGTAGTGTAGTCAGTTGATTTTCAAACAATATCTTGATGATACTTTCCTTTAGGCCTTATAAAGTTCTTGAAGATCAAAACAATAAAAGTGAAAGGAATTCTGGTAGGAATTTGCTGCTGCCCATCAAGACTTAAAATAGAATGGACCTCTTTGGCATATTACAGAGTAGATGAATTATCACAGGCCCCAGGTTCAGATGGTATCTGAATCCCTCGCAAGGTTGCTCCAAGGAGAGAATTACATAGACTGTGTAGGACTCTGGAAACTATAAGGCACTACATAAATGTTACATAGTTTCGTAAATCCAGAGTCAAGAGGATTTACGAAGGAAAGAGGTTTCTAGATCTACATTGCTATAACTTGGAATGATTTTATACCTATTAGAAAACTTTCTCTTGAGTGATCAACAATCAGATTAAGGAGCACTTTGGTCTGCTGTTTTGGAAATGATACTACCTTCCAGAATAATTGATATAAAAACACTTCAGTCAGTTCAGTTCAGTCACTTAGTTGAGTCTGACTCTTTGCAATCCCATGGACTGTAGCACGCCAGGCTTCCCTGTCCGTCACCAACTCACAGAGCTTACTCAAACTCATGTTCATCGAGTTGGTGACGCCATTCCACCATCTCATCCTCCGTCACCCCCTTCTCTTGCTTCAGTCTTTCCCAGAATCAGGGTCTTTTCTAATAAGTCAGTTCTTTGCATCAGATGACCCAAGTATTGGAGCTTTAGCTTTAGCATTCATCCTTCCAATGAATATTCAGGACTGATTTCCTTTAGGTTGGACTGGCTGGATCTCCTTGCTGTCCAAGGGACTCTCAAGAGTCTTCTCCAACACCACAGCTCAAAAGCATCAATTCTTCAGCTCTCAGCCTTCTTTATGGTCCAGCTCCACATCCATCCATGACTACTAGAAAAACCATAGCTTTGACTATATGGACCTTTGTTGGAAAAGTAATGTCTCTACTAACAGTAGACAGTTAAATACTGAGAAATTCAACCCAGTTTTCAGTGTCAAAGGTGGAGGAACAGTTTTGTCCAGCTGTAAATTTGGGTTAAAAATCATAGGCAAAACTGACGTTACAAAGAAATAAAAATCTGGTTTCCCATTCACCATGATTTCTGTGTAACTAGGAAGGTTGTCTGGTTCAAAAATATCTCTTCTTTGCTCCTGGAGTATAGTTGTCCTCAAACAGGGGACAAAGCCTATCATTCTACAGTTAAATGAATAACTTCATCTTCCCTGTACTTGCAGGCTTCCAGGGACTGTTACTTTTTACTATAGTAAATAGCTATTTACTGTTTGCACCATCATTTGTGTCATTACTTATCCTTACCCTTTCTAGATTTTTAACTCTTCAAGGTCAGAAAACCATATTTGTTTTCATCATTCATTTCCAACAATGCTTATTTTAGCAGATGCTTGAATCGAACCAGGGTCTCTTGCATTGCAAGTGGATTCCTTACCACCTGAGCTACCAGGGAAGTCCTATCTGTTGAAAGAATGAATAAATGATTAAAATGCAATTAACCCCTATAAGTAGGACAGTTGCCTTATACTTCCTCAAATTATTACACATTATTGATATCAGATTCTAAGGAAAGAGCTTTTTGAGTGGTAACGGTAGATGGAGAACCATAGGCAGAGATTCTGAAAAGGGGAGAAAAGGTGTGTTACACAGAAAAAGCAAAAAAGAAACAAAGGGAAGAGGAAATTTTACCTGTTCACAGCTTTCTCTACTGAAGATCCAGGCCAGAGACTTTTTGAAAATATACTGTATAATTTACTGAGTAATAACACAGCTAAATGTACTGGAACTGTATTTAACAGAAAAGAAAAGGGATTGAAAGACTTTTCCTATATATTAAAAAATGCATTAATAATTGAAACAATTGAGGAAGAATTTGAGTATGTTCAATTTAGCATTTTATAGCACTTACTAGTGAAGCCACATGCTTTGACACATAAATACATACTTGTGTATTGCATGTATACAATTATTATTAGCTTAGTGTTTTATGCATGCTGCTTTGTTCATCACAATATTTAAAGTTCCTTGGAGCCTGGACTTCCAGCAAGATTGTACTGTAAATTCATGCTTTGTTACTTCTCTTTGCTCCAAATACATATGTGTAATATGCAAAAATTTAAAAATAAAAAAATTTAAAAGACTAACAGAATTACATCTGTCACGATGATTCAGGTTAGGCTGCAGTAGAATCTGAGTGGCTTAAGACAGACAAAGATTTATTTCTTGCTTGAACTACATTTCCATTTTGAGCTGATGTGGGGTTTTGCTCACGATATCCTCACCTTGACTTGCAGGTGGATGATTGGACTACCACTTGGGCCATTTCTGGGTGCCAGTACCCTCTGGGGACCAAGCTAGAACAGAAATGAGGAGTGGTCATGGACAGAGGAGCCTGGAGGGCTGCGGTCCATGGGGTCGCAGAGCCAGACATGACTGAGCAACTAAACGCAGCATGGCACACAGAGAATGGTGTCAGACTCCGGGCCAGAGGCAGGAAGAATTAGGTGTTCAGTTCAACTAGGGTAGAAACTTCCATAAAAGACTATATATTTGTGTGCTCAGGGAAGAAAAATATGTCCCAGACAGCTTAGTAACCAGGGTTTGAGAAAAGCTACCTACTACAGCACGGTGAGGAGGGCATGGTAACCCACTCCAGTATTCTTGCCCGGAGAATCCCAGGGACAGAGCAGCCTGGAGGGCTACGGTTCATCAGGTCACAAAGAGTTGGGCAAGGCTGAAGCGACTTAGCACACACGCACACACAGCATGGTGACCCTATCAGTGGTATCTCATCTTCACAGATAAAGGACCCTGCTAGATCTATTTAAGGGTCCCTTGAAGAATTGGTAAGTGGAGTAGAAAAACATTTAGTCAGAAGTATGTAAGCCTACAGAGAGTGAGGAAAAATAACCCGTATTCAAGATGTCTCCAAACCCAAAAGTTTAAATCACTCAAAGAAAACTAATGCCAAGATATCCAAGAAAATCAACAATTGAAAGATGAATTAACTCTAGCTAAAAGAATGAAATTGTTGTAAATATTTTTAAGTTTATTTAGGAGCTCCAAAGTAATAAACGAAAAATATAACAGAAAGAGAAATAATTTAACATATTTGGGCATAAATGAAAGAAAACCCTGTAGATGTGGAAAAGGATCACTTTGAAATTTTGGAAATGAAAAAAAAAATACTGAAACAAGAAATCAGCATTTACTGTAAATTCAAGATTGGTTATAGTTGAAAAGATAATCAGCTAGTTAGATGTTTGTATTGATGAATGCTCCCAGAACACAGCATAATGATATAGAAAAAGATTTATAAGCATATGAGAGAGCAGTTAAGGGACATGGAAACATGACTCACTGAGAGTCCTCAACACATGTTGAATAGGCTTTATAGAAGGAGACTGGAAGGAATGGCAGAAGAAAATATAAAAGGAAATGGATCGAGAATTTGCAAGGGTTATTAAAAAGGCTACATCCTCAGATAGAAGTTCATCTCAAGAACTAAGCAGAATAAGCAAAAATCAAGCCATATCTAGGAGAAACAAAATATTATATATCTGAGGGAAAGAAAATATTATTCTGGACTCAATACCTAGCTGCTGCTGCTACTAAGTCGCTTCAGTTGTGTCTGACTCTGTGTGACCCCATAGACGGCAGCCCACCAGGCTCCCCTGTCCCTGGGATTCTCCAGGCAAGAACACTGGGTGGGTTGCCATTTCCTTCTCCAGTGCATGACAGTGAAAAGTGAAAGTGAAGTCGCTCAGTCGTGTCCGACTCTTAGCGACCCCATGGACTGCAGCCCACCAGGCTCCTCCATCCATGGGATTTTCCAGGCAAGAGTACTGGAGTGGGGTGCCATTGCCTTCTCTGAATACCAAGCTAGACTATCATTTGAGAGAGAGAAATAAAGATATTGCAGACCTATAAAGACAAAGAAGTACATTTGGTATCAGGGACCGTTTCTGAAAGAACCACATAAGAAGAAATTAACTTAAAAGGAAAAAAAGCTGATGTTAAAAAAAAAAGCAAATGGGTCAGAATCCAAAAGGTCTTGGTCAGGAAGTTGACATTAGTTTAAAATTTAAGGGTTTTACCTAAAAAACACTAGAAATACAACTTGTAGCTTCTATATCAGTAGAGGGAAAAGAAAAGAAGGGAAGAACTATATACTTTGTACTATTTTGACTTCTTTCTTTCCCTTATCCAAAATCATACCACAAGAAGTGAAAAATTTAAACTGGATATGAATTCTGTTGAGACAAATGGACAGAATTGTTTGGAGTTGGAAAATGGGGCTAACTTTTACAGTAAGGACTGTCTTGTTATTTAAATCCCAAGGTAAAATGTAGAAAAGCCTTGATTATGTGAAACCATGAACTCACCCAAATATTTTTTCCTTTAACCTTAGGGAGAAGAAGAAAACTATAAGCAAATAATCACTATGTGTTTAAAGTGGTCTGATTCAAGTCAGTGTAGCTTCCTCTAGTCCCCTACAACTTTTCTGTTTTCATCTCTGCTTCACTCTTCTCTGATCACTCAACTGCAAAATGCCAGCTTTTAGGCAGATCAACCATCAAAGCAAAGTTCAGTCACTGCTAATCTATTTAACGTACAAGGATAGAAATTGAATTCATATTTTGAGAAATGTTTTCAGAAATAGGATTTTAAAAAGTCTAACATAACAGGAAAAATTCTGATGATTAGATTTAATAGAAAGTTCTATTTACTGTGAATATGTGATATCCTGGAGAGCATGCAAAGAGTTGAGCTCTAAGTCTCTGTGCCTAAGCAGCTGCGTGGTTACATATCATTCATTTAACTTGTCTGAGCTTCAGCATTCTTATGCATAATATAGGGGTTCAGTTAGGTGACCTCTAAGGTCCCTGATGCTTTTTGAAAGGTCTGATTCTGGCACACACCATATCCTGGGCATTCTGGTTAATCAAAATTTCAGGCTCTTTCAGAACTCTCTTTTCTGGCTTGTGTTGTGAGTCTCCTGGACCCTGCTGTGTCAGTGTAACCGTCCCATGGTGTGTGCCCTCTGTCGCATGTGTTCTTATTCTAAAGGGTGATGTGCTATGGATGTGAGCGCATGAGGGCCACATAGAACAACAGAATGAGTCCAAACAGTGACGTGCACAGCAAAGCCCCATCAGTCAGCTTACAACTGACATATTTACATAAATATTGAACAGAAAGTTTCTAAGTCTGAAAAAGCAGGTTCTGTGGTACCTTTGTCCAAGGAAAAAAAATGTAAGCAATGAGAAGAATAGTTCAAGGAGATGGGTAGAGCTGTGATAACGACTTTGGCACTGGACCATTTTTTTTAATCTGTGACATTTATCATGAAACAATATTCAGGATCTTGATTGGAGGCTCATGCTGTGAAATACAATGAATGTAATATCTAGAAAACAAGAGAGAACAGATGTAGCTGGGTTGTATAATCCAGCATGACACTCATTATCGTTATGAAAGGAATAACTAGCAAGCTTGAGAGATGGAAAATAGAGGCAGCCGAGATGGTCAGAAATCTGCCTGGCTTTCAAAGTTGCCTGTATTTCTGTACCTGGGAACAGTCATTTGAAGCAGAATGGCATTATGCCAGTTCTAGTAACAACACACAAGCATCCCTTACAATAAGCGGTGCAGCCTGACTTTTTCCTCGGTGGAGATGTTTAATTTTGTTCAAATGGTATTTCACAGGCAGCAAACAAAGAAAAGTAAGAGTGGGATAAGGTGGTCAGGAAATGGTTTTTCACAGATACAGACTCTCATTTTCATTATCTTTCTTTAGAAATCATGAAAGTATAATATACACATCCTTGTGAGTAGGAGAGAATGGAGGACCTTTGCAACAGAAAGTATCATTATTTTCAATAAATTTACATTATTTAGAAACATGCTGTTTTACCTTGTTTTTTTGGAGGGGAATGTTGTTAGACTTGAACAATTGAAATAAACTGCTAAAATCACGTTAATATAATGGCTCAGTTTCTAAGCTCTTATACCCTTTGGTATTTGAGTTTATGAAACCTTTTGTGGTATTTTAATATAAAAGAATAATTTTGTTTTTCTTTGCAAAATACTTTTATTATGAAAAATTATGAGTGTTGGGGGATTCCCTTCTTGGCTATTACTACAGGAGTCAGATTCCTGAGAGAGAGATTACAGAGACTGACTGAGGAGAAAGGAACTCCCAAACCACACATTTGCTTAAATTCCTCCCCACCTCCCCACCAAAGAAGTCTTTAATGTTTTATTCTGTGGAACAAACCTGAAATCTTTGGTAGATCAGTTCAGTTCAGTTCAATCTCTCAGTCGTGTTCGACTCTCTGCGACCCCATGAACTGCAGCACGCCAGGCCTCCCTGTCTATCACTAACTCCAGGAGCTTACTCAAACTCATGTCCATTGAGTTGGTGATGCCATCCAACCATCTCATCCTCTGCTGTCCCCTTCTCCTCCTGTCTTCAGTCTTTCTCAACATCAGGGTCTTTTCTAGTGAGTCAGTTCTTCACATCAGGTGGCCAAAGTATTGGAGTTTCAGCTTCAGTATCAGTCCTTCCAATGAATATTCAGGACTGATCTCCTTTAGGATGGACTGGTTAGATATCTTTGTAGTCCAAGTGACTCTCAAGAGTCCTCTCCAATACCACAGTTCAAAAGCATCAATTCTTTGGTGCTCAGCTTTCTTTATAGTCCAACTCTCACATCCATACATGACTACTAGAAAAAACATAGCCTTGCCTAGATGGACCTTTGTTGGCAAAGCAATGTTTCTGCTTTTTAATATGCTGTCTAGGTTGGTCACAACTTTTCTTCCAAGGATCAAGTGTCTTTTAATTTCATGGCTATAGTCACCATCTGCAGTGATTTTGGAACCCCCCAAAATATAGTCTGTCACTGTTTCCATTGTTTCCCCATCTATCTGCCATGAAGTGATGGGACCAGATGCCATGATCTTAGATACTTCTGAATGTTTATCTAAATCTTTTCAGATGTATAATGTATCTTGTTTGCAGTAATGCCCTTGTTTTCAGTGTACATATTTGAATCTCTTGTCAAAAATAGATTTGACCTCTTTAGTCTTACTCTTCTAGTTTTCCAGTGCTTAGGAACTCACATAACTTCTCAAATAAATATTTCAGCTTTTGGAAATGTATTTACTCTTGAGGTTCCTTCCTCTGTGGATCCGAATAATTCCCAGAAAACTGGAATGGAGAGAATCGTGGAATGTGCTTAGGCATAAAATATGGCCCAAACAATGATGTATTAAGGTTAGGGTGAGACATTTGGCAGAGTCCAGTAGTTGCTGCCCTCATTTTTCCCTGGGTACACATTTTTATTAACAAGGAAAAAGTGTATTTGAAAATATTCCAGGCCTATGGCCTTATTTTCAAAGTGCATCAAACATTAGCTCTTTAGTCCCTAGGGCTTCTGTCTTAAACACTGGTCTACTTTCCCATCTGATCCTGAGTCAGACAGGCACCTAAAAATCCCCACCTAGTCCCTGTCTTCCCAAGTTCTTATCTTGAGACTCATTTTTCTTGGCTGACAGCTCCAAATAAATTTTTGTTTGCTTTTAGCTCTCCTGAACATTTGCCCCTCTTTCTTATTAGGAATTAAACTTCTAATCACCTGCTGGCCTTTTCGGTGGGAAGACCACCTGTATCTACATAACCAAACTCTCAGGACTAATAACCAAGGTCAGACTTAACTGTCTGTGGCAGGAAGTTCTTCTTCAGGAAGGTAAGACTGTAAGCCAGTACATAACCTCATTGTTTATATTTCAGGAAATTTCAAAGACCAGTTTGTTCCTCTGGGTAAATAGCTCTCCTTTCTGCTCTTTTTCTTTCAGCTGCAGCCTAGCCCTCCAGCACCAGCCCACTCACCAAGACTCCCTTCTAGGCACTTGTCTCTGCTGTGGAAGCTTGGAAGGGAATAGAATTGTTTTCCTTCAAACAATTTATGTATAGGCTAGTAGTTCTCAACTGCGGATAAAGGATTGTTAAGGAGAGGCAGTCTTGGCATTTGATTCACCAATCCCTGGGTGGGGAAGATCCCCTGGAGGGGGGCATGGCAACCCACTCCAGTATTCTTGCCTGGAGAATTTCCACGGACAGAGGAGCCTGGTGGACTATGGTCCGACATGGGGAGGGTTATAGATTATTCCCCGTGAGGATTATAATAATCAGTTTATTCCCTCCTCTCTCCCTCTCCTCAAACCAGAAGTAAGAACCAGTAGTTTAGATGCCTGTTCTATCTAATAACAGGAATGACAGAATGGAGGCCATTATCTATGAATTAATGAGTAAATACTTGTCTTGAAACATGCAAATAATTAAGGCAAAGATGTCATGTGGGATATATTATGTGACATTTGCTTTTTTTCCCCCCACTCAATTTAGTCATTATCTTGAAAAAAGTGCTTTTCCTTGACCTTCTAGAGACTTATTTTTATACAGAGGGAACAAAGCATTTTTGGCTCCAGCCCCAGAGGGGCACACAATTATGCCAGAGAAATTAAACAGTAAGACAGGATTTATACAAATCACTCCTGGGTTGTTTTAGGAATGCTTTTTTCATAGAGCTTTGGCATGAAAATTTTTTGTTTTTCTTTTTAAATATAGAAATTGGTTCTGCCTTTTAAAATGCTCACTAAACTTTGTTTAAAAATGTTTCTTTCTGCCTATTGAGGAAGTTTTGTTTTTCCTACTTTATATTAAAGCTACCATCCTCATAAATAAATCTTGTTGTTTAGTCACTTCAGTCATCTAACTCTTTTGTGATGGCATGGACTCTAGTCCACCAGCTCCTCTGTTCATGGAATCTTCTAGGCAGGAATACTGGAGTGTGTTGCCATGTCCTTCTCCAGGGGATCTTCTTGGCCCAGGGATCAAACCCCTGTGTCTCCTGCATTGCAGACGGATTCTTTACCACTGAGCTACCTGGGGAACCCCATAAATAACCCTTGGAAGGCTTTATATGGGAGATAAGATTTTAGTTTTAACAAGTTGGTAACTGGAAAGGTAGGGCTGAGAGTGATTCCTTAGTTGGAGCAGGATGATAGTGAAAGGAAGATGGAGACAATCTGTAACTATATGTCAGCCAGCATCTCTCTCTAAGTGCTGCTATCATAACAACTCCTATCCACCTTTTCTTCTCCCTTTGGAATTTTTTAGTGATGATTTATTAACTTAATCTCTATATTTTTTTCATGGTTCCATTACTATAACTGCTTTTTCCTCCAGGCCTTCTTTGCTGTCAAAACTTTCCATAGTTCTTATAAGTTTTACTTTTGATGTTAAGTCTTGCCAAGACTTACGTTCAAATCTCTGCCTTACAAAATTTAAATATGTATTTTTCTCTTTCCAAGATACTTAAATTTTTAAAAATTTCATATTTATTTTAATATACCCCTAGGTCTTAAGTCTGGAGAAGGCAATGGCACCCCACTCCAGTACTCTTGCCTGGAAAATCCCATGGATGGAGGAGCCTGGTAGGCTGCAGTCCATGGGGTCGCTAAGAGTCGGACACGACTGAGCGACTTCACTTTCACTTTTCACTGTCATGCATTGGAGAAGGAAATGGCAACCCACTCCAGTGTCCTTGCCTGGAGAATCCCAGGGACAGGGGAGCCTGGTGGGCTGCCGTCTCTGGGGTCACATAGAGTCAGACACAACTGAAGTGACTTAGCAGCAGCAGGTCTTAAGTCATACTGGTATTGGACAGATTGGTCAAATTATATCATAGGAAAACTCTATCCAGGATATAATGAATTGTTGATGATAAAGGTTGATCCTCTTCTACCTGTGTTAAATAAAAGTGTTGGGAAGAAACTAGCAGTCAGGTTACTTTTGAAAGAGGTCTCTGCTGCTATGATATATTCAGTTCTGTTGTTTTGCATTGCTCCTCAAGACCTACCCTTTAAATCTATAGATGAACCATAAAGGATTCTCTGTATACTCCTTGTAATAATCACTTAAAAGGGGTATAGTACTTAAGTTTATATAGGAAAAGTTGTATGCACATCAGGATTTAAAAAAAAATTAGAGCCCGTTTTAATATTGTACCATGTAATCTAGCCAGATAGAACTCTGCTTTGTTTTTAAACCAGAATTCTATATGAGGCAGCAGTATATTTCATAATTTTTAATCCCTTCTATATAATAACTGCTATATAGTTGTCATATAGGGCTCATCTAATCTAGGTATGCTATTCTAGGTATTCTTGTAGAATAAGACATAAAAGGGGTCCTTAGAGTCTGTGCTTCATCATAAAGTGATCTCAGATATCAGAATAATATTCTCCTCTCTCTTACACGCCAAATCCAGTCCATCCACAGAGGCTGTTGGTTCACCTTGAAATGATATCCTCAGTCTTTTCACCACCTCCCCCAGTCTCACTGTAGTGAGGCTATCTCATCTAAATTATTGCAACAGCTTCTTTACAGATCAACCTTCTTCTGCCCTACACTATCTCTGTTCCATAGCAACCAGAGTAATTCATTCAAAATAATAGTAAGATTATTCCCTTTCTCTGCTCAAAACTTGCCAATGGCTTTTGTTTGCACAAAGAATTAAATTCACAAATTTAAAAATAAAATTTTCCTATTACAACCCCGAGGCCCCTTCATCTCACACCTGGTTGCCTCCCTGATCCCTTTTCTTACAATCCCCTCTTGCTTACTCTCCTCCAGCCCTGCCAGCTCCCTGGCTGCTCCCAGGACACACGATTTCTATTCTACCAGCTGGACCTTTCTGCCTGAAATGCCGTTTTCCCAGACAACTGCATGGCTTTTTCTCTCAATCCCTTTAGATTTCTGCTTCCATGTCACTTTGTCATAGAGGTCTTATCTGACCACTCTGTCTCAGGCAGCGCTCCTGTCCTCTCTGTCCCCATAGTCTCTCTCTGTAGAAAGTATACGCTCGGGGCTTCCCTGATGGTCCAGTGGTCGAGACTCCACACTTCCACTGCAGGGGGTCAGGTTTGATCCCTGGTCGGGGAACTAAGATTTGGCATGCCACACAGGTCAGCCAAAAAATTGAAAAATAAAATAAAAGGTATTAAAAATGAAAAAAAAAACTATGCACCTGACCACAGTCTGGACATATCTGCTGATTGTCTTTCTCTCCCACAGTCAAATATAAATTCTATGAGAGCAGGGAGTGCACCTGTTTTTTGTTCATTGCTTGGTCCCAAGACATATAATGGTGTCTAGCCTATGGTTAAGTACCTAGTAAATATATGGTGGATGAATAAACAACAACAAGATTAACCAAGAATGATCTTCAGTTCAGTTCAGTTCAGTCACTCAGCCGTGTCTGGCTCTTTGCGACCCCATGAATCGCAGCATGCCAGGCCTCCCTGTCCATCACCAACTCCCGGAGTTCACTCAGACTCACGTCCATCGAGTCAGTGATGCCATCCGGCCATCTCATCCTCGGTCATCCCCTTCTCCTCCTGCCCCCAATCCCTCCCAGCATCAAAGTCTTTTCCATTGAGTCAACTCTTCGCATGAGGTGGCCAAAGTACTGGAGTTTCAGCTTTAGCATCATTTCTTCCAAAGAAATCCCAGGGCTGATCTTCAGAATGGACTGGTTGGATCTTCTTGCAGTCCAAGGGACTCTCAAGAGTCTTCTTCAACACCACAGTTCAAACGCATCAATTCTTCGGCACTCAGCTTTCTTCACAGTTCAACTCTCACATCCATACATGAGCACAGAAAAAACCATAGCCTTGACTAGACGGGCTTTAGTCGAATGATCCTATGACCTCCCTAAGGCTCTGTAGTGACTGACTTGTTCAGTCACCAGGTCATGTCCGTCTCTCTCAGACCCCATGAACTTCAGCGCACCAGGCTTCCCTGTCCTTCACTATTTCCCAGAGTTTACTCAAACTCATGTCCACTGAGTCAGTGATACCATCCACCATCTTATACTCTGTTGCCCCCTTCTGCTCTTGCCCTCAGTCATCCCCAGCATCAAGGTCTTTTCCAGTGTATTGGCTCTTTGTATCAGGTGGCCAAACTATTGGAGCTTCAGTTTCAGCATTGGTCCTTCCAATGAATATTCAGGGTTGATATCCTTTAGAGTTGACTGGTTTGATCTCCTTGCAGTCCAAGGGACTCTCAAGAGTCTTCTCCAGCCCCACAGTTCGAAAGCATCAATTCCTTGGCACTCAGTCTTTTTTATGGTCCAACTCTCAAATTCATACATGACTGCTGGAAAAACCATAGCTTTGACTATATGGACTAACAGCTTGAATTTACTATGAACAAAGGACCAGAGTGTGTCCTCATGTCACTGATTCCTTCTCACTTTCAGGGCCATGTTATTGAATCCCAGTCCTTGCTCATATTTTTGTACTAAGTAGTCTTTACTTTGGTGCTAAGGATCACTGACATTCTGTTGAATCTTGTTTCCTCTCTAATGTAAGCTTATTTTATTTTGTCATTGTTAGAATGTAGTAATCTCCTCTGGTGGCATTGTTATCTCTGTTTGGAAGATAACATTTTTTTTTTCTTTTCTGCATGTTGTGATAAGTTTTTTTCTTTTTAAGAATAGTATTTGTTTTGAGTTTTTTCAGAGGCTTTACAAAATACATGATATTTTAAAAAATTTGAAAAACCTAAAAACATGTTCAAAAATATTAACTATTATCCTTGTGCTTTAGTACCTACCTAGGATTTTCAGCCAGTCCTGGGCATATGGAAGGATTTCATTTGCCTGCCCTCTTTGAAGTTGATTTTGGGCATGTGATTTGCTTTCCCAGTGAACTGTAAGTGGTAGGAACAGGTGTCAGTTCCAGGTAGAAGTTTTCAGAGCTGTGCTCAATTCACCCCAGTCCTCTTTGTGGTCCCAGTGATCAGGGAAGGGCAAAGCTGCTATCAGTTTGTGTCCCTGATTGACTCCAAGAGCAGAGCGTCCCTGACTATGTAAATAAATAGATGTGAATAAACTTCTCTTGGGTAAAGCCACTAAGATCATGGGATTATTTGTTACCACAGTGTAATGCAGTTTGTGCTGATTGATATAATTGAATATAAAAGAAAAATATGGACATTAAAAAATTGGAAAACACAGAATTATATAAAAATGAATATATGTCAACTGGTGTTAATATCTTAGTATATGTCCCTTAGAATTTTATGAACTTTTGCATGTTTTTGTTTGCATAACTTTGAAAAATAGGGGCTGTGTTTGAAATAGTCTTCTCTGACCTGTTTTTTTTTCCCACTCACTAATAATAAAGCATATTCTTTGTTATTAAATTTTCTTTTATGAGTAGACTTAAAGAAATTTATTGAACTATGGTTGATTCACAACCTCGTGTTAGTTTCAGGTGTACAGAAAGTGATTCAATTATACGTATATGCATATTCCTTCCTTGTTAGATTCTTTTCCCATATAGGTTGTCGCAGAATGTTGAGTCGAGGCCCCTGCGCTATACAGTAGGTCCTTGTTGGTCACTTACACATGCAGCAGTGTATATGTGTTCATCCCAAGTTCCTGATTTCTTCCTACCCTACCTGTTTCCCCTGGTAATCATATGAGTGGACTTTAATGGCTACGTAGTAGTGTATTATTCATTCTTCCTTGTGGATCCATTCACTTTGTGTGCTGTGCTTATGGGAAGATTTTTATGGCCATTCGATAGGTAAAGATATCTATGTCTAAAGATATTATTAAAAAGGAATCTCCCGTTTGTACTGCCCAATGATACTGCTTAACTAAACCTATTAAATGTTTCTCCAGGTGACAGTAGCCCAAAGATCACTATTGAATCATTTTCTGCTTAATATTAAATAGGTTATATAAAACAATTAAAAATACTCCATAATAGATCATTTCTGAAGGCAAGGAGTGTTTTGTTAATATTAATAAGCAGGCTAAATTCTTTATAAATAAGTTTTTAAAAAAGGTATTAGATTTTCTTACAGTGGGCCAGAATTGTTGTTACGAATATCCATGTATTACTTAAAGCTTCTGTAACTCAATGCTATTATTAACAATAAAAATAATGCTTTTCCATTTAAAGCTGAAAGTAATAAATGGAAAATGCCAAGTTGAATGTAAGAGTTACTTGTACTTTAGCTCTTGGAAATTCATTTTAAGAGCTTCAACAGAGCGAAGCCATACAAAATTTATTTATTGTATTTTTATTTTAAAGTTACTTTTTAAAAAAGAAATTCTGTATTTACCATTGCAAAAGGCTGATTTTTTGACATTTAAGATTTTGGCCTAGATTCAGTTTAAAGCTTTTATTTTCAGCATGCCATGCTGAATAAAACTTGCAACTAATTGTTTATATTTCAGATTTGTGCTAGTCATTTGTCTTTGACATGTGGGCTTCAAAATGTAGAATTCAGTTTTAAGAGCCTGGTTCCTTCAAATTCTTCTACTTTTGATTTGGAACAGGGAATTTGATGGGCAGTGGATAAAATTCCTTATATCTGAAATGGAGTTCCAGCCTCTTCTTATCTCACAAAGGACTTCTGAGTGTATACAGGTTTTGCTTAAATTGTTCCTTTGCTTTCATTTCTGTGGCTCCAGGTGCAGCGTGTCCTTATCACCAGCCTTCAAAGTGTCAAGCCGGGTTTTGAAAGGAGAATGGATCCTTTGCTTCCTTCTATACCACCTTTTTTGTTACATAATTGCCTTTGTGGAAAAGGGTGGTGCGCGCGTGTGTGTGTGTGTGTGTGTGTGTGTGTGTGTGTGTGTGTGTGTGTGTGTGTGTGTAGGGGGAGAAGATAGCAGAAAATTTTTAGATGAAGGTGGAGACTATGGTAGGAGATTGTGCTAACTGTGGCATAGAGTAATCTGACCAAATC
The DNA here is from genome assembly GCF_001704415.2 of Capra hircus. Classification (NCBI taxonomy): domain Eukaryota; kingdom Metazoa; phylum Chordata; class Mammalia; order Artiodactyla; family Bovidae; genus Capra; species Capra hircus. The sequence continues at coordinate 89,872,587 of NC_030808.1, forward strand.
CTCATAAAAATGTGGTCAGTATATTTGATTTGTCTAAAAAAGAAAAAAAGTTTTGAAATTCTGAGCAGTGACCTTTCTGTTTTTACTGTATACAGTGTTTCATTCATCACCATTCTGATACAGGATATGGACATTTCATTGTACTGTGTTTATGTTATTCTCATGCCTGAGATGTATAGTTTGTCAGTCTTATGTAAGTAGTAAGAAGAGTATTGTGAGAACAGTGAATTCCCTGGTGATTATCATTAGAAGACTGTGATTTGCTAACCGTTCTTGTCTCCAGCTTAAGATATATGCTCTCCTCCAAGACATGTGTGTATGTGAATTAGGCATGGATTCTAATAGAAGAAATAGTCCATCACCAAAGGGAAGGGAGGAATTCTGAAGTGAAAATATAGGTTTATATGTCTGTGACAATGCCTCTTCCTTCTCAGTGGTGTCGAAAAATCCCAGAATCTTTTAAAGAAACTTAGGAGTGACCGTGACACTCTAAAGGGGGGTAGTTTTTTTGGAATTACCTCTTAAGCAGTTCATTCTGATTCTAAACCTCCAATCTGGACTGACTGACCTGAAAGAACTCTGTCTGTGCTCTCTCTCTCTGCCAGACCCTAGCCTGTACTGAGGAGAGCCCTGTGTGCCTTCAGTTCTAGTTGGAATCATGGTTTCCCAGCGGGGAGCATGTCATCTTCTGGCATTGTGATTAATCATTAGTAGTAGCGGTGTTAGAGTGAGTTTATGATATAGCATCTTCTTTTCCTGGGAGACTGCTGAGAATTGAATCCTCTGCATACCCTGTCTGATCTAGGCTGCAGCCTGACTGTAAAAATCTGGATCTACCCAGGGCATTGCTGTGCATGTGAATGTACATTTGTGTTCCCTCAGGTCCTTTGAAGAGTAAACACTAAGATGGAATTAGACTTGCTAGAGGTTTTTTGGGTGAAATGCTTGTGAAGGTTGAAGGTGAAGGATCAGAAACAGGCAAGAAGTCTCAGACTGCAATGCATCTGCCGTCTGTGAAAAGAGAGAAGAAATGATTAAGTATGAGCCTCAGACCCCAGCACGGTTCTGAGGAAGTTTCAGCTTCTTTAATGGCAAGTCCTTGAGCTAAAAGTGCCTCTTAGAGGAATCCTATGTTCCCAGCAACTGCCTGGTTCACATACCTCTGTGTGCATTCATTGCCTGAGAGCAGCTGCGGGAGGTACAGGGTGGATCTGCAGTGGCTCTGACGATGTGGCAGATAGGGGCTGTAAATCATGTACATGCTCATGCTCTGCAGCAGGTTCTCCTGAAGGGAGAGAAGTACCTCTATGACCCAACAACACGGAGACAGAAACTGTGGAGAGCCCCCGGTAGAGCCTAGGATTAAGGAAGCAGTTCCATGTGGGGCCGCTGTGATGAGCCGAACATCTGGCTCCATCATCTGTTGTTAACAAGTAGCTATACCTCTTGGGTAGCATGGCTCTTCTCATCAAGAAAATAATGGTCACAGAGCAGGCTGTATTGATGAAATGAATTCAAGCTCCTAGTAGGCAATGTTGGTTGCCATGTCATTCTTCTCTTACTCCTCTCCTCTCTTCAAACCCTCTCTACATCTTTCTTGTCTGTCTGCCTTCCTGTTAGCTGTCCCCTCCCTTCTTCCCTCTCTCTCTCTCCCTTCTTCCCTCTTTCCTTTCTTTCCATGGTGAAAGATTGATTTACGCCAATTAGTTGAACACAGGAGAAACTCACCAGAGTCACAAAACATATTTTGTAGTCTTCTGGCAAATGTGTGATCAGGAGCTAGCTGATCGAGTTCACATTTTCTTTACCACTAAATATCATCAAAAAGTTGTTTCATATTTCTGCTGCTATATATGTGTGTGTGTGTGTGTGTGTACAAGTTACTCAGTTGTGTCTGACTCTTTGTGACCCCTGTAGCCCACCAGGCTCCTCTGTCCATGGGATTTTCCTGGCAATAATACTGGAGGGGGTTGCCATTTCCTCCTCCAGGGGATCTTCCTGACCCAGGGATTGAACGTATGTGTGTGTGTGTATGTATGTATATATTCAGTTCAGTTCAGTCACTCAGTTGTGTCCAGCTCTTTGCAACCCCATGGAACACAGCACGCCAGGCCTCCCTGTCCATCACTAACTCCCAGAGTTTACCCAAACTCATGTCCATTGAGTGGGTGATGCCTTCCAACCATCTCATCCTCTGTCATCCCCTTCTTCTGCTTTCAATCCTTCCCAGCATCAGGGTCTTTTCAAGTGAGTCAGCTCTTTGCATCAGGTGGACAAAGTATTGGAGTTTCAGCTTGAGTATCAGTCCTTCCAATGAACACTCAGGACTGATCTCCTTTAGGATCAACTAGCTGGCTCTCCTTGCAGTCCTTGCAAGGGACTCGCAAGAGTCTTCTTCAACACCATAGTTCAAAATCATCAGTTCTTTGGTGCTCAGCTTTCTTTACAGTCCAACACTCACATCCATACATGACTACTAGAAAAACCATAGCCTTTGTTGGCAAAGTAATGTCTCTGCTTTTTAATATGCTGTCTAGGTTGGTCATAACTTTCCTTCCAAGGAGTAAGCATCTTTTAATTTCATGGCTGCAGTCACCATCTACAGTGATTTTGGAGTCCCAAAAAGTAATGTCAGCCACTGTTTCCCCATTTATTTGCCATGAAGTGATGGGACCAGATGTCATGGTCTTAGTTTTCTGAATGTTGAGCTTCAAGCCAACCTTTTCAGTCTCCTCTTTCACTTTCATCAAGAGGCTCTTTAGTTCACTTTCTGCCATAAGGGTGGTGTCATGTGCATTATCTAAGGTTATTGATATTTCTCTTGGTGATCTTGATTCCAGCTTGTGCCTCATCCAGCCCAGCATTTCTCATGATGTACTCTACATATAAATTAAATAAACAGGGTGACAATATACAGCCTTGATGTATTCCTTTCCCTGTTTGGAATTAGTCTTTTGTTCCATGTCCAGTTCTGACTGTTGCTTCCTGACCTGCATATAGGTTTCTCAAGAGGCAGGTCAGGTGGTCTGGTATTCCCATCTCTTTCAGAATTTTCCACAGTTTGTTGTGATCCCCAGAGTCAAAGGCTTTGGCATGCTCAATAAAGAAAATAGAAACATCCAGAAATAGATGTTTTTCTGGAACTTTCTTGCTTTTTTGATGATCCAGTGGATGTTGGCAATTTGGTCATGATCCCTGTCTCCTGTATAATGTCATGAACTTCTGTCCATAGTTCATCAGGCACTCTGTCTATCAGATCTAGTCCGTTAAATCTGTTTTTCACTTCTACTGTATAATCGTAAGGGATTTGATTTAGGTCATACCTGAATGGCTTAGTGGTTTTCCCTACTTTCTTCAATTTAAGTCTGAATTTGGCAGTAAGGAGTTCATGATCTGAGCCACAGTCAGCTCCTGGTCTTGTTTTTGCTGACTTTATAGAGCTTCTCCATCTTAATCATATGTTTATCATAGACTTACTTATTATATTTTAAAAAAGTATTTATAAAACATATTTTCCCACATCTATACTTTAAAAAAATTATAAGCTCAAAGAAAATACCCAATGACTTGCTAGATATTAGTCCTACCTTTTACACTTTAGCAAATACATTTTTGAAGGTGATGATAGTTAGATGGTATTTTATTCCAGATTTCAACAATTTCATTGACATAGAACATTTTGAGTTATTTAAAATGGGTGCCATTAACTGAATTTAAAATTCTGTTTCCTATTATTTTCTCATAGACTAGGTGTTTAAATGTGAATCATTTAAACATCACTGTTTTCTTTTTCTTTTTTGCATCAGATTCAACCTTCTGATTCTGAATTTTAGGACCACCTACAGATCCACCCCTGCTGTCATTTAAAGCATCTTTTCTACCAACTTCATTTGTACTCATCAAGCAGATCATTTTAGCAATTGGTGCCTATTTACACGGAATTATATATTCCATTACTTCCAAAATTCTGACACCCATCTGCAAATGAGAGATTTCTTCTTCCACCCTGTTTTTGGATCCTATTTAATGCCCATGTTATACAAAGTACTAACTTTTAAGGTCTGGCGTGGGTGAAAAAACTGCTTTCCTTTCATCTATTCTCAGAATTGTTTTTCACCCAGCTTGTCCTATTCACTGACAAGAAAAAGCCATAAAAGAAGAAATAAAATTTCTATTAACATGCATCTAGATTGTAAAAGTTTGATATTAAAAGAGAATGAATAAACTACTCTGGCATACATACTAAGGAAGATGAAAAATTTATAATTTCTGCTTCGCATCTGGAAAGAAATTTAAAGCATTTTTTCTACCTAATTATTTAATATGACCCTTACCACTCTTTATAGTTTGTGCATATATACCTATATATGTATTAATATTTATCATAACCAAAATCTGGTGGTGCAGAAAGGAAATAGAGTCACAAGACACGTCTTTTCTTTGTTCTTGATGCCGATTTAGTCTTGGTTAGATATACCCTTGCAGCAAGGTAGACTCTTGGGACCCTTTCTAGGTTAGCAGGTATGGAGCTAGCTTAATACCCACAGATGGTTCACATGATATTATGAAGGGTCCAGAAAGCCTAGACAATGAACAAAGTATAACAAACATAATCCTCAACGTGTTGTCAGAAAAATGAAGGTCCAAATCTGGACCTACTTACAAGTTAGATGTTAGGAAACTAGCCACCTGGTTTCTTGAAGCTTTAGTTCTTCATTGATGAAACGGTTACAGCTTCCCGTGCCCCACCTTTTTGGAAAGGAAGAAGTGTCAGTCTATGATCTATGGATCACTGATCAATCAGTGAAGCAATCACTTAATCAACAAATTAACCATCCCACAGATGTCAGTGAGGGATCTCTTGTGTGTCATTTATAAACCAGGAATAACAAGTTTCTCCTCTGTTTCTCTTAATGGAACAGTGAGGACTTCTTATGTGTGAAATAATATTTATACTTTAAAGCCTAAATAAGTGGCATATGTTGTTGTGATTATAATGAAGACACATCTTTTTCCTCATTCATCCTGATTCTGTTGGGTTGGCCGAAAAGGTTGTTTGGATTTTTCCATATGATCTTATGGAAAAACCCAAATGATCCTTTTGGCCAACCCAATACATTTAAAGCCTCTCTAACTTTGTGTTAAGCAGCTGGGATCATCAGGCTATGGGTGCTCACACTCTGCAGCTTGACACCTCACTCTGTTTGCATGGTATTTGCCGGCCTTGGCTCCTAACCTCTGCCTGGCCTTCATGTTTCTGAACACACAAGGGTGTCTCAGGACGCCTAATGCTATTGGCAGCATTCCAATTAGCTCGGCTCCTCACTTGCCGTGTAAACTCAACTCATCCCTTAGATCCATCTGTCTTTCAGGCACTTAAGGCACAACTCAGCCCAGCCCTTCACCCCTCTCGGATTCTGCCTTGGCTCCAGTCTCGGTTCCCAGAATCAGAACAATTCCCCCAATATTTTCCTGACTACAGTTCCCTCAGTACTCTGTGTCCCCTTTAAAATGCAGCATTGTCTGAAAGGAGGGACTCAGGAAATGATCATCAAATTTCAGCACTAGAGCTATTGACCAAATCATGCCAGATTATTCAGCCAGCATCTTGAAGGAGAGTGAGGAAAGAGGGCAGGCAGAAAATGAGTTTTGGGAGGGTGGCGAGAAGAGGTGGTGGGGGAAGGTCTGTCAGAAAATCATCTGTCCTAGGGCAGATGTGAGCAGGGACCCATGGGGGGATGATGCAATGAGAGGGAAGAAGGAAAATGGAAAGGAGATGGAGAGCAACAGAGAAATGGAAGCGTGGAAGGGCTGTGGGGCAGCCTACAGTCAAAGAGCTCCTTCAGCACTCTACTCCTGCCTCTGGTAACCTGCATCTCACTGGGTGGGGATTAGCCAGGCATGGCTTCACATTCACTATAGAATGATGAGTTCCTTGAGGTCAGGCGCATGGCTCAGTCAGCTTTATTCTCAGTACCTGGTAGAGTCCCTGGCAGCATTTTAGATTCTCAGTGCTGCACGAGGAGAAAAGCATTACTGTTGCTATGACCAGTTCTACCTCAGAGCCCTAATCTTCCCCAGAGAAAGCTCCTCACGGAGACTGAGTTCTTCTTTCATGGTAAGCTATTTCACCTTTGATACTTGGTTTAGGATTTTAGTTGTACAAGAAATCAAGTTTCCGCCTGATGATCTGAGGGAGAGTAGTGAGATAAGACCATCAAGAGAGACTGGGGCCTTGCTAGGGAGAATATTAAACTTGCAACTAGTTTACAGGGAATGAGGATTTGCACAAGAGGATTTACACAAGGAAGTGACAATAGAGGAGTGTAATTTAGAAACAACAGTGTGTCAGTGGTTCAGAGGCTGAAGTGGAGTCATGCCAGCTGGTCTGAATTAGGGCAGAAAAAGTGAAGAAAATAAAAGAAATTGGGGAATGTCAAGAAATGTAATGGGCTTTATATATAGAATTGAAAGCTTTACATATAGAATTTAAAGGAGAAACAAGGGAAAGACATATTCAAAATGTCATGGGGGACTGGCGATATTAGCAGCAATAGAGAAATCAGTAGTATGGATGTTTAGGGGAGGAGGTTTTGTCAGCTAGGGGAAAAAAAGGACAAAAAAGGTGGCTGTGGATTAGACATCCTGGGTTTGAATTCTTGCTTTGACCTTGGTCAAGTTACCTTTCAGGTTCTAAGCTTCTACAATTCTTAGAAAAATTATGGGTTTTGGACCAGAGGTGCTTCACAGTCCCTTCTAGCTCATCACTTTTTCTCTCCCAAGACATGGGAGATCAGGCCCATTTCTTCAGCTGCTCTGTGTTTTGGGTACTGGAAGGAAGCAGAGAGGATAAATATGAGATGACTTCTGGGTTGAGGATAAGGCTCTGGCAATTGATGGCTTTTTCCAGTCACAGCAGCAGGGGGGTGTAAAGCCTTGATGTGTGGGCTGCCTACTGTGAGAATCAGTCTCATGATGATCCCATGCCTTGAGACGTATTCTTTTTCAGTTGACTTATTGACCTGTGTGTTTTGCTTGATTCTGACATTGATCCCCTGTGTGACATGTAATGATGGGGATTCCTGTCCTACTTGGCAACCTTGGGAGGATACAGAGCCTCTGAAGGAGAAATGGATGTGAGGAGCCTGTCAGGATGTTGACAATACAGGGAGTGTATCCAGACCTCAAAATAGGGAGAATCATGGCAGCTAATGAAAGTGAGAATATGGTGTGAAAAGAAAATAGATGGGAGGACAAGGATGAACATAGATGAATGGTAGGGCAGTTTCTTTCTAGGGGCCCTCTGGGAAGAGAAGATGGGAGGCAGAGTGAATTGACTGGAGGGTGGGAGCAGGATTGATTAGGAGGCAGGACAGCAACTTTGCCAGGCAGAAAGGATGGTTAATTTACGGAGAGATACTAGGAAGAGGCAGATGGTGCTGGTAGGGTTGTAGAGATACTGCATCAGGACCTCAGCGCTAGAGACTGGGGCACTATCTGGAGTGAGGGTCAGAGTGGGGCAATAACTAGAATTCCATCAGTTCCAATCCGGTGCTGACATTAACCTAATTTTCTAGAAAAGTTGTATCTTCCTGTTTCTTGACATGGTGCCAGCAAGTGGGAAAACGGAAGCTTTCCTCTTACCTTCTCTTGGGAAGTGAGTTTTACTGTAATTGCTTTCTATTTTCATCATTGAGGCAAATACCTGGTGCCTCTAACTTCCTGTCAGTGCCCCAGGCTTTCATGTGGGCAACTTCTTTTAATTCAAATCAATAGGAGAATAAGCCCTGAGGAGTGCGTAGTTAAGGTTTTGAACTGATTGCATCCCCAAATCAAGCAAAGGGCTTCCAGATGCTGCAGTGTGCTGCGTAAGTTCAATAAAAATTGCCATGCACATTAGCATCACTGCCTATTGTTATGGGCACAGGCAAATTCCATCTTTCATTGCCCATTTTGCTTCAGTTCTTTGACTTAATGATCCCCATCCCAGAGAGAAACTCTATTAACATTTGCAGATGTCAGTGTAAATGTAGGAGGAAAATGCTTTAGGACAAGAAACAATCAGGCAAAACCCTGGACATTTTGCTGCTTGTAAAAAAAAAAATAGTTTCCATTGAATGGGTATAAAGTCCTAGAAAAGTACCAATTAAAGCTTTAGTTACTCATTATATTTTATTCATTCATTCATTCATTCTCTACCTCATTCTGCCAAGAATTTGAGGAGACATATAACAAATGCTGATGTGATGAATAATAAAAAGTAGAAGGGAGAAAGAGGAAATTAGGAGCAGAGAAAATAGAATAATGTAATTATGACAACAATAGTAAGGCTTCTGAATTGTCTCTGAGCCTCCTAGTAGCCAGAAACAAATGAGGTATATAATCACTGATAGAGCTCTCGTTATTGAAAAGCTGTAAGAATTTTAGTATCTTAAGAAAAACAAAAGTTTTCCTATCACTGTATTAATTAAAGAAAAAAACCTCATATGGAACTTTAAAATGGTCATAGAGTAATGTAGCATGTGATAGCCTTTATATATTGATTATAGTTACAAATATCATATGTATGCTTCTGGCAATAACCTTTGATAGGATCCAAGAGAATACTAATAATTGTAATGTGGCATAAAAGCAATACTCAAGGGACTCAGTTTTGTGGGAATGAATGCCAGACTTTTAGAAGTCCAACTTTATTCAGGCACATCAACTTTGAGGAATGTACATGACCCTAAAAAATGAATACTAGTATGGGATACTCTGGTTCTGGGCAGGATGGAGAAAGCACATGCTACTCTGTTTCTCCCAGTGAAATGCAGCTATAAAACATGCGTGGGATTCATGGGGCAGGTATTTGGAAGCTGTAAAGAGTAAATAGCATTGAGGAAAATAAGAACTGGGACAAAAAGCAAAATTCAAAAATACCACCTAATCGGCAGTATGTTTACCATGTGAAGAAGGCTGAGCACCGAAAAATTGATGCTTTTGAACTGTGGTGTTGGAGAAGACTCTTGAGAGTCCCTTGGACTGCAAGAAGATCCAACCAGTCCATTCTGAAGGAGATCAACTTGGAAGGAATGATGCTAAAGCTGAAACTCCAGTACTTTGGCCACCTCATGCAAAGAGTTGACTTATTGGAAAAGACTGGTGCTGGGAGGGGTTGGGGGCAGGAGGAGAAGGGGACAACAGAGGATGAGATGGCTGGATGGCATTACCAACTTGATGGACGTGAATCTGAGTGAACTCCGGGAGTTGATGATGGACAGGGAGGCCTGGTGTGCTGCGATTCATGGGGTCGCAAAGAGTTGGACACAACTGAGTGACTGAACTGAACTGAACTGAGCTGAGCTTAAGGCAGCCAAAATCCTAGATGTGGGCATTACTCTGGGCAGAGAAAATTCTTGAGAAGCCCTCTAATTCTGGCTAAAGAAGTAATAAAGGGCTTTTCTAAAGCCAATAAAGAGCATGGGAACCTCTTTCTCTTATATATTTATATGTTTGTTAATTTATCTACCTTTTCTCTGTTTTATGCACCTTGGCCCTCAAGCAGTCCTGTGCTAGTGGCTTGGTAAAGCTAATAGAAACCTACAGGAGCCAGAATACTAAAGACAGTATCTTAGTTCAAGCTACTGTAACAAACTACTGTAGACTTAAACAGTATTTATATGTCAAAGTTCTGGAGGCTGGAAAGTCTAAGTTCAAGGTGTTGATAGATTTGGTGTCTGATGATGGCACATGGTTTGCACATGGCTGCCTTCTTATTGACTGAGAGAGAAAGAAACCTTGAGTTTCTTTCTTTTCTTCCACAGACACTCATCTGATCATGGGGCCTCCACCCTTATGACCTTGCATGCATGTTGTGTGTGCTAAGTTGCTTTACTCATGTTTGACTCTCTGTGACCCTGGACTGTAGCCCACCATGCTCCTCTGTCCATGGGGATTCTCTAGGCAAGAATACTGGGGTGAGTTGTCATGCCCTGCTCCAGGATTTCTTCCCAACTCAAAGGTGGTTCATGACCTTACCTAAATTAAATTACCTCCCAAACACCCTACCTCCTAATAGTATCACATTAAGGGTTAGAGTTTCAACATAGGAGTTTTGGTTGAGGAGATTCAAACATTCAGTCTTGAAAGGAAGAATATTTGCCAATGAGATGACTGACAAGGGATTACTCTTCAAAATATACAAATAGCTCATGCAGCTCATTATCAAAAACAGCCCAATCAAAAGATGGGCAGAAGACCTAAATAGACATTTCTCCAAAGAAGACATGCTGATGGCCGGCAAACACTTGAAAAGATGCCCAACATCACTAATTATCAGAGAAATGAAAATCAAAACTGCGATGAAGTACTGCCTCACAAAGCTACACTGAAGTACCACAAGGTACAAGTACTACCTTGTCCCTCAGAGTACAAGGCCAGTCAGAATGGCCATCATCACAGAATCTACAAACAATAGATTCTGGAGTGGGTGTGGACAAAACGGAACCCTCTTGTGCTGTTTGTGGGAATGTAAATTGATATAGCCACTATGGAGAAGAGGATGGAAGTTCCTTAAAAAACTAACAATAGAGCTGCCATGTGATCTAGCAGTCCTACTCCTGGGCATTTACCTGGAGAAAACCATAATTCAAAAAGGTCCATGCACCCCAGTATTCACTGCTGCACTTTTTACAATAGCGAGGACATGAAAGCAACCTGAATGAATGTTCATCAACAGAGGAATGAATAAAGAGGATGTGGTGCTTATACACAATGGAATATTATTCAGCTATAAAAAAGAATGAAATTTGCCATGTGTAGAAACATGGATGGACCTACAGACTGCCATGCAAAATGAAGTAAGTCAGAAAGAGAAAAACAAATATCATATAATATTGCTTATATGTGGAATCTAGAAAAATTGTACAGATGAACTTATTTGCAAAGCAGAAACAGAGACACAGACTTAGAGTAAAAATGTATGGATACCAAGGGGGAAGGTGGGCTAGGGTGAATTGGGAGATTGGGGTTGACATATATGCACTACCATGTGTAAAACAGATAACTAATGAGAACCTACAGTATATCCTACAGAACCTACTCGGTGCTTTGTGGTGACTAAATGGGAAGGAAATCCAAAAAGAGGGAATATGTGTATTTGTATAACTGATTCACTTTTCTGTACAACATTGTAAAGCGGCTATACTCCAATAAAAATAAAAAGGTAAAAAGAAAAAAATTATTTAATAGCCTATCACATAAACAGTAAAACTAAATACCTGTTATCACATCACTGTTTAAATTCAACCATGGCATATTCAGTATTGAAAAGCATAAACCCCCTGAAGATATTCAGGGTGATTTATGGGTAAAATTATGACATGAAAAATGTTATTGTTAAAAAAGAATAAGTTGTTGAAGAAAAAATATAAAAGATGTTCATCATCATTAGCCATCAGGGAAATGGAAGTTAAAACTACATGATATCATTACACAACCTGTTAGAATGGCTAAAATAAAAATATCAAAGCTGCTGAGGATACAGAGAGACTGGAAATCCCATACATTACTGGCAGATATATGCAGTAATGCAAAATGCAAAATAATACAGACAATATGGAAAACAATTGGTAGGGTTTTTTTTTAATGTAAAAGTATATATACCATATGACTCAGTAATGCCACTCCTGCTTAGCTTTTGATAATTCATCTTCATACAAGAACCTGGATATCAAAGTTCATATTTTCTTTGCTCATGATCTCAAAAAAAGAGGAGCAACCTAAGGCGATAAGTGAATAGATCAACAAACTGAGGTCCAGCTCTTCAATGTGTGTGCGTGGTAAGTTGCTTCAGTCCTGTCCAACTCTGTGCAACCCTATGGACTGTAGCCTGCCAGGCTCCTCTGTCTGTGGGATTCTCCAGGCAAGAATGCTGGAGTGGGTTGCCAAGCCCAACTATTTTGTATTAAAAGGGACTAGATTATTAACATGGAACAACTTGGCATTTTTCTGAGGGAAAGAAGTCAGTCACAAAGGTTATATACTATATGATTCCCTTAGGGTGGTGACCTCAAAAAGACAAAGCTGTAGTGGTGAGAAAAGATCCATGGTTGCTGGGAGTTAAAGGTCAGGGAGAGTGGGATTACAAAATTATATCACAAGGGAGTCATTTAAGGTGATGGAACAGTTGCGTCTTGGTTATGGTGATGGTTGAAGAAATTTATACATGTGTTAACTTTATAGAACTGTACACAAAAGTCAATTTTAGTGTATGTTAATTAAATAAAATTTAAAGGAGTGTAAAAATAATTTTTGTGTCCCCCTTACTAGTGTGGATTTACATTTCTTTGATTAAATATGTAACAGTCTAAGATAGTTGTGTTTTGTACTTACAGCTCCTATGGAACTGAAAAGCAAAAATATACTTGTAAAATAAATACAAATTCCAAAACTGATAAAGTTCAAAGCACCATTAATTTAATATGACAGAAAATATTTGGCTGAAACTTACTCTTCTCTCCTAATACGAATCTTACCTGGCCATCCAAGCACAGGTTCTTTTGAGTTCAGCATGTTTATATTATTTAACGATTCAGTTATTTTGCATTTCTATTCTAAGCAGAGCCAATCCTTTGTTTATATGGTGAATGGTGAAGTCTTTTGACTTTCACTTTGCAAACCGCATCATTGTGTTGTTTCATATTTGCCTACGGCAATTAAAGTAGCCTTACTTCACATTGATGTGATTGTCAACATAAATGCAGCTGTAGATAGTGAAATCACAAGGCAGAAAAAGCTCATTGTTGAAGGATGACCCTCAGATAATCCAGAATGTACGTTTGTGTCTGTGTATGGGAGTGTGTGTTTATATATAAAAGTTGTTGAGAAAACTGAAAATGTTAGATTACAATGTTTTGTGTAGAAGTTATGATCTAATAATATATTGATATTCAGATATATGGAGAAACACTCAAGCCTTTGAGGGTTTAGGTAAAGAAGGGTGATAGTCACTTTCTACATTTCTGAGTTTTAAAGCAATAATTATCCATGCGATATTTACAAGACTATGACCTAGACGCTATTTGAAGTTGAGGCATTTTCCTCTGGGGTGTCTCTATGGCGTTTTCAGTCTGCTTCTCTTGGTCTCTCCTGCAGTCATTGTTAATACCTCCATGCCATCCTGGTGCTTGCTGTTCCAAGCTCAATGACTCCCTGGTTAGGAGGGTAAGAGAAGGGGACAACAGAGGATGAGATGGTTAGAGAGCATCACCAACTCACTGGACATGAGTCTGAACAAACTGTGGGAGACAGTGAAGGACAGGGAAGCCTAGCATGCTGCAGTCTATGGGGTGGCAGAATTGGATACGACTGAGCGACTGAACAGCAACAACTGGCCCTTCTACAGAAACTGTTTTATCTTCATCCTTCTCTTTTTTTATTTTATTCTGGAAAGGTTTCTCTTTCCTGGAATTTTTATGAATGGAATCATAGTTTCGTCTTTTGTGGCTACTTCTTCTGCTCCACATAATGTTTTTGAAATGCATTGTTTTTTTTTTTTTTTTTTTTTTTGCATGTATTGGTAATTTCTGACTTTTGTAGCTGAATAGTATGCTACTTAATAACTATGCCATAGTTTGTTTGCCTGATCAACTTTGGGTTGTTTCTAGGTTTTGACTATTATGGCTAAAGCTGTTTTGAACATTTATGCGTATTTATTTGTGTAGACAGGTATTTTAGTTTTTTGAGTGAATACTTAGGAGTACATTTTCTGTGTTGTTTAGTAAGTTTATGTTTAGTTTTATAAGATATAGACGGACTGATTTCCAAAGTGCAATACTATTTTACTTTCTTTCCAGTGTTGTTCAAACACTCCAGTTGCCTCATATCCTTGCCAAAATTGGATATTGTTGGGCTTATCATTTTAGTCATCCTAAAATGAATATGTGTGTGTATTGGTATTTAATTTTAGCCTTATAGTACTTTTCCATTATAAGCAATGATTTATGAATTGTGTGTTCGATTCTGATGTTTTTTCAAATGGCAAGTTTATCTTGTGATTATTGAATTGTAAAAGATCTTTGGATAAAATTCATTGTCAGATATATGTATCATGTATGATTTTCCAAATCTATGGTTTACTTTTTCATTCTCTTAACAGCAACCTTTGAAGAACATAAATTTTTTTTATTTTCATGGAGGTCAGTTTATAAATGTTTTCTTTTATGGTTTGTGCTTTTTATGTTCTAGCTGAAAAATTGTTGCCTACTACAAATGCATGAGGATTTTTCTTCTCTTTTTCTTCCTTAGACTTTAAAGGTTTCAGCTTTTTAATCATTCTATTCAGGTGTATTTGTAGGATGCCCCTCTATTGGAATTTTATATTTTTTTCCACAATTAGGCTGGGATTGTGGATCTCTGGGAAGGAGATCACTGAGGTAAAACACATTTTCATCACATCATATCAAGGGTACATACATGCTACCAATAAGGTTTATCAGTATTGATGCTGCCCTTGCGCACCTCTTTTTTCCCTTTTTCCACATTGTACTCTTTGCAAGACAGTCACTAAGGATAGGCTGCACTTAAAGAGAGGAGTTACTCATTTCCTTCAGGTGGAGTGTCTACATTGTTTATTGGGATGTTTTTTCTGCATGGGAGATTTGTCTTCTCTCCATTGTTGATTTCTTAAATCACTTATTTATAATCAATATGGACTCATGAATACTTACTTTATATGTTGGTTTATAATTCAGAACTACTATATTTGTTTTGATGTTCAAATGTTCAAGCCTTGGTCATTGGGAACTCCTTTGACACACTCTCACTGTGTGTATGCGTGTGTCTGTGTATGTGTGCTTAAACACTTTATGCCAGTATAAGATACCATGAGCTCATCTTTTACAGTTGCCTCAGTCCTAAAATCGGCCCTGGTCATGTTTCATGGAAAGTGGTATTAGAAACAAAGATCTGGGTGCTAGATTTTCTTATTTCTATAGGAGTTTTATTTCTTTTAGATGACAGAAAAGCAAAAATAAAATTGTGTGTATACCAAGCACGTTATCACATGTGCCTATAAATGTTTCTTTAAGTACTAGCTATAACCATATAAAGTTAACCTTTGAGTTAATTTAATATCACATAACTCTAGCCTGTTCCCCTTGTGTGCTGATACCTACCCTCTCCAACAAAGGGAACAGTGTGGTTTTTCATATTTATCTTTATGGATCTTGAATGCACATATGAATTCTTGGCGCAGAGCAGATTGTTACTTGCTGTAAAGTAGATGATAATCACCCTTGTGGTTCTCCTGTGTTCCACTTCTCACCTCTGGAGCAACACTATGAGAACTGGACGGACAAACCTCCATGCACAATCTGTGTTTGTAGGTGAGGAAACCCCTTCAGAATGAATCTGGGTGCTTACATACATGCTGTCTCCCTCTCTTCCTAAAATGAAGCAGAAAAAAACCTTCGCTTCTCCAGAAGGACTTTGAGTTCTTTCCTTCTTCAGAATGTAAAGAATCTCTCTAAAGGAAAGTTAAGTATTGTTTCCAACTTTACAATCAAGGATGTCTCTCTGGTTCCAGACCTTGGCTTCTCTTTAAGCATAAAGGCATACCTCTGAGAGGTAGACCTCTCTGGAGTTTTCTGTAGCAGATCAATCATAAATTACCTTCCAGTGCTTGCTTTTAGCCCAAGTTTCAAGTTCAATAAAATTTGTTCAGACATTCCTAACTCTGCAGAAAAATATATATATTTTTATAGTCTCACTTACTGATGAGGAAAGTGAAAGTCAAGTATATGGGTGCTAAAGGTGGGATATAAACTGATATATCTGAGTCCAAAGCCCATGTCTTTTCAATAAGTAGCTTTGTTCCAGAAAAGACATGTTTCAAGAACACAGTTTAGTCCTTTGACCTTGCTCTGTTCATATTTGTTTCTTCGCCTGCCCACTTCATATTTCTTCATTAGTTGGCCCCTGCAGAGTTTTGTTTTCCAATATTTACTTGTAGTGATTTGCATTTTTAGTATTTTGGCCCATTTCTTAAAAGTAGTTTTAAATATACTTTGCTTTCTAGAACTCGACATGATATAGAATGTCTTTTAAAATCCTAGAGACTTTAGAAAAGATGAGATGATAGCAGAATGATGCTTTGATAAGCCAAACCATTATGTCTCTGGGAGTAGATTCCTGGTTTAATGTGAATAGATAGCTCATATTCAGTTTTAAGCATACCAGAATCTTTCCCTGTATCTTTCCTCCTTGGTACTCCAGTGCATTTTGTGCTTATTCTAACCTCATATTTTCTTATTCCTGTTTCCCTGAATGATTTGTACTAACACAGTAGTAATGCTCAAGGTCAGAGTGTGAGCTGTAAATAGTTATTCAGAAGAGTGTAAAAGCCCCGATGGTATTTTCAGTTAATGAGGTACAAGACAAACTCTATAATTGACATTTTTGCTGCATTCTCTTCAATCCTACTGCAATAGAGAGGGCTCAGGACAACTCTGCAATGTCATGAAGTTTTTCACATTGCTTTAGAGGATTCTGTGCATTTCAATTACAGACTTGTATTCAGAACCATTATTTAATTCCTGACAATTGCTTGGGTGTGACAATTCCTGGCTTAGCTGTTATCTATTTCCCTGTGCTTTTGAGGATGGGATGATAATGCAGACTCCTTTTACATAATATAAAAGGGCTCTGGACAGTTCTTATAAATGTTCACCTGCAAACTTAATTTGCTGCCGTTGTAGCATTCAAATGAAAGTCCAGGAGAAAATAGTTCACTAGTCCTGGTTTAGCTAGTGCCTGGAGTGCGTTTTGTCACAGGATATGAGTGTAGACCTATAACTGGAGGAGTTTCCTTTCCTGCAGGTGAGAATAGCTAACTGGCTATGGTGAAATGGCAGATCTTTTCAAGTAGTACAGCCAGGCTCCCTGTGGTGACATAGCCATCTGCTTAGCTGCAGTGGCCATGATGCCTGTAGTTAACACAGTTTTGCTGTTTGGTGCTCAGACGTTTAGAGAGCTGTGTGAAGCCTTTACTCAAAGCATCTGCAGTCATCATTGAACACTGCGTGAAGGTGTGTCTGCCTTTGCTGTTCTCTCCAGCAGCTGCCATGCTGATGGGCATTTGCCTGTCCCCATAGTTGGTAGACCAGCCCCAGCACTATTTTGACAGTAAGTGACTTCTTGGTTGTTATCTTAGTGTTCTGTCTTCATTCTCCTAAAAGTCTGACTATACTTCATGGGCAACTGACTGAATGCTGATTGTCAAAGAGAACTGTTAATTTCAGATACATTTCCATCAACTTACCCACTGCCACCTTGTTTGAAAATCTCACACTTGTTGATGGTGCATGAAACATATGACTTGAGATCATACTGAGAGGTAAAGTAAATGGTTCTTTTGAAATAAAATATTACAATATTAAACATATCGTTTGTATAGTATAGAAAAAGGGTTCCTTGGGTGACAAAACTCTATTGCTTCTCTCTTAAGCATAAACTCTCTACAAGTTAGCGTAAACTATCACTTACCTGTCTGAAAAAAACTACTTGAGTTTAGAAATGTTTTTTCCTGTTTACAAATCAACAATGACTCAATTTTAATTTATCCTAACAGTTTGGAAGAGCACCACCAGCATATCCTTTTCGTTAGGGAAAGGATAAAACTATCTTCCTTATTGTTCATGTTTTTGTTGGTTCATTCATTCAGTCGTCAATCTACAAGTTCTAAATGAAAATGCACTTGGCAGGAACTCTGCTTATCTTCCCCTACAGAGAAGATGAAAACATGGTCTTTGCATTTAAGCAAACCTCAATGTTTGTGGAATGAGTGAATGAATGAATAACTTTTTTCTTTCTGGTTATGGAGAGTTTGAATATTGGGGTAGGAGAAATGTTGGATATTCTTTTAGCATAAGCAGATCAGAGCTTCTACATAGGATAATAGCAAATTCTACATTATATTTCCATCTGAGTTTGTCCATTCACAGAATCAGAAATAATGATAATAACAGCAATAGTAAATGGTAGAAATGGTCTTACAAGACAGAGACCTGAATAGGTAAACACTTTTTTCAGAACTGCAAACTCTTATGCTTAGAAAGTTGAAGCTATCACTTACCTGTCCAGAAAAGCAAAGAATTACTCTTATTGTCTTTATGATTTTTATATTCTGATTTTGTTCTAGTATAAGTGCTGCTGCTAAGTCGCTTTAGTCGTGTGCAGCTCTTTGCGACCCTATGGACTGTAGCCCTCTGTCCATGGATTCTCTAGGCAAGAATACTGGAATGAGTTGCCATGCCCTTCTCCAGGGGATCTTCCTGACCAAGGGTTTGAACCCGAGTCTCCTGTGGCTCTGAGCCACAGGGAAAGCCCCTAGTATAAATAGGAGGAGCTAATGTTTTTCAGTTGTCCAAGGGGTTTATACATTTAGCAGGCAAGTTGACTGTGTACATTTCAATTCTCAAATATTTTTTGACAGTCTCTTATGGACAACACACTCTGCTGTGTTTTCTGAAGAATAAAAAATGGACAAGGGGATCAAATGAGGGGAATAAGAACGTGTGTGCAGATACCCATAATACAAGACAATGTGATAAATCCTTTGAGAGAAGGGAAAAACAATACCTGTTGTCATACGGTGGGCAGGAGATATATTTGGGAGCTTATTAGAGAAGGATTTAAGAAAGAAGAAATATTGGCCTTGAAACAGGCTTTTTTAGGGTTTATTCAGTTAGAAATAAAAGTGGAGGCGATTCAAGGCAGAGTAAACCTTAGCATCAACGGTCATTTGTTCCTTTATTGATCAAACATTTATCAAGCACTTACAGTGCGGGGCTGCAATCCACAGTAACTTGCAGTCTAGCTGAGAAGAAAGACACTTACCTAATAAGCCCGATGAGATGTGATAAATTTGGGGAAAGTAGTATGTACTGAATATAATGGGAACAGAGAGAAATAAGCAATATATTCTGACTAGGAGGGGAAGGAGGTTACATTTGACTGGGGCCTTGGGGAATAAGTAGGAATTTTATGGTAGAGGAGAGGGAGAATAGCATTTCAGAGAGAAGAAAGATCATATGCAAATTATTCAATCTGGGGTTTCTCATAATGTGATTCCTTGAAGCTCCTCTACCAAAGGAGCAAACTGGTTTGCTTATAATATCTACAGGTTCCTAGTCTATCCTCAGATCTACAATCCCTAATTATAATCTCTCTGAAAGGAACCCAGAATTTACCTTCTATGCATATTTCTGAGTTTGATAAAAGTTGAAAATTGCTGGTCCAAATGAAGTGCTGTAACTACACTGGGGAAAAAAAAGAAGAGTTTGTTATAACACAAACTTAAGGCGTGTATGAGATGGAATGGCAGAGAGGTGGGAGAGGAAAGATATGTTCGGCAACAGACTGTTTATTTGCAGTGTAGTAGGAGCTGTGAGAGAAAACTAGGAGAGTGGTTGGTGTGAAATCACAGAGAGAATTGAATAATGCATTAATTTTGTTCCTCTGGTAACTCGGAGCCATTGAAGTTTTTGAAGTAGGTGAGTGGGGTATGTAGGATGTCACACACACAAATACACAAAAGGTTTCCGAAGTTATCATCATGCCTTTCAAACAGTAGATAATTAATCAGTTCAGTTCAGTTCAGTCACTCAGTCCTGTCTGACTCTTTGCAACCCCATGGACCTCAGCACGCCAGACCTCCCTGTCCATCACCAGCTCCCGGAGTTTACTCAGACTCATGTCCATTGAGTCAGTGATGCCATCCAGCCATCTCATCCTCTGTTGTCCCCTTCTCCTCATGCCTTCAATCTTTCCTAGCATCAGAATCTTTTCAAATGAGTCATTTCTCTGCATCAGGTGGCCAAAGTATTGGAGTTTCTGCTTCAGCATCAGTCCTTCCATGAGCACCCAGGACTGATCTCCTTTAGGATGGACTGGTTGGATCTCTTTGCAGGCCAAGGGACTCTCAAGAGTCTTCTCCAACACCACAGTTCAAAAGCATCAATTCTTCAGCACTCAGCTTTCTTTATAGTCCAACTCTCACATCCATACATGACCACTGGAAAAACCATAGCCATGACTGGATGGATCTTTGTTGGCAAAGTAATGTCTCTGCTTTTTAATATGCTGTCTAGGTTGGTCATAACTTTTCTTCCAAGGAGTAAGTGTCTTGTAATTTCATGGCTGCAGTCACCATCTGCAGTGATTTTGGAGTCCCCCCCAAATAAATTATCTCACTTTTTCTACTGTTTTCCCATCTATTTGCCATGAAGTGGTGGGACCAGATGCCATGATCTTAATTTTTTTGAATGTTGAGCTTTAAGCCAACCTTTTCACTCTCCTCTTTTACTTTCATCAAGAGGCTTTTTAGTTCTTCTTTGCTTTCTGCCATAAGGGTGGTGTCATCTGCATATCTGAGGTTATTGATATTTCTCCCAGCAATCTTGATTCCAGCTTGTGCTTCATCCAGCCCAGCGTTTCTCATGATGTACTCTGCACATAAGTTAAATAAACGGGGTGACAATATACAGCCTTGACGTACTCCTTTTCCTATTTGGAACCAGTCTGTTGTTCCATGTCCAGTTCTAACAGTTGCTTCCTGACCTGCATACAGGTTTCTCAGGAGGCAGGTCAGGGGGTCTGGGATTCCCATCTCTCTCAGAACATTCCAGTTTATTGTAATCCACATAGTCAAAGGCTTGGCATAGTCAATAAAGCAGAAATAGATGTTTTTCTGGAGCTCTCTTGCTTTTTCCATGATCCAGTGGATGTTGGCAGTTTGATCTCTGGTCCCTTGGTGGCTGTGGCTGCTGGAGCAGCGGCTGTGCAGCGCTGGAATGGTGGCTGTGCTTCGCTGGAGCGGCAGTGAGGAGATACCTCACGTTCAAGGTCAGAGAAACCCCGGTAAGATGGTAGGCGCTGGAGCGGAGATAATTAATACATGGCTGTTAATCAGATTGCTTTTTTTCCTACAAAGATACATAGAAGATTTTAGAGAACTTTAAAAAATAAACCAAATTAAATGCCTTAAATTTTTCGGTTATTTTGGATATTGTCAATAAACATATCGTAGGTCTTCTTTGTAATGTGCATTTAATGATTGCCATTTTGACTGTTTACAGCACAACTTGAATATGTATGAGCTGTATATTTAATGAGGTCATTTTCAGTTGCGTGGGCCATCAAGTAGAGATGGTGGGCAGAGTGAACCAGCCTATAAATCTGTTGAGGGACCCACCTAGCGCTGCAGCAGGGTTGTGTGAGCCTAAGACCCTCTGTTCTTTGTTGTAGGACAGCTATTATCTGCTGCGCTGGCAGTCTCAAACTTGGGAAGTTTAGCATGTTGTAGCTTTGAGGCAGAGAGGGACATAATCTTAGAATGTTCTACAAGCTTCATCTTCCTCTGTGAATTCTGTGTCGCCTCCTCCTTGAAAATCACTTAAAAATGTGACCTAATGGCTCCTTTTGTTCTCTGAATGTCTGGAGCCAGTTGTCACTGTGCTCCCATCAGGGCCCTACATTCCTATTTGGAGAATACCCCTCACCTTTGGCAGAGAGGGACTGTTTCTTATTTGAAACCTGCCAAGGAGGGGTCCTGCCTTGTGGGTCGGGAGTAATAGCCAGTGGCCTGAATATCACGGTGCCCATCATTTAGCTTGTACATTTAGGGCAACTGTGCATCTTTCCACATCTCAACCACAGGAGGCTTAATCTCTGCACAGCCTAAAGAGCAACAGAGACTTTTCAAAGCTCTCTAAGTTTGTGCTGAGGGCTGAGAAAGCGACTAG
Organism: Capra hircus; assembly: GCF_001704415.2. Taxonomy (NCBI): domain Eukaryota; kingdom Metazoa; phylum Chordata; class Mammalia; order Artiodactyla; family Bovidae; genus Capra; species Capra hircus. The sequence goes on from NC_030808.1 coordinate 89,894,372, forward strand.
AACTCTCTCAGCCAATCTCAAGAAATTCAAGTTTTCAGAGTATGCCTTGAGCATTTTGATAAAAATTTTAATACTCTTATTCTTTGTCTTATTCCCCTCTTCAAAAAGGATGAAAAGGCAGTGGGGTTGAGGGTGGTTGATTAGTGTCCACTAACTGCCATGCGGCACAGCTGACGACCAGTTCTCCACTAACTGCCACGCAACACAGCTGATGACCAGTTCTCCATTAACTGCCATGCAGCACAGCTGACGACCAGTTCTCAAGCTTTTCATTGAAGAGTTGGCTGCATACATGTGTCACGGCTGCATACATATATCGACTTGGCCACACAGGGCCTGATTCCCAAAGTGAAGTGAGTCCCTTTGTTGGCCATGTGTAGCATGAGGCACTCTGTGTAGCGTGAGGCACTCTGAGTACCCGTTCCAGGAACTCTTCCCTTCTAATAAAGATTGGATCCAAAAAACACAATTAACATGCCTAACCCCCAAGCACACCCCAAAGAAAATAAGGAAACTTCCCAGGGCTTGGCAGGAGGTGGGGGGGGGGGGGGATTAAAACATGCCAGGATGATCCACATGGATGATTGATCTCTGGCTGCAACTGCAAAATTTTGCCCCTTGTTATGGTCCCCGATGTGGCTGTGGGAGAGGTAGGCCAACCAGCAGGCCCCTGTGAAGGTGGAAACCTGGGCTCTGATCCTGATGCAGAAGCACTTCTGTTGAATTGCCCTGAAGAACAAGGCTCATTTTAGAATGCCTGTAATGGAAATATATCAACTTGAAATGAAAATAGTAGGTATCTGGAGTATATGAATCTCTAATAAAAAGACCCAAACCTTTCAGGAAGTTCTCTCATGTTTGCAAAACCATTGATGTTGAGAGTAGCTTTTTATGATTTAAACTTTCCAAATGCTGTATATGTACAACAGAAAATAAATAAGAAAATAGCTGTTGGGGTAATTTATTCATACATATCATATATTATACATCATGTATACAGTAAACTTGTGATTTGTTTTAGCATTATGGGTATTTCCCCCTCCCTATCTCGAGCAGAGAGTTGTCCTCCTTGACACCCGGGGCCCTAGTGTGGCATGGCGGAATATGTCATTCTTGCTGGGCTCTTGCTGGTAAAACCTTGGCTGGTCAAAGAGCCATTGTTGCTAGGAAATCTTCATGGGTGAGAAACTGGAGTAAGATAAACTAGAGTAGGGAGGTCAGGTTGAGGGCAGGTACATTCCCAGGGGTGTTCATAGATGACTTTCTGTAGACAAAAGCCAATCTGTGCATAAAAATGCATGTGATGGGGCTTTCTTGCCTCCAAATAAAGGTGGAAGGGAGGAGCTGGTGAGGAACTACTGCACGAGCACCTTACCCCTGAACCCATATGGGGTCCAGGAGCTGCCTGCCCTCTGCAGGTTATTCAGGCCAGAGCAATGTTTATTTCTGGAGTAACTGATGGTGTGCAGAGAGCCTCTCTATGAATATTCCAGACATTTTGTGACCCCTGATATCACCGTGGGATTCTGGAAGGAGTATGGCAGTGATGGAACTCCAGTAACAGCTGGAGTCACCACATTTCCTCACTGCTTGGCAGGTTGCAATTTAGAGATTAAATGTGATTTAGGAACCTTAAGGAACAGGGCATTTTTTGCACCTAGGTTTGTGGAATTCATACACACTGTGAATAGCTATGGCTCACAGCAATTTACAGCCGTGATTCACCAAGAGCCAAAAGGGCATTCGTCCCATCTCAAAGTTGAGGGAAGAGAAATTCAGAGAAGTCAAGTTACTTTCCTGGGTCACACCCATAATAAGTGAAAGGTGAGGCCTGGGACTCACAATGTCTGACTCTAGACCCAGAGTTTTTTCTGTCACATGGGGTTGATGCTAATCTAGCACATTGCCGCAGAAGAGTGCTCTCAAATGCGAGAAAAAACAGTCTCTGTGTTAGTAGCTCCTGGGCCCTATCAGAGTCATCAGCCCTCAAGGGACATTTCATATGGTCTCGAAAAGATCACTGTGGTCTGAGAATGTTAGATTTGAAAGGAACCAGGAAGATCACCTGTGTATTTCTGTTTGCTAAGTTGCTTCAGTCGTGTCCAACTCTGTGCGACCCCATAGACGGCAGCCCACCAGGCTCCGCCATCCCTGGGATTCTCCAGGCAAGAACACTGAAGTGGGTTGCCGTTTCCTTCTCCCATGCATGAAAGTGAAAAGTGAAAGTGAAGTCACTGAGTCGTGTCCAACTCTCAGCGACCCCATGGACTGCAGCCTACCAGGCTCCTCTGTCCATGGGGTTTTCCAGGCAAGAGTACTGGAGTGGGGTGCCATTGAGCAAAGTGGAGCCCAGAAGGCTGGTTTGAGACAGAATCAGTGCAGGAACCCAGATGTCGTGTCTCCTAACTCAGGGGTCTCTCCCTGTCACCACGGAGTCTCCCACCACTGGTGAGGCAGCGCAAGACACACTGTGATGTCATTTTTAATAACAACAATAAAGACAAATAACAGTGCCTCTGAGTGTGTCTGTGAGAAAGTCTGTGGTACTGCTCGGTCACCAGAAAGCTTTCACAGTAAGTTATTTCATCCTAGAGGCTCCTGGTTATTTATAAAACAGACAGCCACATAGCTACTTGCTTTGTTTATGACAATAGCTGTGACACCCTAAAGAGCGAGTGTGGTTTCTGTAGATCGGCAGGCTGAGCTGACTAAGTCTTGATTTATTTCAAGAAAAATACAATACTAACTGGGGCTCTATCCTACCACATACTGCATTAGGACACACCAGAAGAAAAGAACACTAAACTAGGAGATAAAAGATCCGGGGTCAGATTCTGGTTGTATCTCTTAGCCCTCTGTGACTTTAGGCAAGTTGTTGCTGTCTGAAACTCGCTCTTCTTTAAAAATTTATTTATTTTTCAGCTGGAGGATAATTGCTTTACAATGTTGTGTTGGTTTCTGCCATACAGCAATAAGAATCAGCCATAAGTAAACATACGTTGCTTCTTTCTTAAACCTTCCTCCCACCTCCCACCCCATCCCACCCCTCTAGGCTGTCACAGAGCACCAGGTTGAGCTCCCAGCATCATTCAGCAAATTCCCACTGGCTTTCTAGTTTACATCTGGTTATGTGTATGCTTCAATGCTACTCTCTCAATTCGTCTACCCTTTCCTTCCCTCATTGTGCCCACAAGTCTGTTTTCTGTGTCTGTGTCTCTATCCCTGCCCTGCAATAGGTTCATCAGTACTATCCTTCTAGATTCCATATGTATTTGTATTAATATGTGATATTTGTTTTTCTCGTTCTGACACACTTCACTCTGTATAACAGGCTCTAGGTTCATCCTCTTCATCAGAACTGGTGAAGCCCCTTCTTATGATAAGTCAAAGAGATGCCACAGCTGTCCTGCCCACCTTGCAAGGTCCCCTTGAAGAGCGTATACTGTGTTAAATATTGTGATGCATAGGGAAGGACTTTGTGAACTCCATTACATTGTTTATTCAGATGAATAGAAAAAGAGCTGTCTGGAAAGGGTCTGCTATGGAGCTTCTCTTCCAAGTTTAAGGTTCTGTGTTAAAGTGTGTTGTATATTTTGCATATAATTTCTACAGCAACTCTGTGAAGTACGTGTCGTTAATTTTACAGACAGAATTTGAGGATCAGTTTACTCAGTTGGCCATGTGACCACCTGGCAAGAAAAATAGTTGATCTGAATCCAGTTTATTCTGAGGACTAGAACGCTGCTCTTCTCCCAGAAGAACCTGGGGGCCTCATTCACCATTGACGGGCCTGTGGAGGCATTCTTCTTCCAGAGGATGGAGGGCACAATGGAGAATGGCTGGCGTGGTTGGAGGGGTAGAGATGCTGGCTTGCAGTCACAGTGCCTGGGCCCAGTCAGCTCCTTGCTCTGGATGTTTTGACTCACTGTTGCAGAGAGTGCTTGTGTTTTTCCATTGTTTATCACAAAAGTGTGGTGTTAAAAGCCTCCTCTTTTATAGGCCTTGTGAAATAACCTGAAGTTTACAAAGATATTGCCCTTGATCAGTCTGCTGCTGCAGCCTTATGAGAGCTCTGCCCCTGTAGACAGCACTTATTATTATTACTTTTAATGGCCCAAAAGAAACCACCTTTAAAGAAGATCAAATGAGACACCTGAAAGGAAATCTGCCTTCTTAGTCCCATGGGTATGAAAAGTAGCTTTTAGGTTTTGATGTAAATTTTGAGAATTGTTTGCCTCTTAAGAGTCCAGGGAAAAGCAATAGATTTATATTGGAATCCTGCCTGGAGAGTAAATTGCATACCACTGAGTTAGCTTACTGAATTGTGGAGAGTAGGGCTGCCTGGTCATGTAAAAGTTGGAAAGACCTGGGTTCACACATGGGTGCTGTCACTCACCAGCTGTGTGACTTTGGAAAAGTGAACCAACCTCCCTAAACTTGTTTCCTTGGTGTAAAATACAGACTATCATGTCTAGTACAATGACTTTTGAAGGATAGATTACATATTCAAAGAAAACAAATTCAGTTGGTTCCTAGTAGGCTATCAGTCAGTTCACAGTAGGCTGTTTATTTTCCCAGCCCTGTGGATGCTCAGATCCCTTGTCTGTAGTTTTAATTCCATGAATTGGTGTGTGATTTTTGGGCCAGTCACCTCGCACTGGAAAATCCCGTGGATGGAGGAGCCTGGTAGGCTGCAGTCCACGGGGTCGCCAAGAGTCGGACACGATTGAGTGACTTCACTTTCACGCATTGGAGAAGGAAATGACAACCCACTCCGGTGTTCTTGCCTGGAGAATCCCAGGGACAGGGGACCCTGGTGGGCTGCTATCTATGGAGTCTCACAGAGTCGGACACAACTGAAGTGACTTAGCAGCAGCAGCACCTCGTTTCTCAAGTTCTTTGTTTTTTAATTGGAAAGAAGGAAGAATGTGGACCAGAATTTTTCTAAAGTTCATGCCAGCTCAAATATCTACATGTCTATGACTGATTATTTTTAACCCTACAGCCACAGGAATTTTGGTAGTTACTACTTGAAATACTTCAAAGAGAACTCTTTTCTATGTCTATGACATTTTCCTGAGAATGAAACATAAAGATTCTATGCAGATAAAACAGGAAAAGGAATACCTTTAATCTAATATCTGGGTATTTCAGCTGTTGCTATAAACTTGCTTGACAACATGTATTTGTCTCGCCACTAGACTGTGTGTGACTTGAAGGTAGGTATCTGTATTTTGTGACACAGAACAGAATTCTTAAATCCCAGCAGTTTCTCAATGTGTATTAACTGATTGGCTCTTTTTCAGTTTGTTTGTTTGTTTGTTTTAAACATGTATAGGTGCCAGGGCTATAGTCTTGCCTGGACTGATAAAGAAGTGGTTTTTGGCATTTCCCTAAGTATTTATGTTTCTATCAACTCTAATTTATGTGTTACTGACTAATTTTGCAAGCAATATAAGGGCTAGGCCACGTAGAACACACACCATTCTCATTCAGAATTTCTCAGCAGAGATCAAGCCTAAATCTATACGTTTGGCAGGTAAGACATGGGCATCATGTTTCCTGTCCCTCCTTGTATCCTTGTCTTTCCTTGGTCCAAATCCTTCATAGCTTCCTTTTTATTAGGGCATCAAATTTATCTATCATCTGACTTTAACTCTATTTTGTATCAAGTTGGCCTCGATCTTTATTGCAGAGGGCTCTTTCCGACACTACATTTTCTCCTCTGTGTACAGTTAGAAAACCCAGCAAAGACTTGAGAACTCTGGTTATTTTGAAGTTATCATTTCAGTAATTGGGAACTGCCTGAAATCCTAAAGGGAGTTGGAGAAATCATAGGCCTATAATATCAGGTTTTTGTTTTGAAACAAAAGAGCAGCATTCAGGAAACTTCCAATGCACTACCAGAGACAACATTTAGAGTGATAAAGGTTTAGCGTTTCATTGAAATGGTTCTCTGGTTATTTTTGTGAAGTCCCCAAACTGAGAACAGATGGTAGCATTTTAAATCTATGCAGACCTTGACATTACAAAGGATGAGAAAGCACTTGATAAAGTCTTTGTGGTCACCATGCTACAGAGTGTCCAATTGGGAGATAAAAGAATTGCATGGACCATTAGCACTTGAGAAATTGAACAACTGTGCGGAGAAGAAAAATGTTGACTAGCGACCCTGGGAGGGCTTCTACTTCTCTCAAAAGGAATTTGAGAGATATAAGATTAAAGAACAGACTAGATTTTGATGTCACATACTTCTGTTCTCTTTCACTGAACAATTTTTTTGAGCATCCACCATGTACTTGGCATCATTCTAGCACTGTGGGGAACACTAAGGTGGATAAGACAGAATATCTACTTTTGTGTTTAAAAGAACAGAAAATAATACTCCTTTCTTCCCCTTTTATGTTTTATCTTTGAAACCAGTTGAAAATAAGACCCTCATCATCTGGCAGTTGAAATAGTAGTTTTATTATTTATGAACCTGGCTGGAGGACACAGACAAATGGACCTGCTAATGGAGACCTTAGGACTCTTAGCCCAGTCTAAGAAGAGTTTGTGTTGGCAGAGTGGACATGCTGACTTAGAATCATTGTTGTCCAGTCTGTCTTGGCTTTTGGGCCCAAACTGGTAGCTTTTTAATTGATTATCTCTACTTTGTGAGATTCATAACCCCTACTAACCAGATAATTTATGTCTTCTTTTATTAGGAAAGATGAGTAGAAGCAATATAGAGTGAGACCTAGAATGTTATATCAGTGGGGGAAGGAACCTCATGGAACCTTTGAGACTGGGGAATAAAGATCTCCACTTAACACTCTCCAACTTTTTTCTCCTAACACATGAGCCTCAACTCTTAAGTTTATGGTAAAATGACAGTGGATTTGTCCCTCTCAGTGGAAGATATCATCAGTACAGCAGGCACGCCACCATATGGCACAAAGCAATGCTTTATGGTGCAACTCCCCCGATACTAGCTACCACATCATGTGAGATATCTTCCTGGGACCATGATGCAAAGTGTGGCTGGGTCATTAAATGGCCTTTGAAGAGGGTTAGAGTAGTAACTGAGGCTAAAATGTGCTTCCTGTTTAAGTATCTTTTTAAATTGTATTCTATAATTTTGTCCACGGTTGTGATATAAACCCTAACAAACAAAACTGACATATGGAGATGCCCCCAATTGGAATGCAATCTATTTTCACTACTGAGTTCCTAGGAAAAAATAAAAGCACAAAAATAAAATTCCCTTGTTTTCAAAATAAAGTTCAAATTCACTGAAGACAAAAATGGGCTTAAGGACTTCAGTGGGTAAGATGTGACAGTTTTGAACTTGATACAGGGATGACTTCTGGGCTTGTACTTGTCTGTAGAGACATTTTGTACACCACACTTCATCTCCATGATGTAGTCAGTTTGTAACTTTCTTGCACAAGCAGAGTGCAAGTCAAGCTAGCTATTTGCTGAGCACTTCCATGTTCAGGGCATTGTGGGTAATACAGACATGACTGAAGATGTAGCTCCTTTCCCCCAGGGGTTTGCAATCAAATAAACTAAGTAAAATCATTGACATACAAGGTGCCTTTCTATCCGATTCAACCTAAATTATGAACACGATGTTTTGTTTTCTTCTCAGTTCCAGCCACACTGAGACTTCATGTGCTCCTAAAACATGACACCTAATACCCTATATCATTACACTGCTGTCTTCCATAAATGACTCCTCGTCTGCCTTTTCAGATAGGCGATAGCTAAGAACCAGTTCAAATATCACTTCTTTGGTTAAAACTTTGTTGGTTTTCTGGAAAGAGATATTCAGACCTTCCATTGAGCTCCTCCTGTATTTTTTTCCTACCTCTATTATAGAACTTGCTGCCTTTAGATTGAGTGTCTTAGAATAATAATATCTTCTTGTTTATCTGTTCTTCTGTGGTGTATTATAATGGTGGCTTTGATTCTTTATCTCTCCTTCTATTTGTGCCCTTTACTATATGACTTTAAGGGTCCTCCCACCAAGAAGTAGAGTCTATTTCCTTGCTCTTTGAGTCTGAATTTGGTTGTATGGCTTGCTTTGGCTAAGAGAATGTTAACAGTTATGACACAATCTAGGAAAAGTATCTGAGTATTTCCTGTGTTCTTATGCTTCTTCCATTCCTTGGAGGATTTGTCCCAGTTACACCAGCCAAAACCAGCCTAGATCAGCCAACACCCTCCGATTATCAGACATGTGAGCAAGCCAAGCCAAGTAAGAATGCCTCATGTACATTCCAGACCTACATGCTTATTTCTTTTCTAAATACATACTTGTTGCTTTATGACACTGTGTTTTGGGATTAGATGTCAGGTAGCCATTTTGTTGAAATAAATAATATCCCTTCTTTTCCTCCATTAAATAATTGAGTTTTCTAAGAATAGGGATTAGGTAACATTCTTCCTTTCTCTTCCCCAGTAGTTAGCATAGAGAAGATGTATTTCCTTGCTGCATATAAAATATTTCAGATAAATAAGTTTAATATACTTATTATATTTATCTTATTGAGATAACTTCAAAGTTGATTAAATTTGATGTTGAAATATACAATAAATTTTTTTTGGTTGTAGCCCATTTCTTTTCCTAATGTTTTCCTTAGGCTAACTTTTATGATGTTTGCATATCATATACCAACATTTGAAGAAGAGAAGACATCTAGGAAATAAAGAGCCAAGAGGAAACAAGGATGAAATGAAAATGTCATTGTTAATCAGCTGGATGACAATGTGAAATAAATAATCTTTCAATCTTCATGTAGCTATCAACCATGATCTGAAAAATATTCACAGCTACCATTTTTATCCTATCAAAATCACTTTTGTTTGACACTGAACTAGTTCAGGTTATTATTAGGGTAAACCCAAATGTTTAATTCCTACTTGCTTGTATACATTTTAATAAGCATGGAATTCCCAAAGAAGCAGAATCAGGTGTTTTTAATATTTTTCTGCTGGTCTCCTAGTAGCAGCCCAAATTGCTGAGAGTTGGGCTTTAGGTAAAATTGATCAGTTTTTGATAGAAGCTGAAACGTAATTAGGGTGTTAATTGGAAAGTTGAGAGAGCACTGTGGATAGGAATGGGTTCTGAAAAATGGGTGCAGGGAGTCATGCAAAAGTCTGCAGTTCTCTGTGGGGCTGCCTATGGGTCACAGCCTTCCCTCTGCTCTCGCATACTGCATACCCATTCTGAACCTGCAATAAAAACAGATACTGTAGGTTTGGGGAAAATAATCAAGAAGGATCTGTCCCTTCAGGCAATTATTAGTTTCTTTTCCCATTTGACAAATAGGAAGTGAACCTTACAGAATTAAATTACTTCTAGAGTCTCTTAGATGCAGGGAAAAACAAAGAAAACAGCCATTTTGGTATGAACAGAAAATTTAGCTAGTAAGTTTCTTGTTGTCATGCTGGCTGGACATGTTCTGATCTGACTAAAATGAGCTCAGAGAAATGGTTTGCATGTCACCAGAAAGAAGCCCCGTGAAGGTCCTCCTCCAGATCTTTGCAACCTCATTCTTGATTCCTGTCTGGTAGGCAGTGCATCAGGAGAAGGCAATGGCACCCCACTCTAGTACTTCTGCCTGGAAAATCCCATGGACGGAGGAGCCTGGTAGGCTGCAGTCCATGGGGTCCCGAAGAGTTGGACACGACTGAGCGACTTCACTTTCACTTTTCACTTTCATGCATTGGAGAAGGAAATGGCAACCCACTCCAGTGTTCTTGCCTGGAGAATCCCAGGGACAGGGGAGCCTGGTGAGCTGCCCTCCATGGGGTCACACAGAGTCGGACATGACTGAAGTGACTTAGCAGCAGGCAGTGCATCATAGTATGGGCTCGCATTTTTTTGTTTGTTTTCCATCTGTCTTCTTCTCACTCTGGGGTCTCTTATAGTGAGATAGTATCCTCTACCCTAACCCATTTGTCAGACCAGAAAGTGAATTCTGTGATTCTTACAGAAAAGCTAAGTTTACTTCAAGGTTTTGTTGGAGGACACTGAAATGGTCATCCCTTACTTATGCTCAGAACCAGTTAGGGCTGTTGATTTTGATTCTCATCTAGACAGCAGTCACATACAAAGGTGGCTTCTGGGAAGAGACCTGGTATCATAAAAATAACATTGGTTTTAATATAAGACAGATCTGTGTTATAATCTTCACTCTGTCACTTGCTAATTATTCAGTCTTGGCTGGTTACACAGCCTAGCTAACTCTGTTTCCTTATTTGTAAAACTGGGTTAATGTAAGTTTTATGGGTTACTACAAGTCAAGCATTTGTAGCAGGCATTCAAACCAGTTTGGAGTTCTTCCCTTATTCTCTAGTTCCTTTGGTGTCCTCATGACTAAGTCATATAAACTGAGTTGATCACTGGTTGTGAATGAAGAAATGAAAGCCCACTGCCCAGAATTAGCACCAAATTTGTCACTATATTTGGTGTTGGAGAAGACTCTTGAGAGTCCCTTGGACTGCAAGGAGATCCAACCAGTCCATCCTAAAGGAAATCAGTCCTGAATATTTATTGGAAGGACTGATGCTAAAGCTGAAACTCCTATATTTTGGCCACCTGATGCGAAAAACTGACTCTTTTGAAAAGACTCTGATGCTGGGAAAGATTGAAGTTGGGAGGAGAAGGGGACAACAGAGGATGAGATGGTTGGATGGCATCACCAACTCAATGGACATGAGTTTGAGTCAACTCTGGGAGCTGGTGATGGACAGTGAGGCCTGGCATGCTGCAGTCCATGGGGTCACAAAGAATCAGACACGACTGAGTGACTGAACTGAACTGAACTGGTCAGTATAACTCTGCATTGAATTGGAGCATCCATCTACCTCAACTGAAGTCTAGGTTCTGATTCCTGGGATTCTAGGGTTGGGTTAAAGTTGGTTGGTGAGAAAGAAACCCAGAGGCACTAATTCATTAGTATTCTCAGACAATCAAGTCTTCCACATCACTGTTCTCCCCTATTCAGGCTCAAGAGGTTAATGACATTTTTAAAAAAATGAATTTTCAAGTGCTTGATGATTTCAGTGCAGTTGGTTGTATAATCTGCTTCACCTTTGACCTGATGAGAAATAAAATGCAGAAATGTAACAGTGATTTAACCCCGACTCTCTTAGAGAAATTTGCTAAAACACACACACACACACACGCATGCTTTTGTTATTTACATTCAGAAGAACAATTCTATTTTCAGTCCTAGAGAAGTGTTTTTAATATGTAAACTTTATAACCCATTCCATTTCTACTGAACATTGAATTCCAGAGAAAGTGTTCAGGGATACAGTAAAATCTCTGTGATTTGAAAAAGAAAATACGCCAATAGTGAAAGCTATGGGAAGGAGTCCTCACAGATGGGAGACAAAGAATTCTTTACGAATCAAATTTTATAGAATGAGATGCAGATCTAATTTCTAGCTATTGCAGATCACGAGACTAAAACTTTTAATATAGGAGATGGTATACTTTCTTCTCTTTGTCTTGCATTCACACAAACAGTTGACCTGGTTTCTGGGAAGCCACATCTGTGTTGACTGTCATCGCCTGCTGTCTACAGAGTTCCAGGCAGGTAACCTGATCATCTTGCTCTCCCACATCTCATGATGGAGTGCTGTGAGACCTAAGAAGGGGATTATGGCAGAAGGAAAGGAACGAAGACAGGATTTTTTTTGTGTGTGTGGAGGATTTTTTGTCATATGTGAAATGCATTTAATTCTTGATTTAAATTGTAAGAAAACCAGTAAGGGGTCAGGAAAGAGTATTCAGAGAGAAGGACGGAACTTACTGTGAAGGTGTGATTCTTTTGTGCAATGGCACAAGTATGTCAAACTGAATGAACTATTAAATCCAGTACAAACTGATTTTTCCGGCTGAAATTCTCTTGGAAAAAAGCAAGAGAGCCTCAGGGAAAAAGATTTAAAGCAAAAAAGAAGCCCTTACCTGCCATTTTATTCTCTGTTTTTAGAGTTATGTCACATTAACTTTAATGAGGCAAAATGTCTATCAAGCTTTAGAACTATATGAGAAATTTTAAGGGAATGATTATAGATTCAATTCAAAAAAGATACTCTGGATAGTCAGTTAAATCTTTTCTTTTCCTTCTTATTAAAGCTGCCTTTTTAAAAATAGGAGCTTTTGTATTTTGTGCTATGTGACATAACCTAAGAAAAACTTAGACAATCCTGTGGTAAAATTTTAAAGTGAAGTGTTTTGAGAGCTAAAAAGAATATGATGTGAGAAATCTTTTGACAGAAAAATGACAGGCAGGTATATAGAAAAGACTTATGCATGCTGACGAAAAAAAAAACCCAAAACACTACCCCCTTAAAATGATACATCATATAACAATGGCCTGGGATGAGTCATTTTCTTTTTATTTCTTAGGCAAAATCTATTTAATGATTTTAACATTTATCCATTAATTTTTTTTTCTGCTTGAAGTGTAGTTCAAAACTCTGTATCAATCCTCTGAAGGTTAAGGCAGGTATTTATTAACAAATGAAAAAGGATTAAAGATTTTCAACAACATGTCACAATATAGAAGAGATGTGCAGTTGGAGACTTTCTGAGGAAATATTTTTTCCTGTGACTCTCCTTGATGAAGGCTTGTAATGATGATAAGCCTGTATTCCTACCACGGAAGGAAAGCATTTCAGAACAAATGTAAGAATTTCCTTCCCAGGGAAAAGCAACCAGCTTTGTCATTTAATTCTATTCTGAGCCAATGTCTGGAATTTCAGGAGAAGGGTGAAAAAAAAAAAATCTCCATGGAATTCAGTAAATTGGTTTTAAAATTTGCTTGTTGGGGGCAAAGGACATGTTCCCCTGAGGGGATGTATAGATTACCTTTCTTACCACGTGACTTGGCTATGTTTGTGACAGCAGAACATGGCACATGAAGGAGCGAGATGGTTTCAAGGGTTTTTTGACAATTACGATGTCAGACTGCATATTTTTAGCAAAATTCTCCACAAAGGAAATATTTAGTTATATGTCATGTTGTTCATCAAATAATATTACTGTGTTATATATAATGGGCTTATATATAATACCTTGTTTCTTTCCATAATCACAGGAAATGTGCAAACTCAATGGTTATTCAAGATATTATGAACTGACCAAGGCATTAGGACTTAGAGACTGTAATTTCCTAATCTCACTTGGGCCACAGCACGTTTTCCTGATTGAAGGTTAGAGCCTGGAATACAGCCTTTGTATATAAAATGTGCTAAGGAGTCTTAGAATGTTAAGCTGATTAAATGACCAGCCCATTAAGTGGAAATAGATTGATATTTAAGAGCTATAAATAATCCCAAAGCCATGCAGTGCAATGACCCTTGGTTCTTTCCAGAGTGATTCAGTCACTCAGTTCAGTTGCTCAGTCGTGTCTGGCTCTTTGCAACCCCACGAATCACTGCACATCAGGCCTCCCTGTCCATCACCAACTCCCAGAGTTCACCCAAACTCATGTCCATCGAGTCAGTGATGCCATCCAGCCATCTCATCCTCTGTCATCTCCTTCTCCTCCTGCCCCCAACCCCTCCCAGCATCAGAATCTTTTCCAATGAGTCAACTCTTCACATGAGGTGGCCAAAGTATTGGAGTTTCAGCTTTAGCATCAGTCCTTCCAATGAACACCCAGGACTGATCTCCTTTAGAATGGACTGGTTGGATCTCCTTGCAGTCCAAGGGGCTCTCAAGAGTCTTCTCCAACACCACAGTTCAAAAGCATCAATTCTTCGGTGCTCAGCTTTCTTCACAGTCCAACTCTCACATCCATACATGACCACTGGAAAAACCATAGCCTTGACTAGATGGACTTTGTTGGAAAAGTACTGTCTCTGCTTTTTAATATGCTATCTAGGTTGGTCATAACTTTTCTTCCAAGGAGTAAGCGTCCTTTAATTTCATGGCTGCAATCACTATCTGCAATGATTTTGGAGCCCCCCAAAATAATGTCTGGCACTGTTTCTACTGTTTCCCCATCTACGTGATTACCATGTTGCCAATTAGTAGAAACTCATCACAACATTGCCATTTATTGACCAACTACTAGATATTCTAAAAGGCCCAATTTACTTACATTATCTGCAAATGAGAAAACAGATGCTCAGAGATATTTGGGATTTTTTCCAAAGTCATACAATAGAGTCAGGTTTGAATCCAGATTTACAGTTTTTCAGTATCCCATGATGTTTCACTACATCATATTGCCTTCTAAACTGAGAGGAAAGATAGCAATTGAACTATTCCAAACACTCCGAGCTATAGTGATTAGTGTTTATTTCTGTCTCTTGTCCCAGCTGAGATTAACTTGCATGGCAATTGCACAGTAATGTAGATTTAGGCTCTTTCTGTTGGGTTGCTCTGCCATTACAGAGATATGTTGTCTTTGTCCATATATTCAAGAGGACTCAAGACCTTGTCTGCCCTTAGCCCATAGGGGAAAGTGGGCAGGGACATGGAGGAGGGGAGGGAGGGCTTGCTACTTCCCTGTAAGGACTCAATCGCTTTGACTGGAGCCATTGATTTGAGATTACCTTCATGATTATGCCTAATTGCAAAAGAAGATGTAAATGAAGGTTTATTCTGAATAGCCAAGAGAACTCATTAATCTAGGAGGCTATTATCATGCAAAACAAGGAAAGAGGACTTACACTGGAGTCTACCTGCCTCATTTTGGTGAAGATTCTAAAGTTCCAGAGAGACTATGTACATTAGCCAAGATTACACACAATTTGGTGGCACAGAAAGTCTTAGAAAACAGTTCACCTGACCTCCAAGTCTGTGTTTTTTCTAGTTTATCAAATTGGTTCAACAGCGTCGCTGCTACTGGTAAAAAAAATACTGACCGAATTGGACCCCTGGTATGCCAATTGTGTTTATGAACACACAAAACATTCCCAAAGAATCTCAAAGATATTTTATCCTCTTCTTCTCTGAGTTAACTTGAGAATACACAAACATTTGTATGTAATTATACTTCCCTGAATAATGATTTTTTGAAAAGGGTTTTTTTAAAAAGCATTTCTGCATAGTGGTATAAATTTAGTATGAAGGACTTTAGTTCCATTTTCTAATGGAGAGAGAGAATATGTTTTGGAATTTATTACACTGTGCATTTCCTTTGTGTTGCCTGACAAATCATTGGAATTTAATTTTAATTAAAAAATATTGTGCATCATAGCCAATAATCTATAGCTTCATACTGCCATGTAATTTTTTGGAAAGGAATAGAAAATTGAAATCATTCTTGGGTATTGAAAATGTTTATGTGTTTAGTCTATGGGCCAATTCACTATTTAATTCTGATTTTTGAAAGACCCATGCTTTGTGAGCACAATGCTTAAGAAAAACTTGTATTTATTGTGATACATTAGCAGCTTAGTGCAAAGCAACCCCCCCAAAGGAATGGCTGAATAGACAATAGATTGTACAGGCATAGTGAGAAAAAACAAAAACCAAAGTGGGACAGGGGACTAACTGTTTCAGCAGCAACTATCAGCTCTCCACTGTCATCATCCTCTCTTCACTGAAGCATCGCTTGTTTTGTATTGCTTGAATGACTTGTGTAAATGTTCATCAATATCAGTGATAATATTTGCTGTGCATACTGTGCTTTATGCCTTATAAAGGCTTTTCCTTTATGAAATGTAATGTTACATGAAAAACCATCCAATGAGATAAATGGGGAGAAACAGTGACTTCCATTTTTATAGATAAGGACATCAGTCATAAGAAAAGTTACTGTGAAATATGTTGATTGTCACAAAAGTAGCAAAAGGAGGATGCATATTTGACTATGAGTTTAATGTTTGCCATTTGGAGACAAGGTGTTTTGCGTTCTAGAATGGAGGGGCAGGTTACAAAGGTAGAGGCATGTCATGACTGTGTCTGTGGAAATAACATCCAGTCTAGTGTTTGAATCATTTCCATTGCTAGACTTTTGGTTCTGTGAGTTCTATATTTTTTAATATGAGTAATTTTGAGAATTTTAACTCTAGGAGGCTGGAGTATCCATGTTGAATTTTACTTTTCTACCCTTTCTTTTACCATGCCCAGAGCTCATGCCATCTACTGTTTCTTGTAGTATTTGTCTCTGGACTCTTGATTATTGATCCATCTTTTTTTGGTTTGTTTTAAGAACCCTACTTTGTCATGTGTCTCTTCTTTGAAAACCTACCCATGATCAGGAGATGCAGATCAAAAAAATATAGACAGATGCAGGCTTCCCAGGTGGGTCAGTAGTAAAGAATCCACCCACCAATGCAGGAGACATTGGTTTGATCCTTATGTCAGGAAGATCCCTTGGAGAAGGAAATGGCAATTTACTCCAGTATTCTTGCCTGAAAAACCCCATGGACAGAGGAGCATGGAGGGCCACAGTCCATGGGGGTTGCAAAGAGCTGGACACAATTGAGCACACAAGCATAGACAGACACCAGCGCAGATGTGAACATTGGAATACCTGGTTAATTATTACTCTTTATTGGAAGACTACAGTCTGTGTGATCAAGTGGCTAATACAAGATTTTTCCCATGTGATATGGTTAAAAAAAAGAGGAAATTTTCTTTTTTTCTTTGGATCCATTTGTTTTGACCTCTCAAGAGATCAAACTTAGCCAGACCAATGGAAATGACCAAATTCTATTGCAAACATGCTCAGGATTAATTTGTTAATACTTTAGCTTCTCAGTTACTGATGCTACCACTAATATTTTTGACTTTTTTCTGCAAGCTAAATGTTTACACTGACTTAGCTTTGCTTTGGATCTTATTTGTTCTCTTTGGCAGCTCTCTCAAGACAGAATTTGCTATCAGATGATAAGGCTCAAGAAGTAAGAACTATTGATTAAATTTTAGTTGCTGGCTTGGATGAAATAACTAACTTCCTGTACTCTCTATCCACCATTTTCTCCATGTTCACCTCTTTTCAAATAAGGATTAGAGGACAAAATCATTTTGTCATCTTTATCAGAGAAGAACTGCCATGGTAGAATATAATAGGTATTCCCCTAGCTTTAGGTTTGTTAGGTAGTAGAAATCAGCCTTCACAGAGATCTTTCATCTCCTCAGACTCTAAGGATCTAATTAGTCATGTCATTGTTTTCCTAGTCAAGATGGCAGGTTCCCTAAAACTATCCATGGATTTGCTGGCAAGTTGGCTCAGATGGTAAAACGTCTGCCTACAATGTGGGAGACCCAAGTTCAATCCCTGGGTTGGGAAGATCTCCTGGAGAAGGAAATGGCAACCCACTCCAGTATTCTTGCCTGGAAAATCCCATGGACAGAGGAGGCTGGTAGGCTACAGTCCATGGGGTTGCAAAGAGTTGGATATGACTGAGTGACTTCACTTTCTTTCTTTCTTTCTAGTATAGCTGTCCATGTTCTCTGGGCGACTCTGGGGTAGCTGTTGATGCTCTCTGCTTTTTGATAGGAGGTACTTGAATATCTGAGCCTGGCTTATAAAGGGGCTTCCTGGGCTCATGGCTGAATTTTTGGAATTGATAAGTTTGTAAGATTTAGCATGCATCCATGCCCTCTGCCCTAAATCTATTTTCTGAAGAACTTATTAAAAAGGACATACTCCTGGGACCCATTAAAGAGATTTTGATTTGTGAAGGTTTGGACTGAGGGTTAGTAACCTTCATATTCAGCAAATACCCAGATGGTTGTGATAATTTTGGGAGCAACTGCCTTAAAGGCTCTACAGCTATGAATGGAACAGATAAGCACCCTGAAGTTGAAAGGATATGTTTCCACACAAGTTTCCAGAAATTTGGCAGATTTTGAGCTTAGTAATTGGTTGAATTTCTGCTGGGTGTCCTTTCAGATGAGGTTTAGCTCCAGGCAGAGGGTATAGCCTGAGAGGCTATGTTGTATCATTTAGTTCTTGTTAAGGGCAAATGGTCTGGTGATTTCCTTTAGACACCTGGCTCTGAAAGTGATGTGAGACTGGCAATCTTCCCATGGAAGCATCTATCTATAAGAAAGGTGGTATAAAACATTTTCCATAATGTTGTTATAATAAATATGTAAGACAATGCATACAAAGCAATGAGCAATGTGCCTGGAAACAGTAATGCCAAATAAATGTTTTGTTGAAGGCAACAGGTGAAGCTTAGCAACCAGCTTTTAGTAATACTTTACCTTAAAGTTTTTAATACATTCTTCAGGCATCTATTAGTAATTATTTGTGTGCTATGATCAAAGTACTCTGATGTGGCCAGTGTTACCTGAATAGAAGAGGTGTATAGAAAGATGACCTCAAAGGGATGTATAGGCCAGCTTTGGTAGGACATTGGCTAAGATGAGGGTTTGGAAACTATGGTTAAGGTTAAGGAGGAATTCAGCATCCTTAATTCTGTGAATGTCTAGTCTCAATTCCTAACTAGGGCTGATGAATCCTCGCAGGTCTGAATAAACGCTGGTCCAGGGTTATAAAAAGGGCAAACTGTAGTTCTCTTATAAATTCTAAGTTTTAATAGTTTTCATAATCTGTTATGGTTTTCACTGTCTAAGGGTTGGATAACCAACACAAATGTTTTGAAAATAAAATTGAAGGATGATCCTTCTTCCTTCCTTTATTTAAGAATTCTATTAACCAAAAATTTGGTCAGTTGGGAATAAAAATGTGAGACAAATTGTTAACAAATCTAGGTAGTGTTATAGAGTTGATCCTTGAACAGCTTTGAAAAGCATGAGTCCACTTATATGCAGATTTTTTCAATAAATAAATACTGCAGCACTGCACAGTCCACAGTTGGTTGAATCCATGAGTGTGGAACCACCAGTATAGAGGGTTGACTATAAAGTTACATGTGGATTTTTGGCTGTATAGGGACCATTGTCCTAAACCTCTGAGTGTTCAAGGGTCAGATGTACTAATACAATTCCTGGTCTGTGGATGTGGAGCTAAGTTTCTGGAGGGTAGACAATGGGACTTGGGCATCCATGGATTTTGGTACCTTTGGCAGGTTCTGAAACCAACCCCCCTGCAGATATCAAGGGACCACTGTGTATTTTCCTTGCTGGTATATGGGGGTGAAGAGGATTTCTTTGAGTTTGATGAATTTTATTGAGGTCTCTCTGGAAAGTCTTCCTAATGAGAGAACACTTCCTTTGACAGTCTAATCAAAACCTTTGCAAAACATACAGGAGTCACTGCCTGAATTAGAGACGGATACTACACAGATTATTCTTCTAAAAGAAAGATTTTTTTCCCTCTATGTCTTTCAGAAGTCAGCAGTGGATGAGGAAAAACATTAAAATAATGTTAACTAAATCTGAGTTCTCTGGTGCCTGAAAAATCTGCAACCCAGAGATAAAGAATTCACATTTTATTGTAAGGAGACACAATACTGGCTGAAGAGTAAACACAGTTACTTCTGCTTGAAACAGGGTCCTGAGAGAGGAAAGAAGGGTCTTGGAACCAGTTCTATTTCCTAACTGCTCTGAAGCTCCTGCCTGCTTCATTAGCAATGGGCAAGGTAGTGTGTTTAATTAAGAAGTCATTTAAAATAATTTGCAAAGAGCAAGGATGTGTCAAATGCGCAAAGTTCCTCATAGAGAAGCACTTCAGAGCTAAAATGATGAGACTGATGGCAGTTTGGGACCTCAGAATCTTTCTGTGGCATCTTGAAAGAGCACCTAATTAGCACCTGTGGTTCTGTTAAAAATAAAAATAAAGGCACCAATGTATAGTCTTGGGCCAGGTAATTTTCAGTGGTGAAACCCCTTCATGTGCTTCAGGAATCCTGCTCTTCTAAATAAACTAATCAAAATGAGGGCAAGTTCCCTTTACAGGGAAATGAATATCTCAAGTGAAATTGCAAAGAAAAATAGCTCAGCAAGTGAAAGAAGCTGCCAGATTTTTAGGGGGAGTAATATCGATGAATAGCAGGTATTCTCTATCAATTTTGTTCTATTTTAGCTTGTACAAGATTTTACCCTGGCACCTATAATGTACTGTCTTTCATGATTAAAGAAAGTGATAGTGGCCTATCACATCACAGTAGTTTCATTGAAGGGATTTGTGAATCTGAGGGTCCTCTGTTCAAATTTTTAATTTGCCACTCACTAAATGAATGATACTGACTCTTAAAATTCTTATTTTAAATAATGATAAACCTAGCTTTCATTTTTTTCTTTAACAACATGTAATAGTTTATTCTAGAATTGCTTCATATTATAGATTCTTTGGAGAAGGCAATGGCAGTATGACTTAAATATAATTATTATTTATATATTCAGCATATTTTATCTGATACAAAATATCCAGGAAATCTTTTTATTGAAGTATCATTGATGTACAACATTAGATAAGTTACAGGTGTACATATGATTAATGGTTTTTAAAGGTTATACTCCATTTCTAGTTACTGTAAAATATTGGCTGTATTCTCTGTATAGTACAGTATACTCTAATAGCTTACTTTACACATAATAGTTTATACCTCTTAATCTCTGCTCTTCCCCTCTTCCCTTTCCCTACAGGTGACCACTAATTTATTCTCTTATCTGTTTTTTTTGTTATGTTAACTAGTTTTTTTTTTAAGATTCTATCTATAGCTATATCATACAGTATTTGTCTTTCTCTGTCTGACTTATTTCATTTAGCATACTGCCCTTCTAGTCTATCCATGTTGCTGCAAATGGCAAAATTTTATTTCTTATTGCTAAGGAGTATTCCATTGCATATATGTTCCACATTTTCTTTATTCTTTCATGTCCTGATGAAGTCTAAACTTGCCTCCATATCTTCACAATTGTAAATAATACTGCTATGAACATTGGGGTGCATGTATCATTCCAAATTAGTGTTTTTGTTCTTTTTGTATATATAACCAGAAGTGGAATCAGGGAGTCATTCGCATGGTAGTTCTATTTTATTTTTTGAGAAGCCTATATTCTGTTTTCTACAGTGACTACACCAATTTACATTCCCACCAACAGTGTATGAGGGTCCCCTTTTCTCCACATCCTTTCCAACATTTGTTACTTGTGTTCTTTTTGAGGATAGCCTTTCCAACAGGTAGGAGGTGATATCTCATTATGGTTTTAATTTGCATTTCCCTGCAAATTAATGATTAATGATATTGAGCCTTTTTCCATGTGCCTGTTGGCCATCTGTATAACTTCTTTGGAAGAATCTCTATTTTTTTTAGCCTACTTTTACACTGGATTGCTTTTTTCTTTTGCTGTTGAGTTGTATGAGCTATTTTTATATTTTGGAGATTAAACCCTTATCGGTCATATCATTTGCAAATATTTTCTCCCCCTCAGTAGGTCGTCTTTTTGTATTGTTGATGGTTTCCTTTGCTGTATGAAAGCTTTTAAGTTTAGTTATGTATTTGTTTATGTTTGCTTTTATTTCTCTTGCTTTAGGAGACAGATCGAAAAAGATATTGGCAGAATTTATATCAAATAATATTCTGCCTATGTTTTCTTCTTGGAGTTTTATGCTTTCTGATCTTACATTTAGATCATTAATCCATTTTTTAGTTTATTTTTATATAGTATTAGAGAATGTTCCAACTTCAGTGTTTGACATGCAGCTGTCCAGTTTTCCTGGCACGCTTACTGAAGAGACTGCCGTTTCTTCTTTGTGTATCCTGGCCAGCTTTGGACCACAGTTAACTTCTGGAGCCCCTGTTCTTTTCTGTTGATCTTTGTGTCTGCTCTGTGCCAGCGCCATGCTTTTTGATCGCTGCCATTCTGTTTTGGCCTGCAGTTCCTGCTGAAAAGTGAGCTATTAGCATTATGGGAATTCCTTTGTATGTTATTTGTTACTCTTCTCTTCCTGCTGTTAATATTCTGCTCTTTAATTTTTGCCAGTTTAATGAAAAGATCTTCCTCTTAAATTAATCCTCTATGGTAGTAGTCCCAACCTTTTTGGCATAAGGGACCAATTTCCTGGAAGACAATTTTTCCCATGGACTGTGGTGCAGGGTATGGTTTCAGGATGATTCAAGCTCATTACATGTATCGTGCTTTATTTCTGTTATTATTACATTGTGATATGTAATGAAATAATTGTGTAGCTCACCACAATACAGAATCAGATCATCAAGCATTAGATTCTTGTAAGGGGCATGCAGCCTAGATCCCCTGCATGTACAGTTCACGGTAGGGTTCCCACTCCTATGAGAATCTAGTGTCACCGCTGATCTGACCGGAGGCAGTGCGCAGGAGGTAATGCAAGCAATGGGGAGTGGCTGCACAGACAGATGAAACTTTGCTCACTTGCCCACTGGTCACTTCCTGCTGTGCCATGTACCAGTCCATGGTACATGGGGACCCCTGCTCTATGGGACTCTGCACTTCCTTGGTCTTGTTATAATAAAGTGTTTATAAAGTGAATTAAATTAAAGTCGCTCAGTCGTGTCCGACTCTTTGCGGCCCCATGGACTGTAGCCTACCAGGCTCCTCTGTCCATGGGATTTTCCAGGCAAGAATACTGGAGTGGGTTGGCATTTCCTTCTCCAGGGAATCTTCCTGACCCAGGGATCGAACCCAGGTCTCCTGCATTGCAAGCAGATGCTTTACCCTGTAAGCCACCAGGGAAGTCCTTGCAATTTTCTGACTCTATCACATTACTCAAAGTTTTGTGTATTTTGCTATTTTGTTTCTGGTTAAAAAGCTTTCAGCATTTCTTATGAGGCAGGTCTAGTGTCCCTCCTAGTTCAGCCAGTAAAGAATCTGTCTGTAGTGCAGGAGATCTGGGTTCGATTTCTAGGTCAGGAAGATTCTCTGGAGAAAGAATAACCCATTCCAATATTCTCGCTTGGAGAATCCCTTGGACAAAGAGGCCTACAGTCCATGGGATCTCAAGAGCTGGACACAATTTGGTGCCTAAACCACCACCACTGTGGATGAACTCTCTCAGGTTTTGTTTGTCTGGGAAAGTTTTAATTTCTCCATATGTGAGTGATAACTTTGCCAGATAGAGTACTTTTGGCTGATGGTTCTTGTCTTTCAGGGTTTTGAGAATGGCATTTCACTTCCTCCTGGCCTGTAGAGATTCTGCTGAGAAATCTGCTGATAGTCTAATGGTGATCTTTTTTCTCTGGTTACCTTTAAACTTCTTTATCACTGATGTTTGACACTTTTAATATATGTCTTGGAGAAAATCTTTTTGCACTGAGGCAATTAGGTGTTTTCTTAGTTTCATGGACTTAAATATCCAGTTTATTTCCCAGATTTGAAACACCCCACTATTTCTTTAAATAAACACCCCACTCCATCTCTTCTCCTTCTGGGATACCCATTTTCCTAATATTGCCATTTCTAAAAGAATCAAATAATTCTTGCAGAATGTCCTCATTTTAAAAAGTCTTATTTTTTTCCTTTTCTACAGGTATCATTTCTGTGTTTCTATCTTCAAGCTCACTAATTCTCTGCTCCTTATGGTCTGCTCTATTTTCAGCGCTTTTCTTGCATTCTTCATCTTGTTTATTGAGTTCTTCAGCTCCAGTATTTCTGTTTGGTTCTTTTTTTAGAGTTTCAATCTCTTTGGTAAAGTCAAAGTATCCTTTCTGTTCATTACTTTTATTCCTAAGCTCGTTGAATTGCCTTTCTGAATTTTCTTATAGCTCATTGAGTTACTTTATGATGGCTATTTTGTATTCTCTGTTAGTTACATTGGATATTCCATGAATTTAAATTTGGTTTTTGGAGAATCATCATTTTCTTTTGGGGATAAGGTGTCACTCTGCTTCTTCATGTGCTTGATGAGGTGTTCTTCTGCTGGTGCATTTGAAGTAGCAAACACCTTGCGTTACAGAAAAAATTATTCTAATGATTTAACAGGTTAGAAATTAGAGACCTTTTTTTTTTTTTTGTATTATCTTGTTTTCTAAGAGGTGATTTTATGTACAAGTTTTGGTTTCTCCTAGCTGAACCTCTGGTTATATTATATATATATATCTATTTCCACACTTCACTGCCTCTGTCAGAAGTTCATCTGGATGCCCTCATTGCTGTTTGAACCTGGTCTCCCTGCCATCATTGCCTGAGGTACTGAATGGTGCTCACTTCGGCAGCGTCCAGCATCTCCTGCTGCTGTTGGTGGGAGGTGGGAGGGGCCAGAGTCACGGGTGCCTCCACGGTTGGAGGCATCGGTTCCCAGTCCCCACTGTACCTGCTGCCCAGCTACCTGTGTCTGCATGAGCTGCAGTGGCTGGGAAGCCACAGTCCTTTGTGCTATGTCCCCTGCTGCTACTGGCTTCTCTGGGGCTTGGGGCTCAGCAGCTATAGCTTGAGGGCTGGAAATGCAAGTACAGCCTCCGTTGTTTGCCCCCTTCTGCCTCCTCTCTGGTGTCTAGCCAGCCCATCTTGAGAGGTACAGACATGTGGAATTCTCTGGCATCCTGGTGTGTTGGGCAGAGACATCTTTGTTGAGCTGTGGATGTTTTACTGGTTGTGGATTTAAGGGAAGAGACAAAGGGGGTATTTCACCCTGCTGTGGTGCTTGTGTCGCTCTCTACTGACTCTTTTTAAAAACGTATCTAATTCTCTGTTTCTTCATTCTTTAATGATAAATACATTCATGCTCACTTCACAGAGCTATTGTGAGGACTGATTATGATATACGGAAGGTACTAAAAACTGTAGCTATTAGTATTCATATTGTCTAACTTTGGGGATTTGTTCACTCAACAAACATTTTTTTTTTTAAAGAAAGTAAAGTGAAAGTTATTTAAGTGAGAATATACTCCCAGAGGAGGCTTCCCAGGTGGCACAGTGGTAAAGAATCCACTGCCAGTGCAGGAGACACAGGAAGTATGGGTTTGATCCCTGGTTTAGGAAGATCCCTGGTGTAGGAAATGGCAACCCACTCCAGTATTTTTGCCTGGAAAATCCCATGGACAGAGGAACCTGGTGGGCTACAGCCTGTGTGGTCTCAACAAGCTGAACATAACTGAGTGATTGAGTGCGCGCGCGCGCGCGCGCGCGCACACACACACACACACACACACACACACACACTCACTCACTCTCAGAGGGAGAGTGGGCAAACAGGTGAGAGCTGCTGCTATGGTCCTCTTTGGCTCACCAGTTATGAGGGACATATAGATGAAGGGGCAGAAACAAACAGTTTTTGAATGCTTGTTATATCCTAGGCTCTGTATGGTTTCTGAATGGTGTTGTTATTAACATATATTTGACATTACTTTGTCCTTGTGGCTCAGATGGTAAAGCGTCTGCCTGCAATGCGGGAGACCTGGGTTTGATTCCTGGGTCGGGAAGATCCCCTGGAGAAGGAAATGGCAATCCACTCCAGCACTCTTGCCTGGAAAATCCCATGGATGGAGGAGCCTGATAGGCTACAGTTCATGGGGTCGCAAAGAGTCGGACACGACTGAGCGACTTCGCTTCACTTGTCCTCTAAGTCATAATCAATGAACATATGTGAAAAGAAAATGATTTTCATATTTAGTCTAGGAAGATATTATTTTATGATACCAGTGGAATTGGTAAAATTTTTCAAAATATGGCCAGTATTACCAGGTTTGGATGCTCCTATAATTCACTGTCCCAGAGTACTCTTGGAAGAATAGAAAATGGCTTTCTTCTTCAAAGAACCAACCTTATTAGCATTGAGGATATTGTCCTGAATATGCCACGAATACTGGAGTTCTTCAAGGTGAAGTTTCTAATTGGGTTATTCAGGACCCTCTCACTGAAATAATTCTTTCACTTGTTATTTTGAGCAAAAAAATTTTCTATAATTTGTGTTAGATTTATGTAATCTGTGTTGTCTATTTAAAGCTCAGACACAAACACACAGCTTATACCATCAGTGGAATTACTATGGATACAGATTCTACTCTGATTTTCATCTTAGTGAAAGGACTTGAGAAGCAGATTACTTTGGACTAAATAAAAATGTGATTAATATTCATTAGGACTTTTGCTAACTTTCCTGGGCAGTTAAAAGAACTGGTTATATTCTGTTTTACTTTTCTCACTGGGAGATCACTATCTTTTACCTACTAGGATTCATGTGTTTTGTGCTGTGCTTAGTTGCTCAGTTGTGTCTGACTCATTGCGACCCCATGGACTGTAGTCCACCAGACTCCTCTGTCCATGGGGATTCTCCAGGCAAGAATACTGGAATGGGTTGCCATGTCCTCCCCAGCAGATCTTCCCAACCCAGGGACTGAACTCAGGTTTCCTGCATTACAGGCGGATTCTTTACCATCCGAGCAACAGGAAAGTCCAAGAATACTGGAGTGGGTAGCCTATCCCTTCTCCAGAGGATCTTCCCAACCCAGGAATCGAACTGGGTCTCCTGCATTGCAGGCAGATTCTTTTCCAGCTGAGCTGTCAGGAAGGCACATGTTGTGTTTTAATCTTATATAGGTAACACTAAGCAATGGCTGTCAAACTTCAATCACATTATGTGTGCGTGCATGCTAAGTCACTTTAGGCGTGTCCAACTCTTTGCCACCCCATGGACTGTAGCCCACCCAGCAACTCTGTTCATGGGATTCTCCAGGCAGGAATACTGGAGTGGATTGCCATGCTCTCCTCCAGGGGATCTTCCCAACCCAGGGACTTAACCCTTGTTTCAGACATCTCCTGCATTGGCAGGCAGGTTCTTTACCACTAGAGCCACCTAGAAAGCTCCAGTTGCATCATAGTCATCTGGAAAGCTTGTTAAAATACAGATTTCTGGGCCCCACCATCCAGAGATTCTAATTCACTAGATCTGAGGGTGTGTGGGCAAGAATGTGCATTTTGAACAGGTTTCCAGGTAATGATGATGCTGGTTTGGAGGCCATACTGTGAGAACCACTGGATAAAAGTAATACAGTCTAGTTTTTGTCAGGTGCTACAGTTACACTAGTACAGGCTGCTGCTGCTGCTAAGTCGCTTCAGTTGTGTCCGACTCTGTGCGACCCCATAGACGGCAGCCCACCAGGCTCCCTCCATCCCTGGGATTCTCCAGGCAAGAACACTGGAGTGGGTTGCCATTTCCTTCTCCAATGCATGAAAGTGAAAAGTGAAAGTAAAGTCGCTCAGTCGTGTCCTACTCTTAGTGACCCCATGGACTGCAGCCCACCAGGCTCCTCCGTCCATGGGATTTTCCAAGCAAGAGGACTGGAGTGGGGTGCCATTGCCTTCTCTGAGTACTAGCTAGTACTTGTATAATACTTGATGACAAACTGTTTTCTCATAAAGTCTCATTTTATCCTCTGGTAACCTTGGGAGGTAGGCATTATTAGATCTGATTTATAGATGAAGACTGCTAACAATTTCTAGTTTTTCCTTTTTAATAGGCTGTGAGTTATTTGAGGCCAGATTCCATATCATACTCAATTTTCTATCCTCAACACGTAGCAGGGGTCTGGGAATGAATGTTTGTAGAAAGAATAGCAGGATTGGCTCTGGAGTCACACAGAGTTCATGGCAGAGCTCAGTTTTGAATCTGGACTCAGTCTAGTGCTTTTCTGCTCTGGGGTATACAAATCAAAAAGCAAATTTGCTTTCATACTTGAGAAAATGTAGTAGTTTTTCTGTTTCCCCGCTCCCCTCCCCGAAATCCTGGGTTTACAAAATGAGGTAGTCAGTGTGCCAATGTAATTAGAATTTGTTTTGAACTGTAATGTGCTGGAGAAGACTCTTGAGAGTCCCTTGGACAGAAAGGAGATCAAACCAGCCAATCCTAAAGGAAATCAGTCCTGAATATCCATTAGAAGGACTGATGTTGAAGCTAAAGCTCCAATACTTTGGCTACCTGATGCAAAGAGGTGACTCGTTGGAAAAGACCCTGATGCTGGGAAAGATTGAGGGCAGAAGGAGAAAGGGGTGACAGAGGATGAGATGGTTGGATGTCATCACTGACTCAGTGGACACAAGTTTGAGCAAATTCTGGGAGATAGTAAAAGAGAGGGAAGCCTGGCGTGTTGTAGTGCATGGGGTCACAAAGAGTTGGGCAGAACTTAGTGACTGAACAAAAACAATGTTAACCACTGATGAACAATAGATCGGTGATGTTGTACACATTTATTCTGTTCTCCTTCATTGTGATTTCTTTACCAAATGCTTTGTGCGGTAGTTCAGAACAGTAGAAATGATTGTTCAAGCCGAAACCATAAAAAGTGATCATAATAATCAGTAGGGAAAGTTACACATCAGAACATTAAGTATTCTCTTACTGTCAATTATAAATGTATAAGAAAACTTAAAAATGACTAAATTCACTTAATACATTGTAACTTGGAACATGACAAATGCTTGAAGTTATTTGAGAATTGTTTTATTTCTTTCTAAATAACTTATCAGATGTAGTTTGAACAGTGTTTGCTTTCTCATCATATAACTTAATATATGGAGTGAGCATCTTTCAATGCCTTGGAAAGTCATCATACTCCTTTCTAAGTTTAGATTGGTTTCCAACATTTTATCCTTTACACTTTGGCATTGTAAAATAACCCTGAGTGTTCTTTTAATGTGAAGATTTTTGCTGGTGTTACTTCCTCTGGGTTATCTTCATCCTTTCATGTCAACAATTTCCTCATTTATGTTGATAAATTCTCCTTCATTAAGTTTCTCTGGCCGCACAGCCGGAGTCTTTTAAATGGTGGCAGTGTCAACCTCCCCATGGTCAGTTATTTCTTCTATATCTCACTGGAGTCTGGGTATATATTTTGCAAAAACATCTTTATCTGAGCTAATACTTCAACATGTGGCTTAAGATTAATCAATTCATGCCGACATAAAAACAGTGTTTACTGGCAGCTAAAGGTCTTTCTTTAGGCTCCTAGTAATTATGGTTTTCTTTTGATGTGGCAACTGGGTTCATTGCTTTGGCCTGAATGGTAGCCAAGCTGATTGGGATTTGTTTTTAATTACAGTCTTCAAGCCAAAGTAGAAGTAAATGTCTCCCTTCAATGACATAAAGGAGGTTTTCTGTTTCTAATGCAGTTTAACTAAAAAAATGTCAAAATGAGTTTACCTTGCATTCTGTATTCATTGGACCATTTCAGTGTGGGTTATACTTTATCTTCTTGCAGGCCTAGGTCTCAGCGTGTCTTTGTCAGCATTTTCTAATCATGTATAATTTTACTTTACTTTATATTTGCTGCACTTTCATCTTTGTCCGCCAATTCCTTCTTTTGAGTATCCATTTTTGTAAAATATCATGTGGGTTTATCGCTTGTCAACAAAGAGGCAACACAACTACATGCTTTACTGTCTGTGTGTGACCTGAATGATCGATGTGGTTTGATGAATAATTGACAGAATGTGGAAGAAGTGATGTCGTGAATCATTGATCATGATGCCCATTGGTTTCTGTGTAGTGGTTTGTACACTGAAAATCTAGTAGTGAAGTTTGGACTTTATGCAATTACTATGCTCACAGTTTTTGTACTATGTCTGAAATTTGGGCCATGCTATTAATATTATTTAACTGAACTATGATAAATAAATTTCATGCTTATTTAAACTGTGCAGTGTGAGAATTCCCTAAAGTAGAGAATGTTTATCTGCATATTGGATGGAAAATAAAATTTTGAAGCCATACCTTGTAAAACAGTATTCTCCAATATTCTCTCAGTTGTTTAAAGAAACAAGTTTCTTTCTTTGGGCTCCAGAACAACTGATTAAATTAAGAAAAATCTGACACACATATTCTAGTATAGCTTAAATATATGTTTTATTGGAGAGAGGGAGGGAGAGAGAGAGAGATCTATAAATTCCATTTGTTTTTTAAATTCAGTGTAACATAAATCATTTAAAAGTTGGATGGGATATATGAGGATTGTAGAGATCATTTAAAAGTTGGATATATATGCGGACTATGTTAACATTTGAGTATTTAAGATTTGTGCTATTCTAGCCTTCTTCTTATGTTTCTTCCCTCCATGAGTATTTCAGCTGTATAAATAAAATGGACAGTGCTCAGGGGTGACCTAGGTTCCTTGAAGGAGGGGAAATTTGAACTGGCCTAAGAGATCATTTATCCAGGTCCTTGAGTTTTCATTTTTTTTCTGTGTAATGACTTTATGCAGTGTGTGTTGCCCTGCTATGATGGAACAGCTGAAGAAGTTTTAAGGCATTCATTCATTCACTGACAAGAACGGTACTTGGTACACAGTTGGCGTTTTATAAACACATACTTTATGGAGTCCCTCCTGGCCCATGAGACTACAAGAATAATTCACACACTATCCTTTTGGGCACGGAAGAAACCTGCCTGCGCCATGTGTGCCTGCATGCCCAGTCACTTCAGTTGTGTCCGACTCTTTGTGACCCCGTGGATTGCAGCCCGCCAGGCTCCTCTGTGCATGGGACGTTCCTGGCAAGAATACGGCAGTGGGTCACCATGCCCTCTTCCAGGGGATCTTCCCCACCCAGGGATGAAACTGCGTCTTCTGCATATCCTGCGTTACAGGCAGATTCTTTACCGCTGAAGTCACTGGGGAAGCCCCCCGCCCCCAACCCTGATACCATGACTTTTTGCTAAATCTCCAGTACTGTACAATGATAATACTCAGGACACTTCTAATTTATTCAGTGCATCCAATATACTGTCAACTCTATTAGACCTTTGCTGACATTACTACTGTAGTTCTCTGAAGCCAGGATTCAAGACGGAGGTTCCACTTTCAAGGCTATTCACTTGCATATCTGGAAAGTTTGGCTGGCTCTTGTATAAGGGCCTCTGTTCCTCCTGCTGAGCCTCTCCATGGAGCTATTTGAGTGGCCTTACAGTGTGGCTGCTGGCCGTCCTCAGAGAGAGTGATCTGAGAGTGATCGAGACAGGAGCTGCAGTGTTTGTTATGTCTAGCACTGAATGTCATGCATTGTTACTTCCTTAGTATTCTTAGTTTCACAGGGCGTGATTCAGTGGGGGAGGACCCTGTACAATGTTATCAGTACTAGGAGGTTTTATGTTTATGAGACATAAATTATTATTATCCCACTTTATAGATAAGTAAACTGTGGCACAACTAGTAAGTGGTAGAACTGTGATTTGAGTGCAGGCATTCTGGCTCCAAAGTTCATATTCTTAATCATCATGTTATCAGGTAAGTTAGAATTCAGTATTGACTATCATTATTAGATACTGTTTGCATGTATGCTGGGTATTATGAGCTCTTTGTTCTATTTTTACTGGTCTGTTTTTCATTCCTATAGCAGCAATACCATACTCTTTTTTTTTTTTTTTTTTTACCATAGATTTATAACTTAATATCTTGGATGATTCCCCCAGTTCATTCTTCTTTATGAGATCCTTGGGTATTCTTGGATCACTGTACTTCTATATTCATTTTAGAATAATGTGTAGTATTCCATGAGAAATCATGCTGGAGCATTGATTGGAGTTGTACTGAACATATAGATCAATATTAGAAGAATTGATGTCTTTATGATTATTTTGTCTTCTTTTCCTCAAACATTGGATTCTTAAATGTGACATATATGTCCACTGACTGTACTATCATTTCACAGATCTGGTGACCTTTCTGTTAGTTGATTCAGGTCAGTGCTTGGCCATGTCAGCTTTCTTTTAGTGGTAGTCACTTAATCTTGTAAGAAGTTGTTTGCAACGTCAGTCTTTGCTTGTCCTAGTTTCCTAATTTAGGAAGAACACTGTCCCCACTTGTATTTTGTTATGTGGTAAGCTGCAGTTCTTGGACAGTTCCTCTCATTCTTACTTTTCTATTTTTATAGCCCTTTACATCCTGAGAATACCCTGAGATCACTTCAACTTTTTACTTATTGTATTTATCCACCCCAAAGCCCCTTCTTACCTTTCCAGACTACTGGGGATTTAAAATAGATTTTGTCAGATCTGCCTGGAGAAAGAGTTGGGAAGAGGATAGGGAAGGGGAGAGGTATGTTGTGAAAGGTCGGACAAATGGGTGAAGGGATAGCGATAGGTGTTTGAGTGATGAGCCCTAAGCCAGTGACTGTTGCCACGAAGGTTCATTTGTATGCAGAGCCTTGAGCGTCTTTTATCCTTGGAGCTCATACTTGTAATACTTCACACTCCTCATCTCACATGTCTTCACTCTCTTGGAGTGCCTGGTAACCCATGCAGAAGCAGGACTCAGTTAGCACATATCTGTCCTGCAATATGAAAGCACATTTCTTTTGGTTCCACTTTATGTAAATGACATTGCATTATTCTTTAATCCATTGACTAAATATGATCAGTGAACTTTTTTATTTATGATGAGATTTCATAAATAAGAAACCCAGCTTTGGAGGGAGGAGGCAAAATCCTAAAGGTGACATTAATGCTGCAAGTTCTTAGGTATCCTATAGGTCCCTGTAGAGGTTATTTAGATAATGGCTCCTCACTGAATCAAAGACGGTATTTAGAACTCAGCAATGACTTTCTCAGGGCTTCCCAGGTGGTGCTTATGGTAAGGAACCCCCCTGCCAATGCAAGAGAGATAAGTGATGTGGGTTTGATCCCTACGTAGGGAAGACTTCCTGGAGGAGGGCATGGCTACCCATCCCAGTATTCTTTCCTGGAGAATCCCAGGGACAGAGGAGTCTGGGCGGCTGCAGTTTATGGGTTCACAAAGAGTCTGGCACAACTGAAGCGACTTAGCATGCATGCATGCAGTAACTTTATGAACCCTCAAATCTGCCTCATTTTTCATGTATAAGAAGTCTCCAGTGAAAGTGGTCTCTACATACACAAAGCTAGCACTTTTTTTTTTTTTTGAGTGTGCCATTAACTTTATTATTTTTTTTTTAAGATTTAAAATGTTTTATTTTTTATTTATTTTTTTTTAAATTTTAAAATCTTTAATTCTTACATGCGTCTAGCACTTTTAATCTTAATTTTGCAAGGACTCTGATCTTAACCAGAGTATTTAAATATATACATTAATAATGAAATTCAGTAACCTAGGGAGGGTCCTATGGAGTTCTAGCAGCTGAGTCACTGTAGACAACATTTCTTGTGAAACTTTAATGCTTATACTGCAGGGAAGGCGCTGAGAGTAAGGTTGTCACTGGGTGAAGTGTACCCATTGATGTTCAATGTTGACCGGCATAATGGAAGCGCTTGGGAACAAATATTCCCTTGTTTGTGTTAAGCCTCATTTAGAGCCAAATCTTTCTTCAAATACTCTATTCTCAATCAAATTTTTGTTAGAAATGCAGCAATTCTCTAAAAGAGCAAATTCTGTATGTATCTAAAAGTATTTGCTGTTTCAGTGTTTTTTTTTCTTTTTCCCCCAAGAGCAATTCTTTTTACTCTCTCTTTCCCTCTATGTTTAGTTCATATCCTTAGGTGAACAGAAAAGATGGAACAAAGAAACAGTTTCCAAATTTATGCTTTTGGTCAGATAATTGGCATCATAAAGAATGGAAACTTCAGTGCAGCTTTTAAGGCATGGCTTTCATATGTTTGTGTGATTGGGTGCAGAGCTGAAGTTCATTCAGTGCAAATTGTAGCTCTCTCTTTTCACTTCTGGAATGTAGCCCATGAGTAGAAGCTATATCGGGAATTACCTTCAGTTCAAAATCTTTTCTTGAAAATCTTTTTGCCTCTTTAGAGCTAAGCATTTTTGTTCTGAGGGGCCTAATAAGATGAATGAGTTAGGTGTCTAATGCTTCAGTAAGCATGACATCCCCTTGGTGTAACACAGACAGAAATGGGGCCCAGCCTTGTCTCCTGGTGCAGGCAGGGGCACCAGGGCCCCTGGAGACAAAAACTAATCACTTAAAGTTGGAGCCATTGTGGTCCTTAAGCAACTGGGATGTGGTTAGCTTTTTTCCCTCTCTGGAAACTTATCCTCACTGCTTTCCTTATCTTCTCTAGGTAAGAAGAGATTCTATGATTCAGAGCTAGGATCAATTTCATGTATCACAGTCAACTGTTATCTCCATCACTTGCAAAAGAAGCAGAAACAGAGATAGGAAAAGAAACCCAAAGGCAAAAGAGCCAAGTGTGTGCAAGTCAGGCTGGTGGAGGGAAGAAAGTGGGGGAGGGCAGGTGGGCAGCAGATGCTCTGCCTGCTCGATGATGTTGGACAAGTCAGTGAACCCTTGGCTTCACTGTCCTCATCCACAGATTTTGGGTTTTCAGTTTGGATTCTTTCTTTTGGTATATAAGAGTACATGATATCTTAAATCCTTCCTAGGCTTCTCTCAAAAGTCATGGATAGCCTGTCATCTGTGGACTAGCAGAATTGGCATCACCCTGGAGCTTGTGGGAAGGGTTGCCTGTCAGGCCCCATCCAGTGTACTTTTACCAAGTCTGCTGGCTGATCCATCTGCCTATTGTAGTTTCAGAGGCTGTTCCATGGGAAGTCTGTGACTGCCTTGTTTTAGATTAAAAACAATGAAACCAACACCGACCAACCAACCAGTCAAACAAAAGACCTTAGGGATTTAACTTATCCTGAGGTCTCTTCTGTATTATAGGATCTTGGGGCTGGGGGAAAATCGAATGCCCACACCCCAGTATCCAGTATGTCTCAATACTGCTGGTCCTCTAAGCAGCTAAGGCCCTAGGGGAAGGCTGTTAGGTTTAACATCAATCTCCTGGCTCAGTGAAGATGTGCCAAAACTGACCTCTGGTTCTGTGCTTCTTTGTCTTTTCCAGAGTAGCACCAAGTACACAGAGCCAGGCTTGTGCTCATTGTGGTTCCCCTTTGTGGCATGTCACATTCATGATGCGCCTGTATACTTTCCATTTTTCGCAGCATCCCAGAGCAGGAGGCAGGCAGGCACCACTGCCCCTCTGCTGAGAGCTAAGAGGCCACAGCAGGTCACAGCAGCTGAAGGACTGACCAGAAGTCCCAAGGTCTCTGCCTCCAACTTCTGGCCTCCTCCTGCCTCTAGGTGGCCACCGATTTAAGGGGGGCACAGACTTCCATTAGGGCTGCATTTACCTTTTGGAGGCATATAAAACCCCTTTTCTTGTGAGATAGGCAGGTTTTGTGCCTGTTCTGTGAGGTCTGAGACACGGAATATATGAAGATCAGTATTAGAACATTTCCTCTGAGAAATCCCAGGTGCCTGGGTAGTGCCGCTGGGCCACGTGACCTGTTTGCATCCCATGTGCACCCAGGGAGCAGGATGGTTGCCTGCTGCGGGATTCCTAGTAGGTGCTTCCTGGGCCCCCCGCCCAGCTCAGCTGCACCTGACGGCCTCAGGGCTGGCGGTGAGGATGCTGCTGGCTTTTCCCTCTTGACTTGCTTTGTTTTATCTTCTTTCATCTTGGGAGATAAGATTCTCCCCTGCTTGGTACTTTGCCAAGTCTACATATTTTGCTTGTTTGAAAAAGCTAGAATCAATATTTTGCTACCCACTCATCAGGCTGCAAATACATTTTTATTTTCAATTCTTCCTTTCACATAGGTTCTGTAGGGGGTCTCCTTTTTTTTTTTTTTTCCTGCACTGAGAGGAAGAACCTGCAGAGCTGTCTCCTGTGGATACAGGACTGTGGCTGAGATGCATTTCTGCTCTTTAGGACGACAGTGTCTGCTGGGCAGAGCAGCTGGAAACTGAGCAATTAAACATCTTGTTGGCAAGATGTTGAAACGTGAAACATTAGCAGGTATACTGATCTTCTGACCCACAGCCCCTCTCAAAGCAGATTAGAAAGCTATTTCTGGCTTGCTTTGCCTTCATTTAAGCATGCGTTTCATGCTTTCTAAATTTTGATAATTTGGCATGTCCAGCTAATGAATCTGTCAACATATTGGAGCAGAGTTGAAAGAGGAAGGTTATGTCAAGATTTTGCAGCTGATTAAAAACAGCAGTAAGATTCCCTTTGAGTCCAGATGAGAGCTGGTGATCTGGGAAGGGTCTTCCCCAGGGAAGGCTTGTGGAATTCCTGCCACATATCAGGAAGGACTATTGTAATCAGAATTGCTGAATGATCTTGGGAACTTGATTTTGCAGTGAGATATTTTCTGTGATCTAGAAGGTGCTTCTCTGAATTTAAAGCAGACCCGCTGTGGCAACTCAGTCTGATTTTCCTCTAGACAGGTGTAGGCAAAGGGAGGAGAATTCTGCTGTTACTCTCACTGCATGTGTAGCCTTGAGGTTTAGCAATTTGTGAGCAATATAGCCTATTTACCTGCCTTGAAGAGATAAATTTGGTACTCTGTACACAGTAGGCATTCTGGAAATGTTACTTGACTAATGATTTAGTTTGTTTCTGGGACCAAGTTGGGAAAGAAATTTTGTTAGCAGGCATAGGCAATAGGAAAGTAATGGCAGGTGTTTAATAAAAATTCAGGGAAGCTAAGCCACTTTGGGACACCATATGAAATAATTGGTAGATAGAAGTTTTCTTTTAGAGAATCCACAGATGAACTCATTTTAAATGGGTGCTGGAAAGATGTTGATACAGGGTACCCCAGTAAAATAGTTAGTTCTTCTTATCTTTTTCCAAGGTCAAGAACTGCTCTACTGAGTGAAGATGAGGGGAAACATTATTATTATCCAGGTATTTTCTTATAGAAATTGTTATCCCCCCTACCCTTGCTAAGGAGACTGTAGAGATACTGGAGCTGGTAGAATCACTCTCTTGCAATTAAGATAACATCCAAATTCTTTTTCTATCATGGTCTGAAAAGCCCAGTATGATTTGGTGTTTTCTTACTTTGAAACCCACTCACATATTTCTGCCCTCTCACTTGATTCCTTCTGTATGGGCCCTTTTCCCACTGTTTGAGTGGTCTCATTTACTATCTTCCCATGAGAAGTGAAAGTCTCTCTTTTGCACCATTTCAAGAACATCATAATTTTCCATATAGAATGTATCAAAGCTTATATTTATACTTTCACTTCTTTCAAGCATCATAATTTTCTCACTCATGTCCAACTCTGTGATCCCATGGACTGCAGCCTGCCAGGCTCCTCTGTCCATGGAATTCTCCTGGCAAAAATACTGGAGTGGATTGCCATTCCCTTCTCCAGGGGATCTTCCCCATCCAGGGATTGAATCCTTGTCTCCTGTATTGCAGGCAGATTCTTTACTATCTCAGCCACCAGGGGAAACCTAATTTTCCATATAGAATGTATCAAAACTTATATATACATATATACGTATATATAAGCTCTTTTTTCAAGATGAGCCACAGAGAGTAATTTTTGCATGTGGTCTTATTCCCTGTGGAGAGGTTGCCACTGGGAAGTCACTCTGCAAGTGTGGGGACACATCTAAGGGATTTGGGGTACAGTGAAAGGAGGGTAGTAGTAGGCTGGCAAGAGTGGGGCTGGGTGCTGCACTAACTTGCTTTCCTGATTCAGCTCAGCCTGCTGGGTGCAAAATAGGGCTGATGACATTTTGCATCTCACAAAGCTTGTATGGGGAAGACTTCAAGTGTGGCACTTAATAAGTGCGCAACCAAATCTTAGTTTCCTTCAGATGGCTGGCCTAGAAAATTCCTTCAAAGAGCTGTTTCTTGAAAGGGTAAGATGGTAAAATACTTCCATATTGATATACGTGTGAACTTTGCTGGTAGAAAGGTCACACACACCATCTTTGTGAAAAGCAATTTGGTAATATATACCAAGAAACTCAAAATTTTTATACCACTGGTCCCTGTGATTATACCTCTGCCATTAATTAAAAATGTAGGAAAAAGTTTGTATTTAGTGATGTTCATCATCACATTGTTACAATTATAAATTGGAAACATTTTAAAATTCCAACAGTAAGTAAATGACGATGTAATGTGTGATGTATCTGCAAGATGGATTATAATGCAACCATTACAAGTAATGCTTTCAAGGAGTTGTTAATAACATGGGAAATGACAATACTGTTAAAAAGAGTGGACTATAAAATTATATCATCCCAATTTTATTACAAAATGGACTTAGTACTACATATTAAGAATATCTGGGCATTTATCAAAGATTTATTATATGCTGGCTATTGTTCTAAGGGATTTACACACACTAGCACCAGAATAAGCACTATTGTCATTCACCTGTACATGTGAGGAACTCAAGGGTTAACCTGATTAGTAATTCTCCCATAAACTTTTAATTGCTAGAACTGAAACTGAAATGTGGGCTCCTAATTTATCTATCTATATTCAAATATACTACCTCCCCATCTCTCCATTCATTCTCTGTCTGTGCAGCAGCAGACAAATCACCTTGAAACAAAAATCTGATTATTTGACTTCCCAGGACTCTTAGGATAAAGGTGAAAATTCTTATCTAACTATAGAGCCTACGCTTTTAACTAGGACTGTTAACTGTTCTCCAGATGATATTGTTTTTTTTCTCCTATTGGGGAAGTTATAGAAAATTTTTGTTTTCTTTTTTATGTTGTTATGTATTTCCCAAGTCAATTAACATATATTGTGTTTATAATGGGAGACAGGGTGTGCAGGGAAGCAATGGTGGTGATGGTTTCTAAGAAACCATTTTTGTTTTTTAAAGAAAGAAAGCAGAGTACCACAGCTGTGCCCTGGAAGGTCCTGGAGGGTGG
The DNA here is from genome assembly GCF_001704415.2 of Capra hircus. Lineage (NCBI taxonomy): Eukaryota > Metazoa > Chordata > Mammalia > Artiodactyla > Bovidae > Capra > Capra hircus. The sequence goes on from NC_030808.1 coordinate 89,932,837, forward strand.
TAGATGGGGACATGAACCACAGACATTTCACTGGAGCTATAGCTGAGGCTTCACTTGTGACATACAACACCCTCCACCCCAGCCTCCTGTTCCTATCCCCTTGTTGACAAGAACAGCAGCTTCACTGAGGCCTCTGCAAGGACACTCACTGGAAACTGTGGATGGAAACAGCCCTGAAAGAGCAAACATTGTGTTAGGTTAGGGATACCTCACTGCTGAGTTCACTGCTCTCATGGGCTTTGTCTCAGGAAGAGGATCCCCTTCTTAAACTTAACTCCCTGGCAGTGTTGTGGTGTTCTCAGATGTGCAGGGTTCTTAGTAATCACCCCAAATTACTATTTTTCTTCCACCACTTTACCCACTGGACACATACGTATCGAGTGAATTCATGTCTGGCACCAGTACTCAGGTATTACCACTTCGGTATTTCTTGGATCCATCCATTAGTCTCCATCTCACGGTCACCATTTCAGTCCAGGTCACCTTCTAGTGGCCACTGCCGGCATCTCCTCACTGATCACCCCACATCCAAATGTCCTGTCTCCCCACCCAGCCACTCCCTCTCTGTCCACACTGCAACAGAAAAATCATCTTGCAACTCAGTGTCATTTTTGATGATGTGTTTCCTAGTGATGTTAGGGTGAAGAACACAATTCTCGGTTCTGCAGAGCCTGCTGCAGGACCTGGTCCTTACTCTCTCCGTCCTCTTCTTTCACTGTGCACCGCTTGCCGTTTCTGCTCTGCTTGCTCAGCCTCCGCAGAAGATGCTGTCCATCCCTTCCCCTACCCCTGAGGTTTCCTCTGCCTGGAACATGCTTCTTCTTTCTTTCATCAGATTTAGCTCAGTGGCTGCTTCTTCAGGGAAACCCCTCGATCTTCTTTACTAAAGAGTTTGTCTTTATTTGATTTCAGTTTTCTCAATTATATACTCTGAGTGTTACTCACTGTGACTGTCATCCTGGTTATATCTTGACATTGGCTCACTTGGCTGTGATTATTTGGTTGCAGGTGCTTCCCCCACTAAATTATAAGTTTCATGAAGGCAGGCATTATGCATGGTTTTGTTCATGTGGTATACTAAGCCTAGCATAGCCTACAGCACATTAGACAGTTAGTACATGTGTTTTGAATGAAGGCACAAATGCCTACAGTGTGGCAAGCATAGCATCAGATCCTGGTAAGGAAACCTGAATGATGCATGGGACCTTCTCCCAGGAGCTCACAGTCTAGAGAGACAGGCTGTTAAGTGAGTGGGTTAGTGTACCTGGACATGGTTGCTATGACTGTGGTATGAACTGGGTCTGTGGGAGTGCCTGGGAGGTGCATCTCAGGTGCAGTGATGGTTTAGGAGAAGGTGGCTGAGATGAGTTTTGAAGAACAAAGAGGATCTAATGAGGAAAAGGCCCGGGAAGGGGATGGTGGGTGGGTGAGGGGCAGGCTCCTTAGAAGAAACAACACAGGAAGCCTGTGCAGATGGGGTCCCAGGAAGGAGGTGTGTGTAGAGTAAATGGTATTGGTGCCTGTTATTAGTAGAAGTTTGAGCCCTGCTGCCCACTGCATGTTGATATCAGGGTCTCCAAAGAAAATACACTGCAGTCACTGCAGTCAAGCACTGGGTAGGATGTGTTTTACTTAAGTAGAGAACTACATGCATGCTCAGTCATGTCTGACTCTTTGTGACCCTATGGACTGACTGTAGCCTGCTGGGCTCCTCTGCCCATGGGATTCTCCGGGCAAGAGTACTGGAGTGGGTTTGGGTTGACATTTCCTCCTCCAGGGGATCATTTCAACCCCGACCCACGTCTCCTGCATTGCAGGCAGGTTCTTTGCCACTGAGCCACCACGTGGAGAAGAGGTGGAGCAAAATCAACCCCAGTGCATAGGTTGCCTACAGCCAGCAGGTCCTGCTGGGCAGCTAGTATAGTTTGGTTGATCTACTTAGCCCCTGCCCCCTCCCAAAAGGGGACAGATGAAACAGTGGGGCTGGCCAATGCTGTATATGTGCATGCTTAAGCAGAACAAAGGAGCACAGGGAAGTTCTTCCTGCACAAGGTGGCAGATTCAGCAAGGCCATGAGGACTCGTCTCTTGGTGGGGATGTTTCTCAGGCCCAAGGTTTATACTTACTTGGCCCAGTAGGGTCAAAAGACCTCATGCAGGGAACTGCTTTTCTCAGCAGAATGGTGTACCCATCCTGTATTGATCTATTACATCATTCTTGAGGCGAAGTCTCTATATTTCCAGGAAAACATATTTTTCAAGGAGCAAAAATTCTGGGAAGATCTTGAACTTTAGTTTAGCTAATTTCTGAGTGTTAGCAAAGGGTCTTTATGTATTACTCTACTATCATCTAAGTTTCATTTTTATTCAGAAATACATGTTGATATTCAAGTAAACAAATGTTCTCATAATTAATTGCTCCCCTCAATCTCATAAATAATTGGAAATGCAACAAATCTCTCTCCATTAAGCTTGGTCTGGGTGTACTGCCAAAAGCAGGCCCTACTGTCTCTAGCCTTTAGCTTCCGGGTCCTGAGTTCAGCTTTGGCATCATATACAATTTCAAAACTAGTTTTTTCCTGTGTTGGTATCTGAGTTTCAGAAAGCTTGACTCCTCCATCTGTAAGTAAAGTAAAGTAAAGTAAAGTAAAGTAAAGTCGCTCAGTCCTGTCCGACTCTTTGCAACCCCATGGACTGTAGCCTATCAGGCTCCTCCGTCCATGGGATTTTCCAGACTCCATCTGTGCCACCATTGAAAGCATAGACTCTGAAGGTAGATATCCAAGGTTCACAGCCTGTTTCCACTGCTTATGAAGAGCGAGAACTTCAGCAAGTTTCTTTAACTCTCTGGGCCTCAGTTTACCTTATCTTGAAAGTGGGAACAATATTACCATATAGGCATTTTATAAGGATATGTGGATATACGGACATTTTTTGCAACAAACCATGCACTTAATAACCTGTTTAATATTTAAGTAGGCAAAACCTTTGGCAAATTCTAAAGGTTGTGGACATGCCTGTAATCATTAATTAAAGGCTAGAGTAAGTGTCAGTTGCCTGTGTGATCTTTGAATGGAGTTTTAGGTTAGGCAGTCTTCCAAAAGCAGTTACTGACAAACTTACCAGATGGAGTTTAAACATCTCCAGGTTAGAAGAGGTAGCTGTAGGGGTGGAGATTGGGTGGGAGCTCAGAGACAAAGCCCTTCCTGGACAAGGCAGAAGAGGCGGGAAGAGTAGTAAGCTAGTCTTATGCATGGATCGGTCAAGATCACAGGGCTCCAAGTTGTGTGCTGCTTGCATTTGTATATTTGTGTGGTTTGTACCCCAGCGTAGCAATGCACACTGTGCTCCAGTGGTGTGCCAACTGCCCGATGCTCAGGGTGAGTAAGGCACAGTGTCTGCCCTCTCAGCTCATGTTTGGTGGGGAGCATCTAAACGTTTCCACAGATAACAGTTCTAAACCACATACACTGTGCTAAGTATAGGTAGAAAGCAATTTCCTGGAGAGATGCATTCCAAGTGACAAAATATGAGAAAGCTTTTGGAGAATGTAGCACTTGGGCCCACCTTCTCTTGGATGAGGGAGGGAGATTTCAGTAGGTGCTTTCAGAACAAGAAGATATGGCAAACAGAAGGTGCAGCTGAAATAAAAGGCTGGTGGCTGGGAATTGAACAAATTCACTTAATTTTTGGGGGCTCCAAAATCGCTGTGGATGGTGACTGCAGCCACAAAATTAAAAGACGCTTTCTCCTTGGAAGAAGAGCTATGATGAACATTGCACATTATAAAGCAGAGAAATCACTTTGCCCACAAAGGTCTGTATAGTCAAAGCTATGGTTTTTCCAGTAATCATGTATGGCTGTGAGAGTTGAACCATAAAGAAGGCTGAGCACTGAAGAACTGCTGCTTTTGAACTGTGGTGCTGGAGAAGACTCTTGAGAGTCCCTTGTACAGCAAGGAGATCAAATCAGTCAATTCTAAAGAAAATCAGCCCTGAATATTCATTTAAGGACTGATGCTGAAGCTCCAATACTCTGGCTACCTGATGCAAAGTGCCGACTCATTGGAAAAGACCCTGATGCTGGGAAAGATTGAGGGCAGAGGAGAAGAGGGTGACAGATGATGAGATGGTTGGATGGCATCACCTACTCAATGGACATGAGTTTGAGCAAACTCCGGGAGATAGTGAAAGACAGGGAAGCCTGGTGTGCTGTAATCCATGGGGTCGCAAAGAGTCAGATATGACTTAGTTCCTGAACAACAACAAGGGAACACCAAGTAAATCAGGCAAAGAGACTGTAGGGTTAAATGGAGTTACGATCACTTGTTATGTGAGGAGAGTCTGGGTGCTCTCTTTGTTTATTTATTCATGGCACAAGAGTGCCCATCTGACTTGCATAATGAAATCTTGACTCAGCTCTCCTCCTCCTTCTCACCCACCCCATTTTGTTTGTCCTTTCTCTCCCTCAAGTTTATGCTTTGCTGGAATAAAGACTGAATGTAATTCTCCTGTGATAGGTGACAACTGGGAACTGACAAGGAGGGACTAAAAGATCGTGTCATCAAAGCAATAAGAAGATTCATTTGAATGGGTATCTAGCTCATAATTCCCAAAGCCTGCTCTTCTGCAAATGCAAAGTAATGTGTGGTCCTCCAACCTGCTGGGTGATGTCCATTATCCTATCTGTCTTCCTTTATCACTTAAGTTCACTCGGTGGTTAACCACTATTGTAAATCCATCTTTCTTTCCTGGAACCATTTTCTCTTTTTACTGGGACAAAGGAATCTAAGCTGATAGCTTCCTGCGAACAGCGTGAAAACCTTTTAAGTTACACAGAGTTGATGGATTTTCACCCCTTCCTCTAAATACAATACATATGCTATCCCTGGGGTTCACTTAATGCTTCCCTGCTGATGATGAAACTGCTGCCTGACACAGACGAGGACCCGACACACCGCATCGCTGCACACTCTTGTTCAGATTGCAGTCTAACCAGTGAAGCCGAAATGAAGAGTCTAAGTCCCCGATCCTGTGGAGGCGCAGAGCAATATTAAATGTTGTGCTTGCTGATGCTTCTCCTCTTGAATGTGAAATACATTTGCCACAGCCTCCAGATCCCAGTGTCCTAAGTGGTCGGGTGATTCTGAATTGTGTACCATGGACAAGCTGCACGGGGCTCAGGGGAGAGGCTTTGAAAGAAAAAATGATGTGGATGCTGAATGCCTCCACTTCTGGGAGCGTCCTTAACAAGAAAGTCTGCCTGTTTTGGGCTAGAATGAAGTTACCATTCTTTTGTTTGCCCATTGGGAAAATAACCCTAGCAGTCAGCCTGTAGTTCTTGGGCTGGTTGCATCTACAATTTTATGTATGAGAAGTCTGACAAGAAATAGTATTAAATGAACATAAAGGACCTTGGATTGGATAGCTCAGAGCCAAGAAAACCAAACAAAACAGACTCAGTAAAAACATGTCTTGTGCCACAGACTATTCTGTGTACCTGACTTGACCACTTCCAATAATGTTTTCACATCTGACAGTAGACTGATTTATAATTTAGAAAATGCTTTCACTGATTTTATCTTGACTGAATCTTGCCAATGTATCAGGGAGAGAGGCTAGGCCAGAGATATTATCTCCAGGGGACTGGTGCAGAAACAGAGGCATAGAAAATAACTGAGTGGTCCAAAGTCACACAGCTAGTTAGAGGCAACACTATGCCTAAAAGTTAGACCTTCTGATTTAAACCCAACGTTTGTTTATCAATTTGCCTCCTAGTTGAAACACCTTTTGCCCCATAAAACCCTCTGTGGAGAAGGTGCCTTTCCCAAGGTCTTCTGGGAAAATTTCCCTGCCTACAGCAAGCTCCATGTCTGGCTCCTACATTTATTATGTGAACCACCAAATCTGGCAGATTTGTGGCTTTTTAAAATTCCCTATTTTAAAAATAGTTCTTGTGTTGACGCATCAGAAAGCAAGCTTCCCAGTGTGACATTGTTGGACACACAGCAAGCATTTACCAGACCCTGACTGACTTGTTATATATTTTTACTAGTATCATGGAAACTGTATGTAAGAACATAAGGAACATGACTTTACATTGAGTAAAAGTGGTACATTAAAGTGACTTTAAAAAATTTTACCTATCACTTTGATTCTCCTAAATGTCATCAGCCTGATTAAATACATTTCCTGGCTTGTCCAAATGTAAAATAAAAATATAAAGTTTGGATAGTGGTTTGTAGTCTTTTTTGAGCTTTAAGAATCTCTGAGAATATGTTGCAAATTATGTGTTTGTATGCAAATCTAGGATGCAGACAGAAAGAGATCTGTGGAAGCCCTTCTTGGGCCATAACTAATGGTTTTATGTTGCCTGATGGTGGCCGCTTCCAAGCATAACACAACTGCAACCAGAGGAAGGATGAACGTCAGCTTGCTTGAGATTGCCGCAGTGTTCCATCAGGTAGCTAGCCTTCCGCATTTGCCTTTCTTCTTGTCAGTTCTGCGGTTCTTCCTCCCGTATTTTTGGAAAGAAGAGCACTCCTCTAAAAATTCTACTCCTGACAGTCCTTTGTTGTATTCCCACCCTGTGCCAGACACCGTGCTGGCTGCAGTGGAGATGCAGGTGTCTTGGGATGTGTTTCCTGTCTGCAAGAGGGTTGCAGTCTACCATTTGTAAAATACATAGCCAGTGGGAATTTGCTGTATGATGCAGGGAGTTCAAACCAGTTCTCTGAGACAATCTAGATGGGTGGGATGGGGTGGAAAGTGGGAGGAAGGTTCAAGCGGGAGGAGGCATATGTATACCTATGGCAGATTCATGTTGATGTATGGCACAAACCAACACAATATTGTAAAACTGCTGCTGCTGCTGCTAAGTCGCGTCAGTCGTGTCCGACTCTGTGTGACCCCAGAGACGGCAGCCCACCAGGTTCCCCCGTCCCTGGGATTCTCCAGGCAAGGACAGTGGAGTGGGTTGCCATTTCCTTCTCCAATGCATGTATGCATGCTAAGTCGCTTCAGTCGTGTCTGGCTCTATGTGATCCTGTGGACAGCAGCCGACCAGGCTCTTCTGTCCACAGGATTCTCCAGGCAAGAATACTGGAGTGCATTGCCATTTCCTTCTCCAATTGTAAAACTACTATCCCTCAATTAAAAATAAATAAATTTAAAAAAGAATCTTGCAATCTAGCTTGTGATTTTAAAAGTCTATAAATTCTGCCTGGGGGAGAAGTGTTTAAGACTTCTAGGAAATCTTACAGTTGGGGTTTTAAAACACGTGGTCATCCTCCAGGTAGATGGCGTTTTAGCAAAGCACTTGCTGGCTCATGCTCAGGTTCAAAGGCACTGGAGAGCACAGTCTGCTTAAGGCCCAGTGACTAGTTCAGTGTGGCATAGAGTCAAGTGTAGGTGAGGAAGTGGGTCGGTGGAAGGGCAGTCAGGGCTCAGATGGTAAAGGGTCTTGACACCTAAGATGTGTGCTCTTTGTTCTACTCTTGCAAATACCCAGGTGGGGGAGCTAAAAGCTGCTTTGGCGATCCTTTGTATTATGGCTGGGTTAGGCCACCGCCACTTGTTACCACTGGCTACACAAGAGGACTTATTGGCTTTTGTCATAATCCAGATGCTAGAAACACAGCCATCTGAACAAAAGACCTGCCTGTCCATTGCTGGATGTATGAACTATAAAAACTTTCAGTGCCTAAGAACATTACCTTGGATTTGGAAGATGTTAACACAGCTGTTTATAAACACTGTCAATCCATAAGCAGCAGGGGAACGCCACAGAGTGATTTATCTGGGTACCTGAACAGTTTGAAAACATGTTAGTGATGTGGTAGACACACTGCTGGTATTGTAAGTAGCAGCCAGACCTGTTTCTGGCTGAGTGGGCATGTAGTCTCTGTCTCTGATTGCTTATGCATCGTATAGCTCTGTGCTGAATCCTTGCCATTTGCCCATTAAATTCAGTGAACATTGTATAACTGTATTTTTTGCATTCGTTTATTTATTCTCCAACATTGATGGCAAGTCCAAAAGGCTAGTTCCCATTAAACTCTTGTGGGTAAATGGGTCACAATTCACTGGACTCATCCTCATCAGGGCTTCTCTGCAACCAGCTCCATCCAGTACCACATTGTTATGTATATTCAGAGAGTGAGCTATATTCCCTCATCATTTAACTGCCTTAGAATTTGGGGGGTGCAAGTTACAGCTACATCTCCCCCCTGCCCCACACTACTTTGAGATTATTAAGTTGATTTACCATTGCTTTTTGGAAACTATGTATACAATGTCCTGCAGAAATCAAGTCTCTTAGTCCTATCAACCAATTCTGGGGTACCTAGAGCTCTTATCAGTTCAGTTTGGTTCAGTTGCTCAGTCATGTCCAACTCTTTGTGACCCCGTGGACTGTAGCACTCCAGGCTTCCGTGTCCATCACCAACTCCAGGAGCTTGCTCAAACTCATGTCCATCGAGTTGGTGATGCCATCCAACCATCTCATCCTCTGTCATCCCTTTCTGCCTTCAGTCTTTCCCAGCATCAGGGTCTTTTCCAATGAATCAGTTCTTTGCATCAGGTGGCCAAAGTATTGGAGCTTCAGCTTCAACATCAATCCTTCCAATGAATATTCAGGACTGATTTCCTTTAGGATTGACTGGTTTGATCTCCTTGTAGTCCAAGGGGATCTCAAGAATCTTCTTCAACTGTGTGGATCACAACAAACTGGAAAATTCTTAAAGAGATGGGAATACTAGACCACCTTACCTGCCTCCTGAGAAACCTGTGTGCAGGTCAAGAAGCAAAGCGCTATTATGGGTGAGAGAAATGATGAAATAAGATGAATGGTTGAGCTTTAGGAAAGTTTAAGAGGGCAGTTGTTAAGCTTGCTTTGCCAAAGAGCCTGAGAATGTTCTGTGTGGCACGTTCCCAAACAAGGAGCCATGGTAGAGAGACTAATCTGCGTTACATTTTGAATGAGTCTTTACAGCCAAGGGATCACAGATGACAGGGTAGACAGTGAGCATAATCCAGGTCAGAATGCCATTGTGATGCTGTGCTGTTTAAATCAGCCCTATGGTAAGCCTGCAGGTGTCAGGCCTTGGTTCAGCTGTCTGGATGTAGCACTGGGAGGCATTGTGTCCTGTGTATCTGCTCTTGATTCATTTGTTAGACTTCCTCTGTAGGATTGTAGGACTTGGAGGAATCTCAAATACATTATCTGTTCCATTTTTTCTTCATCTTCTTTCTTGGACCATATTTAAGCCATATTGGGCTTCCCTGGTGGCTAAACTGGTAAAGAATCCACCTGCAATGCTGGAGACCTGGGTTCAATTCCTGGGTTGGGAAGATACCCTGGAGAAGGGAACGGTTAGCCACTCTAGTATTCTGGCCTGGAGAATTCCATGGACTGTATAGTCCATGTGGTTGCAGAGAGTTGGACACACCTGAGTGACTTTCATTTTAAACCATATTAAATAAATGGATATTATTTGGATATTATTTTCTCTGCAGCTCAACAGAAAACTGTCTGCCTTGGTAGCATGTTCTAATATCTCCCTAGCCCCTGAAATATTTGCTTAGTTTATGAACACTCCACTTGAATCTTTGCCTCCATCCCCCGATAGCTTGTTGAAGCTGGCCAAAGCCAACTTACTTTTAATTTTCCTTTCAATTCATATTTTCATGTTTTTGGGTAGATTATTTTTTAGACTTTAGTATTTATTAAGTACTAATCATATGCTTTGTGCTGTAGTAAACTATTTAACATGCATGATCTCTTCTATTCTCCTGACAGGTGGGAACTCTTCACCATTTTCAGTATGAGAACATTGAGGCTTAAAGAGGTTAAATAACTTGTTCAGAATTACATAGCCAGTGATTCATGGAGCCTGAATTTAAGTTCATATGTGTCTTATTACCCTGAATTCTAATATCTATGGTGTATCACCTCTAACCATGTGATATGATACTTTGTTTCCTTTGCCATGTGTCATTGTACATATTTTGCTGATAATTTGCAGACCTTTTAAAAAATTTTGAAATAGTTTTATTCAAACCATGGATTGTAGGTCATTATCAAATTATGATCAGTATATATGTGTATGTATGTTTGTTTATTTAAAAGAAATAAACTAGAATAGAATATTATAAAATAAAAAAACAATAGAATATACTGATATAGTGATGATAGGTGTATGTTTGTGAAACATTAGTTGCAGGTGTATATATAGGTTTATAGCTGTATATGTGTCATTGAATCAATGCAAAGTGCATTTATTTCTGTGAGTCATGGTAAATTTTAAAGAAGCAATGTATGATATAAAAGTAGTATAAGTTCTTTGCTATATAGATACTTAGATTTCAGTGGGAAGGGAGTATATATATAAATGTTGGCAAGATAACACAGCAGTGGGTTATTCAAAGCCAAAATCTGCATCTGTAGATAATAGTACAGTCATAATCTTCTTCTGAATTTGATAATAAGGAGTTCATGATCAGAGCCACAGTCAGCTCCCGGTCTTGTTTTTGCTGACTGTATAGAGCTTCTCCATTTTTGGCTGCAAAGAATATGATCAATCTGATTTTGGTGTTGACCATCTGGTGATGTCCATGTGTAGAGTCTACTCTTGTGTTGTAGGAAGAGGGTGTTTGCTATGACCAGTGCGTTCTCTTGGCAAAACTCTTATTAGCCTTTGCCCTGCTTCATTTCGTACTCCAAGGCCAAATTTGCTCCAAATTACTCCAGGTGTTTCTTGACTTCCTACTTTTGCATTCCAGTCCCCTATAATGAAAAGGACATCTTTTGGGAGTGTTAGTTCTAAAAGGTCTTGTAGGTCTTCATAGAAGCGTTCAACTTCAGCTTCTTCAGCGTTGCTGGTTGGGGCATAGGCTTGGATTACCGTGATATTGAATGGTTTGCCTTGGAAACGAACAGAGATCATTCTGTCATTTTTGAGATTGCCTCCAAGTACTGCATTTTGGACTCTTTTGTTGACCCTGATGGCTACTCCATTTCTTCTAAGGGATTCCTGCCCACAGTAGTAGGTATATTGGTCATCTGAGTTAAAATCACCTATTCCAGTTCATTTTAGTTCACTGATTCCTAGAATGTTGACGTTCACTCTTGCCATCTCTTGTTTGACCACTTCCAATTTGCCTTGATTCATGGACCTGACATTCCAGGTTCCTATGCAATATTGCTCTTTACAGCATTGGATCTTGCTTCTATCACCAGTCACATCCACAGCTGGGTATTGTTCTTGCTTTGGCTCCATCCCTTCTTTCTTTCTGGAGTTATTTCTCCACTGATCTCCAGTAGCATATTGGGCACCTACCGACCCAGGGAGCTCCCCTTTCAGTATCCCATCATTTCGCCTTTTCATACTGTTCATGGAGTTCTCAAGGCAAGAAAACTGAAGTGGTTTGCCATTCCCTTCTTCAGTGGACCACATTCTGTCAGACCTCTCCACCATGACCCTCCCATCTTGGGTGGCCCCACACGGCATAGCTTAGTTTCATTGAGTAAGACAAGCCTGTGGTCCGTGTGATCAGACTGGCTAGTTTTCTGTGAGTATGGTTTCAGTGTGTCTGCCCTCTGATGCCCTCTCACAACACCTACCGTCTTACTTGGGTTTCTCTTGCTTTGGTCTGGGGTATCTCTTCATGGCTGCTCCAGCAAAGTGTAGCTGCTGCTCCTTACCTTGGATTAGGGGTATCTCCTCACAGCCGCCCCTCCTGACCTTGAACATGGAGAAGCTCCTCTGGGCCCTCATGCACCCAGGAAGCGGCTGCTCCTTGGACTTGGGGTTGCTCCTCTCAGCCGCGGCCCTTGACCTTGGATGTGGGGTAGCTCCTCTCTGCCACTCCTGTGCCGACACAGCCTGGCACCCTCAGTCACCACCCTGACCTTGGGCGAGGGGTAGCTCCTCTCATACACGTTTCTGCACGGTCCATCAGAGCTGGAGCGCTTCTGCGATCTAGTCCCTAGTCTCTAGTTCAAGAGATCATGAACTCCTTATTGCCAAATTCAGACTTAAATTGAAGAAAGTGGGGAACACCACTAGATCATTCAGGTATGACCTAAATCAAATCCCTTATGATTATACAGTGGAAGTGAGAAATAGATTTAAGGGACTAGATCTGATAGAGTGCCTGATGAACTATGGACGGAGATTTGTGACATTGTACAGGAGACAGGGGTCAAGACCATCCCCATGGAAAAGAAATGCAAAAAAGCAAAATGGCTGTCTGAGAAAGCCTTACAAATAGCTGTGAAAAGTAGAGAAGCAAAAAGCAAAGGAAAAAAGGGAAGATATAAGCATCTGAATGCAGAGTTCCAAAGAATAGCAAGGAGAGATAAGAAAGCCTTCCTCAGCGATCACTGCAAAGAAATAGAAGAAAACGACAGGATGGGAAAGACTAGAGAGATCTCTCCAAGAAAATTAGAGATAGCAAGGGAACACTTCATGCAAAGATTGGCTCAATCAAGGACAGAAATGGTATGGACCTAACAGAAGCAGAAGATATTAAGAAGAGGTGGCAAGAATACACAGAAGAACTATGCAAAAAAGATCTTCACGACCCAGATAATCACAATGGTGTGATCACTCACCTAGAGCCAGACATCCTGGGCCTTAGAAAGCATCACTATGAACAAAGCTAGTATAGGTGATGGAATTCCAGTTGAGCTATTTCATATCCAGAAAGATGAGGCTGTGAAAGTGATGCACTCAATATGCCAGCAAATTTGGAAAACTCAGCAGTGGCCACAGGACTGGAAAAGGTCAGTTTTCATTCCAATCCCAAAGAAAGGCAATGCCAAAGAATGCTCAAACTACCACGCAATTGCACTCATCTCACATGCTAGTAAAGTAATGCTCAAAATTCTTGAAGCCAGGCTTCAGCAATACGTGCACCATGAACTTCCAAATGTTCAAGCTGGTTTTAGAAAAGGCAGAGGAACCAGAGATCAAATTGCCAACATCCGCTGGATCATGGAAAAAGCAAGAGAGTTCCGGAAAAACAGCTATTTCTGCTTTATTGATTATGCCAAAGCCTTTGACTGTGTGGATCACAATAAACTATGGAAACTTCTGAAAGAGATGGGAATACCAGACCACCTGACCTGCCTTTTGAGAAACGTATATGCAGGTCAGGAAGCAACTGTTAGAACTGGATGAAACAACAGACTGGTTCCAAATAGGAAAAGGAGTATGTCAAGGCTGTATATTGTCACCCTGCTTATTTAACTTACATGCAGAGTACATAATGAGAATTACTGGGCTGGAAGAAGCACAAGCTGGAATCAAGATTGCCAGGAGAAATATCAATAACTTCAGATATGCAGATGACACCACCCCTTATGGCAGAAAGTGAAGAGGAACTAAAGAAACTCTCGATGAAAGTGAAAGAGGTGAGTGAAAAAGTTGGCTTAAATCTCAATATTCAGAAAACCAAGATCATGGCATCTGGTCCCATCACTTCATGGCAAATAGATGGGGAAACAGTGTCAGACTCTATTTTTTTGGGCTCCAAAATCACTGCAGATGGTGATTGCAGCCATGAAATTAAAAGACGCTTACTCCTTAAAAGAAAAGTTATGACCAACCTAGATAGCATATTCAAAAGCAGAGACATTACTTTGCTGACTAAGGTCCATCTAGTCAAGGCTATGGTTTTTCCAGTGGTCATGTATGGATGTGAGAATTGGACTGTGAAGAAAGCTGAGTGCTGAAGAATTGATGCTTTTGAACTGTGGTGTTGGAGGACTCTTTAGAGTCCCTTGGTATGCAAGGAGATCTAACCAGTCCATCCTAAAGGAGATCAGTCCTGGGTGTTCATTGGAAGGACTGATGTTGAAGCTGAAACTCCAGTACTTTGGCTACCTCATGCGAAGAGTTGACTCATTGGAAAAGACTCTGATGCTGGGAGGGATTGGGGGCAGGAGGAGAACGGGATGACAGAGGATGAGATGGCTGGATGGCATCACCAACTCGATGACGTGAGTTTGAGTGTACTCCGGGAGTTGATGACGGACAGCGAGGCCTGGCGTGCTGCGATTCATGGGGTCACAGAGTTGGACAAGACTGAGAGACTGAACTGACTTACTGACTGAATCTTCTGATACTCCCCATTTACTGATTATTATCTTTAAGGGTGTTTATGATGGTCTTTGAACATCTCAAGAATAAGGAAGCAGCTTGTTTGGAATGCTCAGGCACCTTGAGCAGAAGAAGTGCTCTGTGAATGCTGATTGAATGAATAGAAAAAGGACTGAAGATGGTAGCCTCCTATGTAAAGATCATTATTTTAAAATGCACATCTTCAGTTTAGCAGAACTCCTACCAGCTCCTTCATTTTATGCTTATTTCTTCCTTTTTAAAATGAATCACTTTCCACAGTATGTGAAAGGATCTGAATAAGCTACAGCAATTTCCTGAAGAAGCATGTAAGATGGGAATTATCCTGGTGGCTCCTGGTCTGTCTTGACTCAGCTGGAGGCCTCTCCCATCAGCTTCTCCAAGCATGTGATAGAAAATGTATTTATAAGTGAATTGGGCCAATTTTACCTAAAGAAAACATGCTAGACACATGTCCTTTGGTATCTTAGTTGCTTCACCTTACAACTCTGTGTCAATTGCTGGAATTAATTTAAAAGCAGAGCTAACACTTAATGGTCAAAAGTCTCTATTTCCTCTTTAGCAGAGTTACATAAAGGTGATTTTGTAACGTTCTCATGATCTTCTCAGAAAATATATTATGCAGTTTTGCCTTAATATTTGCTGGTGCCTTTAAATTTGCGTCAAGTGAATGATTTAAGCAAATTCCACAAACAAAGACATTAAATTTTAGTAGGGCCACAGGGTTGCCTTAAAAAAAAAACTGGTGTAAAAATAAGCAAGAACAAGTGAGACATGATTCAGGAGACACCAAATTTGGGCATACTGAGAGAGAGAGCACTTGGAAATTTGATTAGAGGTTCTATTTTTTTTTAAATTTAATTTTATTAAAACGGTTTTTTAAAATTGGAGGATAATTGCTTTACAATATTGTTAGTTTCTGCTGTACAACAGCATGAATCAGCTATTTGCATATATACATCCCTTCCCTCTTGAACATCCCTCCTTGAAAATTGGCTCATCAGTACCAAATGGTATGCAGACATAGAGAATGGTCTTGTGGATTACAGGTAGGTAAGGAAAGGGTGGGGCAAATTGAGAGAGCAGCGTTGGCATATGTACAGTACCACGTGCAAACTGGATAGCTTGTGGGAGCCGCTGTGTAGCACAGGGAACTCAGCGTGGTGCTCTGTGATGACCTAGACGGCTGGGAGCGGGGAGGGGTGAGGAAGGGATGTTCAAGAAGGAGGGGATGCATGTATGTACACAGCTGGTTTCTTGATACCGAAAAACAATCTTTATTAACTTTATTTTTTCAAATTAAACATATTCTCTGAGCAGGTATTTATTGGTTGCCTGATGTTTATCAAACACTGAGCTGAATGCTGATGGATCGCTGGAACGTGAGAAGCAAACCTGCCCACATAAAGCCAAAGAGGAAGCAGATACATGAGGTGATTCTGGTACAGACATGTGTGTGCGTGTCACAGCGCAGGTGACACCGAGTCACGAATGCCTGGGTGAGGGAGGGGCAGTCCCTGAGATGGAGTAGTGTGTGGGGCTGCTTCTCAGAGGACATGGGGCTTCAGTTGAGGGCTGAAAATGAATAGGAGAGTTTTTTGGGGCAAGAGAAGGGGAACCCAAGAAGCAAGGGAGGAAAAGGGCAACTTGCATGTGTTGCTTCCTGAGAATTTCTGGAGTAGTTCCACATGGCCAGAAAGCAAGAATGTAGGGTGAGGATGCAGAGAGATGCGGCTGAGAGAGACGGACAGGGATAAAGGCTTTTCTAAACCATGTTCTGGAGTTTTTACTAGATCCTAAGGGGAAAGGGGGAGCTTTGAAGGATTTGTGTTAGAGGAGTGACAGGACAGTTAACCCAGTAGAAAGTAATGGTGCTTCTCAGCAGCCTGGAGACCGCCTTCCCTTTTACTCTGCGGGAGAGAACAGAGAGGCAGCGTTTCCCTCTACCTCCTCCTCAAGCAGAATTTTCCAACGATGGGCTGAAGGGAAGGATCACATACGATGTCTGCTAGACCCAGAGCTTCTGTGGCAATAGGCAGAGCAGGCAGTCACAACAATACTTCTAATTAGATCTCCTAGTGTTTTATAAAACTCTCTACCTGGAGAAAAAAAAAAAATTTTTTTCACTCTAACAGAAGAGGGAAAATGGTAATGCAGCAAGAATGTTTACAGTCCTGCATGACGGATGCATGACGTTAAGCCCATTGGCCTTTGTTTAAAAACGGTGCTGTGATTAACAAACATTTTCTCTACCTTCACTGAAGGTGTAAAAAACGAAATGAATTTATATGGCAAGCTCTTTCTTTGTTATACATACCTGTTATACATATCTTAACGGTGCTTGTTATACATATCTGCCTGGTGTTTCTACTTATTTTTGCCTGTAGGTTTTATATTAGTCACCCTAGACTTAGGCCCCAAAGAGAAACATGTAAAATTAGACGCAGGTACAGACTTTTTCATCTTCTGACTTCCCTAGTGTAGCTTTCAGTTTGCTCTATTCTGCTTCATTGCACCTCTGGATCACTTGGTTCTTAATTATTCTCATAGGTCTTTGCATTTCTGCCTTCATCATCATTCTTTAAGGGTCTTAGCACTTTTTAGAAAATGATTTTCATGTGTATTTTAAAGGTGCTTGAAAAATCATCATTGCGGTTGTTGTTTAGTTGCTAAGTCATGCCAAACTCTATGTGAATCTTTGAACTGTAGCCCACATGCTCCTCTGTTCATGGGATTTCCCAGACAAGAATACTGGAGTGGGTTTGCCATTTCCTTCTCCAGGGGATCTTCCTGACCCAGGGAGTGAACTCACATCTCTTGCACTGGCAGGCGGATTCTTTACTGCTGAGTTACTTGGGAAGCCTGAAAAATCATTAGAAGCCAACATTCTCTCTCTAGCAGTAAATCCCTCTTTCCTTTCTCCTATCTCTCTGCACTTGTTTTTGTGAATCTGCTTGAAATCTCAGGCACATACACACCACTATGTGTAGGTCAATGGATGTTACTTGAATGACAAAACAAGGAAACAGTTCTCAACACATGTTAAGGCAAAAATACAGCATACATGATCACTCTGGGGAACAAGAAAAGATCTGGGTACATCATTCTCAAAGAAACCATCACACACACACAAATAGTGTCTTAATTAAGGAAAAATCTTTGTTGAATGAGTAAATTACTAAAAATGTCTTGAGTGGTAAGATAAACCAGCTCTGGTTTATCTTACCACTCAGTGTATGACCAAATTGCTTGCCATGTCTCCTGATACTTCTGTTTGTCCTGACATCAGTTATCCACTTGCTTTTGACCTTTTGACTTTTGGAAGCTACATACTTCTAGAAAATGCAGAGGTCATCAGATTCTGGTTCTTGCCTTAGATCTGGCCTGTGTCTGGGTTTACTTTATAATCTTCACCTTCAACCTTTAAAGTCCTCCATGACATAACTCCTGGCCCTCTGCCAAAGGTTTACTAGTAACTATGGTTTTGGTGTTAATGTAGGAGCTGGGTCTTACCAAGATTGTGGATAGGAGTTTGCCAAGCTCTTTCTGGATATTGTTAGTGCTGGCTCTTCTTCACCTCTGCATAGTCACATGGCTAACTCCTTCCCATCATGCAGACCTCATCTCCTAAATTCCACCTCCTGTGCTCATCCCAGTATTTCTGACCCAAGCCTTCATTTCCTAGTTTGGGGAAGCTGCTGCTGCTGCTGCTAAGTCGCTTTAGTCATGTCCAACTCTGCGACCCCATAGACAGCAGCCCACCAGGCTCCCCCGTCCCTGGGATTCTCCAGGCAAGAATACTGGAGTGGGTTGCCATTTCCTTCTCCAACGCATGAAAGAGAAAAGTAAAAGTGAAGTCGCTCAGTCATGTCCGACTCTTCATGACCCGATGGACTACAGCCTACCAGGCTCCTCCATCCATGGGATTTGCCAGGCAAGAGTACTGGAGTGGAGTGCCATTGCGAAGCTAAACTGCTGCTTCAAAAATGGACTCATGATGGTGCTTATTTTTCACATAACATTCAGAGTATCAATGTGCTTGGTCCAGGTTATTGGAAAATTCTACTCCATTGGGTCATTCTTGTATCCAGGATCCTCTCATGTTTTTCTGTCTGTTATACCCAAAGTACTGTCATCATTGGAATAATTAGAGCTGGACTGTCTCTGCATTCAGTTTCTAGCCAATGAGAAGAGGAGAGGGAGCATGGAGGAAGTCTAGAACCCAAAGTGGAACATGTCATTTCCTCACCTACTTCATTGGTGAGGACATAATCACATGGCCACCCTTGCTTCAAGGGAGCCTGGGAAATGAAGTTGGTTGGGCATCCATATGCTCAGTACAACTCTACTGCTATAGCAGGTGGATTCCTTGGGGAACTAGTGGTCCTCACACCACTAAATTACTCTGTTATCATAATACTCTGTTTTATTGTCATTATGGAAACTATTATTATCAGAAATGATTTTAAATTAATGAGTTTATTCATTTTTCTTGTTTACTCTGTCATTAGAATATGAGATGTATAACAGTAGCGCCACGCTGTTTCTGTGTTACCTCTGCTTCTGTGTTACCTCTGCATCTTTAGTACATAGAAAAATGTTTGTCATGTAGAATGCATTCACAAAAGTTTGAGGTCCCTAAGACTGGGGAACCACTTGCTAAAGTTGAGAGCTACAAGATTTTCATCAGCGATGCCTCCTGTTTCACACCATCTAAGAAGCTCACACATCAGGGCAGATAGGGGGTCAAACTTGAGATTGTATGCTGGAGCTGCATTTAATTGAGTTCTTGCCCTCTTAGAAATGACAGACCCCATCTTGAACTGGAAATGTTTGGTCACTGACTCCTCAGAAGAACAACAGCTAGGTTGTTGGATTAAATCCATTTATCAGGCATACTTAAATCAGGACTAATTCTGTACTGCAGAATACTGATGTCATGTCTCTCAAAGATGGGGACAAGATCTCTGTTTTCATCATGGTTCATTACACTTGCTGGGGCATCTACCTTTTTAGCAATCAGATCATGTTCTTTCTGTTTGAGGTCCACCTCAGGGCCTGCTTGACATGTACAGATACTAAATAAATGAGAACCTTTTTCAAGGGAAGAAGGAAAGTTTTAATCAGATCTCTATTAGCATCTCCCTGGCGTTCCCTACTCCTGTCTCTTCAGCCTGACCATGACCCCACCTAGATCAGCTCTAGCTCCTTGCCTTATACTCATCTACAACTTGTCTTTTGGTTTGTCCTGACTTCATCTGGTTTTAACTGTCCATTTGACATTCATTCTTCACTGGTGTTTATGATTCCAATGTTGAAATAAAATGGCAAAGAGGAGATAAATCTAGACTCTAAGCTCTATGTGAGTAGGGTCAAAGTCTATCTCAGGTATTATTGTACATCCATTACCTAGCAGAGCCTGTCATATAGTAGGTAAGCAAAAAGGTAAATGAACACTAGCAATGAAGAGATATGCATTACACTTTGAGAAAAGTACAGTGAAGGAAACACTAAGATGCTAAGATGAAGCAGAAAGGTACTCAGAGAAGACCTTGTCTAAAAGACTAATCTGAGCCTGCAGAAGAAAAGAATCTAAGGTGACATACTGCCGCTGCTGCTGCTAAGTCACTTCAGTTGTGTCTGACTCTGTGCGACCCCATAGATGGCAGCCCACCAGGCTCCCCCGTCCCTGGGATTCTCCAGGCAAGAACGCTGGAGTGGGTTGCCATTTCCTTCTCCAATGCATGAAAGTGAAAAGTGAAAGTGAAGTCGCTCAGCCATGTCCGATTTGAGGATTTGTTAATAAATAAAAATAAAGTGCATGTCAAGCAGATGAAAAAGTGTGGACACAACTGAGGAGACAATGCTCAACAATCTCTGAGCACAGGTAGGAAGCTGATATGAGAACAGTGAGTAGTGGTGAAGACAAACTGGGAATGAAGTGGGAGAGGTGGCTCCAGGCAAGACCAACTCAGACCTTAAGGTCCGAGTATTGTAGGTGTGCTTTGCTGTAAATGAGATGGGAAGTTGTTCTCTTTGAATCAGGAAATTTAAAGATTAGATATATACATATATTTAAATTGCTTGGATGATCTGTGGGACGTGTATTATAAAGGGGAAAGAAAGGAAGTATTGACAGTGGCCTCCATTGTCAGGAAAGGATAATTATGTTGGTTGGAGCAGAGCAGTGGTGACAGTCTGGGCCTTGAGTTGTCTTTTGGAGGTCAAAGTAATAGAATTTATTAATTGAGTGAACGGAGGAAGAAGGTGATGTGAGAATCAAGAATGATATCCAGATTTCTGATTTAAGTTCTCTGCTGTAAAAAAGTGTTAAATTGTTAGTTGAAGAATGCAGGGAGATGAATAGATTTATTCTGTAGTGGGTATCAGGACTTCACTTTTAGATCTATCAAACTCGACATGTATATGTGATATCTAGGTGGTGGTGGTGGTGGTTTAGTTGCTAAGTCATGTTCGACTCTTGCAACCCAATGGACTGTAGCCCGCCAGGCTCCTCTGTCCATGGGATTTTCTAGGCAAGAATACTGGAGTGGGTTGCCATTTCCTTCTCCAGATATCTAGGTAGAATGCTTAATTTTTTATATTATCTATATAGGCATTTGGTGGTGAGGTGCGAACCCGAGATGATTTGGGGGAATGGACTATACTGGATGGTGTTTAAAGAATGGATGAGTTCACCTAGAAAAAGTATGAGAAAAAATGTTGACAGAGTTGAAGGAAGGGTTGGGGATTACTGTGGAATAGGTGTTATGATGCCGAAAGATGGTTAACTTAAACAATTTTTTAAACTTTTTTCTATATTATTAAAATTTTTTAAAATACCAAAGTTATACAGAGTGAAATAAGCCAGAAAGAAAAACACCAATACAGTATACTAACACGTATACATGGAATTTAGAAAGATGGTAACAATAACCCTGTATGTGAGACAGCAAAAGAGACAAAGATGTATAGAACAGTCTTTTGGACTCTGTGGGAGAGGGAGAGGGTGGGATGATTTTGGAGAATGGCATTGAAACATGTATAATATCATATAAGAAATGAATTGCCAGTCTAGGTTCGATGCAGGATACAGGAAGCTTGGGGCTGGTGCACTGGGATGACCCAGAGGGATGGTATGGGGAGGGAGGTGGGAGAGGGGTTCAGGATTGGGAACACGTGTACACTCGTGGTGGATTCATGTTGATGTATGGCAAAACCAATACAGTATTGTAAAGTAAAATACATTGTAAAGACAAAATTTAAAACTTATTAAAAAAATAAAAATACCAAAGTTTAAGCAAGGCTACATGGTGCAATGAACAGCCATACACTTACTACCTGGATTCAAGAACTGTTTACATTTTGCCATATTTTGTTCATCTGTCTACCTATCTCTATATCTGCCTGTACATTTGTGTTTTTATCTGTCGGTACCTATCCCTCCAAACTATTTCAAAACAGGCTATAGGTATTATGACACTTTACCATGAAATATTTCAGCAGGCATCTTCCAAAACTAAAGACATTGTACTATATGACCACAGTACCATTGTCATATATAAGAAAATTGGCAAAAATTTACTAACATATCTAATTCATATTCGGATTTACTCAATGTTCCCCACATTGTCTTTTATGTATTTAAGACTGCCAACATTTAAAGATCAGGTAGGCAAGTAGAAGCTATGAAAAGGGATAGAAAATAAAGGTCTCCATAGAAAATGAAGCAGGAAAGCCTGGTTTCAGGAAGGCCAATAGAGTGGTGATTTCAAGGATGCAAGTCTGTTAATACCATGACCTTCAGCAGTTAGCTCTTTGTTCTAGAAAAGCTGGGTCTAAGGCTATTTGAAAGACAATGAACAGCGTGACTTACTGATATCTTTTCAGACTAGTGATTTATGTTAAATTATAGGTATTCATATATCAATTGATAAAGAATTAAAGATGAGAGGAGATAAAATCCAGTGTTATTTGGTGCAGGACTGTAAATTGATCTTTGCTTATTAACTTGTACTTTATCATTATATTCGGTAGTTTTATAATGCTTTTCTCCTAGCAACTGACCCAATTTCAGTGATTTTCCTCCTCTTTAGATTTTTCACTCCTTGCATGTTCCATTAAATATGTCATTAATTTCATGTTATTTATAATCCCTATTCTTTACTCCTCTTACCAGTTAGAATGGTCATATAATTTACCACTCAAATTGGAACACTTTTTAAAGTAAAAGGGGACACGTTAGTAGTTACACAGAACGAGAGGTGTAAGGTGGACTGTTCCATACAAGCTAATTTGTATGGTTGCCTCATCTGTGGACAAACTGCCTGTGCCCTTTCTTTTTCCTTCCTCTCTCATCTCTGCTTTATAACTTAATATATCAGGAATGGAAGGCTCCCTAGGAACTCTTGATTGAAAAGCAACCTCTTTATATAGCTTTAAAGAAGTCCTTGACTAAAACACACAAAACCACAATGTTTCAAAAATTTAAACACTTTAAAATGGTTTCTAACCATACCTTACTTTTTCTAATATTTCTGATTTCTAAGGTTTTTCTCCCTTATAAATTTCTATTTAACACATCATTTATGGGATTTCTTTGTAGTTAGTGTACTTTGACTAATCTGCAACAGTCTCTACTAAGTCCTTGGCTAAAAAATCCACAAGTTAAGGTATATTAATACTTCAAATATCTGTTACCCTATTGCATATTTTGGGTTGGCCAAAAAGTTCACTTGATTTTTAAGTAAAAGACATACTTTTCATATTCACTGAGAACTTTACTGAACAATGTAGTCACTAACTGAACAAATTTTTTGGCCAACCCAATAATTGATGGATTACATCCTTGCAGTAAAGTGATTATAGTCTTGTAGTAAAAAATGAAGTCAGGTTAATGGAAGCACAGTTGCCAAAAGTATTTGAAAAAATCTTGTATGTGATACGCTGCTGCTGCTGCTGCTGCTGCTAAGTCTCTTCAGTTGTGTCCGACTCTGTGCGACCCCATAGATGACAGTCCACCAGGCTCCCCCGTCCCTGGGATTTTTCAGGCAAGAACACTGGAGTGGGGTGCCATTTCCTTCTCCAGTTCAGTCACTAAGTCATGTCTAATTCTATTGTGTCTCCAGGGACTGCAGCATGCCAGGCTTCCCTGTCCTTCATTACCTCCCAGAGTTTGCTCAAACTCATGTCCACTGAGTCGATGATGCTGTCCAACCATCTTATCCTCTGTTGCCCCCTTCTCCTCCTTCTTTCAATCTTTCCCAACATCAGGGTCTTTTCCAATGAGTCAGCTCTTTGCATCCCATGACCAAAATATTAGAGCTTCATCTTCAGTGTCAGTCCTTCCAAAGAATATTCAGGGTTGATTTCCTTTAGGGTTGATTGGTTTGATCTTCTTGCTGTCCAAGGGACTCTCAAGAGTCTTTTCCTGCACCACAGTTTGAAAGCATCAATTCTTCATCACACAGCCTTCATCAGCCAACTTTCACATCTGTACATAAGTACTGGAAAACCAGTAGCTTTGACTATACATACTTTTGTTGGTAAAGTGATGTCTCTGCTTTTTAATACTCTGTGTAGGTTTGACTTTCCTTTTTAACACTATATAGAGCATTTTCACTGCCCTAAAACTCCTCTATACTCTGCCTATTCATTTCCCCTCAGCCCTGCCCACCATAACTACTGATCTTTTGTGTTGCCATGGTTTTGCCTCCAAGTGTTTTTAAAATATTGTCAGCAACTGGTCTACTCCAAATTAATTTGGAAGGACTTCAGTTTTGCAGTTGTCTATCAGTACTCAGCATCTATTTGCACTGTCTTCTGTATCAGCATCTATTTGCGTTGTCTTCTGTATTACTGGACTTCCGTGGTGGCTCAGACAGTAAAACATCTGTCTGCAATGCAGGAGACCCAGGTTTGATCCCTGAGTCAGGAAGATCTCCTGGAGAAGGAAATTGCAACCCACTCCAGTATCCTTGCCTGAAAAATCCCATGGACGGAGGAGCCTGGTACGCTACAGTCCATGGGGTTGTGAAGAGTTGGATACGACTAAGCAGTCACTTTTTTTTCACTTTCTGTATTTCAGGGGCTGGTAAGCTAAATGCTATCTCTTCTAAGTACCTTTCCTATTAGAGTTCTGGGTATGATTTAGACTTTACCATTAAGATGGACTCACGTGAACTTTTGGAGACAGAAAGTAGGCAGAAGCCATCTTTTTGCTGCAGTGGTGGCTGCAGCAAGTCAGATGGATATGTTTACTGTGGCCAAACTCCATGTGCCAGTGGGGAGTTACCATCATCATAGCTGTAGAGGCAGCACCAGCACCAGCATCAGTTTTCTCATCCCTGGTTTGTAGCCAGAGTTGCGTGACCTTGGAGCTAGTGGTCCAGTGGTGGCCTCTTGACTTCTCTGCTCCTTTCAACAGTTTATAGGCACTGAATTTCTATGTTTCATTCAGAAGGGGTATGATTCCAGAAGGGGTTTTGTTTTCTTTTTTTTTTTTTCTATTTTTGTGATTTTATTTTATTTTTATTTTTTTTATTTTAATAATCTTTTTTTAAATTTTTTAATTTTTTTTTTATTTTTTAAATTTTAAAATCTTTAATTCTTACATGCGTTCCCAAACATGAACCCCCCTCCCAGCTCCCTCCCCACAACATCTCTCTGGGTCATCCCCATGCACCAGCCCCAAGCATGCTGCACCCTACGTCAGACATGGACTGGCGATTCAATTCTTACATGACAGTATACATGTTAGAATTCCCATTCTCCCAAATCATCCCACCCTCTCCCTCTCCCTCTGAGTCCAATAGTCCGTTATACACATCTGTGTCTTTTTTCCTGTCTTGCATACAGGGTCGTCATTGCCATCTTCCTAAATTCCATATATATGTGTTAGTATACTGTATTGGTGTTTTTCTTTCTGGCTTACTTCACTCTGTATAATTGGCTCCAGTTTCATCCATCTCATCAGAACTGATTCAAATGAATTCTTTTTAATGGCTGAGTAATACTCCATTGTGTATATGTACCACAGCTTTCTTATCCATTCATCTGCTGATGGACATCTAGGTTGTTTCCATGTCCTGGCTATTATAAACAGTGCTGCGATGAACATTGGGGTACATGTGTCTCTTTCAATTCTGGTTTCCTCAGTGTGTATGCCCAGCAATGGGATTGCTGGGTCATAAGGTAGTTCTATTTGCAATTTTTTCAGGAATCTCCACACTGTTCTCCATAGTGGCTGTACTAGTTTGCATTCCCACCAACAGTGTAGGAGGGTTCCCTTTTCTCCACACCCTCTCCAGCATTTATTGCTTGCAGATTTTTGGATCGCAGCCATTCTGACTGGTGTGAAGTGGTACCTCATTGTGGTTTTGATTTGCATTTCTCTAATAATGAGTGATGTTGAGCATCTTTTCATGTGTTTGTTAGCCATCCGTATGTCTTCTTTGGAGAAATGTCTATTTAGTTCTTTGGCCCATTTTTTATTTATTTAAAGAAGTAATTCTCTATGGAACATGTAAATAGGTTATAAGATTTATACACATTTCTGGATAAAGAGTGTGTACAACTTATGGCACACAGACACATACATATATTCCTTATGTCCATATTTCATATAGATATAATTTCCTATTCTCTAGGAGGGTTTTAGAAATGAATAATTGCAGAAACTTTATATGAGAGTTGAGGCAGTTTTATTTTGATGGTGGAGAAGAGTAAGAGAGGTAAATAAATGGTGGACCACAGGGGATTGGGTTGCTAAGTGTCATCCTGAAAAGGGCCCATAAAGTCCATAACACTCTCAGACATTGAAAATAGGATGGTAGTCCTCCCATATTCCCTGTCTATCTATCTGCCTGTGTATCATCTATCTTTGTATTGGTCCATCCATCCGTCCATTCATTTATCAATCATCTATCTGCCTCTCTGAATATATGTGTGTAAATGTCTTTCTATATAAATAAATAGGTAAATGTTTCTAAGAACGTTTGCCTTTCTCCCTCTGTATTGACTACTCTGATGCTTCAAAAATATTCAAAAATCAAATTCTTAAGTTTTTTCTCTTTCAGACTCCTGCTCTGCCAGTGCCCCGAGCAGAGTGAAATCACTTAGTTGTATCCGACTCTTTGTGACCCCGTGGACTATACAGTCCATGGAATTCTCCAGGCCAAAATACTGGAGTGGGTAGCTTTTCCCTTCCCCAGGGAATCTTCCCAACCCAAGAGTCAAACCCAGGTCTTCTGCATTGCAGGAAGATTTTTTTTACCAGCTGAGGCACAAGGGAAGCCCAAGTATACTGGAGTGGGTACCCTATCCATTTTCCAGCAGATCTTCCTGACACAGGAATTAAAACAGGGTCTCCTGCATTGCAGGTGGATTCTTTACTAACTGAACTATCAGGGAAGCCCAGATACATTAGACTATGGTCAAATCAACTTTAGAAGGAACAAAACTCAATGGACTTCTTTACTTAAGAAGTCTCAGTAACTATAACATGCTTCTGTGCTCTGCATTTCTCCAAGAGGTCATGAAATTCACAGATTTTCTCAGGCATCTGACCTCAAAGAATACCATACACTGAGCAATTTTTTGGTATTACATTCTACAAGACATGTTTTTCAACTAGTATAGACCAAAAGATTGAGATGGACAAAGTGAATTTTTGATTTTTAAAAACCTTTTTTCAGAATAGTAAATAAGAAATGAATTGGTGTTTCTTGTCTTTTTTAAACCCTTTTAAACATCAATTGGATCACTCATATTGAACATACTCCTCCCAAGTAGCCATGGGCAGACAGCCACTTTCTCGAGCTTCGCAGAGGTTCTAAATCAGTTTCCCAGCGATTTGTTTCTGCCTTCATTTCTTAGAGTCAATAGTGGGCAGGAAATCAATCTTGTATAACATTGGACACTGTTAGCAATATCAGAGAACTTTTCTCACTGGGCTGGGATTCTGAAGAGGGGAAAGTAGAGTACAGGGGTCTTTGTGGAATGAAGACTTTCCTAAATAAACTCTAAATTAAGTAAGCCTCCATTAAGTGTGGGTGCTGTTTCAGTGCTATGTGAAGTGGGTAAAAATGCAGATGTTGAGTCCTCTTTTTCATCATCTCCTTCATATGAGCCTTACTAAGGAAATTCTGAGTGTGTTTTCTACTACTGTGGTAATTTCCCTAACCATATTCTCAGTCCTTCACTAACATTCTCTTTGTGTCATCATTCAGTTGCTCAGTCATGTCCAACTCTTTGCAGCCCCATGGACTGTAGCACCCCGGGCTCCTCTGTCCTCCACTCTTCTGGAATTTGCTCAAATTCGTGTCCATTGTGGTGATGCTATCTAACCATCTCATTCTCTGCCATCCCCTTCTCCTTTTGCTTCAGTCTTTCCCAGCATCAGGGTCTTTTCCAGTGAGTCAGCTCTTCACATCAGGTGGCCAAAGTATTGGAGCTTCAGCTTCAGCATCAGTCCATCCAAAGAATATTCAGGACTGATTTCCTTTAGGATTGACTGGTTTGACCTGCTTGCAATGAAGGTCCTCTCAAAGTCTTCTCTTCAGTAGTAACTGGCAGTAAGGGAGTGGAAAGTCTCTTTGTGTTAGTTAATTTAAAAAGAAGCAGGCATGGGGGTGCAGGAGAATAAAAAATCCTCTTCTAAACATATCAAGCCTGAGTGCACCATTAGATGTTAAAATGGAGATGTTGAGTAACTGTTGGACCGAGGTGTGTGAAGTTAAAGTAAAATTTGGGGCAGGTCACATTTGGGAGCTATCAGCGTAAAGATGATGTTTAAAGCATGTAGAATAACCTAGAAATGTAGTTAGGTAGGGCAGAGAAAAGGCTTAAGGACTGATTCCTGAGGGCAAATCAGCCTTGAGAGATTAGGAGGTGGAAGTGACCAAGGTCTTGGAAGGAAGAACAAGAAAATATGCTATGCTTGGGAAGCCAAGTGGAAGCAATGTGTCAGGAAGGAAGAAAAAAGCCATGTCAGATTCTCTGGTATCAAATAAGATGAGGTGGCCTCCCAGGTGGCTCAGTGATAAAGAATCTACCAGCCAGTGCAGGAGATGCAGGAGACATGGGTTTGATCCTGGGGGGGGATGTTCCTCTGGAGTAGGAAATGGCAACCCGCTCCAGTATTCTTGCCTGGAGAATCTCATAGACAGAGGAGCCTGGTGGACTATAGACCGTAGGGTCTCTAAGAGTCAGACACGACTGAGCAAGCACAAAGTCTAAGAACTTTCCGCTGGATTTGGCAGTGTTGGGGTCATTGGGAATGCTGAAGAAAGTAGTTTCTAGGAAGGAGGCATCCTCTCTATATTGGCAGCCATGGATGATACATAAACTGCTTTTCCAAGGGAGTTGCTCTGCTGACTTCCACCAAAGATTGACCCCTATAATTGTCTTTGGATCAGAAGCTACTTTAGTCCATATAAACGTTTTGTTCCTTGTTTGGTGACTGCATGTTGAAGGATTAGAGATAAAAGGAATTTATTTTGTGGCTAGAATTTTTTTCTTGTGATCTTTTGATTTAAACTTGGTTCATGTACACAGAGGATATGCTGACTGTGTGATGAAAAGCTGTAAAGTAAACATTTGAAATGAAACCCTGATGCTGAGTTTTTCAAATTGTTTTTTCATTTTAATGAGGCTTTTTCTTTGGCACCAAAGCATCCCTATTTTGTCCTAGACTGCTTTCTAGCTAGTACTGTGATAACAAAATAAACTTAATTTTATATACTTTAATATGATTTTTTATATTGAGCTGGCTTTATATTGTTCTAATCCTTTATTCTGGGAGTTGACTTTTTAAAAAATCATAAGAAGGTAGGGTAATATGGATGTTATCATGTCCATCTCCTAGTTTCTAGATGAGCTACGATTTAAGAAATTAGAATGAGCCAATTGTACATCCTAATATATGTGCTGCCAAAGCAAGCACAAATTATACATCCTAATATTAAATATCTCCAGGAAAGGATATTAGAAATGTACTAGAAAATTGTAATAGCCTTTCCTGAAACATTCAAGCTTTTTCTAATAAATATTGTAATTCCAATTTCAACTGAACTGAGGTTACACTGAGCAGTCAAGAATAGCTTCTCAATACCATTTGTATATTCAATATTTTTTCTGCCTCATGTTTTAGTCTATGTGTCAAAATGGAGAAAATGAGTTATGTTGTTTCTCCCTTTCTCTCATTTTTTTTGGGGGGGAGGGAATAAGACTGCCTGAAAATGAACTAAGATTTTCAATGTCACCACCTCCCATGCCTATTTCTTCATTTGTGAAATAGGCTAAGAGTTTCCCCTTTTAGCCATGTCCTCTAAGTGTTAGGAAGTCTGACTAGATGATTAGGCTCATTAGGTACCCTTCCTGTTAGTACTCTTCTTGCACTAGGAAAAAGTTAGTTTGCTCAATCTGTAATTTGAAATCTGAAAGAAAAACTGTCTGCTATATTTGTTATTTGAATTCTGTGAGGAAGTTTAGGCAGCAGACATCCAGCTAGCTTCAAGAGCATTTCATATTAGGTGCAAAGTTGGATCCTTAATGTTACCAACTCACATACTGATATTAGCTTTTCTTGCTCCCTAACATTTATCATGGAAGAGCCTTTGAGCAAACCTCTAACGCAGTTTCCAAAGATAAAGAAACTTCAAAGTCGACTTAATGCATTCTTTTTTTTTTTTTTGGTGAACTGTAAGATTATGAGATAATTTGCAAAATAGCAGTGCCTGGCAGGATAATCAAATAGGACTGATTTTGGGCACATACATTTTCAACCTCAGTGATTTCTTGTTTTGATTACAAACTTGTCTTTAAAGGAGTGGCTGAATTTTGTCATTTCATATCCTGTAGATGGCAATGTTGCACTTGAAAAATAAACAGATAAATGTGTAAAGAAAGCTAAGCTTCCCAGGTACAGCATTACTTAAAAACCAGTGAGGGGGAGTTTAATGCCAACTCAAGGTATACAGTTCGGGAAATATATTTCAATTGTAGAGTACGTATGGAATAGTCAAATATCTATAAGTGCCAGTACTTATATTTTAAATTGTGTGTGGTTTTAGAGGATGTTTGGTTTAACTGTGCCCCTTTTTTCTAAGCTGTCTCATTTTTCTTTAACAATGCTTCATTTCAGGTCTCCTACTTAGGTTGCTTTCACACTGCTGAAAGATGAATCATCACTGCTAAAACCTACAGACTTTTAAAATATACACGATTTAGTGAGCCACTGTGGAACCAAGCAGACAAAGAACCCAGGGACAAACACATGTGGCCTTCTCCTGGAGTTCAAGGGCAGTACTGCTGGCCCTGTGCCTTGAGGAGCCAGGCGTTGAGGTGGGAGGCTAGTGCCTTCTCAAACAGCTCATTTTGTTATTCTCATTCAGTGGATTTGATTTCAAAAGCAGCCAACAGACAGCCAGATGAGAATGTTTTAATTAAAATATAAACCCTCAATAAGGCAGATATGCTAAATCACTTGCTTTTAAATGGAGATGAAAAATTCAAATGCATGTAAAGGCATACTGCAAACTTAGAGCAGGAAAACGTACGCTGAGAATATTAGCTCTAGAAGCCTAATTTCTTGCCACTTGGACCTTCAGTTCAGTTCAGTTCAGTTGCTCAGTCGTGTATGACTCCTTGAGATGCCATGAATCGCAGCACGCCAGGCCTCCCTGTCCATCACCATCTCCTGGAGTTCACTCAGACTCACGTCCATCGAGTCAGTGATGCCATCCAGCCATCTCATCCTCGGTCATCCCCTTCGCCTCCTGCCCCCAATCTCTCCCAGCATCAGAGTCTTTTCCAATGAGTCAACTCTTCGCATGAGGTATCCAAAGTACTGGAGCTTCAGCTTTAGCATCATTCCTTCCAAAGAAATCCAGGGTTGATCTCCTTCAGAATGGACTGGTTGGATCTCCTTGCAGTCCAAGGGACCCTCAAGAGTCTTCTCCAACACCACAGTTCAAACGCATCAATTCTTCGGCACTCAGCCTTCTTCACAGTCCAACTCTCACATCCATACATGACCACAGGAAAAACCATAGCCTTGACTAGACGGACTTTAGTCGGCAAAGTAATGTCTCTGCTTTTGAATATACTATCTAGGTTGGTCATAACTTTTCTTCCAAGGAGTAAGCGTTTTTTAATTTCATGGGTGCAGTCACCATCTGCAGTGATTTTGGAGCCCCAAAAAATAAAGTCTGACACTGTCTCTACTGTTTCCCCATCTATTTCCCATGAACTTGGACCTTAAGTTACCTTTTTATATGACCAGAGGCTAAAGGCACATGAACAAACAGAATCATGCTCTTGTTTTGGCCCATTTTTGTCCTTAAACTGTGAAATCCCCAGCATTATTCTTATTGCTCAGAATATAAATTTGTTGGTAAATTTAATCCAGACTAAGAAACACAAGCTGGAATCAAGATTGCCGGGAGAAATATCAATAACCTCAGATATGCAGATCACACCACCCTTATGGCAGAAAGTGAAGAGGAACTAAAAAGCCTCTTGATGAAAGTGAAAGTGGAGAGTGAAAAAGTTTGCTTAAAGCTCAACATTCAGAAAATGAAGATCATGGCATCCGGTCCCATCACTTCATGGGAAATAGGTGGGGAAACAGCATAAACAGTGTCAGACTTTATTTGGGGGGGGGAGCTCCAAAATCACTGCAGATGGTGACTGCACCCATGAAATTAAAAGACGCTTACTCCTTGGAAGAAAAGTTATGACCAACTTAGATAGCATATTCAAAAGCAGAGACATTACTTTGCTGACTAAGTTCTGTCTAGTCAAGGCTACGGTTTTTCCTGTGGTCATGTATGGATGTGAGAGTTGGACTGTGAAGAAGGCTGAGCGCCGAAGAATTGATGTTTTTGAACTGTGGTGTTGGAGAAGACTCTTGAGGGTTTCCTTGGACTGCAAGGAGATCCAACCAGTCCATTCTGAAGGAGATCAACCCTGGGATTTCTTTGGAAGGAATGATGCTAAAGCTGAAGCTCCAGTGCTTTGGCCACCTCATGCGAAGAGTTGACTCATTGGAAAAGACTTTGATGCTGGGAGAGATTGGGGGCAGGAGGAGAAGGGGATGACCAAGGATGAGATGGCTGGATGGCATCACTGACTCGATGGACATGAGTCTGAGTGAACTCTGGGAGATGGTGATGGACAGGGAAGCCTGGCGTGCTGTGATTCATGGGGTCGCAAAGAGTCATACACGACTGAGTGACAGAACTGAACTGAACTGAACTGAAGAAGCAATTATATGCTCTTTGTTAAGAATGGGAGAGGAATAAAAGTAGACTGGGATTGTGGAAAGATTTTGAAAATGGGATTTAAAAATTTTGGTATAGTTTCAGATGAATGAGAAAGAGCTTCTTTAGGAAGAAAATATATGCTAGTCTGATTTTTTTCCCCTCTAAATCATGTCTTTGTTTACTGAATATGAATTTGAGTTGTCAGGAATTTCTGGTCATATTCCATTTTATTGTGAAATTATGCTCTGACTTTCTTTCTTTTATAAGTGCATGAGAAGTTGTGCAGAGCACAGGTGTTGAGGTTGGACGGCTGAGAGGTGATACTTGGCTGTGCCCGCCTCAGCCTGGTGACTTGGTGTAAGTCACTTGATTGTGGTGAACTCAATTTTAATCAATAAACTAGTAAAACTATCTGTACCCTTTAGATATTTTGACTCATAATACCTCTTCAGTAAGCAGTAGCTTTTGTGGTTTTTCTTTTCCTCTGAGAAATAATCTCTCATCATTTTTTTCTCCTTTTGGCAACAGAAGTATTACACAGAAAGTATTCAATAAGGATTTGTTAGAATGAATCACTGAAAAGGTGAATTAATACCTGAAGAAAGTTTGTTCAGTGATGTTCATATCAGACAATTCCCTTCCACTTCTCTCTTTAGACTCAAGCTTAAGCAAGGAATAACCAGATTGCAAAGTTCTGTAATTAAACCATACGAAGAGAGGAGCAAAGCAAAAAGAAGCCAATATATTTAAAAATTCATTATGGCATGTCAAGTGAAATCACAGAAGTGTTTCTATTGAGTAGAATTTCTAATGAAGTTCATACAGGACTCTGAAGTCTTCAGTCTATGAATGGGAACCCTGACTTCTGCATTATAACCAGGAAAATAAGCAAAACCTCAAATTCCACATCAAAAGAAAGGCTAATAATTTGTTTGTTCACTTATTGTGTGCATGTGTATGTGTTTGCTTTAAAGCAAGGAGACTACTGGGGTTCTGTTCTGTATACGAGTGAGTTTGGAGAGCTTTATAAAACACATGGAAAACACTACTGGAGTCTTTCAAAGCGAATCATTGGGCCTAATATGATTTTAGAGGATGCAAATCTTTGTAAATTAGTTTTTTACTATGAAGTGAATGCTTCAGCTAATGATCACAAATAAATCTAATCCTATAAAAAGTGTGGCCCAGCTGAGAAGTCTGTGATTACAAATTGGATTCCGGATATAAATTCTTCTTTTCCTGGGTTCAGTGTGTTTTGTGAAACAGCCTGCCAATAAGGAATAATGCATTTGGATAACTTGCTTTGAAGCCAGAAACAGAAGGCAGGCTTTTAACTTTTGAAGTAAAATACTGCCTCGTGTACATGCTTGATATCTGGAACACATTGGTTTCTATCAGTGAAGATCATCAAATGTCTCTAATATTGGGAAAATGCTTACCCCGTGTCTGGTATTGTGTTAGACGACTTACAGGGATGATCTTTCCATGGGTGCCTTGTCCTAATAGGTGAACGCTGTTGTCATCAACTTTACTTCAGAGAGAAAAAGAATGCTGACAAGGTTAAGTAAGGAGTCTATGGCTTCTGGGCAGGAAGTGGTATGTTTAGGCCCTGAACCCAGGCCATTTGACCACAGCTGTAGGCTAGAGACTGTGCTCTTGACGATACTCTCCCTCTAGCAAACATGTTTCTGTGAAATGCTTCTCAATACGCTAGTTGAAAGAGAGAATATTAAACAGAGGCAGAACACGTGCATGTTTCTTAGTCAGGGGCATGTTCGCTTCTCTGGTTGTGTATCTTTCTCTCTGGTCCTATGTTCCTTCACCTGGGTATATTATGCTTCTCTAGAGGTTATATTTGGAGAAGGCAGTGGTACCCCCACTCCAGTACTCTTGCCTGGAAAATCCCATGGATGGAGGAGCCTGGTAGGCTTCAGTCCATGGGGTCGCTAACAGTCGGACACGACTGAGTGACTTCACTTTCACTTTTCACTTTCATGCATTGGAGAAGGAAATGGCAACCCACTCCAGTGTTCTTGCCTGGAAAATCCCAGGGATGGGGGAGCCCGGTGGGCTGCCATCTATGGGGTCACACAGGGTTGGACACGACTGCAGTGACTTAGCAGAAGTTATATTATTACACAGAATGAATATATCATGCCTCCAGCATGAATCACTTTTACTTTCATGTTGACTATGTCAATGTCATAACATTATTACTATTGCATGGTTGTGTAAAATTATTTCCAGTGAAAACGATTGAAAAATACTCATAATTTTAAAAAGTTTCATCTTATTCTTTATGTTGACATAAGCTTGAAGACCAAAAAGTAGCATAACTTAGCTTTAGTCCTCTGGTTCTTTTTAAAGAATTTTTATTACTGAATTCTACTGAAAAATTGTATGTTCAGCTTTCATGGTGGTCAGATATAATAGGAAGTTTCTGTGGCATTAAAAAATTTCAACCCTACTGCTGAGGTCTTCATTCATTACCTTGTTCAAAACCCCTTGTAAAAGAAATTCTTACAACATATTCCTCCAAAAGCTGGGAACTTTCCCAATGATTTCAATGTCTGCTTGATGACATTGTGCTGTCTTTGACCTGAATTGCTAGGAATTTAGCATTAAGGTTTGAATCATTCTTATTTTCCACCCAGTCAAGACTTTATATAATATTTTTCTCCTTAGTTCTCCTGCCACAGTTCTTTTAAAATATTTTTTCATGAATTAATAGTCTTGGGTTTCTTTATATGCCTTTATTTCTAATTGCCCCTGAATTCTATTTGGCAATGAAAAGGCTACAAAAGAAATACACATAGAAAGAAACATTTATAAGATATACATTTGTTTTGCCAGTTCATGTGAGTAGAATTTTCTTCAACAGGGTGAGCAATATAATAAAATTTCAGTGTATGCCTGATAACTTTCTTACTCCTTTTTATTTTTGATATATGGATATAATGGTTGTGAAATGATCTTCCACAAACCATACCTTAATTATTTCCTGATTCTATTAAGATTTTGATTGATATTTGTTCATGGCCATGTAGATGATACTGAATGTTTGGACAGAATAACTATCAACTAGACGTAGTGATCCTAAAAATATTATAAAATTATGATAAAAGGAAGAGATTATTTTATGCTCTTTGTTAATTCCTGTATAATTCTATAATATTAAGTGTTCTCTGTCTTAAGAAGAAAATATTCACAACTCAGTGGGGTGACTTAGCTTTTTACATGTTTCCTTTAATTGAAATTTGCATTTTCCCACTCAAATTGTGGAAAAGATGATATTTTTACAATAGTACAAGATCTGTGTTTACAGTTGTGTGTGAGATAAAGGGAAAAGCTTTTTGCCTTTAACCAACTTACTTTTTGAATTAGTCATGATTCAGTTATTATTTATCCTTTATTTATCTGTATATTCAATTCACAATTAAATCCTGATTTTCCAAAACTCATAAAGTTAGTGATTTCTCATCTGTTGCTCAAACTGTTTAAGTGTGCTTTGTTTAGAAAAAAAAAATCATGAGTATGCAAAGCAAGATAATTTTAAAAGGTGAATGCTAAGTCATTTCAGTTGTTTCTTTGCGACCCTTTGGACTGTAGCCTGCCAGGCACCTCTGTCCATGGGATTCTCCAGGCAAAAATACTGGAGTGGGTTGCTATGCCCTTCTCCAGGGTATCTTCCTGACCCAGGAACTGAACCCAGAACCCAATTCTGAAAGTATCATGACATTGAGGATGCTTGAAATGTCGGTGTGTGTCTGTGTCATCAATGCTTCGTGAAACTCTGACTCATTTCATTAGTAGAAATATCTATCCAGAAAGTCAATAAAGAGTGCTGAGAGCATTTGTGAAATGCCATTGACTTTTGCAATTGCAAAGAAATCCATCTCCCTGAACATGAATTGTGCTATGTATGTGTGTCTTCCAATAACCATCTTCTCATCAAATAATTTCAATGTCAGTAAATAGAAGGGAACATGAAAATCCCTTGTGTCTATTCTTCCTTTCAGAACAAAAACTCTGACCTTGCCACATCTATAGAAAGTTAATATACCTGGAAAAATTCAATACTGCTCTTTTGGCTAGAACTATAGCTTTAGTTTACATTTTGGAAACTATTGTAAAGGTAATTTGATGTCTTTATTTTTAAAAAACACATTATATTAATAATTGCAGGAAACATGAATGAAGTAATCTTTTCAATCAAATTCTTGTGCTTTTATGGAATGACTATTGTGTCTTTAATGACTTGGAACCATTTTCCTCTTCCTGGAGAGGACATTATGCTTTTGTTAGATAGTGATTTTTTCCCCCTGCTCAGTTATTTCCTCCTCTCCTAAGTGCCAGAAATGTCCTGAAAAGAGAAAACAGGGCACACTGAAGCCATTTTCTCAGAATATATTATCTAGAGCATTTTTGTCTCCTTTTTTTCTTGTTATTATTTTTTCTTAGGGCAATATTCTTTTATGTTTATTACGCATTATTCCTTTCAGTACATTTGGAAATTGGGGGCATTTTTTCCTTTATTTTACAAAAAGAGGATGTGAAGTTACAGAAAAAGTATTTGGATTGTGTCCTAGTACCTCAAAGTACACACGGGCAAAAGCTTCAGAGGGTCATTTGTGCACTGTTAAAAAAGACTTTGGACTTGACTCTTGGCATTTCCAGGGCTTCCCTGGTGGCTCAGCTGGTAAAGAAACTGCCTGCAATGCAGGAGACCTAGTTCAGTTCCTGGGTTGGGAAGGTCCCCTAGAGAAGGGATAGGCTACCCACTCCAGTGTTTTGGGGCTTCCCTGGTGGCTCAGCAGGTAAAATATCCACCTGTAATGTGGGAGACCTGAGTTTGATCCCTGGGTTGGGAAGATCCCTTGGATAAAGGAATACCCATTCCAGTATTCTGGCTTAGAGATTTCCATGGACAGAGGAGCCTGGCAGGCTACAGTCCATGGGGTTGCAAAGAGACTTAGCATTTCCAGTCTTTGAAAGACACAGTAAAGGGAGCTTAAGTATCAGATTGGTGATATGGAACATTCTACTCCTATGCCTGGAAGACCCTTTTAGAAATGTATGTAATAGATAACTCTAAATTTTCCTCTATGGATCTGCTTGATTTTCACCCACACTGAAGCTTTTTTTCTTGGAAAGATTTCTCCCCCTCGACAGAAATCCCTATGTACTTGTCTCTATCACTACATGTGTTACTCTCAGTCCTCACTGTTGAGTTACTTGCACATATTTGCCACTATTCTTGAAAGTGAAGGTGTTAATCTCTCAGTGTATCTGACTCTTTGCGACCCTATGGACTGTAGCCTGCCAGTGTCCTCTGTCCATGAAATTTTCAAGGCAAGAATACTGGAGTGGGTAGCCATTCCCTTCTCCAGGGGACTTCCTGACCCAGAGATTGAACCCAACTCTCCCTATTGTGGGCAGATTCTTTACTGTCTGAGCTATCAGGGAACCGTAAGTGGCTTAAAAGTAGGGATCATCACTTATTTGATTTTGTATCTCTGGTATCTAGCACAGTTCTTGACATGAGGCAAGTTGAATGAATGTATAAACATTTTTAGACTCTCTTAAATATGTGATTTGGAAGGATATTTGAAGAAAATCTATTTGTGGTGTTTTGGTTTCTTCAGCTTCATTTTTATACTTTTTCTAAACTTATACAGTGTCAGGTTACGTGACATAACGTGTACATTTGCTGTAAAGACAATTTATTTGCAAATCCTTTATTGAATATAAATGCATCTCTTAGGATCACAGGAAAGATATTTTGCAAGATTATTGTTATTGTTGAAAAATTATTGAATGTCAATTTCTATATCCATTTTATTTCTTGTACTACCAAATATTTGAGTGGTAATAATATTTATTTTTTTCACTTTACCATTCCCATGGAGGCTTTAGATAAGAGCCTGATAATCAGCTGAGCTAAAATGAAAAAGATAGACAATGCCAAATGTTGTTGAGGATGTGGAACAACTGGAACACTCAGGTACTGTTGATAGGAGTGTAAATTGATATAAAATATTTTGAAAACCTGTTTCCTAATATCTCTAAAGCAGAATATAGGTATGCCCTGTGATTCAGCATTGTTGCTGTTGGGTATATGACACGTTGAAATGAATACATATATTCATCAAAATATGTACAGATGAATGTTCATAACAGCCCTATCTATAATTGCTCTAAATTAGAAATATATCAAATGTCCTCAACAGTAGAATCGATGGCTATTGTATATAAATATAGCGAAATACTAATGTAGCAATTAAAGTGAATGAAATGCGGCTGCATGTAACAACATGGATGCATCTCACACACACAACAATAGTGTAGAATGAAAGAATTCAGAACTAAATGAATGCATATTATATAATACCCTTTATCACTTCTCAGCCTTTTGGCTAAGATCAAGTGTAGTATATGATAACATTTGCATAAATTTCAAACAGTAACAAAACAAATCTGTAGTGGTGGAAGCCATCATAATAAGCAGAGGGACACGAAAGGGGCATTTAGGGGGTTCAGTTCAGTTTAGTTGCTCAGTCGTGTCCGACTCTTTGCGACCCCATGAATCGCAGCATACCAGGCCTTCCTGTCCATCACCAACTCCCGGAGTTCACTCAGACTCATGTCCATCGAGTCAGTGATGCCATCCAGCCATCTCATCCTTGGTCATCCCCTTCTCCTCCTGCCCCCAATCCCTCCCAGCATCAGAGTCTTTTTGAGTGAATCAACTCTTCACATCAGGTGGCCAAAGTACTGGAGTTTCAGCTTTAGCATCATTCCTTCCAAAGAAATCCCAGGGCTGATCTCCTTCAGAATGGACTGGTTGGATCTCCTTGCAGTCCAAGGGACTCTCAAGAGTCTTCTCCAACACCACAGTTCAAAAGCATCAATTCTTCGGCGCTCAGCCTTCTTCACAGTCCAACTCTCACATCCATACATGACCACAGGAAAAACCATAGCCTTGACTAGATGGACCTTAGTCAACAAAGTAATGTCTCTGCTTTTGAATATGCTATCTAGGTTGGTCATAACTTTTCTTCCAAGGAGTAAGCGTCTTTTAATTTCATGGCTGCAGTCACCACCTGCAGTGATTTTGGAGCCCCCCCAAAATAAAATCTGACACTATTTCCACTGTTTCCCCATCTATTTCCCATGAAGTGATGGGACCGGATGCCATGATCTTCATTTTCTGAATGTTGAGCTTTAAGCAAACTTTTTCACTCTCCACTTTCACTTTCATCAAGAGGCTTTTTAGTTTCTCTTCACTTTCTGCCATAAGGGTGGTGTCATCTGCATATCTGAGGTTATTGATATTTCTCCTGGCAATCTTGATTCTGGCTTGTGCTTCTTCCAGTCCAGTGTTTCTCATGATGTACTCTGTGTATAAGTTAAATAAGCAGGGTGACAATATACAGCCTTGACGCACTCCTTTTCCTATTTGTAACCAGTCTGTTGTTCCATGTCCAGTTCTAACTGTTGCTTCCTGCCAGTGTTCTAGTCAATAAGTTGACTAAGGTTCTCCAGGTGTTTAATTTGTTAGAAGGTTTTGAATTATAAAACTGCAATCTGTGCACTTTTTTTGGTTTATTATACATCATTAAAAAAGTTTCAAGATGAAATAAAGCATCGAAATCATGATCCAGCATTTAGAATCCAAATGGAAATTTTCTGTCTTGAATAAACATTTCAGAATTCCATCATTCTTTTATTAAATGGGAAAACTTTGGCCTATGTTAATGAAGCCCAGGTTTTCTGAACCTTTAGGCTTCTGGTATATTGCTATTCTGTTGACCGACTTGCAAAACCCCTTGGATAGTCATGTTAAAACCAAGAAAACAGACCCAAAACAGAGTCACTTATGCTAAGCCCCACATCACCAAACTGGTACTTAATTTAATGACAGTTTCAGCTCTTCCAGAAATAGAGTCTTAAACCAATTAATCAGGAATCACCTGATCAGCACCAGTTAGGAAATATGCCTGCTAAACTCCTGCCATTCCCTGAAGGAAGATAACCTTGAAATAATCAACCTAGTTTTTTTTCCCTATTATAACTTCCTTGTTCCCATTCCCTTATGCCTATAAAAGTCTTTCAGTTTGTAGTTCTTCAGAGTTCCTTTCTACATGCTAGATCACATGCTGCCCGATTCATGAATCATTGAATAAAGCTAGTAAGATCTTTAAAATTTACTCAGTTGAATTTTGCTTTTTAGCAGTAGTGATAAAGTTTCACCTCCCACAGCTCCAAAATATTAAAGAAGAGGAGATTGTATCATATTGGACTATCAAATAGTTTCTGATCTTTTTCACTCACCATTTTCTCAGAAAGACTTCAAACTGCTATATAAGTGATATACTACTCAGGCCATGTTAATAAAATGGCATAATTAGTGATAACATTTTAATATGAAAAGCAATTGAACTTTGTGTACATTGTAAATTGATGTGTTTTCTTTGAGAATGTGTGGCTCAGTGGTAAAGAATCTGCCTGCCAATGCAGGAGAGGAGGGTTTGATCCCTGAATCAGGAAGATCCCCTGGAGGAGGAAATTGCAACCCACTCCAGTATTCTTCCCTGGAGAATCCCATGGACAGAGAAACCCCATGGGCTACATTCCATAGGGTTACAAAAAGTCAAATGTGACTAAATACACACATGCATTATTTACAGATTTTCTTTTTTAAAAATAAATTATTCCTAGTTAGAGAAATATATATTGTTTTTTCCTGAGTTCAAATTTCTGTGTTTATGTTTTATGGATTGGTAGGAAACAAGAAAAAGTTTCATAAGACTGACCATTTGTAGACAAATTTATGATAACCTTATTACTTATTAGCTATAAAAAGAGAAAAAAAGATAATAAATTGGTTACTTCTTTGTCAAGATTCAAAGAAGTGCTTTCATTAGCCTTCTTGTAGGCATATGAGAAATGAAGCAGAAAGCACTAATATAGAACAATTATGAATAGTCTAAAATATAAAGTTCTGATAGGAACTTGGATTGCTTCTAACTATGGAAAGGTTTGAAAAGCAACTTCTGACAAAAAGGAAACAACAAAAAGAGAAGTTGGGGAGAACTATGAAAGTAGTAATATGAAAAACGATGATGCAGTCTTTGCGGTTAAGCTTGGTCTTTGAGATGTGCCATATTGCATAGTGTAATTTTGAAAGGTCATTTAAATAGAGATATTACCTCTTTTAAGTTGGATAGCCACCAAGGTTTGTTCAAATGTTTTGTGTACTTTGGGCCTTAGAAGTAAAATGAAGAATTTAACCCTTCTTAGAACTGTCCTAATAGATGAGAGTTATAAATATTTCAAAGTATTACAACACCAGATAGAATAAAAGTCTATTAACTTGACCAGATAAATATTGTCAAGGAATATAAGTTAGAAATACCTGTTGTTGTTGTTCTTTAGTTGCTAAGTTGTGTCGAACTCCTTTGCTGCCCCATGGATGGTAGTAGCAGGCTGCAGTCCTGCTCCTCTGTCCATGGGATTTTCCAGGCAAGAATGCTGAAGGGGGTTGCCATTTCCTTCTCCAAAATATACCTAGCATTACAGTAATTTGTGAAGGGAGGAAGAGAGAGAAAATTTACAGTTATGGGTTCAGATTTTTATAGCAAGTATTAGATGTACATAATATGCTGTGTATGTGTTAAGTCACTTTAGTTGTGTCTGACTCTTTGAGACCCTGTGGATTGTAGCCTGCCAGGCTCCTCTGTCCATGAGATTCTCCAGGCAAGAATACTGGTGTGGGCTGCCATTTCCTCCTCCAGGGGTATACTTGACCAGGGATTGAACCCACGTCTCTTATGTCTCCTACACTGGCCGACGGGTTCTTTACCATTCATTAGTGCCACCTGAGAAGCCCAGTATTATGTTAGTATTACTTAAAGAAATTCTCTGTTCAATTTAAGTTAAATTGTTAGAACTATAATGTTGATTATCATTGTTTCAATGACATGACTTTTGACTGGAAGGTATAATACATGCTCAGCCCTGTCACTGGTTAGCAACACAGCAGTTTATGTATTGGCCTATATTAGGGACCATTAGGATGCCTAA
Source organism: Capra hircus (assembly GCF_001704415.2). Classification (NCBI taxonomy): domain Eukaryota; kingdom Metazoa; phylum Chordata; class Mammalia; order Artiodactyla; family Bovidae; genus Capra; species Capra hircus. Next base: position 89,975,331 of record NC_030808.1, read on the forward strand.
TGTACATTAAATGAATTAAATGTATTCATAAACATCCTGAGTGATAGCAATATGGAAATTTCCAAACTCAGTTTTAGGAAAATGTGGGCTGAATAGAGACTACTTTCCATTATCTGTGATAATGAGGATTTAGTGTTAGTTAGTAAATGTTAGTCGCTCAGTCATGCCCGACTCTTTGTAACCCCATGGACTGTAGCCCACCAGACTCCTCTGTCCATGAGATTTTCCGGGCAAGAATACTGGAGTGGGTTGCCATTTCCTTCTCCAGGGGATCTTCCCAACCCAGGGATCAAACCTGGTTCTCCTGCACTGCAGATTAATTCTTCACCCACTGAGCTACAAGATTTGATACAATATAAAAATAAAATTCATGTTTTAGTCTCTGATTCCAGCCTCTTTACTAATAAATTTTTACTACAAGCACTAACAGGTGACAGATGTGGTTGACTTGTCTCCTTCCTCTTTCAATTCTCTAATGAGCAATTAAATAACATGAAGCAGAACAATCAAAAGGTCTGGAAAATTCACATGCCAGTTAATCTGTTTCTAAAAAATGAGGGTTAATGGCACTTAGCTCTGTAGTTAGTCAAGAATTCCCCAAGCATCTTTCTAAGAATGACTTTGAAAAAGGAGACACCAAGTGTTCCTAAGATGGAGGAGGAATAGGATGGGGAGACCACTTTCTCTCCCACAAATTCATCAAAAGAACATTTAAACGCTGAGTAAATTCCACAAAACAACTTCTGAACGCCGGCAGAGGACATCAGGCACCCAGAAAAGCAGTCCATTGTCTTCGAAAGGAGGTAGGAAAAAATACAAAAGACAAAAAAAGAGACAAAAGAGGTAGGGACGGAGCTCCGTCCCTGGAAGGGAGTCTTAAAAACAGAAGTTTCCAAACACCAGGAAACACTCACTGCCCAGTCTGTGGCGAGCTTTAGAAGCACAGAGGGCAACATAACAGGGAGGGAAAATAAATAAATAATTAAAACCCACAGATTACCAGCCCAACAGTAACTCCCCCCAGGGCAGAAGCAGCGCAGACCCCTGTACCTGCCACTAGCAAGCAGAGGCTGGGCAGGGAGGCGTGGGCTGCAGTGCTTAGAGTAAGGATCTGGCCTGAATGCCCCGAAGGCAATCTGAGTGAACAAACTTGGGCTAGCAAACCAGACTGTGGGATAGCTACTATGCAAAAAGCCCTAAGACACCACCAGGCCCCCTGCACAGAACAAAGGACTGAACAGAGATAGCCGTCTGCGGACCATCACCCTCCGGTGACAGGCAGCCAGAGCCAGAAGGGGGCAATCGCAGTCCCAGAGAGACATTATCTACCAAACTGCAAGCAGGCTTCTTTGCTAACTAAGACTTCTTGGGGTTCTGGATGGTCAACATCTGCCTGAGAAGGTGTGCTGGTTATACACCCAGAAAGCCAAGCGGCAGGGACAGGGGAGGCAATAAAGTCACAGCGACTGTGCTCACCAAACAGCTCATCACCTGAGCTGCTCGTACCTGGGAAGGGCACAAAACGCAGGCCCGATGGAGTCTGTGCCTCTGAGGACTACCTGAGCACCTGAACCTGAGCGGCTTAGACCTGGGAGGTGCATGCAGCCCAGGGCCGGCCTCTGACGGTTCCCGGCGGAGCAACCTAGAGCCTGAGCAGTGTGGGCAGGGAGGGCACATGCGCCGTGAGCCGGGGCAGGCCCAGTGTTGCTGAGACACTGTGAGCACAGCCAGTGTTATTTGTTTGCAGTGTCCCTCCCTCCCCACAGCGCTACTGAACAAGTGAGCCTAAAAAAAGTGTCCACCACCACCCTCCTTGTGTTAGGGCGGAAGTCAGACACTGAAGAGACCAGCAAACAGAAGAAGCTAAAACAGAGGGAACCGCCTTGGAAGTGACAGGTGCAATAGATTAAAACCCTGTAGTTAGTACCAACTACATAGGAAGGGGCCTATAGATCTTGAGAAATATAAGCCAGACCAAGGAACTATCCGAAAATGAACTGACCCCACACTGCCCACAACAACACCAGAGAAAGTCCTAGATATATTTTTACTATTTTTATGATCATTCATTTTTTTCTTTTAATTTTTAAAAATTTTAAGTCCTCTATTACTCCTTTAATTTTCATTTTTATAACCTACTATTACTTTGTAAAAAAAAGACACTTTTTTAAAGCAAACTTCATGTATATATATATTTTTTATATAATTTTTGTGACTTTGTTTTTTTCCTTCTTTTCTTTAATATTGTATTTTTGAAAATCCAACCTCTACTCTGTATTTTTAATCTTTGCTTTTTGGTTGTTATCAATTTTGTACCTTTAAGAACCCAATCTCCAGTACCCACTTTAACTTGGGAGCAAGAGTACTGGCTTGACTGCTCTCTCCCCCTTTGGACTCTCCTTTTTCTCCACCAGGTTGCCTCTGTCTCCTCCCTCCCCCTTCTCTTCTCTACCCAACTCTGTGAATCTCTGTGTGTTCCAGATGGTGCAGAACACTTAGGGAACTGATTACTGGCTGGATCTGTCTCTCTCCTTTTGATTCCCCCCTTTTATCCTCCTGGCCACTTCTGTCTCCTTCCTCCCTCTTTCTTCTCTGTATAACTCTGTGAACATCTCTGAGTTGTCCAGACTGTGGAGTGCACATAAGGAAGTGATTACTGGCTAGCTTGCTCTCTCCTCTTTTGATTCCACCTCATCTCATTTGGGTCACTTCTAACTCCCTCCTCCCTCTTCTCTTCTCCATGTAACTCTGTGAACCTCTCTGGGTGTCCCTCACTGTGGAGAAACTTTTCATCTTTAACCTAGATGTTTATCTACAGTGCTGTATAGAAGGAGAAGTCTTGAGACTACTGTAAAAATAAGACTGAAAACCAGAGGCAGGAGACTTAAGTCCAAATCCTGAGAACACCAGAGAACTCCTGACTCCAGGGAACATTAATCAACAGGAGCTCATCAAACGCCTTCATACCTACACTGAAACTAAGGACCACCCAAGGGCCAACAAGTTCCAGAGCAAGACATACCATGCAAATTCTCCAGCAACACAGGAACACAGCCCTGAGCTTCAATATACATGCTTCCCAAAGTTACTCCAAACCCACTGACATCTCATAACTCATTACTGGACACTTCATTGCACTCCAGAGAGAAGAAACCCAGCTCCACCCACCAGAACACTGACACAAGCTTCCCTAACCAGGAAACTTTGACAAGCCACCCATACAACCCCACCCACAGTGAGGAAACTCCACAATAAAGAGAACTCCACAAACTGCCAGAATACAGAAAGGCCACCCCAAACTCAGAAATATAAACAAGATGAAGAGACAGAGGAATGCCCAGCAGGTAAAGGAACAGGAGAAATGCCCACCAAACCAAACAAAAGAGGAAGAGATAGGGAATCTACCTGATAAAGAATTCCAAATAATGATAGTGAAAATGATCCAAAATCTTGAAATCAAAATGAAAAAGGGACACCCAATAATAGCATAATTTTCAGTAATGGTACCATTTGCCTGGTCTATAATTTACCAGTATCTTTTCAAGTATTTTCCTACTCAAGCATTACTGTTCTAAGGGTCCACCAATATAGATTCTTTCTTTGGGTAGTAATCCTTTTTAGATTCTTTTTCCTTCCTCTTCCCTTCCTCCTTCTTTCCTTTCCTTCTTTCCATTTTTTCTTCCCTCTTTTCCTCTACATAGTCATTGAGTGCTTGGTATGTAGCATACACTGCTGGGTATGGACATGTAAAGATGAATAAATATAAACATTTTGCTCTAATACTATCACAGTACTATGACTGTGAGTACTATCTTCACAGTCAGTCAGAAATGTATAGCTGGAAAGTAACGCACCTAGTTAAGAGAGAGATGCCTGGGTATTTGGGGAACATATAAGAAGGGCAGGTTAGGATTAGAGCTGGAAGATCATTCCAGGTGAAGAAGACAGCCAAAGCAAGAATAGATGCTTGAGATAGCAGAGTTTATAAGGGAAACAAGAAGCAGCCCAATGTTTCTGGACTACGAAGTGCAAAGTAAGGTTGGTGAGTGGTAAGATGAGAAATTGAGATGAGAGTATTATAATACATCCTAATGAAATTAGGGTTTTTCTTGAAGACTTCAGGGATTCCCTGAAGCTTTTAAAGCAAGGTAAGAACATGATCATCTTTGCATTTCAGAGCAGCGCTAGCAGTATTGGCAACTGCAACCAAAACAAGAATGGTAGCTGGATTGAGGTTACGAAGCTGATGTGGTAGGGCAGGTTCTGACAGACTGTGACACTGGGCCATGGAGTTAAAGGACTGGTATGCTATAATGCATATTTAGGAGGCCAAATGAAAGATACTTGGTGACAGATTAAGCATGATGATGAGAAAGGGGCAAAGAATAATAGTCATGTTTCTGTGCAGACTCTGATGTCACCAAGTGAGTTAAAATAAGAGGAGTTTAAGGATAATATGATCTGAAGTGCTGCTTATAAGTTGCATTTAGGATAAACTAGTGAAAAACAGAGAAGAAACTGTATACATCTGTACTTTTAGGGAGATATTTGTGCAGAAAATATATGTTTGGGAAGAGGGAATGTTTTCAGGTGAAATGATGTGAGTGGATGAAATTTCCCAGGGACTGGAAAAGGATAGCAATGTTCAGGAATCTCCTAAATACCAGCACTTTGAGGGTAGACGGAAGAAAAGTTACACAAGGAAAAGAGGAAGTAGGCACAGAGGAGGCAGAAAAGTACACTTAGGCACTAGTTACTTTAAAAAAAACTTTTAATTTTATATTGGAGCATAGTTGATTAACAATGTTGTGATAGTTTCAGGTGGACAGCAAAGAGATTCAGTTATACACACACATATATCATTACTATACATATATCTATTTTTCTCAAATTATTTCCCCATGTAGATTGTTACGTAGTATTGAGAGTTTCCTGTGCTATATAGTAGGTCCTTGTTGGCAGGCAGTAGTAGTTTGAAGAGATTTGGACATAAAGAGAATGGAGAACTTAATGCTTACTGCAATCAGGTATTGCAGGAAGTTCTATTGGTCATTTTATAGGGGATGCTTGGTTGGGACCAAGGACCATGAGCAAGTTGGATTTTGCTTTAATGACCCAAAGAAGTTCTAGAAGAAGAAGTAAAGACAAGACCAGGACATACCAAACCCAAATAAAGCATTTTATTTCTAGGTGGAGTATTGGTTCCATCCTGCAGTGTAGGATTCTAATTTAGGAGCTTGCCCATACTTAGAAGAGCCTTGAATACTCATTCCTTCAGAATAGGCTGCTCCAAGGCAGGGTTTAAAATTTTTGTTTGTTTTCTTTTGAGTCTTACACCCAGTTTCATCCTACTGTGTTTTATCATTCGGGTAATGAAGAAATGTGCATCCGAGGAAAATCAAGTCAAGGTGAGAAATATTTTGAGTTCTCCCTCAGGCCCAGGCTTCCTGTGTCTCCCTCCAAGTCTTCTAGATGAGTAGAAGTCTTCTAGTCTAGTCTTCTAGACTTTGTAAACTCTGAACACTGTTTGAAAGAGAATTCAAACTAAATCCGGTGCCTGAGAGAAAGAGGGCAAGATCCACCATGGCGCATCATGATGTAAATTCTGTGCTCAAATAAATCCACTGGACTTAGGTGCACTGAGCCAGTAGTAGCCCCCATGGAATGATATCTTTACAATAAGAAAACCTGTGATGTATATTCATTGAAATTTGTAATTACCAGACTGTCACAGAATTTTTAAAAAATTAAATTTTAGACCAATTTTAACATTGTAGAATTATTGTGAAGATAATATAGAAAGTTTGGTAACTAAAACCCATGCTTTAGTCACGTTTATTCTGTTTTCCCTTCCTGTTCCTTTCCTGCTTCAGGATCCCACCCATGATACCATGTTACACTTTGTGATCAAGAATCCTTAATCCATCTTCACTATGACAGTTATTCAGAATTTCCTCTGTTCTGCTCATCTGGAGAGTTCAAGGAGTTAAGGTCTTTTGTAGAATGTCCCACAGTTGAGATTTGTCTGAGATTTTTCTTCCAGTTAGACAGGGGTAATATATTTTTGTGAAAAAACCACAGATATAAAGTACCATTCTCATATATCACATCAATAAAACTCAGCATTGTTGATGTTGAGTTCAGATGCTCAGTTGTGTCAGACTCTTTGTGACACCATGGACTGCATCACGCCAGGCTTCCCTGTCATTCACCAACTCCTGGAGCTTTCTCAAACTCATGTCCACTGAGTTAGTGATGCCATTCAACTATCTCATACTCTGCCATCCCCTTCTCCTTCTCCCTTCAATCCTTCCCACAATCAGGGTCTTACCTAATGAGTCAGTTCTTTACATCAGGTAGCCAAAGTACTGAAGTTTCAGCTTCAGCATCAGTCTGTCCATTGAATATTCAGGACTGATTTCCTTTAGGACTGACTGGTTGGATCTCCTTGCAGTCTAAAGGACTCTCGAGAGTCTTCTCCAACACCACAGTTCAAAAGCATCAATTCTTCAATGCTCAGCTTTCTTTATAGTCCAACTCTCACATCCATACATGACTACTGGAAAAACCATAGCTTTGACTAGATGGACATTTGTTGGCAAAGTAACATCTCTGCTTTTTAATATGCTGTCTAGGTTGGTCATAGCTTTTCTTCCAAGGAGCAAGTGTCTTTTAATTTCACAGCTGCAGTCACCATCTGCAGTGATTTTGGAGCCCCCAAAAGTAAAGTGTGTCACTGTTTCCATTGTTTCTCCATCTTTTTGCCATGAAGTGATGGGACCAGATGCCATGATCTTAGTTTTCTGAATGTTGAGTTTTAAGCCGACTTTTTCACTCTTCTCTTTCACGTTCATCAAGAGGTTCTTTAGTTCTTCACCTTGTGCCAAAAGGGTGGTGTCATCTGAGTATCTAATGTTATTGATATTTCTCTTGGCAATCTTGATTCCAGCTTGTGCTTCATTCAACCCTGCATTTCACATGATGTACTCTGCATATAAGTTAAATAAGCAGGGTGACAATATACAGCTTGACGTACTCCTTTCCTGATTTGGAACCAGTCTGCTGTTCTATGTCCTGTTCTAAGTGCTGCTTCTTGACCTGCATACTGATTTCTCAGAAGACAGGTAAAGTGAAAGTGAAAGTCTTTCAGTCATGTCTGACTCATTGCGACCCATGGACTCTACAGTCCATGGAATTCTCAAGGCGAGAACACTGGAATGGGTAGCCTTACCCTTCTCAACCCAGGAATTGAACCCAGGTCTCCCTCATTGCAGGCAGATTCTTTACCAGCTGAGCCACCAGGGAAATCTGAAGGCAGGTAAGGTGGTCTGGTATTCCCATCACTTGAATTTTCCACAGTTTGTTGTGATACAAACAGTCAACGGCTTTGGCATAGTTAATAAAGCAAAAATAGATGTTATTCTGGAACTCTCTTGCTTTTTCGATGATCCAATGGATGTTGGCAATTTGCTGGTTCCTCTGCCTTTTCTTAACATTGTTGATGTTAACCTTGACAAACACAACTTGCAGTAATGTTTGTCAAGTTTTTCTACTGTAAAGTCACTCCCTTTCTCTCTTTTCATACTGTACTCTTTGGAAAAAGGTCACTGTTTGCAGCCCATACTTAAAATATAGGGATTTATTCTTCATCTCCTTCAGGTGGAATGTCTATATATATTATTTGGAATTCTTCTGTACAGAATTTCTTTCTTTTTTTCTTTTTCTGTCTCATGTCATTAATTTACATCAGTTTGAATTCATGAACTTTTTAAAAAATATTTTGGGTTATAATCCAATACTTTAATTTTTTGCTCAAATTGTTCCAGCTTTGGCCATGAGGAGCTCTTTCAGCATCCATCTGATACACTCCCATCATTGTGTTTCTTTGAGCGCTTCCTTACTTTCTGACACTTCAAGATGCTCTAAGCTCATCATGTAAGATTTAGGCAGGAAATATACAACCAACATTTCTGTAAAGAACTTTGGGTCTTATTATTGGAGAATGGTATTCTAAACCAAAATTTGGGTGCTAAGTTTGTTCCTTGTTGTTTGGACTCTCATTGCTTTTAGCCTCTTTCAGCTAACAGAACAAGAAAGCTATTTCTATATGGAACCATCTTTATTTATGTTAAGCTGAACATCAGTTTATAGTGATGCCTCCTATTCTAATTCATTACCATATAGAACAGTTCAGCTTCCCCCTTTTGCTTATTTGTAACCTCCCACTCTGTCATCCATCTAGCACCCATTTGTTGTTCAGTCTCAGTATGATATTACAGCAGTCATTTTGGAATTGTTAAGCTGTGTCTCCACAGGAAATAACTCTATCAACTGGGGCACAATGTCAACCACAGTTCCTTTTGCCTTTCTTCTTTCTGAAGCTACTCAGGTCAGCACTTTATTTTTCCACCTCCTTCACTGAAGCTGTCTCTACCTTGATCTCCTAAATGAATTAAAAAAAAATTGAATGAAATTCACTCTTTGCACTGTGAAGTTCTTTGGATTTTGACAGATGCTCAGTGTCTCATATTATACAATATAGTATCATACCACTCAAAAAATAATTTTACCACTCAAAAAAATCCTCTATGCTTTACCTGTTCAACCCCCTCCTCCCACCACCACTAAACACCTGGCAAATGCTGTTCAGTTTACTGTCTCTGTAGTTTTGTTTTTCCAGAATGTTCTAAAATTTGGATGATACTGTACAGCTGACCCTTGGACAACATGGGTTTGAACTGCGTATGTCTACTCATACACCTATTTCACTCTTCAGTAAATATACAGTCTAGACTTTGTATCTGCAAATCGAACCAATCTGTAGTTGGTTGAATCTGAGGATGTGAAACCAGAAGATATGAAACATTTTTTTCCTGGATTATGCTAATGGTATTTCATTTAATTTCTCATCACCAAACCCAAGGTCATGTAGATTTTTATGTTATGTTTTCTTCAAGAAAATTGAAAGCTTTGAACTTTACATTTAGGTACATGATACATTCAGAGCTCATTTTTGTGAAAGGTCAGTGTCTGGATTCATTTTTTGGCTTGTGAATGATCAGTTATTTTAGCACCATCTTTTACTATTTTTCCCTTGAATTCTTCACTTCTTTGTTAAAAAAAAAATCACCTGACTAGGTTTGTATGGGTCTATTTCAGGGTTCTCTATTTTGCTCCATTGAACTGTGCCTATTCTCTGGCCAAGATCATGCTATCTTAATTGCAGCAAACTTATGTAAGCCTTAAAATTTGATAGTGTGAGTTTTGTTTCTAGGTTTGTTCTTCCTCTTCAGTATTGTGTTGGCTTTTCTAGGTTTTTTGCTTTTCCATATAAAGTTTAAAATCAGTTTGTTGATTTCTACAAAATAGCTTGCCAGGATTTTGTATTTTAAATATACAGACCAAGTTAGACTGGACTGCCATCTTTTAAGACTGGGTCTTCAAATCTATAAACATTGAATGTCTTTCCATTTATATATTTACTGTTATAGAAGTAGTTCTTATAATATTTTGTTAAACTTATACCTAACTTTAGTTATCTTGGTGCTATTGTAAATGCTATTGTTATTTTAAATTATAATTATGCTTTGCTGGTTGTAGTAAGCATAATGATGGCTTTCCAAAGACACCCATGTTCTGATTTTCACTTCAGACTTGTGAGTATTTAACCTTACATTACACAGTTGACTTTGAAGATGTACTAAAGCTAAGAATCTTGAGATTTGGAAATTATCCTGGATTAGTTGACAGGCCCAATGTAATCATTAAGATACTTTGATTCAAATGTTATTTAGATGTTGTTTAATCTCCATGTATTTTGTGATTTTCCAGTATATAAGTGTTATTGATAGCTACTGTTTATATTATATAGTTTAATTCCTTTTTTGTCTGAGACCAGTGGTTGTATGATTTCTTTCTTTTTGTTTTATGGCCCAGAATGTGGCTTAACTTGGTGAATGTTTCATGTGAGCTTGAGAAGAATGTATGTTCTTCTGTTAATGAATGAAATGCTCTATCGATGTCCATTATATTCAGTTGAAATTGTTGTTGTTTTTCAGTTCAACCGTGCCCTTACTCTGTGCCACTGGAGCAGTGGCTGCACAGCTGGAGTGGTGGCTGCATGGTGCTGGAGCAACTGTGCAATACCCAATGTCCAAGGGCAAAGGAAAAGCCCCAGAAAGATGGTGGGGGGTGTGTGTGTGTGAAATTGAGTTTAGAATCAAACCCCATACCCGCCAGAGATGCTCAGAGGGCTCAAACATACCTTGTGCACACCAGGAACCAGAGACCCCACAGAGACTGAGACAGCACTGTGTTTGGCTGCCTCCTGAAGAGGTACGGGTCAGTAGTGGACTGCTGCAGGGGCGGGGCTCTGGATGCAGTAGACCTGGATATGGCATAAGCCCTCTTGGAGGAGGTTGCCATTAACCCACCACAGAGCCTCCAGAACTTACACAGGACTGGGAATACAGACTCTTGGAGGGCACAAACAGAAACTTGTGTGCACCAGGACCCAGTTGAAAGGAGCAGTGACCCCACAAGAGGCTGACTCAGACTTGCCCATGAGTGTCCAGGAGTCTCTGGCGGAGGTGTGGGTCGGAAGTGACCTGCTGCAGGGTTGGGGGCATTGAATAGCAATGCCTCCATGGGACATTTTGAAGGTGACCATCATCATTATCTTCATTACCTCCAGCACAGTTTGGCCTCAGGTCAAATAACAGGGAAGGAATACAGCCCCACCCTTAAATACAAAATTGGATTAAAGATTTACTGAGGATGGCCCCGCCCATCAGAACAAGACCCAGTTTCCCCCTCAGTTAGCCTCTCCTATCAGGAAGCTTCCTTAAGCCTCTTATACATCTCCATCAGAGGGCAGATAGAATGAAAACCAGAATCACAGAAAACTAAACAATCTAATCATATGGACCACAGCCTTGTCTAACTCAATGAAACTATGAGCCATGCCATGTAGGGCCACCCAAGACAGAGGGGTCATGGTGGAGACTTCCAACAAAATGTGATCCACTGGAGAAGGGAATGGCAAACCACTTCAGTATTCTTGCCTTGAGAATCCCATGAAGAGCATCAGTTCAGTTGCTCAGTCGTGTCTGACTCTTTGCGACCCCATGAATCACAGCACACCAGGCCTCCCTGTTGATCACCATCTCCCGGAGTTCACTCAGACTCACGTCCATCGAGTCCATGATGCCATCCAGCCATCTCATCCTCTGTCGTCCCCTTCTCCTCCTGCCCCCAATCCCTCCCAGCATCAGAGTCTTTTCCAATGAGTCAACTCTTCGCATGAGGTGGCCAAAGTACTGGAGTTTCAGCTTTAGCATCATTCCTTCCAAAGAAATCCCAGGGTTGATCTCCTTCAGAATGGACTGGTTGGATCTCCTTGCGGTCCAAGGGACTCTCAAGAGTCTTCTCCAACACCACAGCGCAAATGCATCAATTCTTCAGCGTTCAGCCTCCTTCACAGTCCAACTTTCACATCCATACATGACCACAGGAAAAACCATAGCCTTGACTAGATGGACCTTAGCCGACAAAGTAATGTCTCTGCTTTTGAATATACTATCTGGGTTGGTTATAACTTTTCTTTCAAGAGGTAAGCGTCTTTTAATTTCATGGCTGCAGTCACCATCTGCAGTGATTTTGGAGCCCAAAAAAATAAAGTCTGACACTGTTTCCACTGTTTCCCCATCTATTTCCCATGAAGTGATGGGACCGGATGCCATGATCTTCATTTTCTGAATGTTGAGCTTTAAGCCAACTGTTTCACTCTCCTCTTTCACTTTCATCAAGAGGCTTCTTAGCTACTCTTCACTTTCTGCCATAATGGTGGTGTCATCTGCATATCTGAGATTATTGATATTTCTCCAAGCAATCTTGATTCCAGCTTGTGTTTCCTCCAGTCCAGCGTTTCTCGTGATGTACTCTGCATAGAAGTTAAATAAACAGGGTGACAATATACAGCCTTGACATACTCCTTTTCCTATTTGGAACCAGTCTGTTGTTCCATGTCCAGTTCTAACTGTTGCTTCCTGACCTGCATACAGATTTCTCAAGAGGCAGGTCAGGTGGTCTGGTATTCCAATCTCTTGAAGAATTGTCCACAGTTTGTTGTGATCTACACAGTCAAAGGCTTTGGCATAGTCAATAAAGCAGAAATAGATGTTTTTCTGGAACTCTCTTGCTTTTTCCATGATCAGCGGATGTTGGCAATTTGATCTCTGGTTCCTCTGCCTTTTTGAAAACCAGCTTGAACATCAGGGAGTTCACGGTTCACGTATTGCTGAAGCCTGGCTTCAAGAATTTTGAGCATTACTTTGCTAGCATGTGAGATGAGTGCAATTGTGTGGTAGTTTGAGCATTCTTTGGCAATGCCTTTCTTTGGGATTGAAATGAAAACTGACCTTTTCCAGTCCTGTGGCCACTGCTGAGTTTTCCAAATGTGCTGGCATATGGAGTGCAGCACTTTTGCAGCATCATCTTTCAGGATTTGAAAACAGCTCAACTGGAACTCCATCACCTCCACTAGCTTTGTTCATAGTGGTGCTTTCTAACGCCCACTTGACTTCACTTTCTAAGATGTCTATGAAAAGAAGAGAAGTGAGAAGCAAAGGAGAAAAGGAAAGATATAAGCATTGAATGCAGAGTTCCAAAGAATAGCAAGGAGAGATAAGAAAGCCTTCTTCAGCGATCAATGCAAAGAAATAGAGGAAAACAACAGAATGGGAAAGACTAGAGATCTCTTCAAGAAAATTAGAGATACCAGGGGAACATTTCATGCAAAGATGGGCTTGATAAAGGACAGAAATGGTATGGACCTAACAGAAGCAGAAGATATTAATAAGAGGTGGCAAGAAAACACAGAAGAACTGTACAAAAAAGATCTTCACGACCCAGATAATCATGATGATGTGATCACTAATCTAGAGCCAGACATCTTGGAAAGTGAAGTCAAGTGGGCCTTAGAAAGCATCACTATGAACAAAGCTAGTGGAGGTGACGGAGTTCCAGTTGAGCTGTTTTCAAATCCTGAAAGATGATGCTGTGAAAGTGCTGCACTCAATATGCAAGCAAATTTGGAAAACTCAATGAACAGCATGAAAAGGCAAAAAGATGGGACACTGAAAGATGAACTCTCTAGGTCAGTAGGTGCCCAATATGCTACTGGAGATCAGTGGAGAACTAACTCCAAAAAGAATGAAGGGATGAAGCCAAAGCAAAAAAAATACACAGTTGTGGATGTGACTGGTGATGGAAGTAAAGTCTGATGCTGTAAAGAGCAATATTGCATAGGAACCTGGAATGTTAGGTCCATGAATCAAGGCAAATTGGAAGTGGTCAAACAGGAGATGGCAAGAGTGAACATTGACATTTTAGGAATCAGCGAACTGAAATAGACTGGAATGGGTGAATTTAACTCAGATAACCATTATATCTACTATTGTGGGCAAGAATCCCTTAGAAGAAAGGGAGTACCCATCATAGTCAACAAAAGAGTCAAAAATGCAGTACTTGGATGCCATCTCAAAAACAACAGAATGATCTCTGTTCGTTTCCAAGACAAACCATTAAAGATCATGGTAATCCAAGTCTATGCCCCAACGCATAATGCTGAAGAAGTCGAAGTTGAATGGTTTTGAGAAGACCTACAAGACCTTTTAGAACTAATACCCAGGAAAGATGTCCTTTTCATTATAGAGGACTGGCTCGCAAAAGTAGGAAGCCAAGAAATACCTGGAGTTACAGGCAAATTTGGCCTTGGAATACAAAATGAAGCAGGGCAAAGGCTGACAGAGTTTTGCCAAGAGAATGCACTGGTCATAGCTCACACTCACTTCCAACAAAACAACATAATAGAAGACTCTACACATGGACATCATCATATGATCAATATCAAAATCAGATTGATTATATTCTTTGCAGCCAAAGATGGAGAAGCTCTATACAGTCAGCAAAACCAAGACTGGAAGCTGACTGTGGCTCAGATCATGAACTCCTTACTGCCAAATTCAGACTGAAATTGAAGAAAGTAGGGAAAGCCACTAGACCATTCAGGTATGACCTAAATCAAATTCCTTATGATTAAAGAGTGGAAGTGAGAAATAGATTCAAGGGATTAGATCTGATAGATAGAGTGCCTAAAGAACTATGGATGGAGGTTCAAGATATTGTACAGGAGGCAGTGATTGAGACCATCCCCAAGAAAAAGAAATGCAAAAAGGCAAAACGGTTGCCTGAGGAGGCCTTACAAACAGCTATGAAAAACAAGAGAAGTAAAGGCAAGGGAGAAAAGGAAAGATAGCCCATTTGAATACAGAATTCCAAAGAATATGAAAGAGAGATAAGAAAGCATTCCTTAGCAATCAATGCAAAGAAATAGAGGAAAACAGTAGAATGGGAAAGACTAGAGATCTCTTCAAGAAAATTAGAGATACCAAGGGAACATTTCATGCAAAGATGGGCTCAATAAAGGACAGAAATAGTATGGACCTAACAGAGGCAGAAGATATTAAGAAGAGTTGGCAAGAATACACAGAAGAACTGTACAAAAAAAGATCTTCCCAATCCAGATAATCACGATGGTGTTATCACTCACCTAGAGCCAGACTTCCTGGAATGTGAAGACAAGTGCGCCTTAGGAAGCATCATTATGAACAAAGCTAGTGGAGGTGATGGAATTCCAGTTGAGTTATTTCAAATCCTAAAAGATGATGCTGCAAAAGTGCTGCACTCAATATGCCAGCAAATTTGGAAAACTCAGCAGTGGCCACAGGACTGGAAAAGGTCAGTTTTCATTCCAATCCCAAAGAAAGGCAATGCCAAAGAATGTTCAAACTACTGCACAATTACACTCTTCTCACATGCTAGTAAAGTAATGCTCAGAATTCTTCAAGCCAGGCTTCAACAGTACATGAACCATGAACTTCCAGATGTTCAAGCTGGTTTTCAAAAAGGCAGAGGAACCAGAGATCAAATTGCCAACATTCGTTGGGTCATCAAAAAAGCAAGAGAGTTCCAGAAAAACATCTATTTCTGCTTTATTGACTATGCCAAAGCCTTTGATTGTGTGGATCACAGCAGACTGTAGAGAATTCTTCAAGAGATGGGAATACCAGACCATCTGACCTGCCTCCTGAGAAATCTGAATGCAGGTCAAGAAGCAGCATGGAACAAGCTGGACATGGGGCATACTTTACAAGGAACAACAGACTGGTTCTAAATTGGGAAAGGAGTACATAAAGGCTGTATATTGTTACCCTGCTTATTTAACTTATATGCAAAGTACATCATGAGAAATGCTGGGCTGGATGAAGCACATTCTGGAATCAAGATCCCTGGGAGAAATATCAATAACCTCAGATATGCAGATGACACCACTCTTAAGGTAGAAAGCCAAGAAGAACTAAAGAGCCTCTTGATGAAAGTAAAAGAGGAGAGTGAAAAAGTTGGCTTAAAACTCAACGTTCAGAAAACTAACATCATGGCATCCGGTTCCATCACTTCATGGCAAATAAATGGGGAAACAGTGGAAATAGTGACAGACTTTATTTTCGGGGGCTCCAAAATCACTGCAGATGGTGACTGCAGCCGTGAAATTACAAGACACTTGTTCCTTGGAAGAAAAGCTATGACCAACATAGACAGCATGTTAAAAAGCAGAAACATTACTTTGCCAACAAAAGTCTCTCTAGTTAAAGCTATACTACTTTATATACTACTGTTTTTTTCCAGTAGTCATGTATGGCTGTGAGAGTTGGACTATAAAGCAAGCTGAGCATTGAAGAATTGATGCTTTTGAACAGTGATGTTGGAGAAGATTCTTGAGAGTCCCTTGGACTGCAGGAGATCCAACCAATCAATCCTAAAGGTAATCTGTCTTGAATATTCATTGGAAGGTCTGATGCTGAGGCTGAAACTCCAATACTTTGGCCACCTGATGCGAAGCACTGACTCATTTGAAAAGACCCTGATGCTGGGAAAGATTGAACGCAGGAGGAGAAGGGGACAAGAGAGGATGAGATGGTTGGATGGTATCATCGGCTTAATGGACATGAGTTTGTGTAAACTCTGAGAGGTGGTGAACGGACGTGGAGGCCTGGTGTCCTTCAGTCCACTGGGTCTCAAAGAGTTGGACACGACTAAGTGACTGAACTGAACTGATGCCCTTACTTACTTTTTGCCTTCTGGAGCTATTTCCAATAGAGGGGTATTGAAGTTTCCAGTTATGATAGTGGGTTTATCTATATCTCCTTGCAGTTCTAAGTCTTTGCTTCATGTACCTTGAGGCTCTGTTGTTAGGCATGTACATGTCAACATTTCTATGTTTTTTTACAGAATTAAACTTTTTATCATAAATGATGCTTTTCTATATCTGTGATAACTTTCCTTGCTTCCAAGTTTGCTTTGTATGAATGAATATATCTCCTCTTGCTTTTCTTTAATTAGTGTTATCATGGTGTATTTTTCTCCATCCATTTAGGTTTAATCTATATGTGTCTTAATATTTAAAGTAAGTTTCTTATAGACAACATACAGTTGAGTCTTGTTTTTTGATCCACTCTGACATTCTCTGTCTTCATTGGTGCTACTGGAAATCTCTGTCATGGAAGTGAACTAAAGTATAAAACATCACAAATTAAGCATTCTTGTATTAGGAATTCAGGGGTTAAGGTCCAGTGGTGCTGTAGATTTGAGGAGTGTACATATTTATTTTTTACTAATCTAAAACTGAAATTTAGCATTTCATTATAAAATAAGCAACAAACCACAATAGAACTGCAATACCTGTGGCATTGATATCTATAGAACTCACACATATTTTTATATCACATTTCCAGTTTTTGCCAATATTCACAGTCTCATTTCTGCTTAATACTTTGAAAAATATGCTAGTTAGTGGACTCAAAACTTGATCCTGTTATTTATTGCATCAGTGAAGAAGCACATATGTAACCATGTCAAAAATTTGTTTTAAAACTCTTTATGAGCTATATTTAGATGTAATTGATTCCCTTTTAAAATCCTATTTTTATTTTATAAACAAAAATTATACTGAGGAGGCATGGTAATCAGAATAATGGCCCCCCAAAATGTCCCTACCCTAATTTTTTATACTTGTAAAGTTGTTACCTTACAAAACAAAAGGGACTTTGCAATATACGGCTATGGTTAAGAACCCTGAAATGGGAAGTTTGTCCCAGATTATCCAAATGGGTCCAGTCTAATCATACAAGTCCTTAAAAGTGGAAGGGGAAGGAAGAATATTGGGTTAGACAGGTGAGAACTGAGGACTGGACCTTCTGTTGCTGTCACTGAAAGTGGAGAAAGGCAACCATGAGTGAAAGAAAGTCGTGGGAAAGATCCTCAGCTTCAGGCAGCAAAGAAAGGGAACTGTGGTCCTAAAACTGCAAGGAACTGAAACCTGCCAACTATCCAAATGGGGAGGAAACAGATTATCTCCTAGAATCGGCACAAATTAATTTTAGTCTAGTTAGACCCATACAGGGCTTCTGACCTACAAAACTATAATAAAACATCTGATGTTTTAAGTCATTAAGTTTGTGATAATTTGTTACAGCAGCATTAGGAAACTAATGCAGAAGGAATCTCCATGCTTCATCAACATTCTGGTGGTATTCATGATACATAAAGGTTAAAAATTACGCTGTAGTTTAACCTCAATGTTACAGTTCCAAAGTCTTTTGAAAGGTGAAAATCATGGAATAAAATAACTGATGGTGCTTAAGACACTCCAAATTTTGGTACTAAAATGATAATTACACCTATGCTAATAAGGCAAATTGCCTGCACTTTCTTCCCTACCCCTTCCAGTTTGGTTCCTTTATTTTCTAACCCCAGGTCTGTGCCTAATTATTATTACAATTCAATTCCCCCCAGATATTGTGCTGTATGTATAAACCTAAGCATCCAGCTTAAGAATAGCTTTTAAGAAATTGATTGCCACAAGCAATCAGTTGAATATAAACTTATATTTGAAGAATGCATATGGATGGGAAGATTGTGCCAGCAAAATCTAATGAGGAAAATGATGTATTAGAAATACAGAAGAGTAATGGCTTGTTCTGAGTTTGCTTCTCAGGTTGGAATAAATTGCATTTTGTTATAATCTCAATATCCCTTGGTAAGAGTAACTATAAAAATGTATATTGGTGCTAAAGCAGCATCACCGTGTACTCTTTATGAGAATGCACTTTTTTTTAGAGCAATAATCAGAGGACCATGAAACTCTTTAGATAGCCATTAAAATTAGGGAGTGGTAGAAATCTAAATTATAAGGCTATAGGAATATTGCAGTATTCCTACCGGATAACAGAAAAGCAGATAGGCAGTTATATGAGAGGAGACAATTCTTGAAACACGGATCATTGACGTTTTTTGATGTGCTTTTTAATTGGCACCTTTCTTTCTTATGGTTTACCAAACTTTACTGTATCTTTTATTCATAGCTTTTCATTCCTAGGGTTGTTCAACTCAGCGCCTATTAGGAAACAATATTGCCCTTTTAAGTATTTGCTCCTAGAACTGGCAAGGTTTTAGGTGAGAAAAGATGACATGCCATTAAAACTGACAGTTTGTCATCTTTCAGTCAGTTCCTTTTTTTTTTTTTACTTTATTTTACTTTACAACACTGTATTGGTTTTGCCATACTTCATATCTAAAGGTACAATTCTGTTCATTGTACATGATCCAGGTGAAGACCTACTTCTTTTAGATGTCTTACTGCTTTGTCCCTCTGTGGTTCTCTCTTTCTCTGAAAATCTCCGTGTTTATCATACATGAACGTTACTGTGTTGCAAGTGTTCATTGATTCATTCAGCCAACCAGGCATTCAATACTATTTGAGTATCTGATGTGTCCTTGTCTCAGAGCTCTGCAGATGGGAGGGTGAATGGGAGCCTGACCACATCCTCAATCTAAAAGGGAGCCTTATGTGAAAATAGATAATTACAGTATGCTGTGATAGCAGGTAATAGAACCTGGAAGAGCCTATCACGTATTGACAATTATATGTTTTTGGAGATATATCTTCTCTTTAGCTAAAGTATGTTTTGCTTTATCTCCTAGTATTTCTTATACTTATCTGCACAAAATCCCTGTTAATTGTCTTCTTGGTAAAAAGTTGTTTCTCTTTGCTCTTAGTTTTCTGTATTGTTCTGGCTCCTTACTGTGCACAGTGAGAAGACATTTCTTATTAGTCATCCCAGTACTGTTATTTTGAATAAGAAGAGGATGGTGGTTAAAAAAAAAATACAGGCTCTGGAGTCAGATTGTCTGGATTTAAACCAGGCAATCTTTTATCTTTTGAACACTAGGGAAGCTATGTAAGAGGTTTCCCAGGTGGCTCAGTGGTGAAAGAACCTGCCTGCCAATGCAGGAGATGGGGATTCAGTCCCTGGGTCGGGAAGATCGCCCGGGGGAGGAAATGGAAACCCACTCCAGGATTTTGGCCTGGAGTGGCTACAGACCATGGGTTACAAAGAGTCAGACGTGAGTGGATGACTGAGCATGCAGGCAAGCTATGTAAATCCTCAGTGCCCACATTTCCTCATCTGTGTATGGGCAGTGCTTAGACACATTGTAGGTGCTGTTAATGTAGAACGGTTTGAGATGGCTGACTGTTGGGGAGACCATACTCAATATCTGCCTTTAAATTATACTGTGCTGATATTCCACATTTACTCTGTGGGAGTTTCATATAGTTTTGCTTTTTCCTCTCAACGTTGTGGCACCACATTGCGTGAAGTTCAACTATGACACTGGTGTTCTGAAATAATAGCATGCCATTTAGTATTTATGCTGACGGAATCTGTTGGTAAGGATCACACACAGGGATGTTAAGGTAAGGCAGAATTCGGAACAGTGCCTGCCCTATGCTGATCAGGAGCCCTGTTACAGGTATCACTGTCTTGCATTCCCACAGGCTGAACTCTCAGAACCACAGGACAGCCAGGCTTCAGTGTGGCCAACTTGAAGGAAAGTCAGACAGCCAGAATTCTCAGTGTGATGGGAATCATGTGAGGAGTCATGAAACCTAGATATGGGATATATGATCTGTAGTTAAGGATGTGAGGGTGCTTCCTTTCAACTGTCTTAATCCCTCAGAAAGATTTGAAAATAAACTGAGCGCTGGTTTGTTATTTTTCCCTTATGGTTCTCTGTATGTCTTTTTAACAAGCACAATGGCTTCACAAATCCGTTCTCTTGTAATGTTTATTTCTTCTCTATTTGGGAAATATCTGGAGTCTCACAGTGGTATTTGTGGCAACCCATCACATCTCCCCTCCTCGCAGAATTAAAGAGAGAGAAAAGCACCTGTGTACATCAGAAGATTTGTCAGATTCTGACACAATTCAGCGTCTGCAAATGTTACCGGATGGTGTGCAGATAGATGCCAAGGGGCATTTGTCAAGCCAGGGGAAATGCTATTCAACCGAGACCCTCATTTCCAGCTCTCTGCTGTGGAGTTGCCTTGAGAATCATTGTGAGTGAGCACGGTTTGGATAGGGCGGTGGCCTGGCCATTGGAAAAAGAGTCTGAGAATAAACAGCAGCTAGGTAGTACAAGTGGAGAAGGCAATGGCAACCCACTCCAGTACTCTTGCCTGGAAAATCCAATGGATGGAGGAGCCTTTGGTGGGCTGCAGTCCATGGGGTCGCTAAGAGTTGGACACGACTGAGCGACTTTACTTTCACTTTTCACTTTCATGCATTGGAGAAGGAAATGGCAACCCACTCCAGTATTCTTGCCTGGAGAATATCTGGGATGGGGGAGCCTGGCGGGCTGCCATCTATGGGGTCGCACAGAGTTGGACACGACTGAAGCAACTTAGCAGCAGCAGCAGCAGGTAGTACAAGTGCCAGCTGTCTGTTTAAGTAATGCTCTGTAAACGTCTACAGGTAGCTGGGCTAAACTCGAGGATCTCATTTTATTCACGGTTGCTAACCACCGCTCCGTACCACCAAACTGTGGAGAGAAGCCTTTGGGGTTTTGCTTTTAAAAGTCTGTGTCTCATCTCTTTCCCAACCACTGCCAAAGTTTTTTGCATATTATCTCTGGCTCTTTTCACATTTGTTATATTATTAGATTTCTTTTATTATTTACAAGTCATAAATGAATCTGGAGTCTCTTAAATATTTACATACATTATATAAATGCATATAAATACATTAGTTCTGGTTCCTAGACAAAGCACTTATTTTTCAATCTGAGTAACTCTAGCTACCTAGTTCTTGCAGCACTCTAAATTCTAATCTCAATTTCATATTTTCTAATTGAAGTCTTCTCTATAAAGAAAACAAAAGAGAGAGAACATTTTTTAAGGTGTTCCCAGGTGGAGCTTGGATAGTAGGGACGTGCAGGTGTTCACACATATTTGCCTAAATTAGAAAAACTTGTTATACACTTGTTTTTGAAGGAAAATGAAGAATGACTATTTTTATGTTTCAGGAAGACAGGACTGGAGTGACTAATCTTGTTTGCTAATGGAAGATCTGCATTATCACACACACTGGGGAACTTACCCGCCAGATTTCAGTGACTAGTGGATCTTTTCTCCATGGTCCTTGAATCTCTGCCCTCTTTCTTGGCTCTGGAGGATTATGCCGTGGTTTTCCTCCTACTTCTCATTGCTTTTCTGTCTTTCTGGGTGGCTTGTCCACTTCTCTTCACTTTCTTATTTTATGTTATCCTCAGTTATCAGTCTCAGGTTGTTCTTTTTCCAATATGTCATCAATATTGAGTGAAGTGAGTGAGTGAAGTTGCTCAGTCGTGTCCGACTCTTTACGACCCCATGGACTATAGCCCACCAGGCTCCTCCTCCATGGGATTCTCCAAGCAAGAGTACTGGAGTGGGCTGCCATTTCCTTCTCCAGGGGATCTTCCCAACTCAGGGATCGAACCTGTGTCTCCTGCATTCTAGGCAGACCCTTTAACCTCTGAGCCACCAGGGAAGCCTATACTGTACCTATACTGTGGTTTCAAAGCTCAATTTTAGATCTCTTGCCCTAACATCTCTCTTGAGCTCTGAGTCTATATTTTCACATACTTGATGGAATTTCTACCTCACACCCACCCAGTCTAACACTGGGCTCATATCTACACTCTGTGCTTTGACATTTTGTACCAAAGCTGTTATCCCAGGTTCTCAGGGTCCAGAGATCTTTGCTAAGCTATCAATGGTTTATCTTGACTTGTGCTCAATTACATACAAATTATTTAAATTATAAGAAAATATTATTTTAATTCTTCCTATGTAAGTTTGAGTTCAGAGGTTTTTTGTTGTTAAATTTTTAACAATTCAGTGTCTAAAAATTTTTGTTTGTTATGAGCTTTTATGAAAAACTGCAAAGAACTTTAAAATACACATGTTCTAAATTCCTGAAAAGGTCTTAGAAGTCATTTAGAGAAATTATTTGTTATATTACACAAAGAGTATGATGCAGATAGAAGTTATGTGTGTTTCCAGGTCATTTGTGAGGCTATGCCTCTGCTAACTATAATGAGAAAAGTGTGACTGCTGACTAATGACATTTTCTACATTTTTCTGGGTATGTTCACATCCATTTCTTTTTTCATAACTTTTCAGATCTTCAGACCTATGACAGCAACACCTGGGAACTTCATGCTTTATATTTGTAAAAGTTCATGTTCAAAAGTTTGAACTTATTTTTTACTGACTCAAGTATATTGATTCATCCAGGGACCTTGAGTATGTGTCTTTGGGTCTCTTCACACTTTGTTTCCTCTGGATAGAGTTACGGTCTCAGACCCTGTCATGTGGCCAGTCTCAAAAAATTAGCCAAGTCCAATTTTTGCAATAATTAACCCAAGAATAATGATAAGGTAATAAACTTTAGCAGCAACATAAATTATCTTAGTTCAACAATTCACATGATCTTGTTAAGGAAATGTTATTCCATTTTTAGAACAATTTTATTATATGATGAAAAAGGAACTGAGAACATTTATAACTTCTAGAAGTAAGGGACATATACTTAGATGTGGGCATAGTCTTGGTGAGGTGAAGTTTCTGTCAGTAAACTAATAAAATGTGATTCGTCTCTCCAGACAAACATCTTTAAATAGAGAAATCAGGGAACTCAGATGATTTCTACTACTGTTAGCAGGAATTCCTTAGAAGAAATGGAGTAGCCATCATAGTCAACAAAAGAGTCTGAAATGCAGTACTTGGATGCAATCTCAAAAACAACAGAATGATCTCTGTTCATTTCCAAGGCAAACCATTTAATACCACAGTAATCCAAGTCTATGCCCCGACCAGCAATGCTGAAGAAACTGAAGTTGAACAATTCTATGAAGACCTACAAGACCTTCTAGAACTAACACCCAAAAAAGATGTCCTTTTCATTATAGGGGACTGGAATGCAAAAGTAGGAAGTCAAGAAACACCTGGAGTAACAGGCAAATTTGGCCTTGGAGTACAGAATGAAGCAGGGCAAAGGCTATTAGAGTTCTGCCAAGTGAACGTACTGGTCAGAGCAAACACCCTCTTTCAACAACACAAGAGAAGACTCTACACATGGACATCACCAGATGGTCAGCACCAAAATCAGATTGATTATATTCTCTGCAGCCAAAGATGGAGAAGCTCTATACAGTCAGCAAAACCAAGACTGGGAGCTGACTGTGGCTCAGATCATGAACTCCTTATTGCCAAATACAGACTGAAATTGAAGAAAGTGGAGAAAACCACTAGACCATTCAGGTATGATCTAAATCAAATCCCTTATGACTGTACAGTGGAAATGAGAAATAGATTCAAGGGACTAGATCTGATAGAGGGCCTGATGAACTATGGATGGAGTTCATGACATTGTACAGGAGGCAGGGATCAACCATCCCCAAGAAAAATAAACGCAAAAAAGCAAATTGACTGTCTGAGGAGGGCTTAAAAATAGCCGTGAAAAGAAGGGAAGTGAAAAACAAAGGAGAAAAGGAAATATATACCCATTTGAGTGCAGAGTTCCAAAGAAAAGCAAGGAGAGATAAGAAAGCCTTCCTCAGTGATCAATGCAAAGAAATAGAGGAAAGCAACAGAATGGGAAAGATTAGAGATCTCTTCGAGAAAATTAGAGATACCAAGGGAACATCATGCACAGATGGGCTCAATAAAGGACATAAATGGTAGGGACTTAACAGAAGCAGACGATAATAAGAAGAGGTGGCAAGAATACACAGAAGAACTATGCAAAAAAGATCTTCATGACCCAGATAATCACGATGGTGTGATCACTCACCTAGAGCCAGACATCCTGGAATGTGAAGTCAAGTGGGCCTTAGAAAGCATTACTACAAACAAAGCTAGTGGAGGTGATGGAATTCCAGTTGAGCTATTTCAAATCCTGAAAGATGATGCTGTGAAAGTGCTGCACTCAATATGCCAGCAAATTTGGAAAACTCAGCAGTGGCCACAGGACTGGAAAAGGTCAGTTTTCATTCCAATCCCAAAGAAAGGCAATGCCAAAGAATGCTCAAAGTACCGCACAATTGCACTCATCTCACATGCTAGTAAAGTAATGCTCAAAATTCTCCAAGCCAGGCTTCAGCAATACATGAACCATGAACTTCCAGATGTTCAAGCTGGTTTTCGGAAAGGCAGAGGAACCAGAGATCAAATTGCCAACATCCGCTGGATCATGGAAAAAGCAAGAGAATTCCAGAAAAACATCTATTTCTGCTTTATTGACTATGTCAAAGCCTTTGGCTGTGTGGATCATAATAAACTGTAGAAAATTCTGTAAGAGATGGGAACACCAGATCACCAGACCTGTCCTTGAGAAACCTGTAGGCACATCAGGAAGCAACAGTTAGAACTGGACATGGACCAACAGACTGGTTCCAAATCGGAAAAGGAGTACGTCAAGGCTGTATATTGTCACCCTGCTTATTTAACTTCTATGCAGAGTACATCATGAGAAACGCTGGACTGGAGGAAACACAAGCTGGAATCAAGATTTCCAGGAGAAATATCAATAACCTCAGATATGCAGATGATACCACCCTTATGGCAGAAAGTGAAGAGGAGCTGAAAAGCCTCTTGATGAAAGTGAAAGAGGAGAGCGAAAAAGTTGGCTTAAAGCTCAACGTTCAGAAAATGAAGATCATGGCATCTGGTCCCATCACTTCATGGGAAATAGATGGGGAAACAGTGGAAACAGTGTCAGACTTTATTTTTTTGGGCTCCAAAATCACTTCAGATGGTGATTGCAGCCATGAAATTAAAAGCGGTTAACTCCTTGGAAGGAAAGTTATGACCAACCTAGACAGTGTATTAAAAAGCAGAGACGCTACTTTGTCAACAAAGATCCATCTAGTCAAGGCTATGGTTTTTCCAGTAGTCATGTATGGATGTGAGAGTTGGACTATAAAGAAGGCTGAGCACTGAAAAATTGATGCTTTTGAGCTGTGGTGTTGGAGAAGACTCTTGAGAGTCCCTTGGACTACAAGGAGATCCAACCAGTCCATCCTAAAGGAGATCAGTCCTGGTTGTTCATTAGAAGGACTGAAGTTGAAGTTGAAACTCCAATACTTTGGCCACCTGATGCAAAGAGCTTACTCATTTGAAAAGACCCTGATGATGGGAAAGACTGAGGGCAGGAGGAGAATGGGACGACAGAGGATAAGATGGCTGGATGGCATCACCGACTCGATGAACATGGGTTTGATGGACTCTGGGAGTTGGTGATGGACAAAGAGGCCTGGTGTGCTGCGGTTCATGGGGTTGCAAAGAGTCAGACATGACTGAGCAACTAAATTGAACTGATACAGTGATAAGTACCTAATGGGTTTTGTATCTGTAATTCCTCACAGTCATCTGAAATGAATCTGTGGTGATGATTCACAGCTAATATAATTATGATTTTTCCACTACAAGCAAGGCATGGTTCCTTTAGGACATCTGAAATGCCCTTTTGTACTCCTTTCAGGAAGGTAATGTAGTTGCTTTATCAAATCCATGTTCACAGGAAATGCATTCTTTTAGTAGATCAAATAACACTTTCTATGGATCAACTTGTCTCTGTCTTCACTTCTTCTAGGAGGAAGGAATTGTAATGACCACAATGGAGATTTTCACTTGGTTAGCCACTATTGATAAAAGATAAATGAAAGAAAATAAACATATAATCATGACTGTTCTACAAACATGAGATGAATACACATCAAACATCTTATTTAACTCATTAATTACTAAAGGGACTAGAAAGGATAGTAAAACTAATCAGAACAAAGGAGACTCTAAAGAGCTACCAAATATATAAGTTCATCCGAAAAGCTGATTGAAATTTGCTTAACAGTAGCAAAACTGGCTTCTTAAATAGTGGGAGATGGAAGTCAGTTGAACTTCTACTGAACAGAATTTATCTGTGTGCCTATAACCAAGAATTACTTGGATTACCATCAGTGTTCTGCAAGTTACTAAACATATTTATGAAACTGCCACAAATTGTTATGTGCCAGAATGCAGGCTAAGCACTTTGTATTTATTATCTTATTTAACCCTGATAACCATTCTATGGAGTAGGTGAGAGGTTAAGGATTATGGCTGCAAGAATACAACTAGGGGGTGGGTGGCAGGGTAAGGATAGACATTGAGGTCTACTTGAAGTCAAAGGCCATACCCTTTGGCACTAAACTGTGTGGCCTCTGTGTCTAGAACTGATGTGATGAAAACAGGGCTGAGTCTGTTATAAGTGTCTGTGGGTGTGTGTGTGGTATGAGAACAGCAGGATGAGGTTTTCCCTATATCATTGCACAATCAAGAAAAAAAAAAAAAGTACATTATCTGTTTTTGCCCAGCTTAGATTTTTGACCATCCATGCTTCTGTACAATAAAAAAAAATTGCAGTGACTCTGACAATCGAATCAATACTTCTATTAACTGCAACATGCAATTTGAAGGTTCAGGAGGTGATTGGATTATGCTTTGTAAAATTATTATCCCCTGTCAGTGGAGTCTGTGCTGTTGTGAAGGGACAGAGGAGCTTTGGAAGTGTGTCTTGCCTGCAAAGAGGTCATTGTGCCTTTCACTCAATGGCATTTTGGCCCTTCAACTTGCCCGCAGACTGAAGAGTTCAGAAATAGGTGCTTTCCACTCATAATCAATCCTTCAAATATTTGTATTTTCAGGACAGCTAGGCATTTTTATTTTCCTCACCTTTCAAAACTTCCAATACCCTTAATATGTGACTTTTTTCCTCAGAAGTTTTTTCTCCTAAAATGTCTGCATCTCTAGCTTTGCTTCCAGTTTTGAACTCAGTGTGCTCTTCTGCAGTCATTTCTCTCCCTCTAATTAACCTGAATCTCTTACACACAAATTCCCTATTCTTAGCTTCATTGTATCATCTGCATAAATTATGAAAGTTATTTCAGCTTTATCTCAGACCTCCTTTAACACTTACTCCTAAGAGTTCTTTGTTTCTTACCATTATCCCTGATTAGTCTCACATCTCTCTTTTTCCAGCAGTGACCTGGCAAGAACATAATTTTTTTTAATGTTGCTTTCATTTAATTCTTTTCACTAAGGGGCCAATATACTTTGATCACAGTGCCACTCTGAATTCTTTTGATTGTCTCTTTCTAACATCCTACTAATATGAGCTGGAAGTTAAAAAAAATCAAATGTGTGGAAAATGAAAATAAATACTATAGAGATTTAAATGTTTGTTTAACTCTTAAAAATGTACTTCATCCAGTTTTGTTAGTCTAAGTTCTAAAAGGTACATTTCTGGTAAGAAATAATTACACAATTGCATAATACAACAAAATAATCATTTTCAAGAATTTAATTTTTATTGTGATTACTCCAATAGAATAGTTTATGGATTTCTTTTTGATTTTAACTTTTCTTTTTGGAAAACATCAAACATTTGCAGAAGTGGTATAGTATCATTAGCCATCTCTCTGTTTTAGCCATTTTGAACTCACGACCAATCTTGTTCTATCTATACTCTTAACCATTTCACCTTTCTCCCTGGAGTGTTTTGAACAAATTCTAGACATCCTATCATGTTATATGAATCCTGGAAAATATAATACACAATCATAACTACAACTAAATATTTTCTTAAAATCTTGAAATAATAGTCAGTGCTCCAGTTTCTTTATCTCATTTCTTTTATAGTTTGTTCAATCAAATTGAAATAAGTTTCGTAAATTGTATGTAGTTTCTCTTTCACCACTTTATTTCCCCCAATTTATTTGAAGAAACCAGATCATTTGTCTTGTAGATTTCCCATAGTCTAGATTTTGTTGGTTGCATTCACGTCGTGTATCTAAACACCTCTTTGGCATTTGTATTTTCTCTACATTACTAACTAGATTTACAGTTTTGACCAATTTCAGTTTTAATTTTTGTGGGAAGACTGCTCCTAAGTGGTATTGGGTTCTGCCTTGGGATATAACACAATGACTGGTTGTCCTTCTTTTTATGATGTTAGTGGCTATTGGTTGTCTCGGTCTGGATCTATCAATTCACAGTGTTTGCAACAGAATGATTTTTTGTTGTTGTTTGTTTCTTCTTCATTTATTAGCTGATGTTTTTGTAAAGAAAAACTTCCCCTTGTCTGTGGTTTGAAAACCCAAAGAGGAAAGTTTCCTGCGATAATGCTCAATTTTTCCTTTTAGTTGCCACTTTCTAAATAAAGAGATTTTTCTCTAGAATAGTCTGAAAGTAGTGTATGAGACTTTTTCTTTCTTTTAAAAAGTCAGTATGAACTCATGCATTTATATATGTTTAATGTGCATCAATTCATTATAATTAATATTCTTATGGATATTATTAAATTTTCCTATCTTCTACCATGGGAACCTACACCTAAGTCCATGTGATTTGCCCCAAAAGTCTTTCCTTAATTTTACATATAACAATACATTCTGTGTTCATCTTATATATTTCCTTCCCCTGGTCTGCAATCAGTCATGTCTCCAAAAGTCCTAGCTACTTTTAGGGGCAATAGTATTTAAAGACTGCTTGTATTGGGTTTTCATTCATAAAAGTGTATTTTCTGTGATATTTATTTCATACCTTTTCATCCTGACTTATCTGTTTTGGCTAAATCAACACCTACACACTCAGAAGGTATACCTAGACATAGAAGCAAATTTCTGTAACCATTAATGTAAGATTTCATCTGAACATCCTTTGTTAGATTTCATCAACATTTAGATTTTTCTTTGATCTCTGTCTCTTATTCTAGATCTTCATACTTGCCTCAGAAACTTCTTGAATTCCAGATTCATTTAAACTCTTTCTATTGTATTTAGATTTTGTTTCCTCCTTGGTTCTCAGTAGTCTTGTTGCCTTAACCTGAACCTCACAGAATCCCAATCCAATGAGCTGGAATAAATCCATATAAATTTTGTGAGGAGTTAGTTGGAAAATTGGAGAAGGCAATGGCAACCCACTCCAGTACTCTTGCCTGGAGAATTCCATGGACAGAGGAGCCTGGTAGGCTGCAGTCCAGGGGGTCGCTAGAAGTCAGACATGACTGAGCGACTTCACTTTTCACTTTTCACTTTCATGCATTGGAGAAGGAAATGGCAACCCACTCCAGTGTTCTTGCCTGGAGAATCCCAGGGATGGGGGAGCCTGGTGGGCTGCCATTTCTGGGGTCACACAGAGTTGGACACGACTGAAGTGATTTAGCAGCAGCAGCAGCAGCAGTTGGGAAATATCAGAAGAAAATGTTTTGGGGAGGGTATTCCTTCTGTTCATTAACATCAAGCACAAGGCTTTCTTCTCTACTTTTCTCAGGTTATGCAAAGTAAAGCCTTCTTTTTTGGGGACTATTATTGGATTTTAATATAGCTGGGTTAAGCAAATAGACATTCACTCACAAAGACAATTGTAGAATGGCCAGTAAAATAAAAGGCAGATAGTAGATTCAACGCTCTTAATCCCAGTTCAAAATAGGCACTTCAAATATTATTCCTGCAAATCCAGAACCAATAATACTGTTAAGAGTAAGAAGAAGGAACAAAAATTAGTCCTGACTGTGTATGAATGAATGAATGACATATATACACATATATGTTATATATGTGAAGTTTAAGGGTTAGTTGTACCTTTTACCAATAATGGGATCAGAGAGGCTGAGACAGATTCAGTGCCTTATATCTAGTAAACGGCAGAATAGGGAAACAAACTCAGCTCTGCCTTTTCACTCTGCCGTGCTACTTCACAAGATTGGGAATTGGCTTCTAACTCAAAGCTTTGTAATTAAATTTTATGTTGCCTCTGATCATACAATGCTAAGTTGCTTCAGTCGTGTCTGACTCTGTGCGACCCCATAGACGGCAGCCCACCAGGCTCCCCCGTCCCTGGGATTCTCCAGGCAAGAACAATGGAGTGGGTTGCCATTTCCTTCTCCAATGCATGAAAGTGAAAAGTGAAAGTGAAGTCACTGAGTCGCGTCCAACTCTCAGGGACCCCATGGACTGCAGCCTACCAGGCTTCTCCGTCCATGGGATTTTCCAGGCAAGAGTACTGGAGTTGGGTGCCACAACAACTGCCTATATTTTTTCCTGGATAGATTTTCTTAATTTCTAGTTCTCTCCCTCACTTCCTTTTTCTCAGTCACACTGCTTAGGTTTCACCTCTCCCTGCCAGTTGATCTCTGTCCTGACCTGATCTACTGAATCCTCCACCAATTCCATGATCCCTGTTCATCTGGCAGGAGCTGTATGCCATGGCTTATTGAGAGCCTGCATCAGCCCCAGGAACTCAAACTTACTCCATCTTGTTAACTCTTTTGGCATGATCTAACAGCTATGGGGTCGCGAAGAGTCAGATATGACTGAGCGACTTCACTTTCACTTTTCACTTGCATGCATTGGAGAAGGAAATGGCAACCCACTCCAGTGTTCTTGCCTGGAGAATCCCAGGGACGGTGGAGCCTGGTGGGCTGACGTCTATGGGGTCGCACAGAGTCGGACACGACTGAAGCAAATCAGCAGCAGCAGCAGCAGCAGCAGCAGCAGCAGCAGCAGCAGCAGCAGCAGCAACAGCTTTGGTCAAATTGCCAAAAGTTTCTCCTTGACTTTATCAAGAGCCATGTCCTCTTGGAGTGGAGATTTTATTTGTAAAGGTAGAATGGAGCACATTGA
The DNA here is from genome assembly GCF_001704415.2 of Capra hircus. Classification (NCBI taxonomy): domain Eukaryota; kingdom Metazoa; phylum Chordata; class Mammalia; order Artiodactyla; family Bovidae; genus Capra; species Capra hircus. The sequence goes on from NC_030808.1 coordinate 90,006,492, forward strand.
GCAGAGCTGCTAATATGGGGGAAATATCTTACATTCTCTGCTTGGAGATTTTTAGTTGGCTTCCACTGCAGTGAGAAGGTAGGGAATTGGCAGATGGAATGAAGAAAATAGAAAACTCAGAATAGACTTCAATGGGGAAACAATGTTTTATCATCCTTGTCTACTGATCTATATAAATTTATACCTTTATTATTTATTTATATATTTATGGAGGGAATGAAGTCATTTGCAATAAGAACATAAATAAAATAAGGTTAGTGCAGAAATAATCAAGGCAAGTCCAGAGAAAACATAAAAGTACAAAGTCAAGAGAAAAAAGAACATGCATATGAAGTCGTAAGGATTTATAAGGTTGTTGTAAATTATCTTTAAATTTAGCTCTCAGTTTTTTACAAGTAAATTTGGAAGATATAGTCAGTAACACAATTCTTGTTAAAAAAAAAAAAAAGAGGATGTCTACCACTTACTTAGGGGAAGTCATGCTTCTCCCAGCAATGAATTAGAAAATTTATTTCTTACTTAGTTCTTTATATGGGAATGCTGAGTGATTTGGTGGGTAGTGTTCAAAACATTATTTTAATAAAAAGATAACTCTTTCCTTCAGAACTAAGATATACGCTGACCTCATGAGACTGCAAAGTAAGCAGATGAAGATGATTTAGTGAATGGTTGAACCAATAAAAAAGCTCAAATCTACACTCACTTCAAGTCTTGTTTGATGTAACATAAACATTAAGATTGTTCAAAGACAGTCATACATTTTACCTCCTGCAAACAAATATCACTTTTTTTCAATCAAAGATTCAAGGATGTGGATAATTTAAAATTGCTCTATTGTCCAAAAAGTTCTTGAAATGCTTGTATCTGGCATTATTGGTTGAGGGTACATGTACATTAGAAACCTGATGAGCAAGCTAGCATTGTCTAGGTAAATCTCAGTAATGTAGTTAGATGCACAGCAAATTGTTGTTATATTTTTGGGAGGGTGAGAATGGTCTGGACATGAACATAATAAGCTGTTATCAATGATTAACATTAGTGACAGAGAAGTAGGGAGGAAAGTTTCTAATTTCATTTTATGCTTTTTCCACTGCTTGAGTATTCTCCATTGTATCATAGATGGTAGGATATTGTTCACTTCTATTTTCCCCTTTGTTTTCATGTAGTTGAAAGTTTAGTAAATGCTCAAATGAATTAATAAATATATTGAGTAAAATACTGAAGATTTTGACAGTTATCTGGATGACCCTGCTTCCCCCTCTCAATAATGGAGATGCTACATAGGCATCTATCTGGTGGGGAGGAAACAAAACTAGGTCATAGCATTTATAAAGCTGTCTCACCCTGGAAAAAGTGACATAAAGGTGCAATAGAAACAATGTAAACTTGAAGGACATTGTCTCTAAAGAAAGTTCATTTCAGTTTACCACAGTGATTGCATGTTCACTAGGCCCTGGGGGATATAAGAGAGAGAATCATATTCCGTGTTAAGATTCCCTGTTGGGCTTTCATGACTCCTACAGAAGAGGACCTCTGTTCACGTCTCTGAGCACGCTACCTACAGGCTCTCAAAGCCCTGAGACCTCAAAGGGCTTCCTGCAACCCATGAATCAGTGGCCTCGCACCCTAATCTAAGCTGAAAGCAAACTGCTCCGTGATGCTCTGTCCTGTCACACTGTTCCGTCCCCACTCCCCACCCTCACCCCACGCCACTGCTCCCTTTGCTCTGCACTGTCTACTGACTCTCTGGAACCTCTGAACATTGCTGTTTACCTCTTATCTTAATGAAGCGTTTCCCCAACAATATGGCTCCTCCTTTTGACCCCGTCAGGGAGAGACTGCTCGTACTTCTTTGATCAAATTCCCCTTCAGAGAACTAAGGCTCCTTCTAACTCTGAATTTATAGGAAGTAATTTTTCTTCTTTCTTAGAAAAATATAAATGTATAATGATTTTGTTACTTATTGTTTTTAATAAGCTCTACAGATATCTGTGTATACCTTTCTGTGAAAGATATATTTTGCATTAGTGCAGATAAGGAAACATGTTTTCAAAGTTGCTGCAAGAATTCAGTTCAGTTCAGTTCATTCATTCGGTTGTGTCTGACTCTCTGTGACCCTATGGACTGTAGCCCTCCAGGCTCCTCTGTCCATGGGATTCTCCAGGCAATAATGCTGAAATGGGTTGTGGTGCTCTCCTCCGGGGGATCTTCTCCATCCAGGGATCGAACCCACATCTCCTGTGGCTCCCACATTGTAGGTGGATTCTTTACCACTAAGCCACTGGGGAAGCCCCAAAAATGTATGTATGTATATATATATATATCTATATATATATTTCTAATATAAAAATATACAGAACCTTGTATAACTTCTGAAGTTGAACGTCTTATAAGGAGACAGGCTGTTATGTAGTTTCATGAGTCAGAAATCGTTTTTGAGTCCAAATGAGACTTTCTAGGTTGGGAGGCAGATTTGCTTATCTTCACACTGTTGAATGGGCTTCCCTGGTGGCTCAGCTGGTAAACAATCCACCTGCAATGCAGGAGACACCAGTTGGATTCCTGGCTCAGGGAAGTCCCCTGGAGAAGGGATGAACTCCAGTATTCTTGGGCTTCCCTGGTGGCTCAGACAATATAGAATCCACCTGCAATACAGGAGAGCTGGGTTTGGTCCCTGGGTTGGGAATATCCCTTGGAGGGGCATGGCAACCCACTCCAGTATTCTTGCCTGGGGAATCACCATGGACAGAGGAACCTGGTGGGCTACAGTCCACGGGGTTGCAAAGAGTCAGACACGACTGAGCGACTAAACACAGCACACACATTGCTGTGCACACCACTACTCCTCACTCAGGTGAAAAACTGCTGCCCTGAGAGTCTCAGGGGTTTGGTCATACTCTCTGGTCCCTGCATCATTGTCATCCATGAACATCCAGATGCGTTTTAAGTGCTAGGCTCAAAGTCATTATCTCCATTCCTTGTCCTGTCACCATTCTGTCCTAGAACCTCACTGACACCTACCTCTACCTTATTTTTGTCAGTATTGGGCCCACATTCTATCCACATGTTCCTTTATAGCTCCTTTGGATACGTTGGGTTCTTCTCATTCTAGAGACTTTTCTTGGCATCTGTGACATCTCCTAGTATTCTCCCCATCCTCTGAATGGTTTGTCTTGATCCTTTTGAAGTCCCTAGTTCTCCACATGTCCCTTAAATGCTGTTCCTCTGTCATTCAGTTCAGTTCAATTGCTCAGTTGTGTCTGACTCTTTGTGACCCCATGGACTGCAGTATGCCAGAGTTCCCTGTTCATCACCATCTCCTGGATCTTACTCAAACTCATGTCCATCGAGTCGGTGATGCCATCCAACTATCTCATTCTCTGTTGTCCCCTTCTCCTCCAGCCTTCAGTCTTTCCCAGCATCTGGGTCTTTTCCAAGGAGTCAGTTATTCACATCAGGTGGTCAAAGTATTTGGGTTTCAGCTTCAGCATCAGTCCTTTCAATGAATATTCAGGACTGATTTCCTTTCGGATGGACTGGTTGGATCTCTTTTCAGTTCAAGAGACTCTCAAGAGTCTTCTCTAACACTACAGTTCAAAGCATCAATTCTTCAGTGCTCAGTTTTCTTTATAGTCCACCTCTCACTTCCATACATGACCACTGGGAAAACCATAGCTTTGACTGGATGGAACTTTGTTGGCAAAGTAATGTCTCTGCTTTTTTGTATGCTGTCTAGATTGGTCATAGCTTTTCTTCCAAGAAGCAAGTATCTTTTAATTTCATGGCTGTAGTCACCATCTGCAGTGATTTTGGAACCCAAGAAAATAAAGTCTGTCACTGTTTCCATTGCTTCCCCATCTATTTGCCATGAAGTGATGGGACTGGATGCCATAATCTTAGTTTTCTGAATGTTGAGTTTTAAGCCAACTTTTTCACACTCCTCTTTCACTTTCATCAAGAGGCTCTTCTATTCTTCTTTGCTTTCTGCCATAAGGGTGGTGTCATCTGCATATCTGAGGTTATTGATATTTCTCCTGGCAATCTTGATTTCAGCTTGTGCTTCATCCAGCCCTGCATTTTGCATGATGTACTCTGCATATAAGTTGAATAGGCAGGGTTACAATATATAACCTTGATATACTCCTTTCCTGATTTGGAACCAGTCTGTTGTTCCATATCCAGTTCTAACTGTTGCTTCCTGACGTGCATACAGATTTCTCAGGAGGCAGGTCAGGTGGTCTGGTATTCCCATCTCTTGAAGAATTTTCCAGTTTGCTGTAATCCACACAGTCAAAGCCTTAGCATAGTCAATAAAGCAGAAGTAGATGTTTTTCTGGAATTCTCTTGTTTTATCAATGATCCAGTGGATGTTGGGAATTTGATCTCTGGTTCCTCTGTCTTTTCTAAATCCAGCTTGTACATCTGGAAGTTCACAGTTCACATACTGTAGAAGCCAGGCTTGAAGAATTTTTGGCAATACTTTGCTAGCATGTGAGATGAGTGCAATTGCTCAGCCATCTCATTCTACCTGTGTTCCTTGAACCACTTCATCCCTCACATGTCTTCAATAAGGCTCTGAATACTGATGAAGACAAGTCTATAGCCTCAGAACACAGTCTTGAACTCTAGGACTGTATCCCTTGATTTGGAGGTTTAGGAGAGGCCTTCAACTCAATATGTTTTCATTGCTTTCCACAGCATCACTGCCCCACTGCCCATTCTATTGATCTGGGGGAGTTTAAGCTTTTGCTCTTTATATTTTTCCTATCTCAGTATTGATATTTGGTTTCTGAAGTCATGACCTTGGAAATTATCTTCACTTTTCCCTGCCTTTTCATGTCTCACACAAAATTAATCAGGTCCTGTTGATTCTTCCTTCTAAATACCTCTACAGTCTTTTTCAAATATGCTTTATTTTTATGTCTGTCTTGCAATTACCCATTTGTAGCTGACTACTATTTCTAAACAAGAGTACTGCAATAGATTTTGGTGCCTCCATGCTCCATCTAAACCTCTCCACCACCAAAGCCATTATAATATAATTATGCCACTATCTTTAAACAGTGTTCATTTTTTCTCAGCCTAGATTCTTAGCTACCTAATTCATTTTCAACTACTGTCATGACCTGGATGTTGTCTACCTGCCTTATTTCCTGCCATGCCTTTCTTTGGCAGCCTCTGAGGCTCAGTCCATATTGTCCTTTCTGCTTGGAAATTTCTTCCATTATTCTCTCCTCCATGTCACTACTAGGTGTGCCTTCAAATGATTGACTTCCACTTACTTTTCACTTGCTTTTTAGACATCATTTCCTCTGGGAAGTCTTTCTTGATAACTTCCTGTCCCCTTAATCAGTCACCTGTCTCTGATTAAATCCTAATCACATCATTTACCCTTCAGTAATTGCCTGTTCATTCGTCTTTTATACCCACTTTACAGTAAGTGCTTCAGGTTCTTTTTTTATCTCATTCTCTATTGCTTTCTTATGGCTTGGAAAAGTATTTGGAATGTGGTAGGGGAAGGCAATGGCAACCCACTCCAGCACTCTTGCCTGGAAAATCCCACGGACAGAGGAGCCTGGTAGGTTGCAGTCCATGGGGTCGCTAAGAGTCGGACACGACTGAGCGACTTCACTTTCACTTTTCACTTTCATACACTGGAGAAGGAAATGGCAACCCATTCCAGTGTTCTTGCCTGGAGAACCCCAGGGATGGAGGAGCCTGGTGGGCTGCTGTCTATGGGGTCACACAGAGCCGGACATGACTGAAGCGACTTAGAAGCAGCAGCAGCAGGTGCTCAGTAAAAAAGAACAGAATGAATACATTAAAAAATAAATTAATCAATGCTATTACTGGAATCTAGCAATGTATGGAGTCCAGTAATTATGAATTAAAATCTCTTCTCCATTCTTATTAGCTCTGTATTTGAGATATTTATTAATTCTTTTAAGTACAAATTAAATATACATTAATGTTTAGTCACTAAGTTGTGTCTGACTCTGTGACCCCATGGACTGCAGCATGCCAGGCTTCCTTGTCCTTCACTATCTCCCTGAGTTTGCTCAAACCATGTCCACTGGACCAGTGATGCCATCCAACCATCTCATTCTCTGTTGTCCCCTTCTCCTCTTGTCCTCAATCTTTCCAAGTATCAGGGTCTTTTCCAGTGAGCCAGCTCTTTACATTAGATGGCCATATATATATATATGATTTCTTTTTGTCAGTCACCAGCATCATGGAATGACTCTGCTAATGAGAGAGATAGATTATAAATGAATAAACAAACCCATCTGAGGAAAATGCTGTGAACAAAATGGGCTGGAATAGAACTATGTGGGCCTCAGAGAAGGTCTTTGTGAGGGGGTGATATTACAGAGAAGAAGGAGGCAGGCATGTAAGAACCAGGGAAAGAGCATTCCAGGAGGAAGGCATAGCAGATGAGAGGTCCTCAGAACTTGATGCTTCCCTTCCCTTGTATGTGAGTTAGGACGGTAATGGCAGCTCTCACCCAGGATGGCTTTAGGGTTTGCATCGCATCAACCATATAAAGCATCTGTTCCACACTCTGGTTAATAGTAGGCACTAAACAAATGTTTCTTAGTACTAGTATTTAGAATAAACTAGATCAAGTTGGCCTTTTTTTGAAGGGAGACTTTATTCAGACTCTACACACTGACCCAAATTTGGTTATTCTCTGTCAGATCAATTCACATAAATTCCAGCTCTGTCTTATATTATACATTTCACTTCTATTTTTATTACTGTTTTATCTCACTATTCTAAAAGCTTCTTCCCGAGTATATGTGTGTATGCATATGTGTGCACATACACATGCTCCTTTATATATTTTTCTTCTGTTTGACACTTGGAAATTCAGTATACATGGCTTTTTTTGGTGATGACCTTATAAATCATTTGAATCACAGTTGGTATTTCTGAACATTTGAAATGCTCACGGCAAGGAAGCCTTCACATTTCTAAAAGAAAGGCTGCCACAAATACTGAACTTTATTGGAAAAGGAGCTAGATTCTAATGGAAAATATAAGTGTTATCTAAGAATAGTCTTGCATTTATATATTAAGAATATTTTTGTACCTAATAGCTACATGTGACTGCATTTCTTTTCTTCATGTAGGTGTCCACTTCCAGGAAAATATGACTGAAATGTTAGAAATGTAAAATTAATTTACACCTTGTATAGTTCATTTGGCTCCTGCAGATTCAGTAATGACTTTATTTGTATGTAACTGTGTCTGTTGCCTATTTTTGACAAGTTTGGACAAAATATCTGCTCTACACAATTTGTGGGTTTGTGATGCTGCTGAGAATAACTACAAGGATAAGAGGTAATAAAAGGATAATGAAAGACTTTCAAATGTTATTGTGAGGGATTATGCATTTATTTGTACTGAGGATGTGTCAATCCTGGACTTTCATTAAAAATGAGAGTATATTTTTAGGTTAATGGCTTCTTTGATAGAAACAAAGTTAAAGAAAATGGCTCATTTTAATTACAGCTCTTAAAAACATAAAGATTGCAGATTTAAGGATGTTTTTGATTGCTCTGAAACTTGATTGCAAAGGACCATGTTCTTCAACAATAAAAGACTAATCTAAACATGCCATCTGAAAAAATCGACTTGAAAGCTTATCTTTACTTTGTTATCTATTATTCAGTTGTCCTTTTGTTTCCATCTCACTTCTTTCAAAGGCAAAACTATAGTTTAAACTATCTCATACAGGAGGAACCTATTTTTTAAACGAGTTTTTCCTAATAAAACACTTGTTTGTTATGTGTATGGAATAAAATGAAAGAACACTTTTAGTAGATAATTGGTGAGGCAGATTGCAAAGCAAATTTCATCAAGTTTATGGCATGGTGACTCTATATTGAGACTTATTTCTCTGATATGAGAATGACCTCGTTTAATATGTGCATATGTAAGTGTGCACATACATATAAGCACGTGCCTATGTATGTGCATAAATATAAATATATGTGTTAATGTGGCATATCTATGTGTATTTAAATCTTGAGAAAACTTAGTGATTATTTATATAATTTCTAAATTATTTTTTAAGGGGCATTGCTATTAGATTTTCAGAGTTATAAGTTGGACATATCTAAGCAACATGTGTTTCATGAAGTATCAGAATTTAATGTGAAATCTGTTGTGAATTACTATGATTAATTGTCTTTGGAAATGCAATGTGTTGGTAAATCTGTTGATAGGCCCTGAGAATATTAGTAGGACATAGGAGAACAACTAGTGTTTATTTATAAACTCAATATTCAGTTTCCTTCTCAACAACAACTGAATTTTAATAATATCTGAAAATTAGGGGGCTTCTCTGGTGGCTCAGACTATGAAGAATCTGCCTACAAAGCAGGAGACCTGGTTTCAACTCCTGGGTCAGAAGGATTCCCTAGAGAAGGAATGGCTACCCACTCCAGTATTCTTGCCTAGAGAATGCCATGGACAGAGAAGCCTGGTGGGCTACGATCCATGGGGTCACAAAGAGTTGGACACAATTGAGTGACTAGTACACACACGCACACAGTGGTAAATACTGTGCTAAATTTCAGAGAAGCAAGCTGCAGTTGCCCTGGATTTCCATGGCCTATTACAGAGCCAGATCCCCTTTTCTCTTAGTATCAGCATGCTCTCTGCACAGCCAGTCCCTCTCATTTTGGTTCTAGTGAGACAATGGTCATGAAGCCAATGTCCTCAGAGTCCACAGTGACAGGTATTTGACTCAGGGTGATCTTTTCATAGCACTTGGCTTAGTAGTAATTTGTCGATGACAGTGATTTGTCGACTTATAGGAGAATTAATCTGTGGATGCTTGGGAAGCAAGATTTACTGTCCTTTGGGATTGCTCATTTGAGATCTCACAATCCAGGGTGAATCAGTAAACCATAGGAGTTTCTTCTTTAGTACTAGGTTTCTATCTCTTGTAGTCAAAAGTCTAGGTGAATAAAACTGTGTAGGCAGAGGTATAGGAAGTAAAGGTCTAGCTTTTAAATAATTCCATCTGATTAGATAGACTTATAAAGCAATGAACGTGAAAGTGTTAGTTGCTCAGTCATGTCCGACTCTTTGTGACCCCGTGGATTGTGCCCACCAAGCTTCTGTCCATAGAATTCTCCAGGCAAGAATATGGGAGTGGGTAGCCATTCCCTTCTCCAGGGGATCATCCTGACCCAGGGATCTAACCCAGGTCTCCTACATTATAGGCAGATTCTTTTCTAAAGCACTGTCTGTGGCTTGTTTGCATGTAAGGGAACCAGAGAGAAGAAAGAAACTTGGCTTACAATGGCTTGTGAAGCCTTCCTGAGAGTAATATTTGAGCTGGGTATTAAATTATGCATGAATAGTAAGCAAGGCAGATGAGAGAGAGGAGTACTTTCTAAAACTAAACAAATAGCATGTAAAAGCCTTTACATGCTTTAAAGAAATCAGAAAATACATAATGTGCTCAGGGATTGCAATAAATTCTATATTTCTGATGTTCATAAACTATGAGGAGAAATGGATGATGTCTGGTGGTGGGTCGGGTAGGTTTTGATAGAATTTGACTGGTATGTACTTATGAAAAAAATCTGCCTACTCTCAGATATAATAATAATACCGAAATTTTTAAAATCCAGGGGGGGCTTCCCTCATAGCTGAGTCAGTAAAGAATCTGCCTGCAATGCAGAAGACCTGGGTTTGATTCCTGGGTCAGGATGATCCTCTGGAGAAGGAAATGGCATCCTACTCCAGTATTCTTGCTGGGAGAATGAGGAGAGGAGCCTGACAGGCTACAGTCCATGGGATTGCAAGAGTCAGACATGAGTTAGTGACTAAACCACATATTTAAAATCCAGATATAGTGAAGATTTTTAAGATAGTTAATACTTGAATGTTAAAATCTTTGCATCACCTGATGTGAAGAGCTGACTCATCAGCAAAGACCCTGATGCTAGGAAAGGTTGAAGGCAGGAGAAGAGGATTACAGAGGATGAGATGGTTGGATGGCATCACCGACTCAATGGACGTGAGTTTGAGCAAGCTCCAGGAGTTGGTGAAGGATAGGGAGCTTGGCATGCTGCAGTCCATGGGGTTGCAAAGAGCCGGACGACTGAGTGACTGAACAACAGCAAAAATCTCTCGCTTCTTACCTTTCCCTGAGTATGTCAGCTAGGTTATCAGACTTTTCACTCGCTGACCTGAGTAATGGGTGAGGCAGGGCATTGCTAAAAGCAGAAAAGACATATTACAAAGATAATTGGAACAGAGACTATGTCTTAGTTCAGGCTGCTGGAACAAAATACCAGAGGTAGGTGGCTTATAAACAATGGGAATCTATTTCTCACAGTCCTGGAGGCTGAAGTTCAAGATCAAAGCACCAGAAGATTTGGTGTCTGGTGAGAGCCTGCTTCTTGGTTCATGGATGACTATCTTCTAGTTCTGTCTTCATATGGTTCATGGATGACTATCTTCTAGTTCTGTTTTCATATGCTGGGAGAACTCTGGTCTCTTCAGCTCCTTACAAGATTATCAGTTCAGTCGCTCAGTCATGTCCGACTCTTTGCAACCCCATGAATCGCAGCACGCTAGGCCTCCCTGTCCATCACCAACTCCGGGAGTCCACTCAGATTCACGTCCATCGAGTCAGTGATGCCATCCAGCCATCTCATCCTCTGTCATCCCCTTCTCCTCTTGTCCCCAATCCCTCCCAGCATCAGAGTTTTTTCCAATGAGTCAACTCTTCACATGAGGTGGCCAAAGTACTGGAGTTTCAGCTTTAGCATCATTCCTTCCAAAGAAATCCCAGGGCTGATCTCCTTCAGAATGGACTGGTTGAATCTCCTTGCAGTCCAAGGGACTCTCAAGAGTCTTCTCCAACACCACAGTTCAAAAGCATCAATTCATCGGCACTCAGCCTTCTTCACAGTCCAACTCTCACATCCGTATATGACTACTGGAAAAACCATAGCCTTCACTAGACGGACCTTAGTCAGCAAAGTAATGTCTCTGCTTTTGAATATGCTCTCTAGGTTGATCACAGCTTTCCTTCCAAGGAGTAAGCATCTTTTAATTTCATGGCTGCAGTCACCATCTGCACTGATTTTGGAGCCCAGAAAAATAAAGTCTGACACTGTTTCCACTGTTTCCCCATCTATTTCCCATGAAGTGATGGGACCAGATGCCATGATCTTCATTTTCTGAATGTTGAGCTTTAAGCCAACTTTTTCACTCTCTTCTTTCACTTTCATCAAGAGGCTTTTTACAAGATTATAGCATATGAATTTTGAGGGACACAAACATGTAGGTCATAACAGACTACTTCTGTCAAAGTGAAAGAATGGAAAGCAAAAGAGAGATGTAAAAAAAAGAAGCAGGGAAAATAGAGTTTTTGAGGGTTTTGAACACATGAGCCTAGGAGCTAGAGACCAGAGATTCTGGGTGGCGACGATGCAAGAGAGAATGGTTAGAGAAAGGTTAGAGAATGAAAAAAAAAAAAAAAAAAGGAAACTATTTAAAACCACTGCTGTGTGGTTTGAATATAATTTCCCTTTGCTGCCTCTTCCAGACATATTAATAAATTTTTTCAATGATTTTCTTTCATTGTCTTTTTAAAATCAGCTCAATGTACTTTTTTAAAGTTGGAGTATAATTGCTTTATAATGTTGTGTTAGTTTCCGCTATACAGCAAAGTGAATCAGCTATAGCTATACACATATCCCCTCTCCCCTGAGCCCCCTCTGTCCCATTCCACCTCTTAGGTCATCCCAGAGCACCAAGCTGAGTTCTCTGTGTTATACAGCAACTTCTCACTAGTAATCTATTTTAACATGGTAGTGTATATATTTCAGTGCTGCTCTCTCAGTTCATCCTACCTTCTCTTCCTTCCACTCCCTGCCATGTCCATGAGTCTGGTCTGTACATCTGCATCTCTATACCTGTCCTGCAAATAGCTTCACTAGTACCGTTTTTCCAGCTTCCATATAAATGTGTTGAGTGCTTAGTCACTAAGTCATGGTCTACTCTTTGTGATCCTATATGGACTGTAGCCCACCAGGCTTCTCTGCCAGACAATACTAGAGTGGGTTGTCATTCCCTTCTCTAGGAGATCTTCCCGACTGACTGAGGGATCAAACCCAAGTCTCCTGCATTGGCAGGGGGATTCTTTACCACTGAATCATCTGTGAAGCCCATATATGCATTAATATGTGATATTTGTTTTTCTCTTTCTGACTTATATCACTCTGTATGATGGACTTTAAGTTCACCTTCAGTTCAATTCAGTTGAGTTGCTCAGTCGTGTCCGACTCTTTGTGATGCCATGGACTGCATCATGCCAGGCCTCTCTGTCCATCACCAACTCCTGCAGTTTACTCAAACTCATGTCCATTGAGTTGGTGATGGCATCCAACCATCTCATCCTCTGTTGTTCCCTTCTCCTCCTGCCTTCAATGTTTCCCAGCATCAGGGTCTTTTCCAATGAGTCAGTTCTTCACATCAGGTGGCCAAAGAATTGGAATTTCAGCTTCAGCATTAGTTATTCCAATGCATATTCAGGACTGATTTCCTTTAGGATTGACTGGTTGCATCTCCCTGCAGTCCAAGGGACTCTCAAGAGTCCTCTCCAACACTATAGTTCAAAAGCATCAATTCTTCAGCTCTCAGCCTTCTTTATAGTTCAACTCACATCCATATGTGACTACTGGAAAAACCATAGCTTTGACTAGATGGACCTTTGTTGGCAAAGTAATGTCTCTGCTTTTTAATATGCTGTCTAGGTTGGTCATGATTTTTCTTCCAAGGAACAAGCATCTTAATTTCACGGCTACAATCACCATTTGCAGTGATTTTGGAGCCCCAAAAGAATAAAGTCAGTCACTGTTTCCACTGTTTCCCCATCTATTTGCCATGAAATGATGGGACTGAACGCCATGATCTTAGTTTTCTAAATGTTGAGCTTTAAGCCAACTTTTTCACACTCCTCTTTCCCTTTGATCAAGAGGCTCTTTAGTTCTTCGCTTTCTGCCATAAGGGTGGTGTCATCTGCATATCTGAGGTTATTGATATTTCTCTTGGCAATCTTGATTCCAGCTTGTGCTTCATCCAGCCCATCGTTTCTCGTCATATACTCTACAGGTAAGTTAAATAAGGAGGGTGAAAATATATACAGCCTTGTCATACTCCTTTCCTGATTTGGAACCAGTCTGTTCTTATATGTCCAGTTCTAACTGTTGCTTCCTGACCTGCATACAGATTTCTCAAAAGGCAGGTCAGGCAGTCTGCTATCCCAATCTCTTGAAGAATTTTCCACAGTTTCCTGTGATCCACACAGTCAAAGGTTTTGGCATAGTCAATAAAGCAAAAGTAGATGTTATTCTGGAGCTCTTTTGCTTTTTTGATGATCCAGTGGATGTTGGCAATTTGATCTCTGGTTCCTCTGCCTTTTGTAAATCTAGTTTGAACATCTGGAAGTTCACGGTTCAAGTACTGTTGAAGCCTGGCTTGGAGAATTTTGAGCATTACTTTGCTAGTGTGTGAGATGATTGCAGTTGTGCAGTAGTTTGAACATTCTTTGGCATTGCCTTTCTTTGGGATTGGAATGAAAACTGACCTTTTCCAGTCCTGTGGCTACTGCTGAGTTTTCCAAATTTGCTGGCATATTGAGTGCAGCACTTTCACAGCATCATCTTTTAGGATTTGATATAGCTCAACAGGAATTCCATCACTTCCACTAGCTTTGTTCTTAGTGATGCTTCCAAAGGCCCACTTGACTTCACATTCCAGGATGTCTAGCTACATCACTACAAATGAGTCAATTTCAGTCCTTTTTATGGCTGAGTAATAGGCCTGGCGTGCTGTGATTCATGGGGTCACAAAGAGTTGGACACGATTGAGCGACTGAACGGAACTGAACTGAATATTCCATTATTTATATGTACCATATTGTCTTTATCCATTTGTCTGTTGATGGACATCTAGGTTGCTTCCATGTCCTGGATATCATAAATGGTGCTGCAGTGAACATTGTGGTACATGTGTCTTTCTGGGTTATGGTTTTCTCAGGGTATATGCCCAGGAGTGTGATTGTTGGATTATATGGAAGTTCTATGTTCAGTTTTTAAAGGAACTTCCATACTGGTCTCCGCAGTAGCTGTGTCTATTTGCATTCCCCCTATCAGTGAAAGAGAGTTCCCTTTCCTCCACACCGTCTCCAGAATTTATTGTTTGTAGATATTTCAATGGTGGGCATTCTGACTGATGTGAGGTGATACCTCATTATAGTTTAGATTTGCATTTCTTTAATAATTAATTGAAGGTCTTTTCATAGACCTCTTTGCTTTCCATATGTCTTCTTTGGAGAAATGTCTATTTAGGTCTTTTGCCCATTTTTTTATTTTTTTTTTTTAATTTTTTTTACATTGAGCTACATGATCTGGATGACTATATTGGAGATTAACCCTTTGTCTTTTGCTTTGTCTGCAAATATTTTCTCCCATTCTGAGAATTGTCTTTTCATCTTGTTTACAGGTTCCTTTGTTGTGCAAAAGCTTTTTAGTTTAGGAGATAGGTCAAAAAAGAACTTTCTTGGTTATGCCAACTTATGCTTTTCCTATGTTTTCCTCTAAGAGTTTTGTAGTGTTTGGTCTTACATTTAAGGCTTTAATCAATTTTGAGTTTATTTTTATGTATATGATGTTAAGTCATGTTCTATTTGTTACTGAATGTATGTTTCTTTTTGGTGAGACACCTGATAAAGCTATCCAATTTTTATCAGTTTATATAAAAGTAAGAGACTTCTCTATATAACTTCAGTTGAGAAAAGATTACGTTTACATTTTAAAATTTAAGTAAGGCATCATACATGGACATGTATGATGGTTAATTTTATGTGTCAGCCTAATGAAGCCAGGGTACTTAGATGTGCTATGAAGGTATTTTTTAGATGAGACTAGCATTTAAATTAGTAGACTTTGAGTAAAACAAATTACCATAATGTAGGGCCTCATTTAAAACATTAGAGGCTTTCAGAGAAAAGAAGTCTGAGGTTCCCAAGAAGGCTTGTATATTTTCTCCAGTGCCTGTATCCTAAGCTCAGTCATCTTGATTCTATCAGTCTGATGGTGAAAGCAATCAAGATGAAAATGCCAAGGAAAATCTCTTTAAGGAGACATGGGAATATTTCTTCCTGAGCACCTCAGTAGTTGATCTAAAAACCTTTTGAAGATGGAGCCTCTTCTAAGCAGAAAGTAGACCCAGTCCCATTTAAAAAATTTAAAAGAGAATCAAAATAAGGTGAGTCTAAAATGAGGACAAACTCCAGGGGAATAAGCTATCTGAACAAAAATGATTTGCATGTCTTCTCTCCAAAGAAGATGGTTTAATTATTGGCATCAACACTTTAGTCCAATAATCTAATCATTTTTAATCTTGATCACTGTTAATGTTTACCTCAGGTTCAGAGCTTATTGGTGGGTTCAGGAGGGTGGGAGAAGGAAGATGTTTTATGTTCCTGCAAGAATTCAAAGTAAAATTTAAGTACCTGGAAAACTATATATTGTATCATTCACTTTTCCCCATATCTCACAACTCTATAATGTTTTAAAAATTTCTTTTTGTCCATAACATATTCTTCTGCACTGACTTTTCAGTTAAGGATTTCCCTTGTGGCTTAGATGGTAAAGAATCTGCCTACAGTGCAGGAGACCCAGGTTCGATCCCTGGGTTGAGAAGATCCCCTGGAGGAGGGCATGGCGACCTACTCCAGTATTCTTGCCTAGAGAATTCCATGGATAGAGGAGCCTGGTGGGCTACAGTCCATGGGGTCACAAAGAATTGGACACGGCTACGTGACTACACAGATAATGATCCCTTAACAACATTGGCAATATAGAATAGATCAGAAAGAATGTAACTAATTTAGGCACTGGACAAAGGACTGAGTGTTCTTGAATTCCCATAGAGCTAAATTTTCTTTAGCTGTGTCTCAAGTCTTCTAAGGAACTCAAATCTGTAAGTTAACGTCAAATGTTTTTGAGATAGTTGCTGAGACATACCCAAAGGTTTTATAGACACATTTAAAACACAAAGAGAGAACAATATGTAAACTTTAGCTTATGGCAATCAAGCTGGATCCAGTATTAAAGAGCAGAAACAGAAAATCTTCCATCTAATCTTCCTGAAGATTATATTATTCATCCTTATAGCTACCACTACACTTAATGAAATCTTCTACATAAACAGTTATTTTTGGAATGAAATTTTAGTAGACACTCAGATATGTTTGGAATGGAATTTTTAAATGGGGTGGAGAGGGAGGTGGGAGCGGGATTCAGGAGGGAGGGGACACATGTATGCCTATGGCCTATTCATGTTGAATATGGAAGAGACCATCATAATACTGTAAAGTAATTATCCTTCAATTAATATAAATAAACAAAATTTTTAAAATGTTTAAAAAATGATTCGTAATTTCAAAATAGTGCTGGTGGTTGTTATACTGATAAAGGGAATTATCGTCTGAATAACACTGTGTACACATTCAGGATTTTATAGTGTGCTCTTCAGTGAAATAAAATAATATTTTCTGTACTCTTTAATAATCTCAGTGGTCAATGCTTATTTGCTGTGACCTCATGTAAGCACTTTCCTATGCCCAGCTGGGAATGAGTAGCTTTGTTTAAGAAAGTTCCTAAAGAATGCTGACCCTTTATGACCTCTTTAAGAGCAAAGAACAGCAAATCTCTCTGGTGTTACTGGTTGGGAAGAATACTAGTGAAACAATGCAACAGCCTTTCTTTTCAAAGAAAAAGTAAACTCATAGTTGGAAAAATGTCTTGGGTGTTGATGACCCCACAAAAGATTAAAATTAAACTGTAAAGCAAAAAATGACTCATATCAGACAGTACTTTGAAACGTTTGTTCTTCCCATTTGCAATCAAAGTTCTCAAAGACTTGCTATGAATACTGCAATGTAATTGTGTAATATATGACAACCGTTTCACTTAAATATACAATATAGTCAAGGTGGATATCATAATCACTGTCATTATTTAGTGCAGACTGGGCATAGGGAACGGTTTTAGGCTTTTTATATTCAAATATTATTAATTCATTATGTCATTAAGTATTATATAAATTATATTATATATGACAACATATATTACTTATGTAATAACAATTATGTAAAGTGCAGTTTATTATCCACATTAAAAAATGAGGAAATTGAGGCACAGTGAGGTTAAGTAACTTACCCAGATCCACAGATCTTGTAAGTTTATGGAGCTGGAAATTTGAACAATGTCAGTAATTTCAAAGGCTGTGCTCTTTATTCAGTAGCTATTTATCATCACCACCATCTTGGATGAGGTGCAAAGTAAGTAAAAACCTATGTGTAACACAGTGGATACATTTTTTAATCCAGTAAACAAAAGAGAATATAATTTTCTGAAAGTAGGAGTTTACTGGATATGCCAGTATATAAAAAAATGAAGCTACTAAGTTTCTAACTTTTGGTTCATTGCTGATGACTTTTGTTCTGTGAACTGACAGAAAACACACAAAAGATCAGAATAGCTTACTTTTAGAAATATGAAAACACTGGATACTCAGATTGTGTTTGGTGACTTGTTCCCATTTTTACTTGATTCTTTTACCTTCTGAATCAAAGAGGAGTGATTTTCCAGAAATATGAGAGTCTACTTTTATTAATCCATGCTAATCTTCTAAGTGGGATCAGATATTGTGTGCTGCCACTGTATTTGAGATTCATGCTGACGCTCATTTCCTGTCCTTCAGCTCCCTATTGTTCAGTTGGAACTATATACAGCTTGGCAACTTACATGGCAACACTGCAGATGTATTTATGTATAGGTTTCCTTTATCAGACTGTATTTTAAATTCCGCAGCAAATAAAAACCATGCCATGGCAAGAAGGGTACTGATGAAAAGGTATTTTAGGCTTCCAGAGGCTACAGTTGTGTTCATTCATTCATTCTAATGGAATCATTCATTTAATAAGTATTTATTCGGCATCATCTAGGTGCTTGACACTGTTGTAGGCACTTGGGATACATTAATGAACAAAGTAAACTAAAATCTGTTTTTTAAAATGCACCTTCTGCTAATAAAATATGTCTTAAACATGTCAAACTTCTACTTATCATATGCCTAAACCAAGGGTCAGCAAGCATTTTCTGCAAAGGATTGGTAATAAATACTTTAGGCATACAGTTTCTATTGTGATCACTCTGCTGTGGGTTTCATGTTATGTGAAGCAGCCATGGACAGTATGTAACATATGTGGCTGTGTGTCAGTAAAACGTTACTTACAAAAAGTAGGCAGTACCCTTTGACTGTAGGTGATGTGGTCTAGGCTTTGCCTCTGATAGCTTGGAAAGAGCATCACAAAGCTACATAGTTACTTTAGAAGTTAAGTAACTGCATTTTGTAGATGAATTAGATGAGATCTGGAGAGGGTGAGCCAGAGAGGGTGAATGATGAACTTAAGGTAACAAACTAAACTGGTGGAAAAACCAAGGCCCAAACCTGTGACTCCCAATTCCTAATATGCTTTCTTTTTACTTCACTTTATTGCCCTTACTGTGCTGGGAATTATAGGATTCATTATTATATTGCTGAAATATGTTTTTTAAAAAAAACAACCTTTTTCTTTTTTTTCCTGGGGTCCTGATACTACCAGTGTCAAAAACTCACCCACACACCTTCACTTCTATTACCTGCCACCACAACCACCCCCCATCTCTACCAACACCATCCAATACCACCAATACCACTGCCAGCATCACCGACATCACTTTCACCATCATCACCACCACCATCATCATCACAACACCAGAAACAACCCTAGACTACCAGGGACACACCCATAGTCACAGAGCTGGGCTTAATTACCTGGTGCAGAGGTGTGAGGAGGCCTTCCAGGGTAGAGATGAAAGCACTTCAGGGAAGGAGTCTTGGGAGGATCTTCTTACAGGATTTGGACTGTGCTGATGCTTCTAAGGGTAGATTATAAAGTGGAAACTCATTCTGGATTTTCTGGCTATCAAGAAACAGGGGCAGCTTAATCTATTTTACATAATAAGTGAGAGGATCAAGCGGTGTGAGAAGCAGCGCTGGTAAAGTAGCAGCATCCTGCAGGCTACTCAGAAGAGGGGCCATTAGTCATCTTGGTGCACTGAGTGGCCTTCTCACTATCTCATTGCAAGCATCTGTTTTTCATTTTCTTATTTGCATGTTTTTATTTCCATAAAAATACAGGTTCACTGTTAAAAGTTATAAAATTCAGATAGGAAAAAGAAGAAAATAATTCAATCCCCCATCTGAAGATAACCATAAAGAACAACTTGGTATGTAACACTTTTCTGACTAAAGATGCACATATGCACATTGACACCAAACATAGGATTACACTATACATTACAATGTAAACTGAAATTTTAACTTAATAAATAATGAGCAAGTTTCCCTAGACAAAATAGCATTCTTCTTAATAGTCTGAAAAATATTTTGATGTGTGATTAGGTCATAATTTATTTAACCATTTACTTTATATTATATATTTAAAAGATGATTTCCAGCTTTTTGATATTATTAAAAGCATGCAAATCTTTGTGTACATCCTAAATACTTCTCTTGGGATTAACTTCTAGGAAAGAGAATGTCAGATCAAAGTATATGCACGTTTTTTAAAGTCTTTTAAAAACTCCAGTTTAACTGCCATCAGGAAATTTGTATAAATATTTACTCACATATGCCATATATGGGAATGTTCCCACTTCCCCGAATCCTATTAATTTGACTCCAGCATGATGTCCTAAGAGCATTATTTTGCTCAGTTCTTGTTACATAGAATTACTGACATTTCTAGCCAGTTCAGTACTTTTACTGAGTATGTAGCAGGGCCAGTCACTGTGCGTGAGTGCTAAGTTGCTTCAGTTGTGTCCAACTCTTTGTGGACACAGGCTATGGACTGTAGCCTGCCAGGCTCCTCTGTCCACGGGATTATCCAGGCAAGAATACTGAAGTAGGTTGCCCTTCCTTTCTCCAGGGGATCTTCCCTATCCAGGATCAAACCCTCGTCTCTTACATTCTTACATCTCCTACGTTGGTAAGTGTTTTTTTTTTTTTTTTGCCAGTGGTTGGGAAAGCCCAGTCACTATGGTAGGTGCTAAATATACAAAAATTTATTATCTGTGATTTTCCAGAAAGTCAGCATCTTGTCATAGTCTGAATACATGACCATCAAATGTTTTTTATAGAAAAAGATGAGAAGATAAATAAAGCTAGTTAGATTAACTTTTATTGGAGGAAAACCACATTTATTTTGTGGTACCTACTGCAATCCATTTATTGTGAATAATTTATCATCATCTTGGATGGGTGACACAAAGATTAACATTTTCTCTGAATATTTAAAACCTTTATTAGAGATAAGTTAATATAAATTTTGCCTGATCCATTCTTACCACAAATATTTATTGGACTCCTAGGAAAGTATTAGTAATAACGGTAAAATGCATTGCTGGCTCCAAGGCAAATGCTGAACTAATTATTCAGGACAAAAAAGTGTGTTGGAACTAAGTCTCATCTCCTTGTTGCTGCACTGTAGGCCCATATGTCAAGTTGCTACTGAAACAAATAGCAACACAAGTGTTAATAAATGAGATTGCATTGTATATCTTGAAAATTAAACTGTATGTCACAAGGCAAAATTAAAGCTGAGTAGATAATTGCAAAGTGATACAGTTTCTTTTTCTTAAATTTCATTTGCTGCTTCACTCTCTTAGATTGGGAAGTGGCTGCATTGTTAATCTGATTATTTCTCTCTACTAAATAAGGGTTTGCTTGGGCAATATACACTGTCTTAAAATTGAACCTAATGTGTGCACTTTTCATTTCACTATGGTATCTTATTTTTCCAACTCAGTGCATGTCAATAAGTGCTATTAGGCTTTGTGCTAAGAGCTGATGCTGTTTTTTAATATCTAAATAATCCCATAAAAATTTATACTTTAAAAAGATAATTCATTTGAAATTTATCTATATCCAGAAGTAAAATATACCCACTAATATCACTCATAGATTGTTTCATCAATGCTTTCTTTTGCTTTTTGATTTGTAGTTGATTTCCTTAAGCTGAAATTTAACTTAAGGTGTAATGACCTGTTTTTAAAACAAATCATGATAAAGACTATAATTTGTATTCTTTACAGGCAGTTTATTTTTTAAAGTGGCATTGAATCATTCTATAGAAATTTAATTTATATTTAAAATTTAAATATACTATATTTATATAGTGTACTTTAAGTCTATATTTAAGTCTCTGTATTATATATAGATATATAACTATATTTAAATCTATATTTATATAGTATACTTTAAAGTATATATACTTTACATTTACTGTAGATATACTTTCATTGTGCCCACATTGTTCTAAATTAACACTCTATATTATATATTCATCAATTGTAATACAGATGAATTCTAAAATGTCCAGAAAATCATAATCATGCATGATATGTATGTCTTATTCATCCTTTCCACTGTTATGCTCTATAATTTGTTACTTTATAACTTCAAGTGACAACAAAAATCATCACTGTCCATCTTGAATTTTAGGTGTGCTAAGAAATTAGTTGAATTGAGTTTGTTGCTTTTATGTAACTTTCCAAGTTTTGTGTGTATACAGTGGTAAAAGTTCAAGATCTTGTTCTGACTTGTTACTGAGACAATTAAGAATGACATTAATGGTTTAATCATAGTTTGCACAGGAAGTTAGTTTGAAATAACTTGCACACCCTGCTATTCTTTTGTTTATTCGTTTCAACTTACAAATGCTTATTGAATGACTGCTCTGTGAGAGGTTTTCTCTGGGGAAAGGTCCATGCCTCCCATCCATTCATACAGGATCTATCTTTCAGTGAAATCTCTCTCTCTCTTCTCTTTCCCATTTCCTCTACACACACACATACAGTTTGTGCAAAGATTAATCGCTTTTTAAAGTTTAATTTTTTAATTTATTACATTTACAACAAACTTCCCTCCCTCCCTCCTCCTTTTCTTTCCTTCCTTCCTTTCCTCTGCACAGTGCTGTTAAGTTTTGCTAACATACAGAATCTTGTGGCTCCCACCACAATCAAGATGCAGAAGTTGCATCACCATAAGATTAGTCTTCCTGGTGCTGCCTCTTTGTAAATCGCCTCCCTTTCTCTCTAGCCCCTGGCAATTGATGATCTGTTCCTTGACTGATGGTTGTTACCTTTTCCAGAATGTCACTTACTTAAAATCATCCAGGATGTGGTCTCTAGGTCTGGCTTTCTCATTTAGTGTCTTGCTTTCGGAATTCATTCATGTTGTCACACGATCTGTAGTTAGACCCTGTTAATTGCTGAGTAATACTGCACTGAATGTGTGTTCAACAGTTTTTATCAATCAAGGTCTGTTTTGATTGTTTCCAATATTTTAGCAATTATGAATAAATGCTTTTAGACGTTAGCTTACACCTGTTTTGTGAACTTACATTTTTGTTTTCCTTGTATAAATATTTGCAAATGGGATTGCTGTGTCGTGTGACAAGTGTGTATGTAAGAAATATTAAACTGTCTTCCAGAGTGGCTGGACCATTTTACATTCCTGCCAACAGTGTGTAAGAGTTCTAGTTGCTCCATGTTTTTGCCAGACTTGGTATTGTTAGCTCTTTTGCTTTTAGTTATTCAAATAGATGTGTAATATTATCCGATTCAGATTTTAATTTTTGTTTTCCCAATGACTAATGATGTTGAGCTTGTTTTCTGTTTGTATATTTTCTTTGGTGAAATGTGTACACATTTTTTTTTCTCAGTTGTAAAGTTGGATTTTCTTTAAATGTTGAATTTTGAGAGTGCTTTATATATTCTGAATACAAGTCTTTTGCCAGACGTGTGATTTGTGAATAAATTCTCCTAGTATGATTAAAAAAAATTTTTTTAACAGTGTCTTTCAGATTAAAATGTTTTCATTTTTATTTTTTTTAATGAGACCAGATTTAACTGTTTTTATTTTATGGTTCATGCTTTTGGCATTGTATCATAAGAGTTCTTTGCCTAATCTAGGATCTCAAAATGTTTCTCCTGTTTTTGTAGGTATTTTTTAGGGTGATTCAGTGTTTAAATCAATCTTGCTGTTCTATTGGATCCTTGGACACTGAGTCTCATATCTAGGTTTCTATCTTGATTCTGAGACCTTGCCTCCAAATGGGAGTGTTTTGCAAATTCTAGAGTTCTATAGATTTGGGGCTGGGGGTGGAGAGCTTCCCTGGTGGCTCAGTAGTAAAGAATCTGGCAATGCAGGAGTTGCGAATTTGGAAGATCCCCTGGAGAGGGAAATGACGACCCACTCCAGTATTCTTGCCTGGAGAATGTTCTAGACATAGGAACCTGGAGGGCTATGGTATATGGGGTAGCAAAGAGTCAGGCATGATGGTGACTCAATGACAACAACGTAGATTTTTTTAACTGTGTGATTTTTTACAGATCAATTAACCTGTCATGACCCGAATCTTCTTATGTATAGTCATGTAATCACAAAATGTCATGCCAAAATGTTAGGACAGCAGCTGTGTTCCGTATTCCCTGAGCTCCCTGTACCTCTGTTCTCTGTGGCACAGTGGAATGAAGCATGGTGCCTAAGAGTTCTGGAGTCAAGTAGATCTGCTTTTGGATAAATCTGCCTCAGGCACTTACTACCGGAGAGAATTTGGGAAGACTGAGTCATTAAAATACCAGTTCTCTCACCTCTAAGTTGTAGGTCGTACAATACTTCATGAGTGAGATGATCTCTATAATGTGTAAAGTACAAGGCCTGGCCCCGCGTAGTCTTCCAGCAAGTCTCTGCTGTCATTGGTTGCTGGTCAGGGTGCTGTTTTCATTATAAACATGACTTGCTCCTTCCACTTTTCTTCAGTCACTAAAAACCACATCTCTACAGAATAGTCCAGGAGCTGAGCTCCTCTCCTTATTGCTGGTCTTACAGCCATTGACCATTGTCCCAGGTACCCCATCACAGTGCACTCTCTACTTTCAGGAATTTCACCCTAGCAATTACCTCTCTGATGACAGTCATGACCAGTCTTGCCACTAGATACCATATGCTCTAGACACTCTACCTGTCCAATCTGTCCTTCCCCGCTATCAGCTCTGTCCTGATGTTTCCTCCAAGTTAGTGCTCATGCCTGATACCAGGTCCTAGCTCCTCCTGAGGTTGCCTGGACTCCGCATTCCACATCTGTTTTGCCCCTTTCACAAGGCTTTTAATTTGCCAACTTTTCCAAAGCTTCTTAACTAAAAGACAAAACATATCTTAAATTTGTCATTGGTTTCTCCTTACCCAGAATAGCAAATCTGTCACTTCAGTCGAGAAAGTTCTCAATAGACAATGCATATAACCTTCAACTCTTTTCGATCTAAATGGCCACTATGCAGGAAAGGTAGATTGCTTAGCTTAGGTGACCTTCACCTTCAATTTTCAGTTCAATGGGATAGAAAAAATTAGGGGGGTGACAATAATTTGAACACAGTGGGTACTGAAAAGTTTCAAGTACTGGAATTGTGGGTATGTGAAGGCAAAGCTTGACTATTTTAGCTATAAAAACCAACTACTGAACTGTATAGAGGTTTATTGTCTCAGGTCATGTAACATTTCTTTTGTGAAATGTCTTTTATTTATTTAGGAGCTGGAGATATTGCTTGCATTGCTCTGTAGTGTTTTGAATGCCACCACTTTTTTCCATTTATAAAGATAGGAGTTTTCTGCGTATTTTGAAGTCTGTTTTCATCTTCTTTCATCTCTTCTCACTCTCAATACTGAACTAAGGATATGAGAGATGTACTATTTCCCTTTGCCTCCCCACCTGAGAGCTGTGATTTTTTTCAGAGGAAGAGAGAGAAATACCCTTTGATTACTGTGAAGGGGCAATTGTGACATCCTCCTGGAAAGTTAAGCACAGGGGAAGATCAAATGCTCTTGTTTGAAGCCCATTGTGTGTGTTCATAGCACACGTGAGAAAAATGTAAAACCAAAGGAAAACCACCTGTATTGAAGTAAGCTAAAATCCAAATGATAATAGAGCCAGAGCAAAAATCTGTAGAAACTTAAGGAAGAAATTACATGCCCTAAATTGCTGGAAGATGGATACTTATCATTTATCATCAAATGTATTGATACATCAGAAAGCACCAGCTGGAATCCACTTTGACTCTTGACGTCCCCTGCAGTTAGCTAGTTTCTGTCTGTAGTTCCCCAGAAAGCCTCTTTTGGAACCACTGACCGCCTTGTGGGTAAAGACGGAGTCAGTGGGGGTGCCAGTCGCCTTGAGTCAGGGCTGATGGAGTACCCAGAAATCATATTATTAGTCTGGCTGCTTGCTAAATTCATTCATTCCATGTCCTATCTTAGGAGGGCTAAAAAGTGAGATTTTTAAACAAAACTGTGCTCAGCCCATTCAAGTCTTTGGTTAGCTCAGGGTATAGTTTTGATTTGCACTTCTTGTCCTGTTTGTTCCCCTAGGCAGGGCTCTTTTCATTCTTCAGCATCTTGAATTCTCTTTTACTTTGGACTGCTTTTGTCTGTGATATCACCTGAGCTGCTTTTGTCTATGATGTCACTTGATTTCATGTCACTTGGGTATTTATCAGTTTCCTGTTGGGGAAGGAATAACCTGGTGTGTGAATGAGCACAGCTCCTTGCTCTAGCTTGGAGATTTTCCCATTGCTAATGACACAGGACTCTATGATACAAGATAACAAGGGCCCCAAAGGAAAAAAGACAGAATGAGGCCCTTCACACCATTAGATAAACATCTTAAACCTGAGGTGAAGGTCACATCACAGATGCTAGTTCTCACCTCTTATATTGATGTTTTTACTCCTTAGTATAGATCTTTAGTTGTAAAGGATTTGAGAAATACTTAAAAAAATTTTTTTTTTAATTGGAGGATTATTTCTTTACAATGTTCTGTTGGTTTCTGCCATACAACAAAGTGAATCAACCATAAGTAAATATATGTTCCCTCTATCTTGAACCTCCCTCCTAACCCTCAACCTATCCCATGTCTTTAGGTTGTTAGAGAGCACCAGGTTAAACTTGCAGCTATACAGCAACTTCCCACTGTCTGGTTTACATATGGTAATGTGTATGTTTCAATGCTACTTTCTCAATTAATCCTACACTTTCCTTCTCCTACTGTGTCCCTAATTCTGGTCTCTATGTCTGCATTTCTATTCCTGTCCTGCAAATAAGTTCATCACTACCATTTTTCTAGATTCCATATATATGCATTAATAAATGATTTTTTCCCCTGACATATCACTCTGTATAACAGGCTTTAGGTTCATCCATCTCACTACAGCTGACTCAAATTCATTCCTTTTTATGGCTGAGTAATATTCCATTGTATATATGTGCCACAACCTCATTATCCATTCATCTGTTGATGGACATCTCTGTTACTTCCTATCCTAGCTATTGTAAATAGTGCTACAATGAACATTGGTGTACTTGTGTCTTTTTCAATTATGGTTTTCTGAAGGGCTTCCCTCATAGCTCAATTGGTAAAGAATCCACCTGCAATGCAGGAGACCCTGGTTTGATTCCTGGGTCAGAAAGATCTGCTGGAGAAGGGATAGGCTACCCACTCCAGTGATCTTGGGCTCCCTTTGTAGCTCAGCTGGTAAATAATCCTCCTGCAATGCGGGAGTGCTGGATTCTATTTCTTGGTAGAGATGAGCCTCTGGAGAAGGGAAAAGCTACCCACTCCAGTATTCTGGCCTGGAGAATTCTGTGGACTGTATAATCCATGGGGCTGCAAAGAGTCAGACACAACTGAGTAACTTTCACTTTTTCTGAGGTTATATGTCCAGTAGTGGGATCGCTGAGTAAAAAGGTAGTTTTAGTCCGAGTTTTTAAAGGAATTTCTCTTCTCCATAGGGGTTATATCAGTTTACATTCCCACCAAGTTTGCAAGAAGCTTCCCTTTTCTGCACACTTCCCCAGCATTTATTGTTTGTAGATTTTTTTTGATGATGGCCATTTTGACTGGTGTGAGGTGATATACATCATTGCAGGTTTTGATTTGCATTTCTCTATTAATGAATGATGTTGAGCATTATTTCATGTGTTTATTGGCATCTGTATGTCTTCTTTGGAGAAATGTCTGTGTAGGTCTTCTGCCCATTTTTTTGTGGGAAATCTTAAATAGTATGCATGTTGTGCTTTACATTTTTTTCTTCTTAACTTCTCCTGAGTAGCATGTGTCAAGTATTATTTAAGCACTTTATATACATGAAGTAAACTAATTTTCTTGAGAATTCATGAGGTTACTATTCAATAATGTTGCCATTTTGCAGATAAATGACTTGAAATACTGTACTATTTTGTAGATAAGTTAAATTGTACTCTTTTTTAGAGTCCACATACAAGTGGTATCACATGATATTTGTCTTTCTCTCTCTGACTTTGCTCAGCAAACCATAATTTGAAAAGATAATGCTCCTCAATAGTCATTGAAGCACTGTTTATAATAGCCAGGACCTGGAAGCAACCTAAATGTCCATCGACAGAGGAGTGGATAAAATAGATATGGTACGTATAGACAATGGAATATTACTCAGTCATAAAGAAGAATGAAATAATGCCATATGCAGTGACATGGATAGAAATGTAGAGATTGTCATACAAAGTGAAGTAGAACACTCGGGTTTAGATATTTTCCTCAACTATGCAATGACTTTGCATGTGTGCATATTCAGTCTCTCAGTTGTGTCTGACTCTTTGCAACCCAATGGACTATAGCCCACGAGGCTCCTCTGTCCATGGGATTTTCCTGGTGAGATTACTGAGTGGGTTACCAATTTCTTTTCCAGGGGTTCCTGACCCAGGGATTGAACCTGTGTCTCCTGCATTGGTAGGCAGATTCTTTACCACTGAGTCACCTGGGAAGCCCAGGTAATGACTTGAGCTCCTTGTAATCTGATTGCTCTTAGCTGATCCTGCTGCCCTTCCATGTGGATGCCCCTGGAATTTGGGTCAAGCCTGGTATTCAGCCTTGTGCTTTTAATACTAGTCTGGTGTATTTTTGTAATTTTTGCAAAAGATCAAACTATTTTCCACCAAACTTTGCCCATTATTATTAAACTGGCTTCACTTCTGTAAACTCTGAAGGTGGTATGTCTTCCTATGGAAGGAGAAATGGTGCCAAGAAGATAAGAATGATAGTTGATGAGTGAGATCAGTTTTCTATCTGATTGGCTCCGGCCATACACCTAATCTACTCTCTGAACCTGCTTTCTCCCACATCTGTTTGTAGGGATATCATATAACATATAGAAATGCATGTCTCTCTTAGTAATTTATATTCAGTGAAGGAAAGAGGGCAGTACTTCTATCATACAGTGCAGTACATCTGTCATGCATTAATCAACTGCTTTTAGGACTCTGTCACTTACTAAATGTGTGACCTTGGTTAAATTAATTTTAAAGGTAAAATTAATTTCAATTAACCTTTATTTGCTTCAGTTTGTGGAAGTATGTAAAGCATCTTGAAAAAAAACCCACATGTGCATTCATACTGCTTATTAAATATCAGCTTCCGTTGAGTCACATGGGCTTCCTTGGTAGTTCAAACTGTAAAGAATCTGCCTGCAATGCAGGAGACCCAGGTTCAATGCCTGGGTTGCGAAGATCCCCTGGAGAAGGAAATGGCTACCCATTGTAGTATTCTTGCCTGGAGAATTCCATGGACAGAGGAGTCTAGCATACTGCTGTCCATGGGGTTGCAAAGAATTGGACACACTGAGTGACTAGCACTTCACTTTCATTCAGTTTGTTGAGTCAGACAGAGAGATTGAAAGCCCTAACAATGACTGGGAATTTGATATCATGGAAAGATCCCAGGAAGGAAAACAAGTGAATTTGGGTTTGAATACTGGTTCAACTCTTGGTAGCTGTAGAATCTTAAGTCATTTTGTGTAGCTTTAATTTGTTTTAGAAAATAAGCATAATACTTCCAGTGTTTTCACATTTTGATAAAGATTGGAATGCTTAGTATATCTTACATGTTCAGTAAATGTTAATTGTTGAAATTATTGTTGATAGTAATGGCCTTTCCAAGGAAGTCTGTACTTAATAACACTGGAAAATCACTGAAAGTGTTTGAGAAGGAGCATGGCAAAATCATAATCATGATTATATGACCACTATGACTACAGTTTGAAAATAAATCAAGGGGAGGGGGCATTTGTACCAGATAGAGGGACTTTAGCATAGGAGATGTCTTGTCTAGAAAGTGGGCAGTTGGGAAAAGCAGACTGATTTGAGAGGTGTTTCGGAGATAGGATTGTAGAATTTTATTTCCCTGATTGGTGAATGTTTGTGTAATACTGGGAAGAGCTATTATGGGGTGGAGGTGGGTTAAAAATCATAGGGCAAATATTGCTGGGTACAAGTTGGAACTCAGAGAGAGCAGAATCTGTAGAGAGGTGCCCTCAGCTGGACACAGTTGACCCCACAGTGGGGCAGTGCTCTCATAAAGGGTCTCTGACTCTCTTATTGCTTCACTTTCAATGACATACAGTCTGGACTCGGGTACCAACTACCCCAAGGAATCAGAGACAGATAACTTATCGCTGGCTACTGACTATCAGGGATATCAAATCCCTGACAAAACCTGGCTACCTTGTGTGAAGTTGAGAACTATAGAAATGTCTTTCATTAGAGAATGAGGAATTACTAATCTCAGCTACTATAACTCCTTGCCAGGCAACATGGAGCAGCCTCCATCTTCATTCAGCACAAACTCCGGTGCATCACAGCAAAATACTGGGTTGGCCAAAAAGTTCATTTGAGATTTTCTACAACATCTTTTGGAAAAACCTGAATGAATTTTTTGGGCAACCCAATAATACACGAAAAAGAGAATGACGGAGTAAGAGAACAGATGTCAATTTCTGCAGCTATAAGTTTGTAGGTTTAATGGAGGAATTGAGGGAATTCCCAATGAGGATTTTGATCCTGTTTTGGGGCCAGGGTCTTGGCTGAGAGGGAAGGGAAAGGTTCAGAGGTTTAAGGAGGGTGGAGAAGTTTTAAAATGGTCATTGTGGAGAAGAGGGAAGAGATTTGCTGGCAGAAAAGTTATGTAATGCTGGGCAGTTAACGTGTGAGGTCTTGAAATTTTAATAGTATCAAATCTAAGCAGTTGCATGATTTTTCTCTAGGGGTGATGGATTAACAGTCTAGGTGTAGATACGGAAAAAGCCAACTTTCTGATGAAGCTGGGTTGGAATTTTATCATACGGGTGGTAGAAGAAAAATATATAGGACAAGGAATATAGTCTTGGCAGAGAATAGCTGAGTAACTTGTTATAGAAATTAGGCTGCATAGGGAGGGAGTTGGGTTTCCCAGGTGGCCCTAGTGGTAAAGAACCTGCCTGCCAGTGCAAGAGACATAAGAGACGCAGGTTTGATCCCTGGGTCAGGAAGATCCTTGGAAGAGGGCATGGCAACCCACTCCAGTATTATTGCCTGGAGAATCTCATGGAGAGAGGAGCCTGGTGAGCTACAGTCCATAAGGCTGCACAGAGTCAGATACAACTGAAGCAACTTAGCATGAATGCATGCATGCAGGGGAGAAGTCAAGGAAGGGGTTAAAATGTAAGGAACAAGTAGAGATGAGATCTAGGCTCAAGAAGTCCCTGAAAGATGGAAAGAACTTACAATGAGAGAACCTTAGCAAGCATGCCCAAGGAATAAGGCATTGTTCTCAGGTGGTTATACTTGATATTTTAGATAGATAAAAGTGTTTAGAGTGTGGCCATAGGCTTGAAGTTTGCAGTGGACTGGTAATAAACCTAAGTAGAAATGAAGCAGTGAAATAGCTCAGTCTGAGAAATGTGGCTCAGGTACCAAAGGTAAACAAAGATACTAAGGAAACAAAGAAGGATTTCTTGCTCAAGAATGAATCAAACTTGACTAGGAATTAGGACCTGCAAAGTAACTTCATGCCAGCTAGTATGTTATTTCAAGGTTATTTTTGTGACTTCCTCCTTTTACTTGAACTCCTGAGGTCTCTTCTTCCCTACGACTTGAACCGTGCCAAAATTTTATGAAGTCTGAAGTCATTCAGAGGAACTGCAGTGGTTACAAATATTTAATTATTAGGCCAAGTAATATTTTACAAAAGATTCAGATTCATGCATGCATGTAGATGGTTTCCAGCTCAGAGGGATGAATTAAAATAGCTAGAAACTGGAGGAAAAGGAATTGGGCTCCCAATGACAGGAAGGCATGAAATAAAGAAATAAAAAGCTCCTGAAGGAGATAGCCTCTAGTGAGGCCAGCACAGTGCAGAGTTCATTGCTTATCTTGTGTGCACCTATGACTCTGCCCTGGCCCAGCCCCCTGAATATTCACCTCACATGAAGAGTGTCCATCAAGATGTGAAGAACATAGATTAACTTCACTTCCCAAACTTGTACATCTCCCCACACTAGATCAAAGGTGGAAGACCAAGGAAGGTGATGGTGGGATGAAGAAAAAGTAATGCTTAATTAATTAAACCAGTTTACTTGTGCTAAATTGCTTCAGTCATGTCTGAATTTTTGTGATCCAATGGACTGCAGCCTGCCAGGCTACCCTGTCCATGGAATTCTCCAGGCAAGAATACTAGAGTGAGTTGCTGTGCCCTCCTCCAGGGGATCTTCCCGTCCCAGGGATTGAACCTTCACCTCTTACTTCTCCTGCATTGGCAGGCGGGTTCTTTACCATGGGCACCAACTTTCTTCTTATTGTACTTTTGAGAAAGATGGGTCAGGACCACACTACAGGAAGTCTGAAATTTCAGCATAAGGGATTTAAACCTCATACAGGGGCTCTAGAATAAGATTCTTTCCCTAGGGGACTGAAAGGCAGTATGTTGGATGGAACACTCTTAGAAGATTGATCTGATGTTGATGTGCGGAGGAGCTGTATATTTACATCACCTTCCATTACTGGGAAATGATCCTTTGTCCTCCATAGCTTCCATATCTATGGATCTTACACGTCCTTTAAAAATGTCTTAAGTAGACTTCCATTTTCTTCAGTTTTCTCACAATTTCATAATCAGCCACTGTCATTTTATATTTTTCTCTTATTTGCTTTCAGACCCCCCAACTTCCCTTCTATTAGTTCTAAAATGCCAGAGTTATTTTTTCTTCTCAGTAACTTTTGTTGATAAAGGTCAGCCATTGAGCTACTCAAAAGCCTCTCTTGGGGTTCTCATTTCAGTTAAACCAAAATCTCCAATTATGTGTTCAAGGTCCTCTTGTCCTTTCCCTGCCTAATTTAATTGCTTTAACTTCTTAGGATTGCCTCCTCTCCTGTGCTTTCCAGTGAGACAAAGTTTTTTGGTCATTCCCTCATTCATGTTTCTGTTTTCCAAATTTCCCAATGATAAAGGTAACTTCTGCAGTGACTTTCTCATGGCAAAATCTCAGCTGTTCATCAACAGGTAATGATCAGCAATCAGCAGAGAGATGCATATACTCTGATCGATGCCTACAGAAGAAGAACTGCAAGTCTGTGACCAGAAAACCACTCTATCTTGCAGTACATTGTTAAAAGTTTACTTCCACAGGGATGCTAGAGTAAACCAGCAGGGATGTTAGAGTGAACCAGGGAACTGATTCGTTGTATTCTTCATCTTTTATATTTTGTATACTGACGTAAGGTGTGACTATATCCACATCTACATCTAAATTTCAAGTGCTTACCAGTTGGCAGTCCACCTGAAAGTCTATGTAAAGATCTGGGTGACCTCCTAAAATTAAAATTAAATTACAAAAATTTGTTTACCTACACTTATAGTATTAAGTAAGTTTATAGTATTGTTTACCTAATACTTATGGTATTAAGTAAGTTTACCTATACTTATAGTATTAATCTTTTTTCATGAATAGGTAACTTATATTTGTCTTTTTAAAAGGTATTTTTATTTCTTTACTGTTGTGCATGGACATAAGCTAATTTGGCTTACACATGTCTTAGGTTCTTTTGGCTGAGGATTGGAGTAAGCAATTTGATGTGGAAGGGTTAGCAGTGCCCCTAAATCTAGCTACTAGGTAATAATGAAATGAATTTCAGACCAAATTCTTCCACACCTACAGAAATTTATTAAATGACCCACATAAATAATCAAGCAGAAGGCAGCTTATATAACCTTTTCCGTCAGCTTGATGAAGTCATTTTCCAACCTTTTAAATGCTTTGACCTATTATATTGGATGAGAGGTTTACTCCAGGATGATTTGGCAGCTTTTCTGCAGGGCAGGTTTTCTGGAAAAAGCTTATAGTCATGTTGATTTTTCAATGGCTGGATGTAGGATTTTTAATAGACAAAGCTTTGTTGGTTTCCCTGAGTTCAGGCTACACAATACTGTCTTGTTCATGCAATGAATCAGGAAAAGAAGGATTCTCAAAGTATTTTAGCCAATACACATTTTTTGAATACTTTTAATTTTTACCATCCAGAGTTCAAATCTAACATTTGCCATGAAAATTAACAAGCCAACAATTACACAGTAAAAGTCCTTTTCTGACATGTTTTCTGTTTTAGTTCAGTTCAGTTCAGTTCAGTCGCTCAGTCGTGTCTGACTCTTTGCGACCCCATGAATCGCAGCACGCCAGGCCTTCCTGTCCATCACCAACTCCCGGAGCTCACTCAGACTCAGATCCATCGAGTTGGTGATGCCATCCAGCCATCTCATCCTCTGTCGTCCCCTTCTCCTCCTGCCCCCAATCCCTCCCAGCATCAGAGTCTTTTCCAATGAGTCAACTCTTCGCATGAGGTGGTCAAAGTACTGGAGTTTTGGCTTCAGCATCATTCCTTCCAAAGAAACCCCAGGGCTGATCTTCAGAATGGACTGGTTGGATCTCCTTGCAGTCCAAGGGATTCTCAAGAGTCTTCTCCAACACCACAGTTCAAAAGCATCAATTCTTCAGCGCTCAGCTTTCTTCATAGTCCAAATCTCACATCCATACATGACCACAGGAAAAACCATAGCCTTGACTAGACGGACCTTTGTTGGCAAAGTAATGTCTCTGCTTTTGAATATGCTATCTAGGTCGGTCATAACTTTTCTTCCAAGGAGTAAGCATCTTTTAATTTCATGGCTGCAGTCACCATCTGCACTGATTTTGGAGCCCCCCAAAATAAAGTCTGACACTGTTTCCACTGTTTCCCCATCTATTTCCCATGAAGTGATGGGACCAGATGCCATGATCTTCATTTTCTGAATGTTGAGCTTTAAGCCAACTTTTTCACTCTCCACTTTCACTTTCATCAAGAGGCATTTTAGTTCCTCTTCACTTTCTGCCATTAGGAATGATAAAGATAATGAAATCAGAAGCATCTGTAATGGCCCCTTCTGAGTTGTAAATTTCCAGTGGAAGTCTATATAACCTCCATTGGAGTAAGGATGTGTAATTAGGGCAACTGACTGTCCCCAGAGTGGATTCATGAACTAATTTGTATGTATCTAATGATATACTACTGTTTATGCTGATTATATGTATCTTAACATATATCTCACATACCACTTTATATAAAAGCATAGATGTCATTATATATTCTGTTTAGTGCAATCTTTTCTTTTCATTTTTTTAACTTCTTTGTTACTCTTCCCTTTCATCTCCTACAATGATTAATTTTGCATAAAAAGAAAAAAATGGTATTATGCTTATTTTTCTATATCTTCCTTTCTTTTTTTAATTTTTTTTTCAAATATATAAAATGTTATGGGAGCTTGTAAACACAGGTAGGGACTTCCCTGGTGGCTCAGTTGATAAAGAATCTGCCTGCAATGCCGGAGACCTGGGTTCAGTCTCTGGGTCAGAAAGATTCCCTGGATAAGGAGATGGCAACGCACTCCAGTATTCTTGCTTGGGAAATCCCATGGATGGAGCTATTTAATTTTTTAAAAATAATTTTATTGAGATATAATTTACATACCATAAAATCCACCAATTTCCAGTGGATTTTAGTAAATTTACTGAGTTATATACAGCAGTCTTATAATTTTCTCAGGGGATCTTCCTGACCCAGGGAGTGAACCCAGGTTTCCTGCATGGCAGGTGGATTCTTCACTGTCTGAGCCACCAGGGAAGCCATATATGTGTGTGTGTATTAATATATAACTCATGTTATATATCATATAATATACAATACAACTCATGTTACCCAAATAAAATAACTCACGTTACATAAATATCGCAATTTATTTAACATGAGTTTATATTTATTTATTTATATATATATATATGAACTTTTTACATGACTCAAACTTCTATTCACTAGATCTAATTCTGACAGAATCATGTTGAAGATTTTTGCAATAATTGCATTGTTTTCATAGGCTCTTTGGACACTTTAGGAAGTTTTAGCTTTATGAGTTAGCAGTTCTGTTGGTTGTGGCATAAAGGTCTGCTGCAGCTATGTAAGGGCTTCCTTGGTGGCTCAGATGGTAAAGAATCCACCTGCAATACAGGAGACCTGGGTTTGATCCCTGGGTCAGGAAGTTCCCCTGGAGAACAGAATGGCGACCCACTCCAGTATTCTTGCCTGAAGAATTCTATGGATGGAGGAGTCTTAGGCTACAGTCCATGGGGTCACAAAGAGTTGGACACGACTGAGCAACCAACACGCACATATGCACACACACACAGCTACATACCCATATATTGGTTTCTTGGTTATTATCATATTAACTCATAATATCTCCTATTTATATTATGTCTGATTTATTTGATTAGTGTATTTCATGTTAAATTCTTCTTTGCCTTCTTCCCCTTCTCCTCCACTTCCTCCATCCCTAAACTCTTTTCCATTTTGTGTCCCTTACATGATATCTCTTTTCTTATCCTTTCATTAAACTTTTTAAAATTCATTTACTTTAAAACAGTCTATAGATGGGCTCCCTACCTCCAAATTCAATGTTAGATAATCTATTACTTAAGGAGTCTGTTTTTATTTCTATATTTTCTTTATTGTTTCTGCTCTGATCAAATTTCTGTTCCACCTGCTTATCCTTCCTGTTATTAATTTGGAGGTTCTTTTCCACTCTATTTATTATTACATTTGAACTGCTTTTACTGTTCCTGCATGTGTGCTGAGTCACTTCAGTTGTGTCCAACTCGACTGTCTGACCCATGGACTGTAGCCCACCAGGCTCCTCTGTCCATGGGATTCTCCAGTCAAAAGTACTGGAGTGGGTTGACATTTCCTTCTCCAGGTATTATTTCTTCTCCTACCTAATTATTTGGGTAACATAGTTTAGGAACAATACTACTAATAAGTAATATTTATTGTTCTTCTTGATCAGGAAATTTTTCTCCAGCATTTTCCTGAGATGAAGCACATAGATGTCACATACTCTGAAGTCTTGTATATCATAAAATATATATATTTTAACCTAAGCCAGTAGTTGATTGTATTGTTTGGGTGTAGAATTCTTGTTATTATAATCTTTTTCTTTCAGTGGTTCTGTGGATGCTATTCCACTGCTACTAGTTACCCCAAATTGAAGATGAGATTTTTGGTAGTTTCCATTAGTTACTTTTTCTGCTGGAAAGTGAATTTAAAAAATAATTCAAAAATAATTAAAATAATTAAAAAATAATTAAAAAAATATCTTAAGAGTTCAAGAAGTTTACTGGGGTGTGCTTAGGTGTCTATCCTTCCTCAGTAATACAGCCCTTGGTGAGCCTTTTGAATTTGCAGACTCAGATATCTCTCCATCATGGGGAAAATTTCCTTCTAATATTTATTTATTTGCTTTTCTTCCATCTATTTTTTTAAAATTTTACTTTATTTTACTTTACAATACTGTATTGGTTTTGCCATATATCTTAATCCTGCTATGGAACTAATAATATTCTTGTATAAGCTTTTCAGAAGCTATCCTTTAATTCTCTTATTTAATTTTCCCCTGTGATTTCCATTTCTGTAGTTTGCTCTGTACTTTAGGATAATTTGAGACGTCACACTCAATCTTCCAAGTCACTCATTTGCGTTGCGATAATGCCCTATCCTTTAACTCATCTGTTGAACTTTTACATTGGGAAATTGTATCTTTTGGCTCCAGAAGTTTTTATGCTTCACTTGAAAAATTCTGAAGTGCATGTGTGTTTATTCAGATCCTTAGTTATCTCCTCTTGCAGTTCACTGTCACACAGTAAGTGTTCTGATTGTTTTGCCTGATCATCAACTCTAACTTTTCAGCCCCTTTTAGCTGAGTTGACATTTTGCTTGGATTTTTCTGGGCTCAGTTTTTTTCAGGCTATCAGTTATAGTATTTTAAATAGCAAGACTCTTACTGGAGTACCTGCACTTATTTGCAGGTATAATTGTGTAGGTTGTCAGGCTCTGATGGATTACTGGTAGAAATTCTCTTGATTTCTGGTCTCTCTGCTCTCTCCCTGTTTCAGGGATTAGGCTTTTCATTTCCTGACCCTCTGCAAAAGGGAAACCTTTTCAGAAATTCAGCAAGCTTGAGTGAGCATATGTAGATGCTTCTTTTTAGAGGAATCTGATTTCTGAGAATCAGTCTCTTCTCAGGACCACAGTTTTTTGTTCTTTTTTTCTGAGCTCAGAAACTATTTTTCAGATGTTTGTTCAGGTATAGGAAATAAAGTTTCTCATTACACAGTGGGATCCAGATTTTATTTGAACAAAGTTATCTGTAAGTCTAAATAGGCCAGAGACCAACTTAGACATGATTTTGAATTTCTGAGAAACTAATAAATATATTATCATTATTTGTAGAGCATCAACTAATTTCCCCATATTCTGTAAGACTTTAAAAATAAATAAGCTCTAAATGATGTAGATCAGGAAAGAGATGAGAAAGAACAAACTGTTATGTTGTCCTGTGTTAAACCATGTTTTATTGGATTTTCAGAGGAGTCTATGACCCATAAAGTAATTGCTTCTCCAAATATGGAAACTGAAAGCCAAAGCCATGGATTCTCCATATTTTTAATACATTTATTTTTGGAATGACTTTGTGTATGGATGACAGTGACTACTGGAAATTCATGACTGTTATCTGTGATAACTTAGGGTGAATGATGTCAGATTCCTGATCTCTGAAGAAGATTTAGCTTCAGGACCAGAGACCAGGCTTGATTATTCTGGGCTCTTGTGTAGCAGAGTTTTATTAAAATGTGAAAAAGGACAGAAAAAGCTTCTGTCATAGACATCAGAAGGGGGACGGAGAGTGTTCCCCATGCTAAAGGGAGTTATATACTGTGTCAATTGGTTACTACGATGAATCAAAAGAATGTCTCAAAGTTGTAAAAATTTTACTGGACCCACTCCCACAATTTACATTTTAAGGTAACAGGATTAGAAGTTAACAATAGAAAGATATGCTTTTGAACTGTGGTGTTGGAGAAGACTCTCGCAAGTCCCTTGGACTGCAAGGAGATCCAACCAGTCCACTCTAAAGGAGATCAGTCCTGGGTGTTCTTTGGAAGGAATGATGCTAAAGCTGAAACTCCAGTACTTTGGCTACCTCATGCGAAGAGTTGACTCATTGGAAAAGACTTTGATTCTGGCAGGGATTGGGGACAACAGAGGATGAGATGGCTGGATGGCATCACTGACTCGACGGATGTGAGTTTGAGTGAACTCTGGGAGTTGGTGATGGACAGGGAGGCCTGGTGTGCTGTGATTCATGGGGTCGCAAAGAGTCAGACACGACTGAGCGACTGAACTGAACTGAACTGAACCATACCCACTCCCGTAATATACATTTTAAGATAACAGGATTAGTCAGAAGATTTTCAGGAAGGAGAAACTGTCCTCATGCAGGATACATTGTTGTTATATAATACTTAGTACAGAGTTTAACCTGAGTTGTATGTTGTGTAATCATCAGTTCTAGGCTTAAAAACATTTTATGTGACTAAGACTAAGTAATGTAGAGGTGAAAAAAGACTTTCGTCCTTTTCTCCTCCTTGAGAATTCCAGACCCCTATCTCCTCCTTGAGAGCCCCAGGTCCCTTTCTCTTCCTCAGGACCCTGGACTTCTTATCAACCTGCTGTTGACTAAAAAAGATGTACAACTTGAGAGTTGTGAGTTAAGTTTTATTTGGGGCAAAATGAGGACTGCAGCCTGGGAGGCGGCATCTCAGATAGCTCTGAGAGACTGCTCCAAAGTGGCAGTAGGGGAAGGTCAATATATATTATGTTTGGGTGAAGGGAGACTTCAATGCCATGAAGCACTCATTTTACAAAAGGGTTTTTGTTAGTCATGAGGATCTGATGTCACCATGAAGGATGTAGTGCTTCTTTAGATAGGAGATGCAAGGATTAAGATCATAAAATCTGTTCCTGAAGCATCCAACTATCTAAAGACCTGTCCCACCAGATTCCCTAGAGCAGAGAGTGCCTCACTCCATCCTGAACTCCCTCCGGGGTTGTTAAAAGTCAACAGGTATAGCAGCACAGGGTTCAATCTCCATGGCAGATGGCAAATGCCTTTGTTGTTTACTCTGTTGGCAATCCCAATTTGTAGTTGACACTGCCTAGGAATTGACTCTCTCATCTGTCCGTCTGATCTACCAGTAGGCCATGGTTCTTACCTATTGCAACTGCTTGTTTTTCCTATAGGGCAAAAGATCAGAAATTTAGTTTACTGCATCAGTTCAGTTCAGTTCAGTTGGTCAGTCGTGTCCGACTCTTTGCGACCCCATGGACTGCATCATGCCAGGCCTCACTGTCCATCATCAACTCCTGGAGTTTACTCAAACTCATGCCCATTGAGTAGATGATGCCATCCAACCATCTCATCCTCTGTCATCCCTTTCTCCTCCCACCTTCAATCTTTCCCAGCATCAGGGTCTTTTCAAATGAGTCAGCTCTTTGCATCAGGTGGCCAAAGGATTGGATTTTCAGCTTCAACATCAGTCCTTCCAATGAATATTCAGGACTGATTTCCTTTAAGATGGACTGGTTGGATCTTCTTGCAGTATAAGGGACTCTCAAGAGTCTTCTCCGACACCACAGTTCACAAGCATCAATCCTTCAGTGCTCAGCTTTCTTTATAGTCCAACTCTCACATCCATACGTGGTTTACTGTGTGGACTCTTCCAGATTCTTATCCTTTCTTAAGGAAAAGCAAGTGTATCTCAAGACCTTTATGAGCCTTGATCTTTGAAAGTTTCTGTACCTTAATGATTTAGCACAATTAAGAAGTGATGAAAAAATTGATAAAATGTTTCCTATCCTTTAACACATCTGATTTTTATAAATAGACTGATATTTTAAAATTAAATTAAAAAATCTTCTCTATGTGTTAATGCCCCACATCTCAGAACTTGAGGGAACTTTAAAGATCCTTCATCCACCTTCTCTTTAGTGCCAAGTGGTTATTTGGATTCTGTCTTAATTCCCTGGAGTAGGTAGCCCAATACACCTTGGGCAGCCAATCTGTTTATTGGGAAACTCATTGTTGAAAAGGTCTTGATATACGGAGTTTGGATCTATCTCCTTATAATCTATGACCATTGATCTTTAGAATATCTATTTTGTTCCATCTTTAGAATATCTATTTTGTTCCATCTTTAAAATATCTATTTTGCAGATTAATGCTACTCTAATAAAATCATTTTATTTTTATATTCTAAAGAAAATATATATTCTTACAAAGTTTCGAAGGAGGTTGTTGTTTGTTGTTCAGTGGCTAAGATGTCTGATTCTTTTGGGACCCCAGGGACTGTAGCCTGCCAGGCTCCTCTGTCCATGGGATTTTCCCAGCAAGAATATTGGAGTTGGTTTCCACTTCCCTCTCCAGGGGATCTTCCTGACCCAGGGATTGAACTTATGTCTTCTGCATTGGCAGGCAGATTCTTTACCACTGAGCCACCTGGGAATCCCCTTCTAAGGAGGTATTAGTGCTTAAATTCTTGTTGGTCTTTCAGGTAATTTTAACTTTGAATATTCTGGACCAGATGGCTAAGAAAGGCACATAAACTGAATCTTGCTTTAGAAAATTTCATTATAAAACTTCAGTTTTTAGTGCTAGAAGGAGATTTACACATATACCAGCTCATCCATTATTCTTACTTTACATAGGAGGATATTGAAGTCCAGATAAGAACTATTAAATTTCTTTATAAAGTCAATGACACTGCTGCCTGAAATTCAGATATCCTCATCTCTCATTTAACCATTGAGGCTGCTAAGTCGCTTCAGTCGTGTCCGACTCTGTGTGACCCCATAGATGGCAGCCTACCAGGCTCCCGCCCATCCCTGGGATTCTCTAGGCAAGAACACTGGAGTGGGTTGCCATTTCCTTCTCCAACCATTGAGGAGACCACTAAAAATGACTAGAGATTCAATAGATGCTAAAATGTAGATATCAAAGAGTAAAGGAATGATCTATAAATGTCAGAGATCAATCCTACACAGACTTGAGACTGAAGAAACAATAAATATAGCACCATTATTTATGGAAGACAAACTAGTTACTGCCAGGTGCAGGGCTACTTTAAAAACTCGTCTATTCCAAATAAATCCTGTCTGTAAGAAACTTGCAAACTTCTTGTGGAGATAAACACTTAAGTAATTGCCTAGTATTTGGTGCAATATAGACCTAGCCAAAGATGAAAAATGATAGAGAAAATAATTTTTAAAATTCACCATGGCTTGAAAATTTATAATAGTGCTAAAATGACTGAGCTGCTGAGTTATTAATTTTTTTGACAAGAAAGAAAATCTAATGCTGGAAGTTAGAAATAACTAATAAAAACACTTCTGTTAATAAAAAAGAATGGGTAAGAGACATTTTCAAATGTGAATGAACCTTAATTAATGACTCCAGATGACATGTGTCTGTCATTAAGGTAGGTTACCTGTTGAATTATTTATGGGTGAAAAGCCCAAAAGAACCAGAAAAGACTCCAAAGGAGATTGGAGGGTATAAGATAAAATGAAACCCTTCTTTTTCTTCAGGATGCGCTGAAGGAAGATGATTCAGAATCTGCTTTCCTTGATGCGGGTATTGCTCCTTTGAAGATGCTTAAGGGACGGGTTTCCTACTGGTGGTTGAATATGCCTTCAGTGGGACACTCAGCCCTTCAACAACATTGCCCTTATTTCATGAACTGTCAAGTGTGTCCAATCTACCGACCCCCACATGGTGACATGCTATAATACAAACTTAAAACTATTAAAATAGAAACACACAGCAGACTTTTACCAAAGCGATTCTTTATTTTGTTTATTTATGTCATTGCCGTAGGATACAACAACCTCTGCGTTTTCAGTCCTTGGGTGCTGAACCCAGGTTTTATTTGTCTTTGTGTTGCTACTGAAACATTGGGCTGAGGTCATACTTTATTTTCAATCTCTGTTTCTAGAGGCATTTGAAGAAGCACTGGCTAGGCAGTTCAATATTTATTGAACAAAACTAAAAGAAATCAAAATGAGCAAAATGCCAGTATAAGGTACATAAACAACCCCACCCCATGTGGCACATAAACAACCTTCTTCCCTTAGTGAATGTAATATTTTAACTATGAAAAGGTAACCATTTGCATGACCATTTCTCAGTTATACTAGGGGGTATAAAAATACCATGTGACTTCATTTCATCAATGCAGTGGACAGAGAAGAATTATTGTTTCTTTTACTTTGTGGCTCTGGTGAGTCCTCAGGAAGTGTAGTTGAAAAATCAATTTTGTAGGCTGAAGTCTTTGCTGGTCACAGTTCAGGGATTAGAGAAATCCAATTTGAGGGAAATATTGGTTTGCCTGAAGGCACCCTTGCAGTTTATCTCTTTGAAGTGCTAAGATGGCTTCCCTTCTGGGTGAATATACAAGCAAGGTTTTTTATTTGTCAATATAGAACTTCCCATTGCTCCTTATGCTATAGGTGATCAAACTTATGGGTTTTTTCCCTCCATTCAGAAACAAGGGCATCTGCGCTTCATCAGAAGATTAAAATCTGTCCCAGTTTCTATCTAGGTTCCATTAAACCTGGTGCTAAGACCTGCAAGGTTCTATCTGAAGAACCTTGGTCTAATGGACATATTCTTCATCCACTTGTCTGGGCAAACTAGTTTTTATTCTTGCTGTGTAATTTGTTGTTGTTGTTGTTACTTTTTGTTTTTGTCCATGCTGCACACCCCATACGATCTCAATTCCCCAACAAGGGACTGAACCTGGCTTATAGCAGTGAAATCCCCAAATCCTAACCCCTGGGCCACCAGGAAAGTCCCCCCTTCTGGTGTAATTTTAAATGTAGCCTACTTGATGATAAATAAGTCTTGGTAAGACCAAAAATTCTGTAGGGAGTCAAAGGTAAGGTTGGCTTACTGTCTTTGATGAGTCTGAGAATCAAAATCTTTAATAGGTAGGGTCGATTTCATAGAGAATTCTCTTGATAACTATCTCACGGATAACTATGCCTGGAGGGAGCTGGTTGATCTTAACAGAGCCCATCTTCTTAATGAAGATTATCTTAGTTTACTCTTCACATAAGCTATGTTGTCCTTGCTAAGTAACTCAAAATTGTCCAAGTTCCCTCATGGATAAACAGAGCTTCTAGTGATCTCATACACAGGCTTTTGTTACCTAGCGTAATATCCAGCAAAGGAAGTTATTCAGTAAGTACTTGTTGAATAAATCAACATTAGTGCTGTAAATACTTACCATATAATTGGTGCAAGAGTCTTTTCTTTGCATATACTCTCTCCCTGTGTAGCAA
The DNA here is from genome assembly GCF_001704415.2 of Capra hircus. Lineage (NCBI taxonomy): Eukaryota > Metazoa > Chordata > Mammalia > Artiodactyla > Bovidae > Capra > Capra hircus. Next base: position 90,050,301 of record NC_030808.1, read on the forward strand.
TTGGTTCCTAATTCTATCATGAGATGCTTGAATCTAATGCAAGAATATTAGGAACCAGAATGTAAGAAAGACAATGGCATGTTAGCATAGGTTTTTCTTATGATTCAAGATTTGCTGAACTGATCTGGGTATAGAGTTAAGCACTGTGAAGAACAATACAGCATTTCTCTTTTCTTAAATCAGAATTCCTACTCTCTCATGTGAAGGGTAAATTTATTAGCCACAAATTGTTGGGGAAGTATTGCAGATCTTTTTCTTTTTGTGGGTTATGCATTCTCTGTTGTCCTATCTTGCCGACATGCATATTAGCTGTTTTGAGGACTGAAACAGGTTGAATGGACACTCCCTAGTTTTACTCACCTTGTATCAATTGCTGTGATTTTTTTTCTTCTTACCCTCAAAATGCTTGGTTCAGTCATTAAAGAATTCAATGTTTCCATTATAGCAGTCACAATTTGAAGTCTTTTTCCTTTTGATATTGAACCAACTTGGGTTAAGTAGGAATTGCTGCTGCGTAGCAACATCAGTGGCACCCCACTCCAGTACTCTTGCCTGGAAAACCCCATGGACGGAGGAGCCTGGTAGGCTGCAGTCCATGGGGTCGCAAAGAGTCAGACACGACTGAGCGATTTCACTTTCACTTTTCACCTTCATGCATTGGAGAAGGAAATGGCAACCCACTCCAGTGTTCTTGCCTGGAGAATCCCAGGGATGGCAGAGCCTGGTGGGCTGCCGTTTATGAGGCTGCACAGAGTCAGACACAACTGAAGCGACTTAGCAGCAGCAGCAGCAGCAACATCAAGATGGCACCTCTTGGCACTGTCCACATGATATCATGTCAAACACTTTTTTAGTTACCCATGGTTTCAGAAGGAACAGGAATCTCTTACGGGTTAAGTACTCTCTGGAAGGTTTTCTCCCATTGCTCAAACACTGACTGAACCTTTTCTTCAAATAGTTTATTCCCTGTCTATCCCCATTGTATCTGGAAGAGAGGGAATGTTGTTCTTAGGACTGCAGCTTAAACAAATATATGACAAATTGCTTAACACTTATGTGTCCAGTTTGTGTGTATATATTCTTGTACATGTGTGTATTTAAGAAGTAAGCACGCTGCTTACAATCTAAAGTAACTAAGAGGATGATGAAATCAATAATCATAATTGAAATCCGCTTTAAGGCTGGACATCACACCATTTGATCCTCCTTCCTTCAGTGTTCCATAAAATATATTAATCAGAAAGAGTGGCATTTTTCCAGATGGATACCATCCAGACCTTTGCCCTCTGTAGATTGTACCTACTTATTGCCTTCCTTTCTCACCTGTTATGGGTTTTCTTTCTTAGCTCTTACCTCTGCTGCCCTCTGCTGGAAAAGCCTTAAAGCCCAGTTCTGATCCTGCCAGGGGTTGGTTGGTTTTGTAGTGTTGCCTGTAAACTGTGAATTACACTCCAGGGGCAGGAACTACTTCCGGAAGCTCAACTGCTTCTGATGATGTAGAAATCACCTGGGAGTTTTGTAGTGCCTCACATAGTGAGATGCCCATTCTCCCTAGCTTTAGAAATTTCTCCTGATCCGGTCATCTTGTTTCTTGCAAGTAGTTTGAGGCATTTCTTCTCTAATGAGGCTTCTATATTCCTCAATCTGACAAGGCACACCAGTTTATTTTCATGGATCATTGGATATTCATTGACCAACATTGATATTTCTCTGGTTTCAGGTAAAGCTGTGGTCATTGGAGCACATAAAGTCTATATGTCTTCACCCTGCTTCCAATTTTCTGGAATAATTTTTTGCTTCATTCCAGACACACAGCTGGTCATTAGAATAATAACTAGAACCCAGAATAAGGACTAGAACCCAGCCCTCTGTCAGTCCACAGCTCTTTCCACAGAAAATAAGGCTTGGCTGCTGGTAACAAAATTTATTTAATATATAGATATAAATTATACTCCAGGATGTGTGCATCATGAAACAGAAAAGTGACAGAAAGCATCTGGTTTACTATGTTTCTATATTGTTCAGTTTCACTGAGGATTTTCATGTTTTGAAAGAGAGAGTTGTCATAGAGAATCCACAATGAAGAGATAATTTTGTTTTGTGTTTTGATTGAGCTGAAATATTCATCGACCTTGATTTTAAGCTCAAAAGCTCCTCAAGTGATCAGCAGCTGTTCATTCAAGAGGGTTCTACCTCTCTGAATACAGAACAAAAGATATTTGTCTTTGAAATTTCATAAAGGTAATAAGAGAAAAGATGACTTCTTTGTGATGAAACAAATACATCCTGGCATGAGAAATCTGATCATTACAGATTGTTGAGTTGTCTTAAGAATCAATATGCTCTGTTTCATAAATGATATGGCTCCTGAAATCCACTTTGTAAATTGTTCTCAATGTACCTTCTGACTAATTTTTATCATAATGCTTTATAGATACTGATATTGACCAAAACTTACTTTTAAAAATAGAGAGAAACCTAGTATTACCTGTGGTATAATAAAAGGCAGTTGTAACTTGTGTCTTTTCTTCTCATGTCTAGGCTAGTAAAAGAAATATTTGCTAAAAGCAAAAGTTAATTTAGTTTAAATATCTGATGAGTAGATGAAGAATTATTTAGAACCGTGTTATCTTCTTAAACAAGAGTACAGCCTTCATAAAATCACAATTTCTAACCACTGACTAGACAAGAGACATGTACACCCGTGGCAGATTCATGTCAATGTATGGCAAAACCAATACAGTATTGTAAAGCAGAACAAAGTAAAAATAAAAATTAAAAAAAAAAAAAAGAGTTTGCCAAACTATGACCAATGGGCCAAATCTGGCCAAACGCATTTGTATTGAGTTGGCCAAAAAGTTCGTTTGAGTTTTTCCATTACGTCTATGGAAAAATCTGAATGGCCTTATTGGCCGACACAATAAATAAAGTTTTGTTGGAACACAGCCACATTCGTTGGTTTCTGTATGGTCTATGACTGTTATCATGCTGCAGTGGCAGCGTTGAACAGTCACCAACAGACTGTATGGAGCACAAAGTCAGCTTATTGATCATCAGACCCTTATAGGAAGAGCTTTCGGATCTCTGGCATAAAGCGGAGATTTTTATCAAGTATTGTGATTTCAATGACATCAGTACTATTTTCTCTGTCATACTTCTAATGATCGTTATCTTTTCTTTAAACTGTTAAATTATTCCCTAAATAGAAATGACTGTATTAGCCATTCCTAGTGGTAAATATGCCTAAATGCTTTGTATATTCTTTTGACCAAAAATATAGGCTTCCATAACCACAATAAGGCACATACTATGCTTTTTCTTTTACTTATCAGGATAAGTGAGAAAATGCTTATTTAAGGACTGATTTTCCTAGATTTGGGACAAAGTCTGGTTGAAGCTATGCCTTGTGGTATGCTTTTGTGTTTCTTGAGTTCCAGTGAGGTTAATGATCCAGGCAAGACCAATACAAGTATATTGTCTTCCTAGTTTAGGTATATTCTGAGTCATCAGGCAACTGTGATTCTCTTCAGTTCGTGCTCTGCAGAGATAGACATGGTATCTTCCTGTGTGACTCTGAGGATGCTGTATGAAATGCAGCTCAGAAATCTGGGCATATTTATTTAGAATGTTGCTGAGAGGTTTTGGAAGAGGCTCAGTATTCACTCTGCATCACCCTCTGCTATGCCAACAGGACTCAGCGGGCACTGTTGGAGCAGTTAGTTGTCTGCCAAGGATGTTTACATTAGTGACTGGATATTTATTGTACATATTGAATATCTACTCACTTTCTTTTTGCCAGTAAATTTAGAGTGTAACCAATGTCTTGGGTCTGCAGGTGTTACATTTCTCAGAAAGTATTTAAATACGTGTGGAAATAAAATAGCATATAACAATGTTGTCCCAGCTTGAATGTGATTTCCTCTGACTAATATTTACTAATTAATAAATACTAGAAAATTCTGTATATTTTGCAAATGGTTCTTATAAACAGGAAATTGTTATTTTAGCATCATAGAAATCATCCTATGCATTTGATATTTTATTAAATGCAGTAGTGTGTTTTTTTTTTCAAAGACTGTATATGGGAAGGTAGTGTTAGTGGTAAAGAATCTGTCTGTCAATGCAGGAGACACAAGAGACATGGGTTTGATCCCTGGGCCAGGAAGATCCCCTGGAGGAGGGAATGGCAACCCACTCCAGTATTCTTGCTTGGAAAATTCCACGGACAGAGGAGCCTGGAGGCCTACAGTCCATGGGGAAGTGAAAAGTCAGACACGACTGAGCATATACACACACACAAAGGCAGTAGTGTTGTTGTTGTTGTTTTTCAAAGCATGTTTATGAGAAATAAGGAAAAATACATATTGACTTACGTGTGGTTTTTGAATGTCCAATACATGTACCTTTGTGATCGAGGAGGACTTTTTTATTTAAAAATAAAGTAGGAGACAGCAGTGCAGTAAACTGAACGTTTGAGTCTTCTCCAAACTCTTATGTTGGAACCTAATCCCCACTGTGGGGTGGGGCCTTTGGGAGATCATTTAGTCATGATGGTAGAGCCCTCATCCTTGGAATTAGTACCCTTATAAAATAGAACTGCAGAAAGATCCCTTGCCCCTTCTGCCACACAAGGACACAGGGAAAAGAAAACCTGCCCATGAAACAGGAAGACTATCTTCACTGGATACCAAGTCTGCAGAAGTCTTCGTCTAAGACTTCCCAGCATTTAGAATGCTAGAAATAAATTTCTATTGTTTCTAAGCCACCCAGTCCAGGGTACTAAATCTTCACCATTTTATGTGTAATTTACATTTAGAGCATCTTCCAGCATGACCTTGGTCTTTCTGTTTCAGTTTTATGTCTCTTATTGAGTAGAAATTTTAAATGTAATGAAACGAAATTTATCAGTAGTTTCTTTTATGGGATAAGTTTTTGCATCTTATAAGTTTACAAAATACTTTTTCGCCTCTGGTCCCCCTATTTTCTATTGAGTTTTAAAGTTTTGCTTTTACTATATTTTCATCTTTAATATGCCTGGATTTGAAATTCATACACACCATGGAGTAGAGATCTGATGTATTATATTCCAAAGGAGACCAATTATTTTTCATGATTTATTGAAAAATTCATTTCTTCACTAATCTCTTATGTATAAAATTTCCATGTCTTTTTCTGGATTCTTTATGAACTCCTTGTTCTCTTTAACTTGTGCCAGTGTCTCAGTTCAGCTCAGTCGCTCAGGTGTGTCCAGCACATTGTGGCTCCATGGACTGCAGCATGGACTGCAGCCAGGCTTCCCTGTCCATCACCAACTCCCGGAGCTTGCTCAAACTCATGTCCATTGATCAGTGATGCCATCCAACCAGCTCATTCCTCTGCCGTGCCCTTCTCCTGCTTTCAATCTTTTCCAGCAACAGAGTCTTTTCCAATGAGTCAGTTCTTCGCATCAGGTGCCCAAAGTATTGGAGTTTCAGCTTCAACATCAGTCATTCCAATGAATATTCAGGACTAATTTCCTTTAGGATTGACTGGTTTGATCTCTTTCAGTCCAAGGGACTCTCAAGAGTCTTCTCCAACACCACAGTTCAAAAGCATCAATTCTACAGTGCTCAGCTTTCTTTATAGTCCAATTCTCACATCCATACATGACTACTGGAAAAACCATAGCTTTGACTAGATGGACTTTTGTTGGCAAAGTAATGTCTCTGCCTTTTTAATATGCTGTCTAGGTTCGTCATAGTTTTTTTTTTTTTTTTTCAAGGAGTAAGCGTCTTTTAATTTCATGGCTGCAGTCACCATCTGCAGTGATTTTGGAGCCCAAGAAAATGAAGTCTGTCACTGTTTCCCCATCTATTTCCCATGAAGTGATGGGGCCAGATGCCATCATCTTAGTTTTCTGAATGTTGAGTTTTAAACCAACTTTTTCACTCTCCTCTTTCACTTTCATCAAGAGGCTTTTTAGTTCTTCTTCACTTTCTGCCATAAGGATGGTGTCTTCTGCATATCTGAGGTTATTGATATTTTAGTATCTAGTGTCAGTATCTAGCTATAACCAATATATTCTGAAAAATTTGAGAGCTGGTAGGGCAACTTTCTTACTTTATTCTTTGGTAAAGTCTTAGCTGGTGATGGTTGTTAGTTGTTTATGTAAATTTTTGAATGAGCTTATCAAATTCAGCAGAAAACTTTTTTAGTATTTTGACTGCTGTTGGATTAAATATGATATGTTCATTTGTGTACAATTGATATTTTAATAATGTAATAATATCTATGAACATGGTATATATCACTATTTTAGATCATTGATAATGTGTTTCAGTTAGATTTTAAAGTTTCTCTCAGTAGTGGTCTTAGAAATATTTTTTTAGATTTAGCCTTAGCTACATAAATGTTTTGTCATTATTATAAGCTATATTAACTTTGTATTTGATAGAATTTTATATTTTTAGGAAAGGGTTAGATGTCAATAGCTAATTGCTTTCTTTCCCTGAGAAAAATTTCTGATCATCTTTTTTTTGAATGTTGACTGTTTAGCCAGCTTTTTCTCTCTCTGCTTTCACTTTCGTCAAGAGGCTCTTTAGTTACTCTTCACTTTCTTCCATCTACATATCTGAGGTGTCATCTACATATCTGAGGTTATTTATGCTTCTCCCTACAATCTGATTCCAGCTTTTGCTTCATCCAGCCCTGTGTTTCACATGATGTACTCTGCATGTAAGTTAAATAAGCAGGGTGACAATATACAGCCTTGACGTACTCCTTTCCCTGTTTGGAACACGTCTGTTGTTCCATGTCCAGTTCTAACTGTTGCTTCGTGACCTGAATACAGTTTTCTCAGGAGGCAGGTCAGGTGATCTGGTATTCCCATCTCTTTCAGAATTTTCCATAGTTTGTTGAGATCTACAGAGTCACAGGCTTTAACGTAGTCAGTGAAACTGAAGACATTTTTCTGGAATTCTCTATGATCCAACGGATGTTAGTAATTTGATACCTGGTTCCTCTGCCTTTTGTAAATCCAGCTTGTCCATCTGGAAGTTCTGGGTTCACGTACTATTAAAATCTAGCTTGAAGAGTTTTGAGCATTGTTTTGCTTGTGTATGAAATGAGTGCAGTTGTTCGATCTGAACTTTCTTTGACATTGCCCTTCTTTGGAATTGAAATGAAAACTGACTTTTTCCAGTCCTGTGGCCACTGCTGAGTTTTCCAAATTTGCTGTTATATTAAGTGTAGCACCTTAACAGAATCATCTTTTAGGATTTGAAATTGCTCAGCTGGAATCCCATCACCTCCACTACCTTTGCTCATAGTGATGCTTCCTAAGGCATCATTGACTGTCATGACACATAGCATGAGAGTTATGACATAATTAATTAGCCCTGGATTCTAATATCTGTGTTAATAAACATAATGAAACAAGGGATATTTTAGAAAATGTTAACCAAGCTCATGGGATTCCGATCTATTCAAGGTTATAGTTTAATTATTATTACTGTAGATCTAAGGTGTGGGTCTTCAGTCAGCAACTTACTAAATCAAACCCCTGGCAATGACTTTCCCTCAGGTAATAATCACCGTGAATGGTAATAATGCCATTTTCTTTTAAGAAATGTGGCTAACAGAAATTTGTAAGAGAATTTGTAAAAGAATACTTACAAATTTGTAAGAAATTTATAAAAAATACTTTTACAGTATACCATTTATTTAAGAAATCAAATATAGTAACTACTTTAGTATCAGAATTTTGAAATTTTATTGCTATGCGGAGAAGGCAGTGGCACCCCACTCCAGTACTCTTGCCTGGAAAATCCCATGGATGGAGGAGCCTGGTAGGCTGCAGTGCATGGGGTTGCTAAGAGTCGGACACGACTGAGCGACTTCCCTTTACATAGTTATGGATAGGGGAAGGGAGGAGGGAAGAATACACTTAGTGAGAATGTTGGCTCCATGAGGACAAGAAGCATTGCATATTTTATTCAGTGATGTATTCCAACCACTTAGGATAGTGCTCAATGATCATCAATAATTATTTGTTATTATTTTTACTAGAAACCAGGATGCCAGTCTTTAACTTGTCTCTAATTACAGTAGAAATGATTCTATACATAGAGTCATAGAATTTCAAGGCCACATGGGATAGGATGGGATAGGCCCATATAGTCAAGCATCTTTATTTTACATGGGGTTGAAAGGAGTCAGATACAACTGAAGCAGTTTAGCACGTAGCATGCAAGGAAAATAAAACCCACAATGCTTGGTACCTTGGTATAGATAACTTAAAAATTAGTGACAGAACAAGTACTAGTACCACATTTTATCTGTTCATTTACTGATGGACGTTTGAGCTGTTTCCATTTTTTGACTGTCATGAATAATACTTCTATGAACATTCATATACAAGTTTTGTGTAGACATATGTTTTCAATTTTGGGGGGATGTATATATAGAGGACTGAAATTTCTGATCATATGGTAACTCTATATTTAATCATTTGAGGAACTGCCAGACTGTTTTCCAAAGTAGCTACACTGTTTTATACTCCCACCAGCAATATATATTTTGGTTCTAATTTCTCGACATTCTTGCCACATTTCCCCCCAGCCTTTTAAGTTTTTGATTAGTTTGCTGTTTGCCTTAACTCTTACCACCACCTCAGCAGCTGTAATTTTAAACAGAGCTGCTGACTGATTTTGACAAACATGCCCAGGAAAAAAGGCCATTTTCATTGGGTAAGCAGTGAATCGGGTCAAATGACACAACTTGTGAGTAGGATTTCTCAGGGAACTGTGGACAGAAAATAACCGCAGTTTTCTGAGATGAGGCTTTGGAAGACCTCCACCCTCATCCTGTCATTTCTAGTAGATGCTCGAACGACTGCCAGTTTACCCTGTAATTTTGGGTTGTTAATATTCGAGGCTTATCACAGAATGAGGGAGAGGGCGATTAGACTAGGGCAAGTTCAAATGTCACAAAGGTCACTATTCTTACCAAGATTCAGCAAATTTTCTTGAATAAATTCTTAAATATATTGTGAAAGGACTTTGGTTAATTTCCAGAGTTCTGAGAAGTTGATTTTGACATCCCCCCCACCCCCTCCTGCCAGTGTTTTAGTTGGTTTTAGAAGAGGGTGAAGTGTTAGAGGTCCTTACTCCATTTTCACTGACATCATCCCCTAATTTGCTTTCTAATTACCAAGAAATTAAGTGCTACATGCCAGAAAGCAGAGGGAAAAAACCATAGAAAGGGATGAAAGAAGAACAGAGAAAAAGAAATAGGCTTGTTTGGGAAATCTGAAAGAAGGAAAATCTGTGCATATTTTGTTTACGGAGGAGATCGAGTATGGATCTGTGCCTGAAGAAATGCTGAAAAATACCAACGGCATAGCTTATGAATCTTCAGCAGATTCATACTTGCAGGGCAAATCTTCCTATAACAGCATGTGTTGAGTGTGTGAAAAGTAAATGCAGCCAATCTATTTCTTCCTCTTATTTTCACAGTTTTGTTTTTAAGGAAGAACAAACAATCCAAATAAAAATATTAACCAGATTTAAACTGATCTGTATGTATTGAAATCTCAGCAGATGAAACAAATGAAATTCAAAGCTATATTTTAAGGACAATGATTTTAGGGGAAAAGAATACTTTTAAATACTAGACTTTACCAGAATTCATGATTTCTAGTTTCTGTCTCTATTTGAACTGAAACAGACTAGGTCTCCCAATGGTGATAGTTTTTACAACTTAAATTCCATGCCCAGTGATCTTTAATAGTCTCCAAAAGTGCAGGAGCAGGGAATTCCCATTCTTCCAGGAGTCTGCAGTTAATCCAGCGACTCCGGAGCATCTTCAGCTGAGTTCTTGAAAATCTGAATCACATAAAAATTCGCCACTGATACTCACCTCATTCAATTAATAGGCAGATGCAAGAGGCCACAGTTGCACATATGCATGTATGTGTGCATACACACATACACACACACTTCTTTTTTTCTCACTCTGCAAGACGCCATTTTTATCTTTACATATCAGGATAGGGAATTGGAAGCCGGCCTGAAAGAGTCAGTTCCAGTTTCTCGTAATGTTTCTCTACCTCCATGCCACAACATGGTAGGTATGGCAGCATGTGGTATTCTGATAGTGACAAGTTGAGGCCACTCTGCCAATGCTATAATTTTAGCAAGCACAATTAGAATTCTGTAGTGGGAAGTTATTTTTATTTTGGCAAATAAACTACAGCTATAAAGCCTTAAATTATAGATTTTCTTCTTCACTCCAACTATTTCATGCTCATAATTATCTTTGATTAAGGGGGATTCCCCCCCTTTTCTCTGTTGTACATGTGACATTTGTTTTTATTTTTGTTTGGGGAAGTGGGATACAGTCTAGGCTTCCTCTCAGGATTTGAGATCTAAACCAAAATTATGGAGTGAAGATGTAAAGGAAAGTATGAATTGAAAAGAGAATTATTAGAAGAAGATAGAGCAAAAACCAAACAGGGTGGGGGTAGGTGGCATGAAGGATAGAGTGAATTTTAAGTGATATGCTCAGGGGTCTGGTTTGAGGTGGTAATAGGTGGATTCTGCTGTCCCTCTACAAGTAAGACAGGAACTAAAGAAAGAGATATAGGTATAGAGACAGAGAAAAGTGTAAATTTTGGATATTCTCATGAAATATTAGGTAGAGCATCTTACTAGGTAGATGGAAATATAAATCTTCTGTCCTGAAATATAAATTTGTGCAACAGCAGTGTAAAGGTGATACTTGAAGCTAAAGGGTTAGATGAGATATTTAGGGGACTCTACAATGAGAAGTGGACTTTCGATACAACCCAGAGGAACAATGACATTGAAAGAGATGCCAGAATGAGAGGACAAGCATGAGAGATTCAGAAGAGTAGATGCAGATGGAGCAAGAGGATCAAGAAATAGTCATGCCTCATAAGCCAGGAAGGAAGATAGTTTCAGGAGAAAAAAGTTAATAGTGGCCACTGCAAAAATATCCTAACTGGGCTTTCTGCTTCTAGTTTCTTCCTCCATGTACCCTAGCCTCATTCTTCTGTCCAAACTCTCTCTCCTAGTGCACAGATCCATTCACATTTTCAGGTGTGTAGTTAGTAGATGCCTATAGCATTCAAAGGGCTCCCCAGGGTAAAGAACCTGCCTGCCAATGCAGGAGATGCAAGAAATGCAAGTCTGAATATCCGCTGGAGAAGGAAATGTCAACCTGCTCCAGCATTCTTGCCTGGAAAATCCCACGGACAAAGGAACCTGGCAGGCTCCAATTCATGGAGCTGCAAAGGGTCGACATGAATGAGTGAGCACACGTGGATATAGCACTCACACTTTTATATACATATAATGAAGTCACTGAGAAGTCCTTCTTATCATCTAAACCTAATGGGTTTTATTAAAAGGCTCCAGAGATGCTAATTTAGGATGCTTGGATCCAAGAATATGCCTTTTATAAAGGTCCCATATGGTTTAGATGCAGATGGTTTATTGATAGTTTATGCAACAGTGGCCTAGGGGATGAAGTTCAAGTTTCCTGGAAAATGATTCATGGCCTTCTGCCTTCTGGTTCCAGTCTCCATTTGCACCAGCCCACCACCATCATGGATTACATTTTAGCTCTGCCAGAATTACAAAATGAGTTGGTGGGGGAAACAGGTTGAAAAGTCCTTCCTAGAAAAGGGACCAGGCTCTGCAAAGAGGCCAAGCTGAGGCAACCAGTTTCTAAGAAAATAGGGAATAACCTGATTTGAATGATAATACACAAAGAGTCAGACAAGACTGGGCCACTAAGCACAGCACAGCACCTATAGAAATAGTTCTGGTAAGGCAAGACAAGTAGACTGTAGAGAGCTTGAATGTCAGATGGGGCAAATTTATAGTTGTTCTGCAGTAAATGGAGATTCTTTCGTGCTTTGTTTATTTTTTTGGTCATTTTTTTCCTATTGGGGGATGTGAGTATAAGCCCATTCTTATTTCTGAAACTGTGTCTTTACTGCTGTTGTGTTTCTGAGCCTAAGCTTCACAGAGAGATTTGAAATGAAAGACCTAAAAAGACAATTTTGATTTTCTTAAAAAAAGGAGAATGAACTTGTTTAAAAAACAGAAATAGAGTCAAAGATGTAGAAAACAAACTTCTTGTTACCCAGAAGGAAGGGGGAGGCAAGATAAATAGGAAGATTGGGACTGACATATACACACTACTATATATAAAATAAATAAACAATGAGGACCAGCTGTACAGCACAGGAAACTCTACTTAGTACTCTGTAATGACCTATATGAGAAAATCTACTCAAAAAATGTATCTACTCTATATATAGAGCAGATATATGTATGCCACTGTGCTGTGCTTAGGAGCTCGGTCATGTCCGACTCTTTGTGACCAAATGGACTGCAGCCTGCCAGGCCCCTCTGTCCATGGGGGTCTCTCCAGGCAAGAATACTGGAGTGGGTTGCCATGCTTTCCTCCAGTGGATCGTCCCAACCCAGGGATCAAACCCAGGTCTCCTGCATTGCAGGCAGATTCTTTACTGTCTGAGCCACCAGGGAAGCCCAGATATATATGTATGTATAACTAATTCACTTCACTGTACAGCAGAAACTAACACATTGTGCATCAACTATACTCCAATAAAAATTAAAAAAATTATGGATCAGATCATGAAAAAAAAATGAAGACTTGAATCTTAGGGAAGAAAAATTTAAATTTCTGGGATGATTTGAATTATCCAGACTTTAATTTAATCACAGTCACAAGGCAATTAGTCAACTTTCAGTTTTTCTAAGCCTGGTTGAGAGGCAGTTAAGCCACTGTGACTGTACTCTTAACCTTTGTAAAAGAAAAAAAGCACAATGTAGCTCAAGTGGCCGGAATTCTGACTCATCACCATAAAACTGAACACCATGTATTTTTCTCCAAGGGAAGATTTCAGCCCAGCCGGCTCCAAGAGAACATACGAGCACCTTATGCTGAACACACACTTAGAAAACTGGATGGGTTTTGCCATCTGCTAAGCCTCACATAGCCTCCAGTTTGAAGCTGAAGCGATGTCAGAAGCTGATTTAAGCAGCTTACATATGTTGCTCTGCAGGAAAAACATTGGACGTTGGGGAACTCTGAAAAACAATGCTAGGTGTTTGGGGTCCATAAATGCTTAGTGTTTGTGACAACTATGCCCGGTTGCCATAGGGCAACACTTTTTTCCCCTTAGCTTTAAGTGTTTTTCTCCTTTGCTTAGTAATGGAATTTTCATATTATCTTGTGTATTTGCTGGCACCACAATAATCATTCATTGCAGCAGGTAAGGTTATTTTAGTTAATCACAACCTTCTTTTGTTGCTTAAAATTTAACAGAAAATGTCAGTACTGTGATACTTCAGAAATGTATCCTATGGATCTGCCATTATTTATTATGTTTTTGGAAAATCTAGGTACTTAAAAAATGAATAAACTTATAGTAGCTGACCTTTAAAATTCTTTAAGATTTCCGTATGCACACTGAACATTGTACAAATCACTCATCTTGTCCTGAAAGCCCTTTTCAGGTGTGATTGTACCCAACGTCATATAGTCTTATTTTCTCTCCTTATAATTTTCTACCTAGTGAATCTGCAACTTCGTGTCTTCAAACGTGGATTAAAAAAAAATTTCTAGCTGCATGTACTAATGCAGTTTTAAAAAATCTAGATATGCCTTTCCTTCCTTTTCAGCTTTTCCCTATCTTATCTTCCTGTGGATAACTTACCTGTTGCTAAGGACCAGTTCAAGTTCTCCTTTTCCATGGAATCTTTTAGGATCATTTGTTGCAGTTTCATTATGGCACTTAGCATGTTCTGCCTTTTCCAATAGTTCTAATAGGAATACATTCAAGTTCTGCTTTTAGTGGCCCTTCCTTCCCTTTATCATGTTCCTGCCATGTGCATTTCAGACCCCTCCTCACATTTGTCTTGGGAAATTCTGAAAATTTCCAAGGCATGAGAATCAGCAGTTGCAATAAGGAAGGGTATTAATTTTTCTGTTATTTTACAGCTTTCAGAATGAGAGATTGCCCACTTAGAGATTTTATAATTCCTTTAGAACAGTCAGTAGATCTAGACACCTTTGTACACAGGAAGGCTACTGATTAGTGATGAATATTGGAAAACTTTCAGAGAGCCATGAGCTCTCCTGCCCCCAACTAACCCTTCATTGTTTGTTTTCTGCCACAGTCCCTCCAGGCTCATAATTGGGATTCCCAGACTTACATATTTCCCATACCCATTCTTGTTCCTAGACACTTGACTTCATATTTCTGTGTGCTAAACTTTTGCCACTTCATAGTTGCTATTCCAGGCTTCTGAATGTACTTATCCGTCCCTCTCTTCCTCTATGTAGACAGGGATCCCTCCTATAACTCCTGAAAAGATAACTATTGATAGTATGAGGCTGCAGTATTTTGACAAAACTCTCCTTTAGCATGGAGTAGGAAATGTAAAAACCAGGCATTTGACACCAGTTAGTAAAGCCGATCTTCTATGCTCTGTACCAGCATTTTACCAAGGCCTGGAAGTAGCAGCATATCCCTCCACTACTGGAGAATCTTCTTTCTCTATTGTCTTTTTAAATCTCATACCAAACCAAGGTAGCAGAAACAGTTGACAAAATAATCTCCATAGAATTGCATACTTTCCCCCAAGAAGTTAGCTTTTACATTATAAAACAGAATATATTAACATTTCTTCTTTAATTGAGATATTGTCCAAGAACAGTAGGTAAATGCTTGTGTTAGTAATGACTAATGCTATTCATTGAATTGGTGTTAGGGCTTCCCTGGTGGCTTGGACCATAAAGAATCTGCCTGCAGTGTGGAGGACCTGGGACCTTTCCCCAGGTTGGGAAGATCCCCTGGAGAAGGGAACGGCTACCCAATTCAGTATTCTTGCCTGGAAAATTCCGTGGACAGAGAAGTCGGGCAAGCTACAGACAATCGGGTTGCAAAGAGTGGAACACGATTCGTTAAAGTGGTGAACAAGGTCTAAGACAGGGCTCTCCAAGGTCAAATTGTAGCTTACACCTTTGAATTGTAGCAATTTCTTAGAGCAAGTGACATAAAGGTAGGTTCACTCCAATAAGTGAGGCTGAATATTTTATCACTGATAGTGTTTAAAATGGCCAGTGCATTGTGATATTGAAAAGAAGTCTAACTTTCTTTAAAATTGATTTTAGTATTGTTTTACATTTCTCTATAGACAATACATTCTTTCACTGATGGTGCAGAGAGGAGAGCAGGGTGAGCAAGGGGACTGGCTCTATTACTTGCCCCCTCATCTGCCACTGCTTGGAACCTCCCAAAATGCCAACTGTCTTTGACTTATTAACTTTAAGAACCAGAGTCCTATCTGCAGAGAAGGGAGAAAGTGTTAGCAGCACTTTTGGGGGTGAAAGGGAATGACTTAATACATGCTTACATACTTTCCTGATGTCTAAGAATTCTTATTCAACTGGATTTCTATAAGGTATTTCATCTAGAAAGCACCTGGCAAAAATGTATGCTCACAGAGTGTGTTTGAGTTGAGTTGAATATATATCCTCTTTATTTAAAATTCGTGCCTAATCAAGAATCATGGAGTTTTTTCTCAGGATCTCTTAGACTGTTATTCCCTGCACAACTAATATACTAATTTCTGTTTAGAAAGTGTGAGGTAGAAAGAGTTGGAGAGTTTGTGAGTCAGAATCTGTGGTTCAGGCTACCCATCCTGTCCAGGGCCAAGGAGAGGAATGGCTTTACATCAAATTTAACAGTGAAAAGAACTTCAAAAACAGACCCCTTGGATTTGTCTCTATCTCCACCACCACTAGCTGTGAAACTAGGCAGGTTATTAAATTAGGTCACTATGTCCTAATTTTTTTTATTTACAAGTTGGAGAGAACAGCATATTGTTTTTCATTAGAGTTATCATAAGAACTGTACAAAAAAGATCTTCATGACCCAGATGGTCATGATGATGTGATCACTAATCTAGAGCCAGACATCTTGGAATGTGAAGTCAAGTGGGCCTTAGAATGCATCACTACGAACAAAACTACTGGAGGTGATGGAATTTCAGTTGAGCTACTTCAAATCCTGAAAGATGATGCTGTGAAAGTGCTGCACTCCATATGCCAGCACATTTGGAAAACTCAGCAGTGGCCACAGGACTGAAAAAGGTCAATTTTCATTCCAATTCCAAAGAAAGGCAATGCCAAAGAATGTTCAAACTACCGCACAATTGCACTCATCTCACATGCTAGTAAAGTAATACTCAAAATTCTCCAAGCCAGGCTTCAGCAATACATGAACCATGAACTCCCTGACGTTCAAGCTGGTTTTAGAAAAGGCAGAGGAACCAGAGATCAAATTGCCAACATCTGCTGGATCATGGAAAAAGCAAGAGAATTCCAGAAAAACATCTATTTCTGCTTTATCGACTATGCCAAAGCCTTTGACTGTGTGGATCACAATAAACTGTGGAAAATTCTGAAAGAGATGGGAATACCAGATCACTTGACCTGCCTCTTGAGAAATCTGTATGCAGGTCAAGAAGCAACAGTTAGAACTGGACATGGAACAACAGACTGGTTACAAATAGGAAAAGGAGTACGTCAAGGCTGTATATTGTCACCCTACTTATTTAATTTCTATGCAGAGTACATCATGAGAAACGCTGGACTGGAAGAAACACAAGCTGGAATCAAGATTGCTGGGAGAAATATCAATAACCTCAGATATGTAGATGACACCACCCTTATGGAAGAAAGTGAAGAGGAGCTAAAAAGCCTCTTGATGAAAGTGAAAGAGGAGAGTGAAAAGGTTGGCCTAAAGTTCAACATTCAGGAAATGAAGATCATGGCATCTGGTCCCATCACTTCATGGGAAATAGATGGGGAAACAGTGGAAACAGTGTCAGACTTTATTTTCTTGGGCTCCAAAACCACTGCAGATGGTGACTGTAGCCATGAAATTAAAAGACTCTTACTCCTTGGAAGAAAAATTATGACCAACCTAGATAGCATATTCAAAAGCAGAGACATTACTTTGCCGACTAAGGTCAGTCTAGTCAAGGCTATGGTTTTCCCTATGGTCATGTATGGATGTGAGAGTTGGACTGTGAAGAAGGCTGAGCGCCGAAGAATCGATGCTTTTGAACTGTGGTATTGGAGAAGACTCTTAAGAGTCCCTTGGACTGCAAGGAGATCCAACCAGTCCATTCTGAAGGAGATCAACCCTGGGATTTCTTTGGAAGGAATGATGCTAAAGCTGAAGCTCCAGTACTCTGGACACCTCATGAGAAGAGTTGACTCATTGGAAAAAACTCTGATGCTGGGAGGGATTGGGGGCAGGAGGAGAAGGGGATGACAGAGGATGAGATGGCTGGATGGTATCACGGACTCGATGGACGTAAGTCTGAGTGAACTCCAGGAGTTGGTGATGGACAGGGAGGCCTGGCGTGCTGCGATTCATGGGGTCCAAAGAGTCGTACACAACTGAGCGACTGAACTGAACTGAACTGAACTGATCATGCAGATTAAGTAATTCAAACCCTCAGCAGTGTGTGGGGCCCGAATGCTTTGCACTGATTGCGGGTGTGGAGTCTGGTGCAGACCACCCTGGAAAGCAGCCCTGAATCAGATTAAGTATCAGGAACACCCACATAATGACCCAGTGGTTCTACTCCCAAAACAGATCCTAGAGACATTTTCACATAGCATTGTAAGAAGACAAGTCACCCCAGTTGTTAAGTGGGGATGCAAACTAACATTTATGGAGTTCTTGCCAGGTGCCAGAGACTGTTGCCTCAGACACAGTTTGCCTTATTTAATCCTCAAGATGTCCTTACAGGATTATTACTTTATCTCCCTTATCATTTAGAGAAATGATTCTCCATGAGGTTTCATAACCTGAGCAAGGACACGCAGCTAATAATAGGCAAAGCTGGAATTCAAACTCAAGTGTATTTTTTACTCTATTCCAGTGTCTCATGCAGTGTCTAAAAAAGGTAATTATCTCTCTTCTCTTTCCCTCACAGATTGCTGTGTGGATGAGTTCATATTTTAGATCACATGATTTTTCAGGTTTGTCTCCCTGTCATCTTTTTCTATTTTTACATATTACCTCTCTTTCATCCCACACTTCCCCCCATTCTTTATAATCAATGCTTTTTTCCTACTTCATTGAAGATATTCACAGTTACTTTGGATATATATATATATATGTATATATACATATTTTAATAGCAGATTGAAGGATAAAATAATTCAGCTATGTGAACTAATAGTTACAAGTTAAAAAGATTGGAATGTCAGCTATTATTTAAACAAATCAATTGCCTTTTCAGATGTTAGTCAGGTCAAACTATTCATTTCTTTCTTTTTTTTTTTAGGTCGATTCAGCTGAATAGAGCATTCTGGTTTTTAATGAGAGGGCTTTAGGATAAGGTCCAAGTTCATTGATTCCTGTCCTATCCATCCATTCTTTCACTTACTTCCTTAAAGAATAAACTGTGTCTTTTTAACTTTGAAAATGGAATTTAAATCTCCACTGATGGGAATAATTTCTACCCTTTGATAAAGGACATATGACATAAATGTTTTACTAATGGATTGGTCAGTCTGTATTAAGAGTTCCTAGGTGCCATTAATGTTCCAAACAATAATTTGTCATGTACCACCTGATGATGACTCAGTGTTGCAAGAGACCTGTGAACAGTTCACACACACACACACACACACACACACACACACACACACATGCATACATACAAATACATGCATCCACCATCCTTGGATGTGATTCATTGCATAAAGATAAATTAGAAATTTCATAACTTGCAGGTAATGACACAGGAGATCATAGAAAGTGGTTCACAATGCGTTTCATTATGGAAGAATAATGCTCTGGCCAAAAAAAAGAGGGATGGTTTAATAACAAATGTTCTTCATTTGTATTTGGTGCTGGGCTCCATGAATTATTTATGTTTCTGGACAAGGCCTGGAAAGTATTTCAATGAAGCCTAATTTGTCAAGGTTACTTACACTTTACCATATTTTTCCTAACTATATCTTTCTGGATAGTACCATACATAAATATTTTCATTGTGTTGTGCATTTATTTGCAATATTGATGGCACTATAAAATGTGGGCTATTAGCACCTCTTTAACCAATGTCAGACCAAGAATTAAAATCGGAAACACCAGTGTCTTCCTTTTAGAAATATGGAGGTTAACTTCGATTATTATTCAGCTTTTGTGGCTGATGAGCCAGCTATAAGTTATACTGTGGAAAATTTATTGTCTAGAAATCATGCTACTGAATATTTTATCTTACTGGAAATGTGCTATAAAGGGGCTGCATCTTTAATCAAATACATGATGATGTTGCAATCTCTTGGTCATACTGTCATATTAAAAAGTTGAGGTTAAGCAAAACTAAAGACATAGCTTCTGGGGGAGAGCAGTGATTATGGATATGCATATAGATATTACTTCTCTAAGACATTAGATATTATTTCTCTAAGACTTTAGATATGTCTCTAAGACATTTTATTTTGCCTATGTTAAGCTTTCAACTATGTTAGAAAGGAAAACGTTGGCTCATTATAATGTTTGGATCCCAGTGACACCACATAGAGAAGCATGAGTGAACCAGTAGTTGGGGGGGAGGAGAAAAGGAGAGTCAAGTAATGGTCGCTCAAGTGTTTGCAGTTTCGATCTCTGATATGTGTTCAAAATCTCAAAGAAAGTCTGAGGAAAGTTCCTGTTCATCGGAAAGCAATTATTCTAAGGGCAGAGACAAATGCTTGGTTAGTATGTGGAGGTACCCTAAGCACGAATGGTATTCTAAGTGCCTGGTTGCTGGTGGTCCCGTATCCTTTCCCCTCTACTGCCCCACAGGGTTGCTTATGAGGCTTTGCTGTTGTCGTGTTGGGCTTGGTTTTGTTTAGAGGTTTGAAAAAAGAAATGATTGTTCATCGTTGGATCTGGCTTTTGGTTCATGCCTCTTGTGACTATTGGACATGCTGTATCTTGATGTTTTATTCTTTTTCAGTGACTTAAAAAAATAAGAAAGGGATCCCGAAGGAGATTTTTAGAACAACAACTAAATCTGAAAGAACTCTAGCTGAAAAAAGACCGATAGGAAGATTGAAAACACTACTGAAATGTCAAACCAGCATCAAGCTGGTCCTGACCTTGTTTAGCTACTTTTAGTGTCAGTCTTACTGTTCCTTTGTGATGTTTTTCCTGTAGCTTAATTCCTCTTTTTTTTAATTTTCTTTAAACTTAACTTAATTTTTATTGAAGGATATTTGGTTTACAGGATGTTGTTGTTTTTTCTTCCTGTCCGCCTCAAAAGCTGGAGGAGCCTATTTGCTTATTGCACAAGATTTGAAACCACTTTATTGAGCCTTACAGTTGCTCAGTTCAGTTCAGTTGCTCAGTCGTGTCTGACTCTTTGTGACCCCATGAATCACAGCACGCCAGTCCTCCCTGTCCATCACCATCTCCCAGAATTCACTCAAACTACAGTTTCTAGGTCATTCTAAATAATTGATGTGCAAACCAGTGCTGTTCAATTGAACATTTTTGATGATAGAAATATTCTGTGTCATGCTGTCTAATATAGTAACAGCTAGCCACATGTAGCAATTAGGCACTTGAGATATGGTTAGTGTGTCTGTGAAATGAAATTTTAATTTAAATAGGCACATTAGACTATTGGCCACCACAGTGAAACAACAGAGCAATATACATATATATTCAGGGTACTGTTGACCCTTGCTTTTTGAGCAAGTTCAATGATGGTAATTTAAATATATTTTTAAGATACTTTTTCTAATTGCAGTGAAATTAAATACACTCATTATTGTGTTTGTTAGTGTTGGCACAAATGGGTTGTAGAAGGAGAGATGGAGACAACCATATTTCTATATAGTATAATTAAGAAAAACCCTGCATTGCAAGGCTTTTTTGTAGTAAATATGTTTTACCAATAAGAATTTGGGGATTCATTTTAAAGGAAACCGGAAGTATGCTGAGATGAATTATAGCAGCTCTCTACTTATCTAACAGTCAGTATTCCATTAACTGTATCTATAAGAAAGGAGGTTAAGAAGTCAGCAATAAATAAAGGAGCTCTCTGAGTAGCCTCTGAAAAGTACTTGAGACCCCAGGATGTTGTTGATAATCTTGATTTTCTATGGTCCCCTGTGCCTTGCTCAGCTACATTGGACTGTAAGTCTTCCTCCTACAGAAGGTGGATATCTTCATCCTTTGACTTGATTATCCTCCCTAGGCACCTCTTTCGGTCTGCAGAAATCCTGTCTGTGCTTGAAAGTCAAGTCCAGGCTCTTTAGGGCCTTTGACTTCTGTTTCTTAAACACTGTCCCTGGGAGTTCTTTCTCTGCTACTTAGAATACAATGAAACATGAATAGATGCAGAAGAGGAGGCTGGGCAGGTTTAATATACATAGAAAGTTGGCTGCTGCTCCAATACTGCTTTCCAAGTAGAAGCAGCATTGTCTTTGTCAGACGGGAGTTAGGGTCATGCACTTATAGACCCAAGGAGGATCAGGCTCCCCAGAGTCTCCTGGCTCTTATCCACCCTTTATCTTCCCATTTCTAGTATTTACAGTCCCCTGCCTTCAGGGTGGGAGATCTATTTTCTTCTCTTATTCATAAAAAATATATGGTTATCTGATAGTCATTGATCTCACAGATGTAGATAGCAAGCATTTCTCTTAAACTTTGATTCCTCCTCTAGGTATTCTGGACTGCTTTCAAGTAGTTGCTTTTTTTTCTTTCTTTCTTTCCTAACACCATACTTCAGTTTATAAAAGTTAGCCAACATTCTCCAGTTCCCTTAAATCTGGGTCTCTTGTCCTTACTTGCTCTGGATATTGTGAGCACATAGTCTGCACTCAAAAGACAATCAGTGAGGGCTGAACCAACTGCTTTGCTGCTAAGGAACAAGGACTGCCATCTGCTCAGCTCAGGATCTTGGAGTCCTCACTGGTCTCCCATTTTACCAGACTCAATCTGATCTGCCAGTTGCAACAGCTCATGTCTTAAAGCATGTGTATAAGTTAGTATTGCTTGGATTTCAAGTGGTAACATCTCAAATGGACTCACTTAAGCAAAAGATGGGAATTATTCAAAACATAGAGGGCCATTTCATAGAACAACAAGACCGTGGGAAGCATCACTAAGCAGTCAGGCCACATACATGAGTCCCTGACTTACACACCTTCAGAAATCCCTCTGCCTCTAATCATTGCTTTTCTCTGTTTATTCATATCATTCTTCATTCCTGCTCTAGATGCTGTCTTCATTGCAGGAAATACAGCCAACGACCACTCCACCTACTGGGTCACAAGTCCATATATACTGGGAAAGGTTCTGTTGGTTCAGTTTGGATCATTCATCTGTAGCCAGGATGACAGGATCATGACTAATAACATACTATGTTCATAGTAATTATAAACCTGTAGGGTGGGGCAGGGACATACTCCCCAGAACCCTAGGGTTGCCAGGTGGACAAAATGATGATCATTTGTAGCTCAGTGTTTTTCCTCTCTTTTTTCATTTTTTCAGCTCTAATAACTGCCAAGTCCAGTTCAAATGGCAGCATAACCACAACATTGCCCATTTAATAAAAATCTCTGGAAGTATAAGATAGGCATAGTTAAAATTAGGAAACTGGACACAGAATATTTACTGCTATTTACTACTCTATGATTTTGGCTTCATTTCCCTCCCCAGTGAAAATGAGGAAGTGAAAGGTAGATTGAGGTTAGTCTGTAGGACTTTAAAACTCAGCAAAGGAGGGTTATATAATTTTTTGAACAAAATTTTAAAGCGGTATTTTTAGGACTTTGTAATTTGGCAGTTGGTGTTGATCAGGAAGTTCATAGCCCCAAATCAGTAGCTTTAGAGATGATCAGGGCAGTGTTTAGCATGGGAAGACCTAGCCAGATAAGCAGGAAGCCCCATGGTGACACAGGATATCATCTGATCTTGACGGTAGGCTGGTGGTTGGATGTCTCATTTCTTAGTACTCATATCCTCTCTCCTTTCATGCACTATACTTAACATCTGCTTTTTATTCACTAAGCCAGCCATTTCACTTTTAATTCCAGAGCTTTGTACAGGCTTTTTTTGTTATCTAGTCACTCTAACTTATTTTTTGAATTTTGCTCAACTAGGATTTTCAGTGAGAAGATAAAGTGAATGAGACAAAGCTGAGAAAATTGTGAATAGAAAAATGGAAATATCTCAACAACAGATTATTGGAAAATTATATCAGAAAAAGTAAAGTCAATCCAATACGTATTTTGGTTTTAGTATCTACTATTTTTAAGATTGTTTTAGTCAAAGGGACTAAAACCTTTCTGGGGTTGGAAACAGAAATCAGTTAGGGTACAGATTAAGAAATTTAGGTTGTGCTTTCTATATTGTTTAGAAGATAATAGATATGGAATCCATGGTGCTTATTGAGCAACTAGCAAAATAATAAAATATTGCCACACTAAATTTAAAGCAAATAAATAGAAATGTTTTTCTTAATTAGATATCATCATATGCTCTACTTTAGAATAATCTCTAACATCTGTCAGATATAGAAATAGTTATAGGATAAAAACTTTAAATCCAGAGCATTCTATTTTATTAGCTTAAAATTGTTTTCTGAATTAAGAGAAGGAATTGAGTATTTGATATTAGTAACAGCACATTTTGATTAGAGGCCAATGAGAGCATGGCCTGAGAATCAGTGAATTACGAGTCAGACTTCAAGTATGGTCTCCAGAGGGGGCAGTAGGATAAACTTATTATAATGTAGTTTCTTCTTTCCCTGCCTTCTGCCTCCAGAAAGCTATTTAGCATGTAAATAGCACTATATACAAAATGGGTTCTCAACTCTGACTATATATTCGAATAGCTTGCGGAACTTTAGAACAAATGTAGATGACAGAGCCCATCCTAGACCAATTCACTTAGAATCTCTAGGATGACACATAGGCACAGCTATGTTAAAAATACTTCCTAGTTGATTCTAATGTGTAAACTAGTGCTGAGAATCATGGATGGAAGAGATGAAAAAGAATCACGAATCTCTAGCAATCAAGAGTTTTGAATTCCTATTCACATATAGGGCAATGCAATGCAACTATATCTCAATTTCCTTAGCTGGAAATGAAGGGATGAGACTAGAAGACCTTATTTATTTTTCTGGCTCTATGAGTCTTTATAATTACTCATGAAAATTTGTGCATAAACATAATAAAATGTTATGTTAGTAGACCCAGTATAGTTAAATTCTATTATGATGAATCTGTCAGTAATGCAAATAATACATGTATAAAGCCTATGATAATGTTTTTGAATTCAGTAGAGATTACATTCAGAAATTAAATCATTCAGTATTTCCCTGCTAAAGATACTTCAACAAATTAAAAAAACAAACTATTTTACTCAGCAAACTATCCTCTTCCTTGTTATCATCATAATTATGTAGAGAAGATTTTTATCAGTTCTTATAATTTCACATTAGTCAGTGTTTCTCAGTGATTGCCTATTAATTTTTCAATATTTTTCTTGAGAAGATATGTCATCATAACAACATGTTAGGCCACCTGAACAGTGTTTCATTTGTCAAAGGCCAAGAGACCCTTGGAATCATTTCCCCATTCTTTCCATGGATTTAACCTACATCCATCACTGAGTTCAATATAGATTTCATACTATTGCCTGTGGGCATAATTTCAAAGAGTGAAATGGTGGATAGAATTCTTGCTTTACTTAAACTGTTACTTTTTTCTCTTTTTCTCACTTCTCTCTCTCAACCCATTTCGGTTTAAGGCAACTACACTTTATCATTCTTCTTTTCTAAATGAAGAAAATGAGAGTCTGAGGGCTTTGTTATTTTCCCAGGTTTCATAACCAGTATGGGGATTCCCTGAAGGCTCAGATGGTGAAGAACACACCTGCAATACAGGAGACCAGGGTTTGATCTGTGGGTCAGGAAGATCCTCTCTCTGGAGAAGGGAATGGTGATATACTCCAGTATTCTTGCCTGGAGAATTCCATGGACAGAGGAGCCTGGTGGGCTACAGCCTGTGGAGTTGCAAAGAGTCAGACATGACTGTGATTAACACTGTAACAGCAAATTAATATCATGACTCTTGCACTTAGAACTCAGCAGCTTTTTGTGAACTCCTAAGTGTTCATTCAATAAACATTTAAGGAAAATCATTTTGTGCATGGGGATATGGGTGATAGAAAGTTAATGAGATTAAGTCTCAACAGGATTCCTTTTAAGAGGGAAGAACCTATGAGTTTTTGGTAACATGATTATTTCTCTGGATAGAAGCTGAAACCTGAGAATGAAGGGAACTGGATGTGGGTGGAGCTACCCTGCCGGATAAGAGGGAGCTTATGCTTGTTGCTCCTGAGGAGGAGGAGGGAGAGATGAGAGATGATGGAAGAAAGAGACTGGGCAGAAACAGGAGAAGCCAGGAGATCGTGACCTACCTCAACCCTAGTCAAGTCTAACTAAGTCCTGGATACTCATAATGTACTGCTGCTGCTGCTAAGTCGCTTCAGTCGTGTCCAACTCTGTGCGACCCTATAAGCGGCAGTCCACCAGGCTCCCCCGTCCCTGGGATTCTCCAGGCAAGAACACTGGAGTGGGCTGCCATTTCCTTCTCTAATGCGTGAAAAGTGAAAGTGAAGTCATTCAGTCGTGTCCGACTCTTTGAGACCCCATGGACTGCAGCCTACCAGGCTCCTCCATCCATGGAATTTTCCAGGCAAGAGTACCGGAGTGGGTCGTCGCCATTGCCTTCTCTGCCCATAATGTAGAGTGAAGTAGCTCAGTCATGTCCGACTCTTTGCGGCCCCATGGACTGTAGCCAACCAGGCTCCTCTGTCCATGGGATTTTGTGAGTGAATTCTATATTGAAACTAATAATCCTTGGTTCTTCATTAAGAATGTCCCAGGACCATTGGAGATGTATAAGGAAGACTGTGTGGCATAGCGATGCATAAGGAAGAGGCAGTCAACCACTCAAACTGTGGAATGGTAAACTCAGGACAAGTTGAAACATGTGTCTGCCTGGCATCAAGTGGGTGTAGGGGAAGGAGAAATCATTAACTGACATGCGTTATCCCAAAATGAATAGGATAAGCCCTACCATTCTCAGCTAAAAACAAAAGATTCTGAATAAATTTAGAGATGACAGTAATGTGCAAATGATTTACTTGTAGTAATTGCCAATGACACAATAGTCCTACGTTTTAAGGTATGCAAAGGATTATCAAAATAGAAAATTTAGAAGTATAGCAAGTCATAGTGGCATCCTACTTTATTTCCTTAGATGAGCACCGCAGATCTGTGGAGGTCAGAATGATGGAGAAGATCAACATTTGTATGGTTATAGAATATTTAAAATTCAAGGATTTAACTAATGCATTCTTTCCCCTTAGACACATAGTGTTTCATTATGGTAGGCTTGTATGTAATGTGTGTGAATCCACCGAATTTTCTAACTTGAAATTAAGTTTTCTTAGTGTCAAATTGCTAAAATGGGCTTTATTACATTTACTACATTTGAAATAACTGCTGAGACCTGCTTTATTATTTTTGGTGATGAAATATTACTAAATTTCTCATATTGTACTAAGAATGATTTGGATAAGTGAGTCACATATTTACAAGATGCTGTTCTTTTGTTTTAATGTGAAAGGTAATCTTAAATTACTTTAATAGAGCATATGCCTCTGTAATAAGTCAGTCTCCAAAAGTTAATTGTTTACAATGAATATGCCAGTTTCTTTAGAAGATAGATTGTTCTACTGGTTAAAAATATTAAGCAATTCCCAAAGCACTTAAATTCAATTTCATTTGATTAGTTCATTACAGTTTTCCATTTAAGCAAAGACAACAGTCTTCAGAATAATGATTCTAACCCCCAAATTTTCATTCTAAATTTAAGTCAGGTTATTAGTGTGTGTGTTCTCCATAAGAAACAGGTAATTATAATGGTAAATGCCCACTGGTTACATTTACTGGGAAGAGTAGATGTCTTATTTGTGTGTTTTAATGACATTAGAATGACTCTAAAAACCAGGATTGAATTGCAACTTGTGTACTTTCAAAATCTGCTGTTCACTGCTTGTATAATAAATTTGTCATACCTGTTTCATAACTTCCTACAGAAATGACACTTGAGCTGAATTCTACTTGTGTTCATCTTAGAAGAAAATCAAATGAGTATATAATCTGACATGAAAACATTAATACAATACCACACTAACTTGCATTTTCTGACTGAGGAAGATCAACAAAGATATTTTAAGCTTCGGTCAATAAGAACTCTGCTTGAGGAGCTTATATTCTGCTGGGTCTGCAGTTGTAGTCACTGGAGATCTGATTAGCTTCATGTGTGTCTTTTCTCATCTATCATTTACCTTATATCCATACCCAAATGAGAGTTAATAGGGGCGTGATGAGGAAGTTGTCATACTTCTCTTTAAAGGTGTGACTTCCCCCACACAAAAATGTGGAAATAGATTTTTCTCTTCTTCATGACAAGAGGAATATTTTTTCCATTTAGTTTTCTGGGAACCTTAAAAAAGCATATGTTATCTTTTTTCACGGACCATTGAAAATGAATGGGTTCAATACAGTAGTCATTTTAAGCAAAACAGATAATAAAATTGGTCTCCTGGTTTGACACACAAGTCTTGGAGAACTTTCCTGTATGGAAAGCATGCATGAGCTTCTGAATTTATAGTGCCATGGACCAGAACCTAGAGTTTAGTGAATCTCCAGAGTAAATGCTTCTCAAGAAAATAATTTTTTTGAAGATAATTATTTGGTCTATGCTGGTGATCTCTCTGCTTCATCACACCTCATTACATGTTTTGTTCTTGAAAAATCTCTACATAATTCATTCCAGGCTAACTTTGTCAAAGGTATTCATATATGAACAAATATAAATTACAGTCATCTATTGTCATTGATCCTCAGCATCACTTCCCTCTTGCCTAGAATGAACCACATTGCATTTTCGCATTCAAGTCAACTAATTTGATTTGGTTAAACATTACATACTATATCTACTATTGTGAGATTATTCTATGTTGGTTACTACCCAGATACAAAGTATAAAGCAAATGTACCTTAAGGAATTTATTGTTTGAAATCTTTCTATTCCTTTCCTTTCCCTAATACATAATTTGCAAATGAACTTTTCCCATCAAATCCAGAAGTAGAAAGTTCTCAAACAAAGGACAAAGTAGGATGGCGTTTGTTCCAGAGAAGTGCTGTATAGTCCAAGTTATTGATTTAGCTAGGGATTTCCTCCAGAGATCATGTACAAAATGACCTTTGTTTCTTTTCTTTACATCTAGACCATTTTCAGATGTTTTTTCCAGGATTCCACTTATGATAGATCTTTGATGGGACACATAAAGAACTGATGTAGGTAGACCAGTATGACAGACGCCATCAATAAATGCCTTCACGAAAATGCTTGCCTGTCACAAGTTAATTTGATGCAATATTTTCTATCATGAGGGTGGATTCATTTTGTCCGTTTTCTTCTCTTGTCGTAATTCTTGTCATGTGAATAAGAATGTATTACAAAGAACATACTAGACATTATAATTCTGTGATAACTCATTTTTGTGACAAAGAATATAATGAGACCAGACAATAGAGCAAATTCGTCATATTCTTACAGTGAACTTAATATTGATTTCCTGGCTTCTCTTGTTGATTTCAAGGGCATGTCACTTATGGTTTTATACCAACCAAATGATTAAAGAAGCCACCATTGAAAGACTTATACTGATTACAAAAGCCTTTTCAACAGGGAAATAATAGAACCATTTTGATTTTCTTTCCTTTCCTGTTTAAACAATTATTAAATGTATATCCGTGATTTCATTTTGATGAAGAAGGACTCATTGATTTCACAGTTATTTAAAAAGTATTATAAACTTGAAGCTTGGACTGCATTTGTCATTGAGGAAAGAGTACATTTTCTCAATAAATCACTATTATAAGTCACAAAGAAAAAACAAAGTTTTATATTAAAGAATCTTTCCAAAATACCCATCATATTTTTTCCCAGTAACTAAAGCAAAGCAGTCCCTCTGAGTGTAGTCTGCAGCAGCAGCCAGGAATCTCTGATTCAGGATCTACCTCCCTAGTAAACATACTGGTTGTTTTTAATCACCCGCTGTTTCTACCACCTCCATCCTAACTCCATGGATCCTCCCATTTCTTCTTTTCATGTTATAACAAAGAGGGAAGCAATTATTTACAAGCAACCACTTCTTTTGTACACCTTCAGGTGTTAAAATAGAAACATAGGAGGTTTCCCTTAAAGGTTTCTTTTGCTAAGACTTTGGAAAATTGGAAGCTAGAAGAATAGTCCTATAATTGGCACACCATCTCAGTAACATATTTGCTATCACTCCTATGGTCATTATGATTAGTAGGAATCAGATATAATCACTCTTTTATTCTCAGTTCAGATAGCTCCTCAGAATCCTTTAGGGCAGGAATAGAAACAAGGGCTTCCCTGGTGGCTCACATGGTGAAGAATCCAGAGTGAAGTAAGCCAGAAAGAAAAACACCAATACAGTATACTAACACATATATATGGAATTTAGAAAAATGATAACAATAACCCTGTATGCGAGACAGCAAAAGAGACACAGATGAATAGAGGAAAAAAAAAAAAAGAATCCGTGCAATGCTGGAGATCTGGGTTTTATCAGGGTTGGGAAGATCCCCTGGAAGAGGGCATGGCAACCCACTTTCATATTCTGGCCTGGAGAATCCCCTTGGACAGAGGAACCTGGTGGGCTACAGTCCATGCAGTCGCAAAGAGTCTGACCTGACTGAGCAACTAAGCACAGCACAATAGGAACAGACTAGAGTACTGACTTGTTGGAGAGAGCAGGGGAAGGAGAGTGTGGGAGGAACTGAGAGAGTAGCACTGTTTCCACTGTTTCCCCCTCTATTTGCCATGAAGTGATGGGACTGATGCCATAATCTTAGTTTTCTGAATGCTGAGTTTTAAGCCAAATTTTTCACTCTCCTCTTTCACTTTCATCAAGAGGCTCTTTAGTTCTTTGGCTTCTGCCATAAGGATGGTGTCATCTGCATATCTGAGGTTATTGATGTTTCTCCCAGCAATCTTGATTTCAGTTTGCATACATCCAGTCTGACATTTGAACTTCCCTGGTGGCTCAGACGGTAAAGCGTCTGTCTACAATGCGGGAGACCCGGGTTTGATCCCTGGGTTGGGAAGATCCCCTGGAGAAGGAAATGGCAATCCACTCCAGGACTGTTGCCTGGAAAATCCCAAGGACAGAGGAGCCTGGTAGGCTACAGTCCATGGGGTTGCAAAGAGACGGACACGACTGAGCGGCTTCACTTCACTTCAGTCTGACACTTTGCATGATATAAGCTGCATTTAAGTTGAATAAGCAGGGTGACAATATATAACCTTGATGTACTCTTTTCCCTATCTGAAACCAGTCTATTGGTCCTTGTCCAGTTCTGACTGTTGCTTCCTGACCTGCATACAGATTTCTCAGGAGGCAGGTCAGGTGGTCTGGTATTCCCATCTCTTTATGAATTTTCCACAGTTTGTTGTGATCCACACAGTCAAAGGTCTTTGCATAGTCAATAAAGCAAAAGTAGATGTTTTTCTGGAACTCTGTTGCTTTTGATGATCCCAATGGATGTTGGCAAATTGATCTCTGGTTCCTCTGCATTTTCTAAATCTAGCTTGAACATCTGGAAGTTCACGGTTCACGTACGGTTGAAGCCTGGCCTGGAGAATTTTGATCATTACTTTGCTAGCGTGTGAGATGAGTGCAATTGTATGGTACTTTGAACATTCTTTGACAGTGCCCTACCTTGGGAGTAGAATGAAAATGGATCTTTTCCAGTCCTGTGGCCACCTCTGAGTTTTCCAAATTTGTTGGCATATTGAGTGCAGCACTTTCACAGCATCATCTTTTAGGATTTGAAATAGCTCAACTGGAATTCCATCACCTCCACTAGCTTTGTTCATAGTGATGCTTCCTAAGGCCCACTTGACTTCATATTCCAGGATGTCTGGCTCTAGGTGAGTGATCACACCATCATAGTTATCTTGGTCATGAAAATCTTTTTTACATAGTTCTTCTGTGTATTCTTGCCACCTCTTAATATCGTCTGCTTCTGTTAGGTCCATACCATTTCTGTCCTTTATTGCGCCTATTTTTGCATGGAATGTTCCCTTGGTATCACTAATTTTCCTGAAGAGATCTCTAATTTTTCCCTTTCTACTGTTTTCCTTTGTTTCTTTGCCTTGATCACTGAGGAAGGCTTTCTGATCTCTTTGTGCTGTTATTTGGAATTCTGCATTCAAAGGGTATATCTTTCCTTTTCTCCTTTACCATTGGCTTCTCTTTTCTCAGCTATTTGTAAGGCCTCCTCAGACAACTCTTTTTCCTTTTTGCATTTCTTTTTCTTTGGGATATCTTGATCATTGCCTCCTGTGCAATGTCATGAACCTCTGTCCATAGTTCTTCAGGAACTCTGTCTATCAGATCTAATACCTTGAATCTATTTGTCACTTCCACTGTATAATCATAAGGGATTTGATTTAGGTCATACCTGAATTGTCTAGTGGTTTTCCCTACTTTCTTTAATTTAAGTCTTAATTTGGCAGTAAGAAGCTCATGATCTGTGCCACAGTCAGCTCCCAGTCTTGTTTTTGCTAACTGTATAAATTTCTCCATCTTCGGCTACAAAGAATATAATCAATCTGATTTCAGTGTTGACCATCTGGTGATGTCCATGTGTAGAGTCTTCTCTTGTGTTGTGGAAGAAGGTGTTTTTGCTATGTCCAGTGCATTCTCTTGGCCAAATTCTGTTATCCTTTGTATGCGGAGTACATCATGCGAAATACTGGGCAGGATGAAACATGAGGTGGAATCAAGATTACTAGGAGAAATATCAATAATCTCCGATAGCAGATGAAACCACTCTTATACCATAAAACAAAGAGGAACTAAAGAGCCTCTTGATGAAGGTGAAAGAAGAGAGTGAAAAAGTTGGCTTAAAACTCAACATTCAAATAATGAAGATCATGGCATCCAGTCCCATCACTTCATGGCAAATAGATGGGGAAACAATGGAAACAGTGACAGACTTTATTTTCTTGGGCTCCAAAATCACTGTGGATGGTGACTGCAGTCATGAAAATAAAAGACATTTGCTCCTTGGAAGAAAAGTTATGGCAAACATTGTGTATTAAAAAGCAGAGCCATTAATTTGCTGACAAAAGTCCATATAGTCAAAGCTATGGTTTTTGTTTAGTCATGTACAGATGTGAGAGTCAGCTTATAAAGAAGGCTGAGAGTGAAGAATTAATGCTTTTGAAGAAGACTCTTGAGAGTTCCTTGGACAGCAAGGAGATCAAACTTGTCAATCCTAAAGGAAATGAGCTTTGAATATTCATTAGATGAACTGATGCTGATGCACCAATACTTTGGCCACTTGGTGAGAAGAGTCAACTCAGAAAAGACCCTGATGCTGGGAAAGATTGAAGGCAGGAGGAGAAGGTGATGACAGAAGATGAGATAGTTGGATGGCATCATTGACTCAATGGACATGAGTGTGAGCAAGCTCCAGGAGATTGTGAACGACAGGGTAGTCTGGCATGCTGCAGTCCGTGAGGTTGCAAAGAATCAAATATTATTGAGCAACTGAACAGCAGGCTGATTCATGTTGTTGTATGGCAGAAACAACAGAACATTGTAAAGCAGTTATCCTCCAATTAAAAAAAAGAAATTAGTTGCTGATAATTGGTTTTGTATCAAGAGTTGAAACCTATTTATTACTTTGCTGTAAGATTCACTATCTATATACCTGACATATGAATAATGTTAAATAAATGCTCACTAAATGGATGATAAAATGTTTGAAATTTACAAAAGGCTTCTGTTAACCAAGTTCTTTATTGTTGGACTCTCAACTATAGAAGTTGAGTCACATAAAAAAATGGATGTGAAGATCCATTGAGAGTTCTGTGTTTATGCACATGAAATCTATACATATTGTGGGTACAATACCATCCTAAATTCACTCAGAATTGAATATTATCAGAGACAGCTGGACTTCACTCCTGCTTCCCCCTTTGTATGACCTTGTGTTTCAATTTCCTCAGTTGTAAGATTTAAGTGCAATATTTTCCTTTTTGTTTGTTTTAATTCTAGCCTTCTGTGTTTCTAAACACATGCACAAAACCAGTTATAAAATTACCAGTAAATTTCACTTGACCTGATTTCATGGATCTAGTTCTTTCTAACATAAAAAATTAGAAATTCTACTTGAGTTTTTTTGCCAAGTGTCTTTGATGAAGTTGTCAAAACCCAGTGTTCGATTTTTCTTTTCCTAATTGCAATTACCTGTAGGAAAAACAAGTGAAAGTATTCTTTCTTTGTGAGAACCTGGGGATTCTATTCTGGTATTGAAACTGGAATATCTCCAGGCCCTTGTGAAGTGAGTACAAAGAATACATTCTGAGAACAAGGCAGAATTCATCCAGTCTAGAGACCTGCTCTTGAGTCTGCTGGAAAATCTGCTGTCTTTTGAGTACAAAAGGCCCAATCTGATGTGGATTTTGCAAATGGTGCTCACACTGGGATCCTGCGTCACCCAACAGGGAAGCAGCTAATTGGCCAGACAGTTCTGAAATGAATTCAGCTGCTGGTTGGCAGGTGGGGTACGCTGTAAAGCACTGCATCCAGGCTACACAGTAATTTGTTTTTAATTACTGTGTTTGCTTGGGAAAGGCGGTAAGGTCTACTCATTGCTCATATTGGTCTGCTAATTGACTGTTTGGAGATTTACAAACTGGGTTTTACTCAGCATCCTTCTCGATTGCCTGTGGTGATCCGCATAGAATGTTATTCATTTAGCTTTTTTTCCCTAAAATTTTGTCTCAATATCTCTAATAGAGATACAAGAGCAAATCTCTCTGATTAAATCTCCTAACTTCAACTTGTAAGTATGTAAGAATGTGTTACACTTTAAGCTTGTCTTTTGCTTCATTTTGTTTCCTGGCTTGAAAAAAAAGGAATATTTTTGTGTGAAATGTTCCTGGATGTCATCAGATCAACACTGATTTATGTGTGCACTCATTCAGCCCAGGGAGGAGGGAGAAGGAGGTGAGGTGGGTGTGAGGAGAGCAGCCAGGCTGCAGGAGAAGCCAAGCAATTGGTAAGCCAGGTGCCTGCCCAGCGGGAAGCATGCCCAGGAGCAGAACCTGGATGCCCACAGTGGGTCAGATGGGGCTCAGAAGAGCACAGGTGCTGAGTGAGTCCATGCCCACAAACCTGGGAGCGTCACGGATCAAGCTGCGCTGGATGAAAATAGGCACCGAGATGACCTACAAGAGTTATAAAGAGGTGGTCAGATCTGGGTCAGTCAAGGACATGTTAAAAGTGGTGAGTGAGAAGGTGGCATCCAAGTAGAAAGGGCTGTGTGAATTTCTGCCAGCTAGAGACGAAGCTTCCTCTGCATGTTCAACTGAGAGCAGAGACTGCGTTGCTTATAACTGTCTCCAGGTCTCAATTCTGTTGGGATGGGGAGTGATGGATTAATACAGATTATTAGCAATCAAAAAAGAGGTTCTTTTCTCAGTATTTGTTGAATTTGTAGTGATATAAAATTCCTAATACAAATTTTTAAATTTGTATGAATTTTTTTTTCATAAAAATTTCATGTTTAATACATAGCTTGGCTGTACTTAGGGATACACTTTTGGTTGTTCATTTGTTTTAATCAGATGTGCTGTAGTTCAGTCCTTCAGGGTCTATAATAACTCCTGACATGCAATTGGCACCTAATGAGTTCCACCTAATATTTATTGGGTAAGGGAATGATTTTTCTTTTGGCAGTATTTTGGCCTCAAATCTTAAAGATATAAACTGGTTTTGCGCTCCCAAGAGCTCAACATAAGCACAATGCAGTTTAGACCTTTTCTGTGGAATTTAGGTACCAGTTTATCTTGACTTGGTAATCTAGATATTTTTGCTTTGCCCTTTTAAGGACATGGGTATTGGTTATGCTTTCAGCATAATTGCCTGAAATTTCAAGTTTGTTTAGTCATTGTCAACACTCATCACTCACTATTAGAAGTCATCTTTGTATCAGGGTGCTACTAATATCATATGGCCACAGATGCGGGAATTCTGACCTGGACCATGAGTACCAAACGTAGAAAGATGAGAGTCTACTCATGTGTTTGATAATACTTATTTATTTTTTCAAGATTGCACTCTTAAAAACAGCTAAACCACTGCTTCTCAAACCAGAGACACATCTCCTTCCTTGGCAGGGATGGAGTGGTGCGATGGGGTTGAATTGTGGGATTGAGAGCAGCAAGTCAGACTTTTCTGGCCTCATCCCACAGCTCTTCCACTTATTAGTTAGGCGGTGGGCCAAGTGATCCCATCTGTACAATGGAAACAATAACAGGGTTGGTGTGATGATTGAGTATGTTAATATGTGGGATGCGCTTAGAATACTGCCAGACCCAGAAAAGCACTTTATAAGTGTTAGCAATTATCAGTAAAACTCTGATTGTAATAGGTCTTAAATATGATTCATATTTGAGAGGAGGAAAGTGTGGAGAATAAACTTTGATCCCTAACAAAGGTCAACAAATATGATGGTAGACAGGATGGAAACAGAAACATTCTTTAGAATACCTGAGAGATTTTCTCTTCACCTAGATGTTTAACATATTTCATTTTCTGTTCAGGTATTTGATGATATGATGGGTATAATCTATACATTTTTTTTGGTGAATGAATGTAATATAGTCATAGATTACACTAAAAAGGAATTACTTACATACAGATTGATTACTTCTCTGCAGTTTTTTAAAATTGTAAGTATAATAATTGGGCTATACTTTCATTACAAGTGTAATATGAAACAAATATTGACTGAGAATTCAAGTCTTGTTCAATTAATACAAAATGATAATAACCAGACATATGTATTATACTGACAATCATAAAGAAAAATTATCCCACTAAAACAAGAAAAGGGATCTGACATGAAAATTTACATGGAGAAGCCTCAAAGGTAAGGCAAAATTTTGAAAGCCAAGTGATCAAAGTTGATCTTCCTAGGAAAATCATGACTCTAATAAAACTGTCATCAGTAGATCTTTGCTGAGGACTATTAACCTAAAACCCAATTGTGACATCATAATCAACTCACCCACTTGTATAATTTCTTCCTGGGATTGCCTGCTATTGTTTGAAATCACATTTAATCCTTCTACAATAGGAGGCTGATATGCAATTGTGAATGCCTGAATCACACTGGTTTACTCCCTAATTTCATTTGAGAAAACCGTTTTATAAACTAATATCCTGATTCCAAGCAGAAAAGAGATGGAATACACAATAACATGTCTGCAGGGGGTTTCAGCATTTCATTTGGGGTGTCATGTTGAACATTAAAATGCAATGTAATAAAAAGATGTGTAGAAGAGATGAAATGATGGTGTCCTGCTGAATAACTTAAAGAAAAAAAACCCCTGCTTTAGCTTTGAGTGCTACATTTTATTTATAGCTTCAACTGATATCTTGACTTCAATCACAGAACTTCTAGTTAGTTTGCAGAGATGGTTTTATAAGTCTCCTGGGTGAAGGGAAATCATTTGCCCTAATTGGTCCACCAATAGGAGGCTAGCTCAAGGAAACAAAGGAGGGAAGATAAAGAAAACTAGTCAGCAATGTGAAAGGTGGAACAGATGTTTCCCAGGGGAAGTGTGTGAGAGTGGAAGATGAGTTTTGAAAACTAAGAACTTGAAGGACAATAGAAGGGCAAGATAAGCTGAACCTACACAAAAAAAGTAGAAAGGGAGGAAAAACTGCTTCACAGAGAGCAAAGAGCTGGTTAAAAGGAGAAAAATTCAAACTGGATATATTTTTTAAAAAGTATAGACCAAGAAAGAGAACATAGCAACATATATAGCTATTTGTTAATAGCTCTATTTTAGAGCTTTTAGAATACCATGGTTTTAAACAAAATAACTGAATTTGGTTAAGTAAATTTAAGAGTATACCACTTAGCTTACAATATGCTTGGACAAAGAACTGGTGTGCATGTAAGCTAAGTCCCTTCAGTTATGTCCAACTCTTTGTGACCCTATGGACTGTAGCCTGCCAGGCTCCTCTGTCCATGGGATTCTCCATCCAGGCAAGAATACTGGAGTGGGTTGCCATGCCCTTCTCCAAGGGATCTTCCCAACCTAGGGACTGGACCCAAGTCTATTCCATCTCCTGCATTGGCACACAGGTTCTTTACCACTATTGTCAGGTAGGAAGCCCCAGGAACGTGTGTAGACTGTATATTTTGTTGTATATGTTAATAGATTATATATATATTTGTGTTTATGTGTAGTTTTATATTATGCTATGTTATATATGATACATATGTTATTATCATTTATATACATATACACACTCACTCACACACACACACACATATATACATACACGTTAGTTAGGTTCTAGCCTCCATTTTTCTTTAAGGTTAAGACTACTTCCTTGAAAAATACAAGTTTTTAACAAGTGTTTTGCAGAACAGAGTCGTTCCCATTTGGACAATGCTCAGTTAAATTTACTTTGAGGATCAAATCCTGTCAGTTCTGCCTTTTAAATATATCCAAGAGGCTAATGGCTCTCATCCCTTCCCCTGCTGCTATCCACCATCTTTCACTAGATTGTGAGAATTGTCTTCGATCTAGTCTCCCTCTAGTCCCAACATCTCATCCAGTGAGGTGCTGTGAAAATGAAAGTCATGTCATGCTGTTCTGCTGCACACTCTGAAAGCTTCCATCTTGCTCACAGTCCAAGGCCAGGCATGCACAGAGCCTGCAGAAACACCTAGAAGCTCTGGAGCCTAGCCTACATGATACAGCCTTTGTATCTGTATTGTATTCAAAGCACTTCTTTTCACTGGATAATTCATTTCAAAGAGGTTGCTTTGCTTTCCAAGTTCCACAAACCTGGACCTAATTTCTGGCACTGTGTTCCTTATAACCCAATTCTATTAGAATATAACCATTTGGCGGTTTTATGGAGTTTGTAATAATTGGGTTTCACCTGTTATTATAATTTGTGCTGTGGTTTAATGATTCTTATCCAGGCCTCTCACTGCCCAAGGATTGAGAGTTCCAAACTGAATTTTAAGGGAGAGAAAATAAATGTTAGAATTATCATTTAAAAGGTGGGAAGTTTAAGATGGAGGTGTTTGGTTGTAGGAATTTAAAAGGTTTTTTTAAATTGTGAGGAGATATACTTTAACTTAGAGTGACCCAAGAAGACCAAAGTACAGGAAACTATTTTTTTTTTGGCACATGTATCTTCATTTTATTTATTTTTAATTGATTGATGATTGCTTTACAATATTGGTTTGATATCTGCCATATATCAACATGAATTAGCCATAGGTGGTCCCCTCCCTCTTGTAACTCCCTTGCACCTTGCACCCTTTCCCACCCCTCTGGATTATTAGAGAGCCCCAGTTTGAGTTCCCTGAGTCATACAGCAAATTTCCATTGGCTATCTATTTTACATATGTTAGTGTACATGCTTCCATGTTACTCTCTCCATTCATCTCTCCCTTTCCTTCCGAGGAAAATGTTTTGACTGAACCAGTTCTTTTAAGATGTTTCAAGTAAAGGAGAGAGGTAACACTGATGATTGATGAGAATGCAATATTGTGTAAATATTAAAAATAACTTTTGGATCAGATATAGTGGTTCCTTCCTAAACTTAGACTTCTTTGTTAAAATACAGATTCCAGGGCTTGCCTATGGATACTCTGATTTTGAACCAGAGTGGGGTTTAAAAATGTATTTGTTCAAAAGTAGTTCTTGGACCT
The DNA here is from genome assembly GCF_001704415.2 of Capra hircus. Lineage (NCBI taxonomy): Eukaryota > Metazoa > Chordata > Mammalia > Artiodactyla > Bovidae > Capra > Capra hircus. The sequence continues at coordinate 90,089,306 of NC_030808.1, forward strand.
CAGTTTGAGAAACTTTAGGAGAAACTAGAAAACATTAAGGGGGCTTCCCAGGTGGCACCAGTGGTAAAGAATATGCTTACTAATGCAGGAGACACAAGAGACAGTGGCTTGACCCATGGATTGGAAGTATCTTATGGAGGAGGAAATAGCAACCCATTCCAGTATTCTTGCCTGAAAAATTCCATGGGCAGAAGAGCCTGGTGGGCTGCAGTCCATGGGGCTTCTAAGAGTTGAATACAACTGAGCACACACACAGAAGACATGAAGACAGGCTCTTCTCTTGACCATGCACTAAATGGCTTAACTGATTTTAAACATGTAAGGTTCTGTCTCTTTTTAGTGTTGTCACAAAAGAGTTGGACATGACTTAAGTGACTAATCAACAACAGCAAATTGATATTATGGAGAAGGAAATGGCAACCCACTCTAGTAATCTTTCCAGGAAACTCCTATGGAGAGAGGACCCGGATGGGTTATAGTCCATGAGGTTGCAAAGGGTTGGACATGACTGAGCAACTAAAGAACAAATAAATATATTACAGAATATAAATGTTGTTCACATGCATTATATAATATTCCTAGAATGTTGGAAGGTAGTTATTATCATCCCCATTTTATGGAAATAAATGCAGGGTTCAGAAGGGTTATCTGTTAGCTGTGTTATCTATTAGCTCAGTGATAGATCAGTGACAAAACCAAGATGAGAAATCATGCTACTTTTAACCCTCTACTATGGCTGAGATGGTAAAGAATCTGCCTGCAATAAGGGAGACCCAGGTTCGATCCCTGAGTCAGGAAGATCCTCTGAAGAGGGGGATGGCAATCCACTCCAGTACTGTTGCCTAGAGAATTCCACAGACAGAAGAGCCTGGTGGGCTATAGTCCATGGGGTCACAAAGAGTCGGACATGACTGATCGACTACATCATGCCTGTCAATGCACTTCGGATGCAGAAGAGAGAGTGAATTCAGACTCTGTATGCTCCCTACTAAATTCTGTGATTTAGTCAGCCAATTTAGGCAGATACAGAGCTATTTTCAGCCCACATTTTCACTACAGCAGGATTCAATTTCAAGCAGTTATTGTTCTACTTAAATTGATGGCTGAAACACATTAAATATGAAGTTAATCTTTTTTTGGTCTAGACTATTCTGTTTCATTAATCACTGCGTCATACAGGTGGGTTCCTTAATACTCAGTCTCATGGATTATCATATGGCTTTGGGAGAACAAGAGGCCATGGGAGAGGAAAAATCAGCAGAAATGAGTTGGCCCCGGCATTAAGAAATGGCTGAGGATGTTGTAGCGGATTTTCCACTAGAATGTACATCCATCAGATTTTATGACTGGAGAGAAGCAACAATAGCTTCCCCCACTGCCCACCTGTGTTCTGAACAAAATGTAAAATAAGGCAAACTAGTAGGAAAGATGTGTTTATTGCACATTAAATGGTGGAGAGTGTGGTTTCCATCTGCCCTCATACAGGCTTCCTTGTGCTGAAGTACGGAGTCAGCCAGCCTCTCCTCAGAGCAGGGACTTTCAGCAGAAGTAGAAGGCCTTTCTCTGGGGGAAGGCTGCTCCCAAGAGAACAGGGGGTGCAAGAAGCTGAGCTGTGCATGCTGGATTCCTCTCTTCACCAAACAGATCACTCCTACTTGGAGATGAGACAAGGTAGGGCAAGAGGCCAGGAGCTTTGGTGGTGGGGGAGATCCCACCTCCAATGAACCAAAGAAGTGGAGAATAAAGTGCCCTTCAGGCAAATGCATTCCATCTAATAAGAACTACGTGGAGCTTGTAATGGAAATGAGATCTTGAGTGGAATTTGGAGGGGATTTCTGTTGGTGGTAGGGAGAGTGGACCCTTCTCTGTCTTCTTTGTCATTGTTCTCATATACAGACTTCAGTGTATGATTTCTTTTACCTGCTCTGAGCTAAGATATCCTGCTTCCCTCACACACTGTATTTCTGACTTTAGAGTCTTCTTGGGGAAACCTACCTCCACTCTAGCTTGAGATTCTGGCCCGTTGCATCCAGCACACTCCTCCCCACCCACTTTGCATATATTGCTTCATGATGGGGGGTGGGGAATCCTCCTTTCTTCAAAAGACAGAAATAGAAGGGCTCTGTTTTTGAGAGGTTTAAGTTGAAGACTTGTCTAGTAGCATTGTTGATATTTTATTTTGGGGAATGAGAAGAACATTTCATTTGAAGGGCTAGGGAGTAAATAGCAATACACAAAACTGGCATCCTATTAAGCCTACACAGTCAAAACTCACTGAGTGACATTGGCTAGAGAGAGCTCTTTGGTAACCTAGGAAATAAGAATTTAGAGTGTCAGACAACAGAGGAAAAAATCAAATTATTGTCAACTTGCTATAGGAACTCTCTTCAAGCATATGTGTCACAGTCAGTAGGCAGACATTTAAAAAGCCATGCCTCCAAGCAAATGTATTGCTTGGTTACTCCCTTAAAAGCACTTTCATTTTTAATCTCAACTCCAAGATCTTCTATCCCTATTTTTGTTCCTTTCTCCCACCACAGAACTTTCTTCTTACCAGCACAATCACAGATCCCATGTTTAAGAATCATAGTAGAGCAGAGCTGAAAACCACCCAAATGGTTCTATTCCAACAACCTCACTTTACAAAAGGAAACTGAGTCTGAGCGATATTCACTGATTCTCCCAAGGTTCCCACCACCACCTCCACCCCCACTATCTCATAAAGCAACAACATGCTGCTGCTTAGTCACTTCAGTTGTGTCTGACTCTGTGCAACCCCATAGACAGCAGCCCACCAGGCTCCCTCATCCCTGGGATTCTCCAGGCAAGAGTACTGGAGTGGGGTGCCATTGCCTTCTCCAATGCATGAAAGTGAACCGTGAAAGTGAAGTAGCTCAGTCGTGTCTGACTCTTAGCGACTCCATGGACTGCAGCACACCAGGCTCCTCTGTCCATGGGATTTTCCAGGCAAGAGTACTGGAGTGGGGTGCCATTGCCTTCTACCCAATGGTAAAACACAGCTCCCCTAATCAGCCGCTGATAACAGAAGAAGGTCACAGAGTTTTTACCTTACTGCAACTGTTTTCTGTTTGTTCCCTTCTGTCACTTTAATGTCCGAAAAGCAATCTAATTTAAAAGTAATGCATTATCCTTTATATAAGTTTCTAGAGTTGGTATTTCTGGCGATTTTGTCCTTATAGGAACTACTTATTCTGATAATGTTGTTGCTACTATTGATCACTACTTGCTTGACACTATGCTAAATGCTTCACAAATCTAATTTCATTTAACCTTCACAACTATATTACAAGAAACTCATGGAGGTTAAGTTCTTCAGGAGATACAATGTCAGATCTCATCAAATTCATTTCCAGCCTCTACCTTAGTACCCTAGTGAGGACAACACAAGGATCATTGTTACCTTTAAAGCACAGACCCTGGCTAATCATAACTGAATCCATTAGACACTGTCAGCATGCTGCTCACCCCGTGGGTGCCAAGTGACATTTCTAATGAGTCATTCATGGGCATGAGGGAGAGGGAGGATTCTGTTGCTAAATACAGCCATCACAAAAGTTGGCTTGAATGCAGCAGGCCCAGGCTAAAGTGAACTACTAACTAGGTCTGTGACCCTGGGAGATACTTACTGAGGGAGGGAGGCTGTGAGTTTTTGTTGAGGCCAGAACATAGGCTGTTACTTTCTGGACAAGTATGTTGGAGATTTTGTGGGGTGGATCCATAGGCAAACCTTCAAATATCACCTCATTCTATTGAGTTAACCGTATACAGTGCTCATCATTCAAGTTCCACAAAGCGCCTTGTATCAGGTGCTTTAGAAACCTATTTTTAATCTTTAGGACAACTGCATTATGGTCATTTTAGATATAGAAATATGGAGGCTTAAAGAAGGCCTAATGCCAATGTTTACCTTGTCAGCCATAGTAAATGATGGAGTTGAGTTTTGCCCCTGGTGTGACTGACTCCCATGTGTGGTCTTTACATCAGGCCACAGAACCAACACCACCTTTACTTCTGTTTAGCTCTGCCCCTTCCCACCCTGCCCACAAACTGCTCTGTTAGTATAGTTTGTTTGGAATCTCTAAGATACACCTTATATTTTAAAAGAAAAAAAAAATTTTTTTAGGAATTCTAGGCCTGCTGGTGAAATTTATTTCCTAACATTTCCCACTTGACTGATCTGTGACTGACGTTTCTAGTCATACCAGTTATTTGAGTACTTCATTGCAAGAACACTTATCAGCAATCGCTATCTGTAAAATGTATCAAGTGAGTGTTATTGCTGTGACAGCTCATGAGTTCCAAACCGCCTTTACAAACCGAGGGTTTGACAGAGCCAAGATGGATGTTACCAGTTCAAATTGCTTTTCACCAGTAATTTCTGCAGTGATGAATATTGTAACTTGGATGCATCTAATGGGTACAAATAAGGATGGATAAAGCAAATACAGTGCAGATAGAGCAGTTTATATTTTTATGGAAACTGATTTTATTTTAATCATTTTAGTGTTTATGTATGTATGCCTACTATGTACTGAAAAATGTGCTAGATGTAATATAAACAAATACTGTTCTATTACTAACATATTCTAGATAGAGTGGAAACACACAAACACTAACACAAACTATATGTGTTTGTCATTTAGCAAAACTTTCAAGGCACATATATGCGTGTAATATCATTCAATTCTCACAACAGCCCTACAAAGAAGGTATAACCTTCCCTAAGTTATAATGAAAACAGAGATTTAGAGAGGTTAGGAAATATAGCCAAAATGTGAGAGAGCCAGGACTTGAATCCAACCTGTCTGACTACAGGTCTATGCACGTTCCACTATTCTACTTTGCCAAAAATGGATATGACCTTGCAGTGGGTGGTATAGAATTAAGTACAATTGATGTTCAGAAAGGGGAGAAATCCCTGTACGCCAGAATAGTTGGTCTTGGGCCACAGTGAAACAGCTGAAAAGGGAGAAGAAAGGTGACTTCCAAGCAGAGGATGTGAGAAGAATGTTGACTAGCAATAAGAATAAGGTCTGTTCAGGACAGTAGATAAACTGTAGTAAAAGAATAGAGAACTGTTGAACAGGGGTCAAAGATGATGATAAAGGGGCATGTGGGGCCAGACCATAGTGAGTCATAGGTGCCAGTGTATCCAACACGGATGGTCACCATTCCTGGGAACTCCTTGTGGGCTCATTTAGTGCCTTCTCTCTCCCTCTCCTTGCTTCCCCTCAGTGCATATTTTTATTTGAAAGGTCACTTGAAATTTTCAGTAATTAGGCATTACTGAGACTACCTTCAAACATGCACATTATAAAACAATGATAAAATGTATTTGAGAACAGAGACTCAAGAGCAGGGAAAATATAAATAGGAATAAGAGGCAGCAGAAGTAAGCACAAGTGCAGATGCCGCTGGCATCGCTCCTCCCGGTAAATGGCTTCCTTTGGCACCTCTTCATGCCAGAGTGCTGAACTTTGGCAGCAAGTTGCAAAGAATAATAGCATCTCCCAGTAAACAGCCTCCTTGGAACCCCCTTAGGTAGCTTCAGAGGGAGTTACATGGCCTGGCACTTCTCTTTGGATACCTGTTCTCAACACTGCCGTTCAAGTGACATCCAAGCAAGTTCTGAGACACTTTCTCATGGGAGCAACATCTGGCATCCCAGAAAACAAATCTCTTGGTGAGTGTCGCTTCTGTGGCACCTCCCTATAATGGTTTATCTTGGAACCCCAGATGCTGATGTCCCAGTGAATCCTGCCAATGCAGTCCCTCTGTCCTGTTACACCATGCAGTAGGACCCAGTTGCCCCCTGGAAAACAGGTCTTAGAGGCCAGCCCTCGAGTAGGAGGTGTCTTCCAGATTTCTTCCTTCCTGGGTCCTCTGCCTTGGTCCTAGGAATAGTGGCTTCTCTGTATATCTGCTATTTTTATATTCTTGATAGTCTTCTATATCCGTTAGTACCTGGGCTTCCCTGGTGGCTCAGAAGTTAAAGCATCTGCCTGGAATGCAGGAGACCTGGGTTCAATCCCTGGGTTGGGAAGATCCCCTGGAGAAGGAAATGGCAACACTCCAGATCCCCTATTATTCCAATACCTTATTATAGTTAAGATTTTTTTGTTTCTTTGTTCCAATCACTAAAACAAGTGCTGAAAGGCATAAGAAAAACAACAGTCCCTTGCTTCAACCATCTTTTACCACCCACTGCACTCCTCAGATGTAATACTTTAAAACACTTGTATACTTATCTCCACATTTCTATGTAAGTTGTTTAGGCTGTTATTTCTAGATTTGTCAATTTTTGATGTTATTCATTCTTACAGTACTTCAATAATTCCAATAGTTTTGTGGCTGTATGAATATTATTTACCATTTAGCCAAGTAATGATGATATTCCCTTTCTTGTATAATTAAAAAAACAGTTTTAGAACTAATAATTGCCTTGGCTATTGCATTTTTAGAATTCAGAACACCTCTTCTATTTTAAAAATGCTTGACAGGTCTGCCAAATATTTATTATAATGTTTTCCATGTGTACAGATGGATGTGTGAATCTTTTAAAATCCACTCCCCTGTAGAATCAGTACAGATTTGACATAGAGAAACCATTCAGAAATGTCTAACTATGCTTTTTGGCTCCTAGTTCTGATGCTGATCCTTCACAGGGGTGTGACCATAGATATATTTCTTAAGCATGTTAGGCTTAGTTTTCCCACAATAAAAGAGATAATGCAGTTGTACCTCTATGAAATATATTCTAACTCTTGGGTTCATGGATCCCTAACTAGTCTATCCAGTGATAACCCTTGCTCTAGGACTAACTGTAATTCTCAGTATTAGTATTAGTACTTACTTAGTATTAAGTAAGTACAACCCAGCCTCTCAGCAACTTTGTAAAGCCACTATATATTGGGCCCTTTTAATCCAGGTAGAAAAACTGATATTCTTTGTCTCTGCTCTTAACATAACTCACTGATGAAAGCCGACTATTGTCGGCATTTTTATGGGCTATGTATAAACATAATTCTGCCTATATAGTTTAATTCTATTTCTTAAACTTGCATTAAGCAACTGATTGTTGAAAACGTACTAGGTGAAATGGTTGTTCATTTTCTTCATGGAGGATAGTGGAGTAAGAGTATATATAAAAAATATATATATAACTAAGAATCTTTGAAAATATTCTTACCCCACCTGTTTGTTGGAGAAGGAAATGGCAACCCACTGCAGTATTCTTGTCTGGAAAATCCCACGGACAGAAGAGCCTAGGTGGTGGGCTACAGCTCACGGGGTCGTGAAAGGTTGGACACGACTGAGCGACTGAGCACCTGCTTGTATATTTAACAAATGCTTTTCAGTGCCTATGTCTCAGGCAGTTTTCTAGGTTCTAGGGTGGGGGAAAGCAAAAAGACATAATGATGGATCTTACCATTATTGGCAGAGGTAAATAACATCAAATAATCTTGGGAAAGAGCTGATTTTCAGCAATGAAAAGTGATACAAGTTGATGTGTGAACTGGACACAATGAAAAATCATACAAGTTGGGTATGAATTTGAAAGAAAGGATTTCACTTAAGGAGGTCAGAAAAGGCTTGTCTGAGAAATTGTTCCTTGAGCTGAGAGAAGTTGAGTAGGAATTAATGAGGCAACAGGGGAGGGAACAGTCCTCCATGCAGAGAAAACAGTGTTAAGTCTCAGTGGTGGGAGACAGCCCACCAAATATGAGGGACCCAAAAGCCTGTATGACTGGGGAGCAGGGGTGATGTAAGATGCGGTGGAGAGGGGGCGTTTGAGCCTCTTGAGTGTTGTGTTTATTCCAAGGGAATGGGGAACTATTGAAAGACTAAGTTGCAGGGTGAACTCTGACAAGTGTTATTGAGATTCACAACTTGAAGAAGATCTTTCAGGCATCCTTGGAGAGAATAAACTCCAAGGGGTCAGAGTAAATTCAAGTAGGCCAGTTAGAGGCTATTAATATAGAATTAGATATTTTGCTTCCATTTTCACTAGAGACTATTGGATCTTTAAATGAAATAATTGCTTCCCACACTGAACTTGTGTTGCAAACCTCTGTCCTTTTCATCTCCCAAATATTTGTCCTTCTTTATTGACTGGGTGTACCAATAGCTCCTGGCCTGCCTTTCTGCAAACAACTAAACATCCTGATGCAGGATAGTAATTGCAATGTAAGACCCAAATCCTTCCCTCTAGTCATAAATGAGACATGAATTTCTAACAGCCAGGCAATTGCAAAAAGTGTACTGAGGCACAGTTGAACCAGGATTTTATATCTCCTTGATGAATAAATTGGCTTACCACATAGGCAAGCTGATGGTTAGCCTTGAAGCTGATTATTAAAACAACAGAAAATTGCAAATCTGCTTAGCCAGAGAATTTGGTCGTGCTGTGTAGACTTGGTATTAAACCCTATTTCCAACAATCTTTATAAAAAGTAAACATATAAAGTTTGAAAATCACGCTGTAGGATGTAGCAGGCACTTTTCAAATTTGTTCTGATGATACTGATGTCACTATCTTAAAAACTTTAATTTGGTTGCTTAAACTTTATTTATCCTGAGTTGCTTTTGCCCCAGCTGGAAGAATTGAGATTGGCCTCTTCCCCCTAAAATGTTCAGTGATGTATATAGTGGCAGGGAGAATGATCAATTCACCAGTTAAGCGAAAAACAGATTAAGATCACTGTAGAGACCTCCTTTAAAATCTAACTTGCATTGGTATGCAGGCCTTAAGCAGAACTAGTGCCTGAGGCATGCTTGCTGTAGGTAAACAAGGATTTTCACAGTAGTGAGAATATCTTTCTGCAATGCTTTATTCTAATTGGAAGACTTAAATAGAAAGAAAATATTTTGTGTTTAGTGAATATACAGTTTCAGTACAAGCATGGATTCTCATATGAAAAATCCTGAGATCTAATTCACAAAAATAATTTAGTCATTTTCCTGAAGATGCCCATCTCAGATGTTTACTAGTAAAGAGATTTACCAAACAGTGCTGTCTTTAACAAGTTAAGAATCAAAACCATAGGTGTTATCAATTTTAAGTTTCAGGTATTGTGGGACTTGGGGAAATTGTGATTTGGGAAAGTGCTATGTAGAAAAAGTTAAACATATTTTCTCTCCTGCTGTTCAACCACAGCAAGAAGTTCCCGATGGTTCTGTATTACTTATTCAATCTAAAATTCTTAACATGATGTCAGAGATACTTCTTAAGCTCTTAGAGCTTCCCTGGTGGTTCAAACAGTAGAAAGAATTTGCCTGCAATGTGGGAGACCTGGGTTTGATCCCTAGGTCAGGAAGATCCCCTGGGGAAGGGAATGACAACCCACTCCAGTATTCTTGCCTGGAGAATTCCATGGACAGAGGAGCCTGGTGGGCTCCTGGTGGGCAATCCATGGGATTGCGAAGAGTCAGATACAACTTAATAACTAACACTTTCACTTTCACTCTGAAGCTCTTAGTACACTAAATCATAATCTTTTGTTCAATGTATTCATTAAGTTATCATTATATATTAATTTTTTTTGTTTCTATAACAACTTACTACAGACAATGGCTTAAAACAGCATAAATATATTATATTACTGTGTAGATAATTTAGCCGTATAGATGGGCTACATCTTTTACCAGAGGCTCTTCCACAGGAGAATTCTCTGCCAGGCTTATTCAGGTCATTGACACAATTCAGTTCTTTGCAGTTATCAGACCAGGGATCCCATTTCCTTGCCAGCTATCAGTTCAGTTCAGTCCAGTTACTCAGTCGTGTTCGACTCTTTGTGACCCCATGAATCACAGCACAGCAGGCCTCCCTGTCCATCACCAACTCCTGGAATTCACCCAAACCCATGTCCATTGAGTCGGCGATGCCATCCAGTCATCCTATCCCCTTCTCCTCCTGCCCCCAATCCCTCCCAGCGTCAGGGTCTTTCCCAGTGAGTCAACTATTCACATGAGGTGGCCAGTGTATTGGAGTTTCATCCTCAGCATCAGTCCTTCCAATGAACACCTAGGACTGATCTCCTTAAGGATGGACTTGTTGGATCTCTTTGCAGTCCAAGGGACTTGTGAGAGTCTTCTCCAGCACCACAGTTCAAAAGCATCAGTTCTTCAGTGCTCAGCTTTCTTCACAGTCCAACTTTCACATCCATACATGACCACAGGAAAAACCATAGCCTTGACTAGACGGACCTTTGTTGGCAAAGTAATGTCTCTGTTTTTCAATATGCTATCTAGTTGGTCATAACTTTCCTTCCAAGGAGTAAGCATCTTTTAATTTCATGGCTGTAGTCACCATCTGCAGTGATTTTGGAGCCCCTCAAAATAAAGTCTGACACTGTTTCCACTGTTTCCCCATCTATTTCCCATGAAGTGATGGGACCAGAGGCCATGATCTTCGTTTTCTGAATGTTGAACTTTAAGCCAACCTTTTCACTCTCCTCTTTCACTGTCATCAAGAGGCTTTTTAGTTCCTCTTCACTTTCTGCCATAAGGGTGGTGTCATCTACATATCTGAGACTATTGATATTTCTCCTGGCAATCTTGATTCCAGCTTGTGCTTCTTCCAGCCCAGCGTTTCTCAAGAGGTACTCTGCATAGAAGTTAAATGAGCAGGGTGACAATATACAGCCTTGACGTACTCCTTTTCCTATTTGGAACCAGTCTGTTGTTCCATGTCCAGCTCTAACTGTTGCTTCCTGACCTGCATATAGGCTTCTCAAGAGGCAGGTCGGGTGGTCTTGTATTCCCATCTCTTTCAGAATTTTCCACAGTTTATTGTGATCCACACAATCAAAGGTTTTGGCATAGTCAATAAAGCAGAAATATGTTTTTCTGGAACTCTCTTGCTTTTTCGATGATCCAGCGGATGTTGGCAATTTGGTCTCTGGTTCCTCTGCCAACTATCAGTTCAATTCAGTCACTCAGTCGTGTCCGACTCTTTGCGACCCCATGAATCGCAGCACGCCAGGCCTCCCTGTCCATCACCAACTCCCGGAGTTCACTCAGACTCACGTCCATCGAGTCAGTAATGCCATCCAGCCATCTCATCCTCTGTCTCATCCTCTCCTTCTCCTCCTGCCCCCAGTCTCTCCCAGCATCAGAGTCTCTTCCAATGAGTCAACTCTTTGCATGAGGTGGCCAGAGTACTGGAGTTTCAGCTTTAGCATCATTCCTTCCAAAGAAATCCCAGGGCTGATCTCCTTCAGAATGGACTGGTTGGATCTCCTTGCAGTCCAAGGGACTCTCAAGAGTCTTCTCCAACACCACAGTCAGTTCAAAAGCATCAACTCTTCCGTGCTCAGCCTTCTTCACAGTCCAACTCTCACATCCATACAAGCTTGTGCTTGCTTTCATGGCAAATATAGCATCTGCTCCCAGTCCTTTCATCCCTGCTTGCTTCCACTATGAACTTTAGAGCAGGTGCTTCCTTCCTCGGCCATAGGGAAAAGTGATGCATTTCTGGTCAGTGGTTTTAAGTAGGCATCTGCTAGGGAAGATTCTGGGAAAGGTTTTGTTTTTTCTCTGATGAAGGGGACAGGTAGTTAGCAACCCAAAATACAAAAGTCAGCAGACCAGAACCTGACTCTTTTATGGCATTGTGGATCAATTAAACCAACACTAGTGACCTGCCGTATCTAACCTTTGCATACAAGAAAATAAACCTGCTCCATTTCTGTCGCTCAAAGCCAAAAGCATCTTTCTTACACACACACACACACACACACACACACACACATATCTTAGATACAGCATCTCATAATCTTCTCATATACAGATGTTTATCTCAAAGTGTACATCTCATAATCTCTCTCTCTATTTAAATGTATAGTCGACCCTTGGTATCCACAGGAGATTGCTTCCAAGACTGTCTCAGATGCCAAGACTCATTGGTTCTTAAGTCCACAATTCCCTTAAATAAAATGATATAGTATTTGCATATATCATGCAAACATCTTCCCCATATAAATCATGTCTAGATTACTGTTTATGTCCAATAGAGTGTAAATGCTGTTTCTTGTTCAGTCCCTCAGTGTGTCTGACTCTTTGCAATCCCATGGACTGCAGCACGCCAGGCTTCCCTGTCCTTTATCATCTCCCAGACCTTGCTCAAACCCATGTCCATTGAGTTTGTGATGCCATCCAACCATCTCATCCTCTGTCACTCCCTTCTCTTCCTGCCTTCAATCTTTCCCAACATCAGGGTCTTTTCCAATGAGTCAGTTCTTCACATTAGGTGGCCAAAATATTGGAGTTTCAGCTTCAGCATCAGTCCTTCCAATGAATAATCAGGACTGATTTCCTGTAGGATTGACTGGTTTGATTTCCTTGCAGTCCAAGGGACTCTCAAGAGTCTTCTCCAACACCACAGTTCAAAAGCATCAATTCTTCGGCACTCAGCCTTCTTTGCGATACAACTCTCACATGCATACATGACTACTGAAAAAAACTGTAGCTTTGACTATACAGACATTTGTTGGCAAAGTAACATCTCTGCTTTTTAATATGCTGTCTAGGTTTGTCATTGCTTTTCTTCCAAGGAGCAAACGTCTTTTAATTTCATGGCTCCAATCACCATCTGCAGTGATTTTAGAGCCCAAGAAAATAAAGTAAATAGTTGTAAATACAATGGAAATGCTATGAATATAGTTGTTGGTGCTTGTAAATTCAAGTTTTGCTTTTTGGAACTTTCTGCAGTTTTCTTTTTTTCCCAAACATATTTTGAGCAGCAGTTGGTTGAATTTGCAGATGTGAAACGTGTGGATATGGAGGGCATACTTCATATATATAGTATATACATGAACACACAAACAAACTTTCTGCACATGCTTACACTGGTTATCAACTTAGCTCAAATAAAATATAACTTAAATATGTGGAGGAAAAGGACTTGAAATGTAGTGTAACTAGTTTAGTGGAAAAAGAATCTATCAAAACTCTATAACCCCTGAAGAAAATCTTTGAAAGGGAATTCTAGAGGAGAGAATAGTATTCAATTATTTCTTTTCTAATATTAAAAGTCAAGAAACCTCCCCCCCCTTTTTTAACAAGGCCTTCTTCCTTATTCTCTAGAACTAAAACTGAAAGTAGGAAAGCAGCTATCTATTTATCTTTGATCAAACAGCCAAGACAATTTATTCAGTAACTTTCTTCCTTTCTGCACTGCTTTAATTTTCTTGAAGAAATCAATCCACTTGGGAAACTCTAGTTTAATCTTTAAAAACATCTTTTGGAAACTTAGGCTAGCTCAATTTAAAGAAAGGCCAAATGCATGAATAATTATAATTTTTTATTTTACTTTTACGGATCAAAGTATCTAGAGATCAAAGTTTGAATCTGATATTTATTAAGTTAATTTCAATAATAATAAAAATCTAAGGCTGACATACAGTTATCTGTACAATTTTGTAACTTTTTTTCAGATAGAATGAAAGGATATAATAATTTAACAATGCAATTCATCTCTTCTGAAGTTTAAGCCTGCTGTCTACAAACAGGATGAAACCTACATAGACTATCAGTCACGGTATAGTACCATCTGTGGTGTGATCTCAGTCATGCCTGACTCTTTGTGACCCCATGAACTGTAGTCTTCCAGACTCTTCTGTCCATGGAATTTTCTAGGCAAGAATACTGAGGAGGGGTACCATTTCTTATAACAGGAGATGGATCTTCCCGACTCAGAAATCAAACCTTCATCTCTTGTGTCCCCTGCATTGGCAGGTGGGTTCTTTACCACTGCGCCATCTGGGAAGCCCTATACTATCACCAGCATCTGGCAAAGAAGATTGTAGAAATCTTCAGGCACGATTCATAGAAATAATCATGTTATTATTTTATAATGATAACCATGTTGTTATTATGTAGGAGCATTGAGTCAGCCTCTGTACAGCAAGCGTTTCACTCAGTTGTGTCTGACTCTTTGCTACTCCATGGACTGTAGCCTGCCAGAACCCTCTGTCCATGGGAATTTTCCAGGCAAGAATACTGGAGTGGGTTGCCATGCATTCCTCCAGGAGATCTTCCCAACCCAGGGATCGAATCTGTCTCTCTTGTATTGTAGGTGGATTCTGTATCGTCTGAGCCACCAAGGAAGCCCCTTTAATATCCAATATATTGCAAAAAACATTGTAAGTTTTGGTCAGAGTGGATCACCATGAAACAGAGGATATTTATGCTTCAGGTCCTCTCTTTTGATCTGGATGCTTTCAAGGTGCTATACTTGATCTTATGCAAGTAATTTTGTGGTCTTTACACAGATCTTCCTGGGATTCCCTAAATTGTAAACTTCAGGTCTGTTAAGACTGAGTCTACCTCAGATAAATACATTATTTGCATTCAGGGAATAAGTAAATAGTTTGAAACTACCTTGTTGTTTAGTCAATAAATCATGTCTGACTCTTTGTAACTTCGTGGACTGCAGCATGCCAGGCTTCCCTGTCCTTTACTATCTCACAGAGTTTGCTCAAACTCATGTGCATTGATTAGTTGATACTGCCCAGCCATCTCGTTCTCTGTCACCTGCTTCTCCTCCTGCCCCTCAATCTTTCCCAGCATCATAGTCTTTTCCAGTGAGTCAGCTGTTCTCATCAGGTGACCAAAATATTGGAGCTTCAGCTTCAGCATCAGGCCATCTAATGAATATTCAGGTTTGATCTCCTTTAGGATTGATTGACTTGATCTCCTTTGGTCCAAGAGACTCTGGAGAGTTTTCCTCAGCACCACGATTCAAAAATGACAATTTTTCAGCACTCAGCCCTCTTTATAGTCTAACTTTCACATCCGTACTTGACTACTGAAAAAACCATAGCTTTGACTATATGAACCTGTGTCTCTACTTTTAATATGCTGTCTAGACTGGCCATAGCTTTCTTTTCAAGGAGAAGTATCTTTTAATTTCATGGCTGTAGTCACCATCACCAGTAATTTTGGAGTCCAAGAAAATAAAACGTGTTGCTGCTTCCACTTTTCCCCCTTCTCTTTGTCATGAAATAATGTGGCCAGATGCCATGATCATAGTTTTTTGAATGTTGAGTGTTAAGCCAGCCTTTTCAATCTCTTTTATCACCCTCATCAAGAGGCTCTTCATTTTCTGCCATTAGGGTGATATCATCTGCATAACTGAGGTTGTTGATATTTCTGTCAGGAATCTTGATTCCAGCTTGAGCTTTATTTATCCAGCCTGGCATTTCATATGATGTACTCTGCATATAATTTAAATAAGCAAGGTGACAATACACAGCCTTGATGTATTCCTTTCCCAATTTTGAACCAGTTGGTTATTCCATGTCTGGTTCTAACTGTTGCTTCTTAGCCCAAATACAGGATTCTCAGGAGACAAGTAAGGTGGTCTGGTATTCCCATCTCTTTAATAATTTTCCACAGTCTGTTGTGATCTGCACAATCAAAGGCTTTAGTATAGTCAATGAAGCAGAAGTAGATGTTTTTTGGAATTCCCTTGCTTTATCAATGACCCAATGAATGTTGGCAATTTGTTCTCTGATTCCTCTGCCATTTCTAAACCCAGCTTGTGCACTTGGAAATTCTCAATTCACATACTGTTGAAGCCTAGCTTGAAGGATTTTGAGCATTACCTTGTTAGTAGGTAAAATGAGCACAGTTGTATGGTAGTTTGAACATTCTTTGGCATTGACCTTCTTTGGGATTGGAATGAAAACTGACCTTTTCCATTCCTGTAGCCACTGCTGAGTTTTCCAAATTTACTGACATATTGATTGCAATGGCACCCCACTCCAGTACTCTTGCCTGGAAAATCCTATGAACGAAGGAGCCTGGTAGGCTGCAGTCCATGGGGTCGCTAAGAGTCGGATACGACTGAGTGACTTCCCTTTGACTTTTCACTTTCATGCATTGGAGAAGGAAATGGCAACCCATTCCAGTGTTCTTGCCTGGAGAATCCCAGAGACAGGGGAGCCTGGTGGGCTGCCGTCTATGCGGTCGCACAGAGTCAGACACAACTGAAGTGACTTAGCAGCTAAGCAGCATTGATTGCAACTCTAACAGCATCATCTCTTGGGATTTTAATTAGCTCAACTGGAATTCCATCACCTCCATTAGCTTTTTTTGTAATAATGTTTCCTAAGGCCCACCTGGTTTCACACTTGAGGATATCTGGCTCTAGGTGAGTGATCACACTATCATGGTTATCTGGATCATTAAGACTTTTAAAATATAGTTCTTCTGTATGTTCTTGCTACCGCTTCTTCATCTCTTCTGATTCTGTTAAGTCCTTATCATTTCTGTCCCTTATCTTGCCCATTCTTACACGAAATGTTCCCTTGATATCGTGTTTTCTTGAAGAAGTCTCTAGTCTTTCTTGTTGTATTGTTTTCCTCTATTTTTTGCATTGTTCCCTTAAGAAGGCTATCTTATTTCTCCTTGCTATTCTCTGGAACTCTATATTCCACTGTGTATATCTTTCCCTTTTCCCCTTGCCTTTCAGGTCTCTTCTTTTCTCAGCTATTTATAATGCCTTCTCAGGAAACCACTTTGCCTTCTTGCATTTTGTTTTCCTTTGGGATGGTTTTGGTCACGACCTTCTATACAATGTTATGAATCTGTCTGTAGTTCTTCAGCCACTCTGTCTGCCAGATCTAATCCCTTGAGTCTATTAGTCATTTCTACTGTATAATCATAAGGAATTTGATTTAGGTCATACCTGAATGGCCTAGTGGTTTTCCCTACTTTCTTCAATTTAAGCCTCAATTTTGCAATAAGGATCTCATGATCTTGAGTCACAGTAAGCTCTAGGTCTTATTTTTGCTGACTATATAGAACTTTTTCATCTTTTCCATCCTGAGCTACAAAGAATATAATCAATCTGATTTCAATATTGACCATTTGGTGATGTTAATATGTAGAGTTGTCTCTTGTGTTGTTGGAAGAGAATGTTTGCTATGACCAATGCATTCTTTTGACAAAACTCTATTGGCCTTTTCCCTGCTTCATTTTGTAATCCAAAGCCAATCTTCCTGTTACTTCAAGTATCTTTTGACTTCCTACTTTTGCATTCCAATCCCCTGTAATGAAAAGGATATCTTTTTTGTTGTTAGTTTTAGAAGGTCTTAGATGTCTTCATAGATCCAGTCAACTTGAGCTTCTTTGGCCTTAGTGGTTGGGATATGGACTTGGATTACTGTGAGGTGGAATGATTTGCCTTGGGAACAAACCAAACTCATTCTATGTTTTTTGAAATTGCATCCAAGTACTGCCTTCAGACTCTTTTGTTGAGTATGAGGGTTATTCCATTTCTTCTAAGGGATTCTTACCCACAGTAGTATATATAATAGTCATCTGAATTAAGTTCGCCCATTCTCATCCATTTTAGTTTACTGATTCCTAAAATATTGAAGTTCATTCTTGCCATCTCCTACTTGCCCACATCCAATTTACCTTGATTCTTGAACCTATCATTCCAGGTTCCTATGCAGTATTGTTCTTTACACTGTCAGATTTTATGTTCACCACCAGGCACATCCACAACCAAGCGTCATTTGTGGTTTGGCCCAGTCACTTCATTCTTTCTGGAGTTATTTCTCCACTCTTCCCCAGTAGCATACTGGGCATTTTCTGACCTGAGGGGCTCATCTTCTAGTGTCACATCTTTTTGCCTTTTCATACTGTTCATGGGATCCTCTCGACAAGAATATGGAGTGGCTTGCCATTCCCTCCTCCAGTGGACCAGATTTTGTCAGAACTCTCCTTTATGACCCATCCATCTTGGGACATCTGCTCATAGCTTTATTGAGTAACTCAGGTCCCTTTGCAATGACAAGGCTGTGATCCATGACAATTGATCTTGCAATTTGGAAAAATTCAGGCCAGTAAATAAATTTGTCACAATCTCATCTAGTAATTATCAAATGTTTTGTGATCTCCTGTTAATCAGAGTAGACATTGCTCCTTGGAAGATAAGTTATGACCAACCTAGACAGCTTATTAAAAAGCAGAGTCATTACTTTGCTAACAAAGTTCTGTCTAGTCAAAGCTATGGTTTTTCCAGTAGTCATGTATGGATGTGAGAGTTGGACTATAAAGAAAGCTGAGTGCCAAAGAATTGATGCTTTTGAACTGTGATGTTGGAGAATACTCTTGAGAGTCCCTTGGACAGCAAGGAGATCAAACCCATTAATCCTAAAGGGAATTGGTCCTGAATGTTCATTGGAAGGACTGATCCTGAAGCTAAAACTCCAATACTTTGTCTGCCTGGTGCAAAGAACTGACTCATTTGAAAAGACCTTGATGGTGGGAAAGGTTAAGGATGGGAGGAGAAGGGGAAGACAGAGGATGAGATGGTTGGATGGCATCGCTGACTCAACGGACGTGAGTTTGAGTAAACTCTGGGAGTTGGTGATGGACAGGGAGGACTGATGCGCTACAGTCCATTGGGTTGCAAAGAGTCAGACACGACTGAGTGACTAAAGTAAACTGAACTGAACTGATATTAAGCTGAAAATGATATTTTCAGTTTTAGTTTTAATCAGGCTTGACAACATTTTGTGTATCCAACATGAGATGTAAATTGCCATCTTTCATTTTTATACAAAAATGACACTGGTGCTAGATTCTGATTCTTACTTCTCCATATTTATCTAAATCCTTTGATCTTTCAAGTTGAGAGGTAACCAACATATTTTAGTGGATTTTATGTCATAAATAATTCCTCCCCTTGTTGTGCTTAGAAAAATGAATTCTTTTGCAGCCTTTAAACATAACATAGAGATTGAAACTTTAAAAGTATAATTAAAGAAAGCAAATAAAGTAAGTAAGACCACACTGCTTGTTACACACATGGGCCTGGGATCTGCTAACAGTGAGTCAATAAACAGCTCCAAACTACCCTATAAAATAAATAAAAGTATGGTAAAAAAAAAAAAACAAAGCTACGCCAAATTGTTGGCCTGATTCTAAATAATACAAATTAAGTCTCAACTTTGGAAATTAAAGGTCTTCGTCTACTATCACTTATAAATAAGGAGTCAGATAATAATAATATAGGTTTGCCACACTACTGAAAAGTAATCACTACTGTATTGGACTTACCAAGACCACCTCTAACAACTGAATATCAGTTGTGGCTTAAATCCAAATGATTATAGTAGGAATCTTGGTAAATATTTGAGTATAAAATTAAGGTCTTACAATTTCAGGAAGAGAAGCATGTTTGGATTCTTGGATTTAGGCACAAACATTTAATTACATGCTTATGTAGAGTTTTGTGAAGAAAATGTGAACCGACTATTCAACATTAATGTCAGTGGGAACTTTTCCTCCCAAAGAACAGATGAAATAGCACTACTGAAATTGCCTTGAATTTCTTAGGCATTTTCTCTGAGTCTACACAAATCCAGTTAAGAGGAATTAGAGCTATTTAATTAATTTTCAGATTACTTTACCTGTACTTTTTCTATATCATTTATGAACAGTTTGTTAGGTGTTTGAGTAGCAGAGATTTCTCTCTCACTACATTTTAAGATCTTCCAGACAGGGCTCAAGTCCAGATGCTCTTTTTCGTCCTTCATTGCACCTTTAATTTGGAGAAGGCAATGGCACCCCACTCCAGTACTCTTGCCTGGAAAATCCCATGGACGGAGGAGCCTGGTAGGCTGCAGTCCATGGGGTCGCTAAGAGTCAGACACGACTGAGCGACTTCACTTTCACCTTTCACGCACTGGAGAAGGAAATGGCAACCCACTCCAGTGTTCTTGTCCGGAGAATCCCAGGGATGGGGGAGCCTGGTGGGCTGCCGTCTATGGGGTAGCACAGAGTCGGACACGACTGAAGTGACTTAGCAGCAGCAGCACCTTTAATTGTTGGCATATAAAGGATTGCTATTAAATAAATCCTTCTGTGCATATGGGATCTTCCAAGAACAGGGATCAGACCCATATCTCCTACATTTGGTGGGGGTAGAATTCAAGAGAGCTTCACTGGTGTGTAGAAAGCATGGGCTGGATTCTTTCAGCAGGTAAGACAGTCACTGATGTACAAGATAGGTACTTTAGGAATGAATGTTAAAATTTCTTGGTCACTAAATGATACTTAGGACCAAAGCATAAGAAGCTTAAAGGCATTAAAAGCCAAGTGTACATATCTGTCTGTTAAATGAAACACAGTAAACTGAGAAAATAAGCATTCATTTACCTTTATTGGTTCATTCATTCCATGTAAATTTGTGAAGCACCTACTGTGTGCAAATGCCCTGTGGCCACCAGGATCAGTAAACTGAATGACACGTGCTTAGGGCTCCTAAGGAGACCACAACATGGGGTCAGATTTATACCCAACATAATCAGTTAAAAAAAAGAAAATGGACAGTTCCACCTAGTTGTTTGCTTACATTATTATAAAAATAAATTCATGCATAGTGTGATAGACTTCTAACTGAATTGACTAGCTTGTGCAGATTGTTAGTCTCTATGCTGATATAGACAAAATTGCTCCCCTAAGGCTGAGACTGACCAAATTGTAATGAAGTGATATTGGGCCACTTGACTGCTTGTTTCTAGCTCCCAGAAATAACCATAAAAAATACAGGGGCACTTAGCCAGTCTAATACTTTTAATACAGTTAGACTTGGTGTTTTAGGCACAAACTAATCAAGACAATCAGTTAGTAAGGCCTTAGGTGAACTGCGACTTCCCTGGTGACTCAGACAATAAAGAATCTGCCTGTAGTGCAGGAGACTTGGGTTCGATCCCTGGGATAGAAAGACCCAGTGGAGAAGGGAATGGCTACCCACTCCAGTATTCTAGCCTGGAGACTTTCATGGACAGAAGAGCCAGGTGGGTCCTGCTGCAGTCCATGAGGTTGCAAAGAGTCAGAAATGATTGAGTGACTAACACACACAAGGTGAATGAACATAAACCTGATCAAGCTAACTTCATGGTCATATTTGCTCCTGTCCTATGTGCCTCTTCCTACAACTGAGTGTTTTGCATTTTGAGAGTTTTATTCCATTCTCAGCCAGTTTTTGACATATTGAAAGAAGAAACAAAGAAGTTGGATTCTAGTCTTTAATTTTTAATGAAAAATTTAATTAATATTTAGTAACTATGCAGATGACACCACCCTTATGGCAGAAAGTGAAGAGGAACTAAAAAGCCTCTTGATGAAAGTGAAAGTGGAGAGTGAAAAAGTTGGCTTAAAGCTCAACATTCAGAAAACGAAGATCCTGGCATCTGGTCCCATCACTTCATGGGAAATAGATGGGGAAACAGTGGAAAAAGTGTCAGGCTTTATTTTGGGGGGCTCCAAAATCACTGCAGATGGTGACTGCAGCCATGAAATTAAAAGATGCTTACTCCTTGGAAGAAAAGTTATGACCAACCTAGATAGCATATTCAAAAGCAGAGACATTATTTTGCAAAACAAAGGTCCATCTAGTCAGGGCTATGGTTTTTCCAGCGGTCATGTATGGATGTGAGAGTTGGACTGTGAAGAAAGCTGAGCACTGAAGAATTGATGCTTTTGAACTGTCGTGTTGGAGAAGATCTTGAGAGTCCCTTGGACTGCAAGAAGATCCAACCAGTCCATTCTGAAGGAGATCAACCCTGGGATTTCTTTGGAGGGATGATGCTAAAGCTGAAACTCCAGTACTTTGGCCACCTCATGAGAAGAGTTGACTCACTGGAAAAGACCCTGATGCTGGGAGGGATTGGGGGCAGGAGGAGAAGGGGACGACAGAGGATGAGATGGCTGGATGACATCACCAACTCAATGGACATAGGTTTGGGTGAACTCCGGGAGATGGTGATGGACAGGGAGGCCTGGCGTGCTGCAGTTCATGGGGTCACAAAGAGTTGGACACGACTGAGCGACTGAACTGAACAGAACTGAACTGAACTTTTAACTTACCGATAGATTTCCTATTGATAATATCAGTCTTACAATCTCATCTTGCTGGAATTTAAGGGTCTTAGAAGAGCTTCTAGTTGTGTGATTTCTGTGATGCAGGTTGTGAATCTCAGGGGAATCTCAGGGTTGTGGTATGCGGTCCGTAATTCTATATAGACATCAGTCCTTTTCTTTAGCTGAAGTACTACTTCAGCTTTAGCTGAATAGTACTTACCGGTTCTATTTTTTTAAGTTTTGTTTAGTAATTTATTTATTGACTATGCTGATCTTCATTGCTATGAGGGCTTTCTCTCTAGTTGAGGGGAGTGGGGGCTGCTCTCCAGCTGCAGCGCAGGGCTTTTCATTGTGGTGGCTTTTCCTGTCGCAGAGCATGGGCTCTAGGGCACGTGGGCTCAGTAGTTGTGGCTCCTGGGCTCTAGAGCACAGGCTTAGTAGTTGCGTGCACAGGCTGACTTGCTCTGTGGCATGTGGGATCTTCCCAGACCAGGGATCAAACCCATGCCTCCTGCAGTGGCAAGTAGATTCTTTACCACTGAGCCCCCAGGGATGCCCTTACATGTACTATTTCTCACTACTTTTCTAACCAATTTAACTGCTATTTTGAGTAGTATAAAATGGGGTTAAAGTTTTCCTAAAATTGTAATAGTGACTTGACAGTACTTTCTTGGTCATTAGAACTGGAAATTTTCTGACAATCATATGGAGAAGATGGTATGTAGAAGGGCTAGATTTGAAATGTCCACATTTAAGAAACAAGTTGGAAACTAGTGCCTAGCACATGATAGACACTCAGTAAATGTGTGTTCTATGTTGGAATAAACACCTGCACTATAGATCTGGCCAAACCTTTTGATTCTAGGCCATAGGTAAGTGCCTTTTTCAAGGTCCCAGTGAAAGGTAGTGGCACGTCCTATATAGAAGAATCTACATCGTCCCATGTCTGTCTCATAGTAATGTAATTGAATACCATTTGGAAAGGATCATTAGGCTCAGTTAAGCCTATTAAAACTTAAAGACTATGCTGAGGCTTAGGGCTAGAGTTGGGCTTTCCCTGGAGGTCATTCCCAGAGATAATAACCAGAAGATTATCTCGAAAAGTCATGGCAAAGTCTCTAGTATGGAGTTTATCAATGTGTGACTCAAAGAACTTGCATTAAAATCTGGGTTATCTGTTAAAACACAAATATCTGGGTACCACCCTGGTTTTACTGAATCAAACTTTGTTAGAGTCTCATTTTCACTCATCTCTGTAGTAATCCTTGTGGTCACTGATGTTTGAGGACTGCCATACTCTTGGATGAAAGAGAAGGATTAAACTCACTCCCTCAGCTTCTTCGACTTACAGACATCTGATAACTATACCATCTTGCTGATCAGTGAAAAACGGGGTCTTTCTACAATCCATTTTCACCATTCTACTGAGAAGAGAGGGATTTAGACAAGATCCCTCTTTTCTTGAGGCCATATAAGGACATATGTGGCCTGAGAATGTATTGAGTCAGCTATACTCAAATTTATTTTATTTTATTTTATTATAAATTTATTTATTTTAATTGGAGGCTAATTACTTTACAATATTGTATTGGTTTTGCCATACATCAACATGAATCCGCCACAGGTATACACGTGTTCCCCATCCTGAGCCCCCCACCTTCCTCCCTCCCCGTACCATCTCTCTGGGTCATCCCACTGCACCGGCCCCAAGCAACCTGTATCACGCATCAAACCTGGACTGGTGATTCGTTTCATATATGATATTATACATGCTTCAATGCCATTCTCCCAAATCATCCCACCTTTGCCCTCTCCCACAGAGTCCAAAAGACTGTTCTATACATCTGTGTCTCTTTTGTTGTCTCACATACAGGGTTATCGTTACCATCTTTCTAAATTCCATAAATATGCATTAGTATACTGTATTGGTGTTTTTCTTTCTGGCTTGCTTCACTCTGTATAATAGGCTCCAGTTTCATCCACCTCATTAGAACTAATTCAGATGTATTATTTTTAATGGCTGAGTAATATTCCATTGTGTATATGAATTAGGTGATCTAAAGCCAACATTCTCCACATTGGGTTTTCTTTTGTTTTTCCTGACCTCCCATAAGTCTTTTTTTAAAAAATATAAATTTATTTATTTTAATTGGAGTTTAATTACTTTACAATATTGTATTGGTTTTGCCATACATCAACATGAATCTGCCACAGGTATACACGTGTTTCCCATCCTGACCCCCCCATACCATCCCTCTGCGTCGTCTCGGTGCACTTGCCCCAAGCATCCAGTATCGTGCATCGAACCTGGACTTATTTAAGTGTTCTAGACTGTCTCAGCAGTGCAGGGGAGCATAGTATTGGCTCTGTGAAGAGGAATCATTGTCCCCTCTGAGGATAACCACAGCAGAAGTTATTGAGTCCTCAATGGAAAAGGAGATTTTGCAGACAAGCCCATGTAGTGCAGGTGCCCCTCCAATAATTTTCCTTGCCTGTACTGACCATGAAAGATCTGTATTTGCTTAGTTCTTTTTTTAAAGTGGAATAGCATTTAAGAGGCAAGACTGCCGTTGCTGCTAAGTTGCTTCAGTCGTGTCTGACTCTGTGACCCCATGGACTGTAGTCTGCCAGACTCTTCTGTTTATGGGGATTCTCCAGGCAAGAATACTGGGGTGGGTTGCCATGCTGTCCTCCAGGGGATCTTCCCAACCCAGGGATCAAACCTGCATCTCACATGTACCTGCATTGGTAGGCGGGTTCTTTACCACTAGTAACACTTGGAAGCTCAGAGGCATGCCTAAGACAAAATATTTACAGGTGTTGAGTCAATGGAATCTCTTAGCTGCCCCCTGGGAAGCAGTTATCTTTTATTATATGATGTGGGAGAAGGTGTTTTTCATGTGTTCTTATGTAAACATCTTACCACAAGAGATGGGAGGTAGTATTTTGGTGAGTTATTACTATTGCTTATTTTTCAGGGATCAATGAGAAATTTAGTTCATGTGAAACACATTCGGAAACAGCAGTCTCAAGATGCAGTCAAATATACCTAGTGGTCTGCATTAAATTGACAAATTGCTCTTAGAGAAACAACTGCTAATTGCCATTCTTCATCAAATTATTCATTTTTATAAACTAAAGCTTTTAGACTGTGCATTAATGAGATCCAAATCAATCTAACTGTGAGCATAGGAAGCAATTAAAGTTTAGTAGGTAAAAACGCAAGGAAATTAGTGATAGTATAAAAGTTTTCCCTGATTTAAGGAGAAATGCTTTCAAATAATTCTAAGGCCTCCCAGAATAATAATCACCATCTTGCGCAAATATAGCTGCTATGAAATTAACTTTCAAACCATTTAGATCCATCATTGTCCTCTTATTCACAGCCTCAAAGCATTGGTCTGACAAGACATGAGAAATAAATCATATTCTTTCCTTCTTTCATGTTTATATTATATAAGCTAAGATTATAATAAAATTGTAGTGGATACAGCATTACATTTCAACCATTTGCTGTTATTATTTTATGTAGTGAGTAAAGATTGGAATGTGAGCAGTATCACTGAATTCCTTCCCCACGGCATGGAGTGAGTCCAGTACACAGAAACGAAAACATCCAATTTTAGGGTCACAATCGCCTCACTGCTACTTCTGCACTGACTCTTTTTCCTAATAATAAATCATAAGTGTGCTTTAAAACTTAGCTTGGTGGTGGTGGTGGTTTAGTCGTTAAGTCATGTCTGACTCTTGCAACCCCATGACTGTAGCCTGCCAGACTCCTCTGTTCATGGGATTCTCCAGGTGAGAATACTGAAGTGGGTTGCCATTTCCTTCTCCAGAGGATCTTCCTGCCCCAGGGATGGAACCCAGGCCTCCTGCATTACAGGCAGATTCTTTACTGACTTAGCTATGAAAGAAGCCCAAAACTCAGCTTAAATGTAGCTTTTTACTCAAATATTTTGCGATTTTTGTCACATCACATCTGTCTCTTATAAACATTTTGTATTTGTCTCATTATACATATTGAAATTCATGTAATATTTTATGCATTTGTATGCATAACTTGTTTGAAATTATTCTCCAGGTTCCTCCTGGGGAAGATCATGCCCTACCCACCTCTGTGCCCCCATGTGCTACTTAGCACATCCTGTTCACTAATTGGTAAATGAGTAACGATTTCGAGAATGAATCAACCCTGAGTCCTGGTTTGCTGACAGGCTTGTGTATTCAGTGGAATGAGATACATGTGGTGATCCGGTGAGACAGGTTTGGCAGACGCCTCTCGGAAGGGACTTCATCATAAGGGAGGAGAGAATCTGACATGAGCGGCTCGCTAAGGAAAAGACCTTAGTGACTGAAGGAGCGGGCTGATTGTGAGGAGGGCATGGGTTTCAGCACCACGTCAGTGCTGCCTCTCACTGGACTCAAGTGTGACTCCCGCTTGAATAAATGTAAAAGGGCTTTTTGCCTGAAAACTCTCCAAGCCCTGAGGCATCAGGTTTACTACCCCGCTACTCTGTAAAGTGTTGAAGATCACAGTGGGATAAGGCATTGTTCTTCCTGACTATACAACAGAACAGAGAGATGCAAAGGGTAGTCTGGGGACTGGAGCCAGGCTCTGAATTGGTCCATGATGAGATGAGGAGCTTGACACAGAATGTAAATCTACCAAGTCAGTGAGCACACTTTTTACATCAGCTGACATTTTTTTTTTTTTTTTTTTGATAGCAAGACATTCTTGATGAAGGTGGAAGGATGTTCATTTACCAGAAGGCAATGGCACCTCACTCTAGTACTCTCGCCTGGAAAATCCCATGGACAGAAGAACCTGGTAGGCTACAGTCCATGGGGTAGTGAAGAGTCGGACATGACTGAGCAACTTCACTTCCGCTTTTCACTTTCATGTATTGGAGAAGGAAATGGCAACCCACTCCAGTGTTCTCACCTGGAGAATCCCAGGGACGGGGGAGCCTGGTGGGCTGCCGTCTATGGGGTCGCACAGAGTCGGACATGACTACAGTGACTTAGCAGCAGCAAGGACCTCCTTACTCTTGGTAACAAAGAGATTGTGAACTGGCTATTTTGGGAAATGCTGTAATAGAGAAAAATGTTGTTTTGGCATCCCCTGGGTCCCAGATCACCACTGATAGTGCAGAAGACACTAGAACTAGTAGCTGTGCAGATGGGGGGATTCACATTGGTGGAAAGGGCGTGGTAGTTACAAGAAAGAACTGTGCAGTGCCCAGCAGAGTACTCCGGCATCACCTGAGTTTGAACCGGCGTGTGAGCCTGTGTTAAATAGCTCCTGGGGAATCTCTCCAGTGTTTGTGAGGAGTACTTTGTAGCAATATAAAGTTATAGGGGGAAACAATGAGAGACTTTACCTTTTTGAACTCCCAAATCACTGCAGATGGTGACTGCAGCCATGAAATTAAGACACTTGCTTCTTGGAAGAAAAGCTGTGACTGACCTAGACAGCATATTAAAAAGCAGCGAAACTACTTTGCCAGCAAAGGTCTGTTTAGTCAAGACTATGGTTTTTCCAGTGGTCACATGTGGATGTGAGAGTTGGACTGTAAAGAAAGCTGAATGGCGAAGAATCGATGCTTTTGAACTGTGGTGTTGGAGAAGACTCTTGAGAGTCCCTTGGACAGCAAGGAGATCAAACCCATCAATCCTAAAGGAAATCGGTCCTGAATATTCATTGGAAGGACTGATGCTGAAGCTGAAATGCCAATACTTTGGCCACCTGATGTGAAGAACTGACTCATTTGAAAAGACCCTGATGTTGGGAAAGATTGAAGGCAGGAAGAGAAAGGGATTACAGAGGATAAGGTGGTTAGATGACATCACTGACTTGGTGGACATGATTTTGAGCACGCCCTGGGAGTTGGTGATGGATAGACAAGCCTGGTTAGCTGCATTCCATGGGGCTGCAAAGAGCTGGACATGACTGAGTGACTGAACTGAACTGACCTGAAAGTTATATGGAAGAGACAGGAGAAAAGCAATGCAATATGTGTTAGCACGTTGGCTTCTTACAGTCATTTGTGAAAGGGCTTCTAAGATTGACCTTTTCTACACCTTATCTTATCCTGGCAGTGTAACTCCAAGAAATGCCAGAGAATGAACTTGCAGACATTAAGAAAAATGTTTGGAATAGCCTAATGACTGAAACTTGGAGAAGGCGATGTCACCCCACTCCAGTACTCTTGCCCGGAAAATTCCATGGACGGAGGAGCCTGGTAGGCTGCAGTCCATGGGGTCATGAAGAGTCAGACACGACTTCACTTTCACTTTCACTTTTCACTTCCATGCATTGGAGGAGGAAATGGCAACCCACTCCAGTATTCTTGCCTAGAGAATCCCAGGGATGCGGGAGCCCAGTGGGCTGCCATCTATGGGGTCGCACAGAGTCGGACACAACTGAAGCTACTTAGCAGCAGCAGCAGCAGAGATCTTTTCAAGAAAATTAGAGATATGAAGGGGACATTTCGTGCAAAGATGGGCACAATAAAGGACAGAAGCAGAAGATATTAAGAAGAGGTGGCAAGAATACATGGAAAAACTATATGAAAAAGATCTTCATGACCCAGATAATCATGATGGTGTGATCACTCACCTAGTGCCAGACCTTCTGGAATGTGAAGTCAAGTGGGCCTTAGAAAGCATCACTACAAACAAAGCTAGTAGAGATGATGGAATTCCAGTTGAGCTATTTCAAATCGTAAAAGTTGATGCTGTGCAAATGCTACACTGAATATGCCAGAAAATTTGGAAAACTCAGCAGTGGCCACAGGACTGGAAAAGGTCAGTTTTCATTCCAATCCTAAAGAAGGGCAATGCCAAAGAATGTTCAAACTACTGCACAATTGCACTCATCTTCATGCTAGCAAAGTAATTTTTAACATTCTCCAAGTCAGGCTTCAATAGCACGTTAACTAAGAGCTTCAGGATGTTCTAGCTGGATTTAGAAAAGGCAGAGGAACCAGAGATCAAACTGCCAACATCCATTGGATCATCGAAAAAGCAAGAGATTTCCAGAAAAACATGCACTTCTGCTTTATTGGCTATGCCAAAGCCTTTGACTGTGTGGATCACAACAAACTGTGGAAAATTTTTCAAGAAATGGGAATACTAGACCACCTGACCTGCCTCCTGAGAAATCTGTATGCAGGTCAAGATGCAACAGTTAGAAATGGAGGTGGAACAACAGGCTGGTTCCAAATCGGGAAAGGAGTATGTCAGGCTGTATATTGTCACTCAGCTTATTTAATTTATATGGAGAGTACATCATGTGAAATGCTGGCCTGGATGAAGCACAAGCTGGAATCAAGATTGCCAGGAGAAATATCAATAACCACAGATATGCAGATGACACCACCCTTATGGAAGAAAGTGAAGAACTAAAAAGCCTCTTGATGAAAGTGAAAGAGGAGAGTGAAAAAGTTGACTTAAAGCTCAACATTCACAAAACTAAGATCATGGCATCTGGTCCCAGCACGTCATGGCAAATAGATGGGGACACAATGGAAACAGTGACAGACTTTATTTGCTTGGGCTCCAAAATCACTGCAGATGGTGACTGCAGCCATGGAATTAAAACATGATCGCTTCTTGGAAACAAAAACTCTGATCAACCTACACAGCATATTGAGAAGCAGAGACATTACTTTACCTTCATAGGTCTGTCTAGTCAAAGCTATGGTTTTTCCAGTAGTTATGTATGAATGTGAGGTTTGGATTATAAGCTGAGTGTCAAAGAAAGCTGAGCATTGAAGAATTGATGCTTTTGAATTGTGGTGTTGGAGAAGACTCTTGAGAATTCCTTGGACTGCAAGGAGGTCAAACCAGTCAATCCTAAAGGAAATCCATCATGAATATTCATTGGAAGGACTGATGCTGAAGCTAAAAATCCAATACTTTGGCCACCAGATGTGAAGAACTGACCAACTGGAAAAGACCCTGATGCTGAGAATGATTGAAGGCAGGAGAACCGAGGGATGTCAGAGGATGAGATGGTTGGATGGCATCACTGACTCAGTGAACCGGAGTTTGAACAAGCTCCAGGAATTGGTGATGGACAGGGAAACCTGGTATGTTGTAGTCCATGGCATCACAGAGTCGGACATGACTGAGTAACTGAACTGAACTGATCTATCTTCTGAAGTCTTTTTTGAAGGAAGCAAACCCACATTTTCAGTGTGTGTGTGTGTATCTGCTATTTTCATATGCATGCAATTATTTTAAAAATAGAGCCTGGAAGTTTTGTGACAATGATCTGGGAATGTTTGAAATGAGATTTTTATAAACTCACAGTATATCAAAATCAGTTGCTATTATTAGAAATTTATCTTCTGCACTTGATGAAGGATACACTTCTCTCTCTCTCTCTCTCTCACACACACACAGACACCCCTTCCAGACAACATTCTTTAAGTGTAACCAAATTCCTCAAATCTCCACTTGTGGCCAACTGTGTACATATTCAAGTACCCACCAAATAGGAGAATTCTTAGGATGAAATTCTTCTTTATCATTAATGTCACCTCCATCAACAAGGGCATTCATAGAGTGACTTTTACAAAATAATTGTTTATATGCAACATCTGTGCTCTAGAAGTGCCTGCAACAAAGCATGAACATGGAAATGTGAGTTAAATCTTGTGCACTTTTGTGAAAAATAAAAGCTAAATTAAATCTGTAATTATTAGCCGTTAGTTTTTCAGGTGTACTTTTGTATCTTAAGAGTATTTGGCACATAGCAAGTGCTGATAGTTAGTAATACTTAATAAAAGTAATTAAATGACCAAACAAATCAATTTGGACAGTCTGTTGCAAGGAGGAAGCCAATTCTGATTCCATGTTGGAACTGTTTCTTTGCCTTGCTTTTAATCGCTTTTGTTATTATAATCATACATAATGGCTTGCTTAAAAAGACCCTGCCCCTCTGCTTCACTGTTTAAAGTGCCTTTGTTCAGAACTCTGTCTCCCTGTAGATGGCAGGAAGGAAGAAATTAACATATCCCCTGTCTGAGGCTTGCCATTTTAGAATATGTTGCAAGATTAACGGTTTTTTACTTTGCTTCCTTCCCTACCCCGTCTCTGATGTATAAAAGAACCTGGCATCCAGACTGGAGAAAATGGTTATTTTGAGGCACTAGCCAGCCATCTTCTTGGTCAGCCTCAACCCCTTGTCTCTTGGATTCATTGGCCTGTTGTGCGACAAGCAAAGTGAGCTTGGACTTGGTAACAAGTTGAGTTTGAATGGACAAAAGAGATTAAGAATTCTGAGGCAACTCAGCCTCAGAAAGTCCTCCTTTTTCCTCTTGGATCACCCAGTGTGACCTTAAGTGTATCTTTACTTGCTGAGACCTATTATACCTGCAGATAAGCATGATTGTCCCTTGTTGTTGTTTTTCAGTTGCTAAGTCATTTCCAACTTTTTGGGACCCCATGGACTTCAGCACACCAGGCTCCTCTGTCCTCCACCCTCTCTTGGAGTTTGCTCAAACTCATGTCCATTGAGCCAGTGATGCTATCTAACCATCTCATCCTCTGCCACTCCCTTCTTTTGCCTTCAATCTTTCCCAGCATCAGGGGCTCTTCTAATAAGTTGGCTCTTCACATCAGGTGGCCAAAGTAATGGAGCTTTAGCTTCAGCAAAAGTCCATCCAATGAATATTCAGGGTTTATCATCTGTAGGATTGACTGGTTTGATCTCCTTGTAGTCCAAGGGACTCTCAAGAGTCTTCTTTAGTACCACAGTTTAAAAGCATCAGTTCTTCAGCGCTCAGCCTTCTTTATGTCCCACCTCTCACATCCATACATGACTAATAGAAAAACCATAGCTTTGACTATACAAATCTTTGCCGGCAATGTGATGTCTGTTTTTTAATGTCTTGTCTAGGTTTGTCCCAGTCTTCCTTCCAAGGAGCAAGTATCTTATAATTTCATGGCTGTAATCATTATCTGCAGTGATTTTGGAGCACCCCCCAAATAAAATCTGTCACTGCTTCTGCTTTCTCCCCTTCTATGAATATTTGCCTTAATGTGATGGGATCAGATGCCATGATCTTTTTTTTTTAATGTTCAGTGTTAGACCAGATTTGTCACTCTGCTCTCTCACCTTCATGAAGAGACTCTTTAGTTTCTCTTTGCTTTCTGTCAATAGAGTGGCATCATCTGCCTATCTGAAGTTGTTGATATTTCTCCTGGCAATCTTGCTTTCAGCTTGTGCTTCCTCCAGCCTGACATTTTGCATGATGTACTCTGCGTAGAAGTTAAACAAGGTGACAATGTACAGCCTTATCATACTCCTTTCCCAATTTTGAGCCAGTCTGTTGTTACATCTCCAGTTCTTTTGCTTTTTGACCCTCATCTAGGTTTCTCAGGAGGCATGTAAGGTGGTCTGGTATGCCTATCTCTTTAATAATTTTGCACAGTTTGTTGTGACACACAAAGCCTAAGGCTTTAGCATAGTCAGTGAAGCAGAAGTAGATGTTTTTATGAAACTCTGTTGGTTGTGTCCCTAGCCACAGCCTATTTGGTTAGAGCTTAGCATTTTTTAAAATCATATATGAACAAGAATACTTGATTCCTGTTTGTTTGTATATATTTTTTAGTGACCTGAGAGATGGTCAAATACTGGAAACCCAGTAGTTGAACCTTGGTGAGACCTCAGAGACCCATTTAATCTTTTCATTTTACAGAGGAAGAAACTGAGGTCCGAAGAGGCAAATTGACTCACTCCAAATCATGCTGTTGATTTTTTTTCCTGCCTTTGGCTACTCATTTCTTTGAAGAGTTGCTGGTAAAGGATAATCCAGTATCCCTTCTGGGCACCTTGCTGAAAAACTATGTACAAAGTGGTTGTCTATGTAGCATTCAAAACAGTTGGCTCCAATAAAATTTCCAAGTTCATTTGTTTAGTTCCAAATCCACTCTTAATTTTTACCTAGTGTATTCCAAAAGAACTGACAACACAGTATAGTTATATAGTTTGGCAGTTTGCCGATTGACTTCTTCCAGCCTCTTTTTATAGCCTGAATTTGCAAATGCCTTCTGACTGACTCACCATTGGGCCCTAGGAATCTTTTTTTTTGCCAACTCTTTACCATCTGGGAAACAACTACTTCCTCTCAAGCACCCCTCACTGTTTGATTTCCATACTGACATTGGTTCCAGGGCCAAGATCCATTGAGTCCCAAGAGGGAATCCACCCTCCTTTTCTGTCAGGATGTTTGTAATTCATCTTACTTTTATCTCTTCTCTCAATAGAGCTTAAAGTGTCTGACTTCAGGGTGGGTTTATGAGTGAAGCACTGAGAGAAATTAACATTTGAATGAAAGATACCTGTGGATTCTCCTATTTAACAGCTGTTAAACAAAATTACTTGTCTGTATAGAACTCCAGGCTGGTGGGTTGTGTGCATCCAGATGGGAATTACCATGTACACATACAAATGTGGATTAAATGAATTGGATCTTATAAATCAAATTGCAATTTTCAAATCCAGGCAGTAATCCCAATGACTTCTGAGGAAAGGCCTGTGGTAACGAATCAGTATATCATGTCAGGAGAATTCCAGAATATTTCAGAATTTAATTGTCTTAGCTCTACCTGCCAAAACAAAGTTTGACTGAGATCATCTGAATAATCTAAACCAAAAACAACAGAAGCAATCTTTTCTTTTGATTGGAGATTAATTCTTGTATTTCAAATTTGCCTTTCAGTTAAATGATCTCTCAGATGGGTTAGCCCATGCTGATGACTTTAGCCAAACCAGAGATTTTGCTGGACATGCAAGATTTTGTGCTTTTATGTTATTCTCTATGGCTCTTGTGCAGAACAGACCCTTATACTGGGTTGTAAACAGCTAGAGTGAAGAACAAATTAATATATTAGAGAGACTGTGCTGACTGAGCCAAAGATTAATATTTCGGCAATAATTCATTGGATGTAAGCAATTTAGAAACCAGATTACTCATATCTCAAAGTGAAAAAATTTACTTATAAAATCCTGCCTATGTTATCCAAATCATAAAGACATTGTCAAAACATACTTGATCAGTGATATATCCATGTGCCCATAAAACACTTTGTAATTTTAGTTATCTAGAGGTAGTGATGCTCAAATAAGTCAAATTCTAAAACTGAAATATTTAGGATAGTATTTTGGCCCTTTAAAACAGACTTCTACGTATTCCATCTACAGTTTATTCTATCTTTTAACAACCTGAAGAATACTGCTAGTACCAAACACTGTTTACTTGCAGAGGCTGAAGCAGAAAAGGTGTAATCTGTGCAAGGCCACAGAGCTAGTTGGTTGGTACAGCCAATATTTATACCATTAATCTAGCTGTCTAGCCTTTGTTCTCAATTTTTCTACCCTACATTGCAGTTATATTTTCTGTGTTTTTTTTTTTTTTCATTTTTTGTAGACAAAACATATCTGAAGCTGACAACTGGAAGGGAAATGTAGATATACATATATACACACCTCTGTAATTGTTTAGTGGTTGCATTCTGTGGCTTCATAGCAGTGGTCTGTTGTAATTGTGGTGAGAATTGTGAAAAGCCTGTCTTCATCTGAGCTTTCTCTTGTCCCGCTGGCCCACCCTCTGCCTTTTGGGTCTTTTGTTGAGCCTTGGTTTGTATCTCTGCTGATTCCTTTAATTGCTTGTTTGGGCTATGGAAGTTGTTATTTTCAAGACTTCAATAACTGAGAATTAATACCCTTAGGGAAGATATTTTCTTTTTTCCCCTAAAAATATCAAACCAGAGCCCTGTCCCAATCTGCACTGCTTGTATGTGAATGGCACAAGTTCTATTTAGCAAGATGTACATTATGCAAATCACCCAGTGTTACGTTCACCACTAATAGTTTAATTTAATTTTTTGTTTTAATATTCTAAAAAAATCAAGTAGCTATTCATCATTTATCTGGGCATTGAAAAATATTAATGCGTTCTTATTATAGTTACCAATATAAATTATAGTTGAAAGAAAAGTAGTTTTTATGCTTTATTAGTACTGAAACCTACTTTTGTATTATTCTGGTATACAAAATCCATAAATAAAGCATAGCTACCAACTTCTTTGATTTAATTAAAGCTATGATTTGTATACAAAACTAATCCATAGCAGAGACACGTAACTAGGCTGTAAGAAACATCCAATTGTGAAGTTATTACAGTAATATTAATGAAATATTTTACCTACACTATTATTTAGAAAATTTCATTCCTGTCACATCTAACCTCCAGTTTAACTAACACTAAATGAATAATGAATAATGAAAGTGAAAGGCATTTCTTTACTTAAAATACAAAACAGCTATTAATAAATAAAAACATAAGATTAGTTGTAAAGCAATAAAATATTAAATTAAGTTATTAGCAATATGCTGCTGTATATGAATTTCCACAGCAGATTACCAGAAGCTGAATAATTAACCCCAGGAATAACATCACAGGCTTCCTTTGGGCAAAGCCTGAAAACTTGTTCCTGCTGGATATCTGCCAATGGTGTTAGCTGTCAGAGAAAGGCAAAAGAAATTGATGAGACCGAAGTCTGCACTTCATTATATTTGACAAGAGAAGGAAAAAACCAAAACAAAACTACCACTCTTTAACCCTTTGATCAGATCATCAAGTTTTTGTAATAATTCCCAGAACATATACACTGACTCAAATTAATTTTTAATTAAAGACATAAGATAGTTGGAGAGCCCGTTAGAGATTCTGAAGTGTTTATACATAAATTAACTTATCCATTCTCAAAATAGCTATTTGAGGAAGGAATGAAGTAAAAGTGAACTTGAAAGTGTTTGTCACTCAGTTGTGCTCCATGGATGGTAGCCCACCAGGCTCCTCTGTCTGTGGAATTCTTTAGGCAAGAAAACTGGAGTGGGTAGGCATTCCCTTCTCCAGGGAATCTTCCCAACCCAGGGATCGATACCTGTTCCTTTTTACAGAATGGGAAGTAGAGGCTTAGAGATGTTCACTGATGTTCACCACAGTGGCATGGTTGGGAAGTGATGGTTAATTAGCTTTAGATAATTTAGTTATCTTGAGATGACAATCCTAGCCTAATACTTTCATAAAGTGGAAAGAAGAGTATGTTTGGAAAAGGAAGGGAAAGAAGTGATCAGGGCCTATGTGAAGAGAGCCATAGTTATTTAAAAACTTTAAAATGCTTTTTGATGGGACGCATCATGTTGAAGCAGTATCAATATTGGTTCTACCACTCATTAGCTCTGTTGTAAGGGATGGGGTGGAAGGATCTGAACGCTCATCACCACTCCCAGAGGAAGAGTTGGGGGCACCTACCCTGGGAGCCGGCTGATTTTTCTAGGGACACTGACTACTCAGGTTCCTACTCTTGATCTCATTTAAGGGACAAAATCAGTTGCCTCGAAAATCCTAATGTATAGGGTCATAAAAGAGTCGGACAAAACTGGGCAAAAAACAACCAACCATCCTGTGTCATGAGCTTCTAGTCCAAGGTCCAAGTGGGGCTACTGGAGGATCTGTTGCTTCCCCAGCCCAAGCTCTGGCCCGTAACTGCCCAGCCTTACAAAGGGACTAGATGTTAGATGAAATGATTATATAAAAACTAGGTAGGGAATGACGTTGCTGTCCTCTCAGTAAATTACGAGATGGCTGGATGGCATCACTGATGAAATGGGTATGAATCTGGGTAAATTTTGGGAGATTGTGAGGGATGGGGAGGCCTGGCATGCTGCAGTCCATAGGGTCACAGAGTCGGACACAACTCAGCAACTGAACAACAACAAAAGGTAGATTGAATCAATGCATTTAACTTTCCATAACTTTTCTGCCTTATAATTTTGCATCTATGTTCTTTTCCACCTGATTTTGTGATATTAACTACTAAAGAGGATAGAATATGTTTCCTGCGTGATCAATCCTGAGTTAGGCCATGTGACTTGTGAAAGCCAGTGGGAAGTTGGTGAAGTGAAAAGTGGTGAGTTTGGGGCTGAGGCTTTGAGAAGTATTGTTTCTTCTCATCCTCCTGTGATCTTTGCCAGTTGCCATGAGAAAAACTAATAGATAACGGTCCAAAAAGAAGGAGAGACACAGGGATTTGACTTGCACCTAATCTGCTGCCTGAAGCTCAGTCCACCCAATTAGAG
The DNA here is from genome assembly GCF_001704415.2 of Capra hircus. Lineage (NCBI taxonomy): Eukaryota > Metazoa > Chordata > Mammalia > Artiodactyla > Bovidae > Capra > Capra hircus. The sequence goes on from NC_030808.1 coordinate 90,126,372, forward strand.
CCAATTTATGAAGCCCTAGAAAAATAAATGTTCTATGTAGGCCATTGAGTTTGCAGTGGTTAGTTTTGTAGTATTATTGCAATAATAACTAGTCACTGTAACCACCATCCGTCTAGTATTTCAAGCCAGAAACCTGGGCATCCTAACAGTTGAATTTTGTTTTTAAGAAAAACTAGGTTATGGTTTTGGAAAAATACATGATTACTATAAAGAATTTATAAAGTAAAGAGAAGAACATAAATGAAAGTAAAAAATATTTTAGAAAAGAAAATGGAAAAGCATAAGATGCCAACCTCCTACCCCCCAAGAAATAATCATTTTCAATAATAGGTGAACATCATAGCAGACATTCATTTTTTTTCCCGTAAATTTTTAATTTTCAATGGTTTTAGATTCATAGGAAAAATTGAAAAAAAAAATAGTATAGACAGTATTCCTGTATATTCCACATCCAGTATCCTTTGTTACTAATAACTTGCTTTATCATGGTATATTTGTCAGAACTAAGGAACTAGCATTTGTATGTTACTAATAACTACCTTCTATAATTTATCTAGAACTCACTGCTTTTTTCCTGATGCTCTTTGTCAGTGGAAGTGTTTCTCATCCTTGATATCACATTACATTAAGTTATCAGGTGTCTTTAGTTCCTCTGCTCTGTGACCGTTTCTCAGATTTTCCTTTTTTTTTTTCCCTCTCTCTCTCTTTCTTTTGACCTTAACAGTTCTGAGGTTTATGGATCAGATATTTTGTAGAATATTCTTCAGTTGAGATTGCCTGGCCTTTTTTCTCAAGATTAGTGGTTTTGTCTATTCTATATCATTACTATACTCTGATTTCTGTGGTTTTGTAGTAATTTTGAAATCAGGAAGCTCTTGTTTCATGAATCAAATTTCTCATGATATAATGGTAGGTTTTGAACATTTCCTTCTTTGTGAAATCTGGCTCCTCTGGATTTTGTCCCCCCCCACCCGCCCCCCCCTGCTATTTTTCTTTCATGAAAGAAGTTTTGTTAGCTATCTGTATTCTTGGTTGTTTTCTCAGGTTTGAAGATGAAGATTAAAAATCTGTTCAGAAGTGCTAAATATGTAGCTGATTTGTGGGCTTTGAGCTTCATTGTGGGATAATGTAGGATCATCTGGATGAGTGTTGGGGATGGCTTAGAGAATACTTCATAAAATCATGGACATCATTTAAAAATGTCTGCTTTTCATACTGAGAACTATACTTCTGATATAAATGAGAAGCAGAGGGCCATGGAGTGGTGGGGAAGATGGTAGCATGCTGTCAGGATGAGTTTGAGTTCTCATTATAGAAAAAAATGTATTTCTATTTGAAGACTCACTAAGGTTATTTCTTTTGCCTCAAGTATATTCGCTTATTTTAGTTTCCAGTCTTCCTGGAATATGTGTTCTTTTATTGTTTGATGTCACATTGTGTTTAAATTGTGTGATCTGGACCAAATTATTTGTCTGTCTCTATTCCTTAATTTTGACATCTGTAAACAGGATAATAATAGAATTTACTTCACAAGGATCTAGAAAAAAGACTGAGGGAGCTGCTTCTGCATAACTTATTATCATTATTTTTTTGTTCTCTTCTCGTCCCTTTTCCTTTTTTCTTTCTTTTCTTTCTGGAAAGCTATCTTGGGTTACATTTTAAAATTTCTTTTCTGTATCATTTGTGGAGTTTTCTGTTTAGAGCTACCAATGGCACCCATGTTGGAGAACTTTTGCTCTTCAGGTTTCCTAACTTAGCTTTTCTTGTTTTAAATTCTGTTTTTCACATCTGCATTTGCAGTCTTCACACCTTGTTATGTCTCCTAATTATTTAATTGACTTTTCTCTTCTTTGCTGTTTCATAAATTTGTTTTCCTCTAAACAAGCAACTTTATTTCTGAAGGACTACATACAGTCTCCTCATGCATGTCATGTCTGTTATTTTAATATCTTCACATTGAGTAGAGCTCTAATATAAATGTTCTTATTAGATTGCTCTATGGCTAAATATTCCTTCAGGGAGTATCTTTTGTTCTGAGGGTTACATTTTCTAGGCTTAAAACTTTTTTTTTTTTTTTTTTGAATTCTCTATTTTTGCTCATTTGCTTTCATTCATTTGCAAGTGTGCTATATACCATGTTTTGCATCCTGCATGGCTCTTTCCAGGTCTTTCCTTTGCTGTGTTACAGTGTAGGCATCTTTTTGACTATCTCTCTATGTATAAACCATGTGCCCATCGCTACATAACCAAAAAGCTATAGTATTCTATTTTGTATTCTCTGCATGCCTGAGGCTGTGGCGGTAGGCTTAGGGCTTCAGAACTGCAGAGCTGTACTCAGCTAAAATAACCAGGATCTGTGCTTACGCCTGAGGTTGTTGAATGCTCTCTTTAGGACTCTGCGGTACTTTGTTGAGGTGTGTATGTCCTTCCTCTGTGGAAAGACCTTAGTGTTTTATCATCCTTCCATTCAGGAAACTTTACCTCTATAAAGCAGTCAGGAGCTGTTTCTTTTATGCTTCAGGCTACTCGATTGTTTGGCCTCCTTTCAGAGTTGAGAGTAGTAGTAAGAATTATCATTATTTTTCTGATCAAAATGCATCAGATTTGGGGCATAGGATGGAAGCCTATCTGCATGTGACTCTGTTCTGCTCCAGGAGTTTTGGGTTTTCTCTTTGGAGGCTGATTTTTGAGTTTTAGAGCATTAGGCTGTTCCCCTTGCCATGTTTGTTTGCCATTTATTTTATGTATATGCATTTGTATATTTCCACATATAATTATATATACATGTACACAGTTTATAATGATAGTCTATATACATAAATGAGGGGGAGCAAGAGAGATGGAGAATATGAATTTTTGTTAATCTGCTTCAATTTGTTAGGGATTTGAAAATGGAGATTCTGTGAGGTATTTGACTCAAATATTTAAATCTGAAGCCTCTCTGGGCATTATTTTTGATTCACCTTTTTCTTTCAGCATTCATATCAAAGCAATTACCGTTTTTGAAAAGCTTAATTTACCTCTTGCATATCTCCTAAACCCATCCACTTTTCTCCAACTTTACTGTCATTATCTTAGTTGAGCTCTCATCATCCCTCTCCCAAATTAGCATAACAGGCTTTTAACTGTCCTGCTTCAGTATGGCTTCTGCCCATTCCATTCCCCACAAATACCTCTCTCTAATCCATCTCCCACCAAAAATGATTTCTATAAAACAAGAAGCTGCATGTACCTTTCTTCTGTTTAAAGGTCTCAATGACTCTTTTTGCTCTCAGGAGAAACACCAGATTGCTTGATATGGTTTATAACGTCTTGCATACCCTTTCCCCTGCTCATATCATTAGCTTCAACACTTACAAATTCCCAGCACCACCATAACCACTACCTGCATCCTAACTACACGTTTCTGAACACTGATCTTCTCAAGACCTCATATTCTTTCTCACTAGGCTTTTGCTCATGCCATGATCTCCCCCTGCCTAGACTGTTTACGTCTTGTTCCTTTGATTAGTTATCTCCTTCCCAGGTTTCAGGACTCACTTCTCCCAGGAAGCCTTCCTGATCAACCAAACGTGGTCAGAAACCTTGAGTGTGCTCCCATAGCATTGTGTGCTTTCTTATGGAAGCAGAAATTGGATGTTATATATTCCTGAATACTGCCTGATTTGACAATATGTGTGGTTTTCATATTATCATATTAGTTAACTTTAAATTTTATTATCTTTATTTATTTGCATTTTAAAAATCAGATACCCTGAACATATATTGCTTTTTAAGGAGGAAGAAAAATATTGAATTTGTTTTGAAGGTGTTGTACAAAGTTTAATGATACATTAATCTAGTGTAAGAACGTCAGATCACAATGATGATAAAGAGGACATTTTCCTTCAAGACAAGACAGCTACAAATAGTTCCCATAGAAAGATGGCTAAGTAGAATTTTAGATGGGTTGCATTGAAGTGAGAAGCTGAATTATTAGTGTCAGTTATAGGGATATGTTTATATTAGTATACAGAAATGGAAAAATTGAGTTTAGGGCCCAGGAAAGTACAAAGTATAATAAGGTCCTCAAATCCAGTTCCTTTATGTTCAGAAAAATTTGTAACTTCTAATTTGGAATGAATAAAATGACCTTGTTTATGTGACTCAAATGAAATAAACGTATACCACTAGCAAGAGGGTTTGTCCTCAGTCCACAATGGATTGAATTCAGGATACAAAGTAATATAGCAGATCCTTTGTCCCAGTTAACAACAGTAATGGTTGTGGGAACAAAATAATAATGGAAATGATTAATGGCAGGTAAATTATTAGTGGAAAGTAATGGTAATCAATATCTTTAATATGCCAGGTATTTCACATATACTATCTTTAATTCTTAACACAGTACGTAATGGTTTATTCATCGACAGGGAAAACTGAGACTTACAATGTAGTAAAGTGACTTCCTCAAGCTCACAACTGGTAACACAACTGTAGTGATAGAGCTGGTATTGAATCCTTTTAATAGCAGGGTTTTTCTGCTATCAGAAATAGGAAATAATAATCTATCAGATCCATCTCTCCAAACTCATACTCTACTTTTGCAGTGATATATAGAAAAACTGTCTTGAGAAGACCTGATTGACCTTCCTGAAGCCAAATTAATAGCAAAGTGAGCAAGTACAAGCCAGTGCCTGATACATACATAGTATGCTGCTCATTAGTGCTAAAAAGACTTAAGAAAGAAATGGTCTACTTTTCCTATAAATACCGTTGTCTCTATTACTCAAAATTTTATTTCTAAAAGTTTTAATTCCATATTTGTTTTTATTTGTATCTTCATCCTGACTCTGTAGCCAGTGGTTCTCATGAGGGGAAGATTCTGTCCTTTGGGGGCTACCTGGTAGTGCCTGGAGACACTTTCTGTTTTCACGACAGTTGAAGTAAGACTGGTAAGGGAGACTTTGTTATGGTATCAAGTGAACAGAGACCAGGGATGGTGCTGAACATTCGACAATAAACGTGATGGCCCCCCAGCAGAGAATTATATATGGCCCAAATGGCAACCCACTCCAGTGTTCTTGCCTGGAGAATCCCAGGGACGGGGGAGCCTGGTGGGCTGCCGTCTATGGGGTCGCACAGAGTCGGACACGACTGAAGTGGCTCAGCAGCAGCCGCAGCAAAATGTTGATAGTGCTGAATATGACAGACCTTACTCTTAAACTAAGGCATTAGGGTTCTTGAGAAAGGCAAAAAATTTTTTCCTAGTGGTTAAAAAAAAAAAACCTTCCTAAAAGTTATTTATGGTTTCTGTTTCTTTTTTTTTTAATTTTTAAGGGAGTAATATTCTGTATCTATAAAGCACTTCACATCGTTTTCTCTCAGCAGGTGCATGGACAGATATTATTATCCTCAATTTATATGTAAAGTAATTGAGACTACAGGAGTTTGACTCAATTCCTGTAACCCTTTGTCTCTAATACCACATATGTCAGTATTACCGTAGTAGTTTCCTGAGGCTGCCATAACTGATTTCCACAAACTGGATGGCTTAGAACATAGAAATTTATGATCTCACAGCTGAAAAATCTCAAACCAAGATGTCAGCAGGATTGGTTTCTTCTGAGTGCACTGAACAAGAATCTGTACCCTGCTTCTCTATCATAGCTTCTGGCAGTTGCCAGCAGCCTTTGGCATTTTTTGACTTGTAGATGCAACTCTGTCCCCAATCTATTGCCCCTGACTTCTTCCTTTCTGTATCCAAATTTCTCTCCTTTTAAAGGATACCAGTCATTGACTTACAACCCATTCTAATCCAGCATAACTTTATCTATATGCACTAAAGACCCTGTTTTCATATAAGGTCATAATCTTAGGACTTGAACATACATTTCTTGGGGATACTATTCAGCCGTCAACAATGACTGTACATCATTGTATGAATGCTGAGCACAAGAGCATTGCCAATAAAAGTGTATGTTTCTCACTAACGAAATGGAAATAATAGCTCTTATTCTTTTCTATACATTTCTACAAAAGTCCCATTCATCCAAAACTCCATCACCAGTGTGGGGTTGAGCTAGCAGCATCTTTCTTTCTCACTGAGATATAATTCACATACCATGAAAGTTTCCCTTTCACAGTGTATGTATGATTCAATGATTTTTAGTATACTTCATAGAGTTGGACAACCATCAGCATCTTGTAATTTTAGAATGTTTCATCACCCCCTGAAAAACTTGTACTCATTAGTACGCACCACTCCTGCCATCCCCAGCCCTTTCTTTTTATCCCCATGCCTGTTTTGAACAGTTCATATAAACGAAACTTTACAATATGTAGTCTTTCTTTCATGTCTAGCTTCTTTCTGTTTCTTTATTATTATTTTAAATTGTTTTCTGCTTTGGTTGAGCTAAAGTGAGCTTCTGAAACTTAAAATAACCCAAGGCATTATGTTTTCATATTGCTACTTTTGTATCACCATGGTAGCATTTGATTTTTCTTTTTTGCCAGCCCTATAAGTCATATCAAAATGGTTTTTCACATTTCAATATAGAGCCACAAAATTTGGCTGTAATGATTATATTTTGAGAATGAGCTTTGAAGCAAGGGATACATGGAAGGGACCATTAAATTTATGCTAGTGGTGATGATTGCCCAAGTTATGCTAGTTGAAAATGGGGGCCACAAATTGGGGTCTTTGTTTATGAACAGTCAAAACTACTTTTTGGATTATTATACCCATTCCATTTTTCATTATTTTTAGCAAGAAAATGTTTATAAAGGAAATTAGAGAATTTCCTTTACAGTGGCAAGAAGCCCAGAATTTGTGGTAGTTAACATTTGATGGCAGAGATCCCCAAAAGCTGGCAATAATGTGATGTGGTGACCCCTTTGACTGACTGGGACAGGAGTCACTTTCATCTTCAGTCAGTCTCTGGGGGTAGGATAGGGTATCCCCCATAAGATCATACAAATCGTTTAAAATTTGTTTCTGCTTTTTTAATGAAAATCATCTTGGCATTTATCATGCTTGAAGCCAGCATGTACACCCTTATGTTTTCTTTATTAGGTCATCTTGACCAGAGAAATACTTTTTAAGGATTTTAGATAAAATCATTTACATTTTAATTTCAAATGAGTTCTATATTTTTTAAAAAAATCCTGAATAATGTGTGGCTTTTCTTTTCTTTTCTTTTTAACTGATTAGGAGTTTCAAGTGTGTCCGCTTGCTGTTGAATGTTTGTGCTCCTCCAAATTTTTATGCTAAAACCTTAATTCCAATGTGATGGTGTTAGGAAGTGGGGCCTTCTGAGATAACTAGGTCCTGAGAGTGGAGTCCTCATAAATGAGATTAGTGCCCTTGTAAAAAGACGTGAGAGAGCTTACTTCTCTCTGCTCTATGTCATGTGAAGGCTTTTAAAGAAGCCGCCATCCACAAACCAGGAAGTGGGCTCTTATTGGACAGCAAATCTGCTGGTACCTTGAACTTGGATTTTCTAGCCTCTAGAATTATAAGAAATAAATTTCCATTATATAAGCTACCCAACTATGGTATTCTATTATAGCAGATGAAGAAATGATTATAGAAGATAACAAAACAGAATTAAAACTTTTATTAGATGTTAAGGAATAAGTTACCCATTCTGACTAAAAGCAGAAGGTTATATGTCTACCAGGAGCCTCAATTTTCATACATGGGACAAAATAACTTGAGACAAAATCATAAAAGTGTCCAAAGTCATTTTTGAAAAACTCAAATCGGAGAGTTGTATAAAAGAGAGCCAAATAATTTTTTGCTTTACCTATAAAAAGGATTTAATGTAGGGAAAACAGTATTTTCTCACTGACAAATAGTAATGGATGAGAATTGTACATGTTAAAAGTATACATGTGATTATTAAATAATTATATGAGTATCTGTTAAAAGTATAGTCCAAACTATAGGTTAATGTGTGTGTCAGAAAGCGTGGGATTTCCCCCTTATCTTTTTGATTCTTTTGTGTTGTCTAATAATTACATTGACACAAAACAGATGAACAAGACAAAAAAAATAAAAATTTGTGCATGTGGAGGTTTAATGGAAACAGGACTTAAGAAATAGCTATAGCAGGCAGCTTTTGTACTTTTAAGACAAAAACAATAAATTTATGATGGATTGACAATACAGAAAGTTGGGCTTGGGTACTTAATTAGTGATGAATTTAAACAGAATTTGGGCAAGGGATAGTAAATTAGTCAAGAAGTAACAATGTTTGTTTATACAGCCTTCTTGGTCCTAAATTCCCTGTCTCTAGTGATGAGGCTATCTCTTTACCTCCTTATACAGGGAAGATACCTTTCACATGGGAGATTTATTTCCAGATTTCATCAGAACAGAGGAAGATTAGAGCTTCCTTTTTGCAATGGCTGTTTCCCATGAAACTCTAATTCAAAATAATCAATATGTCACTGTGACATAATTTGTGGTGGGCTGCCCTGAACCCCAACATGTGCAAGTTATCAGGCTATGGAGCAGAAGATATGAAGATGAATAAGACATATTCCCAGCTCAGTAATAATTTTAGATCAAATAAAGGAGATACATACACATGAAGATGCAACAACTTGGGAAGTAATTGTAAATAGGATAAATTTTTTTTTTAGCTTGAATTGCCTGTAGAAGCAATAAGCGTCAACTGTAAGTTAAAATCACTGTGTGTCAGTGGGCTTTACTTCTGGAGGGCACAGAACCTCTCTGGCCTTAGTTTTTATAGTTTCAAAGTTGAAATAAAAATGCCTTCTGCAAATAACTTAAGGATATTTGGAAGAGTCAAAATAATATAGGTGAACCCGTTTATAAACTTCAGAGGTCTATCAGTGTTAGTGATCTTTGTAGTATGGAGAACTAAACTCGATCCCTTCTGCCTCTGTCTTTAAACGAGTCTTGGTAAATTGAAAATGCTTAATCTTCCCACTTGCCTCAATTCTAATATACATAATTATATTTCTTAATGTATTCATTCCTCAGTGGTGTAAAATATGTAATGTTGCAAAATAGGGTTCAGTTTGTTCAGGTTCAGTACACTGAGATTCAGAATTTACTTTCTGAGCAATCTAATTCAGTTTAACAAAGGTTAAAAAAAATTAGTCCTTCTTCAAGATATGCATATACTATGTCACATTTAGACTTATTCTAAGTCAGGCAAAGATAATCAGATTACTGATTTACAAATTTGTTAATTAAATTTCCCAAATGAATCCCACATATTTAAATGAACTGACCTGGGTATAAATATAGTAACCTATAAAGAAAGTCATCACAATCATCTCTTCATGAGATGCAGTGAGGTCACACCACGATTGTCCCAACTCCAGTTCCTAAAGGGTAGATGCCATGAAAGTGGGAACCAGACAGCCTCCCATGTCTTGGAGGAGTGGAAGTCATTTACGTTTCAGTCGCTCTTAGACCTGGAGCACCTTGTCTGCCTTGCAACATTCTGAAGACCAAGCTAGTCCCATTATTTTTCTTATTTAGGTGAGGGTCTGGGCATCAGACGGAAAAGGCAATGGCACCCCACTCCAGTACTCTTGCCTGGAAAATCCCATGGAAAATAACTTCCATGCATTGGAGAAGGAAATGGCAACCCACTCCAGTGTTCTTGCCTGGAGAATCCCAGGGACAGGGGAGCCTGGTGGGCTGCTGTCTATGGGGTCGCACAGAGTCAGACACAACTGAAGTGACTTAGCAGCAGCAGCAGCAGCTGGGCATCAGACCTGCACAGATCTCATGCTTTGGCTTGCTGTGACAAGACCTTTCCTCTTCAGCCGCTTAGCTTTCCTCCATATGCAATCCTGGTGCTTAAGATGCTATTTCTTTGGTTAGTCAAACAGTACAAGAATTATTTTTCATAAAAGACAATGATTGTACTTCATTTATAGTCATAAGAAAACCTGCCAAGACTGAAAGCCTGTGCATTATATGAAGAAAAAAATCCTAACCCAAGAGGAAAGCTTTTCTTGGTTTTGAACAACTCTATTCTCTCTGCTAAAAGGAGAAACAACTGTGCCATTGTACTTTATACCATACCATTGAGCTATTAGATTTTTGCTGCCTTTTCCTACTTTTGCTCTTTATTAAAATATGTATGTATAAGGAATATATATTAGAATAGTAGACATATATATATATTTTCACATCTCTTTGAGGTATGATGTTTCAAAGATTAGCATATGCATAAAGTGCATTAAGCTGAATAAATGTGGATTCAGATGAAGAATCATTTGTGTTCCTGGAAGCCCATCCCTTCAAAGCAGATGCACAGCACATGATGAAGAGAAAATGTAATTTTGAGGAGCAGGATTATGGCAGTGGCACACTTGCTTTTTGACTCATCTGAGGTTGCACCTGTGTATTTGTAACTTTTATTTTGACCTAGGAGCTATTCCTTTTCACAGGAGTTGGATGAGTTTTTAGGAAGAATTGGTTACAAAGGAAAAGGTTAACATGAGGCTGCTATACTAATAGAGGTGAAAGAAAATGCACTTGAGCTTTTAGGATATATCTCACAGGACATTTTCAATAATAACACAGCAAATAATATAATTGTAATAGGAAGCATTGGCTTGAGTGCTGGAGGGTATTAATCACCTGCATTGTCTTGTAAATTGCCTAATTTCTCAGTATCCTGGGTCTTGAGGGTTCATCTGGTCCTATTAAAGTTCCGTCTTGTTTTAAAATGCTCTGAGTTTGAGCTTATGGCAAAGTTCATAGGGCAGGCCCGGTTCAGCAGGCGGTGAACTTCCTCCCTAATTGAAAGATGAATGGATAAGAAAGCTGTGGTACATATACACAATGGAGTATTACTCAGCCGTTAAAAAGAATTCATTTGAATCAGTTCTGATGAGATGGATGAAACTGGAGCCGATTATACAGAGTGAAGTAAGCCAGAAAGAAAAACACCAATACAGTATACTAACACATATATATGAAATTTAGGAAGATGGCAATGACGACCCTGTATGCAAGACAGGGAAAGAGACACAGATGTGTATAATGGACTTTTGGACTCAGAGGGAGAGGGAGAGGGTGGGATGATTTGGGAGAATGACATTCGAACATGTATACTATCATGTAAGAATTGAATCGCCAGTCTATGTCTGATGCAGGATACAGCATGCTTGGAGCTGGTGCATGGGGATGACCCAGAGAGATGTTATGGGGAGGGAGGTGGGAGGGGGGTTCATGTTTGGGAATGCATGTAAGAATTAAAGATTTTAAAATTTAAAAAAATAAAAAATTAAAAAAAATAAAATAAAAACAAATATAAAATGGCAAGGACAAAAAATCAATTTTAAAAAAAATGAGACATTGAAAGCAACTGGAAGAAGCAGAGCTAAATGCTGGCCATTCATGTAGACAGAAGATTGTGTTTGTAAAAATGAAAGTAATTGTGGAAATGAGGGCCTAAGAAAATTGAAGATGTACTTGGGATTCAAATTTACATTTCAGGGCAAAATAGCAGTCTCTCAAAAACAGCAATTGGAAGCAAGTTCCAAGGGAGCCCAAAATAAGGCTCTCTGACCCAAAGTGTTTCCCCCATTACGTATCCTTAAACCCTTATTTCTTTAGAATCTTTGAAAGCTGCTATTTTTCTTTAATTTCTCTTAAAACCTTTAAGCGAAAGGGATCACAGCATAAGTGGTTCAGCGAATACACTGATTTATCATCTCACACTGGGGGATTAAGTCATGGCTAGTGGAGCACACACCTGGATTTTAGTAGGTGTCTGGAAGAGAGGATTCCTCTGGGAAGTAGTGGTCTCCAGAGGACAGGAGGGGTGCTAATAGGACAAAGTCTCAGGAGAAGCTGACTTTGCTTTTTGCTTTGCATTTGGAGGAGAAAGTGGGGAGAGAAGGTGGCTGGAGAAGGTACTGATTGATTTCTCAAAACAAAACCACCAAAACTGGTAGGCTGCAAGGTGGAATAAAGTACAAACGAAATGTATAAAAATAATAAAAGTAGTACACATGAAAAGATACGTATAGGAATTTAAAAAAATTAGGAAACCTGCAACAACTGAGAACTACAAGAAGGTATAAATGTTGAGAAATTCAATTGTATGTGCTTTCGAAGTGATAAGATTGTCACCAAGTACCAGCATGCGTGTACCTCTCCCTCCTGAAAAGAAAGTCTGTTGCTAAATCATGTCCAGTTCTTTGCAACCCCATGAACTGTAGCCTGCCAGGATCCTTTGTCCATGGGTTTTCCCAGGCAAGAATACTGGAGTGCATAGCCATTCCCGTCTCCAGGGGATTGAACCTGGTCTCCTGTGTCTCCTGCATTGCAGGTGGATTCTTTCCTGCTGAGCCACCAGGAAGCTTCCTTCCTAAGAAGTGCTGAAATGCCAGGCAGTGGGCAGAGATTAGGGCACACTGGGGAACAGAGTATCACAGAACTTTGGTTCTTTTTGCATTGCAAGAAAGCAACTTTTAGAGACCAGGTTAAGACAAGGAGAAACAGAAATATGTTTAATTTCAGGAATGGGAACTCAAAATAACATTTGTATACTTTTCAGATACCTGGGGTATTTATTCTGTTGGCAGGATAGAATGAGATAGAACTCCTCTACATACACTGCTTTGAGAGAGTACCGACTCTTTAGAAAGTCAACATGGCAAATGATTCAGAATTTTATACATACGCACTGATGATTATCATAGCAGTGATTTTCAAAAAAAATTAAGGCAGGAATCAGATGCACACAATGTTACACCAACAAAGACATTCTCTAAGCTATTTTACTTAAAACTGGAAAAAATCTATGTGTATGTCAGTTTAGAATTGATGAAGCACTGCCTTATGATAGATTAATATTTATTTCACTATTAAGTGACCCAGAGAATATATAAGGAGGAGCAGATATACACTGCAGTATAAAAATATGGTGCTGAGTGTATGAAGCAAGCAAGATATAAAAGGAGACAAGGAAATATAACAACGCAATAATAGTGGTTATATCTGTATGGGGTGATCAGGAATCATTTTTACCTTTTTTCTGGTTCTTTACATTTTAAACTATTTATAATGAACATCAAATCATTTGTAACCAGAAACATAAAATAAATATAAATTTTTATGTACACACTACACTTTGTAAAATTCAAGAAAAGGCTTCAGCCTTCTAAAACTTCATGTTCTGAGCTTGTAGATTTCAGCCAGATGCCAGACACTGACTGACATTTGGTGAAATGGTTTCTTGGTTTAAAGTTCCCTTGGCTCAAGTCTCAGAAGTTCGTGGAACAGATGGCTTCAAACTGAAGGACAGATCTGGTAATAGACAAAGGCAAAGCTGTCCCTCTGTGCTAAGGAAATAAGGCATTGACCAGGAGACATTTTGAGTTCTGGCATTTTTTCTGACTCTTTCATGCAAAGGTTTTTGTTGCTGAACTCTGGCTCACAGAAAGGGTAAAATCAATGTCACAGGAGTTTCTGTAGATAATTTAAACACCTCTGTGATGCTTCCCATTAGAGAGACACTGGACCACTAGACAAACACAAAAGTGGCCTGGAAAGGCAGTTGGCATGTGTTTCTACAGCATGGCAGTGACGTTCAGCTTAGGGTGTCCTTGTCAGCTCTTTCTTTTATAACCCTTTTCACCCTTTGTGTGTGCTTGCAGGCCTCAGATCTGATGCCTGCACGTAGTTGCTGCTACAATTGCTTACAGCTCATGACAAACCCATGAAGCTGTCCAAACTTGTCCCAGCCCTGAGGTTTTTCCCAGTGAAAATCCTGTAGAAGAGGCAGAAAGGACAGTGTGGATGCCCCAAATCCTGAGTTTAATATGTTAACTGATAATGCCAGTAGGAGATCCAGCTGACTTGTGGTGTGTAGGAGTTTAACAACCATGCTGGCACAGTAAGGAAAAAATCCCTTAAATTCATATGATGTCATCCTTTTTCCTTTGCACAAATTTCTCCTTAATCTTTCCCTATAGTGGAACTGACAGAGCTAAGCATTGCTCTCTTCTGTTTATTGTTTAAGTATTATATATATATATTGAGCTTTTTGGTGGATCAGATGGTAAAGAATCTGCCTACAATGCAGGAGACCTAGGTTCAATTCCTGGGTCAGGAAGATCTGGATAAGGGAATGGCAGCCCACTCCAGTGTTCTTGCCTGGAGAATCCCATGGACAAAGGATCATGGTGGGCTACAGTCCATGCGTTTGCAAGGAGTTGGACACAACTGAGAGACTAACACTTTCACATTCTCAAATAATGTGTTTATACAGCAGAGGGGGTGTTTAAGCATGGCAACACTGAGGGAGTCCTGTATAGTCCAGGTTCTGGTGAAAGAAAATCTTTTACTCACTTAGCCTAGATCATCTGCTCTCTCCATTTAGTTCATTCCTATTAACAGCTCATAGCCTCCTCTCCCAGATCTTCGTTTTCTGAATGTTGAGCTTTAAGCCAACTTTTTCACTCTCCTATTTCACTTTCATCAAGAGGCTTTTGAGTTCCTCTACACTTTCTGCCATAAGGGTGGTGTCATCTGCATATCTGAGGTTATTGATATTTCTCCTGGCAATCTTGATTCCAACTTGTGCTTCTTCCAGCCTAGCATTTCTCATGATGTACTGTGCATATAAGTTAAATAACCCAAAACCTCCAATTATTTATGTCCAAAACCCAAAATAACCTCCAATTATTTATGTCCAAATTGTTAACTTCTTCTTCTAAACAAGGCTTTTTACTGTGTGGGAAATATTTTCCTAATGATTTTCCTTTTCTAATTCTGTAAATAAATTTTCTTCTTCAACTGATCATTCTTCAGTACTGCTATATCTTTCTACTGCTCTCAAAGTGATTAGGAAAATTGAGCCTAGTAAAAGGTAGAATATGGGAAATATGTGGTCTGTACATGGTTATTTTTTGTATCAATCTTAAATCTAACTACTGGATCTAATTACTGATTCTAATCTAAAATTGAACAAAATTTTCAAAGAATTTGTATGTATCAAAAGAAAGAATGAAAACATTACACCAATTGATCTGAAATAGTTTGAATCCTAACTTTCATCTTATAATTGTGTGACCTTGAAGAAGTTACATCATTTCTCTGGCTTGCTCTTGAATGTGGATGACTGCTACTTACTTACTTTTCATGCCTGCTGTGAGATCAAATGGGCATTGTTTGTGGGAAGGAACTGTAAATCTCTCCAGAAACATAAGGTATCATCAATGCTGAAATATTAGCCTTGGTATCTGCATCATCCTGGGAAACTGACAAATAGTTTATGAGTTGGGCTAGTTCTAAAACACAAAGAAGGAAAAAAGGAGAGAAATATTCCCTTAGAAGCATTATCATTGTGTGTTTAAGATCTTTTCAGTTTTGGCCAATAGATTTTGAACTTCTTGAGGATAAAAATCATATGTCATTCACATTTGCATTTTCATTACTGGAGTATTTTAATCTTAGTATATACTCATGCATGAGAAACACAAGGGTATACATATGGAAATGATACTGAATGCAAGTTTGTGTGCCAGATTGCACAGTAAGGCCAAACTAACCAAAACATCAGAGTTTGGAACAAAGAAAGGTTTATTGCAGAACCATGCAAGGAGAATGGGTGAGTTGTGCCCCAAACCCTTGAATTCCTATAAGCATTTTGGTAGAGCATTTTTAAAAGCCAGGTGAGGGAGAGGTGTCCCTGTGTCTGTGATCAGCTCATGCACAATTCTCTGATTGGCTGATGTCGAGATAATAGGGCTGGTAACTTTATCAATCCTTAAGGCACCAGAAAGTCCCTGGTTGCATGTGTCTTTGGGTAGATAGTACTTCAGTTTGACATGAGTATCTTAGAATAACTTATGTACTATTCTTATAATCATAGACTCTAATACATATGCAAAATGTTATTCACTTGTATTCTTTTATTTTACAGATAAAAATTACACAGGAAATGTTAAATGACTTTCTTAAGGTTTCAGAGCTTGCAAATAGCAAGCCTAAGATTCAATTTTCTGTATTTCCAATTGTTATTCAGTCACTAAGTTGTATGACTCTTTGTGACCTCATGAACTGCAGCACACTGGGCTTTCCTGTCTTACACTATTTGCTGGAGTTTGCTCAGATTCATGTCCATTGAGTCGGTGATGCTATCTAACCATCTCACCCTCTGCCACCTTCTTCTTCTTTTGCCTTTAAGCTTTTCCAGCATCAGAATCTTCACGTTGCCTTACTTTTTATTTTTAAAGAATAATTTTACTTCAAAACACAGGAGTATTCAACAATGGGGAACAAATAGATAACATGTAGCCATGAAAATCATCTTTAGAAGCATATTTAATGACATGGAAACTGGTCATGATATATTGCTAAGTGCACATACTATTGGAGAAGGCGATGGCACCCCACTCCAGTACTCTTGCCTGGAAAATCCCATGGATGGAGGAGCCTGGTGGGCTGCAGTCCATGGTGTCGCTAAGAGTTGGACACGACTGAGCAACTTCATTTTCATTTTCCTGCATTGGAGAAGGAAATGGCAACCCACTCCAGTGTTCTTGCCTGGAGAATCCCAGGGATGGGGGGGCCTGGTGGGGTGCCGTCTATGGGGTCACACAGGGTCGGACACAACTGAAGCAACTTAGCAGCAGCAGTAGCAGCAGCAGCAGCAGCACATACTGTTTATAAAAGATACACACATTATGAACCTCAATTTCTAAAATTTAAATTTCTATGAAATCACCCAATATTATCCATTTTTATCTCTGGATGGCAGGCTTATAGGTAATAATTATGCTCATTGCAGTGTAAACCAAGCAACTTGTTTAGGGTAAAGTTAAATTATACTTTATTTTAGTTAATTTATCATATGTATGTGAGGACATATGTATGTGAGGCTATGGTAGGACAAAAATAAGTATCAGAATTTTACGGATATGGGTTCATATTTTTGCTCCATTGATAACCAGTTATATAATCAGGGACATGTTTGTACTCTCAGAGGCTCCATTTTCTTCTCTGGAAAGTGGAATTAATTACTGACCTACAGATTTTTGGTGGAGATTAAGTGAGATCATGCATGTAAAGCATATAAAGTGTCTACCTGATGGAGACACTTAGTGGCCACTCTGTAATGTTAGTTCACTTCACTTTTACGAGCTCGTAAATTGGTACTAGTGAAAACTGCTGTAAAATGCTATTTTCATTAAATAGATACAAAAAGCTGATTTTTGAAATCAATTATATTGTTTCTGAAATGCTTACTGCATGTTAAAGTAGGGATGCTGGGGAGAGGAGAGACAGGCGAGAGAGTGGGTTAGTGTTTGTGAGTGTCCTATAAGAATTTAAGACTGAATGAGTGAAAGTTGCTCAGTCATGTCTGACTCTTAGCGACTCCCTGGGATTTTTCAGGCCAGAATACTGGGTTGGGTAGCCACTCCCTTCTCCAGGGGATCTTCCCAATCCATGGATCAAACCCAGGTCTCCCGCATTGCAGGTGGATTCTTTACCAGCTGAGCCACCAGGGAAGCCCAGGAATATTGGCGTGGGTAGCCTATCCCTTCTTCAGTGGATCTTCCCAACCCAGAAATCCAATTGGGGTCTCCTGCATTGCAGGCAGATTCTTTACCAGCTGAGCAACCAGGAAAGTCCTAAAAGAGTACTGGAGTGGCTTGACATTTTCTTCTTCAGGGGATTTTCCTGACCCAAATATCAAACCCAGGTCTCCTGCTCTACAGGCAGATTCTTTACCAAATGAGCTACAAGGGAAGCCGCAGAGGACTGAGGGTGGAGTGTAATTCTGGGGTTAAACTATTTTGCACTACTCACTTCATGGTACCCAAACTTCTTCACTACATTAGATGAAAATGCGTTTTCTGGTTCCACTGAAGACTCTGGAAACTTAAATGCCCTGAAGACACTCTCCAGATCTTTGAGGTAATTTTCCTAAATACATGAGCCCAAGTATATAAGGTGTCAAGCAACCTTAACTCATTAGGCTAATGATTTTTCTATGTATGAGAAACACCAGATCCAGATGTTAGATAATACCTATGTAAGCCACTAACTCACTTTATCTTAGCAATCTAGCAACTGGGTACCATTATTGCCTTGGCACTCAGTAAAAACGTCCTGTTGCACTTAATCAGCTAGACTAGGCTATTAACCAATATTTCCACACATCTGTCCTGAACATTAGGAGTCCTTTAGATCATCGAAGAATATTACATTGTACACAGTCCAGATTTAGTGGTATACCTTTTTAAATGTCTTACAATCACACATGACGATTCTCTAATCAGAGCATCTGATTTTCTGGAAGAATTCTTTCTCTCACAGCAGTGGAAAACACAGAAATGTCTATATAGAAAATTCTTCCTTTTTGTCCCTTTTTCAAGTGTCAAATGTCAAAACACCTACCAATGCAGCCAAGGAAATGAGAAGCTCAGGGTGATGTTAAAAGGAAAGAGCAGCAGTGAGCAGTTTCACTGGATGGAATTTGTAATGTAAAGTGGGGGAAAGTACCTTTCAACTCCCTTGTTTCATACCTGCATGATATTTTCTGTCACAAAGCAGTTTAAAATCCTGGGCAGTCTACAGAATAGGTTTTGGATCTGATAAAACGCCAGGTGTTCTAACCTGGGCTGCTACCTGCAATCATGAGGCTGACTGTTTAGAAGTCTGGGTAAAACAGAACATATTTTTTTCTCGTAGAAGTTGCACTTGCCTCTTGTCATTTGTGGTGGAATATTATTGTGTTTCATTAGCTTGATGTCCACTGGGTTAAACATGTGGTAGCATTTACTGCTTAAACAAGCGCTTGTGTCAAGTCAGGACAAGTTATCGCAAATTTTTAACCTTAGACTTAATGAAAAATGGAGTTGGTGTTTTGTTTTCTATAATCTCTATTATGAGTATTGAAGAGCATGTTTGAATTGTCACAAATGAAGCCTTTTCTTTCCAAACATGGCTAAGTGCTATTTTAATATATGGCATAATTTTCTTCTCAATAAATAGGCTTGATACCATGAAGAGTAGCTCAGAAATGCATGTTTCTCTGTTATGTCAAGATAGGCAAGCAAGCTCAGGTACTTGTTAAGAGAATACATTGATAGAGGAATGTTCTAAGGAAGCAGAGTGCTGCAGCGTGGACTTAGTTCCACTTGGAGGACGAAGTTCCTCCTGCCACAGTTATATAGCCAGAAAATAATACTTGGAACAGTGGATTGCTTCTGCCCAAGGGGAAATGCTTTTGTTTTTGTGCATTTCTATTTTTCTTCTTCATGCACAGACAGGCACCAATATGTGGCTTACTGATAGTGAAAATATAGGCCGACTACTGTGAGGGAGATTCATTTCTCTCATAGACGACCCTCAAATTATACTTTTAACTACAGCTTTGCATTGAGTAGGAAAAGGCCTGAACTGATGGTAATACAGCAGAGGCTGCCAGGCCTGTGGAAGTCTGATTGCTTTGTTTGGAGGCAGAGGTAGAGTCTCTGCATCTTTGCTGCTCAGAGTATGTACATTCATCTGCAGCACTGGTGTTGGCATCTCCTGGGATCTTGTCACAAATGCAGAGTCTCAGGCCCCGCCTCAGTCCTGCGAGTCAGAATCTGCATTTTGACAACTCCAGGAATGTATATGCACAGGGATGTTTGAGAAGCAGTGGTCTAAACAATGATGAGTGGGTCTTGTCTTACTTTGCTGTTATGTTAGATAATCCAGCCATTGGAATCTTTGTGCTAAGTCGCTACAGTCATGTCTGACTCTGCCACCCTATGGACCGTAGCCTACCAGTCTCCTCTGTCCGTGGGATTCTACAGGCAAGAATACTGCAATGGGCATCATTTCCTTCTCCAGGGAATCTTCCTGACTCAGGGATTGAACCCGAGTCCCTTATGTCTCCTGCATTGGCGGTCAGGCTCTTTACCACTAGTGCCACCTGGGAAACCCTGGAAACATTAGCTGATTAGAAAACAATTGACAAACAGCCTTATCAGTCAAGATTCTTTAGAGAAACAGAAAAATATGATGTATGTAGATAGAAAGGGATTTATGATAAGGAGTTAGATCACATGATCAAGGAGTTTGAGAGATCTCAGCATTTGCAGTTGGCAACATGGAGATCCAGGATTTCAATTGGTGTCCACGTCCAGAGGCCTGAGAACTAGGTGAGCTGATGGTGCAAGTCCTAGTTCAAAAGTTAGCAGGCTTGAGACCCAGGAGGAGCCAATATTTCAGCTCAGATATAAAGACATGAAAAGACTCACATCCCACTTAGGCAGGCAGGAGACATTCCCCTTTTCTTGTGGGAGGGTTAGCTTATTTGTTCCATTTAGGCCTTCAATTGATTGTGTGAGAGCCACTACTTTACGGAGGGAAATCTGCTTTACCCAGTCTACCTATCTAAATGTTAATCTCATCCCCAATGTCTTCACTGTCACCCAGAATAATGCTGAGCAAATATCTGGGTACACTATGACCCAGTCAAGTGGAACATAAAATAACCCAACATAGCAACTGTCATGAATAAAGTATGTTGAAAGAGATGTTTTCCTGGCCAGTGTTGGATGTTTCTCCTGTACACTTGGCCCAAGTTCCTTAGCTACAACAATATTGGGCTCAAAAGCACAGTTTTCCTTTATATCACTACCACTTATCCCAACAACCTTACACTGTGTGGATAAGAGCTGTGCTACAAGAGAAAGCAAATAAAGCTGGCTTAAAACTCAGCATTACACCAATACAGTATACTAACACATATATATGGAATTTAGAAAGATGGTAATGATAACCCTGTATGCGAGACAGCAAAAGAGACACAGATGTATAGAACGGACTTTTGGACTCTGTGGGAGAGGGAGAGGGTGGGATGATTTGGGAGAATGGCTTTGAAACATGTATACTATCATGTAAGAAATGAATCCCCAGTCTATGTTCAATACAGGATACAGGATGCTTGGGGCTGGTACTCAGGGAAGATCCAGAGAGATGAGATGGGGTGGGAGGTGGGAGGGGGGTTCAGGACTGGGAACTCATGTAAACCCGTGGTGGATTCATGTCAATGTATGGCAAAACCAATACAGTATTGTAAAGCAAAATAAAGTAAAAAAAACAAAACAAAACTCAGCATTCAAAAAACTAAGATCAAGGTATCTAGTCCAATCACTTTATGGCAAATAGATGGGGGAAATGTGGAAATAGTGACAGATTTTATTTTGCTGAGCTCCAAAATCACTGTGGATGGTGACTGCAGCCACAAAATGAAAAGACACTTACTCCTTGGAAGAAAAGCTATGACAAACCTAGCAGCATGTTAAAAAACAGAGACATCACTTTGCCAACAAAGGTTCATATAGTCAAAGCTGTGGTTTTTCCAGTAGTCATGTACAGATGTGAGAGTTGGACCATAAAGAAGGCTGAGCACTGAAGAACTGATGCTTTCAAATTGTGGTGCTGGAGAAGACCCTTGAGAGTCCCTTGGACAGCCAGGATATTAAACCAGTCAATCCTAAAGGAAATCAGGGCTGATGCTGAATCCTTTGGCCACCTGATGTGATAAACTGATTCACTGGAAAAGTTCCTGATGCTGGGGAAGATTGAGGGCAGGAGGAGAAAAGGGTGACAGAGGATGAGATGGTCAGATAGCATCACTGGTTCAATGGACTTGAGTTTCAGCAAACTCTGGGAGATACTGAGGGACAGGGAAATTTGGCATGATGCAGTCCACGGGGCTGCAAAGAGCAAGACATGACTTAACGACTGAGCAACAATGGGGAAAGTCACACATGAAGCAGGCGGCTGTCTTTCACCTGTGTGTGCTTGGTCCTTAGGTGTTTTGTTTCAGCTATTTCAATTTCAGTAATTCTCATTTGTGATGATGTTACTTGTGAAAGACCAGTGAACAAGGAAGCAAGATGTCAGTATTTATATAGAGGGAAGTTACCATACTATCATTACAATGTCATCTTTTTTTCCTTTTTAATTATTATGAACATAGAACAAATGCCCCAGGAAAAAAGTCCATGATTTCCAGAAACATCAGAGTTCTTTCTGCCCTTTTTATTCTTTGGTGTTGAGGCCAGAATTGCTGTACACAAGCTAAAACCACTTACATTGAAACTCATTTTTGGTAACTGACATTTATAGAAATATACTCAAAACAGTTCTAAAAAGCTTAAGTAAAGTTATGGTAAACTTGCTTGAGGAAGACATAAAAATGACTCATTTCTGTTCCAAGATAGCGCATGCTTTAGTTTAATACTGACAGTAAAACATAACTTTGTACAGTTTAATAATACTCAACTACATTAATTCGATATTTTTTATTTTTTACTGAAGATAGCAAAATGAACAATAGTGTACCCCCACACCTCTCTTTAGGACTTAAGCAAAAATCAGTTAATGATTTTGATTGTAGAAGATCTTACTTCTAATTCTTGATCCTTAGTTCTGCTCTGAGAGATTAGACTTTATCCTTGAAATGAGGCCTGCTGAGTTGACTTGCTCAGATGTGCCACATTTAATGTTTAATGTGGAAACATCTAACTGTTGATGTGCCGCCCTCCAGTCTGCTGTTACTGCTGATGTGACTTTTCAGATGGGAAAGATACCATCAGTCTGGCAAAATTAAGACGGGAGAGGTCAGAAACGCTCACCAATACCCAGAAGAAATATACAGAGAGTGCTTCTTTAAAAGATTATCACAGCATAGACTAATCTATACTGCCGAGTGCACTGATAGGAAGCTACAGCTTTGGAGAACACAGAACAGACTGAAGCAGATCTGGTTGGTGTAGGCAGGGGAGTATAAGCATCTGGGCCCGGGCCAGGGGTTAGGCTTATACCTTTTGGTTGCATAGATGATGTCTCCTGACCCAATGTGAGTCCAATTATGCCATGTAAGAACTAGCAAAGTAGACAAAAGTGGAGGCCCAACAGCTGCTGGGTTGGGCTCATGACAGTCAGTCAGTTGGTCAGCTCCTTCATGCTGGGGAGTGAACACCTGGATTACGAAAGTAGCTTTCCGTGTGACCTAGGGGAGAAAATGAAACATGGACAATTGGAATCAATTTCTGTTTTTTATTTTTCCTTGTACACAAATCGCAGTCAATAGGTCCTACTTTTTTCTTTTATTAATTGTTTATTCACAGGGGACTGAGTCTTTGTCGCTAAGCACAGGCTTTCTCTAACTGCAGAGCGGGGCTGCTGTCCTTGCCACGTGCAGGCTCCTCATCGCGGTGGCTTCTTTCGTTGTGGAACACTGGCTCTAGGCACACGGGCTTCGGTAGTTGGGGCATGTGGGCTCCACACTTGCGGCTCACAGGCCCTAGAGGTGTGGGCTTCAGTAGTTATTCTGAGGCATGTCGGACCTTCCTGGACTAGGGATCAACCCTGTGTTCCCAGCCTTGGTGGGCAGATTCTTAACCACTGGACCACCAGAGAAGTCCCCTACTTTCTTTTTTAAGGTCTTGGAATTGTTAGTTTGAACTATCCGTGAGGAGGGATTATGGGGTAGGTGGATATGGTTAGTTTTTAAAGTCTCATATCAGTTTAGAAGCAATTCTAGAAATACCCAGTACTTTCTGGGAAGATGGTATGGTTGGGATATTTACTAGCCTTACACACTTGGATATGCTACCTAGTCTCTGTAAACCTCTAGGTCTTTTTTTACCCTCCTTTGTGTTTAAATAGATCATGTGTGTATATGTGTGTTCAGTTAGTTCAGTTCAGTTGCTCAGTCATGTCCGACTCTTTGCGACCCCATAAATCGCAGCACTCCAGGCCTCCCTGTCCATCACCATCTCCCGGAGTTCACTCAGACTCAAGTCCATCGAGTCCGTGATGCCATCCAGCCATCTCATCCTGGGTCGTCTCCTTCTCCTCCTACCCCCAATCTCTCCCAGCATCAAAGTCTTTTCCAATGAGTCAACTCTTCGCATGAGGTGTCCAAAGTACTGGAGCTTCAGCTTTAGCATCATTCCTTCCAAAGAAATCCCAGGGTTGATCTCCTTCAGAATGGACTGGTTGGATCTCCTTGCAGTCCAAGGGACTCTCAAGAGTCTTCTCCAACACCGCAGTTCAAATGCATCAGTTCTTGTTAGTTGCATAATATTGCTATAATTAGCACGTGGGAAAACATATAAGGGCATAATAGAATTTTTGCTTATCTTATCCTTCTCTCCTTTTTCACTCTGTTCCTCCATTTCTCCTCTTCCTTGTGCCCCTTCTCTCTTTTCTCTCTCTCTTTCCTTCCTCTTCCTTTTTCTTACTTATTCTAAATACAGGACCATTGGTCCAGATAAATCTATTAATTTTTTTAATTGAACCTATTTTGTACTTTTCCTGACATTTTTGCGGAACATTTTCACTTCTATCAATCTTGGCTAATTTCTTCCATAAGAAATTGTGTTTACCTCCAAGAAGCAACTTGTAAACAGTTAGTATTTACCTCAGAGAAATTGTTAGTATTTATCTCTAAGAAACAACTTCTGAATTAACTTATTCAGATCACTTTTTGTCTTGACAACCCTTCTGTTCCTCAGGCATTGCTGTGTAAGTGCTAAAATCTTTTCAAAAGCATTGGATTTAAAATTCTTTATTTGCAAGGCTCTTCTATCTTGTTTTATTTGTTTAAAATTACTGAAAATCACCTTATTTTTTGTAAACATGATGCAGGATCATTATGAGAATGAGGAAAGAGAAAAAGTAGAAATCTCTAGAACTCAGAAACAATCTTTGTTGGTATTTGTTCTATATTGTTTCAGAAACCGTTTGATACACACGCACATATAGATAATGAAAAGACTATTATAAAAACACTTTTATTAAATACAGCCATGTAATTTCAATTAAGACACTTAATTTTATTATTCTACATTACAGAGCAAAGTCCCCAATGTAAATGGAGTCCTTGCAGAAATTTATGCACTTTTCTTCACAAGAGATCTTGCTTAAGACAGTGGTCCCTAACCTTTCTCGCACCAGGCACCAGTTTCATGGAAGACAGCTTTTCCAGGGATGAGGGAGGAGTGGTTCCAGGATGATCCAAGCACTTTGCACTTACCATGCATTTTATTTCTATTATTATTACATTGTGATATATAATGAAGTAATTATACAACTTACCATAATGCAGAATCAGTGGGGGTCCTGAGTTTGTCTGATACAAGTCTGCAAGCAGAAAATTTATTATGGTCTCTGCACAGTCAGACGTCTTTGCTAACAATAATCTGTGTTTGCAGCCCCTCCCCAGTGCTAGCATCACAGCCTCAGCTCCACCTCAGATCACGAGGCATATGATTCTCATAAGAAGTGCACAACCTAGATCTTTCACATGAGCAGTTCACAATAAGGTTCACACTCCTGTGAGAATCTAGTGCCACCGCAGATCTGACAGAAGGTGAAGGTCAGGCGGTGATGCGAGAGATGCGGAGAGCTCAGCGGTAAACAAGCGTGAAGCTTCCTGCATTTGTCTGCTGCTCGCTTCCTGCTGTGCAGCCCAGTTCCTAACACCCTGAGGACTGGTGCCTGTCTGTGGCCTGGGGGTTGGCGACCCTGGCTTCAAAGATTCTTCTGATATGACAAAATAATGTTATGGAACATTGAAAGTTTAGAATCAAGTTTTCAAAACTGTGTTTCAATTTAATTCTGTATCAATTGACTCTTTTATGAAAGGTGCTACTGCTGCTGCTAAGTCGCTTCAGTCGTGTCCAACTCTGTGCGACCCCATAGATGGCAGCCCACCAGGCTCCCCCGTCCCTGGGATTCTCCAGGCAAGAACACTGGAGTGGGTTGCCATTTCCTTCTCCAATGCATGGAAGTGAAAAGTGAAAGGGAAGTTGCTCAGTCATGTCCTACTCTAGCGACCCCATGGACTGCAGCCTACCAGGCTCCTCCATCCATGGGATTTTCCAGGCAAAAGTACTGGAAGGTAGATCTTTATAATTCTATTTTCTTCTTAGATCCAATTTTCTTTGTTATGTTATAATTTTGACATGTTCCAGGTATATAAAAGTAACATTCTATAACTATATCCTCACAGTAGCTTCCTATTATAGCTATATTTAGACATATTTTATATATACCAGCATTTCTCATTCTTGGCTGTTTCATTTCCAAGTGGTTTTTCAAAGGAGGGCTTATGGGTACTCTCTTCTATAGAGCCTTTCCTATTTCCTTTATATTTGTACAGTGGCTCTGCTCAATGTGATATCATTGGTTAATAATTTCTTTTACTCATTGTAGACTTAGCCATGTTATAGTAGACAAGTCTGAAACAAAACTGTCATTTCTCACCCTTGTATGTGACTTGTTTTTTTTCTCCTTGGATATATGGAGGACTCTTCATCTGTCTGCAAAATTCTTAACCAGGATGTATCTCGATGTTGCATATCCTATACCAAGTATCCCACAAGCCTCATATATTTCAAAATTCAAATTTCATTATAAATGCCCTTTAAGAGGGAAGCCTATATTGGTATTATGTATTTTAATTGGGGTGCCATTTATTACTATGTTGGCTTGTACTTGTTTATCCTTGGTGTCTATTAACTTGCATCTGTTAATTTATTCTCTTTTTTTTAACGTGCTTTCATTGAAATTTTCTCAAGCTCTTCTGTGATATCAGTTGATTTGCAGACATGTTTATTTGTTTGGAATAATAATTCTTCAATGTTAATTTTTAGTAGATAGGATCCTCAATATCATACATAGTTGATCGGTAACTCTTCATATCCTTTAAAAACTTTTATTCTAAACATGATACAAAATCATCTTTTAGCTCCTGTTGGTACTAGTTATATTCCCCAAAATTTGTTCTGTAGTATGGTGATTTCTCTTTTCTATGGGGCTTCATTTTTTCTAGGTTAGACATTTATCATACAAAAGATTTCCCTTTTCCTTTTACCGTAGTGCCTTTGCTTAGCTGCCATGTCAATTCTGTCATTTTGTTTTTGCTTGGGTGGTTCTGTGCAAGGTTTTTATTCAGTCTGGTGTAGTGTCTCACTGTGTTTGAGAATTGTGTCTTTTCTCCAACAAAAGTTTGAAGACTGGGCCTGTTTTCTGCTTTCTAAGTTTTTCTGCAGCCTAGAGAATTGTCGGGGGTGGGGGGGGGGTGCGGGAGGGGAACTCAGATGCAGAGGTACCCAGATTGCCTTGGTCTACACTTTTCTGAAAGTCTATAAAATATATTTTATGATATTTCACTCCCTTTGGTTGGGAAGTTGGAACTTCCATTCCCATGGTGGAACATGTAGATTTCAGTCAGTTGTTCCAGGCCCTTGTATGATCAGAGAGGTCTATTTCTCTGGTTCACTTTCAGCCCTTTGGTTCACTTTCCTCATCTACTTTCCACACCTAGTGTTTCCATCAGTCCTCAGTCAGAACTGGAAGAAAGACACTACTCATACGATTTCTTTCTTTATACTTGAGAGATTTACTGAGAGTTCTTAGGAATTTTGCCCTGTGTTGTGTTGTTCCTTTTCCTTCTATGTAAACCCTTATAAAGTCTTATCTTTCCTTAGTTGGATAAAATAATATAAAATCTTATCCTTTCCATAGTTGACTATGAATTTTGCAGTTTAGGGGAAATGACAATGTTCCTTTTTCTGGTAGCAGCCAGGTAATTAAAAAAAAAAAAAAGATTCCTTTGTTTGCTTGCTATGTTTTTTTAGTTAGGGAAAGTGAGAATACATATTCAGGATTATTCCACTATTTTAACATAGATTTCCCCTCATATTTAAATTTTATAATCCCATACATTGAGATTCAGTGCCCATGTTATGTGAAATCTCAATAACTCTGGAGATTATACTGGGAAAATAGCACCAATCAAAATATTGGCTTTGGAGTCTTGTCTCTGTGACTTATTAGCTGTGTGACTTTACATACATTACTTTTCCTATTTGAGTCTGATTCCTCATTAACAAAAAGTGGGTGAAAACAGTAATAACAATAACTTCTTTATTAGGTGGTTGTGTGAGATAGGGTAGAGAACCTCTTTGAAAATGACAGGTAGGCAAGAGGTACTCATAACTTATAGTTCGAATGTCTTTCAGAATATCACCAGAGCCATGCTAAAATATTGGCATGTGCTTTAAGAGGCAGTTAAAATTCAATTTTAAATATTTTTGCTGCATTATGGTGATTTCTGTATATTTATTATAAAAAGCCAGGCCTATAGAGTAAAGGGAAAAAGAGCAATTAATCAAGATCTCAGGCTCTCTTTTGACGTTTTTTAGTATCAAAAGGTTCTTCAATTTCAGCAGTAATTGGCCTTTTAAAATTTTTTCTGTACCAGGTAGGCCCTGTGAATTTAGTGGCTAGCTTCTGCTCTTCCTGGGAAATTTCAGTTTCTGGAGTTTGCTTCTTTTTCTTTGCCTCATCTTCCTGAAATAAATAATGCAAGGCAGCAGCATCTGTATAGTACGGAAGTCTCTGCTGACCTGGAAAGCAAGTCTGTCAGGTATATTTTCCGTGAAAAATATCAAGTTTGCAGTAGAGGGAATGAGAATAGCAAGGTTTTGTCCAGTGTCACATTCCTCTGGCTGAAATATTCAAGAAATGATTTTTTTTTAAAATGTTTGTGCATATGCGGGTCTGAGTAGGAGTAACAGGCACTGTTATTGGTGGGCAGGACTTAGAGACCATGGCCCTAGGGTCAGACTGCCAGCTCTGACCTGTCCCAAAGCTGACTTACTCTGGTTTATGTTTATATACTCAGAACCATGAAAGTTTATCATGCTGCTTTGCATTAATTTTAATATATCAGAGTGCTGTTGTTTGACAAATAATAATAAAATTGAAATGATAGCTGCGATTTACTGAGTGACTATCATGGCTATGGACTTCCCTGGTGGCCCAGACGGTAAAGCGTCTGTCTACAATGCAGGAGACCTGGGTTTGATCCCTGGGTCTGGAAGATCCCCTGGAGAAGGAAATGGCAATCCATTCCAGTACTATTGCCTGGAAAATCCCATGGACAGAGGAGCCTGGTAGGCTACAGTCCATGGGGTCGCAAAGAATTGGACACAACTGAGCGACTTCACTTTCACTTTATCATGGATATAATAGGCTGGTATATTTACTTGTTTTCTGCTGCAATCCTCGCGATGGCACTGCCAGAAGAGCATTATCTCTCACTGTAGCAATGAGACTAATAATCTGAGAATAGTCAAGTAACTTTCCACCATCACTACACCACAGATGTAGTGTCACTAAGCTATAAATGGCTGTCTAAAATGTATGTCCTGGTTTCTCAGATGATAAAGTTCTCATTTTCCATTGTTCTATATTGCTTCCCAGAAATCTCAATAACTTAGCAGGAAGTTATTTTCTTCCATTCCACATCTTTACAACTTTGTTGAGAATTAATTTACATATCAAAGTTTCACCCCTTTAAAGTATATAATTCAACGGCTTTTAGTATATTTACAGAGTTGGCAACCATCACTATCATCCAGTTTTGGATTATTTCCATCATACCAAAATGAAACTTTAGAGAATAAAGATGCACACTGCACAAGCAAAAGTTAAAAAAAAAAATCAAAGGCTAATTTTTATCATATACTCAGACATTTACCTCTGGTTATATCTCCTTCTATCACAGAATCTCTGATATTTGAAATGATGACCCCAGTGGTGTGTCATGTAATGAAGTTTATGGTGTGACTCTTCACCTTATCCTTCCAAACATAACTTGTACTAGCTGTTTCCTCTCTCAGCTCCAACCATACACTCTGATGGAAACAACCCTCTGTGTTCTTAAGTCTAAATGATACTTCTGTTGCTGCTCCTTTCTTGACTTCAGACACCTGAAATTCTCTTCCCAGGAATCTCTGCTGTCTGTCCCTTCTCCACCAGGCTTTACCGATTTTACTACAGTTTGCTAATGATCATTATAATAATAAAGCTATTTTGCTTATTGCCCAAGGATGTGATACATTCCTTATACTTATCTCTTTTATTTTGGCATTATGACAAACATATCTTATAGAAGTTATTATTTTTTTAATAAATGAAAAAACTGATTTTGAAGATCCTAAGATTATAGATATTCAGTGAAAAAGCACTGGGACATGTGTCTGACCACATAATGGGTAGATATTCTTAGTCTCACAGCAATGTCTGCCAGACTAATTGGCTAGAGATGGGGAAACAGTGGAAACAGTGTCTGACTTTATTTTTTGGGGCTCCAAAATCACTGCAGATGGTGATTGCAGCCATGAAATTAAAAGATGCTTACTCCTTGGAAGAAAAGTTATGACCAACCTAGCTAGCATGTTCAAAAGCAGAGACATTACTTTGCCGACTAAGGTCCGTCTAGTCAAGGCTAT
The DNA here is from genome assembly GCF_001704415.2 of Capra hircus. Taxonomy (NCBI): domain Eukaryota; kingdom Metazoa; phylum Chordata; class Mammalia; order Artiodactyla; family Bovidae; genus Capra; species Capra hircus. The sequence continues at coordinate 90,156,681 of NC_030808.1, forward strand.
GGTTTTTCCAATAGTCATGTATGGATGTGAGAGTTGGACTGTGAAGAAGGCTGAGGGCCGAAGAATTGATGCTTTTGAACTGTGGTGTTGGAGAAGACTCTTGAGAGTCCCTTGGACTGCAAGGAGATCCAATCAGTCCATTCTGAAGGAGATCAACCCTGGGATTTCTTTGGAAGGAATGATGCTAAAGCTGAAGCTCCAGTACTTTGGCCACCTCAAGCGAAGAGTTGACTCATTGGAAAAGACTTTGATGCTGGGAGGGATTGGGGGCAGGAGAAGAAGGGGACGACAAAGGATAAGATGGCTGGATGGCATCACTGACTCGATGGACACGAGTCTGAGTGAACTCCTGGAGTTGGTGATGGACAGGGAGGCCTGGTGTGCTGTGATTCATGGGGTCACAAAGAGTTGGACACGACTGAGCGACTGAACTGAACTGAACTGATGATTACTTTTGTGCAAATCTAAATTGCCAAGCTGGAATTAAGATTGCTGGGAGAAATATCAATAACCTCAGATATGCAATATGACACCACCCTTATGGCAGAAAGTGAAGAGGAACTAAAAAGCCTCTTGATGAAAGTGAAAGAGGAGAGTGAAAAAGTTGACTTAAAGCTCAACATTCAGAAAACGAAGATCATGGCATATGGTCCCATTACTTCATGGGAAATAGATAGGGAAACAGTGGAAACAATGAGAGACTTTATTTTGGGGGGCTCTAAAATCACTGCAGATAGTGACTGCAGCCATGAAATTAAAAGATGCTTACTCCTTGGAAGGAAAGTTATGACCAACCTAGATAGCATATTCAAAATCAGAGACATTACTTTGCCAACGAAGGTCCTTCTGGTCAGGGCTATGGTTTTTCCAGTGGTCATGTATGGATGTGAGAGTTGGACTGTAAAGAAGGCTGAGCACCAAAGAATCGATGCTTTTGAGCTGTGATGTTGGAGAAGACTCTTGAGAGTCTCTTGGATTGCAAGGAGATCCAGCCAGTTAATCCTAAAGGAGATCAGTCCTGGGTGTTCATTGGAAGGACTGATGCTAAAGCTGAAACTCCAATACTTTGGCCACCTCATGTGAATAGTTGACTCATTGGAAAAGACCCTGATGCTGGGAGGGATTGGGGGCAGGAGGAGGAGGGGATGACAGAGGATGAGATGGCTGGATGGCATCACCAATTCGATGGACATGAGTTTGCGTGAACTCCAGGAGTTGGTGATGGACAGGGAGGCCTGGAGTGCTGTTATTCATGGGTTTGCAAAAAGTTGGACATGACTGAGTGAGTGAACTGAACTGAACTGAAATTGCCTACTAAGATGTGGACCAAAGCAGAAAATTTAGAGCAGATGTTCCAAGCTGGAATCATCTGCAAAGAAACCACTAGGGCACTTGGTACTTCCGATGGCTTTTCTCCTTATTGATGTGTGTGTGCTCTGCCACATCTGACTCTTTGGGACCTCATGGACTTTAGCCCACCAGGTTCTCTGTCCATGGAATTTTCTAGGCCAGAATACTGGAGTGGGTTGCCTCCTACTCCAGTGGGTTGGCTCCTACTCCAGGAGATCTTCCCAACTAAGGGATTGAACACACATCTCCTGTGTCTCCTGCATTGGCAGGCAGATTCTTTACCACTGAGCCACCTGAATTGGACTCTCTCCTTATTAATTCCACACAGTTGCTTCCCCTTGGATTTGAGACTGTCCTTCTCCAGTCTTTGCCAGGCATAAGCCTTTTTCAGATCTAAAACTCTTGGAAGGAAAAGGCTGTCATAATTACATGCCAATCCTGCAGCAGGACTCTGAGCTTATGCCTGCTGCCAACTCTGCCCTAAAGGACTGAGCTCTAGGCTCTGCCCTGTGTATGTGCTAAGCGATGCAAGTCTTTGCTTTCTCTTCTGTGTTAATGGAAGTAAGGCCCTTTCACTAACACAGTGAAGACATGTCATCTGGATAACTTGTGAAGAGAAGTGCAGTTGTCAAGCCCTGTCACAAAGATAAAACTATATACCTGACATTTTATAGTATTAACTCATTCATTCTCACTACAACCTGATTATTTAGGTACTCTGTCTAATGGGCTTTCCAGACAGCACTAGTGGTAAAGAACCCACCTGCCAATGCAGGAAGCATAAGAGATGCAGGTTTGATCTTTGGGTCAGGAAGATCTCCTGGAGGAGTTTATGTCTAATAGGTGAGAAAAATGGAGACGTGGTGAGTGACAGTACCAAGCAGTACACTCAAGCACTTCAATATGGTACAAAAATTGAGTTTTCCCCCCATCTTTTGTTTCACTGTCTAATAGAGAAAGTCATATTTTGAGTATTGCTTACAACATTGGCACTAAGTGTCAAGACATTAATTGTAGAATACTTTATATTAATTTAATGAAAATAAATGTTTTAATATACTTTTAAATAGATTATGCCATGAGGTAGATATACAATTAACAACAGGAGGCCAGGTGAGGCTTGGCCTTTCCTTGAATACTTAAATCTAATTTATTATCTATTTTTGTTAAACTAAAGCATCCACATAATTAAATAAAAAGCACATGACTTTGTGAAGACTATAAAATCCTTTGTAATTGCTTTTAAGCCTTTAATTTCCATTTAATTGGAACCACTGTTCAACTAAATGACTTTTCTACTATGTTAAATGTCTTTTCCTGGTTATACAATATGATGTGCTTTCATACGAATTTATAGAATTTCTAAATCTTTAGTGTTCCGAGACTTATTTGTGCATTCATATATGTGTGTATATGTATGTATATATATCTAAATTTGAAGCTTGAAAAGTATATAAATACTCATCATTGGTAACCTCTTTCAGTTATGGTATTTTTTTTTCTAAGAGTTCAAGTAGATGATTTTAGGTATTGGACTGATTTTTTTTTTTCTTTTAAACAAACTTAATTTTTAGAGCAGCTTTCATTTACAGGAAAATTAATAGTTCTCATTTACCCATACTCAGTTTCCTCTACTGTTAACATCTGACACTGATGTGGTATATTGGTTACAGCTAACAAGCTAACACTGAAACATGAGTGTCAGTTAAATTTCACACTTTGTTTAGACGTCTTCCTGTCCCATGCTCCATCCAGAACCACATATTACATTTAGCCATCATTCCTCATTGAGCTCCTCTCATGTCTGTTTCTTAAAGCAGAATCAAGAAGCAGCTCCTCTAGGTCATCACAGAGCTCCAGGCTGGACCCCCTGTGTTATACAGCTGCTTCCCACTAGTGTCTTTTTCACACATAATAGTGTGTATGTCAGTGCTGCTTTTCCAATTCATCTTATTCCCTCCTTCCTATACTGTGTCCCCAAGTCCAATTTCTGAGTCTGCATCTCCATTCCTTTCCTGCAAATCAGTTCATCAGTACTATGGGAGGGAGGATCAAGAGGGAGGAGATGTATATATAATTATGACTGATTCGCAGTGTAGTACGGTAGAAACCAAAACAACATTGTAAGGCAATTATCTTTCAATCAAAAAAACACTGGAAGAAATCCTTCATGGTTCCTGTGATCAGTTAGCCTTACCTGCTTCCATTCTTTGCTTCCCGGCCACATACACAACTAAAAATTTAATAATTAAGGCATTCTTCTTGATTTTTGTCTTTGTAAGATCAGAAAATAATGAAAACAATATTATAACACTTGCAAATCCACATCACCAAGTTTGTATAAGGATCCAGTGAGGGATACTGCCTGGCTGTCTTGCTCCTTTTACAAGTATGAGTGGCTATGTGACTCCAGTTTAGCCAGTGATACAAGAGAAAGATATTAGGTAAGGTAAAGTTGCCAGGAAAGTGTATATAATTCACACATTCACCTGGCATCTCCTTTGCCCTACTCCATGATTGTTATCCCAAACTCCCAATCCACACCTCTCCCACCTTCCTTCCCCTTGGCAAATGTAAGTCTGTTCGCTATGTTTGTGAGTCTGTTTCTGTTTTGTAGATATGTTCATTTGTGTCATATTTTAGATTTCACATGTAAGTGATGTCATATTGAATTTGTCTTTCTCTTCTGACTTACTTCACTTCGTATAATAGTTCTAGGTCCATCCTTGTTGCTGCAAATGGCATATTTCATTCTTTTTTATGGCTGGGTAATAAAAAATGATTTTTATCAATAGAATTACAGAGGCTATCTTAACATCCCGTGGATAAAAGCCAAAATCTAAATTGGCATAAAAAGACAGAAAGAACAATGTCTCTTTTTGACATTTTTTTCAGCTTGTACAATACCAAACAGCCTGCCTCCAGAATTTGTGTCTTAAATAAATAAGTCATTAAATACAGTCATAGTTGATACTGAAATAAAAAAGATGCTTGCTCCTTGGAAGAAAAGCTATGACAAACCTAGACAGCATATTAAAAAGCAGAGACATTACTTTACCAACAAAGGTTCCTCTAGTGAAAGCTATGGCTTTTCCAGTAGTCATGTATGGGTATGAGATTTGGACATTAAAGAAAGCTGAGCACCAAAGAATTGATGCTTTTGAACTGTGGTGTTGAGAGTCCCTTGGACTGCAAGGAGATCCAACCAGTTCATCCTAAAGGAAATTAGTCCTGAATATTCACTAGAAGGACTGATGTTGAAGCTGAAGCTCCGATACTTTGGCCACTTGATACAGAGAACTGACTCATTGGAAAAAAATCCTGATGCTAGGAAAGGTTGAAGGCAGGAGAAGGAGGAGATGGGGACAACAGAGGATGAGATGGTTGGATGGTATCACTGACTTGATGGACATGAGTTTGAGTAAGCTCTAGGGGCTGCTGATGGACAGGGAAGCCTGGCATGCTGCAGCCCATGGAGTTGCAGAGTCAGACATGACTGAGCGATTGAACTGAACTGATTTGAATCGATATTGCAGGCTGAATCTTTAGCATAAGGCCTGATGTGGGTACTCTGAGATTTTTAGTGGATATTATCATGAAGATATCTACCAGTTTAGAAAGATAAAACTGCCAAAGAGAATATAAACACCCAGAATATATTAAAATTTAGTTTTCTTTGGCACATATCTGCATTAAACACTTTCACACAAAATGAACAGAGTGGGCCATTAGCTGTTCCTATGTGTGCGTGCCTCCGTGCTCAGTCGCTCAGTCATGTCCAGCTCTTTGCCACCCCATGGACTGCAGCCCGCCAGGCTCCTCTGTCCATGGGGATTCTCCAGGCAAGGATGCTGGAGTGGGTTGCCGTGCCCTTCTCCAGGGGCCCTTCCTGATCGAGCGGCTGAACCTGCATCTATTTTGTCTGCTGCGTTGCAGGTGGCTTCTTTACCACTAGTGCCACCTGGGAGGTCCCTGTTCCTAAACATAACACGAAAAGAGAAAAGCTGCTATCTCCAGCAGAACCAAGCACTCACAGGCCCAAATACAAGATATATGAAGAAATAATAAGTGATATCTGAACCATTTTGATTGTGTAAGTGGCTAAAATGCTGTTCTTAGAGTTCTTTTGTAGCAGAACATGATGTTGGTGGAAATACCTGCTCATGTTCTGAACCTTCAACCTTAAAGTTTGAGATTGTGTATGAAGTAAAAGAAAAGATGTATTATCCCTTACAAAATAAGCTTTCCAAAGGTGGTTTCTTGTTTCTGTGTTCATAAATATATTTTATTTATTAGAAGATACACTACTTGAGAACAGTGACTGTGTCTTATTCATAATCATAACCCCAGAACTCAAGATCCTGGAACATAGAAGGTGCCAAAAGATACTCTATGAACGAATTAATTGAATTGAATGAATGAATAGCATACTAAGTAATTTGCAGATGCCTATGAACTTTCAGCTATGAGCAATGATTCTATGTGTAGCAGAATGATTTCTCTGTACCTAGATGTTAAGGAGCATTTTTGCCCCTATTTCTAAGGCTGTTCTCTTCTCAATGAATAGGACTGAGGATGGAATGGTAGGGAATATTTTTGAACTAATATTCTTGATAGCTAGATTCTTGCAAATAGTTCTGTTCAGATTACAGTAATACATTGAGAAGAAGGTATGGTCGATTTTCCTCTTTCCCCTTTCTATCAAAATTTAGGTTCCTTTTTTTCCTATTCTTATGAAGTTTGTTTTCATTGTCATATAGACCAGCGTTAATATAGAACCTCCTACATTTACCTTTGATTTAAGAAGCTTCTCTGAAACTATCATAGTTCTATTATGGATTCTGGAAAACTGATGACTTTCAGAGGTCATATTATGCAAATTCACATACCTACATGTAACTTGACCTAGAGGCTGTGGTAGTATTAATGGCAAAAGTCAATATATTGTTGGTGTATTTTTGCTTGTTTACTTATGGCTGCTCTGGGTCTTTGTTGCTGTGTGTGGGCTTTCTCTAGTTGCGGTGAATGAGGGCTACTCTGTTTCAGCGCTCAGTCTTCTCATTGTGGTGGCTGCTCTTGTTGCAGAGTGGGCTCTCTAAGCTTGAAAGCTTCAGTAGTTGTGGCACATGGTCTCAGTACTTGCAGCTTGCATGCTTAGCTGCCTCTCAGCATGTGGGATCTTCCCAGACCAGGGATCAAACCCATGACCCCTGCATTGGCAAGTGGATTCTTAATCCCTGGGCCACCAGAGAAGCTCTACTGATATATTTCAGAGAAGACTTGGTAAGACTGACTTTGATTATACAAGTAAACGAAGAGGAAGAACCAAGGACAACACCAAGTTTCTGGTATGAGCAACTGTGTGGATGGTGGAGTCTTTAGCTGAGAGAGGAAGCTTGGGAGATTTATTTGAAAAATAAGATTAAATATGGAATAAAAGTCTAATTCTACCTCAGTACAATATAGATGGTAGGAATTGGAGTTATTCTGTCAACTGAAACAACTAAAATAAGAAAAAAGACAAAATATACAAAACAATGCCTCTCAAAACATTGATCATCAGTCAATAAAAGACATTGACTCATCCCCACATTATGCTTGCCCCAGCAGAATGTCTGGAGAGTTTCCAGGTTTCTACAAAAGGATGGGGGAGTCCAGGAAAAACTTGATGATAATCCCAGAATAAAGAGGCAGAGCTAGAAATCTAAGGAAGCTAAGTGAAAGTGAAAGTGGAGTCGCTCAGTTTTGTCCGACACTTTGCGACCCCGTGGATTCTAGCCCACCAGGCTCCTTCATCCATGGGATTCTCCAGGCAAGAATACTGGAGTGAGTTGCCATTTCCTTCTCCAGGGGATCTTCCCGACCCAAGGATTGAACCTAGGTCTCCCGCATTGCAGGCAGATGCTTTAGAAATCACAAGATAAAGTACATGAAGGAAGAAAGCTGCAGAGGGGAACTCAGAAGATGTATAGAAAAACTCATGGAGAATTGTCTGCAAACACATAGATGCAAAGCTTCTTAACAAATAGAATCAACAATATAAAAAAGGATAATACATCATAACTGAATGTGCTTTATCCCAGAAATATATCATTACTTTTACATTCACAAGTCAATAAATGTAATCTACCATGTTAAGTGAAAGTGAAGTCACTCAGTCATGTCTGACTCTTTGTGACCCCATGGACTGTAGCCTACCAGGCTTCTCCTTCCATGGGATTTTCCAGGCAAGAGTACTGGAGTGGGGTGCCATAATCTACCATGTAGACTAAAAATGAAAAGTCTTATGATCATCTCAATGGATGCAAAAAGAAAGAAACATTTGGGGTCCAACTTACTTTGCAGGTATTAATAAAATCTTTCAGTAAGCTGTTAATAGTTATAGAGGGAAGTTTCCTCAAGAGTGTAAATTGGAACTTAATTTGTTATATTCAGTTAGCAATTTTGCATCAGTATTTGTCATTGTTCTGTGATTTTCTTTTCTTTTCTATTCTTCTCATCTTTATACATTAAGGTTAAGATGGCCTCCTAGAATAAATTGGAAATGTTTTATCTTTTTTAAATTTCTAGAATGCTCTGTATTAAATTGTTCTTATTTCCTTAAAAAGTCAACGGAAACATGAACCCCCCGTGCACCAGCTCCAAGCATGCTGTATCCTGCATCAGACATAGAGTGGCGATTCAATTCTTACATGATAGTATACATGTTAGAATGTCATTCTCCCAAATCATCCCACCCTCTCCCTCCCTCTGAGTCCAAAAGTCCATTATACACATCTGTGTCTCTTTCCCTGTCTTGCATACAGGGTCGTCATTGCCATCTTCCTAAATTCCATATATATGTGTTAGTATACTGTATTGGTGTTTTTCTTTCTGGCTTACTTCACTCTGTATAATCGGCTCCAGTTTCGTCCATCTCATCAGAACTGATTCAAATGAATTCTTTTTTATGGCTGAGTAATACTCCATTGTGTATATGTACCACAGCTTTCTTATCCATTCATCTGCTGATGGACATCTAGGTTGTTTCCATGTCCTAGCTATTATAAACAGTGCTGCGATGAACATTGGGGTACATGTGTCTCTTTCAATTCTGGTTTCCTTGGTGTGTATGCCCAGAAGTGGGATTGCTGGGTCATAAGGTAGTTCTATTTGCAATTTTTTCAGGAATCTCCACACTGTTCTCCATAGTGGCTGTACTAGTTTGCATTCCCACCAACAGTGTAGGAGGGTTCCCTTTTCTCCACACCCTCTCCAGCATTTATTGCTTGCTAGATTTTTGGATCACAGCCATTCTGACTGGTGTGAAGTGGTACCTCATTGTGGTTTTGATTTGCATTTCTCTAATAATGAGTGATGTTGAGCATCTTTTCATGTGTTTGTTAGCCATCCGTATGTCTTCTTTGGAGAAATGTCTATTTAGTTCTTTGGCCCATTTTTTGATTGGGTCGTTTATTTTTCTGGAATTGAGCTGCAGAAGTTGCTTGTATATTTTTGAGATTAGTTGTTTGTCAGTTGCTTCATTTGCTATTATTTTCTCCCATTCCGAAGGCTGTCTTTTCACCTTGCTTATATTTTCCTTTGTTGTGCAGAAGCTTTTAATTTTAATTAGATCCCATTTGTTTATTTTTGCTTTTATTTCCAGAATTCTGGGAGGTGGATCATAGAGGATCAACGCATGTAAGAATTAAAGATTTTAAAATTTAAAAAATAAATAAATAAATAAAATTTAAAAAAAAAGTCAACGGAATTTACTAGTAATGTTATAATGACCTGCAGTTATCTTTGTAATAAGTTGTTAAAATACAGATTAAATTTTATTATGAGATATAGACCTAATCCGGAGAAGGCAATGGCACCCCACGCCAGTACTCTTGCCTGGAAAATCCCATGGATGGAGGAGCCTGGTAGGCTGCAGTCCATAGGATTGCAAAGAGTCGGACACAACTGAATGACTTCACTTTCAATTTTCACTTTCATGCATTGGAGAAGGAAATGGCAACCCACTCCACTGTTGTTGCCTGGAGAATCCCAAGGATGGGGGAGCCTGGTGGGCTGCTGTCTGTGGGGTCGCACAGAGTCGGACGCGACTGAAGTGACTTAGCAGCAGCAGCAGCAGCAGCAACAGCAGCAGCATCATAGACCTAATCAGATTTTCTATTTCTCCTTGAACTTTGTCCATTTAATAATTAATTAATTTAAATATCATTCTTTTTGACAGTTATTAAAATATATTTTATTACCATTTTATACTTTTTGAGGTAAAGTGATTTATTATTTATCTCTCCTACCCTTTTAATCATCACATTCACAGGCATCATGGAAGCTTGGCATTTTCCTTAAGAAATCTTTGACTTGGAAATCCATCATGTTCTTTACCCTAGTGAAGAGAGACATAAACTTCCAGTTTTATGAGTCTTGCCATATCTACATATTAGCCATGTAATATTTATTTTTATTTGAAATTTTAATATTTATATAATTTTAAAGGTTACTCTCCATTTATAGTTATTACAAAATATTGACTCTATTCCCTATATTATACAATACATCCTTGAGTCTTTCTTAAACTGAATAGTTCATATTTCCTACTGCCCCATCCCTAGATTTCCCCTCCTTCCTTCTCCGCATAGGTAACCTGTAGTTTGTTCTCTGTGTGAGTCTGCTTCTTTTTTGTTTCACATTCACTAGTTTGCTGTATTTTTTTTTTTTTAAGATTCCACATACAAGTGAAAGCATACAGTCATTGTCTGACTCATTTCCCTAAGCATAATGTCCTCTAAGTCCATCCATGTTGCTACTAATGGCAGAATTTTGATCTTCACTTATAGGTGAATAGCATTCCATTGTATGTATATATACTACATCTTCTTTATCTGTTCATTTGTTGATGGACACCTAGGTTGCTTCCATGTCTTAGCTATTTTGAAAATAATTCTATGAATTCTGGGCACATATACCTTTTTGAATTAGTGCTTTTGATTTTTGTTTTTGGATATATGCTTAGAAGCGGAATTTCTAGGTCACATTTTTAGCTTTAGTGAAACCTCCATACTGTCTTCCATTGTGGCTACACCAATTTACATTCCTATCAACAGTGTATGAGGGTTCTCTTTTCTCCATATCCTTGTCAGCATTTGTTATTTGTGTTTTTTTTGATGGTAGCCATTCTGACAGGTCTGAGGTGATATCTCATTGTGGTTTTGATGCACATTTCTCTGGTGATTATAGATATTGAGCATTTTTTCGTGTGCTGGTTGGCATCCCATTTTCATTTTTGTAGAAGCTAGTAATGTGTCCTCTTTCATTCCTGATTTTGGTAGTTTGTCTTCTCTCTCTTTCTGCTTCATCAGTTTGTTAGGAACTTATTACTTTTATTCACTTTTAGTAACTAATTCTTGCATTTGTTAATTTTTTTCATTTTATATGTCTTGCTTTTGTTTCATTGATTTCTGCTCCTTTAAAACTGTTTTTTTGCTCCTTGAGGTGGAAGTTTAGATAATTGATTTTCAACCTTGCTCCTTTTAAAAATTTATGTAGTTAAGGTTACATACACACCACATTTTATAAGTGGAAATATGTTATATTTTCCAAATATTTTCTAAGTATCAATTTATAGTTTTCTTTGGCCCAGATGATATTTACATACATTTTATTCATTTAAAATGATCTAGCTATCTGTTTGGCATTTATTTCTTGATTAATTTTATTATGTTCATAAGACATACTTTTTAATGTATCCTTTGCTTCTTATTCTGTCAGCTGCAGAGAGAGGACGCTCTTTATTCCTATGGCAGAATCTTTCAGGTATCTTAATAGACATCCAGGGTTGTAGTCAATTCTCCTCCTCCTTTGGTGAACCTTGAACTACAATATTTGTCTTCTAAGAACTGTGAAATTACAGAAACCTCTGCTTATTTTTATAGCCCTGTTGCAGCTGCTTTCTGCCTGATCTTGGCATTTCGTACTGCATATGCACAGCTGGGAACTGCCAAGTACCTTGAGGGAAAATTGCATATGGAATATTGTCTCATTTCTCTGAGGCTGGCTTTTTTCAGGAACCTAGGCGCTCAGCTCTCCAAATTCTGGGTGCTTTGATTGCTTTACACTTTGTTCAAAGATCCACAGTTTTTAATCAACTTAACTTTTAGAGTTGTTTTCAATTCCAAAGTAAGTCTGTGACCAATACTATACTTTGTTTATTTGAACTAGATTGTAAGCCTTCTTGAGAGAGAATGGAATGCTGTCTTAAAAATCACCTGAAGTTTAGCACATTGCTAAGCGTATTGCATATTTTATTGATGTATAAAAAGGAGCGTAATGTTTTTGCTTTTTCTCTCAATCATTAATACCCAAATGCTGCACAAAGGATAACAGAATGGAAAAGTTACTGTTTTATAGTTGGAAATCATTGGATGCTTAATCAACCTTTTATATTACAAAGTGTGTGCCCTAGCCATGTTATTTAACAGGACTCTGTATAAAAAGATAATAACAGTTTTCAGTATTTGCATGGAAATTGAGTGATGCAACACATGGTGACTGCTCTTAGGTGTTCAGTTGATTTCTTTGATCTTCACTCTACTTAGTAACACACATTTTGACTGCTGTGGTCAAGGCAGCATTAACTTTTTGTAAGTACTAACAAAAACAACAATTTAGACACTTGTACAAAGTTTCAGTTTTATAGATTTAGTAATAGTGGTGACTCAAATGACAGGGAAACTGGTACTTATCTGGAATCCTCAATGCTGCTTTACTATTAGTGGTGCACTCCAGGGAATTGGGAATAAGCCTGAAAGCACAATCCAGCAGAAAAGGAGTAGTCTGCTTTGTGCCTCAGACTTTGTGAGAAATTTAGCCTTGTGAAAAATAGAGCTAAAGTTCAAAAACTGACTTAAGCCTGTGCACGGTACCATTTTTTTCCTCCTTGAATCAAAGTCTGTATGTCAAAAAGGAGAAATGCTCAGGAGAGCTGTCCCCACACAGCTGAGTTCAGCTTCTTTTGATCCAGCAAGGAGACATTATAACCTCAGAAATACTAAGACTGGATGGAGAGTCCCAAAGACCTGAGCGTCGGTCAAGCCTGTCATCTAAATAGACACAGTTCTTGCCCATCAGCTTATGCAGAAGATAGGTGTTACATCTGGGAGGTGAAGGTTTGTTATTCATCTCATCTCTGGAACCAGTTTTATTCCCTTTATGTGATTTATCATCAACTCCTCTACACTGATACTTTGGAAAACATGCTTCCCCCTGAGCTATTAAAGCAGAATGTTCAGGGCTTTAAAAGTGATTTTGTTCTTGTGACATAATCTTAGGAATTATGTAAAAATCATGTATATGAGGAATAAAGTATTATGGAGACCCTTATATCTCTCCCTTTGTGAATTTTAGTTACATTTGAGGCAGAGATAGAAGAAATGTAAATAAGCTTATTCCACATTAGGTAAAATGGTCAGTAGCATACTCAAGATTCTCTCAATTTAGATTAGTGCAGGGAGTATAAAAGTTTAATTGAAATGTGGATATTAAAATTTTCCCAAATAAAAAAGAAATAGTATTAGAGAAAATGAGGAGGAAAACCACCAATGCTTGGGATATGTCATTTAGTCCTTATGTTCCTCTATAGCAGATTAAAGTCTCCCTGAAATGAATTTGATTGTCTCTTAGTCCTAATCTAAATGACCCAAACAACCTGAGATATTCACAGTAGACCTTGAGAAAACAGTCAATTGGTCGGTGCCTTCTCTCTGTTCTTTTGAAAGAAGCAGTGGGAAGAGACTTACAGACTAGTTTTACCACTTTCACATTTTGTAGCTGCCAACATGGAACTTTTATGTTTTGGTATTATTGGAGCTACCTACCTCACAACAAGGGAAATTGTGAATGAAAAACTTCCATTTATTTTTGTCTCCACACAAAGACCTCTAATTTCTTTGCACTGACTCTGGAATATCTTCCAATCATGTAAAGATTCAGCAAGCAGTCAATATCAGAAGTATACCTGATACTGATGAAAATGTGAAAAATTAAATGGGCCATCAAAGACAACGTTGTAGTATGCAGCTTACTTCCTGTAGTAGAATCATGTAGGCTCTGGAAAAAGTGTACTTGACACAATGACTCTTGGTCATTTAGTTTGTTTAATTGTTTCTGTGCAGCTTTAGGTACTAATGTTTGCCAAATCTTCAACTCAGAAAAAATAGGCAGTGAGTGTATTTTATAATTATGAAACAAGGCTGATCCTTGAACAGCAAGAATTCAAACTATGTAAGTCCACCTATACCTAGATTTTTTTTTAGTAATGAATACTACAGTACTATGAGGTCTGATTGACTGAATCTGAGAATGCAGAATCTCAGGTAGAGAGAAACTCTTATAGGCAGGACTAACAATGAAATAAATGTGGTTTTTCAATGGTGTGGAAGGGCAGTGCCCCAACCCCCACATTGTTCAAGCGTCAGTTATATTTCAAGTATAGATAAAAGTAAAGAAATAGAATAGTAAAAATACAAGAAACTATTACAAACTTTTGCTAAATCATATAAGATGCCAACTTTATTTTAATATTTCTTTTACACTTTTAAAACAATGTTATACTGTAGATACAGTTTAAACTCATGTGCACCCATTCCTGAATCCTTCCTTTTTCCTCCTTCTATTGAAATAATCATTATCCTAAAGTGTGGTGTTTTCTTATTTCTATGTAAATTTATGCTTACATATAAGTATATAAATATTTATGTAATATATATTATATATTTAAATTGACCTCCCTAATGGCTCAGTGGGTAAAGAATATGCCTGCAATGCAGGGGACACAAGAGATGCAGGTTCGATCCCTGGGTTGGGAAGATATTTAAAATAAACATATTTCTATGTGACATGCATATAATATATATGTGAGCAAGCAAAATATATTTATATATATGTGCATGTTTTCAGTCTTCTTAAAAATGATTCATGCTGGAGCTACTCTATTTCAACTTCTACTACAATCATTTTAGCTACGAGAGGGTCCCCTTGTGTGACCAGATCAGAGTTTACCCATTCTCTTGATGCTAGATTTTTTAGTTAATTACATTTTTGTGTATATGTGTGAATATGTAAATGTTGCAATAGCACATGGGAAAGTTTCTCTAGAATCTGTACCTAGGAATGTGATTACTGGATTAAAGGGCATATTATATCTTCAGTTTTATTTTTATTAGTAGTTGTTCCAATGTAATTCCCACTAGCAGCAAATTAGAGTCTTAGTTTCTCTACATCCTTGCTGATACTTCATCTTGTATAGCATATTGTTGTGTTTTGATGTGGAGGTCATTAAATTAAATAAAAACAGCTCCAGAAATATGATAAACTGCAACCCTGCTCACATGATCCCAAGAAATGTTTCAGTCTCCACAAATTTGGGTAGTTTACTTGGGACAAAAAAAATCAAAAGTAGAGATTGTCTATCCTGTCTTCTCCTCATCCCCTCAGCTTTCATCCAGCTGAGTAATATAGTCATTAGAACAGGCTCTTTTGAAGGATTAATCAACATCTATGTTTGCAAGTTAAAAAATATTGAATTATTTTCTACTTAGGGAAAGCATGTCATGGTTCTCATAACAGGCCTTATTTTCATGTAGAAATCAAGAGGCTGAACTGGTCCAGTGGTTTTAGAAATATTATTGTTCTATATCTGGGGCTTCCCAGGTGGCACTAGTGATAAAGAACCCAAAAGGAGACAAAAGAGACAGGGGTTCAGTCCCTGGCTTGGGAAGATCCCCTGGAGGTAGGCATGGCAACCCACTCTAGCCTGGAAAATTCCACAGGCAGAGGAGCCTGGTGAGCTATTGTGGGGGGTGCTCCACAGAATGAGAGAGGCAGTGGAACTTCCCTTAGCAGAGCTGAGGGGTCCCGAGGAAAAGTGAGCCTGCTGTCCGCCAACCCAGCCCCTCGGCGAGCAAGAGACAATCAGAGGCGACAGGGGTTCCGTCTGAGCAGTTCTGCTTTATTACCACAAGCTCCCCGCTTATAAAGGCAAGCAGGGGGGGTTTTGCGAGGGACTTTCCATAGTTGCACCAATCACGTTAAAGGTCAAATTGTCATGTGCCATCATTATAACAGGAGTCTATGGTGATCACGTGCTGTCCACGTGCACAGAAATCAAGAGAGCCAATCAAAAGTTTTGACAAACATAGACCACCTGCTATCTCTTCCGCCAGGCGCCATCTTAGTTTCTGACCACAAAGCTAACCCTTCTCTTTTTCTTTTTTAAGGTTTCCCATTTAGGGCCCCACATCTCCCCCTTTTTTATTTTATTTAAGCCCTCGAGACATTTATATTGATGTTCTGTAGAGCAAGGCGTAAAGCTGTAGGCGGCCAACCTCCAGCCTCGCCAGCCCCTCTCACGGCTGTGCCTGTCTTAGGTTGCCCTCCTCTGAGGGTCTTACCCGTCATTGGCTATCCAGCCACCTCTTGGGGGCTAGGCAGAATCTCTCTAGATGATGGGCATTTAGAACTCTTTTTATTTATATGTCTTGGTTAATCTCTTGAAGGGCTAAATTAATCCAGGGGTTTTGTGGGTGCCCAACGTGGGGCTCCTCTTCCATGACCTGGGCAAGCATAACTATTTTTTGTTGTAAGTGTCTATTGCGGGCTATGAGGTTTTTTACCTTTAACACTACAACAAGCAAAACAACAAAAACAATCAGATAGAAGGTATTTTTAAACCAGGTATATGGACTTTGTATCCAGTCCTATAGATCCACTGCTCCCTTCTTCACCTGTTAGAGTCTCATTTAACACTGGAAAAGCTGTCAGACAAAAGCTGGGGTATCTCACATCGCAGTCTATGCACGCCAAAACACTCAACGTCTCGATCGCTCTGGCGAGGAGATCAAGCTGTTGTTGGAGTCCCGTTATGGCGGATCTCAGGTGTTCGAGCTAGTTTGAAATCCTTGAGCAGAGGCAGTGGATATGTTGTTTATAACCTCGATGGTCTGAGCCTGTTGAACTCCCAGCACGGATGCTGACACTGTTGTACCCTCATGGTTGATGGCCTTGTGTGTCATTAAACCCAGGCTTCAAAGATTCTAAAAACTGTTGCACAGCCGTGGCAATGACGAAGGTCAGCAAGGAGAGGATAGGTAATCCGACGATCACCAGGAGCAGTGTCCACCACGGTCACCGCATCGATGATCTGAAAGGGAAGAAAAGATCGCCTCAGGAACTTTTTGTTCTTGGGCCCAATACGTGAGTGTCTCTTTAATCTGTGTCAGATTTTGAGATTTGACCTCTCTCTTGTGGTGTAAATTTAAGATTCCTTGCTGGCACCCATATAGGGCTGGGGTCCCCAATGGGGAATATGCATCCGAATCCTCTTCCTTTGTAAGGAGTGGATTGGGCCCCTTCCACTGGCCAGTGATGGGGTCTTTCCATCTCACTTGTATTTCAGATTTTATTTCTTGGTTAGACCAATGTTTTTGAAAACATGGTATCGGTTCATTTTTTGAAAAATTTAAAATGTTTAGAGTAAAGAGTGCCATTCCAAGTTGCTGGTGAGGACTTATTCCCCCTTTTTGTTTTTGTAATTGAGCCTTTAAATTTTGATGGTGACACTCAATTATGGCTTGTCCCTGGGGGTTATGTGGGATTCTGGTGTTATGACGAATATGCCATTGTTGGAAGAATTTCTGTAAGCTCTGGCTGATGAAGCAAGGGCCATTATCTGTTTTTATTTGATGGGGAAGGCCCAACGTCGCAAAACATTGTAAAAAATGGTTTTGAGCATGTTTTGCTTTTTCTCCTGTGTGGGCAGTAGCCCAGCAGGCATGAGAGTAAGTGTCAATAGACACAAAAACATACTTAAGTTTTCCAAACGGAGAATAATGGGTCACATCAGTTTGCCACAGCACATTGGATTTTAGCCCTTGAGGGTTTACTCCTGGGGGCTGTAAAGGCGGTACTTGCAAATAAGGAAGACAGGATTTACAAGTATGTATAATTTTCTTTAATTCTCTAATAGGGATCTGTGGGAACCTTTTATGTAGCCCTCTCCAATTTATATAAGATCATGAAGCTCATAGGCATCTTGTAAGTTACAAGCTTGGATTGTAAGGGAGGCCGCTCTATCAGCCAGGGATTTTCCCATTGACAGCAATCCAGGTAAATTTTGATGACCCCTAAGATGGTGTACATAAATGGGTTTAACCTGTTCAAGTAATAGGGTATGGGCTTGTATCATAAGGAGGGTAATAGGATTGTTATCTAGCCATATGTGAGAATTTAGCAATCCTGGAAGCAAGTTTACTACATAAAGACTATCAGAAAACAGATTCATGGGTTCAGGGACTTTTGTGAGCACCATGACAACAGCAAATAATTCTTTAAACTGTGCGGACCCCTCACAAGGCCCAAAATATTTTCGTATATGTTGATCTGGCTGTTGTGACTGTTGTGGTGGCTGGAACACGATGGCTGCTGCACCATTCTTTCCTCCATCAGTAAAAGCATTGAGGGCATCTGGCATAGGCTTAAAGGGAAATAGTTGGGGCGCCCTCCAATCTAAACGACCAAAAGAAGTAACCCATTTGTGCAGCCCATAATGACAGTCAAGGATGCCTAGGTACCCCTCCAGGGCTAAAGCTATTCTCCCATTGTTTCTCTGAATCCATTCAAAATCTGTTAGTCTATGTGGGATAACAATCTTATTGGGTTCATGCGCATAGCATCGGACTGCGATATCTCTTCCCTTCTGTGTTAAGTCACATCTGATCTATTCAGGTATAGACTCGGGGAGTTCCCCCCAAGGAGATGTGCACCCATTGTAGAGGCTTTCCCCCCTGGACCAAGGCTGCCATAAGTAAGGACGGACTAGGCAGGACCCACAATTGTAGACTCTCTTCAGGAGTATACCTGGTAAGCTGGGCCCCATTGAGGGCCCTTTGAATGTCTTGAAAGATCTTTTCGTGGGAAGGTAGAAGGGTTATCTCATCATTGGGCTGTCTATCTTTTAATAGATCAAAGAGGGGCAAGAGTTGGCCTGTCGAAACAGGGACCCAGGGTCGTAGCCAACTGAGTTCTCCCAAGACCCGTCGTAGGCCAGTCAGGGAGTAGGAGTCTTGGATGTATAGCTGAGGTTTTAGGGGGCTCACACCTTCTAGGGACAGCTGAGATCCCAGAATCTGAAAAGGCGGGACAACCTGGACTTTATCAGAGGATATATGGAGTCTCTCTTTTGATAGACACTTTGGTAAAACTTTACACGCTTCTGTCAGCTGTTCAGCACTCGGGGCACCCAAGATGACATCATCCATATAAACATACGGTTTAATGTATGTCAGATCGCTAACTGGCTGGAGAAGGTCTTTTACATTGTTTTGACAATAGGCAGGGCTGTTTGCCATTCCCTGTGGTAAAACTGTCCATTCAAAACGCTCATCAGGCCCCTCGAAGTTAGTGGAGGGTACCGAAAAGGCAAACTTTTCACAATCTTGGGATTGTAGAGGCATAGAAAGGAAACAATCTTTGATATCTATTACCATAAGACATAAATTACCAGGAATAGCTGGTATCCAGGGCAACCCCCTTAGGGGTGTCCCTTGGATGATCATTCTCTCATTGATCTTTCTAAGATCTTGTAACATCCTCCATTTTCCCAAGGATTTTTTAATTACAAATATCGGGGTATTCCAAGGGCTAGTAGAAGGGCGGATATGTCCCAAATTTAGTTGTTCAGAGATGATTTCTCTAAGGGCTTGTAGCTTAGTGGATGGAAGAGGCCAGTGCTCCACCCATATTGGGGGTCCGGGTTTCCATTGTATAGGAGGGACCTGGGGGACAGTGGCCCTTAGGATTGAGGGGGCGCCTTCCATCGGGTTAGAGGCTCTCCCTTGTGAAATTTATCAAATTCAGTATCTCCCCTATAGTTTGATATGGGAGAATGGTTATAATGTTGTTGATATTTTTCCTCATCAAGGAGGTCATCATAAAGGCCCTTATAATCAGTAGTAATATATACATCTGCTTGTCCCAAAATATCCTGGCCAAGCAGATTTGCATTCAATCCAGAAGCTATCAGGGGCCGAACCTCTCCTGTAGAACCATCAACATCTTTCCAGGGGAGCCAGTCAGCAGTCTCCTTAGATTGAGGTTCCCCCCAATGCCCAATAACTGAGGCCCAGGGACCAATTTCCAGCTAGGTGGGACCTCCTCTGCCCTGAGGATGGTCCGATCAGCTCCCGTGTCGATCAGACATCGAAATCTCTTTCCTCCTATGGTAATATCCATTTTAGGCCTTAATCCAGGCACAATAGGCACAGCCCAGTTGGCTCTGGGGGCTCTTTGGCCTTATGGATCCCCATTAGCTTTGTAGGGGGTCGGAGCGAGCCGCATCTGGGGAAGGGTTTTTGAAGGAAATTTTCAACATGATCTAGTAAGAAATGAGGTCCCCCTTGGGGTGACGGGGCTGGGGGTTGCCCCTCATCTAGTTTAAAGGCTTGCCGTCTTTATCAAACTTAGATTTGCACTCCGCCTTCCAGTGATATCCCTTCCTACATTGCGGGCATGGAGTAGTGGGGGTTCTCCGACCAGTAGGTCCTCCCCTGCCTTGAGGCCACTCCTTCTTAAAGTGTCCCTCTTGTCCACAGCCAAAGCATCGACCCGATTTTGGGGGGACTAGGGGTCCCTTAGATGTGGTCCCCCCAGAGGCCGTCATAGCGGAGAGAGCCTTGGTCATCACCTCGGTAAGGGCTTCAGTCTGAGCCTGAAGGTCAGTCGAAATAGAGCAGGTCTAAAGGCTCTGTGTCCCCACGTCTTTGGTGGCTACAATCCATCACTCCATAGAGCGGTCTTTATGTCCTGCGCAAGCCAACTTATGGTCTGAGTTCATCCCTTCCCAGATTAATAGCTTAACAAATTGATCTCTCAGGGGCCCTGGAGGGAATTTCCTCTGTATACTCTTTTCCACCCAATCTATGAAGGTGGAGAGGTCTTCATTATTTTTTTGAGTGATGCCCGATATATGGGGCTCACTGGGGGCCCTCCACAAGCTTTTTCCAGGTGGCCAGGAATATTACCTGTACTTTGATCTGTATAAGGAGCAGGAATGGTGGCCTGTTGAGGTCCTGTACGCCATTGATCTGCCATCCCTGACAACATCCCGAAAGTCACTGGGATAGCAGGGGTGGCAGCTTGATTTCTTTCTGCCTGAGCATGACACTCTTCCTTGAAAAAGGCACACCATTTGATATAGGTGTTGCTGGGGAGCATTGCCTTACATAGCATCTTCCAGTCTTGGGTCGTACAAGGTTGATGAGCCAGGCCCTGGAGAATAGTTTCTGCCCACGGGGAGTTCGGGGCATCCTCTGCCACTGCCTTTTTGAGCCCTTTAAATCATTGGCCTCCCAGGGGTACCAGGCTGCTGGCCTATTCCCCCCGCCCCGGGTTAACATTTACAGGAAAGGCTTGAGTCAGGCCAATAAAGGGCTGTGGGAATCCCCAAGGGTCCCCGGGATAGGTTCTCCCTTTCCAAGGTGACCTCATTGTCTCTCCCACCCAAGGTGCTCCCGAAACTTCCTCAAATGGGGGAGGCAGGGAGGGGCACAGATCTCTCCCCTGGGCTCCTGGTCCCGAGGCATCAGAGGGGTCTCTATTCTCTTCCACCCCTTTATCATCCCCAAAAGGCTCCCATGGCCCACTATTTGCTCTAGAGTCTTTATTTCCTACAGTCTCTTTTGCTATATTTTGGTCCGACATGACTCGTTCCTCGTCAAACTTTTCCCATTGTTTTTCTGATTTTGAATTGGGGGCACCCATATCAGTGACATGCTCCTCGCTCTGTGAAAAGCAGAGCTTGAGGGCCGAAATGGTCAGACAGAACCCTAAGGGGGGCTCCCCACCGTATCGAACCTCTCACTGCCTAGCAAGGGTTTGTACTCAATCCCAAGTGTCCCAAGAGAACAGATTGGCCGAAGCAACCCAGGGGGCCAACCGTATAATGGTCCCCCAGACCTTCATGGCCTGAGAGTCAGAAATCTCAAGTCCCCTGCTTATGAGCATATATCTCAGTGCCCTGAGTGTGGGCTCATCAGATTTCCCGATGTTATTTCCCATGCTGCCGAGAGAGAATAGAAAGAAAAGTCACTGAGGACCACCACCAAAAATCCTACCGGGAGTGGTGGCGGCCAGAAAGTTGGGCTTATGGTATGCTTTTGAAACTGTTTATGTGCCTGCGTTGTTGCACAGAAGTTTTCTTGCTGGGGGAGGGTACCCTAGAGGTTTCTAGTCCGTTCCGTGACCCCCTTATCCTGTCACAGGAGTCTTCAAGTGGCAGGCACCCTAATGGCCTTTAAGTGCCTGACCCATGCCCACAGGGAAGATTCTAGGCCACGTCGCCAGTTAAGAATGATTAAAGGAGAATTTCACCTGGTCGGGCTCTAGTTACTGAGGCTCACTTGTTGCAGGGCCTTCGGAGTCCGCCAGAGTGTAGCCCTAGCCGGGACTCGTCAATTGCCTTCACAACCGTTCACCTGTTCACTGAAACTCCTGAAAAAGGAATTAAGGACAGATCAGAAGAGAAGAGAAGGAAAATAAGTCAGGAGAGTTTTTTGTCACTTCCCTCAAAACGGAGGGGGGCCCACCTTGAAGTCCGGCTTACCTCGGGCGATACTCCTCTGAAGGGGAGCGCCGTGCTGCGACAAGCCTAGGGTCCCTCGTCACTCCTTCTTTCAGAGCCGCATGGTGTCACCACCTCTGTCTGTCTGCTTCGCACCTCATGTTGGGCGCCAGTTTCTGCGGGGGGCCAGGGACTTTCCATAGTTGCACCAATCACGTTAAATTGTCATGTGCCATCATTATAACAGGAGTCTATGGTGATCACACGCTGTCCACTTGCACAGAAATCAAGAGAGCCAATCAAACGTTTTGACAAAAAACATAGACCACGCCCCTATCTCTTCCGCCAGGCGCCATCTTGGTTTCCGACCGCAAAGCTAGCCCTTCTCTTTTTCTTCTATAAGGTTTCCCATATAGGGCCCCACAAGCTGTAGTCTGTGGGTTGCAAATTTGGACACGACTGAGGTGACTTAGCACATATTCAATATCTGGAGATTCTAGTTATTTTACAGATGAAAGAAGCAAGTCTCTGAAATTAGCAGTCTCATACATGGCAACTTGTTACAACAAAATCAAATTTGTTTTGCTGGTATAGATTTCAGTCCTACCTAAAAAAAAAAGAAATTGAGTAGATTCTTTTCTAATTAAAAAAAAAAACAAAACTGGTGAAATCTCCTAAAGATGATATTCTCCTCAAGACTAAATTCAATATAGATTGTTTTTAAGGTGATAAATAACCATAATGACATTGTCCAAAAGTCCCGCAAAAGCTAACCTGTAGCACTGAGCCAGCACCCTCAGTGCAGTGCTTGTGTGAAGAGGACAGCTCCCTGGATTCTCACCCTGTCTTTCCTAAGCCACAGATCCTCCCTGACACTCTGACATTTGCTCTTTTGTCTTGATTCCCAAGGGCTTGGAGTGATTTATTCTCTTCTGAATATTGCCTGGTCCCACATCACACAATTTCAAACTAAGACTAAACCTCAAGCACACTCTGTCACAAAAAATGCATTGCTGACAGCCTTTCATTGCTCCATTTACATCACTGAACATTGAAATGATATAAGAAAAAAATTTCGTTTCCAGATTAGATAAATTTTTCATCTTTTTTCTGTCTTCATAAAGAAATTCCTCCAGTTTATTTTCTTCCCAATACCCTTCTGATGTTGCTAGATATATAATAAAAGCTTTTGGGACTGGTATGTCTTTGGATAATCAAAAAAGTTAGCTAAAGCAGAGAATCATGCTTTACAGGCCAATGGTAAATATTTTATTTTTGGCACATTAATTTACAGTATTTTTAAGTAGAGGTAAAGTTTTTTCATAGAGGATAGATCTATTGACTATAAATCATATATAGAATTCAGTATGTAATTTCCAGTTCAGTCCTTTAGAGAAGAACATAATATTGGAGACACTTGCAAAGAAAACTTCTAGGTTTTTGTTAGGTTTCCTTAAATTTTCTGCATTGCCTCACCCACATATAATATGATTGCATTTTTATTCAGCAACTTTTGCTATCCAAGCTTTTTGAGAACTTTAAACCAAATTTTCACAGAAATAAAATGTTTTGGTACGTATATTTAATCAGTGCACATACTATTTATTTAAACAACAAAAGCATCATAGCTAGTATATATACTGGCATAGTGTGTTTGAAAACTATGATAACTAACTCATACTGAGAAGAATACTGGCAAGAATACGCAGAAGAACTGTACAAAAAAGATCTTCATGACCAAGATAATCATGATGGTGTGATCACTCACCTAGAGCCAGACATCCTGGAATGTGAAGTCAAGTGGGCCTTAGAAAGCATCACTACAAACAAAGCTAGTGGAGGTGATGGCATTCCAGTAGAGCTGTTTCAAATACTGAAAGATGATGCTGTGAAAGTGCTGTACTCAATATGCCAGCAAATTTGGAAAACTCAGCAGTGGCCACAGGACTGGAAAAGGTCAGTTTTCATTCCAATCCCAAGGAAAGGCAATGCCAAAGAATGCTCAAACTACTGCACAATTGCACTCATCTCACACGCTAGTAAAGTAATGCTCAAAATTCTCCAAGGCAGGCTTTAGCAATACGTGAACTGTTAACTTCCAGATGTTCAATCTGGTTTTAGAAAAGGCAGAGCAACCAGAGATCCAATTGCTAACATCCACTGGATCATGGAAAAAGCAAGAGAGTTCCAGAAAAACATCTATTTACACTTTATTGACTATGCCAAAGCCTTTGACTGTGTGGATCACAATAAACTGCGGAAAATTCTGAAAGAGATGGGAATACCAGACCACCTGACCTGCCTCTTGAGAAACCTATATGCAGGTCAGGAAGCAACACTTAGAACTGGACATGGAACAACAGACTGGTTCCAAATAGGAAAAGCAGTACATCAAGGCTGTATATTGTCACCCTGCTTATTTAACTTACATGCAGAGTACATCATGAGAAACCTTGGGCTGGAAGAAGCACAAGCTGGAATCAAGATTGCTGGGAGAAATATCAATAACCTCAGATATGCAGATGACACCACCCTTATGTCAGAAAGTGAAGAGGAGCTAAAAAGCCTCTTGACGAAAGTGAAAGAGGAGAGTGAAAAAGTTGGCTTAAAGTGCAACATTCAGAAAATGAAGATCATGGCATCTGGTCCCATCACTTCATGGGAAATAGATGGGGAAACAGTGGAAACAGTGTCAGACTTTATTTTTTGGGGCTCCAAAATCACTGCAGATGGTGACTGCAGCCATGAAATTAAAAGATGCTTACTCCTTGGAAGAAAAGTTATGACCAACCTAGCTAGCACATTCAAAAGCAGAGACATTACTTTGCCAACAAAGGTTCGTCTAGTCAAGGCTATGATTTTACTAGTAGTCATGTATGGATGTGAGAGTTGGACTATGAAGAAAGCTGAGTGCTGAAGAATTGATGCATTTGAACTGTGGTGTTGGAGAAGACTCTTGAGAGTCCCTTGGACTGCAAGGAAATCCAACCAGTCCATTCTGAAGGAGATCAGCCCTGGGATTTCTTTGGAAGAAATGATGCTAAAGCTGAAACTCCAGTACTTTGACCACCTCATGTGAAGCGTTAACTCATTGGAAAAGACTCTGATGCTGGGAGGGCTTGGGGGCAGGAGGAGAAGGGGATGACAGAGGATGAGAGGGCTGGATGGCATCACTGACTCAATGGACGTGAGTCTGAGTGAACTCCGGGAGTTGGTGATGGACAGGGAGGCCTGGCATGCTGCAATTCATGGGGTTGCAAAGAGTTGGACACGACTGAGTGACTAAATTGAACTGAACTGAACTCATACTGAGCAGAGGATTTTTCTTGTGAGCAGTAACTGTGTCTGTGAGTCTGCTTACTGAGGACAGCGTCATGTACAACGGGTGCAGCAGAAATGGACACTATTGGTCTGTGTTAAAATTGGTAGTGTAAATTTTGGTTTTGAGAATATCTTTTACTATCACCACAATCATAGGAAGTAAGACAATATAGCAATCCATTTCTTTGATTTTATTTACCCATTTTGGAGGAAAATAGGTTAGTCTAGCATATCAGAAAAGCTTTAAAAAAATAAAAATTAACATTACCTCAACATGATTTTGTGATTCATAAACCAAATAGAAACACAATGCAGCATGTAGACACTTAACCCACAGACTTCTAAGACCAGGCTCTTGGAAGCAGGCCCCAGATGAGGACGCAAGCAGAGGTAGCTGGTGTTCAGTGCTGTGTGTTCACAAGGACCAGACTGGTTCTGATAGGACCTGCAGTCGTATCAATGTTGTTAAATTGAGGCAAGATACATATATGAACAGCAATTTAAAAGTTTTGAGGACCAAATCTGACTGTACCTGTGTTGAGCTACTTTCTAAAGCAAGGAAAGAAAGGGAGATGGAGGCATATTGGGTCATTGGCCAAAGTGCCCAATTAACTGAGAAGCTTTGTTTGTGGAAACCTCAGGGAAGAAAGGCTCAGGCATTCATTTTAAGTCTTATTTCTGAAGTCGATGCCTGTGAGCTGTATGGAGACAGCTATAAAACTACAGACCAAGCATTTGGAAATTGGAGAGGGAAACAAATAAATAAACACAAAAAGCAAAAATAACTACAGCAACAATAAACTTTACATGAAATTCCCCAAAATGTGAGCTTGAAAATTAAGATTGCAAAGACAAGAAAAAGTCAACTTCATGACAGACAGCCATAAATTCAACATGTTATCCCTACACCCTCTACTTCTGACACTTGCATTACAGTTATGTTGAAACTTTGAATCTTTACCTGCTGCTTCTTCCTTCATCTTTCAGATTTTTCATCTTTTTCTATATATCACTTTGTAGTACTCTGGGTCAATTTTATCTATTTTTAAATATATTCTATGTAGTACTCTGTGTCAATTGCTTAGTAAGATGTTCCAATTATTTCATCTATGGTTTTGGCCAAATTAGCATACCTCCCATAGTTTAATGTTGTTATTTTCATTTCCAAAATTAATAATTGATTAAAAAATCTCCATATAGTTTTGATCCATATGTATCTGCTTTGTTTCATATTTTTTGTTATTTAGGGATACTTTCTTTTTTTAAATCACTTTGGGCATTTTCAAAACCATTTAAAGATTATTTTTTCAGAGGATTTTGAATTATTTGCATTCATTCAGGAGGAAGTTATCCTAGCCAGCTCGATTATCATTCAAGAGTGAGGAGGAAATAAGATATTTTCAGAAGTACAAAAGCTGAGCATTTATAATTGAAAAGTTCTTGCTAAAACATTACTAAAACATGTTCTTCAGCAAAAACAGAAAAAATGAATTCAAGGAAAGAAATGTGATGGTATGAATACTCATTGGCAAAAAGAGTGGTAAATGATGATGGTAAATCTATTAAAGATAGTAAAAAATACATCTGTAAGTCTTAAAAGTATGATTGCAGAGGAGTTGGAAGGTAGCTAAAGCATATTAATTATCTGTTATTTAGGAGGAGAAATAATATCCTGAGTAACTTTAGATTTTGTTGGAATTGTATGAAGTCATTGTTAATACTAAACATTTAAGAGTAAACACTAAAAAATTTGAAAACTCACATTTTTTCTTAGCATGTTTGGGAAAGTTATATGTATGTGAGATAAACAGATTCAAGAAAAAATTAATCCAACCAACAAATGTTAAAAAAGAGAAAAAAATAAAAATAAGAAAGAATGGTAAATAAAAAAGATTAAAAATAATTGCACACAACTACTAATGTACTAAATTTTTGTATATAAGAATAAAGATTAGCCATATTTTATTGAAATACAATTCAGAAAAATGCTCATTCTGAAGAACACTTAAAGTACAGAAAAGTTTTAAATAAAAGAAATAAATGTACTATAAAATTCTAACCAAAATATAGTTTGTCTAGTAATATTAATGAGACAAAATTTAAGAGAAAGAAACATTATTAGGATTGGAAAGAAATTTTACAAAATAAAGAAAGGAGAAAAATATAAAATACTACAGTTCAGAACTTGCACACAATTCACATTTTTCTCCTGGATTTATATATCAAAAGCAAAAAATCAATAAAAATAATCTCAATAGAACATATTTCAAACAAAATGGTTCAGGCACATAAAATTAGTAAGCACGTAAATTAGTTGATATAGCTATAGTAGGTTAATGTGATATGGTAGATGTAAAAAATGTTTATGGATTCTTTTTAAGCAAAAACAGAAAACTTTAAAAAATTGAGTGTATAATTCACCACATAGACAGATAATAGCCATGATCATATTTTAGATACAGATAAAGTATTTGATTAAATTTAACATGTTTTAAAAAAAATGTTGCTTTAGCATAATTTACCTGTTATGATGGATACATTTCCAGGCACTAGGGATGCTATGATAAATAAGTCAGAAAAATCTCTGCTCTCATGGATCCTACATTACCGTGATTAAGACAACAACAAAAAACCAAACTGCTTTCATTACATAATGTTGATGGATAGTAACAAGTCCTATGTAGAAAAATAAAGGAGTAAAGAACTATGACTGAGGGCATTTTGCATGGATGTGTGTATTTCTTTAGATATTTTAGATGATGTGGTCAGGGACTGCATTTTGAAGAGAGAGCATTTGGGTTGACACCTGAATGAGCAGAGGAAACAATCCATTAGAAAATCTGAGGGAGAAAGGTTTCAGGCAAAGGAAACATCAAGTACAAAAACTTTATTGTTGGTACAGCTTGACATGCTCAAGAAACATCAGAGAAAGCAGTGTGTCTGAGGCAGGTTAAGTTACGTAGAGTATAGTAGGAGATGAGGTCAGATTACATAGAATATCAAAGGTCATAATAAGGATTTAGATTGAATTTTGAATCTGATAGAAAGCTAATGGAGAAATCTGAGCACAAGAATGACATCAAATAATTCACATTTTTCAAAGGTCATTTTGCTTACTGGTAAAATGGACTCATGGGGCAAAAAAGAGCATCAAGGGAAGTATTGAAATCCAGATGAGAGATGGAGGTGGTTTGTCTGAGTTAGTGAGCCAGGGAGGTAGAAGTGCTAATTATATCTTGGTTTTAAAGTTAGGGCTCATTGGATTTGCCAGTAATATGGATATGAGAAACACAGAAGAGAGAAAAGTGTGGACCTGAATAATTGATGGTGCCATTAACTGAAATGGATAAGCTAGGAAAGGAGAAGATTTGGGGAGAAAATAATACTAATTTAGACATATTAAGTTTAAGGTGCCTACTAAATGTCAAACAAGAGACACTGAATAACACATTTGTTTTGATTGCTACAACAAAGACTAAGTAGGGATTTCCTTACCTTACAATTGGCATCAGCCAATCAGGCAACATCATATAATTTATAAAATAATATCATTTCTCTCAAGGTAGCAATAATTGAAGTCTGACTCTTTGCAGTACATGGAGTACAGTACATGTACTATAGTCCCCTAGGCTTCTCTGTCCATTAAGTTTCCCAGGCAAGAATACTGGAATGGGTTGCCATTTCCTTCTCTAAGAGGTCTTCCTGATCCAGGGATCGAACCCACGTCTCCTGCATTGGCAGGTGGATTCTTTACCGCTACACCATCAAGGAAGCTCCTACAAAGGACCTACCAAGATAAATCAACACAATCTCACTATCTCACCTTCTCAAGGTCAGCTAAATATCAGCTGAAGTTGATATGCAACCTTAATTCCCTTTTGACATATAACCTAACATTGTTAGGTTCTGGGGATTAAAATGTGGACATCCTTAGGGTGGAGGGCCATGATTCTATTGACCACACCAAGCAAAATAAATTGCCTATTATTCCACTATATCAACAATGTTCATTTTAAAATGTAATAGATACTTTATGAGGCAGCAAAGATTATTAGATAATCTGGAAAGAAATCTAGTAAAAAAGTGTGGGGATAGTTACATTAATGAAGAACATGAAGAAAGTCCTGAATAAAAGAAAAGATATACTGTAGATAAGACACAATATCATAAATATGTTAACTTCAAGTATTAATAAATTATAAATTCAATAACAATTCTAAACTAGAAAAATGATTCCAAAGGTGACACGAAGAAGGAAGTTTTAAGAATGGCCAGGACAATTATGAGAAAGGAGTGGAGCCTTCCATATATCAACATTTATTATATTGTAATTAAAATAACATGGTTTTAGTGTAGGGGAAAATATATCAGTGGACCAGAATAGGTAACTGAGTAAAATACAAGTAGTAAGATCTAAGAAAGAAGATCTAAGTAAGAAGTAAGAGCTACGTAAGAATTGAGAACTAAGAAGATACAAGAATTCGACATATGATATAATTGGCATTTCAAACAAGGGTAATCTATATGAATCAGCATGAATATATTTCAAAAATGTAACATTGGGTAACAAAACAAATTGCTGGTTGATACAATAAGAGGTCAACCATAATTTTAAAAATACTTTATTTGTGGATACAGTACATGTAGTAGAAGTCAAAACATGAAGTGGAATGAAATATGCCAAATCTTTTCCTTTGGAAAATGATGAAGGGGAGGGAGGCCGGAGTCATAAAGGCTATAGGAAAAAAAAAAACACAGAAATTTCAGTTTCCTGTGTCAATATTTTAATTGTTCAGTAAACAGAACAATTGAAACAAACTGGCAAAATATGAAAATTTGTTTAGCTGAATGAGAAGTAGTGTCTGTTAAATTTCTGTAATTTTCTAAATTTTAAACTATTTAATGGGAAGAAAGAAGACATCAAAAATACTTTTCAGATCTCAGAAATACATAATTGACTTTGCTGAAGGCCTTGACAGATTATGTCTTTGAAAGCACACCGTTCACTACAGTTAAAAAAATATATCCATGGTAACCATTGCATCATGCTGCAAAGGCTCTTTGAACCTATTGTATCTCTAAGAAAACATGGAGATTTAGAAGTATGTCTGGGGTATGGTGAAGCGAGGGTTTTCATAAGAAAATTAGCTTTCTCTTACTGTTAATTAAAAAAAAAAATCTTTCCTATTTTTTCAGCCTCTAAGGCCAGTGGATATAAAGCAAAATGAAGTCTCTTTAAAAAATGTAGCATTTAAATAAAAAGCTGAAAATGCTGTTGTGGGTTATAGGCTCTAAGAACTTATCTTGTGTTAAAAAGCAACAAGATAAAAATCTCTGTTTTTTCAATTCATAGTTCAACACAATTATAGAGAATGTGGATGTAAGGTATGTGTGAGAGGTGAAAACATGAAAACAGAGCTGAGAAGTTTTCTTACTTTTGCCAATTTCTTTCAGTTTTTCTTTCTGCTTTGAAAATGCTATTCCCTCATTCATTTCTTTCTCTAAACACAGAGACTCAATTATTAATTTATTTACTCTTCAGTAAATATTTTGAGTACTGACATGTTACAAGTTCTATGCCACAGGTTAAAATAACCTGAAAAAAAAAAAGCCCCCAAAAACCCATTTGAGATTATTTACTGTTTTCTCACTCCCAGAGACATATTGAAGTAGTTAATGTTTAATGCCCATGTAGAGATTTTAAATCACTGGGAAGGCTTCCTCTGGAGAATAAACAATCAGCTTCTTGAACAAATGAAACTCTGTATCATGTTAAAATGTATTCATCAGGTAGAGCCCAGCTCCTTTAGTGGCAGGTGCTGTGTAGAACTTTACATTTCCTTAAATCACTCTGCTTCCAGCCGATCACTTGTAATTATGTACTCAAGGTTGCTTTCCTTCCAGACACTGAGACCACTAGTCCATGACTCATGTGATCATCCATTTCTATTACCTGACCACCTTGTATAATACTTGATGTACATTAGGCCTGAGTAAGCATTTGGGGGAAAATGAATGGATATAAATGTCTTGATGCATGTTTACTGGGTCTGTGTTTGCCTTCTTTGACAAAGCCAAGTAACTTGTTTATAAAGTAAGATTCGAAGCTTGATAGTGAATGAATCACTGTAAAGTAACAACTCTAAATTGACAATGTAGCAGGAAAGATGCTGACATTTTAGATTCATTTTTTTATTAATGCTTTTGGGGTTAAAGTTTTTGGAGTACTTATTTTTACTTCTTTTGAAGAGGGAATTCTAGTCTTTAGAAAATAGGAATGATGTATTTGGTAACTATCGTTTGGTCGCTCAGTTGTGTTTGACTCTTTGCAGCCCTATCAACTGTAGCCCACCAAGCTCCTCTGTCCATGGGATTTTCAAGGCAAGAATACTGGAGTGCGTTATCGTTTCCTTCTCCAGGGTGTCTTCCTGACCCAGGGATCAAATCTGTATCTCCTCCATTGACAGGAAGGTTCTTTACAACTGAGCCACCTGGGAAGCCCATTTGGTAACTAAATATACACAATTATATATGTATATGTGTATATGCATACTTGTATATGTATGTAGTATGAAACCATATACAATCTTATGTCTGGGTACACATGTGGCAAGAACAGTTCTGTAGTGAAAGATGTCTCAGTGATTAAGCACCGCTTGGTCAGGCTGAGGCAATGGCTGCTCTCAGACTGGTTTACTTTGTCATTTTTTACTGCATGAGTGCTGTTCTTTTGCACCACCAGTGACTTTTGCTCTGTCTTTCCTCTTTTGTCCTAGTTCAGTCTTCCCAGTTGATCAGCACATTCTGCTGGTTTCAGATTCAACTTGGAGTATTTCAACTTCTCTGAAATTTCCACTGCTAACACCCTGGTCAGAACCACCATCCTTGCTCCCAGGACTGAACAGTAGCGTCTCATTTGTTTTCTACTCCTGCTTTTATTGTGTAGTCTTCACTGAAAGTCACTGTGAGCCTCCGACAAGGTCGTGCATGGTAGAGCCCCTATCTCCAAGCCCTCCACTAGCTTCCTGTCTCCCTTAGACTAAAATGCAAAGACCCCTCCATGACCTACAAGTCATCCCTATGTGATGTAGGGACATCATCTGACCCTGGTCACCTTTTGACTTCATTTTGTACCTTTTTGGCCCATAGTACTTTCCTTTCCCTATTCCTTTTGCCTAGAAATCATTAACTAAAGAAATTTAACTGGCTTGCTCTCATTTTTATCTAAGTCCCATTTTAAATATCACAACTTGAGCAAGGTCTTCCTTGCCTCCCTACTAAAATAGCTTGTCATTCTTTATCCTTTTATTAGGCTGTGCCATATCTTGTTATCTGTCTGTCTGTTTATCTCCCTCCCTGGCTAGAATTTAGCTAGGGTTCTTATTTTGACCTCACTGTAACCCCAGGGAACAGGCAGTGCCTGGTGCCTAAGAGGTGCTTAGTAAACTCATTTCGAAAACATTATTATTATTATTTTTTCTCTTCCACAAAGGCTCCCTTTATGAATGGTGCTGTTCATTTTGTTTCTTGTTGGTGCTATGTAGCATGCATTTTTAGAACCATGTTTTTAAGCACACATTTTATCTCCATAGCAGATTACAGGATTTGCATGTGCGTGCGCATAAGCTCAATCGTATCACATTTTGCGACCCCATGGAATGTAGCCCATCAGGTTCTTATGTCCAAGGGATTTTCCAGGCAAGAAGACTGGTATCACTTATCATTTCCTTCTCCAGGGGATCTTCCCAACCGAGGGATTGAACCCACTTATCTTGCGTCCACTGCATTCGCAGGCAGATTCTTTACCATTGCATCACCTGGGAAATACAAAGTGAAAGTGTTAATTGCTCAGATGTGTCCAATTTTTTGAGACACCATGGACTGTAAACCTCCCCCCGCCCCGCCCCCAGGCTCTTCTTGTCTCTGGAATTCTCCAGGCAAGAATATTGGAGTGGGTAACCATCCATTCCCTCCTTCAGGGGATCTTCCCCACGTGAGGATTGAACCAGGGTCTCCTGCATTACAGGCGGATTCTTTACCAACTGAGCTATCAGGGAAGTCTCCACTGTCTGCTATTAATAGTTAAATAATAGGTTGAAAATAATAACAAGAAAGAACCCATCATGACCTGGCATTTAAACCTGCTGTCATGTTACCCTGTTGTGTCCAGGTTGTTTTAGAATTCTGCTGATACTTACAGTACTTGACTCTTGCTTATTAGCCACGTAGTTTCCATGTTGGGGAGCTTCTTAGTTTGTGAACCCTGTTATTTCTCCCTTTTACAGAATCTCTGCCAATTTTTTTGCTAATTATTAGATATTTTCAAGTTTTGTTTATAATTCATCTGCCATTAGAGGAACTAAATCTTAATATAAAAGACTTTGAAGTACAGTGTCCAAAGGGGCAGTTTTACAGAAGCAGTGATTCAGAGTGTTGTCTCTGGAGCTATACCTGCTTAGTTTTCATTTCAATTTTTCATATTGTGACTTATGTCAAACTGTTTAAGTTTTCTGTGTCCAAGTTTCCTAATCTGGATGTTGGAAACAGTGGTTCCTATCCTTGGAATCACTGTAAAGATGAAATGTGTTAATTTATGCAAAATACTTTTAACAGTTCCAGCAATATCATATTACTGAATAATTATTAGCTCTTATTATTAACATAATGACACAGTTATTATTAAAGGCCTGCATTGGTGAGAAAAAAATTTATATATTAGTATTTGCACTTGGCATATAGAAGCATATATTATTGAAACTCTTGTAATATATTTAAAGGAAAAAAAAAACAACCTTGATTTCCTTAATTTTACTATATTTGGCTAATATTGGCTGACTCTTTGGCAAATTACCCTTGAACGGAAAGATAGATAACAGACCCTAAATAAGTCACTTGAAGTAGAAATGGAGCTTTATTTTCCATGTTTGGGAAATGATCATCCACTTTGTTCTTGTAAGAAAGAAAAAAATATAATGGCATTTGAAAACTGCAAAGTATAACCTGCTTTGCAAAGACTTTGTACTTATTTTTTCCATCCTATATTTTACATTTATTTTATAAAATGCTTGTGAAGCCTAACAAGAAATCTTTTGTAAAATTTTAACATGTTGGGAAGTTATTCTTTGTTGCTTTTAGTCTATGAACTGCCAAGTCTAATGTCAGAAAATGAAAAAGAAAAAAAAAAAGAAATGCATTGGAACCAGAAAATAAAACCAACTGCAAAAAGAAAGGTGAAATCACAAGTGAGTCTTCTAGTCTAAGTCAAATGAAAAGCATAAACATACTGGAAGAAATTATATTAAAAACTAACCATTTGCTCTAAATTACATTGTTGTTACATTTCTAAAGTGCCTCTTTGAAAGATTATCTGTGCCTGTTTAAAATTTATCTCAATCTTATTTTCTGTACTTAACACATTTCTATGAGCAGTTTTTTTAAAAAGAGACACTAAAAACTTCAAGGACATTTTTGTTTTACCTAACTTACTTAAATTAATCTTTCCTTTGAAATTTAATGAACATGTCCTACAGAATTATGGAAATATTTCATTTTTTTAGCATAGGCAATTTGCTTACAACGATTAAACCTACAGCAACATTTGTGTAAGCATTTTTATTCTGTAAATATATAAATTTATAATGGAAACAACAGAGCAACATTAACAACAGTGGGTGTGTAGACACTGCATATGATAATAATGCTATTAAATTCACTTTTTTTATCTGAAGGTTTTTCCTTTTACCATCTCCCTATAGTTGAAATAAAAATTGCTCACATTTCTTCCCAAAGAAACACCATTCAGTATACATCTGACTATTATGCTGAGTGCCAGGGAATTAGTGAAGACTCATTTTTTTTTTCAGTCCCATTATCTCCAGGGCACAATGGAAACTGTACTGTGAATAAATACAGTTGCTCTTGTCATGAAGTCATGTCAAGCAGTATCACTACCTGACACTTTTATTTAAAAAGCTAGTGATGTTAAATGCATTTGTGGCAAGTATTGTTAGTATTTAACTGTATCAGTTCAGTTCAGTCACTCGGTTGTGTCTGACTCTTTGTGACCCCATGGACTGCAACACGCCAGGCTTCCTTGTCCATCGCCAACTCTCAGAGCTTGCTCAAACTCATGTCCATTGAGCCTATGATGTCATCCAATTATCTCATCCTCTGTCATCCCTTTCTTCTCCTGCCTTCAATCTTTCCCAGAATCAGGGTCTTTTCCAGTGAGTCAGATCTTCGCATCAGGTGGCCAAAGTATTGGAGCTTCAGCTTCAGTGTCAGTCCTTCCAATGAATATTCAGGATTGATTTCCTTTAGGATTGACTGGTTTGAATCAATATTTTCTCTTTTTAAAATATTTTATAAACAAGCTATCTGTATGGTTTCCTTTAGAAAACATTGCCTGATATCCAGCCTATGTAAGAGAGTGAAGAGCTTCATTGAGAAGTTATTCAAACTATGTAAGTAATAATTCTTAATCACTGAAAGAAGGGACGTTAGTCACAAATCATACTACCTGTTTTCACCTGCATGCCCCATATCCCAAGACATCAGACTGTTTAAAATCTGGACTATTCGATTAAGAGCTAGTGGAGATTGAGGAGCAAGATAGGTAATCTTTGACTCCAGTGGAAAATCCTAAATAAACCAAGTCTGTATCCAGATCATATATACCTAACTTCCTTTTGTAACTTGGCAGATGAGGGTAAAACTGAAGAAGGAAATGTGATTCATGTCTGGATTGAACATACACAGTTCATTGTTTGCTACTCTTAGACTACTTATATAGCAGAGATAGCCCTTAAGTCTAATGTTGCCATAGGCACTTGACATATTTGTTGGCATTTGGGCTAAAAAACAGCATAAAATATGTCAGCTTGTGATATATGAAAACCATGGGGAGAAAAAAAAAAATCAATGTTTTTCCCAAATAGACAAGGATGCAACTCATGAAGAAAAGAACTAATATTATTTAACTTTGCATAAAGACAACACGGCATATTAAGGATATTAGATGACTTTTATAGTTAAAAATGTAGATCAGTAGATATTTTTATATGCAGTGAAAAAGATCACTGCCAGTTGTGTAAACCATCTAGTTACCTTGATTTCAGAGGGCAACAGTTAGGTTATATAGTTGCTAACACTGATTCTGTGAGTGCATGGTATGGCAATGTAAGGAAACAAAGATCATTGTTAAAATGACTGTTAAGAATCTCTGAGGAGTACACACAGATCAATACTGTAAGTTGTTGACTATGATCTTCTTTGAAGAATCTTTTAAGAAAGTGAGTCAGTTCTATCGAGGTGTTTTCCCATTCTCCCCATGAACTATAAATTATCATAGTCAAACACAATAATAAAATGTTCCTGTCTTGGAACTTAAAGTCCCTTGGAACATTAACCCCAAGAAATAATTAAACGAATGAAGTTTCCTTTGACATTTTTTTACCAAAGTGGGTTTGAGGTAAGATCTTTTTGTCTCAGGGCATACTGACCATGCTAATGACTGAGTCTGCAAGGTTGAATAACCCAGAGCCACACAGCTAGTCAGCTTCTATCACACCCTCTCTTAGTGGTTGGGGATAGGGTATATTACCAAGTTCTTCTCCAGCCCATGTAACCCTCAAACGAAATAGCTCATGTGTAGGGTCTTCAGCAAGCCAAAGTATAGTTCTAAATTAAAACTCCTACCGTCTTTAGATGTAATCAGTAAATAGTACATGGACACATAGAAAGTGTCCTCCCCCTATTTGTTATGCAATGATGACTGTGGATGAGTGTCTAATGGAAATCATCTGATATGCAGACACCTTCTGAGTATGGAATGTTTGTTTAGTTGCTAAGTCATCTCTGACCTTTATGTGACTCCATGGACTGTAGCCCGCCAGGCTCCTTGGGATTTTCCAGGCATGAATACTGGAGTGGCTTGCCATTTCCTTCTCTAGGGGATCTTTCCAACCCAGGGCTGGAACCTGTGTCTCCTGCATTGTAGGCGCATTCTTTACCTCTGAGCCGCCATGGAAGCCCACAGAATGGAGGCATTTATACACATAAGCGGGGGCTCATTCTCTGCTTCCTGCTGTGCTGCAGTTTTTCATGCCCTTTAGCTATATACTATGTCCACACTTCAGCCCTTGTGAAAACATTAAAGTAAGTTCATCTTCAAGGGGAAAAATATATCTCAGGAGATTCATTTCAAATAGAATGTTTGAATAACATTAAGTGAACCAAGCGCAAATAAGATGCTAATGAAATTAGTGTAGTCAGATTTTAAACTTGATGATTATAAACAAATCCTCTGCTAAAGTGTAACAGCAATGCCTAATATTATTTCTCATTACAGTATTTGGGGAAAAAATACAATTGTGTCTTGAAAGTAATTCTACTTTTTAAGTAAGTTAGATTTTTTTTTTTTTCATTTTGTTGCTGTTTCTAAAATAAAAAGTCTCTTGGGAGCAAATTAGATTGTCCTCTGTAACTTAATCATTAAGACTAAGCTGAATACTTTATTCTCATTCACTCTAGCATTTCAAAGAACCCATAACATAAGCATCTTTTTATTAGTCCCCTCTAGCTATATACTTATTAATATGCCTAGCTCACATAATACATTTTAGACTTTTGGACTCAGAGGGAGAGTGAGAGGGAGAGGGTGGGATGATTTGGGAGAATGGGAATTATAACATGTATACTGTCATGTAAGAATTGAATTGCCAGTCCATGTCTGACGTAGGGTGCAGCTTGCTT
Source organism: Capra hircus (assembly GCF_001704415.2). NCBI lineage: Eukaryota > Metazoa > Chordata > Mammalia > Artiodactyla > Bovidae > Capra > Capra hircus. The sequence continues at coordinate 90,194,710 of NC_030808.1, forward strand.
GGGGCTGGTGCATGGGGATGACCCAGAGAGATGTTGTGGGGAGGGAGGTGGGAGGGGGGTTCATGTTTGGGAACGCATGTAAGAATTTAAGATTTTAAAATGTAAAAAAAAATAAAAAATTAAAAAAAAAAATAAAGAACTCTCCACTGTGCTCCATGGAAAACATTGAATATCATATTCACAACAATCATGAAACATTTTTCTCCTTTTTACAGATGAGGAAACTGAAGTGCAGCGAGGTTACGTGTTTTCACCAATGGCATATAGTTGTAAGGGGAAGAGTAAATTCTAACTTGAAAACAATTGCTCTGTAATTTTATTCTTAAATATTTTAAAACCACTTTTTCGACTTTATGCAAAGTAAAGAGGCTACAGAACAGAATACTACAATACTTGCCTTGGTGGAGCTTAGTGTATGTGCATGTTTTTTTAAGAGAGCTTGTGCATGTGAAGGAGAGGTAGAAATCCATCAGCAATTGTGATAAAATATGATAAAAGGTAGATGTGAAAATAGATTCAAAATGTGTAGTATAGCAAACAGGGGTCAAATATAACCTTGAGGAAGTGTCAAGGAACCCTCAGAATGGAGGCAATTTGTTTTAAGTTGGGAAGAAAAAGTGAATTACGTATCAGTCAAGCATAAAAAGCAAAGGAGGATTTCAGGCATAATCAAAAGACGTGATGCGAAAAGAACCAAGAAGTACTCTTGAGTAGCTAGAGTGTTTGTGTGGGGTCTTGCAGCCCTGGCGTCACTGTGGAGTGGGAGGGAATACAGAACTGAAAACCACAAGAGCCTCAGAGGCTTTGCAAGTCATGATAAGGACTTTGGATTTCAGTTTTGCTCAACGGGGAGCCATTAAACATGTTAAAATTCTTTCTAACTCCAAAATTTCTTCTCCCAAAAGTGTAAGTACAGTAAGCATTAGTCTTGATGCAAGCATTGTATTTTGAGCCAGAAAAGGACATTAAAATAACTGGGAACTTCCTTGGTGATCCAGTGTTTAGGACTGTGTGCATCAAATGCAGGGGGTGTGAGTTCAATCCCTGGTTGGGAAACTAAGATCTCACATGCCACATGGCTTAGAAAAATTAAAAAAAAAAGTTTAATTCTTGTTTTAATTTTAAACAAAATTAAAAAAAAGCAACAATTGTGCTAGTGATGGATAGACAAACACAACATGACTGATCTGCTGGAGATCTCATCCCAATAATTTTCAGATTGATAACTTGATAACATTTTTGTTAGAGATGTAATACATCCACACACCCTCAAACTTTGTGTCATTTACCAAGAATCACTTGCATAAGAAATAACAACAAAGTATGACATTTTGGAGAAAGATTGTTTTTTCAGTCTTGGGGTTTTCCTCACACAAACTCATAGCCATAGGCCAGAAAAAAATATTATGAAGAGAAGGGAGAATAACATCTTAAATTTAGCCTATCAACGCTTGAAATCCTGCACGCTATGACTTTCTTCATAGGAACTCTTCCCTCTCCAGCTTCCTCCCAGTTCAGTTCAGTTCAGTTCATGTCAGTCACTCAGTCGTGTCTGACTCTTTGTGACCCCATGAATTACAGCACGCCAGGCCACCCTGTCCATCACCAACTCCTGAAGTTCATTCAAACTCATGTCCATTGAGTCAGTGATGCTATCCAGCCATCTCATCCTCTGTCATCCCCTTCTCCTTCTGCCCTCAATCCTTCCCAGCATCAGAGTTGTTTCCAATGAGTCAACTCTTCACATAAGGTGGCAAAAGTACTGGAGTTTCAGCTTTAGCATCATTTTTTTCCAAAGAAATCCAGGGCTGATCACCTTCAGAAAAGATTGGTTGGATTTCCTTGCAGTCCAAGGGACTCTTAAGAGTCTTCTCCAACACTACAGTTCAAAAGCATCAATTCTTCAGCTCTCAGCTTTCTTCACAGACCAACTCTCACATCCATACATGACTACTGGGAAAACCATAGCCTTGACTAGATGGACCTTTGTTGGCAAAGTCATGTCTCTGCTTTTCAATATACTCTCTAGGTTGGTCATAACTTTCCTTCCAAGGAGTAAGCATCTTTTAATTTAATGGCTGCAATCACCATCAGCAGTGATTTTGGGGTCTCGCAAAATAAAGTCTGACACTGTTTGGTAGGATATCTATCAAATGATAGGATACTGAAAGAGGGACTCCCAGGTCGGTAGTTGCCAAAATGCTATTGGAGATCAGTGGAGAAATAATTCCAGAGAGAATGAAGGGATGGAGCCAAAGAAAAAACAATATCCAGTTGCAGATGTGACTGATGATAGAAGCAAGGTCAGATGCTGTAAAAGCAATATTGCATAGGAACCTGGAATGTCAGGTCCATGAATCAAGGCAAATTGGAAGTGGTCAAACAGGAGATGGCAAGAGTGAATGTCAACGTTCTAGGAATCAGTGAACTAAAATGGACTGAAATTGTGAATTTAACTAAGATGACCATTACATCCATTACTGTGGATAGGAATCCCTTAGAAGAAATGGACTAGCCATCATGGTCAAAAAAAGAGTCCAAAACTCAGTACTTGGATGAAATCTCAAAAATGTCAGAATGATCTCTGTTCATTTCCAAAGCAAACCATTCAATACCACAGTAATCCAAGTCTACGTCCCAAGCAGTAATGCTGAAGAAGCTGAAGTTGAAAGGTTCTATGAAGGCCTACAAGACCTTTTAGAACTAACACCCCAAAAAGATGTCCTTTTCATTATAGGGGACTGGAATGCAAAAGTAGGAAGTCAAGAAACACCTGGAGTAACAGGCAAATTTGGCCTTGGAATACAGAATGAAGCAGGGCAAAAGCTAATAGAGTTTTGCCAAGAAAACACACTGGTCATAGCCAACACCCTCTTCCAACAACACAAGAGAAGACTCTACACATGGACACCACCAGATGGTCAATACCAAAATCAGATTGATTATATTCTTTGCAGCCAAAGATGGAGAAGCTCTATACAGTCAGCAAAAACAAGACTGGGAGCTGACTGTGGCTCAGATCATGAACTCCTTATTGCTAAAATCAGACTTAAATTGAAGAAAGTAGGGAAAACCACTAGACCATTCAGGTATGACCTAAATCAAATCCCTTATGATTATACAGTGGAAGTGAGAAATAGATTTAAGGGACTAGATTTGATAGATAGAGTGCCTGATGAACTGTGTACAGAGGTTCGTGACATTGTACAGGAGACAGGGATCAAGACCATCCCCATGGAAAAGAAATGCAAAAAAGCAAAATGGCTGCCTGGGAAGGCCTTACAAATAGCTGTAAAAAGAAGAGAAGTGAAAAGCAAAGGAGAAAAGGAAAGATATAAGCACCTGAATGAAGAGTTCCAAAGAATAGCAAGGAGAGATAAGCCTTCCTCAGCAATCAATGCAAAGAAATAGAGGAAAAGAACAGAATGGGGAAGACTAGAGATCTCTTCAAGAAAATTATAGATACCAATGGAATATTTCATGCAAAGATGGGCTCGATAAAGGACAGAAATGGTATGGATCTAACAGAAGCAGAAGATATTAAGAAGAAGTGTCAAGAATACACAGAAGAACTGTACAAAAAAGATCTTCATGACCCAGATAATCACGATGGTGTGATCACTCACCTAGAGCCAGACATCCTGGAATGTGAAGTCAAGTGGGCCTTAGAAAGCATCACTACGAACAAAGCTAGTGGAGGTGATGGAATTCCAGAAAAGCTACTTCATGAAAGATGATGCTGTGAAAGTGCTGCACTCAATATGCCAGCAAATTTGGAAAACTCAGCAGTGGCCACAGGACTGGAAAAGGTCAGTTTTCATTCCAATCCCAAAGAAAGGCAATGCCAAAGAATGCTCAAAGTACCGCACAATTGCACTCATCTCACATGCTAGTAAAGTAATGCTCAAAATTCTCCAAGCCAGGCTTCAGCAATACATGAACTGTGAACTTGCAGATGTTCAAGCTGGTTTTAGAAAAGGCAGAGGAACCAGAGATCAAATTGTCAACATCCGCTGGATCATGGATAAAGCAAGAGAGTTTCAGAAAAACATCTATCTCTGCTTTATTGACTATGCCAAAACATAGTGGATCTGTATGGATGACAATAAACTGTGGAAAATTCTGAAAGAGATGGGAATACCAGACCACCTGACCTGCCTCTTGAGAAACCTATATGCAGGTCAGGAAGGAACAGTCAGAACTGGACATGGAACAAAAGACTAATTCCAAATAGGGAAAGGAGTACGTCAAGGCTGTATATTGTCACCCTGCTTATTTAACTTATATGCAGAGTACCTCATGAGAAAATGTGGGCTGAATGAGGCACAAGCTGGAATCAAGATTGCCGAGAGAAATATCAATAACCTCAGATATACAGATGATACCACCCTTATGTCAGAAAGTGAAAAGGAGCTAAAAAGCCTCTTGATGAAAGTGAAAGAGGAAAGTGAAAAAGTGTTGGCTTAAAGTGCAACATTCAGAAAACGAAGATCATGGCATCTGGTCCCATCACTTTATGGGAGATAGATGGGGAAACAGTGGAAACAGTGGCAGACTTTATTTTTTTTTTTGAGCTTCCTCCCAGTGACTGACAATATTTCTGGCTTGCTTTTAAGAGACTGTTAGAAGAAGAAGCATCATCTATGCAGAAGAAACATCAGGAGGGTAGGAGTCTTCCTTACTTTGCTTTCCATAAGCAAACAAGAATTTAAAGGATAGCCTTGATGGAGATAATTTAAAGATGATAGCTCTTAGGAGTCAATGGAAAATTGAGCGTGATAAAGACATCAAATTTTATTAGAAAATTATATATACATGCACAGTGAAGGTCACCAGTAGGAAGTACCCAAAGGGAAAAGCAGTGGAAGTTTTTGAAAACCATTTTTTTTTTTTAAAGCTCAATGCTAACTGTACAGAAGGAGTTAGTCCATGAAAGGAAGGTGAAAAGCTAAATTAGAAAAGCTGAGAATACAGTTAATTGTGTAGCCTGAAATTTGGTCTATTTTCAGATCAGCAGACTCAAAGGAATGATTCCTACAGAAGGTTTAAGGGATTAAAAAAATGTAGATTTGTGTTAATTATTTCTAGGAATATTGGGAAAAAGAGGAATGCTCAGAGTGCTATAAAGAGTGGATAAAATGCCTTTCATGTAAAGCTATGAGAAATGCATGAGGAAGGATGACCCTGATAATTATATGCTTTTCAGTTTTGGTTTGACAGTAAGACACCAGAAATAATTTTCAATTATCTATTTTGAAGTACCTTGTGTTCCTGAGCATTAATCAACCAAGGTTACTTTATGAAGTTTTTCTGTATCCTTTCTGGAAACTATCTTTGCACATTGTAACATCAAGCTTGCTATCAGAAGAGTAAATCCTCTCACTCCAGTTTAACTCTATGTAATGAATTTGCAACAGTAGACAGGGCCTCTTTGAGATTTAGTTAAGCAGTCAGTGTTTTGGGATACTAGTAAAGCTTACTGGTCCACTTTTCAAGGACTTTGTGCCAATTGGTAGTTACATTAGTAAAGACCTATATAGACAGCTTCCATTTTAGACTTTATTTTTTATAGTAGTTTAAGGAGGAAGAGGGGATGACAGAGGATGAGATGGCTGGATGGCATCACCAACTCGATGGACATGAGTTTGAGTGAACTCCGGGAAATGGTGATGGACAGGGAGGCCTGGCATGCTGTGATTCATGGGGTCGCAAAGAGTCGGACATGACTGAGTGGCTGAACTGAGCTGAAGGTTTGCTAAAATATTTTTGTCAGTTTTTGAGCAAGGAATTTTTATCTTTTTGATTTAATTGAACTGAGTTAAGAATATAAATAAGTGTGCAACTATTAATGTATTTATCTGTTAAAATCTTTTGCTTGAATAGGTCATTACCTTATCAATTATACATGCTTGCACGTACAATTAGAATAAGCTCTCACTTAAAATAGCTGCATGCAAATAAAGCTGAAATACTTACTTTTACCATTGCTGATTAAAAACTAAAATATGCTTATTAAATTTCAGATTTCCTGATAGTAAGTTTGATTATAAATTAAACTCTTATTCAGTCTTTGTCAATAGTCTTATCTACTTTGTAGGTCTTGAATAATATTTCCACATTCTAGAAGTGGCCAGTGGTTATCGATTTCTGACTCTGGAGAAAGCTGTTTGTTTTTACTGATTCTGACAAAAAATTTGAATCCCATTGACCAAAATCTTGATTATTTAGCAAAGTGGTATCTGAGGGACTCTGGGCACACTGTGAGGTATACCACGCTGTATCTTCCCTTAAGGTACTACCTATACTTCATCATAGCATGCTGTTCTCACACTTTATCATTCTCTGCTCTATTGCCAACATCTGTAGTGTCACTGCATAAGTATGACATGAATTTTTTAGCAGTTTGAATTAGGTAGGGTAATTTTTTCAACAGAATAACACTTTGTTTATATCCTTGTGTTTGCATTTTTTTCAGTGCCACATAATTTGGATTTTCAATTATTTTTCCAGATTCATTGCTGTCTTGGTCATTGAAACAGAGTACAGAGATGTTAGAGGATTTTATTCCTTTGTCAGAGTTCCTAACTAGTGCTAATCTGTAATGATGGAGCCAGATCTTTAAGAAAATTCAGTAAGACTTGTATGCTATTCAAGTACAATCATGTTGATTGACAAGGATGTCATATTGATTTGAAATGCTTTGTATATTCAATGGCTATGATCAGTACTATTGAAGCTTAACTCACAAGAACCTCTTACATCCCTTGACTTGCAATGTGGTTCATCAGCTTAGTGGTACTGCTTCACAAGGCACATTTCTAGTGTTACCATTTTCCCTGTGTGCTACACACCCGGGAGCTGGGAATTGAAATTGCCCCTAGGTTTCTAAGGTCATGTAGTCCTGAAAGAAAATTCAAGATCAGCCCTTTGGCAAATAAGAGACAAGATCTTCAAAAAGAGAACAAGGTTTGAGAGATCTAAGTCAGAGAGCTAAGTAACTTAGGTCATCATAAATCAGACTATCATGAGGAAAAATATGTTGCTAGTTATTATTTAAACCAGCTTACAATATACTGAGATGTATAAAGCCAGAGAACTCTAACCTTTTTCTTTCTTTTGAGAAAGGATACTAGTGTTCTTTGCCAAGTCTTATTTTTATTTCAAGGTTGAAGGAAATATGTTAAGTTTTCCTGGAGACTCCCAATCAATTCTATTTTGAGACAGTCTGCTTGTTATTGGTTGTAGACCCTTGCTATAGCCTCTTGCTTATTTTTATCTCAAGAAACTCTAGCTTGTGAAGGAGAGAGGGAAGGAAAGATGATTACATAGGAGGAGTGCTAAAACTTTTCATAGAAAGTTTCAACCAGAGTCGTGGGGAGACTTTAAGCCAAAGACGCCCAATAGAGTAAGGGCTTCCTTGGTGGCTCAGCGGTAAAGAATCTGCCTGCCAATATAGGAGGTGCAGTTTCAATCCCTGGGTGAGAAGATCCCCTGGAGAAAGAAATGACAGCACACCAGTGTTCTTGCCTGGGAAATCCCATGGACAGAGGAGCCTGGTAGGCTGCAGTCTGTGGGGTCACAAGAGTCAGACTCGACTTAGCAAATAAACCACTATCACCACCACCTCCTAATAGAATAGTCCTACTTCTACTTGGGAAGGAACCTGTGATCGTACCCCTGCTGTGCCTGGTCTTTGGGGAAGGCAGCTCTGAAGTGTGACTTTGGTGCAGATATGGTGGTGGATCCAGAGGAAAGAGCTGAGGCTGTCAGAAAAACACATTCCTGCAGTAGGAGGTCTGAGAAGTCCATTTCCATGGCCATCACACCCTGGGAGGTAGTGAGATATGCAGGAGAGAAAGGAGATCTGAACTGACATACTGGCTCTGCCACTTAGCAGTTCCCTGACCTTCTACAGCTTTGGTGAACCTAAGTGTAAAATGGGGAAAATAATGCACATTCCATTTATGGCAATAGTTCAATTTATGAAAGGGCATGAGGGGAGGAAGAGAAAGAAAGAGTTTTGGAAATTCTGAGATCTAGACAAAGACATTAAATTTAGGAGCATTAGGAGAACATAGTGGTTAAGAGCCAGACTACCTGGATTGGAATCTTCTGTCCACTCTTATTATTGCCTGACTTTATTTCCAAATCTCTGTGTTCTATTTCCTGACATGTTACATGATAATAGGATTATAATATAGGAGATAATATAATATATATTATATAATTTATATAATATATAATTTTTAATATATAATTAATAATTATAATTATATAGATACAATATATAATATAATAATCCTATTATATATATAATAGGAGATAATAGAATTGTTGTGAGAAGTGAATAATTTATGTAAAATGATTACAGCCTGTATATGTGAACTTTTAATGCTATTATTGCTTGGGCTGTTTATTTAAATATCTGGATTTTCTCATTTTATGATTTTAACTTCTTATTTTTACTGTAATTTATTTACATTGACCTCCTTCTCCCCATTCAAAATTCATTTCTTACCCATGAGGTTTTTATTCTCATAGAGTTATCTGAATTTCACTTTGAAGGGGGAATGTTCCTAGGCTGGAGTGATCAGCTAAAATACAGAAATGGAGCATTTTTGAAGGGTCATTTCTTTTGATTTGCCCTTGGTACTCTGGCCTCATCAGGTGATCTAAGTGTAGGTACGGAAGATCATCTCCTTTTGTTCTCCCAGCTTGTTCTTCAGGGACTTGGCTTAACTAGAGATGTGACAGGCAGGTAACGTGAAACTTTTGCAGAGAACCACCTAGCTACTTAACTGAAGTGATTTCATGCTTCAGAGCTCACGTCGGGGCTGATTTCTCAAACATTCATTCCTTTTTTTTACCTTAGTATAAAAGCTTAGTGATCTTGAGCTAGTGAGAGGGAATGGAATTTAGGTTAGGTAAAATATCTGATAAAATGAGATGAAAGTAAAACCACAATAACAACAACAGTAGCAACGATGAATTTCTTTTTCCTCTGAGGAATGACTTCAGAAGTTTTTTTTTTTTTCTTTTTTTAAATATCAGTTGTCTGCATGCTTTCAGTCTGTCTTGGAGAAGTTAGTTATCATGTTTGTCCTTGAAGAAATGATTAGTTTGAGCAGGTGACATGTCAAGCCTCAGAACCATGTGTGATGTAACATTTTGATATGAAGGGTAATGACTTGAAGCCATATCTCATTCTCCCTTTTCACTCAACTGCAGCAAGAGTTTGGATGGCACCCTGGAGTACAGCTTGCAGACTTCAGTGACATTGAGCTCATAAATCGCTCAGCTGGCATCTCAGACAGGGAGTATATGAACCAGGCTCAGATGCAGCTGATGGTCTGATGTCCAGATGTGAGGAAGGGAGAAAAGGGAGTTCACAGCATCAGCAATAGATGATTTTAAAGAACAATAGCAAGGGAGAGAAATGAAAGAAAAACACAGCAAGATGATAAGGCAGGTTGGAGGGGGAGTATCATTCATCTCCTGTGAAAGCCCCCACAGCAGCAAGATGGATTAATACTGTCAGAGCTGTTATCCATTCCATCAGCTCTATTATATAATAGAAAGCTACCCGTCACTTTCTTGGCTGCATGTGGTAGTACAGTCCTGGCTCCTTTCCCCCAATGCCTTGCAAACATTTTCTAGGTTTTCTCTTTAAAGTGGCTCTAATATTTGTTTCAATCACGGGTAGATCCATCATATGCATTTAATTTAAAAAGTCATAACAAGCAGAATTTCTGTTCAACATAAAGAGCTCATAAAACAAATGCTACTATTTATCAACTCCAATGGATTTTTGTAAAGGTCTTATACGAATGCAGAATAAAACTCCAATGATGGTCTTACAATAAATATTCAATACTTTATTGCCTATTTATGAGGTAATCTTGCCTTCCCATAATATATGGCTATTCAGAAAGACTTAATCGTGGTCATGTGGTTTACTTGCCAGGAGATGGCAATAGTGATCTATTTCCATGTTAAGCCTTACGAAGGATCTCACTCCACCAAAATTAAACCGAGTACCAAAATGATTGGGATTTCCGATTCTGTTTTCCAATGCAAAATTACCCATTTTGAATTCTTGAATTATTAAGTTGTTTCTAATCATGCATAACCTGATTTTTGCTGAAAGCGTTGTCATGACAGCTTTCCAAAGACCCAAAAATAACCATTTTGCTGTCCTGGAAGCAAAAATATAATTAAAAAAAAAAATCAAGACATATAATCAGAAATTTTAAAAAACCTACAAGAAATGAATTGAAATAGGAATTTGATGACATTATGATGATTAACACTCAGACAAAGAACACTGAGTCTGTAAGCAAGGAACTGGCTCAGTATCCCTTGAATCTATTTCGCAGAACTTCAGCACTTTGATTGAGATCAGGCCAACTTTCTTTTGTCAGAGTTCAGTGTGATGCTATCACTGCTTAATCCGAGTAAAGCTGAAAATGTGACCGAAACTCTACAGCCCTTTTCATCATGAGTATATACATTTCTTCTTATTTGACATTGAGAACTATACAACCAAGCATTTGCCTTTTTGTTTCAGATCCTAGGAAGCTCAGTCTTAATGGTCTTCAGTAAGTTTAATTTTTATCCCTTTACTATTAACCTAGCTTTAATTCCGGGCTAATGGGTCAGTTTTTTTCCCATTGTATTTTCATTTTAGTCCACTTTGAATTTCTTTTAGAAATACATTTGATTTAAGTCAATGAGTGCAATGAAACTGATCAATCTGGATAATAGTTACATCCACTCTTAGCTGTGATGGTTTGTGGCTCTACCCATAGATTACATCACAAATTTCCATGAAAATAACCACCACAGCATGAAATCCGTCTTTGTATTTTATTGGTGTAAGATTACTGCTTGCTTTTTCTCAGCTAAGCTAGTTTTTAAAAATAAAATATCCACATCTAGGGTATTTTTAAATAAACTTGTTTTCAGTTTGTTGCCTTTAACATTTTTTAAAATTGCTATATTTGAGTCATTTTGCTCCAGCTCATAGTCTATTGCAAATGGGTTACATATGGTTTGCGAGAATTCCATGTGAAGCAGCTTTAGCCAGTTTGGAGTTAAAAAAAAAGAGAATGATCTAAGAAGTTATATTGCTACAATGACTAAAAGTAATAACACATTATAGAAAATAACAAAATTTATTAAAGTAATATTTATTATGGCAATTTCAGATTCTAGATTCTAGCATTTTTAGAATACGTGCTTGGAAATTTAAATTTCTGTGGTAGAGTACTAGTTATATTGGCATATGTGATTAAGACATTTGATCAATAATTGCTTCCATATTTGCAGTGGTGTTCAAACTACTGCACAGTTGCACTCATCTCACATGCTAGCAAAGTAATGCTCAAAAATATCCAAGCCAGTCTCCAACAGCACGTGAACTGTGAACTTCCAGATGTGCAAACTGGATTTTAAAAAGGCAGAGGAACCAGAGATCAAATTTCCAACAGTCATTGGATCACTGAAAAAGCAAGAGAGTTCCAGAAAAACATCTACTTCTGCTTTATTGGCAACCTACTCCAGTATTTTTGCCTGGAGAACCCCATGGACGGAGGAACCAGGTGGGCTACAGTCCATGGGGTCGCAAAGAGTCGGACATGATTGAGTGACTTCATTTTCTTTCTCACGTTTCTGCTTTATTGACTAGGCCAAAGCCTAGTTTGTTGTGTGGATCACAACAAACTGTGGAAAATTCTTAAAGAGATGGGAATACCAGACCATTTTCCCTTCCTTCTGAGAAATCTGTATGCAGATCAAGAAGCAACAGTTAGAACTGGACATGGAACAACAGACTAGTTCCAAATTGGGAAAGGAGTATGTCAAGGCTGTATATTATCACCCTGTTTATTTAACTTACACGTGGAGTACATCATGCAAAATGTCAGGCTGAATGAAGCACAAGCTGGAATCAAGATTGCTGGGAGAAATATCAATAATCTCAGGTATGCAGATGACACCACCCTTATGGCAGAAAGCAAAGAAGAACTAAAGAGCCTCTGATGAAAGTAAAAGAGGAGAGTGAAAATGTTTGGCTTAAAGTTCAACATTCAGAAAACTAAGATCATGGCATCTGGTCCCATTTCATGGCAAATAGGTGGAGAAACAGTAGAAACAATGAAAGACTTTAATTTCTTGGGCTCCAAAATCACTGCAGATGGTGACTGTAGCCTTGACATTAAACGATGCTTGCTCCTTGGAAGAAAAGCTATGACCAACCTAGACAGTATATTAAAAGGCAGAGACATTACTTTGCCAACAAAGGTCCATCTAGTCAAAGCTATGGTTTTTCCAGTAGTCATGTATGGATGTGAGAATTAGACTATAAAGAAAGCTGAGCACTGAAGAATTGATGCTTTTGAACTGTGGTATTGGAAAAGACTCTTGAGAGTCCCTTGGACTGCAAGGAGATCAGACCAATCAATCCTAAAGGAAATCAGTTCTGAATATTCATTGGAAGGACTGATACTGAAGCTGAAACTCCAATACTCTGGCCAACTGATGCTAAGAATTGAGTCATTTGAAAAGACCCTGATGCTGAGAAAGATTGAGGGCAGGAGGGGAAGGGGCCAACAGAGGATAAGATGGTTGGGTGGCATCACTGACTCAATGGACATGGATTTGAGTAGACTCTGGGAGTTGGTGACGGACACGGAGGCCTGGTGTGCTGCAGTCCATGGAGTCACAGAGAGTCAGACATGACTGAGCAACTGCACTGAACTGAACTGACTAATGCAGTTGATAATTTATATCCACTTAGTTGTACAGAATTGACAAACTCATTATTAAATATTAAAATTAGTAACATGACTTTGAGAGTGAATTTAATTTAATGTGATTCTCTTTTTCTTTGTAATCTTTGACTGGACTTACTATTATAGGAAAATCAAGGCAAGTGTTTATGTGTTGGTTGTAGTAAACACTGTATGTCAGCTGAATCAGTCCTGGGAATGTTTGCCTCTCCCGACTTTCCCTAGTGTGTGTCTTGAAGGGGTGGAATCCTGCAGACTATGTTCCCCAGGCTCCCATGTCAACAAACTCAGCTAATGGGAGGTATCTGGGAGTTCTAATGGGGTGAAGAAGGAAGAATATGCTTTAGTCTCTTTGGGCAGTGTTTCTGGTACTGGCTGAATCTCCTCTGTGGTAGTCCCCCTTCTGCCAGGCATGACTGGCTGCTGGGTTCCAGAGGTTTACCTACAGCCAACAGTGTCACAGGGGCTGCTTGCTGTCTATCATCTCTGGACTGCCTCACTGTCCCTCATCTCTGGACTGCCTCACTGTCCCTAGATTGGATTCTCAGCCTTTCCATCACCCGTGTGATGATTTTTTTGCATTAAATGTTCTTGGTAATAAAAACCTAAAATTGTTTTTGTTTTCCTGGTGGATCTTGACTAAATTCTAAGATTTAGCATAGAATACGCTTAGCATGAAAGCATTTTATGTATCAGTATTATTGCAAGTTTATATTTTATATACACTTAAATTGAAAGTGAAGTCTCTCAGTCGCGTCCGACTCTTTGGGGCCCCATGGACTGTAGCCTACCAGGCTCCTCTGTCCATGGGATTTTCCAGGCAAGAGTACTGGAGTGGGTTGCCATTTCCTTCTCCAGGGGATCTTCCCAACCCAGGGATTGAACTCGGGTCTCCTGCATTGTAGGCAGACGCTTTACTGTCTGAGCCACCAGGGAAGTCTCAGGGAAGTGTGCTTTTATATACACTTAAAATCATCTTAAATGTATTTTCAATTTGTGTGTCCTTAGTGCCAGATTCCATCACTTCTGTGTCTTGGAGTAGTACTATATTGTGTGCTGGACCCCAAAAAGGCTTAGGTAAGGAGGCAAATAGCAAGAAGATAGATGAGAAAGAAAGAGTGTTAGAAGGACTCAAAGGTAACAGTATTTTTTTTTTAATGAATTATAGAATTTAATGGAATTTTAGCGTGATTCTTCTTTTCTAAAATATTTTACATAGTATATTAATTATGTTATATTTTGATATTACATGGAGAAAAATGTGTCATAGCCAACTAACTTTGGGAAACACAGCTTTCATCAAAATGAAATGGCTTTTTAAAAGCAGCATTGCCTCAGGGAATTTAATTTATTGATAAGACTTATGAATCTCCAAGAGATTATTTTATTCCTGCAACTCATAGCTATCATTGATTTCAAGATCACTGCTTTATTTATTCATTCAACAAATATTTATTTACAGCTTAATGTGTTTTAGGCCCTGTTACAGGGATTGGTGATAAAAGAGTAAAGAAAGCAGGAAAGAAAAAAAGAAATTTCTGCTTTAAGTTCTCACAGAAAGAGATGGACAACAAACAAATAGATAAGTAAACTCCAGAGTATGTCAGTAGATGATAAGTGCTATGAAAAATAATGAAGCAGGGAAGGAGTATTGGGAGTACTGGACAAAGATGAAGCGTCTCATTTTAAAAAGGAGACCAAACTAAAGCCCCATTGAGCAAGAAGGGACGAGTCATGTGGCTGTCAGAGAAGCTTCTCATAAGGATAGCACAAGAATATTGAGCCTCTGAGGCAGAGTGTGCCTGGGATTTTGGAGGAGCAAAGAGAATCCTAGTGTTCAGAAGGCTAGCATATTTTAAGAAAGACTATCAATTTAAAAAGAGCTTTGGAGCAAATATTTAAAAGAAAAAGGAAAACAAAAGAAATCTGTTATATTCAGTATACATACATTTTAAAAACTAACTGAATATAACATATTTATCATCACATGCTACATTTTTTAGTCTTTAGTTTTTATTAGTTTGAAGCTAAGGGTTTATTCACATGTGACATCTAAAATCTCTTCTAAATCTCTTACAGGCTGTAGTTGTATAACATCAAGGTGATGTGCTGTTTTTCATTATTTTTGCTTATGTTTGTGCCTTCATAGAACTAACAATATAATCTAGGCTCACACTGAGAGATTCTTGAATTTTGTTCTGTGTTTTTTATTTAGGTACATTTCTAGTTTCATTTTCCTCCTTAATTGAATTACATATTGCTTGAAGTTAAATAGCTTCTCTTCAAAGGCAGTTGGAAACATTTGATATCTAACCTTACAGATATCCTTCAGAACTTGTAAATCAGTCACACTGATTCTTCCTAGCTTTGAAATGCCTGTGATCTCTTCTGAAATGTTTAGTTATGTTTGCCCCAACAGTCAATGACTGCTGCTTCACAAACTACTCCTGTCTGGAAGCTGAAGAATTTCTTTTGACATTGATGGAGAGCTGTCTCTCATATAGAGAAAACTGGAACATGTGAATGAAAAAATATAATTGATCCCAGAACCCATTTTGCAAGAAACATCTCAGGAACCAGTGTTTTGTGGAATGCACTGAGAAAAACATTGATCAGACCAGGTTTTCATTTTTTGGAATTTAAGAAAAAATTTTTGTAAATAACAACTGGATACAGTCAGTCAGTTCAGTCACTCAGTCGTGTCTGACTCTTTGAGACCCCATGGACTGCAGCCTGCTAGGCTTCCCTGTCCACTACCAGCTCCTGGAGCTTGCTCAAACTCATGTCTATAAAGTCGGTGATGCCACCCAACCATCTCATCCTCTGTTGGCCCCTTCTCCTCCTGCCCTCAATCTTCCCCAGCATCAGGATCTTTTCCAATTAGTCAGTTCTTCACATCAGGTGGCTAAAGGACTCAGCATCCTTCAGTCTCAACATCAGCCCTGATTTCCTTAGGATTGACTAGTTTGATCTCTTTGCAGTCCAAGGGACTCTCAAGAGTGTCCTCCAACACCACAGTTCTAAAGCATCAATTCTTTGGCGCTCAGCTTTCTTTGTGTTCCAACTCTCATATCCATACATGACTACTGGAAAAACCATAGCTTTGACTAGATGGTCCTTTGTTGGGAAAGTAATGTCTCTGCTCTTTAATATGCCATTTAGGTTGGTCATAGCTTTTCTTCTAAGGAGCAAACATCTTTTAATTTCATGGCTACAGTTACCATCTGCAGTGATTTTGGAGCCCAAGAAAATACAGCCTGTCACTGTTTTCATTATTTCCCCATCTATTTGCCATGAAGTGATGGGACCAGGTGCCATGATCTTAGTTTTTTGAACGTTGAGTTTTAAGCCAGCATTTTCACTCTCCTCTTTTATTTTCATCAAGAGGGTCTTTAGTTCCTCTTTGCTTTCTTCCACAAGGGTGGTGTCATCTGTGTATCTGAGGTTATTGATATTTCTCCTGGCAATATTGAAGCCTGTGCTTCATCCAGCTTGGCATTTCACATGATGAACTCTGCATACAAGTTAAATAAGCAAGGTGACAATATACAGCCTTGACGTACTCCTTTCTCAATTTGGAACCAGTTCATTGTTCTTGGATATAGTATCTTAGTATAAGATATGAACAATGTAGACATGCATGTTAATCACTCAGTTGTGTCTAACCCTTTGCAGTCTCATGGACTGTAGCCCACCAGGCTCCTCTGTCCATGGGATTCTCTAGGCAAGAACACTGAAGTGGATAGCCTTTCCCTTCTCCACGGGATCTTCCTGACCTAGGGATCGAACCTGTGGGTCTCCCACATTGTAGACAGATTATTTGCTGTCTGAATCATCAGGGATGACCTAGACATGCATAGTACAAAATATGAAAGTCTTTTATCATTACTAGTCCCATTCCTGGCTCCTGTTCCCAGAGATGGCCTCTGTGAACTGTTGTTTGTTCCTCAGAGGTCCCCTTTCTGCATATTTTGCTATATAGAAACACATGTACATAGAAAAACAGATGTTTTTAAAAATAAATAAAGAAAATATAAATATGAATATATAATACAAATAAAAATATATCCACATTGCTTCTGAGTAACTTCATCTGCATGTGTATCAGAAGTCATACCATGTCATTGCATTTTGATGTATCTGATTTTTTAGTATGCCATCATATGGATATACAACATAATTTAATCTTTCTTTCATGAAACAATATTTAGATCATTTACATTTGGAGGGGGTATTATAAACAATGTTTCAGAGAACATTTTTTAATTCTGTCTTCCCATAATGTAGAATTAGGTTGTATTTAAAATATTAGACCTCTAGAAGCAAAATTGTTATCTAAAGTACATATGTCTTTTTGGATCTGCAACCCAGGAAGAGAGGGACCTTACTGAAAACTGAATGTGGTGGCACCTTGATCTTGAACTTCCTTATCTCTAGAACTATGAGAAATAAATTTTTGTTGTTTAACCCACTCAGTTTTTGGTACTTTGTTAGAAGAGTTTGAGCAGACTGGCAATAGCTTAGCTCACAGGGTGAGATCCAGGCCAGTTGATCCTGCTACTTAGCAAATGTGGTTTGCAAGGCCTGCCTGAGTGATTTTTTAAATTATTTTTTTTTAAAATGAAGGATAACTGCTTTACAGAATTTTGTGTTTCTCTGTCAAACCTCCACATGAGTGAGCAATAGGTATACATCTAGTCCCTTCCTTTTGAACTTCCCTCCCATCTCCCTCATAATCCCACCCTTCTAGGTTGATACAGAGCCCCTGTTTGAGTTTTCTTAGCCATACAGCAAATTCCCATTGGCTATCTATTTTACATATGGTAATGTAAGTGTCCATGTTACTCTTTCCATACAGCTCATTCTCTCCTCCCCTCTCCCTATGTCTACAAATCTGTTCTCTACGTCTGTTTCTCTATTGCTGCCCTGTAAGTAAATTCTTCAGTACCATTTTTCGAGCTTCTGTATATATGTGTTAGAATACAATATGTATCTTTCTCTTTCTGACTCCACTCTGCATAATAGGTTCTAGGTCCATCCACCTCATTAGAACTGACTCAAAGGTGTTCCTTCTTATGGCTAAGTACTATTCCGTTGTGTATATGTACCACAATTTCTTTATCCATTTATCTGTTGATGGACATCTAGGTTGCTTCCATGTTCTAACTATTGTAAATAGTGTTGCAATGAACAATGGGATGTACATATCTTTTTTCAATTTTGGTTTCCTCAGGGTGTATGCCTTGGGAGTGGGATTGTTGGGTCATATGGTGGTTTTATTCCTAGCTTTTTAAGGAATCTCCATACCGTCTTCCATCATGGCTGTATCAATTTACATCCCCACCAACAGTGCAAGAGTGTCCCCTCTTCTCCATACCTTCTCCAGCATTTATAGTTTGTAGATTTTTGATGATGGCCTTTCTGACTGGTGTGAGGTGATATCTCATTGTAGTTTTGATTTACATTTCTCTATTAATGACCAATGCTGGACATCTTTTCATGTATTTCTCTACCATCTTTATGTCTTCTTTGGAGAAATGTCTGTTTAGGTCTTTTTCCCAGTCTTTGATTGGGTAGTTTGTTTTTCTGTTATTGAGTTGGATAAGTTGCTTGTATAGTTTGAAAATTAATCCTTTGTTAGTTGTTTCATTTGCTATTATTTTCTCAGATTCTGAGGGTTGTCTTTTCACCTTACTTATAGTTTCCTTTGCTGTGCAAAAGCTTTTAAGTTTAATCAGATCCCACTTGTTTACTTTTGTTTTTATTTCCATTACTGTAGGAACTGGGTCATAGAGGATCTTGCTTTGATTTATGTCATTGAGTGTTCTGCCTATGTTTTCCTCTAAGAGTTTTATAGTTTCTGGTCTTACATTTTGATCTTTAATCCATGTTGAGCTTATCTTTGTGTATGGTGTTAGGAAGTGTTCTAATTTCATTGTTTTACATGCAGCTGACTAGTTTTCCCAGCACCATTTATTGAAGAGGCTGTTTTTGCCCCACTGTACATTCTTGCCTCCTTTGTCAAAAATAAGGTACCCATAGGTGCATGGGTTTATTTCTGGGCTTTCTATCTTGTTCCATTGGTCTATATTTCTGTTTTTGTGCCAGTACCGTATTGTCTTAATGACTGTAGCTTTGTAGTATAATCTGAAGTCAGGAAGGTTGATTCCTCCAGCTCCATTCTTCTTTCTCAAGACTGCTTTGGCTATTCAGGGTCTTTTGTGTTTCATATGAATTGTGAAATTTTTTGTTCTAGTTCTGTGAAAATGCCATTGGTAATTTGATAGGGATCGCATTGAATCCGTAGACTGCATTTGGTAGTATAGTCATTTTCACTATATTGATTCTTCATACCCAGGAACATGGAATATCTCTCCATCTGTTTATGTCATCTTTGATTTCTTTCTTTCTTTCTTTGTGGCCCTGGTGATGCAAAGTGTGCAGGGATATGGACTGCCTCTTCCCCAGGAGTTATGGCCCTATCAGAGTCTTTTTCTGAGCCTCTTGTAGCTGGCAATCAGAAAGCCTCTTTGGCCAGTCTTTCTCCATAGCTCCGCCTGTCCAGGCACTTAGAGGGCTCCCTTGCCTGGCATCCTTCTCAGTTGTTCAGCACATCAGGCACACAGAGGGGTGCCCCTATCTGGAGTCCTACTCTGTAGATTGGCACATCAGGGACTTAAAGGGGCACTCTGGGTGGGATCCTACTCTGTAGTTCAGTGCATCAAACATTTGATGGGCCAGGCTCTCTATTGTTCAGCTGCTGATGCTGGCGTGTTGGGGGAGAGAGGCTATGGTGATGGCTCCACACCCTACATATACTCAGTAGTATTGCCTTGCTTCCATGGCTGCTTGGCTTTTCCCCACAGGCATCTCCCATCACAATCTCCTCCCTCACATCCCCTCTATCTGTCTCTCTGCAATCAATAGCAGCCCTTGCCCTGGGATTGATGCACAATCCTTAAACTTCAGCTTCCAGCCCCTGCACCTTCCAGAGGACCTGTGACCCTGTCCAGGGTATGTATGGCTGTGGCAAGAACTGTCTGATTCTCATTCCATTTAGACTGCCACAGATCAGCTGTTTCACTTTCACCCTTAAATATTTCTCCTCTGACTTATACAATTGCCCTGATATGGGGATCGGATCCCTGCTTCAGTTCCCCCACCCACCGAGGGCAGGTCAAGTCCTACTAACACTCCTGTTTTTCCCCTAGTTCCTTCATCCTACTGAGTTTTGTGTGGTTCTATGTATCCTTTTCAGTTGGTCAGGTACTCCTGTCCAGTCTCAGCTGGTGTTCTGCTTGCACTTCTGTGTCTGAAGGTGTATTCCTGATGCATCCGTAGAGAGAGATGAACTCCACATCCACCTACTCCTCCACTATCTTGTTCTCTCCCTGCCTGAGTGTTTTCTTTTTTCCTTTTCAGCCCTAGTTTAATTTTTTGTTTTTAATTTTAGTTTATTGTTATTTTTTAAATTGAAGTATAGTTGGTCTTCCCAGGTGGTGCTTGTGGTAAAGAATATATCTGCCAGTGCAAGAGAGGTGGGTTCAGTTTTTGGGTTGGGAAGATTCCCTTGGAGGAGGAAACAGCAACCCATTCCAGTTTTCTTGCCTGGGAAATCTCATGTACAGAGGAGTCTCGTGGACTGCAGTCTGTGTGTCAAAAGAGAGTCGGATATTACTGAGCACATACAAACACACACACAGTTGACTTACAATGTTTCAGGTATACAGCAAAGTGATGTGATATTTTCATATATTACACCAAGGTTGTTTCAATATTATTGACAGTGTTCCCTGTGCTGTATGTTATACTGTCAGTGTGAGGGGAAAATGTGCATGAGTTGCTCTGAGCTGTGTCTGCAGGTGATCTGGATTACTTCTCCTGTGAAATCCTTGAGGACCATTCAGAGTCTTACTGCATCCCCTGGAAGAAGACATAGATTTAGCAAACTGGCATGTTCTGCCACAGAATACAGATTTATTTTGCTTCTGTAAAATGATCATTTATCGAGCAAGCCAACATTTGGCTTGAAATATCACCTTTCCCATAAATTACATTGACATATACACATGATCTGCTGGGGACACTCCTTTCGATTGTTTATTCCTACAGGAGTTTCATGGGGTTTTAATTCATGTACCTTATACAAATTTTCATCTCTTAGTTTCCTTCTTTCTAAATGCTTCTGACTAAGATCATGTTTTGAATTGTTAAATTTCATGAAGAAGCTTATTTTCATTACGAGGACTTTGAATTTATAGAGTGATTGGGGAAAATAATTTTAAATTATTGAAACTTTCCATCTCTTTACATATACAAGATTCCACTGTGTGTACCATTCAGAATTTCCTTAAGTTTTCAGAGTGCCATAGGTATTCTCAGTAATAAATATATAGTTTTTATTAATAATTATTTATCTCTTCTGTCTCTTATTTTTTATATTATGCCTTTACCTTCATTATGTCTATTTTCTACTTTTACTAGATTATTCTTGCATTGTTTTGAATTTATTTTGTTATCTTCCTTCTATCATTGAGTTTATTTCAATATATCTTGTTTGATGATTAAGGCAGTTAATTTCATCCTCAGACATTTTCACATTAATGCATTGTCACTCATTATACATTTGTTTATTTTAAAAAATTTTTACTTACCCTATAACTCAGGAGTTTTTTCTGTTTAATTCCATTGGATCATGTATTGGTTCTGTTGCATATTATCAGCAATATTATTTGTGTCATGGAGATTTATTAAGATTTATGTAATTATTTATTAATTATCTATTTATCATTGTTTACTAATTTTATTTGGAGAAGGAAATAGCAACCCACTCCAGTATTCTTGCCTGGAGAATCCCATGGACAGAGGAGCCTGGTTGCTATAGTCTATTCGGTCACAAAGAGTCAGACACAACTGAGCAGCATTAATTTTATTACTTACTTAATATAATTATTTTAAAATTTTATTTTATTGAATTAATTTGTTAAGATTTTATTAAGATTTCTTGGTGATCTAGTATGCGGTCTTTAAAAAATGTTTTATTTATGTTTTAAAAGATTGGGTATTCTTTTTTTGGCTATAAAATAGGGAGCTGTTAAATGGATGTAAATTTTTGTTATTCAAAATGAATATGTTTTAGAGATCTGTTGTGCTTATAGTTAAAAGTGTTGCCTGTATACTTAACATGTAGATTGCTGGGAGAAATATCAATAACCTCAGATATGCAGATGACACCACCCTTATGGCAAAAAGTGAAGAGGAGCTAAAAAGCCTCTTGATGAAAGTGAAAGAGGAGAGTGAAAAAGTTGGCTTAAAGCTCAACATTCAGAAAACGAAGATCATGGCATTCGGTCCCATCACTTCATGGGAAATAGATGGGGAAACAGTGGAAAGTGTCAGACTTTACTTTTTTGGGCTCCAGAATCACTGCAGATGGTGACTGCAGCCATGAGATTAAAAGACACTTACTCCTTGGAAGGAAAGTTATGACCAACCTAGATAGCATATTCAAAAGCAGAGACGTTACTTTGCCGACTAAGGTCCGTCTAGTCAAGGCTATGGTTTTTCCAGTGGTCATGTATGGATATGAGAGTTGGGCTGTGGAGAAGGCTAAGTGCCAAAGAATTGATGCTTTTGAACTGTGGTGTTGGATAAGACTCTTGAGAGTCCCTTGGACTGCAAGGAGATCCAACCAGTCCATTCTGCAGGAGATCAACCCTGGGATTTCTTTGGAAGGACTGATGCTGAAGCTGAAACTCCAATACTTTGGCCACCTCATGCGAAGAGTTGACTCATTGGAAAAGACTCTGATGCTGGGAGGGATTGTGGGCAGGAGGAGAAGGGGATGACCAAGGGTGAGATGGCTGGATGGCATCATGGACTCAATGGACATGAGTCTGAGTGAACTCTGGGAGGGAGCTGCGATTCATGGGTTCACAAAGAGTCGGACATGACTGAGCGACTGAACTGAACTGAAGCCTAATTTATGTTGAGTATTCTTACTACAACTAAAATAAATAAATTTCTCTAGACATCAATTATGGTTATTCTAATATTCTATCCATCTTTAGTCTTATTTTAGACAATTTAACTTGGTAATATCTGAATTTTATTTAAATCTCTATGACTGTAGATTTGTTTCATTTTTTTCTTGTCCATCCATGAGTATTTTCTTTATCTTTTAAAATGCTGTTCATTAGATGATTAGCAATTCATAACTATTGGAGAAGGCAATGGCACCCCACTCCAGTACTCTTGCCTGGAAAATCCCATGGATGGAGGAGCCTGGAAGGCTGCAGTCCGTGTGGTCGCTAGGAGTTGAACACGACTGAGTGACTTCACTTTCACTTTCACTTTCACTTTCATACATTGGAGAAAGAAATGGCAACCTACTCCAGTGTCCTTGCCTGGCGAATACCAGGGATTGGGGAGCCTGGTGGGCTGCTGTCTCTGGGGTCGCACAGAGTTGGACACGACTGAAGCAACTTAGCAGTAGCAGCAGCAACAATTCATAACTATTGAATTTTCTATGTATTTTACTAGCGTGGAAACATAATTTTTAATACTATACATTTTGTATTTTACTTCATAATAATACTAATTAATTAGTATAACTACATGTTTATTTTTACATGCTTAATTTTGTTATCATTTTTCTGATATACTTTTTTTAAGCTTCAGTCATTCTATGTCACTTTGTTTTATCTTGTAGCTGATTAACAGCTTAGAAATGGATTTTTTCTAACCAATATTACTCTTTGTCTCTTCAAGGGGTTATTTAATCCATTTTTATTTACTCCTATTGTGTTTAAGTTTATTCCATGTTTCTTTTGTTATGATTTCTAGTTCCTGTGCTTTCTTGTTGATAGTGTCTTATCTCTTTCTTGTCCTCTCTTGGACTTGAAAAAAGAAAAACGTTCCTTTTTTTTAACTTTTCTTATAGTGGATTTGAGTCTCACATCCCTATTCTATTCTTCTGGTGGTCACCCTGGACATTAATACATATATTTAAACTTAAAACCTTATATTATGGATTAAAGGGCCGAGGACAGAAAGTATAAATAATTTTTCCCTTGTTACTTTGGTGATAGACGTGGCATCAAAAACCGTAATCTCCTTAGGTTCAAAACTATTTTCTTTTCTAAAGCTCATCCTTTCCACAATATTTGACAGGATAGATCATACTTTACTATACTTGATTCTCCCTTGATGTGTCAGCAAATATGTCGGCTAGAAGTGGTCTTATTCTCCTCTCACGATTTCTACCAAAGTACAAACATGATCAGAGATGGTACTTTCTTTGTTAGAACAGTACTTTTCCTTTGTCAAAGAAAATTAATCCTATGTGATCATTTATCCAGGTATCTTTTATTGGACAAATGAATAAGATACTATTCTTGTCATAAAGGACTCCACACATAGCCAGTCGGAGTAGACACAATTGAATAAAAAAAAGTAGTAACCTCAGATGTTCAGTTCAGTTCAGTTCAGTTGCTCAGTCATGTCCAACTTTTTGCGACCCCAGCGATTGCAGCACGCCAGGCCTCCCAGTCCATCACCAACTCCTGGAGTTCACTCAAACTCGTGTCCATCGAGTCGGTGATGCCATCCAGCCATCTCATCCTCTGTTGTCCCCTTCTTCTCCTGCCCTCAATCCCTCCCAGCATCAGTCATCCAATGAGTCAACTCTTTGCATGAGGTGGCCAAAGTATTGGAGTTTAAGCTTCAGCATCAGTCCTACCAATGAACACACCCAGGGCTGATCTTCTTTAGAATGGACTGGTTGGATCTACTTGCAGTCCAAGGGACTCATAAGAGTCTTCTCCAACACCACAGTTCAAAAGCATCAATTCTTCGGCTCTCAGCTTTCTTCATATAGTCCAACTTTAACATCCATACATGACCACTGGAAAAACCATACCCTTGACTAGACGGACCTTTGTTGGCAAAGTAATGTCTCTGCTTTTGAATATGCTATCTAGATTGGTCATAACTTTCCTTCCAAGGAATAAACATCTTTTAATTTCATGGCTGCAATCACCATCTGCAGTGATTTTGGAGCCCAAAAAAAAATAAAGTCTGACACTGTTTCCAAGGTTTCCCCATCTATTTCCCATGAAGTGATGGGACCAGATGCCATGATCTTTGTTTTCTGAATGTTGAGCTTTAAGCCAACTTTTTCACTCTCCTCTTTCACTTTCATCAAGGGGCTTTTTAGTTCCTCTTCACTTTTTGCCATAAGGGTGGTGTCATCTGCATATCTGAGGTTATTATTTCTCCCAGCAATCTTGATTCCAGCCTGTGCTTCTTCCAGCCCAGTGTTTCTCATGATGTACTGCATATAAGTTAAATAAGCAGGGTGACAGTATACAGCCTTGACGAACCCCTTTTCCTATTTGGAATCAGTCTGTTGTTCCATGTCCAGTTCTATCTGTTGCTTCCTGACCTGCATATAGGTTTCTCAAGAGGCAGATTAGGTGGTCTGATATTCCCATCTCTTTCAGAATTTTCCATAGTTTATTGTGATCCACACAGTCAAAGGCTTTGGCATAGTCAATAAAACAGAAATAAATGTTTTTCTGGAACTCTCTTGCTTTTTTGATGATCCAGTAGATGTTGGCAATTTGATCTCTGGTTCCTCTGCCTTTTCGAAAGCCAGCTTGAACATCAGGGAGTTCACGGTTCACGTATTGCTGAAGCCTGGCTTGGAGAATTTTGAGCATTACTTTACTAGCATGTGAGATGAGTGCAATTGTGCAGTAGTTTGAGCATTCTTTGTCATTGCCTTTCTTTGGGATTGGAGTGAAAACTGACCTTTTCCAATCCTATGGCCACTGCTGAGTTCTCAAAATTTGCTGGCATATTGAGTGCAGCACTTTCACAGCATCAGATGTTAAATATGTCTAAAACCTCCTTGATATTCAGTGATGTCCATAAAGCAGCAGCATTGGTAGCCTCTGAAATTTTTCTAGAATTATAGAATCCTGACTAGACTTCCTGAATTAGAATCTTCTGAAGAAGATTCTAGGTGATACATATGCATATTATAGTTTGAGAAGCACAACTACAACTAATTTTATTTTCTTTGCTTCCCAACACCTAAAATGATCGAAAAAAAGAATTGCAATGAATTCCTCACAGAGTATACAGAACTTTATGACATATAATGCTGGTCACTCCTGGATTCATATTTTTTATTATGCTTATCTTTTTTTCTATTTTTCTGATTAATTTTGTTGTCTTATGAATCTTAGTTGTGTAAAGATACAACTTTCTGGTAAAGATAGAAGATTCATTCTTCCAAGAAATAATTTTTTGTAATTAAATACTATCCAGTCACAGGGAGATTCATACACAGTTTTTCTCTGGCTATTTCTTATTTTTTTTTGTCAGTTTTCGAGATAGTGAAGGGATTCGTTTGAGCATCACATTTCCAGTGCCTTGCAAACTAGATGACTTTACATATAAGCTGGAATACCCTCAAGTCCCTCAGCAAAGATACTAACTTAGCAACATGCCATAGTTAACTCTCTAAAAACTGTTTCTTAAGCGGTGTTTTTCCCATAACTCATGCTTTGAATACAAGGCCGAAGAATATGTTAAGTTGACTTTCTATGTCATCTTTAATTGAATGTGCATTCTCAAGATTATTAAAATGACATAAACCCATGATTGAATATACTTTGATATTTTGAAGTACTCACAGATACATCAGATTTTTAAAAAATATTGAGTGAGATTTTTACATAGCTTAATTAAAAATAATAATGAAATGATTTTACACATGCTTTCCTACCCTGTTCCATCTTTCTCAGTTCAGTTCAGCCGCTCAGTCGTGTCTGACTCTTTGCGACCCCATGAATTGCAGCATGCTAGGCCTCCCTGTCCATCACCAACTCCCAGAGTTCACTCAGATTCACGTCCATCGAGTCAATGATGCCATCCAGCCATCTCATCCTCTGTCGTCCCCTTCTCCTCCTGCCCCCAATCCCTCCCAGCATCAAAGTCTTTTCCAATGAGTCAACTCTTCGCATGAGGTGGCCAAAGTACTGGAGTTTCAGCTTCAGCATCATTCCTTTCAAAAAAATCCCAGGGCTGATCTCCTGCAGAATGGACTGGTTGGATCTCCTTGCAGTCCAAGGGACTCTCAAGAGTCTTCTCCAACACCACAGTTCAAAAGCATCAATTCTTCGGCGCTCTGCCTTCGTCACAGTCCACATCCATACATGACCACTGGAAAAACCTCCATCTTTTAGCCTATGCCAAAAAAGAAATAATCTCATCATGATATTTTCTCTGATCACTGTAGTATTTCTGAATATCTATAGTGAAGGAGGTTTTGTTAATTTGTAATGAACTCCCTTAACATTTGTTTTTTATCTTGAACAGTTATTTAACTATTTCCTTCTTGTCTCTTGTTTACAGAATTTGACTGCAAACTTCTTGAATGCAGGAATATGTTATTGTACCATTCCGCTCAATAGCTAAAGTTCTTCTCTGAATATCTGTTCTAGAACTTCTGTGGCTCTTCACTACGTACTACTTCTCAAACTTTTTTCACTAAAGTATTTATGATGAAGAAAGAATATAAAATATTATTTCTGAGGACTCAGGGGCCTAAACGAAAGCAGAAAATAGGACGTAAAATTTATTTCAAGTATTTTTTTCTCTTCTAAAAACCTGTGCATAGTTTGCATGTATCTTTTTTTTTTGCTTTATTTTCGTATAAAAATAAAATAAATGTTCTAGGAAAATAAGATTGTTTGGGCTTTTGCTTAGCTTTCTTATGGCCGTGGCTATAGAAACCCAAAGTAAGTTTTTTCCATTTTAAAATGTACAGGAAACAGAGGGAGTTTAAACTCTTTCCTGAGGATTCTAGGCCCCTTATCATCTTGCCTTAGCTCAAAATAGTCCTATCTTTTCCTTCTGGTATCTACCTTTGGATGTAGCCAACTCTTATCAGTTTCCTGAGGCTTCCATAATGAAGTACCACAAGCTCTGTGCCTTAGAAAAACAGAAATTGAATTTTTCCTAATTCTGGAGGCTAAATGTCTGAATTGAGGAGCTGGCAGGGCACGTTTCCTCTGAAACCCATGGAAGAAGGCTCCTAACTTGATTCTTCCAGCTTCTATTGGGCCAGACCTTCCTTGGCCTATAGCAACAGAATTTCAGTGTCGGCCTCCGTCTTCATATCCTCTTCCCTCTATGTGTGTTAGTCTCTATGTCCAAAATTCCCCCTTTTGTATGGACATAAATCATATTGAATTAAAGACCCACCCTAATGAATTTTTTTTAACTTAATTACCTCTATAAAGACCCTATTTCCAATTAAAGTCACAATCTGAGGTATTGAGAGCTAGGACTTCAGCTTATCATTTTGGGGGACAGAATTCAATCCATAACATGACCTGAACCACCCTCTTTCCCCAGTATATCACATGTCTTTTTCTCTCTAGGTGGAGTTGCCAGATATAGCAAATAGAAATACAAGAGCCTCAGTTAAAGATTAATTTCAGGTAAACAGCAAAATTTTTTTTGTAATTATGTCCTAAATTGTACACGATTCATTCTCATACCAAAGTTTGTTGTTGTTTACTTGAAATCTGAATTTATCTAGCAATCCTGGATTTTATCTAGTGACCTTACTTCCTCAGTTTTTGCTTTCCTTAGTTTGGTTAAATTATCTCTCATAACTGCCAGTCTGAGTTTTCCTTTAAGATTTGGTTCAAATGCCACCTACTCTAAGAAGGCTTCCTTGATCTTTCCACCTGAAAGTAATTTCTTCCTCTTCCTAAATTGGTGGTGGTTTAGTTGGTAAGTCATGTCCGGCTCTTGTGACCTCATGGACTGTAGCCTGCTAGACTCCTCTGTCATGGTATTCTTCAGGCAACAGTACTGGAGTGCATTGCCATTTGCTTTTCCAGGGGGTCTTCCCAATCCAGGAATCGAATCCAGGTCTCCTACATTGCAGGCAGATTCTTTACCAACTGAGCTATGAGGGAAACTTCCTAAACTGACAGAATTTAATCTACACTTTACTTGGGATATTTACCAGTTTTCAGTTCAGTTCAGTTGCTCAGTCGTGTCCAATACTTTGCAACCCCATGAATTGCAGCATGCCAGGCCTCCCTGTCCATCACCAACTGCCAGAGTTCACCCAAACTCAAGTCCATTGAGTCGGTGATGCCATCCAGCCATCTCATCTTCTGTCGTCCCCTTCTCCTCCTGCTCACAATCCCTCCCAGCATCAGAGTCTTTTCCAGTGAGTCAACTCTTCGCATGAAGTGACCAAAGTACTGGAGCTTCAGCTTATCATCAGTCCTTCCAAAGAACACCCAGGACTGATCTCCTTTAGAATGGATGGTTGGATCTCCTTGCAGTCCAAGGGACTCTTAAGAGTCTTCTCCAACACCACAGTTCAAAGCCGTCAATTCTTTGGTGCTCAGCTTTCTTCACAGTTCAACTTTTACATCCATACATGACCACTGGAAAAATCATAGCCTTGACTAGATGGACCTTTATTGGTAAAGTAATATCTCTGTTTTTGAATATGCTATCTAGGTTGGTGATAATTTTCCTTCCAAGGAGTAAGCATCTTTTAATTTCCTGGCAGCAATCACCATCTGCAGTGAGTTTGGAGCCCAGAAAAATAAAGTCAGCCACTGTTTCCCCATCTATTTCCCATGAAGTGATGGGACCAGATGCCATGATCTTTGTTTTCTCAATGTTGAGCTTTAAGCCAACTTTTTCACTCTCCTCCTTCACTTTCATCAAGAGGCTTTTTAGTTCCTCTTCACTTTCTGCCATAAGGGTGGTGTCATCTGCATATCTGAGGTTATTGATATTTCTCCCGGCAATCTTGATTCCAGCTTGTGTTTCTTTCAGCCCAGCGTTTCTCATGATGTACTCTGCTGCTGCTAGGTCACTTCAGTCATGTCCAACTCTGTGCAACCCCATAGACGGCAGCCCACCAGGCTCCACCATCTCTGGGATTCTCCAGGCAAGAACACTGGAGTGGGTTGCCATTTCCTTCTCCAATGCATGAAAGTGAAAAGTGAAAGTGAAGTCATTCAGTCATGTCCGACTCTTAGCAATCCCATGGACTGCAGCCTACCAGGCTCCTCCGTCCACGACATTTTCCAGGCAAGAGTACTGGAGTGGGGTGCCATTGTCTTCTCCCTGATGGACTCTGCATAGAGGTTAAATAAGCAGGGTGACAATATACAGCCTTGACGTGCTCCTTTTCCTATTTGGAAGCAGTCTGTTGTTCCATGTCCAGTTCTAACTGTTGCTTCCTGACCTGCATATAGGTTTCTCAAGAGGCAGGTCAGGTGGTCTGATATTCCCATCTCTTTCAGAATTTTCCAGTTTATTGTGATCCACACAGTCAAAGGCTTGGCATAGTCAATAAAACTTACATTAAAATTATTCATATATTAGCTACTCTACTAAATAAAAATTATTTGGGAGCCAAAATTTTTAATGATTGAGTTTTCTACCCTCTTTAGCATCTAGTTAAGTTCCTTGGAATGGTAGGCATGCAGAAGAATACAAACAGAAGAGAAACAAACAAACAAAAAATTCTTATTTGATTTGGCTTGCTGAAGTAAAACAACAGCACCACTTAATAACAGGAATGAGAGAAATACATGCAAAAAATCTCTGCCCTTTAGTAGAATTCCCAAGTCTTTAAGAAAATGCTGCCTGTTTTTTAAAGTGCAGCCTCTTCAGCAAACCACTGGTTTGACCTACACTAAAACTTCATCATCAGGCATAGACTCTCCATTTCCTTGATTTATTATAAAGGATTAAAGTGCTCACTGGTATTTACTTTTGATGATTTATGCCTAGATTATATTTACAATCAGTGTGGCAGAAATATTGAAGGGTGTATTCATACCAACATTTTTCAGAAACATCTTGGCTGTGTGTGGGTTGGCAGTGCATAATAACAAGAAGGAGAACCAGACTAATTTTCAATAGCAATAATCCTGTTCTGTACTAATTGTGGGACACAGATACTTTTTAGTCATTTTTTCATTTATTCAGCAAACCAACGGGTCATTATTTATTGAGTCAGTTAAAAAGCATGCTTAAGTTTTGAACAGGATAATGTTGTCAAGGTCATTTTTAGCATTGATACTTTTATAATTAAAATCCAGTGAAATTCCTTTCTATTCATGCCAAGGGACAGAACAAATATCTTCCTTAAATTATAATTTAAAATTTTAATATTTAAAAAATGCTATTTTTCCTAAATTGGCAAACTGTCGGTTACTTCTTTATTAATAGGTATAAGCCATCCCATACACTTGAAAAAAAAGTAGTTTCTGTTCACAAATGAGGTTGGCAAACACTGGTTTTAAGGGAATTTTTTATTGTAGAACTTAGATATTTTAAAACATATACTTGCTTATATATAATGATGTCTAATCTTTGGTTTAATTATTGATATTCTTTGAGAAACAAAACCATCTTGTATTAGGCTTTCATTGTGCAAACTTATATTTAGGAATAAGGCTCGATCTGTATATGTAAATCTATGAAAATTTATTCTACAATGCTTTCTTTGGTGTAATTGTTATCTGCTAAATGTTAGCTCAGCAAACCTTTGTTTTTTCCTCTAAAATAAATAATAATAATAATGTTCAAGATACACCAAACAATGTGTTAACTGGCATGTCAGCCCAGAGTTCACTCAGGGAAACAGAAATATTATGAATTTTGTGGAACAAGAAGTTTATTGTGAAATTGTAGCTCCCATGGCTTTAGGAGTCATTGGGCAAGAAAGGTCTGCAAGGAGGAGTTAGAGGATCAGATTAAAATCACTAATAAACCACTAGAACATTCAGGTATGACCTAAATCAAATCCCTTATGATTATACAGTGGAAGTGAGAAATAGATTTAAGGGCCTAGATCTGATAGATAGAGTGTTTGATGAACTATGGAATGAGGTTCGTGACATTATACAGGAGACAGGGATCAAGACCATCCCCATGGAAAAGAAATGCAAAAAAGCAAAATGGCTGTCTGGGAAGGCCTTACAAATAGCTGTGAAAAGAAGAGAGGCAAAAAGCAAAGGAGAAAAGGAAAGATATAAGCCTCTGAATGCAGAGTTCCAAAGAATAGCAAGAAGAGATAAGAAATCCTTTTTCAGTGATCAATGCAAAGAAATAGAGGAAAAGAACAAAATGGGAAAGACTAGAGATCTCTTCAAGAAAATTAGAGATACCAAGGGACCATTTCATGCAAAGATGAGCTAGATCAAGGACAGAAATGGTCTGGACCTAACAGAAGCAGAAGATATTAAGAATAGGTGGCAAGAATACATGGAAGAACTGTACAAAAAAGATCTTCATGACCCAGATAATCATGATGGTGTGATCACTCATCTAGAGCCAGACATCCTGGAATGTGAAGTCAGGTGGGCCTTAGAAAGCATCACTACGATCAAAGCTAGTGGAGGTGATGGAATTCTAGTAGAGCTATTTCAAATCCTGAAAGATGATGCTGTGAAAGTGCTGCACTCAACATGCCAGCAAATTTGGAAAACATAGCAGTGGCCACAGGACTGGAAAAGGTCAGTTTTCATTCCAATCCCAAAGAAAGGCAATGCCAAAGAATGCTCAAAGTACCACACAATTGCCCTCATCTCACATGCTAGTAAAGTAATGCTCAAAATTCTCCAAGCCAGGCTTCAGCAATACGTGAACCATGAACTCCCTGATGTTCAAGCTGGTTGTAGAAAAGGCAGAGGAACCAGAGATCAAATTGCCAACATCCACTGGATCATGGAAAAAACAAGAGAGTTCCAGAAAAACATCTACTTCTGCTTTATTGCCTATGCCAAAGCTTTTGACTGTGGATCACAATAAACTGTGGAAAATTCTGAAAGAGATGGGAATACCAGACCACCTAACCTGCCTCTTGAGAAATCTGTATGCAGGTCAGGAAGCAACAGTTAGAATTGGACATGGAACAACAGAGTGGTTTCAAATAGGAAAAGGAGTACGTCAAGGCTGTATATTGTCACCCTGCTTATTTAACTTATATGCAGAGTACATCATGAGAAATGCTGGGCTGGAAGAAGCACAAGCTGGAATCAAGATTGCTGGGAGAAATATCAACCTCAGATATGCAGATGACACCACCCTTACGGTAGAAAGTGAAGAGGAGCTAAAAAGCCTCTTGATGAAAATGAAAGAGGAGAGTGAAAAAGTTGGCTTAAAGCTCAACATTCAGAAAACAAAGATCATGGCATCTGGTCCCATCACTTCATGGCAAATAGATGGGGAAACAGTAGAAACAGTGTCAGACTTTATTTTTTGGGGGGCTCCAAAATCACTGCAGATGGTGACTGCAGCCATGAAATTAAAAGACACTTACTCCTTGGAAGAAAAGTTATGAGCAACCTAGATAGCATATTCAAAAGCAGAGACGTTACTTTGCCGACTAAGGTCTGTCTAGTCAAGGCTATGGTTTTTCCTGTGGTCATGTATGAATGTGAGAGTTGGACTGTGAAGAAGGCTGAGCGCTGAAGAATTGATGCATTTGAATTGTGGTGTTGGAGAAGACTCTTGAGAGTCCCTTAGACTGCAAGGAGATCCAACCAGTCCATTCTGAAAGTTTCTGGGATTTTTTGGAAGGAATGATGCTAAAGCTGAAGCTCCAGTACTTTGGCCACCTCATGCGAAGTGTTGACTCATTGGAAAAGACTTTGATGCTGGGAGGCATTGGGGGCAGGAGGAGAAGGGGACGACCCAGGATGAGATGGCTGGATGGCATCACTGACTCGATGGACGTGAGTCTGAGTGAGCTCCAGGAGTTGGTGATGGACAGGGAGGCCTGGTGTGCTGTGATTCATGGGGTCGCAAGGAGTCGGACACGACTGAGCGACTGAAATGAACTGAACTGAATTGAGCTGAACTGAACTGAAACCTGGGACACTGAATTACTAGAGTGGGACCAAAAAGTAGCACTGATAGCAAGGACCATGGAAGGCTGTTGTCTGTGTCTGGGGTCACTATCAGTCAGCAGGATGGGAGGGAGAGCTGGACATGGAGTGAGGGTGGGGAGGACAAGTTGGAATCTGCATGCTGCTCTCCATTTCTGTTTCACACATATAATCCTGATGGCTTTCAAAGTGTAATGGTGGATGCTTTGCTCCTGCTATCCAAATCTCTCACATACTTTTTTTTTCCAGACAACTGTAACAAGAAAATCATCAGAGAAGGGAAAAATGGGAAGAGAAGTTCCAACTTACATAAACTGAGACAGAATAAAGCTACCACAATGCAACTGGTGCTATTCCTAGTTTCTATCAGAGAAGGACGCTTTGCACCGTGTGTCCTGGTTCTAGTCCTATCTCTACCACTAGAGCTGTGTGACTTTGGGCAAGAGACTTATTTTTAGCTTCACTTTCCATATTTTCTAATTGTGAGAGGAAGCGTACATAGCATATCTCTTATTTTCTGCTGATATTTATTTTTTAATATTTTCCCAAATAATAATAATAATTATTCTTATTTTTTTTTTTGCTGTAGTAAAAGTCATAGAATATAAAATATACCATTTTAACCATATTTAACCACACTGTTCAGCATCACTAAGTACATTCACATTGTTGTGCAACTCTCACTATGCATCCATCTCCTGAATTTTTTACCTTCCTTAATTGAAACTCTGTTCCCATTAAGCACTAACTCCTCATATCCACCCCCCAGGTCCCTGGCATCTAGCAGCGTGCTTACTGAATCTATGAATTTGGCTATTCTAGATATCTAGTAGAAGTGGAATCAAACAGTATTTGCACCTACTGTATACTGGAAAGGAGGATGTAGGAATCGCAGTGGTCAAAGAATCTCCCTGCCAATACAGGAAATACAGGCTTGACCTCTGGATCAGGAAGATCCTGTGGAGAAGGAAATGGCAACCCCACTCCAGTATTCTTGCTTGAAAAAGTCTATGGACAGAGGATCCTGGAGGGCTACAGTCTGAGGAGTTGCAAAGAGTCAGACACAACTGAGCAATTAGATAGCTATTAGCTATCTAATAAACTAATAATTAGTTCTTATTATTTCTCAGTAGTTGTGTATATGTATCAATCTCAATCTCCCAATTTATTCTACCCCACCTATATGGAATCTCAGTCAATTTAGTTCATTCACTCAGTCATGTCTGACTCTATGTGACCCCATGGACTATAGTATGCCAGGCTTCCCTGTCCATCACCAACTCCCAGAGCCTACTCAAACTCATGTCCATCATGTGGGTGATGCCATCCAACCATCTCATC
The DNA here is from genome assembly GCF_001704415.2 of Capra hircus. NCBI lineage: Eukaryota > Metazoa > Chordata > Mammalia > Artiodactyla > Bovidae > Capra > Capra hircus. The sequence goes on from NC_030808.1 coordinate 90,229,793, forward strand.
CTCTGTTGGCTCCTCCTCCTCCCCACTTCAATCTTTCCCAGCATCAAGGTCTTTTCCAGTGAGTCGGTTCTTCACATCAGTTGGCCAAAGTATTGGAATTTCAGCTTTAGCATCAGTCCTTCCAATGAATATTCAGGACTAATTTCCTTTGGAATTGACTGGTTGGATCTCCTTTCAGTCCAGGGGACTCTCAAAAATCTTCTTCAACATCACAGTTCAAAAGTATCAATTCTTTGGTGCTCAGCTTTCTTTATAGTCCAACTCTCACATCCATGCACGACTACTGGAAAAACCATAGCTTTGACTAGATGGACCTTTGTTGGTAAAGTAATGTCTCTAGTTTTTAATATGCTGTCTAGGTTGGTCATAGCTTCTCTTTCAAGGAGTAAGCGTCTTTTAAATTTTGGCTGCAGTCACCATCTGCAGTGATTTCAGAGCCCCCCAAAATAAAGTCTGTCACTGTTTCCACTGTTTCCCCATCTATTTGCTATGAAGTGATGGGACCAGATGCCATGATCTTAGTTTTCTGAATGATGAGTTTTAAGCCAGCTTTTCACTCTCCTCTTTCACTTGCATCAAGAGGCTCTTTATTTCTTCTTTGCTTTCTGCCATAAGGGTGGTGTCATCTATATGGAATCTAGATGAATCTATATACCAAGCAGAAGTGAGACAAAGACATGCCTGTCAATGTTGAGATATGAAGAGAATTAGGGGCATCCTCAGCCAACTCCTGTATACAATATGCTAAAATATTATTTTGTAGAAGCACAATAAAGATATATATAGTCATATTATAGGAATCTAATAAAGAACTAGATACAATTCTGGTAAAATGCATTTACTCTTACCAGGATCAAAATAAGAACTCTCTAAGTAGACTTTGACTGCATTCTAGAACCATGAAGGCAAGCTTAAAGAAAAGAAGAAAAGTATTCCACTTCAAGCTAGATTTTTTCAACATTTATTTCTCAATGTCATTTCTCCTCCCCAAATTATTTATGTTATGGTTTTCCTGAGAAGTTTTTAATGATTGATTTTTCTTCCTTTGCAATTTCTTCAGTGGTAACATTAATTTCTGTGTGAATTTAAAAGATTAATGAAGAAAATAGTTTTTGCATACTGGAATAAGATTACCTTTTCTGTAACTAATGGATACATGGATACAGTCACTCTCCTGATCATGTGAATGCTGGGGTTGATTGTTTTATTGTTGTTCTGTTGCTCAGTCATATTCAACTCTTTGCAAGCCTGTGGATTATAACATGCCAGGCTTCTTTGTCCTCCACTATCTCTCAGAGTTTGCTCAAAATTCATGTCCATTGAGTTGCTGATGCTATCTAACCATTTCATCCTCTGCCACCTTCTCCTTTTGCATTCAGTCTTTCCCATCATTAGAGTCTTCATGAATCACAGCCTTCATTGCATAACTCATCGAAGCTTTGAGCCACCCATGCAAGGCCACCCACAACAGATGAGTCATACTTAAGAGTTCTCACAAAATGTGATCCACTGGAGGAGGAAATGGCAACCCTCTGCAGTATTCTCGCTTAGAGAAGCTCATGGGCTAATTGTACTAGGCCATTTTATCTAAGGGACTTGAATATAATGGCAACAGTTATCCATGAGGGATCCTGGAAGCAATTTCCCATGGGTAGTAAGGGACACATATCTGATGTATTACAGTTGTTGAGCATTTACAAAGTGGCTACTATATCCTAGAGACCCTGGACATACTGACAACACAGTTGTTCATAGAAATGCAAGCAACAGGCCAGTTCTATCACTGTGCAAACATCTATACAGATAATATTAGTAGTAGGAACTAAATTCTATGATCGATTTAGTTGCACAATCTTGTGAGAGCACAGAAGGAAGCCAGGAAAGACAACTTTGAAAAGATGATATCTCAACTGGAGTGATTGTTTTCCTCTTAGTTTTGTCTGTTTGTTATCGTTTAATGAGAGAGAGTTAGGGAAGAGAACAAGAAAAGGAAATTGAGTCACTAGAACATCAAGTGAGCAGAAGTGGAAAGAATGGCTCTGTGTTGTACTGTGTGCTGGGCATTGGGCTGTGCCTCTTGTTTAATCCCAGTAAAAATCCAATGGTACTGCTGAAACTACTTGCAGGGCAGAAGTAGAGATACAGATGAAGAGAATGTACTTGTGGATACAGCAAGGGGAGGAAGAGAAGACAAGTTAAGAGAATGGCATTGACATATATACACTACCACATGTAAAATAGATAGCTAGTGGGAGGCTGCTGTATAACAAAAGGAACTTGGCCTGGTACTCTGGGATGAGGGAGGGGAGTGGAAGGAAGGCTCAAGAGGGAGAGAATATAGATTTGCATGTTGTTCAGTCACTAAGTCATGTCTAACATTTTTCAGCCCCATGCTCAGACTCATGTCCATTGAGTTGATGATGCCATCAAGCGATATCATTCTCTGCCTCCGTTTTCTCCTCTTGCTCTCAATTTCTCCCAGCATCAGGGTCTTTTCCAATGAGTGGACTCTGCATTAGGTGGCCAAAATATTGGAGCTTTGGTTTCAGCATCAGTCTTTCCAATGAGTATTTAGGGTCGATTTCCTTTAGGATTGACTGGTTTGATCCCCTTGCTGTCCAGGGGACTTTCAAGAGTCTTCTCTAGCACCACAGTTCGGAAGCATCAATTCTTTGGCACTTAGCCTTCTTTATTGTCCAACTCTCACATCCATACATGACTACTGGGAAAACCGTAGCTTTGACTATGTGGACCTTTGTCAGCAAAGTGATATCCCTGCTCTTTAATATATGTATACTTATAGCTGATTCACAGTATTGTACAGCATAAACTAACATGATGTTGTAAAGCAATTATCATCCAATCTGAAACAAATCCATAAATTAGAACTATTATTATTGTTGGTTGTGAATGTCAGATGTGAGGGACTGGGAGGCTAGCATGTTAAGAGGAGCCTGGGCTTGGTTTGGTGAAGAAGCTAGGGCTTGTTTTCTGAATGAGGAAATATTGAAAGATGTTGAACCCAAGTTCAACTTAGTCAAATATTTGGAGGATGAAGTTGAAATAGGTAAGAGTTGTAAGGATGGGAACCATTTCAAATATAATAATAATAATCCAGGCCTACCTTAGGATATAGAAAGCATTTTATGACATATGCTGATTAAAAATATTGGGCTATGGGCTATGGGAAAATCAAATTTAGTGACCTTTTTCAGTATTTAAATAGTTATGGGTCCATATACATGTTAGTTATAACTAAAATTTGATTGTTGTTTCAGGTTTTTTTTTTTTTTTTTTTTTTTTTAAGTTTGATTGCTCAACCTCTGTGTCTTTAAGCTTCCAAGAAGTTGAGGAGGCATAATTTATGTCACCAATGGTATAAATAGCCAACCCTTGTCTTTTGTGCCCTTTCTTCATTATTAAAAGAAGATAATAAGGCAGCAATCCACACAGCTAAAATTTTTACTTTGTTTTCTGTAGTTACAAGTGGCCATGTGATATAAATCTATCTAATGAGATACAAGTGGGAGCCCCTTGGGAATTCTGGGAAGATTTTGTTAGTTTGATAAATCTATTACACTTAGTTTCCTGCTACAAACCAGCTGAAATGACCAGATAAACAGGGAGAGGCATTTTGTGACCACACATCAGAAGTAATAAAGCGGGAAGGTTGAGAGAGACTGATACTTGAACATCCTTACCAGTGGTGAATTGCCAAACCCAGGTCTCTTGTTATATGAGAAGAAAAATCATTTTTCCTGGTTAAAACACTGTTTTATGGTTTTATTGTATAGAGATGAATGCATCAGATTTCTTGGTTTGATCGTATCACCTTCCCCAAAAGGCAATCTCAGAAGAAGGGTTGGAAAGAGATGGCAGCATAAGTTATCTCCTAAGCTTATCCATTAAACTCATCTTGAATTTCTCCAAGGAACTGAATATTCTTTAGCTACAAGAGTAACACTGCATGAAATGCACAAATATTTGTTTTTTTCAGTAGGTGAAATCTTTCAGCAACTTTTCTCACTGGTTCAGTTCAGTTCAGTTCAGTTGCTCAGTCATGTCTGACTCTTTCTGACCCCATGAACCGCAGCACACCAGGCTTCCCTGTCCATCACCAACTCCCGGAGTTCACTCATGCTGATTGTGTTGGTGATGCCGGCCAACCATCTCATCCTCTGTCGTTCCCTTCTCCTCCTGCCTTCAATCTTTCCCAGCATCAGGGTCTTTTCAAATGAGTCAGCTCTCTGCATCAGGTGGCCAAAGTATTGGAGTTTCCGCTTCAACATCAGTCCCTCCAATGAACACCCAGGACTGGTCTCCTTTAGGATGGACTGGTTGGATCTCCTTGCAGTCCAAGGGATTCTCAAGAGTCTTCTCCAACACCACAGTTCAAAAACATCATCTTCAGCATTCAGCTTTCTTTATAGTCCAACTCTCACATCCATACATGACTACTGGAAAATCCATAGCCTTGATTAGACAGACCTTTGTTGGCAAAGTAATGTCTCTGCTTTTTGATGTGCTGTCTAGGTTGGTCACAACTTTCCTTCCAAGGAGTAAACATCTTTTAATTTCATGGCTGTAATCACCATCTGCAGTGATTTTGGAGCCCAGAAAAATAGTCAGCCACTGTTTCCACTGTTTTCCCATCTATTTCCCATGAAGTGATGGGACTGGATGCCATGATCTTCGTTTTCTGAATGTTGAGCTTTAAGCCAACTTTTTCACTCTCCTCTTTCACTTTCATCTAGAGGCTCTTTAGTTCTTCTTCACTTTCTGCCATAAGGGTGGTGTCATCTGCGTATCTGAGGTTATTGATATTTCTCCCGGCAATCTTGATTACAGCCTGTGCTTCTTCCAGCCTGGCATTTCTCATGATGTACTCTGCATATAAGTTAAATAAGCAGGGTGACAATATACAGCCTTGACATACTCCTTTTCCTCTTTGGAACCAGTCTGTTGTTTCATGTCCAGATCTAACTGTTACTTCCTGTTCTGTATACAGGTTTCTCAAGAGGCAGGTCAGGTGGTGAGGTATTCCCATTTCTACCAGAATTTTCCATAGTTTATTGTGATCCACACAGTCAAAGGATTTGATAGAGTCAGTAAAGCAGAAATAGATGTTTTTCTGGAACTCTCTTGCTTTTTCCATGATCCAGAGGATGTTGGCAATTGGATCTCTGGTTCCTCTGCCTTTTCTAAAACCAGCTTGAACATCTGGAAGGTCACGGTTCACATATTGCTGAAGCCTGGCTTAGAGAATTTTAAGCATTACTTTACTAGTGTGTGAGATGAGTGCAATTGTGTGGTACTTTGAGCATTCTTTGGCATTGCCTTTCTTTGGGATTGGAATGAAAATTGACCTTTTCCAATCCTATGGCCACTGCTGAGTTCTCCAAATTTGCTGACATATTGAGTGCAGCACTTTCACAGCATCATCTTTTAGCTTTATTGGTAGTGATGCTTCCTAAGGCCCACCTGACTTCACATTCCAGGATGTCCAGCTCTAGGTGAGTGTGAGTGATAACACCTTTGTGATTATCTGGGTTGTGAAAATCTTTTTTGTACAGTTCTTCTGTGTATTCTTGCCACCTCTTCTTAATATCTTCTGCTTCTGTTAGTTCCATACCATTTCTGTCCTTTATTGAGCCAGTCTTTGCATGAAATTTTCCCTTGGTATCTCTAATTTTCTTGAAGAGATCTCTAGTCTTTCCCATTCTGTCGTTTTCCTCTATTTCTTTGAATTGATCTCTGAGGAAGGCTTTCTTATCTTTCCTTGCTATTCTTTGGAACTCTTCATTCAAATGGGTATATCTTTATTTTTCTCCTTTGCTTTTCACTTCCCTTCTTTTCGTCACTATTTGTAAGGCCTTCTGAGACAGCCATTTTGATTTTTTGCATTTCTTTTTCTTGGGGATGGTCTTGCTCCCTGTCTCCTGTATAATGTCATGAACCTCCGTCCATAGTTCATCAGGCACTCTGTCTATCAAATCTAGTCCCTTAAATCTATTTCTCACTTCCACTGCACAGTCATAAGGGATTTGATTTAGGTCATACCTGAATGGTCTAGTGGTTTAGGTCATACCTGACTGGTTCTCACTGGTAGATTATAATATGTTGTTTGGTTGCTAAGTCGTGTCTGACCATTTGCAAACCTGTGGACTGTAGCCTATCAGCCTCCTCTGTCCATGGGAATTCCTAGGCAGGAAAACTGGAGTGGATTGCCATTCCCTTCTCCAGGGAATCTTCCCGACCTAGGGATGGAACCTGTGTCTCCTGCTTTGGCAGGCATATTCTTTACCACTGAGCCACCTGGGAAGTTAGATTGAAATAACAAGGTATGAAAAGCTTTTGGCTCACTTGGTGAATTTATGCTTAACATAAAGAAGAAGTGAGTTATAGAAGCAGCTTGGAAAAAAGGGCCAGAAATGAGTAAAACATCCACTGGACAAAACTGAATTCTACTACCTAGTCAGGATGCTGTCAAAAGATACACTGGTAGGTAATGTGAAGAATGAGATAAAACAGGTAGCCTATCATTCTTGAGCTGAAAAGAATACACTTCAGGCAAGTTGTTGACAAGCAATTATCTCACACAATTTCCTTAAAAGACCTTGGGGCATGGACATTCTTTAAAGATCATTTTCAATTTTCTATTCAGCTTTATTTTAGCAGCACTTTTAAACATTATTTTGTTGGTCACAAACAAGAAAATATCACCAATGGTTTAGGTCCAAATTGAAACCTGCTCTTTGTCGTTGACAAAGACAAATTGACAAATTCTGCCCCTCAGTAGTAAAAGTATTTGCAAAACTGCTAAAGAGAACTCAATAAACATAAACTTAAGCAACTTGAATTAAAAAGCAAAGGTAGATGGGACCTTTTCAACAAATGATATGGGGACAAGTGGACAGTATATGAAAAAAAAATCTAAACTTTTACCTTATACCTTTCACTAAAATCAGTGCAAAATGGATCACAGATCTGGGTGTAAAATATCAAACTCTAAAACTTCTAGATGATAAAATAAGGTAAAATCTAGGTGATCTTGGGTTTGGCGATGAGTTTTTAAATAAACCACCAAAAGCATAATCCATGAAAGAGAAAAATTAAGTTGGATTTTATTCTGGTTAAAAACTGCTGTTTAAAATATACTTTGAAGACACTAATGATCACTTTGTAGTATATACTAATTCTGAATTATAATGTTGTACACCCAAGACTTACATAACCAAAAATAATATTAAATTGAAGACAAAAAGATATTGTGAAGAGATTGAATATATCAGGCACAGACTGGTAAAACACATTTGCAAAGCACATACTCAAGGACTCGTTTCCAAAATATACAAAGAAATTTAAAAACTCAATGTTAAGAAAATGAACAGCCTAATCACAAAATAGGCAAAAAGCTGAACAGACATCTCATGAAAGAACATCTACAAATGGCAAATAAGCATATGAAAGTAAGTTTAGTATCATATGTCATAAGGGAATTGGAAATTAAAATCAGTATATTAATACACACCTGTTAGAATGGCTAAAATCCAAACAACTCACATTAGCAAATGCTGGCAAGAATGTGTAGCTTTGGGGACTTCCAGTCGTTGATGTTGGGAATGAAAAATGACACAGCCATATTGAGGAACAGTTTGGCAGTTTCTTACAAAGCTAGACATAGTCTTACTGTATGATCCAGCAGTCATGTCCTAGGTACTTCCCCATTTAATTTGAAAACTCATATCCATATCTTGTGCACAAATGTTTATATCAGACATTTGTAATTGCTCAAGCTAGAATCAATCAAGGTGAAAGGAAAAACTGTGACACACATATATACATACAATGGAGCATTATTCACTAATAGACAAAGAAATGAATTATCAATCCATGAAAATACAGGAGAGAAACTTAACTGAGTCTTGCTGAGTGAATGAAGACAACCTGAAAGTCTACTTACTGTGTTTCCAACTCTATGACATTGTGCAAAGAGCAAAGCTAGCTGTTCAGTTTTTCTATAAATTTAAAACTGGTCAGTAAAATAAAGGGTCTATTAATTTTAAAATCTTAGCTTTGAATTACTTACAGTGATCTACTGTAATTAGCTCCAGAAATTGTCAACAAATCAATTTTATGAGGAAAGAAACTGTATCCACCTTAGGCTATATTTCTTTTATTATACTGATAAATACAACAAATCTTAAGAGGAAATATTATGTTAATTTCTATTAAAAAAGACACTGAATTTTAAAAATTCTACAAGTTGCTTAATATCACATGATGAAGAACTGTTGGAGCTAGGCTTAGATCCACTTCCTTCTTATGATGAATCCCAAAGCTGTCCAAATCCACCATAGTTATATACCTGGGCTCTGGAATGAGCAGACTTTGCTTCACATCCCAGCCCAGCCATTTCCCAGCTAGTTAAACCTAGGCAAACTCCTTATGTCTATAAACCTCAATTTTCTTAATCTCAAAATAGCATAATGAGAGTTCTGTTTGATGAGATTATTATTGGAAATAAAATTCATTTCCTTGTCTGTAACATGTTAACCAGTATAAAGTTCTCTCCTATCACCATCATCACCTCATCTTTGCCAGTGGCAGAGGGTGATTTGATTCGAGGAAATAAACACAATATGAACAAGTACATAGAAGAGCCCACGGTTACAAAAACAGAGGATTAATTTTTGCAAGGGAAAGAGATACAAAACTAGCATGTAGCTGAGATCATGCTATTCTTTTTCTTTTTTCCTTCAGTATCTTTATGTGAGTAAAGTAGGTTAAAACAAAACAAACCAGGACTCTAGGTTCATCCACCTTGTTAGAACTGACACTGTATATTAATGCATATATATGGAATCTAGAAAGATGGTACTGATGAAATATGGACATGGCTTAGGGGTAGGAAGGAGAGCATGGGATGTATGGAAAGAGTAACATGCAAACTTATGTTACCATATGTAAACTAGAGAGCCAATGGGAATCTGCTGTATGACTCATGCAGTTCAAACCTGGGCTCTTTAACAATCTAGATGGGTGGGATGGGAATGGAGGTGGGAGGGAGGTTCAAAAGGGAGGGAACACATGTATACTTACGGCTGATTTGTGTCGATGTTTGGCGAAAAGCAACACAATTCTGTAAAGAAATTATCCTTTAATTAAAAAATAAATAAATTTAAACAAAGACAAAAAAAACAGGGCTATTACCTTAGCAATTAACAGGGAAGCAAATCATAAAAGTACAGGTCTAGGTTAGATATGAAACCAGGAAATGTTCTTTTCCTACTTGACTCTGGTGTTAAGTGGATATAATGGGGAAGAATCATGTGAACATCTTTTCTTCTGGGGTTTTAAAGCAGAAGCTATTATAAATGTCTTCCCACTTTGCTATGTAACTAGAAGTTTGGCTTTCTAGAATAATGATACATGCATACTCAGTTTCTAAGTCATGTTAGACTCTTTGTGACCCCATGGACTGCTTGCCAGGTTCCTCTGTCCTTCGGATTACTTAGGCAACAATTCTGAAGTGCATTGTCATTTTCTTCTTCAGGGGATCTTCCTGACCTAGGGACTGAACATGCATCTCCTTCATTGCAGGTGGTTTCTTTACCACTGAGCCACCTGGGAAGCCCCAAACAGCAGTGATAAAATGGAGTTAAATTTCCAAGACAGTTCAAATGCTTAAAAGGGAAAACATATTTAAAGTGAAGTTTCTAGAGTAGGCTACCACTTAAACCCATCTTGATATATGGACTAAGGCTATGACACAATGGCTGGCAAATAGTAGATGTACCATCAACATTGAGTGAATGAATGAATAGCTCCTCCACTCCTGCTCGAATAGTGTTGATTTTCCTGCTGTGCCTTTAGAGAAAACTGCCATTTAAAGACCCCTTCTGGGAGAATCTGAGGATAACCTGCAAAGTTTTGGAAGCCTCAGTGGGTTACTGAATCACTCCATGTATGTGTGACCTTAAAGCAAAATCTCTAAAAAAAGAACAGGTTGATGGCTATCTTCTCTGGACCAATGAAATTATTTTCTTCTTTCTATTATTTTCTCCAACTCCTGTAGTTAAGATTTTTAAAATGAGTGGAAGGCCAGGTAGGAGAAATTGAGCCAAAGTCTTCATTTGGACCCTGTTATGGACTGAGTATGTACATCCCCTCAAAGTTCATACTTTGAAGCCGTAATCCCCAATGTGATAATATTTGAAGGTATAGTTTTTAAGAGATGATTAGGTTTAGATTAAGTCATGAGAGTGGGGCCTGCCTCAATGAAGGGATTCAGTTCAGTTCAGTTCAGTTCAATCGCTCAGTCGTGTCCGACTCTTTGCGACCCCATGAATCTCAGCACTCCAGGCCTCCCTGTCCATCGCCATCTCCTGGAGTTACCTCAGACTCACGTCCACGAGTCCGTGATGCCATCCAGCCATCTCATCCTCGGTTGTCCCCTTCTCCTCCTGCCCCCAATCCCTCCCAGAATCAGAGTCTTTTCCAATGAGTAAAGTCTTCGCTTGAGGTGGCCAAAGTACTGGAGCTTCAGCTTTAGTATCATTCCTTCCAAAGAAATCCCAGGGCTGAACTCCTTCAGAATGGACTGGTTGGATCTCCTTGGAGTCCAAGGGACTCTCAAGAGCCTTCTCCAACATCACAGTTCAAAAGCATCAATTCTTCGGCACTCAGCCTTCTTCACAGTCCAACTCTCACATCCATACATGACCACAGGAAAACCATAGCCTTGACTAGACAGACCTTAGTCAGCAAAGTAATGTCTCCACTTTTGAATATACTATCTAGGTTGGTCATAACGTTTCTTCTAAGGAGTAAGTGTCTTTTAATTTCATGGCTGCAGTCACCATCTGTAGTGATTTGGGAGCCCAGAAAAATAAAGTCTGACACTGTTTCCCCATCTATTTCCCATGAAGTGATGGGACCAGATGCCATGATCTTCGTTTTCTGAATGTTGAGCTTTAAGCCAACTTTTTCACTCTCCTCTTTCACTTTCATCAAGAGGCTTTTTAGTTCCTCTTCACTTTCTACCATAAGGGTGGTGTCATCTGCATATCTGAGGTTATTGATATTTCTCCCAGCAATCTTGATTCCAGCTTGTGTTTCTTCCAGTCCAGCATTTCTTATGAGGTACTCTGCATATAAGTTAAATAAGCAGGGTGACAATATACAGCCTTGAAGTACTCCTTTTCCTATTTGAAACCACTCTGTTGTTCCATGTCCAATTCTAACTGTTGCTTCCTGACCTGCATACAGATTTCTCAAGAGGCAGGTTAGGTGGTCTGGTATTCCCATCTCTTTCAGAATTTTCCATAGTTTATTGTGATCCACATAGTCAAAGGCTTTGGCATAGTCAGGAAAGCAGAAATAGATGTTTTTTTCTGGAACTCTCTTGCTTTTTCCATGATCCAGCGGATGTTGGCAATTTGATCTCTGGTTCTCCTGCCTTTTCTAAAACCAGCTTGAACATCAGGGAGTTCACGGTTCACATGTTGCTGAAGCCTGGCTTGGAGAATTTTGAGTATTACTTTACTAGCATGTGAGATGAGTGCAATTGTGTGGTACTTTGAGCATTCTTTGGTATTGCCTTTCTCTGGAATTGGAATGAAAACTGACCTTTTCCAGTCCTGTGGCCACTGCTGAGTTTTCCAAATTTGCTGGCATATTGAGTGCAGCACTTTCACAGCATCATGTTTCAGGATTTGAAATAGCTCTACTGTAATTCTATCACCTCCACTAGCTTTGTTTGTAGTGATACTTTCTAAGGCCCACCTGACTTCACTTTCCAAGATATTTGGCTCTAGATTAGTGATCACATCATCATGATTGTCTGGGTCATGTAGATCTTTTTTGTACAGTTCTTCCATGTATTCTTGCCACCTCTTCTTAATATCTTCTGCTTCTGTTAGGTCCATACCATTTCTGTCCTTTATTGAGCCTATCTTTGCATGAAATGTTCCCTTGGCATCTCTAATTTTCTTGAAGAGATCTCCAGTCTTTCCCATTCTGTTGTTTTCCTCTATTTCTTTGCATTGATAGCTGAAGAAGGCTGTCTTATCTCTTCTTGCTATTCTTTGGAACTCTGCATTCAGATGCTTATATCTTTCCTTTTCTCCTTTGATTTTCACCTCTCTTCTTTTCACAGCTATTTGTAAGGCCTCCCCAGAGAGCCATTTTGCTTTTTTGCATTTCTTTTCCATAGGGATGGAAGGTGTAGTTTTTAAGAGATTATTAGGTTTAAATTAAGTCATGAGAGTGGGACCTCAATGAAGGGATTAGTGTCCTTATAGGAAGAGGAAGGGAAAGCTGGGCTTTTTCTCTCCCTGACATGTGAAAACACAGTGAGAAGGTAGCCATCTGCACATGAGGAGGAGAGCTCTCCCCAGAACCTGACCATGTTTGGCACCCTGCTCTCAATTTCCAGCCTCACAACCTGTGAGAAAATAGAATTCCATTGCTTAAACCACCGATTTAGTCTAGGGTGTTTTGTTATGCCAGCCCATGCAAATGCAGGCAGAGTCTCTTTGGACTTGGTGATTGGCAGCATAGAACCAGGAGAAGGTAAAAGAAGAAACAGCACCTGGAGTGTGTGACTCTTGTTTTAATTACCAACACAGACTGTATGATACCATAATGATCCAACTGAGCTAACTGGAGTTGTACAACGTAACCAGAGAAAAAGGTTCCCAGAGGTTTGTGCTATCAGCTATTTATTGTGAGACTTTAAAGCTCATTGATTTGTTTTGTTTTTCAGATCACTGTTAAAGTGATATAATTTAATTAAGATAACATTTATCATTTTTCATCAATTGTGAAACATATGTTTTTGTTCATATTTCCCATATCTGAAACGAGAATGTGTTTTACAATTGATTTTTTCTTATCATATTTTCTCTTTTTGTTTAATGACTCAATACTGTATCTTACAGTTGAGCCATTTAGATTTGATGAAATATGATGTGAAGACATTAGAGCACTTTCACTACATTCTCATGTGATTATTTCTTTATTCATTCAGTAAATATGTATTTACTTAACCAATAGGATTCTTGTTCCATCTCTACTTGGTGCTGGGGTTAAAGGTGAATCAGACCCCTGTCTTCAAAGAACTCACTGCTAACAAGGCAGACTTGCACACAAATAAAAAGGTGAAAAGTCTGAAATAAGATAGTCATAGTAAGGATGAGAAAGATCCAATAAATATAGAAACTAGCAAGGAGGTAGAATTGAGAAGGAGCTGGTAACGTTTGGATAATGATATAGATTTTTAAGATAGAGAATACAAAAGGAAAACAGGTTTTGATAGGAAACCTAATAAGTTTTGATACTTATCCAACATATAGAAATTGATGTTTGTGCTATCAGACATGTGAAAACACAGTGAGAAGGACTGGACTTAAGGTAAGAGTCCCGGGATAGTCATTTGGATGTTTGAGTTGTCAGTGTGTAGTTGGCATGGGTGTTCATGAGACTGCTTAGAATAAACTTGTGGAGTAAGAAAGAGCCAAGGATAGAACATTAGGGGTACACCAGGACAGGAGTGACCAGAGAAGGAGGGAATCTGGATGCAATAGCTCACAGGAAGCTACAGAGGAGAACGCCAGGGGCATACATTGCTAAAGAGGAATTGAATGAGATGAGTCTGCAGAGTCTTCGATGTGAAAATTTAAATGACAATCGATGTTACCATTAAAAGCATTCTCTGAACCAATATGTAATATTGTTTCCTTGGTTTTCAGTTAAAGCAATGATTGAGAACTGACTATGTTGAAATATGTTTTCATCTGTTGCAAACTCCTGAGGAAAACTTTGTTTCACGTGTTAGAGAATGTGTCTTGTACAGTCCTGTCAAATTGAATTTCTTCAAGCTTTTGTGTAAGAAACCTTTTTGTCATCTGCAGAACTATTACATTTCCTTTAATCAGACATGAGACTATGTGATCCATTATTTCACTTTTTCTTTTGGCTGCCAGGAAGATCAGAGCTAAAAGAAGTGCTCAATCTTAGTGATCTTCTTGTCTCATATTTTGTGTAGAATAATATCTGCTCCTTTGTCTATCTCTTTCCTGACTGCTTTTTGCCTTTATCTTTTATGTTCTTGTGTTTTTTAAAAGGAATTGAAAACATACTTTAGAAGGATGGGAAGTCTAAATTATAAATACCTAAAAATAAAACATCACCATCAAGATGTATTTTAGAATTCATTTGATATTTCTACTGAAACAAAGTCTAGGGCATGAATTAGTAGTTAATATTAATGTGCAGAAATGAATGCTGGATTGTTAGTCTCTCTTTGTGTGATCTGTGACAGCAGCTTTTATTCAAACTATTTGAAGAGTTGAACTCATATCATTAATGATTCAGGTGCACTAATCAAATAATAAACCCTAAATCCACATTGATTTCAATCTCTATTCAGGACACTAGTGAAAATAATCAGTGTTTGCCAAAGGAATGAGGAAAATTGGAAAGGAAATAAACGTTATTTTTAAAACCCCTTTGGAATATGTTAGTTGGGGAGAAAATTTGACAGCTATTTTAAAGGTAATTGATAGCATCTCTTAAAAAACATCATATTCCCTTCTAACATGACAATTATGCCATAACATATTTAGAACTTTTAGTATTGAAAATAGTATGTTTCTAACTGCTTTCAGCGTTGCTTAAATTTATCTTATTGGTGATTAGCAAGAATTCTAAGTACCCTAATTTCTACAGAGTTTTGCAGAGTATGTTCTAGGTGGTTGTGATCAGTTTTCAATGGCCTTTAACAAAAATCTGATAGGAGGAAAGGATAGCCTAATAATCATTAAAATCATATCTACAAATTTTAAGAAGTTACAAGATGTCCGGTACTATGCAAACAATCTTATATGCATTAATTCCTCACACCTGAATTATTATTATTACTATTTTTCATATGAGGAAACTGAAGCTTTGAGAGGCCACCCTAAGTGCCAGACTTAGGATTTAAACTTACAGTTTTAACCTTTATATTCTATTTACCTGGAATTCATTCTTCTCATAATTATTCTTCAAGTTTTGTCTACCTTACCTTTTAAAGATTTATTACATCCATTCTATAATCTTTGTCAATATTCATTCCTAGTTCAGACTGTCTGGTTTATTCCTGAACTATTACAAAAACCTCAAAATTAGAGATTTTCACCATATAGAGTGAAGAGGGTACTGTATTCTTTCCTCAAAAACCAACTATAAAACTATAGAAAATTATCAAAATCAACAAGTCAGAGCCCGGAAATTGACAATGATTTTAAAACAAGCTGAGAAGCACTGGTTAGAAAGTTAACTTTAAAATAAAGAAACTGGGAATTCAAAGAATTCTTACCTGAAGCTGCATCCACTTTGATAATAAACAGCAAAATGGCAGACATACATCCAGCTATACCAATAATTACCTAAAGTGTGAGTAGCCTAGCACTCAAACCAAATGTAAGCATCGTCAGAGTGAAAACAAAGAAAGCAAGATTCAACCCTATGCTCTTTATAAAAAACACACTGTAGATTCAGGCTCAATTAAATTGAAAGCAAAAGGATGGAAAAAATACACTATGCAAACAGTAACCATCAAGAATCTGAAATGACTACATTACTATTAGACAAAATTGACTTTAAGATAGATATATTATGGGAGACAAAGAGGAATATTTCATAGAGATAAAAAGGTCAATTTTTCAAGAAGATAATGAGAGTACTCCTGAATGTGTAATATAAAAACCAGCAGAAGTGAAAGGAGAAATAGACATTTAAACAATAACAAGAGACTTTTACATTACACTCTCAAAAACTGATTCACAAACTAGACAGAATGTCAGCAAATATATAGCAGACCTAACAATGCTACCTACCACCTTGACCTAACTGACATTTATGAAACACTCCAATCAATAAACATTGAATACATGTTCTTTTCAAATGCACATGGTCAATTATCAGGGTTTAGATAGTGTGTTGGACTATAAAACAAATATCAGTGAATTTAAGAGGACCAAAGTCATAAAAACTATCTTCTCTGAATACAGGAGAATTAACTTAGAAATGAACCAAGTCCTACACATCATCCCAAAAGGTGCAGAATTCCAGTTCACTAGATTTGAACCTTGTTCACCTGTAATTTATACATGGTGGTTAGCATCTCTAAAATATTTAGACTGCCATGCATATCAATAGAACATTGCTGAATCTACTATTAACACCCAGTATGAAAAATAACAGATTAATATAATTGATTAAATCATAAAATATTTACTGAGTGCCTACTCTGTGTCAGGGACTATTTTTATTGTTGAGGATACTTTAGTAAACATGAACAAACTTCAAAGAAATTCCTGCTATCACTTAACTGTATTTCACAGGAAAATGAAAAAATAGAATAAATAAATATGCAAATTTAATGTGTATTTGAGAGCAATAGAATATATTACACAGGGCATAAGGATAGAAAATGCTGGGATAGTGAGTCAGGGTTGCAAATTTAAGATCAGGAAAGGCTTTATTGAGCAGATCATATTGAGGAAAAGGTTGGAGAACTGAGTCATGTAAATGTTAGGAAGAAAGGTACTCCAGGTAGAAAATTTCTAGAAATAATGCCAAACCAGTAGCAATGTGACCCCTAGAATCTACATTATACCTCTTAACTAATTTTTCACTAAAAGCTACCAGGTTACTTCAGAGAAACGATTCATTGCAAGTCTGGGATAGAAACTGTTCAAAATCAGCCTGTGAACATTGTAGTTGCTTAGTCATTAAGTTGTGCCTGGCTCTTTGCGATCCCATGGCCACCTCTCCCCAGGCCAGAGTACCGAAGTGTGTTGCCATTTCCTTCTATAGGGAATATTCCTGACTCAGGGACCGAACCCATGTCTCTTGCATTGGTAGGTGGATTCTTTACCCCTGAACCACTTGGGGAAGCTCCTGGGGACATTAGATTATATTAGAAAGCAGGGACTCTATCAAAGACAACTGAAGTCTTACAAATAGTCATAGGTCATATTGATGGGGCTCACACTAGCCAACAGTAGGAAAATTTTAGTATCAGAATACTAATACTCAAAACAGATTAAAACACATCAGTTACATAAATATCTATGAGTTCATAATGATGCAAAGAGAAAACTCACCATCACTACTGAATATTTTTAGAGCACCAATTCATTATTTTGAAAACAGCTGTCTGAATGATACTTTAAAAATAAAAAGTTAATAGTTTTTTGTGTGGAATAATTCTAAACATTAACTACAGTGTCATAAAATCAACATTATTGAATGGTTGTAGGCATTGATCATGAAAGCACTTAAAACATTTAAAACATTTTAAAGCACTTAAAAAATGACAGATTGATGAGAAACTTGTTACAGGAAGATTAGGATAACATCAGTTGAACCCACTAATCAGTCTTTACATCACCAGAAGAATCAATCAGTTTGTATGCACTTTCTGAAGTGATCTTCTAGGAAAGACAAAATACAGCCACCTATGCAGGAATCTCTAGGAAAGAATTAAAATTATTGATACCTTTAGAATATACTGACTGATTTACATGATATACAGGACATGAATACATAACATGGATGCTATAGTCCAAATCCATAATATAGGAATTTTGAGTGGACAGATGCTTCATTTCCTTCAATGAATAAAATGACATTAATATAAAAATTGGGTGATAGGTGAAAATGTTTTCCATTTAAAGACGTTCAATAGTCATATCAACCGAATGCAATGTGAGGAACTTATTTGAATTCCGACTCCAATTAGCCAACTCTAAAATGATGTTTTTGATATAACAAGAAAAGTAAGTTCACAATCTGAGTATGAGATATTGCTAAGGAATTAACACAAGCTTTGTTTGGTGTAAGGCATTTTTAATTAGTGATAATACTGAAGCATGTAGAGGTAAAATATACAATAGCATTAACTTGCTTTAAAACAAAAGTGATGGGTATATATTATACAGAGTGAAGTAAGCCAGAAAGAAAAACACCAATACAGTATACTAACACATATATATGGAATTTAGGAAGATGGCAGTGACGACCCTGTATTCAAGACAGGGAAAGAGACACAGATGTGTATAATGGACTTTTGGACTCAGAGGGAGGGAGAGGGTGGGATGATTTGGGAGAATGGCATTCTAACATGTATACTATCATGTAAGAATTGAATCGCCAGTCTATGTCTGATGCAGGATACAGCATGCTTGGAGCTGGTGCACGGGGATGACCCAGAGGGATGTTGTGGGGAGGGAGGTGGGAGGGGGGTTCATGTTTGGGAACGCATGTAAGAATTAAAGATTTTAAAATTTAAAAAATAAAAAAATAAATAAAATTAAAAAAAAAGTGTTAATTGTTGAAGCTAGATGGCAGGTATGTGAGGGTCATTATACTGCTCTGTCTCCTACAGGTATGTTTAGAAATATTTGTAATAAGTTAAAAGAATGGATTTAGGCTTTGATTACTAAATTTTCTTCAAAGGGAACTAGTAAATACTCTTGTGGCTAAAATTATTATAGTATTAAAAATTCCTGGTCTGTCTTTTAATGCTCCCATGCCAGGGCATACCCACTGGCCATTAAAAAACCAGCAAGTGAAGATAATGGCTATCATCACTGTATCCTAAGCACTTTATGTTCAATAGTTTATTTTAATATTTAAACGTTGCTGAGAGTTAATGTGGCAGAGATGACTGGTTGGCACAAGTAGTCCTGTTCCCATTTCAGAGTGTAGATTCAAGTGGGAAAGTAGCGGCCTCTGGACCACATTTCTAGTCCCTTTTGTATCTGGGTGTGACCATGTGACTAGTTCACACCATTGTGATTTTAATGAGTGTAATGAGTATCTGCTGGCTTAGGGGGTTAAATATTAATGCACAATGCTTCAGGTTTTCTTTTCCATTCACCTGTTTCCTCCTCAATGGTGTTGGGATGATATCAGGGAAATCTTGAAGATACACGATGGTAGAATCACAAGATGAAATCAGCCTAATGTCTTTGAGTCACTGGTGGAAGGAAATTGCCTTAAAGATCTTTTCAATCAGGAAGGGTTACATTGAAATTTGTGTTAGCATGAAATATACTTTTTGTGCCAACCCACTGACATTTTGGGGTTGTTTGTTACAGCACATTACCTTTCCTGACTTACACAGTTGTATATTATCATCCCTATTTTTAGATAAGGAAACCAAGCTGAGAAATGTTGGATAAATTGTGTAGAGAGCAACAGTTAGAGAAGACCAGATCCAGGACCTGAACTTTGGTTTTCTAATCCTTAAGGATATGCTCTTGACTGTGACATACCAAAGTATTCCATGGGACAGAAACTTTCTGATAGACGCTCTGTGACTTGTACTCTAGTAGCCTTCAATTCAGTTCAGTTCAGTTCAGTCGCTCAGTTGTGTCCGACTCTTTGCGACCCCATGAATTGCAGCACGCCAGGCCTCCCTGTCCATTACTCCTTATATCTCAAGTACTGGCTTTAGAGTCTGGATCACTATTCAGAATCTTTCTTAGCCTTCAAACTGAGGCCTCCTTGAATCTTATCCTTCTAATTGTTTTGGTTTGTTACTTTTTACTATGGCCTGAAATGCATCTTAAAAATGATTTGGCCAGGAAGACTCCCACCCTTAAGAACTTGAGTTTCTGGTTATTTACTAAGCAAAGGCTTTGTCTCTGGAAAAGTTCCCCGGGGAAAACACAATGCCACGAACTGACTATTTTATAAACACCTACTTTGACTAGTTAGTCTTAATATTTTTGAGACCAGTCAGTCTCAAAGGGTAGTCCTAGGACCAGCAACATATGTGTCATCCATATCTGGGAACTTGCTAAAAATACAGATTCTTGAAGCACAGGCCAGATTTACTGAATCAGAAACTCAAGGGATCGGTCCCAGAAATCTGTCTTTCAACAAGATATCCAGGGGATTATGATATATGCTACTATTAGAAAACTGTCAATTCACCCTTCCACTTTAAAATTCTGCTTGGAATTAAACAAAGAAACAAAAAAAATTATGTTTTTCCTTCAAAATTTATACTGTTAAATACTATCTTTCAAAGGACTCTGAGAAAGTTTCTAAATATCTTTATCAACATATTGGTGTTATAGTTTGCTTACCTATATACCTATAGTTTAACTAGGAATCCTCTTACAGCTATTTAAAATTTCTCCTACTTTCTTCTCTAAACTCTTTTTCATTTTTGCAGATTTTTTTCCCCCATCTAATTTTTTCCTTCTGTCATTTTTTATACTGTTGTTGCCACTTCTCCATGAATTCCTTTTGGCTTTGCTCTATCTATTTGCACTAAATTCAGACTCAATTATGCTCCATTTATTTAACTTTCACTCTCTGCTCTCTACTCTTATTTTTATTTGATGCTCCATAAAGGATGCACATTATAGGGTTACCTGTTTTCCAAGGACAAACCTCCAATTATCGACATAACTAAGTGGTCCCAACTTGACCTCTCTGGCCGTTTAAGTTATGGATGTCCTTGATTACCTCTCCATAATGTGTACTCTCTCTCTTTCTTTTTTTTCAGTGGGACCATGCATGCAGAGAGTTTGTGCTGTGTGCTGTGCATAGTTGCTCAGTCGTATCCAAATCTTTGTGACCCTATAGGCTGTAGTTCCGCCAGGCTCCTCTGTCCATGAGGATTCTCCAGGCAAGAATACTGGAGTGGGTTGCCATGCCCTCCTCCAGGACATCTTCCCAACCCAGGAATGAAACCCAGGTCTGCCACATTAAAGGTAGATTCTTTATCATTTGAGCCACCAGGGAAGCAGAGAGTTTGCTTAATTTTAATTTCTGCTGAGTGATACACTGTAATCACCTGTATATGTGAAGTCTGACTCATTTAATTACTTATATTTTTAATTTTGTTTCTGTTATCTGATATTTTTCTCTTTTACAAAAGCACTCACTTCTACTAGGCTTGATAGATATCTTTGAATATTTATCTTTATAAAATATGTACTTTTATTTATATTGGTTCTAAATTTTAAAATTATACTAATAAAAATCTGTTTAATATTTTAACTGCACAGTTTTTAAGAGCTCGCCATGATACTCAGCATAGGTGTCTCTTGTGGTTTCTAGATATTGGGTAGTACTTGATAATATGCAACAAACATATTTCACTCATTTTTTCCTCCTTTCACTCTCAAAAGCAGGGTACTTAACTTACTATGGGAATGTTCTTTGTTCAAATAGAAAATAATTGGTCTTGGCAGGGTAGAACAGGAAGTTCTTTTCACTGGTTGATAAAACAAGATCTGGCTCTGTGGAACTTTTTGGTTTTGACCTGTGAATACATTACAGCTCTAACTTGGAAGGATTTATCAGCTTTTTACTTTTAGCATTGTTTCCCATTAGAAATGTGGTACCTCAGTGTATTTCTCTCTATCCTTCAATGAAGAGTAAAGTGGATTATTCTTTCAAGTACTTATTTTTAACAGAGTTCTCCATCTGTTTCTCCTTTTTCTAGTGGCAAATGGACACATTCTCATGTATTCAGTTAAGTTCTGGCTTCTATAAAAAAATGTATAATTCCCACAGAGTTTTTTCCAGCATCAGTAAATTCTTGGGAAGTAGGAATCACACATGCATTTCACAAGTAAGAGTTAAGACATGTAATTCCATCTGCAAATAGATAATTGAAAATAGGAAATTAAAAACTGTGTATCAAAACACACTACCAGTAGAGTAAAAGGGAACCTGTAGAATGGTGGAAAATATTTACCAATCATACTCTGCTAAGAGATTGAGAATATATAAAGAACTCCTACCACTCAATACCAAATAAACAATCCAATTAAAACTGGGCAAATAATTTCAATAGACATTTCTCCAAATAATATATAGAATGGTCAATAAGCACATGTAAGGGTGCTTAATATCATTAATCATTAAGAGACACAAATCAAAACCACAGTGAAATACAATTTAACATAAATTCAGGGGTATTAAATACAAAATAAATGCAAAAACTAAGCATTGGAGAGGATGTAGAGAAGTTATAACCCTTGTGCTTCGCTTGAGGGCATGCAAAATCGTGAAACCTCTGTGGAAAGTAGTATGGTTATTCATCAAAAAAAAAAAAAAAAGAATAGAATTACAATATGATCCTCCAATTTTACTTCTGGATTTATTCCCATAAGAGCTGAAAGTAGTCTCAAAGAAATGTTTGAACACTTACGTTCATAGCAACATTATTTACAAAAGCTAAAAGGTAGAAGTCACCCAATTGTCCATTAATGGATGATTGGATAATCAAAATATGTGTATACATACACACACAGACACACAATGAAATATTATTCAGTCTTAGAAAGGAATAAAATTCTGATACATACTACCAAGTGGGTAAAACTATAGGACACTAAGCTGAGTGAAAAAAGCCTGGACAAATATTGAATGATTCTACTTATTTAACACATTATTGACTGGAGACATGTTACTGCCACAGGCATTAGTTTCTGCAAAAATCCCCCAATCAATAATGTATTAAGGTACCTAGAGGAGTCAAATTCATAGAGACAAAAACCAGAATGGTGATTGCCAGGGGCTGTGGAGAGGGTGAATGAAGGATAATAAGTGTTTAATTGGTACACAATTTCATTTTGAAAGATGAAAATGTTCTGGAAATGGATGGTGCTGATACCACAATGTGACTGTACCAAATTTCACAGAACTGCATACGTACAAATGATTAAAATGGTAAATTTTATGTTTTATATATATATATTTTACCACAGGAAAAAATATATAGTTTCATCTAAAATTAGAACAATCCTTTTGCTATGTGCTTTTGATAAGAATCAGCCTTAGAAAAGCCCAGTAACATTCTTTTATCATTTGTTTTCCATAATCTCAAATCCCAGTGTCCCAGTGAAAATGAACCTGATTAACTCATAGTGGCAAAATACACATCGACAGATTTTGGTTTTAAAGAAGTTCTGGCTTGTGAAGATGCTCATAATTTCACGTTTAAAACGCATTTTGATGCTACATATTAAAGAATTAAGATAATGTTACTAATGATAATAAAAATAAGACCACTTTACCATTTACTTTTTGAAAATTGTTTACAAATTTATCTTATATACATTTTGTGACTTAATGATTGCATGGCCATAATCCATTTCTTAGAGCTCCAATACAGAGCAGGAAATCAAAATTATAATTCTTCAGTAGATATATTTGCCTTGTTTTAGAAGTGAAGAGCTAAACAAAGAAATAATCAGTGACTTTTACAAAATTGTAGAGATGAGTTGTAAAACTGTATGTTTGTTCTGCTTTTCTGACACAAAATCCAGAAAATAATTTTACTTATATGGACAAGCCAGATAACATTTTATATCTGACTATTGCTCTGCCACCTGTCATTGTCATTTAATATATTGACTATTAAAATATTTGAGGAAAATTATAATTTGAGGGTATTAAAGTGTTAGTTGATCATTTATGTCAGACTCTTTGTGAGCCCATGGACTGTAGCCCTAAGTTTCCTCTGTCCATGATATTTTTCAGGCAAGAATACTGGGGTGAGTAGCCATTCCCTTCTCCAGGGGATCTTCCTGACCCAGGGATAAAACCTGGGTCTCTTGCATTGCAGCCAGATTCTTTACCATCTGAGCCACTAGGGATATTCATTTTCATTCAATCGTACATTTAGGATGATAGAGAAGCTCTTTTATTTTATCATTTTTAGTTACATTGATGGGTTACAGCTCGTTTCTCTTTGTTTTTACTTATCTTGCTATGCTGACAAGTTTAACCAGGTTGATATAAAGATGCCTGTTGATTGTCACTCCTTAAGAGATCACCAAAAATAGTTTATTAGTTAAGCAAAACCTAGATTATTAGTTCTTCTGAAGTAAGAACAAACACTTTCCTGACAAACTTTCAGTAGTATCTAAGAAAAAATACAAGGAAAAATATTTCTAAAATTATGGGAAATGCCTTGAGTAGATTAGAAACTTCCAGAGAGAACACTGATTTGGACTGAGCAAGTTTTGTGGCATAATAAGTTAATGTTGGTGGACAGGGAGATGAGATCACTTGAGTGAGTCTTAATAAGTAAACTACTGTTTGAGATGCAAGCTGTGTGCCTGGTTAACAATATATGGTCTTGAAAGGAGAACTGTTTTCCCAGAGGAGCAAACTATTTTCCCAGACAGATTGGTTGCAGAAATTTTTTGAAGCAGAGTTACATTATTTATTGGTCTACTGGGTCATATGGATTGGAATGCAAATATAGGAAGTCAAGATATACTGGAGTATCAGGCAAGTTTGGCCTTGGAGTACAAAATGAAGCAGGGCAAAGGCTAACAGAGTTTGTCATGAGAACACACTGGTCATAGCAAACACCCTCTACCAACAACACAAGAGATGACTTTACACATGGACATCACCAAATGGTCATTACTGAAATCAGATTGATAATATTCTTTGTAGCCGAAGATGGAGAAACTCTATACAGTCAGCAAATCAAGACCTGAAGCTCAGATCATCAGCTTCTTATTGCAAAATTCAGGCTTAAATTTGAGAAAGTAGGGAAAAACACTAAGCCATTCAGGTATGGCCTAAATCAAATCCCTTATGATTATACAGGGGAGTAGATGAATAGATTCAAGGGATCAGATGTGGTAAACAGAGTGCCTTAGAGCTATGGATGGAAGTTCATAACATTGTACAGGAGACAATGACCAAAATGATTCCAAGAAAAAGAAATGTAAAAAGACAAAACAGTTGCCTAAGAAGCAAGGGAGAAAGGGAAAGATATATTCAACTGAATTCAGAGTTCCAAAGAATAGAGAGGAGAGATAAAAATGCCTTAAGTGACCAATGCAAAGAAACAGAAAAAAAAAAAAGAATAATATGGGAAAGACTAGAAATCTCTTCAATAAAATTAGAGATACCAAGGGAACATTTCATACAAAAATGGGCACAATAAAGGACAAAAATGGTAATGACCTAACAGAAGCAGAAGAGATTAAGAAGAGGTGGCAAGAATACACAAAATTATAAAAAAAGGTCTTAATGACTGGGATAATGGTTTTTCCAATGGTCATGTATGGATGTGAGAGTTGGACTGTGAAGAAAGCTGAGCACTGAAGAATTGATGCTTTTGAACTGTGGTGTTGGAGAAGACTCTTGAGAGTCCCTTGGACTGCAAGGAGATCCAACCAGTCCATCCTAAAGGAGACCAGTCCTGGGTGTTCATTGGAAGGACTGACGCTGAGGTTGAAACTCCATACTTTGGCCACCTCATGCAAAGAGTTAACTCATTGGAAGAGACCCTGATACTGGGAGAGATTGGGGGCAGGAGGAGAAGGGGACAGTGGAGGATGAGATGGCTGGATGGCATCACCAGCCCGATGCACATGAGTTTGGGTAAATGCTGGGAGTTGGTGATGGACAGGGAGGCCTGGCATGCTGCGATTCATGGGGTCACAAAGAGTCGGACATGACTGAGCGACTGAATTGAGCTGAACAACGATGGTGTGGCCACTCACCTCAAAATCCTGGAGTCAAGTGGGCTTTAGGAAGCATTACTACAAAGCTAGTGGAGGTGATGAAATTAGTGTTCAGTTCAGTTCATTTGCTCAGTCATGTCTGACTTTTTGTCGGACTGCAGCATGCCAGCCCTCCCTGTCCATAACCAACTCCCGAAGTTTACTCAGACTCATATCCATTGAGTCGGTGATGCCATCCAACTATCTCATCCTCTGTTGTCCCCTTCTCTTCCCGCTTTCAATCTTGCCCAGCATCAGGGTCTTTTCAGTTCTTTGCATCAGGTGGCCAAAGTATTGGGTTTCAGCTTCAGCATCAGTCCTTCTAATGAGTATTCAGGACTGATTTCCTTTAGGATGGACTGGTTGGATCTCCTTGCTGTCCAAGGGATTCTCAAGAGTCTTCTCCAACACCACAGTTCAAAAGCGTTGATTCCAGCTGAGTTATTTCAAATCCTAAAAGGTGATGCTATTAACATGCTGCATTCAGTATGTCAGCAAAACTGGAAAACTCAGCAGTGGCCACAGGACTGGAAAAGGTCAGTTTTTATTCCAATCCCAAAGAAAGGCAATACCAAAGAATGTGGAAACTGCTGTATAGTTGCACTCATTTTGTATACTAGTAAGGTTATGCTCAAAATTTTTCCATCTAGGCTTCAGAAGTACATGAACTTAGAGCTTCCAGATGTACAAAATAGGTTTAGAAAAGGCAGAGGAACCAGAGATCAAAGTGCCAACATTCATTAGATTATAGAGAAAGCAAGGAAATTCCAGAAAGCATGTACTTCTTCTTCACTGACTATGCTAAAGCCTTTAACTGTGTGGATCACAACAAACTGTGGAAAATTCTTAAAGAGATGGGAATACCTGACCACATTACCTGTTTCCTGAGAAATCTGTATGTGAGTCAAGAATCAACAATGAGAACGTAAGATGGAGCAACTGATTCACTGGTTCAAAATTGGGAAAGGGGTAGGATAAAACAGAAAACTCTACATTCAAAAAACTAAGATCATGGCATCCACTCCCATTGTTTCATGGCAAATAGAAGGGGAACAAGTGGAAGCAGTGACAGATTTATTTTCTTGGGCTCCAAAATCACTGTGGATGATTACTACAGCCATAAAATTAAAAGATGCTTGCTCCTTGGAATGAGAGGAGCAGCATACTAAACTTAGGCAGCATATTAGAAAATAGAAACATTACTTTGCCAACAAAGGTCCATAGAGTCAAAGCTATAGTTTTTGCAGTAATCATGTATGGATGTGAGACTTGGATCACAGAGAAGCCTGGGTGCCAAATAATTGATGCTTTCAAATTGTGATGCTGGAGAAGACTCTTGGGAATGCCTTGGACTGCAAGGAGAACAAACCACTCAATCCTAAAGGAAATCAACCCTGAATATTCATTGAAAGCCCTGAAGCAAAGCTCCATTACTTTCGCCACTTGACACAAAGAGGATACTTATTGGAAAAGACTCTGATGCTAGGAAAGACTGAGGGCAGGAAGAGAAGGCTGTGCAGAGAATGAGATGGTTAATTAGTATCTCTGAGTCAGTGGACATGAATTTGAACTCTTGGAGACAGTGAAGAATGGGGAACCCTGCAGTCCACGAGGTCACAAAGAATTGGACACGACTTAGTGACTGAACTTCCATAACAACAACTGACTTATATTCCTGGGCAAGAATTTCCTAGAAGATATAGTTAAGTCATGCTGGCACAAGTGGCCTTAGTTTTCTGTCCTAATGGTCAATTAAATAGATGTTGGTGGTGTCTGTTTTCAACCCTTGCTTCCTATTCCTCAGAATCATTCCTCAGCCTGAGTTGAGGAAGTGATCAACCCAGCTCTGCAACCACTTTTTAAGGGATGGTGATCATATATTAGCTTTCCAGTGGTGCTGATTTTAACCTCTATCAAGTTTATCTGTTCTTTTTGTTGGATGACTATTTTAAGAATCATTTAATTGGACTGCACAGTGGCATTTAAACCTCTAGAGATACCACCTTTGAGAATTATCTTCAGGCAAATACTAATAGGGTATTTATGGTTGGACTTTGTAGTCTACCTCTAACCCAGAAGCCAGGAGTGGTCAATTAAATGAAGAGAACAGAACTTATTTCCTATCAGAATTGTTGGCAGAAAGAGCTGTTGGGGTATAAAACAAATGACCCAATTCTTCATTTCATCATTTCCTTGCTTTTCTCTTTTTTTTTTTTTTTTTTTTTTTTTTTATACAGCGAAGTCTGTAGTGATATCAGTACAATATTCTTCCCCTATGATTAACGTGTTTTCATTTAAAAGAAAAACTAAAATCTTATCTAAAGTGGCCTATTTTGATTCACTTTCTGTATAATTTTATGAAAAGTGCAATGGAGGAATTCTATGGATATATTGACATTCTTTCCCTGCTCCACTTTGTATAGCATAGATGCTAGCAACATAATTTGTGAGACCCAGTAAAAAATAACAGTGTGAAGCCCCTTGTTTAGAAACCTAGAAAGAAGTATAATTAAGCATACCAAAATAAAATATTGAAAAATTTTTTTTTGCTAATAAAACATACTAGGGTTAGTAGTAGTACATCTATAATAGCCTGTATTGATGTTCAATATGAGTGCTAATGCCAGAACAGGGATTTACCCCATTTAAAATGAATTTAACTTTGAGAGGCAATGGAGCTTTAGGGATTTATAGCTGCCCAGAATGGAAAGAAATTGGGTCATAAAGAGAGGAAGGAGCAGAGGGTACTGGAGAAGCACAGGAGAGCAGACGAGGACAAGTGGGATAAAGGCTGTTAGGTTCAAGTTGTGCTTTGGGAGATCTAAAATGGATACATTTGAATTTTTATGTTTTACCTGTGTCTTGGCTAAGAACTCTTTTTTTAGGAAATAGTCTTGGAATCTGAATTTGTTTGTGGAGTTTCTTCATGCAAAGAAAAATTCATTCAACAGATATTTTCAATTTTAATCCCTGTTTGTTTTAAGGTGTTGCTGTTATGGGCAAGTTTGCTAGTATTGGGCTTCCCTGGGGGCTCAGATGGTAAAGAATCCGCCTGCAATGCAGGAGACTCAGGTTCAATCCCTGGGTTGGGAAAATCTCCTGGAGAAGGGAATGACAAGCCATTTCAGTATTCTTGCCTGGAGAATCCCATGTCACAAGGAATGGGACACGACTGAGCAACTAACCCTTCACTTCTTTGCTAGTATTAAAAATTCTTCCAAATATCCACTATAATTCCTAATTATCTTTGGTGCAGTTATTCAACTTAGAAAGATAAGCACTAGAATTTGTGCAAAACCATGTAAGAAACAGAAATCTGGCCCAGCTGGGATATTAAATCATGCTGTGCTGAATTCAGAGTGTCTGCCAGTGGTTGGTAGAATAAGCTGCTGTTGTACTTTGTGTTTTGGAGCCCTACATTAATAGATGGCCCAACTGGAGATTGATGAATGGGCATTTCTTTGTAGATGGACTGCATTGACAAGAGATCTCTTTCAGAACCACGCTGTCATAAAAAACAGGACAACATGGAGGAAGGTTTTTTTTTTTAAAGAGATTTATAAGTGACCCAAGGCATCAGTCAAGAGGTATCTTAAAATACTAAAAAGTAATGCTATAAACGCTCACCTTGTGATTGATCAGAAATAAAAGGAATGAAAATAGAAAACAAGTAGGGCAAAGAAATTGCTGAATAGTTGAGTTGTAAAGTTTAAAAACTGATTGATTTGGATTCAAGCTAGAGCAAAGAGAAAGAAATCAGGCAGTAATATAGTTTCTTAGGCCCAGGGCCCCAGGGAAAGCTAATCAGTAGCACTGTTTTAGGTGTAGTCTGACTTATTCCTTCTAGAGTCTCCAGGGCTCCTAAGGTCTAACCTAGTAAGCTTTTTATGTGAGTGTGTAAACCAAATTCTCTTGGTTATTATGAAGTATAATCCTCTGCTCGTATAGATTCTGTTGGTGATACATGCTAATAAGGATTGCTGTTATCTCTCCTGTTGATGCCCAGCACAAGTGCCAGTGTTGGTGATACACTCCGGATTCTTTGCCGAAGCCATAAACCCAGTATCTTCTTGTTACCAATGGCACTTGTACGTTTTAGGCCTGATGCACAAAGGTCTTTCATCATCTTGCTTAACTCTTTAGTGACTTAGAATTATCTTTACTAGTTTAAGAGAGTTACTTTAGCTTTTACTCCTCCTAATCAAATGTGTTCGTGGTCATCATGGTATTCATGGCCATCATGGTATTCATGGCTTGGACAAATCCAAGTATGATCATAATTTTCTTTTCTTTTCTTTTGAAGACTGCAGGCCTGTCATTGGGCCTTACTTCAAGTTTCACTTTACAAGATGTGTTTTTCTCTAGGATTGTCTTTAGCCCCTCAAGCAGTTGGGTACCTGACAGGGTGTCCTACCTGGGCTTAACCATGCTATATCTGAATCCCGAGAATGAACCAATAGCTTAAGCAGGGGCTTAATAGTGTCCAATTAAGAATGGAGGATGCTTTCCTGAGAGGTATGGTTGGATATAGGTTCATTCATGAGATTTCAGGAGACAGGACACAGAGGGAAAAGAAACAAAGTATGATGCCATCAGGGGTTGCTGGTAAGAACAACTCTGATGGGGTATAGTGCCAGCAAGTAGAGACATTCTTTCCTCAGAGATGTGAGTCTGTGGGAAAGAAAGATAAACTGAGGCAGAGTAAGAGCATGTGGAAAGAAAAATGAACTGTCTCTAAGATATGGCACCTAAAAGAAGCTAAGTCGCTGAGTGACTTTCAATGGATGTCAATGCCTCCTCATATTTATATATGTCCTGATATTTAAAGGAAATAAACAGAATAATTTGAATTAGGTATTCTCCAAGTTTCTTTTCAGTCATCAAATTCAGTTCTTAAGAGAGTAACCAAATTAATCTGCCAAACTGGGTAAAGTTAGATTCTAAATATTCCATGCTTCTGACCTTCATGCAATCTATAATATGAAAATCCCCTTACTTTAATAAATTGTTTTTTTTTCTTACTACTCTATTTGGTAGATTAGATATGTAATTTTTTGGATGATACATAAAAAGTGGGATACTAATAATTAATGGCTCTGTTGTATTGTCAATGACTTAAGTCCTAAGGACTAAACTTCTTTGATGTAGGTCAAGAGGAGAGCTTCCCTGGTGACTCAGTTGGTAAAGAATCTGCCTGCAATGCAGGAGATTTGGGTTTAATCCCTGGGTTGGGAAGATCCCCCGGAGAAGGGAATGGCTACCCACTCTAGTATTCTTGCTTGGAGAATTCCATGGATAGAGAAATCTTGTGGGCTACAGTCCATGGGGTCACAAAGATCCCATGTATAGATAAGATATGCCTGTGTGAATAACACACACACACACTGACACACACACGCACCACACATACATAGCCAGAAGAACGTTAAATAAGGAGGTGGGCTCTTTTTAGGGATATTTAAGGCATTTCATGGGCCTCCCTGGTGGTGCAGAGGTTAAAGTGTCTGCCTGCAATGTGGGAGACCTGGGTTCAATCCCTGGATCGGGAAGATCCCCTGGAGAAGGAAATGGCAACCCAATGGACGGAGGAGCTTGGTGGGCTAGAGTCCACAGGTCGCAAAGAGTCGGACACGACTGAGCGACTTCACTTTCACTTTCACTTTCACTTTCAAGGCATTTCATAAAAGTAGTAGAAAAGCCACAGAGTCAAAGTAGTTCTGATTTCTACCACAGGGATTTTGTAGAAATGAGGTGTACACATTTGGGAAGAGGAAACTGCAGCCACCACAATTTTGTGTCTGTGTGCTAAAAAGTTCTGGGGACACACATATGTTTTGTTGTCCATGCAAAATAACACTGGGGCTAGGAAAAAATAACTTAGCCACTTTCTCTAGGAAATACTTTCTTCTGAAAGCTAAGACTGTGATCCAATTTAAAAAGCACGTAGTTTGAGCATCAGGCCTTGTTTCTGGACTTTAGCTTTGCTGTACCTTACAATCAAAAGCTCTTTCATTGTAAACTTTGCCCAGTTAAACCGTGCTGGGTCTTGAAAGATATGTCTTAAAATCTGGCCCAAGCCCAGTTAGTATCCCTCTGCATGCATGCTTCAGTCTTGTCCAACTATTTGCCACCCTATGGGGCGCAGCCCACAAGGCTCAAGGCAAAAATGCTAGAGCGGGTTGCCATGCCCTCCTGCAGAGGATCTTCCTGACCCAGAGATCAAACCTGCATATCTTGCCTCTCCTCCATTGGCAGGCGGGTTCTTTACCACCAGCATCACCTGGGAAGCTCTCTTGTTTCCTCATTTTGAGACACCATTGATATGGTCAAATTCATGGTCTCTTTTTCTACAGTAAGTCTAACAAACTTAGCTTGGCTTGATCAACAGGTGTTCCTTGTGCTATTTTGGAATATCACAGTTCACATCATAAATTTTATTAATCTGTAAAATCAGATGGTTAGTCTATGTTATGAACTTCACTATAGCTAGCTTGTATTATAGTTTCCACAGCTAGAGTCATGCTTTTCTAAAGATCTTTATCTGTTCTGTGAAAGGTTCAAAATCTCTTGGCCTTGGAAATATTTTCAAATATGAAGTTAAAAAAAAAAAAAAAAAACTTCCAGCTTGGTTTACTTCTCAAAACTAAGATTTGTCCTGAGGTTAACTAGGAAAGAAACAAAAATGGTAAAAATTTTCTCTTTCAAATCCTCCCCACACATTTTGTCATTTCCCCTCTATTAACTGTCCTAGGGTTGAAAAGCAGCAGCTTCCTGAACTCTCATTAACATACTGCGCTGAAGCTTGGACTCTGGCTGCAGCTTGTTAAATTTATTGACTAGAAGTCCCTTGAGCTATGGAAAACTCTGACTTACTGTTTGAGAGATGCCGCATGTAGTCAACTGAAGCATTTTACTTTCTACCGTTTTCCCACGAACAATTTATATTACCTATTTTTCCTTAAAAGAAAAGAAAAACACTTATTACAATATACTGGTAGTTTCATTTGCTTAAAATATACAAACATAAAGGAGAGATGACTCAGGAGAAAGCTCCAGAGATGCATCTACTACAAAGCCATCTGAGGAATTAACCAAAGACTGTAAATTTGGACAGATTGTTCTTTGGCTGCAGCAAGCTTTATACTGGAGCTAGTAAGTCAGTACAAAGATTTGTTTTCTAACAACCTTAATACTTCTTTTCTGCAAGAAATCCCTGAAGTGTGGATGGTCAATCTATTTTCGAACCTGGATGTAAAATAAACAAGAAAGCAAAGGAATAACAACAATAAAGTATCCCCAGAAGCCTGATTTATTTTACACAATGCATAGGAATGTGGGTTTGTTCTTGCCTCCACTAACATTAGAACCTACACCCCTCACCTCCCAACAAAGGGGATTTGGGAACCTGGGGTGCTCCCTTCTTGATGGGCCAGCCTCTGCTCTCAAGCACTACATAGGAATGGTTGGGTTAGCTTACTCAGAATGGTAGGGTCCTGGTGATAGTGGCAGAGAGTGAGTGGCTGGCATAGGTGTATTGACTTAACTGCTTCTTTAAACATATTTTTTACATTGGGACCTACAGAATGGACCATACAGAGCAGGGGTCCCCAACCTTTTTGGCACCAGGGACTGGTTTCATGGAAGAAAATTTTTCCATGAACTGGAGAGATGGGGGATGGTTGTGGCTGATTCAAGTGCATTACATTTATTGTGCCCTTATTTATATTATTATTATTACATCAACTCCACCTCTGATCATCAGGCATGAGATCCCAGATGCTGGGGACCCCTGATATAGAATAAATTAAGGCCAGACTTCAAACACAAAGAAACTAATTTTGTCACCTGTTTCTCATGTTCGCTTTATGATCCTCAGAGATACTGTTGTTTATTTTTTCTTTATCCTATTTGTGTACTCCCCCCCCCCATTTATACCTTAGTTGTCATCTGTGTCCTTGCCATGTGTGCAGAAATGAAGGCATGTTGTTAAGTCTTCACTGACCAATTTGATTGGTAATTTTTTGCCAAGTTCTGATGTTACATAAACCAGTATCCAATATTTTAAAATGAAAAGTTGTCATAAAAAATTCTTATCTGTTTTGTACCCCAATGTTCATCGCAGCACTGTTTATAATAGCCAGGACAGGGAAACAACCTAGATGTCCATCAGCAGATGAATGGATAAGAAAGCTGTGGTACATATACACAATGGAGTATTACTCAGCCATAAAAAAGAATTCATTTGAATCAGTTCTGATGAGATGGATGAAACTGGAGCCAATTATACAGAGTGAAGTAAGCCAGAAAGAAAAACACCAATACAGTATACTAACACATATATATGGAATTTAGGAAGATGGCAATGATGACCCTGTATGCAAGACAGGAAAAAAGACACAGATGTGTATAACGGACTTTTGGACTCAGAGGGAGAGGGAGAGGGTGGGATGATTTGGGAGAATGGGAATTCTAACGTGTATACTGTCATGTAAGAATTGAATCGCCAGTCCATGTCTGACGTAGGGTGCAGCTTGCTTGGGGCTGGTGCATGGGGATGACCCAGAGAGATGTTGTGGGGAGGGAGGTGGGAGGGGGGTTCATGTTTGGGAACGCATGTGAGAATTAAAGATTTTAAAATTTAAAAAATAAAAAAAATAAAAATAAAAATAAAAAAAAGAAGTAAATTCAAAAGAAATTTTAGAACATTAACAGGGGAATTAAAAAAAAATTCTTATCTGTTTTTAAAAAAACAGATTATTTCAAAATACTGAGTTGATATTCTCACATGGCAACAATTGCCTGGGTTGAGGAGGCTGATTTTTTTATTTAGGGTGGAGTTCATAAACCAGTGTACCAATATCTTCATTTGCAGTGCTCAGTAGATTTGGTAAGAATGACTAAACAGTATTTTATGGTTCCAGTCAGTTACATTGGTCCAAAAGGGTAAATGCTTTCAGGAAACTGAACTAGAGAAGTTTGCACTGGCAGCATGGACTTCAAATAAAGGAGCTGATTTAAGTAAAATTTCTTCCTCCCTCCCTTTCTTTCTTTCCTTCTCCTTCCTTCATCCTCCCTCTTTTCCCCCTGCTTTCCTTCCTACTTTTCAAAAACACACTGAGGCTCTTCTGTGTCCATGATTTTCTCCTAGAATGGCAAATGCAGTGGTAGGTCAAACACATATTTACATGTTCATATTCATGTAAGTAACTATATAAACTATGATAGGAGCAAGGAGAAAAATAGGTAAGGTGTTGTGACAATTTAATGATGTAGCCTCAGTCACACTGAAATATTAGATGACTGTTTTACAATGTAGCATTTAAGGTAAATCTAGAAAAAAAGCAATAGCTTTTCAGGTAAATATTGGACAGTGGATCATTTCTTTTTTCTTTTCTTTTTTTTTTAATTGATGTATAGTTGATTTGGAGCTGCCCTTGTGGCTCAGCAATAAAGAATTTGCCTACCATTGCCTGCCAATGCAGAAGACGTGGGTTTGATCTCTGGCTTGGGAAGACCCCCTGGAGAAGGAAGTGGCAACCCACTCCAGTATTCTTGCCTGGAGAATCCCATGGGCAAAGGAACCTGGCAGGCTATATAGTCCACGGGGTCACAAAAGTGTCAGATACAATTTAGTGACTAAACAACAAATAGTTGATTTACAAAGTTTCAGGTGTACCAACAAAGTGATTCAGTGTGTTTATTTTACCAGATTGTTTTCCACTGTAGGTTATTATAAGATATTGAATATAGTTCTCTATGCTCCACAGTGGGTCCTTGTTGTTTATCTATATTATATATAGTAGTGTGTATCTGTTAATCCCAAATTTCTG
The DNA here is from genome assembly GCF_001704415.2 of Capra hircus. Taxonomy (NCBI): domain Eukaryota; kingdom Metazoa; phylum Chordata; class Mammalia; order Artiodactyla; family Bovidae; genus Capra; species Capra hircus. The sequence continues at coordinate 90,265,176 of NC_030808.1, forward strand.
ATTTATACCTCTCCTTTCCCCTTTGGTAAACATAAATTTTGTGTTCTATGCTTATGAGTCTATTTCCATTTTGTAAATGAGTTCATTTGTATCATTTTTTAAGATTCCACGTACAAGTTGTGTCATATGAATGTCTTTCCATGTCTGATTTACTTCACTTAATATCATTATTTCTAGGACTGTCCATGTTACTACAAATGGCATCATTTTTCATAGCTGAGTAATATTCCTTTGTGTATATACACAACTACATCATCTTTATACATTCATCTGTTGTTGGACATTTAGGTTGCTTCTATGTCTTGGTTATTGTAAATAGTGCAGCAATGAATATTGTGGTGCATGTATCTTTCTGAAGGGACTTTTCATTAATAGAAATAGTAGGCATTATATAGGAAAGGGTGTAGCTCAGAAGGAAACTTTTGAAAGGTTGCTGTGACTGGTGTGTCATGAGCAAAATAATGGCACATCTGGGACTGTTACATAAAATTCAGGACACTAGGTTAAATTAAAATTTCAGGTTACAATGGATAATTAAATTTCTGAGTATGAGATTCATTGTTTATCTGAAAACTTAGACATGCCCAGAGACTGTAGAGAAAGAGAATAGCCAGGTGAGGCAACAAGTTAGAAATTACTTTAAGAACTTTTATTTTCAGTTCAGTAAGAATTGGTTTGAGCAGGTGAAAGATGGTGCAGTTTATAATTTAAAAATTTCACTCTTCTGCTCTATTTAGAGTGGATCAAAGGGGTAAGAATGGAAGCAGAAAGACAGTAACAGGGTTGTTGACAGAATTCAGTTTAGAAAATGAGGTGTCAGCCTGCCACTGTGGCAGTAGCAATGCAGGAAAGTGATTTGAATGTAGATATTTTGTGGAAATATAAACAATCAGGAAGGCTTGGATGAGTGGCAAAGAGAAGATGAAATCATCAAAGATGGTTCTTGTGTGGAGGATAAAGGGGCCATACGCTAAAATGTAGATATGCCAATTTTTGGAAAATGTTTGAAAGGGAATTTTCTAAAGTTAATACTTGTCCACATTACATTTGAGATGCTCATAAGATGTTCAAGTATAGATGTCAGGTTGGCAGATGGATATGTAGGTCTAAGGCTGAAAAAAGTGCTCTGGGCTAAAAATATAAATATGTCTTCAGTCAGATTATAATAGAACAGACATAACAGAGTTAGTTGCTATTTTGTTTCGCTTCCTTAAATCACTATTCCAATTACTTCCTTCTGGGAATGTACCTTGTACTTTTGATGGATAACTGGAAAGCAATCTGGTTTAATCTGGAAAATATTTAAAGAAACATTTCATAGGGTGAGTTATCATAAAAATGGCAATCTGTTCTCTCTTGAATTTTCGTTTCTTTCTGTTTCCAAGGGTGATCATCTGAACTTGTTCTTCCATGTGGGAGAGAATGGCAGCCCACGTGCACCCTATTGTCTCCTAGCATGCATGAACAGGGCATCAGGCTGATTATTCCTGGGGTAGTGTGCGGGGCTGCTTGAAGGAGGGAGAGGCAGGACATTTGTATATTTTTAGACATTTTTTGAAAATCCAGGTCAAAAATTATCAGAAAGTAAATGAAAGAATTTGAGAGCAATTTCAGGGGATTGGTAGAACCTCAAAGCTAATTGAAGATGAACTCTAAGGGCAGAGGATGATTTGAGAGTTAGTCTTGTGGTTTTTCTTCCACACGTTATAGAGCTAAAACACAGAGCATATCTGTTATTTCTAGCACTAACTCAGGCAAAAAGGCGAGGTAGCTAATGGAAAATTTCAGAGGTAAAATTCAGGAATTTCTGAAAGCTCTGGATGCAGCTGTTGAATCTAGAGATATAATGGAATCCAGGGAGCCTGGATATTGCATTATCTCACACATGGAGACAAACAGCTGTCTTTATGTATCATTTTCTGAAATGGTAGGAGCTATGCTCTTAATTAAGATCTCTTAGTTTAGGAACAACCATGGACACGAGAACTTGAAATTAGGGAAGATTAAAAATAGTAAAAGTGACATTTGTGCATGCTAAGTTGCTTTAAGTCATGTCCAACTCTTTGTGACACTGTGGACTGTAGCCCACCAGGCTCCTCTCTTCATGGGATTCTCCAGGCGAAAATGCCGGAGTGAATTGTCATGCCCTTCTCCAGGGAAATCTTTCCAACCCAGGAATCGAACTTGTGTCTCTTATGTCTCCAGCATTGACAGCTGGGTTATTTCCACTAGTGCCACCTGGGAAAGGTGGGATAATAGGATATAGTGAAGAAGCAACTCACTGAAGTATCCAATGGGAAGAAAGGATTCATGCTGATTCTTTGAGATGGGCTCATATGCACACATACCTTAAAATAATACTGATAATAGCAGTAATAATAATAATAATGGTAATAATGAGGACAATGTAGACATTTTTACAGTTTTTTATTCTAATATGGCTCTTACTACACCTTTACAACATTCAAAATAACGTTACACCTTTTCTTATATGATCCTTATTGTAAAATGTGGGTATTGTCTCATCATTAAATTTAGACTTAATGAAAAAACATTTCAGTTCAGTTCAGTTCAGTTCAGTTCAGTTCATTTCAGTCGTTCGGTCATGTCCGACTCTTTGCGACCCCATGAATCGCAGCACGCCAGGCCTCCCTGTTCATCACCATCTCCTGGAGTTCACCCAGACTCACGTCCATCGAGTCCGTGATGCCATCTAGCCATCTCATCCTCGGTCGTCCCCTTCTCCTCCTGTCCCCAATCCCTCCCAGCATCAGAGTCTTTTCCAGTGAGTCAACTCTTCTCATGAGGTGGACAAAGTACTGGAGTTTCAGCTTTAGCATCATTCCTTCCAAAGAAATCCCAGGGTTGATCTCCTCCAGAATGGACTGTTGGATCTCCTTGCAGTCCCAGGGACTCTCAAGAGTCTTCTCCAACACCACATTTCAAAAGCATCAATTTGAAACATTTAGAGCTAGCCTGTTCATATATATTTGATTTAGAAATGGCAAGTTTGATATAATTGTATCGAACAGTTGACGGATAGTTTGATCAATATGGATAGTTGATTCAATGGCTAGTTGGTTGGATAGTTAGTTCAATGGCTTCCCAGGTGGCATAAAAATCTGCCTGCTAATGCAGGAGATGTAAGAGACCCAGGTTTGCTAAGATTCCTGGGTTGCTAAGATCCCCTGGAGGAGGAAATGGCAATCAACTCCAGTATTTTTGCCTGGAAAATTCTGTGAACAGAAAAGCCTGGAGGGTTAAAGTCCGTGGACTTGCAAACAGTCAAACACAGCACGCTCACACACCAGTTCATTCAATATATCAGTTGTAGGGAATAAGAGTCAGCATTTTATGAAATTCTACATGTGCTTCTATTATGCAGTTTGTGTAAATTTATATAGACTGAAAGTAACACAAAATCAGAGTTGATTTCTGTTAATCAGTTGTTGTCCAGTTTATGAGAATTATTGAATAGACCCTATTTCCTTGTATTTCAATTCAAGGAGCCCAAATGTGGCATAAAGACCCATTTGCAAACTTCTTGTGCTATTTTAGATTGTACTAGTAGTTTTCTGCATCATGTCTCTTTTTGAAATAATAAGTGTAATAATACTTGACCTGTTTCCTGAGAAATCTGTATGTAGGTCAAGAAGCAACAGTTAGAACTGGGCATGGAACAACAGACTGGTTCCAAATCAGGACAGGAGTACATCAAGGATATACATTGTTACCCTGCTTACTTATATGCAGAGGAAACCATGCAAAATACTGGGCTGGATGAAGCACAGGCTGGAATCAAGATTGCTGGGAGAAATATCAATAACCTCAGATATGCAGATGACACCACCCTTATGGCAGAAAGTGAAGAGGAACTAAAGAGCCTCTTGATGAAAGTGAAAGAGGAGAGAGAAAAAGTTGGCTTAAAGCTCAACATTCAGAAAACGAAGGTCATGGCTTCTGGTCCCATCACTTCATGGGAAATAGATGGGGAAACAGTGGAAACAGTGTCAGACTTTATTTTTTTTGGGCTCCGAAATCACTGCAGATGGTGACTGTAGCCATGAAGTTGACGCTTGTTCCTTGGAAGAAAAGCTATGACAGACCTAGAGAGCATATTAAAAAGCAGAGATACTACTTTGCCAACAAAGGTCTGTCTAGTCAAAGCTATGATTTTTCTAGTGTGGTCATGTATGGATGTGAGAGATGGACTATAAAGAAAGCTGAGCACCAAAGAATTGATGCTTTTGAACTGTGGTGCTGGAGAAGACTCTTGAGAGTCCCTTGGACTGCAAGGAGATCCAACCAGTCCATCCTAAAAGAAATCAGTCCTAAATATTCATTGGAAGGACTGATGCTGAAGGTGAAACTCCAATACTTTGGCCATCTGTTGCTAAGAACTGACTCTTTTGAAAAAAGACCCTAATGCTGGGAAAGATTGAAGGCAGGAAGAGAAGTGGATGGCAGAGGATGAGATTGTTGGATGGCATCACTGACTTTGTGGACATGAGTTTGAGTAGGCTGCAGGTGTTGGTGATGGACAGGGAAGCTTTGCATGCTGCAATCCATGGGGTAGCAAAGAGTTGGACATGACTGAGCAACTGAACTGAACTGATACTTGAATAATAATGATAGATCCACCATTTGTTGATCACTTCCCATACTCTGTGAATGTTAATTCTCACAATATTCTGCTGCTGCTGCTGCTGCTGCTTTTAAGTCGCTTCAATCGTGTCCGACTCTGTGCGACCCAATGGACGGCAGCCCACCAGGCTCCCCTGTCCCTGGGATTCTCCAGGCAAGAACACTGGAGTGGGTCACCACTTCCCTCTCCACTGCATGGAAGCAAAAAGCGAAACTGAAGTCGTTCAGTCGTGCCCGACTCTTTGTGACCCCATGGACTGCAGACCACCAGGCTCCCCGATCCATGGGATTCTCCAGGCATTATTACTGGAGTGGGGTGCCACTGCCTTCTCCCAATATTCTGCTAGATATGTATTATTACAGTTTTATATATGGTGATGGAGTTGAAAAAGGACCTATACAGAAAGTGGGTGCGTGGCAGCCCTGGTATGTGCCTCACTTTCAGGTGGGCGGGCATCCTGGAATATTCCAGTGTTCCTTAACATTCAAAACTTTCTCCTTTTGTTTTCACTCATTTCCACTCAGGCTGGGAATAGACTTGTGTGGCCCCTATTTGTCCTGGGATGTATTTGCAGAATTGTCACTTTCCTGTTGAGGAGGGGGGCTTCCATGGTAGCTCAGCTGGTAAAGAATCCACCTGCAATGCAGGAGACCGTATTTTGATTCCTGGGTTGGGAAAATCCCTGGAGAAGCAATAGGCTATCCACTCCAGTATTCTTGGGCTTCCCTGGTGGTTCACGTGGTAAAGAATCTGCCTGTAATGTCGGAGACTGGAGTTCAATCCCTATGTGGTGAAGATCCCCTGGAGAAGGGCATGGGAACCCTCTACAGTATGCTTGTTGGAGAATCCCCATAGACAGAGGAGCCTGTAGGCTACAGTCCTTGGGATTGCAAAGAGTCAGACAGACTGAGTGAGTAAACAACAGAAAGGGCAGAGACCAGAATTAGAATGCATGTCTATTTGTCTTTGTAGCCTGAGGTTTGCTTGCCGTTTGTTTGTTTCCTCTATAGAATTAGAATCTGTTTTCAATATAAACTATACTTTTTAAATAGTATAGTAAATTATAAATCATTTTATAGATATTACCTAATTTATCTTCACAACAACACCATGGGCTAAGTTTGCTAGCTAAACCAAAATTAAGATTCTGTTTTGAGATTCAAGAGTTTAAATCCCTTTCTCAAGTTCAAATATTTGGGTTTAAATTTAAATTCAGTTTAAATTCTGGCCTTCTAATGTCTTTTTTATCTTCTCTTGAAGATGGAGCACCTGCTTTGTACAAAGAACTAGAGAAATAGACAGAAAGTGCTGCCCAAAAGTAATAAAGGGGCTTCTGCATGTAGGTAAGACTTACATACTTTTAATTAACCATGCTAGGAAATACTCTATATGCATAAAGACAGAAAAAGCAATAGAAGTTCAGAAGGAAAAACATGTATTTGTGTGTGTGAGAGTGTGTTTATATGATCAGAGAGGTAGAACTTGAGCTGATTCTTTAAAGAAGGGTGGCATGGCACCCCACTCCAGTACTCCTGCCTGGAAAATCCCATGGGCAGAGGAGCCTGGTAGGCTGCAGTCCAAGGGGTCACGAAGAGTCGGACACGACTGAGCGACTTGACTTTCACTTTTCACTTTCATGCATTGGAGAAGGAAATGGCAACCCACTCCAGTGTTCTTGCCTGGAGAATCCCAGGGACAGGGGAGCCTGGTGGGCTGCCGTCTATGGGGTCGCACAGAGTCGGACATGACTGAAGTAACTTAGCAGCAGCAGCAGCAGCAGCAGCATTTGATAGAAATGAATGTCTGTTGTAAATTAGGTATAGGAAAAGAGAAGAGTGGTATCTGTGTGGCAAACAGCTTTTATCTTTGGTTATCCTCCCTGGCAATAAAATTAAAACGAACAAAAACCCCACAAAGTTTGATAGGAATCTCCAGTGAGTCATTCTTCTCAGGTTTAAATACTTCTCAGAGGTTCAGTAAGTTTGTTTGTTTGTTTGTTTTTTCCATATTCAGAATAAGTTTTCTTTTGTAATTATACAGACAGCGATTTTAAAGCATCTGCCAAAAGATTCAAAATATTTGTTTACTTTTGCTTTTTGTAACTTGTCATGTAAAAGAAATAGACCTGAGGTCAAATCATTCAGTGTGTTAAGACTGTAAGCTTTTCATCAGCATTTCACTTCCTTGTATTAGGCTTGTTTTCTTTTCCTTTCAATGATTAAACTTTTCATTTTGAAAAATTTTGGCACCTTTTGCTCATGACCCACCAGTCATCACTGGAAGGTGTTTCTTATTTTCTAGCAAGATGATTTTTTTTTTTTTTCTGAAAAAAGTATATGTAACTAGACTATAATTATAAATTATTTTAACAAATTTGAAGTTTATTTTAGTTTTGCTCTTTCACTCATCTTCAGATTTTTGATAATTATAAGCAGAGAAAAATAAAGTTTTTTCTTAGATAATGATGATTATCTAAGCTATCAAGAAATCTCCCCCCAAAAATAAGATTTTAAAAAATATTTCCATAGGAGCAAGCATTCATTTTCATTGTTATGGTAACAATGAAGAACATTTGAAATTGAACAAGTTTACCTATATTTACAGTATCTTCATTTTATTTTAACTTTTTTCCTCCCAGTTTTGATCATTTAATTCTCTTTCTATCCATCCACAGAAACACACGTACACATACACACACACACGCAAATACGTGGTGAAAGCATTCTAGCTGTTTTGAGTACTGTTTTTGACAATTTCAGTGTCATAAAAATGCTTTTTGACATCCTACACTCTATTCATAATTTTATTATTTTTTTTGTTTTGCTCTGCTAAATTATTTGCCAATTATTGAAGAAGATGTAAATATATATATATATATTTTTAGTCCTGTTTCTCTTCCCCTTTTGGTTGTAACCTCTCTTCTGGTCTTTGTTCATCTCTGGTAGATTTAGATAGAACTAAAAAGGATAGCGCTTATCTAAATAGGAATACTTAAGCAGGACACCTTATGCCCAAGACCAAACCTCTGCAAGTATGAATATGGCATTCAATAGTATCCATTGTGGAAGTTTCTAAGTGCTCGTTCCTTTAACCTGAGGAAACCTGGTAGCAGAAAGCAAATTGCTGTTGGAATCAGGGTACCTGAGTCTAAATTCTGACTCTGCCTGCACCAGTTGTACTTGGTGTGCACACGATATGATACATCAACTCTCTGGGCCTTGATTTCCTTATCTATAAATGCAAGTAGTTAAGATTTCTAAAATATCGTGCATATAAGACAGACAAAGGAGAGGGGAAAGTGTCTGAAATGCCATATTTTTCTAACAGGAACAAAGAATGGGCTTGGTTTTATGGCCTTTTTAATGCATGATACTGGCTATATATTACATGGAAAACAAAAACTAGGCTGGTGAAGATTTAGAGCTGTTAGCAGATGATTGCTGCAGATTGAAACTGTAGAGAAGTCACATATAACTGTACACTCCATTAAAGCTTTAAATGGTGCGAGGAAGTCTGACTGAATAGAAACGAACTAAGGGAGGATGAATGGGGTAGAACAGGTTTACTGGTTCTGCATCATTGTATTTCCACATTGCATCTTGTCAACTAGCTAAAGGGAATAGTTCTCATTTCTTTTCAATATACTTGCATCTTAATTATGCTGTTATGAATCATATTATCCTGTTCTTTCACACAGATGTCTGCTATCTCACTTTGGTAGTCTTGAAAAGAATAACTGAAATGTGCTACTGAGGTTGACATAGGAATAGATTAATACGTTTACTTATTAAACTATTCTTGTCATATTCTGGCAAAAGATATATTGGTGGATTCCCTCCTATTTATTTATTCCTCTTCCTTTTGAAATTCTGTTTGAGTTGAACCAATTAGTATTATGGGATTGAAGACGTTTTAAAAAAGATTGGCTGATGAATTTTCTGTCATCAGAAAAATGTTTGTTTGTTTGTTGTTTTACAATTGATGACAGATTTCACATATGGCACTCTCAAAAATTAGGAAGGTAAGAAAAATGTTGATTTAATGGAAAGAAAGAATATGAGTTCTTGGATCTATCTACATTTTACTGGGTGTGTCTTCTGTTACCTGTGTCTTCTAAACTCAGTTTGTAAATGATTTTCAGTACAGAAATGATGAGGATGATCTAATTTGCAGTGCTTCTTGAGTGCATCAAATAGGAAAATGGAAGTAAACGTGTTTTATGTAAATGAAAATATATGTGTGAAGAGGACCTCTTACCATCATTGATCATCTTTTAAATTACCCGTTTGTATGAGGTGGTATTGTTGTGGTTGCTGGTACTGTTAGTCGCTCAGTCATATGTGCCTCTTTTGCAACCCCATGGACGGCAGCAGGCCAGGCCTCCATGTCTCTCACCATCTCCCAGAGTTTGCCCAAGATCATGTCCACTGCATTGGTGATACCATCCAGCCATTTCATCCTCAGACACCCACTCTCCTTCTGCTTTCAATCTTTTCTAGCATCAGGGACTTTTTCATTGAGTCAGCTGTTTGCATCAGGTGACTAAAATACTGAGATAGTTCAGTCTGGTTCAGTCGCTCAGCTGTGTCTGACTCTTTGCGACCCCATGAATTGAAGCACACCACCCTCCATGTCCATCACTAACTCCCAGAGTTCACCAAACTCAAGTCCATCCAGTTGGTGATGTCATCCAGCCATCTCATCCTCTGTTGTCCCCTTCCCCTCCTGCCCACAATCCCTCACAGCATCAGAGTCTTTTCCAATGAGTCAACTCTTCACATGAGGTGGCCAAAGTATTGGAGTTTCAGCTTCAGCATCAGTACTTCCAATGAACACTCAGGGCTGATCTCCTTCATAATGGACTGGTTGGATCTCCTTGCAGTCCAAGGGACTCTCAAGAGTCTTCTCCAACACCACAGTTCAAAAGCATCAATTCTTCAGTGCTCAGCTTTCTTCACAGTCCAACTTTCACATCCATACGTGACCACTAGAAAAACCATAACCTTGACTAGACAGACCTTTGTTGGCAAAGTAATGTCTCTGTTTTTGAATATGCTATCTAGGTTGGTCATAACTTTCCTTCCAAGGAGTAAGCATCTTTTAATTTCATGGCTGTAATCACCATCAGCAGTGATTTTGGAGATTCAAAAAATAAAGTCTGCCACTGTTTCCACTGTTTCCCCATCTATTCCACATGAAGTGATGGGACCAGATGCCATGATCTTCGTTTTCTGAATGTTGAGCTTTAAGCCAACTTTTTTGCTCTCCTCTTTCACTTTCATCAAGAAGCTTTTTAGTTCCTCTTCACTTTCTGCCATAAGGGTGGTGTCATCTGCATATCTGAGGTTATTGATATTTCTCCTGGCAATCTTGATTTCAGCTTGTGCTTCTTCCAGCCCAGCATTTCTCATGATGTACTCTGCATAGAAGTTAAATAAGCAGGGTGACAATATACAGCCTTGACGTACTCCTTTTCCTATTTGGAACCAGTCTGTTCTTCCATGTCCAGTTCTGTCTGTTGCTTCCTGACCTGCATATAGGTTTCTCAAGAGGCAGAGCAGGTGGTCTGGTATTCCCATCTCTTTCAGAATTTTCCATAGTTTATTGTGATCCACACAGTCAAAGGCTTTGGCATAGTCAATAAAGCAGAAATAGATGTTTTTCTGGAACTGTCTTGCTTTTTCCATGATTGAGCAGATGTTGGCAATTTGATCTCTGGTTCCTCTGCCTTTTCTAAAACCAGTTTGAACATCTGGAAGTTCACGGTTCACTTATTGCTAAAGCCTAGCTTGGAGAATTTTGAGCATTACTTTACTAGCGTGTGAGATGAGTGCAATTGTGTGGTAGTTTGAGCATTCTTTGGCATTGCCTTTCTTAGGGATTGGAATGAAAACTGACCTTTTCCAGTCCTGTGGCCACTGCTGAGTTTTCCAAATTTGCTGGCATATTGAGTGCAGCACTTTCACAGCATCATCGTTTAGGATTTGAAATAATTCAATTAGAATTCCATCACCTTCACTAGCTTTGTTCATAGTGATGCTTTCTAAGGCCAACAAATTCAAATTCCAGGATGTCTGGCTCTAGGTGAGTGATCACACCATTGTGAAAATTGTACAGTTCTTCTGTGTATTCTTGCCAACTCTTCTTAATATCGTCTGCTTCTGATAGGTCCATACCATTTCTGTAAGGACAGAAATGGGCTTTATCGAGCCCATCTTTGCATGAAATGTTCCATTGGTATCTCTACTTTTCTTGAAGAGATCTCTAGTCTTTCCCATTCTGTTGTTTTCCTCTATTTTCTTTGCACTGATTGCTGAGGAAGGCTTTCTTATCTCTCCTTGCTATTCTTTGGAACTCTGCATTCAGATGCTTATACCGTTCCTTTTCTCCTTTGCTTTTCACTTCCCTTCTTTTCATAGCTATTTGTAAGGCCTCCTGAGACAGCCATTTTACTTTTTTTAAAAAATTTTTTTTGGGGGGGTGGTCTTGCTCCCTGTCTCCTGTACAATGTCACAAACCTCCATTCATAGTTCATCAGGCACTCTATCTATCAGATCTAGCCCCTTAAATCTATTTCTCACTTCCACTGTATAATCATAAGGAATTTGATTTAGGTCATACATGAATGGTCTAGTTGTTTTCCCTACTTTCTTCAATTTAAGTCTGAATTTATCAGTAAGGGGTTCATGATCTGAGCCACAGTCAGCTCCCTGTCTTGTTTTTGCTGACTGTATAGAGCTTCTCCAACTTTGACTGCAAAGAATATAATTAATCTAATTTCGGTGTTGACCATCTGGTGATGTTCATGTGTAGAGTCTTCTCTTGTGTTGTTGGAAGAAAGTGTTTTCTATGACCAGTGCGTTCTCTTGGCAAAGCTCTACTAGCCTTTGCCCTGCTCCATTCCGTATTCCAAGGCCAAATTTGCCTGTTACCCCAGGTGTTTCTTGACTTCCTACTTTTGCATTCCAGTCCCCGATAATGAAAAGGACATCTTCTTTGGGTGTTAGTTCTAAAAGGTCTTATAGGTCTTCATAGAATCGTTCAATTTCAGCTTCTTCAGCATTACTGGTTGGGGCATAGACTTGGATAACTGTGATATTGAATGGTTTGCCTTGGAATTGAACAGAGATCATTCTGTCGTTTTTGAGATTGCATCCAAGTACTGAATTCCAGACTCTTTTGTTGTTCATGATGGCTAGTCCATTTCTTCTAAGGGATTCCTGCCTGCAGTAGTAGATATAATGGCCATCTGAGTTAAATTCACCCATTCCTGTCCATCTCAGTTCGCTGATTCCTAGAATGTTGATATTCACTCTTGTCTTCTCCTGTTTGACCACTTCCAATTTGCCTTGATTCATGGACCTAACATTCCAGCTTCCTATGCAATATTGCTTTTTACAGCATTGGACCTTGCTTCTGTCACCAGTCACATCCACAGCTGGGTATTGTTTTTGCTTTGGCTCCATCCTTTCATTCTTTCTGGAGTTACTTCTCCACTGATCTCCAGTAGCATATTGGGTACCTACCAACCTGGGAAGTTCCTCTTTCAGTATCCTATAATTTTGCCTTTTCATACTGTTCATGTGGTTCTCTCAAGGCAAGAATACTGAAGTGTTTTTCCATTCCCTTCTCCAGTGGACCACATTCTGTGAGACCTCTCACCTCGACCTGCCTGTCTTGGGTGGCCCCCCATGGCATGGCTTAGTTTCATTGAGTTAGACAAGGCTGTGGTCCATGTGATTAGATTGACTAGTTTTCTGTGATTATGGTTTGTGTATCTGCTCTCTGATGCCTCTCGCAACACCTACCATCTTACATGGGTTTCTCTTACCTTGGTCTGGGGTATCTCTTCATGGCTGTTTCAGCAAAGCGCAGCCTCTGCTCCTTACCTTGGATGAGGGGTATCTCCTTACAGCCGCCCCTCCTGACCTTGAACATGGAGTAGCTCCTCTTGGCCCTCCTGCACCCGCGCAGCCACAGCTCCCGGCTGCCGCCCCTGGAGTATACCTACCTTTAATAATAGTACTACAAAAATCTCTGTTTATTGAATAGATAACCTCTTTATCTATTTGTTACAAATGCTATATAAGTTGGTTTATTTTTTGGTACAGGGATTGATCATTTAAATTACTGAAAGGTTCTTCTGTACTGTGGTTGTGGAAAACACTTTTATTACACTGTCTAAGTAGTTGGTGAGGCTAATTTTTTTGAATATCACACATAAGTAACTGGCAGGTTTAGGACTGAAACACCTGTAGGTCTGGTTCCTATGTTGCTGATGTTGCTGCTGCCATGTCCTGTGGCATGCTGCTTCCTGACCTGATCGCATCTCTATCCACTACTTACTCACTTGATACTGAAAACTACTTACCCTGCTTTTCAAAGCTCATAACTCTAGTTCAGTGAACTGATAATCTAAAACAGAAATTGATTGCAGTAAAGACCCAAACAGACTCATTTGGTACATGTTAGGGTGACCTCATCTTAGGTGGGAGACAAGGATAAATTTGTATTATTTATATATGTGGTATAGGCAAGGCATTTGGCATACTTTCAAGGCAAGGGATATCAGCAAAAAGAGGATATGCTTGTGGCAAAGGCTTAGTTATGGACATTAAGTGCCCTAGAAGCAGAAACCCTGGATTGAGTGTGTGTGGCTTTGCACAGGTCATTTAACCTCTGTAAACAACTCAGTTTCTTCATTTGTAAATTGGGTGTTTAGAAATATTTTCTGCATTGCAGTGATATTGTGAGATCATCTGAGAATAAGAGGTCACAATACCAAGGAGTAAAGAGAAAATTTCACCTAATGGAGAAATGGAATTTCCATGTTAAAATATCCTTGTACATATTTTTGGATTAATTTTCAAGTCTAGATTTAGATACTTTGCTTTTGTTTTATGTTGATTAAATGCTGGCATTGACATTTTTGTTTTTATGTGTGTAAAGCATCTCTTATGGAAACAAAATCAAACCATGGTTCAGCTCTACCCAGAAATATCATGTTGCTGCCATTAGCAAGCTATAGTAAAATGTTTGGAAGATATCAATAATGGATTATGATATAAATATTTATTTAGTGCTATGAGGTAGTTACTTTCCATCAAGCTGGGGACATGCAAAATTGAATAGATACTGACACTAAACATGAATTTGATTAAGTGGCTGTAGCACAATCCTCCAGTATTAAACAAATACCATCTTTAAGACTGTTGGAGATAAAGTGTATTTTGGAATTTTGGTGGCAGCAAAAGTCTCTCTAATAACATATATGTTATTTTAATGGATTATGAACACAGTATGACTTCATTAATATCCATATTTTTCCAAGTTTACACAGTGGGTAGAAAAAATGAGAAACATATGCCTGTGTTATAAGTGCCTAGATATTCTGGAAATGAAAAAGTCAGATACTGAATATGTTTGTCCCATAAATAATTGTCATATTAAGACATTACAATCAGTTTGAATATTTCTTTTTTATTTTGCTGCTTGATTTTTCCTTCTGAGAAACTATATTAAGGAAGACAGTTACTTCCAGAAAAATGTGGAAATTTTGTTTTAGTAGCCTGTTAGAATTAAGCTGCATATGTACAATAGTTGTAATAAGAACTTTAGCACAAACATATCTCTAAACTGCTGTATAAATTCCTTAGAAGATAAAAGATGTCACACCTGGATCAAAAACCTTTTTAAGGAGTGGATCCATAACTAAACCATCTCTTATGTTTTCCCTAAAGATTATCACAGGCATATGATGTAAGCTGTTTTAATATCACAAAGATCCTGAAGGCAATATCCTTTTGCTACTCCCTCAGTAGTGGGTATTTTATTGAACTCTAAGTGCTTTACAAATATGAACTTACATAAAACTTATTGCAAAACTGCTAAAAACTTCTTACTACAAGCTTGGAGATAGGGCAAAATGATTATTTCTTGATTTTTTAAATTTCATGCTAGATTTTTTTCAGTAAACCCATCTGAGTATCATCTGATACATGCAGAACATGTAACTTTGTTTGTCTAACAATCAATGACTGATAAATGTACAGATGGTTTATGGCTTTTTTAGGTTAGAAGTTGACTTGCAGAAATTAACAAGTTCCTATACTTTAATAGCCCTGGAGATATATCAACTCCAAAGGTAATATATTTTTGTAGCTCTGTTGAAATTTAACCTAGAAAACACTATATCAGTTTACAATTTTACTTCAATATTCCTTTGTAGCTACTTTATATTTCTGCTGATTTCTTCATAAAAATGTTGTTAGGTAACACTTTGCCAAGTGCTAACTAGGACTTTGCTGGAGGATTTTATCCCTTTAGCTATTACACTTATACTGGTATTATCCTCATTTTATAGATGGTGAAATTGTAGCCATCTTAAATAACTTGTCCTAACTCAAGCAGCTAGGAAGGAGGTACAGTTGGGATTTAACTTCGAGTGCTTTCTCTTTAAAGTCTATTTTCTTCACCATAAGGGATTTGGCCTTTCTCACTTGCCAAGATATTTATTAATTATACTCGCTCTCTCCACATGTGAACAACAAACAAATGCCTAATCTTTTCATGCAACACTCGAGGCATTAATTGCATTCCTCTGTGTACAAATGCTCGCTTTGGCCTTTAACCTTCCACCCCCACCCCCCACCAAAAAATAGTTATGGAGAGCCAGCCAGTGCAAACACATTGAACTATGGCGTACTTCAATTTGGGTCTCAAGAACTTTTTGTGTAGTGGGAACAAGCATCTTATTAATCATCAAAGGATTTCTAACAGCTTGAGATCACATTCTGCTTAATAGAATTGATTTTGTGGTGTGATAGTGTGTATTTGGAGAAGGAAATGGCAACCCACTCCAGTGTTCTTGGCTGGAGAATCCCAGAGATATTGGAGCATGGCGGGCTGTTGTCTATGGGGTCACAGAGAGTCGGACACGACTGAAGCGACTTAGCAGCAGCAGCAGCAGCAGCAGCAGTAGTGTGTATTTGAATGGTGAAGGAATTGTTTCTAACTTAAATCTCATTTGAAATGACAATTACAAAACCTAAGAACAAGGCTGATGGTCCAGAAAACCATTAACAGTTGATGGGAGTGGGTCCTGGAATTCAATTTGGTAACTCAGAGGTAATCAGGACTACTGTACAACTGATTGATCAGTTTTCATGATATTTGTAGCTAACTGAAAAGTCCTGTATATGCTTAGATGGGTTTATTGAAAATACCATTATAAGGGAACATTTCATGCAAAGATGGGCTCAGTAAAGAACAGAAATAGTATGGACCTAAAAGAAGCAGAAGATATTAAGAAGAGGTGGCAAGAATACACAGAAGAACTATACAAAACAGATTTTCATGACCCAGATAATCACGATGGTGTGATCACTCACCTAGAGCCAGACATCCTGGAATGTGAAGTCAAGTGGGCCTTACAAAGCATCACTATGAACAAAGCTAGTGAAGGTGATGGAATTCCAGGTGAATTATTTCAAATCCTAAAAGATGATGCTGTGAAAGTGCTGCACTCAATATGCCAGCAAATTTGGAAAACTCAGCAGTGGCCACAGGACTGGAAAAGGTCAGTTTTCGTTCCGATCCCAAAGAAAGGCAATGCCAAAGAATGCTCAAAGTACTGCACAATTGCACTCATCTCACATGCTAGTAAAGTAATGCTCAAAATTCTCCAAGTCAGGCTTCAGCAACACGTGAACCGTGAACTTCCAGATGTTCAAGCTGATTTTAGAAAAGTCAGAGGAACCAGAAATCAAATTGCCATTCCTAAGTATTCATTGAAAGGATTTATGATGAAGGTGAAACTCCAATACCTTGACCACTTGATTCAAAGAACTGACTCATTTGAAAAGACTCTGATGCTGTAATAGATTGAGGGCAGGGGGAGAAGTTGATGGCAAACGATGAGATGGTTGAATGGCATGACTGACTCAATGGACATGAGTTTGAGTGAACTCCGGGAGTTGGTGATGGACAGGGAGGCCTGGCTTGCTGCAGTCCATGGGGTCACAAAGAGTTGGACACAACTGAGCCACTGAACTGATACTGAAAAGTCCTGGGTTTGTTTTCAAGTAAACTTCAGGTGATTGGGACTAGTCAGTGCCCAGGAGTGTTTGGCAACCTTAAAGGATAAAGATCTGTGCAAATGTAGAATTACAGTCTCCCTGTGCCAGGAGAGAACTGTGTTTTTCACAGAGAGTGTAGTTTTGGAAGTTTTGCTTTCTATATTACACTGATGGAGAAGGAAGAGAATTAAAGAGAAATGGATGAGGTCACAACATACTGACCTTGGTCTCTAAGCTGACCAGTTCGAAGAATATTTATTATAGGTGGTGCCATAAGAGGTGGTTCAGATTTGAGATATGGTCTGACTCACCTTAAGTGATTTAAGAAGTTTATCACTTTGACCTGAATTCCTCTCTTGTTCTGAAGCAGAGGAGGATAAAAAGACAATTCCCCAAAGGGGTTTTCACAACTCTTCAAAGGTCAAGCATTCACAGTCTGTCTTACTGAGCAAGGTTATAGGAATCTCATATCAATAAAAAGAGTTCAGAGTAGGTTTCACCAAGGTCAGGACCAGAGCATAGTTTGTGTTTGGAGGGCAGTTATGCCCGTGTGTGTGTGTGCTAAGTTGCTTCAGTCGTGTCTGACTCTGCAATGTTATGGACTCTAGCCCACCAGGCTCCTTTCTGTCCATGGGACTCCCCAGGCAAGGATACTGGAGTGGGTTGCCATGCCCTTCTCCAGGGATCTTCCCGACCCAAGGGTTGAACCCCAGTCTCTTCCATCTCCTGCATTGGCAGGTGGGTTCTTTACCACTAGCGCCACCTGGGAAGCCCAATTATGCCCATGATCATTCTTATATTTATGGTAACACATGAATTAAAACACTGTGTAGACATATGAGGAAGAAACAGCTGCTTTGAGTTTGCCTTTCTTGCTATCAAAATAATTCAGTTTGCAAATCATGTGAAATAAACTTTGCTTTGGCTGCTTCCTTATGATTATGGTATCTGCCAGATTCTAAGTGCTTCCCATTTGAGTTCAAAACTTAGACTTGTGTATCTTAAGTGTCACTCAAGAGTTAAGCCACTTTCTTCTTTTTAGATAAACATCTGTCTTTTAAAGAAATAGTTCAAAAACACAATGATTTTAATCCCCCCCCCCTTTTTTTAGAACACTAACACATCTTGTCATTGCTTTTGCGTAATTGCTAAGTTGTTTGTGGCTCTTTTGTGACCCGATGGGCTACAGCCCCCCAGGCTCCTCACACCATGGGAATACTGAGAATACTGAAGTGGATTGCCATTTCCTTTTCCTGGCGGATCTTCCTGACCCGGGGATCGAACCCTTGCCTCCTGCATTGGCAGATGGATTCTTTACTGCTTAGCCATCAGGGAAGTCCCGCAAAACATTGATTTTTAAAATTCCTGACCATGCAAGAGAATTTTTTCAATACTCTTAATCAGGATTATTTATTTGAATACCACTTTTTACTTTGTGGTGAATCATTGATGCATTAATGCACCCTTTGGAGGTATATCCACTCTACAACATCAAAGGCACAGGGATTATATCCATGTTCTCATAATCAGCACTCTGGCTTTCTGAGTGTAGTTTTGAGCTGGAAAAAGATATTCATATTTCATTAACTACTAAGACTGTCATGTGTTTTCTGCATTTCAAAGAGAAAATGTTATTGTGTTTTGTTCTCAGTGACTGAAGCGTTCAAACCTTTTGGATGTATTCGTGTGTAATGTGCCATTATCTCAAAAGCTTCAGGCCTGGTGTGACATCAAGCTGAAACTGGGCATTTGTTTCCACTCTGCTTATTTTTGTATAACGCATGTGCATGAAGTTGGAAAACAAAGTGGTATATGTTTAATGTGGGCACTGAAGAATTCTTAGTTTTTCAGTTTAAAACAAAGGGAAAGGGATCCCAAATGGAAGACCACACATCCAGGATGACAGGAAAATATTTTCATTTTAAAATCTCCCCAGAGATCACATAACATGAACCAGAAAACAGATTTCCATTGTTGGAAAACACTTAACTTGTGGTTTATGAATATTTTCTCTCTCTCTCTTTTTTTTTTTTACCCATTGTCCAAATATGAGAAGGAAGAAATTTGGCTTAGTAGGAATTCATTTAAAAAGATTTGAACTTAGTTCATTGTAAACCCGGTGTGGGTAAATAGTGGGATATAGTTTCTATTAATCTTTTATGAGAATTTATCCACAATAAAAGCAGAAGAATGGCAACTTTTCTTGGTATTTATCATTTTGTGCTTGGACCCACATGTTAAGTGGGATATAAACACATCTAGAGATAATGATGAGGGAATATGAAGCTCTCATATTAAGAGCGGTTGAGAGAACTGAGATAGATTAGAGAAGATATGATTGCTATCTTCAAATGTGTTAAGGGTTGTCATGGAGAAGAGGGATTAAACTCATTATGTATTGCCCTCCAGAAGATGAGAGCTTGGAGAAATAAGTAGAAGCCATAGGGAGTTAAGTTTCAGCTCAGTAGAAGCAAAATATTGAGTCCAAATTACCTAAGGAAGGAAGGCTGCCTCTTCAGGGTTTGTGCACTGGATCAGTGGACAAATGTATAAGGATTTGCATTCACTTGCGAGGGCTGCTCTACAATGACATGGAGTACTGAACGAGTAGTTGGAATGAGTGTGCTGCTTTGATTCCATAATATCTTGCTTTAGTCAATATTTGTATGACAAGTTTAACTAAAATTTGAGTCAGATTTTTTTTTTTAATAAAAACAACCTATGATATTCTTGGATACTTTACTTCATTTGCTGCAAACCCATAGTGCAGTGTAAACTAAAGAAGATACATCTGCACCTTTATGCTAAGGGTAGAATCCTTGAACATAACAAGCAGATAAAACTTTTGGAATCATTGAGTCCAGCCCGTTAATTGTACAAATGAGAAAATTGAGACTTAAAGATGCGATGTGACTAGCAAAAAGTTTACAGAATTAAATGTGGGGTTGGAGTAGAAAAGAATTCATATTCCTAGTTAGATCCTTTTATACTGCAAGAGTTGAAAAGGATGTGTGCTCTGTGCTAGAATGCTACCAGCAATTGCAAGAATAAAGTTACTAAAAAGGCTTAATTCTATTGAACCCTGACTCATTGTGTGTGCGTGTGTGTGTGTGTGTGTGTGTGTGTGTGTGTGTGTGTGTGTGTAGTTGTATGTATGTAAACTTGCTCACTGATGAACTTGAACTGTTTTACCTCAGGGTTTTTTTCTCCAATTGCTGTAACTGGTGCTAAGATTTTGCCCCATTCTTTGTATTTAGTAGGTCCTTACTTCTGGAAACTCTTCAGTTCAGTTCAGTTCAGTCACTCAGTCGTGTCCAGCTCTTTGCGACCCCATGAATTGCAGCACACCACGCCTCCCTGTCCATCACCAACTCCCGGAGTTCACTCAAACTCATGTCCCTCGAGTCGGTGATGCCATCCAGCCATCTCATCCTCTGTCGTCCCCTTTTCCTCCTGCCCCTGATACCTCCCAGCATCAGAGTCTTTTCCAAGGAGTCAATTCTTCGCATGAGGTGGCCAAAGTACTGGAAACTCTTAGAGCCCCATTAAACAAAACTATTTTTTATAGCTTTCTGATTCAAATGTGGCCAAATATGAGGATAGTGTTTTAATATGCAGGGAAGTAGAATTTCTTTGTCCAGTCTCATTATGGATGTCAATATGACTCTCCAGGTATCTGCCACACCCCAAATTTCCAAACACACATACACATACAAATAATATTTCATAAGGATAGGTATCCAACTGCATGCGAAAGGTGTTTGAATATGCATTATTGCTAAAGAAGGAAGGCTAAAGTTGTATCCTGTCAAAGGCATATTGAGTTATGACCAAAACACATCAGAATTCTACAACCCTGTCAAATGGATTCTTTGAGGCTGGTTAGACCAAATAGGGTAGCACAGAGTTGGACATGACTGAAGCGACTTAGCAGCAGCAACAGCAGCAGACCAAATATTATCTTATATACTTTTTTTTTTTTTTGCTTTGTGCTTTGTTAGTGAAGTGTATATGCAGCTAGAAGAGGTGACAATATTCACCAACAAAATTAAAGAAAATTTAACTGTTGCAATGGATTCACACAAATATCTCAGTAAGTGAGAAATCTGCTGGTTTTATTTCCTCTCTTGGTGGTTATGAGACTAAACCACTATGGAGATTTCCCTCTTTTGTATACTTCTCTGTGTATGGCTTAGTTTTCAGAGTACATTAGAACCAATTTTTTTTTTTTTAATATATCTGCAACTTCATACCCACCAATTATTGACCATTCAGTGGGCTCATTCCTACTTAAATTGGCCACTTGCTTCTTTTATTCTGAGAAAACAAGAGACCAATTGCACCTGCATTGAGCCTGATGGAGATTCAGAAAGGGAATATTTTAACAGTTCTGTTTTTGTGTGTGGTTCATCCTTCATAGGAATAAAGCAGTGACATTGTCACACTGCAATGTGTAGCAATATATTTGTGATTATTTTGCTTGTTTTTTAATGCAAATTTTGTTGTAAAATGCAAGGTGATTTGACTCCAGTAACTCAGTGAATTTGTTCTTTGAGTTTAAAAGGCATAATCAAGAGACTTTTCTCTAGGTTGATAATGCAAACTCATTGATGTGCAAGCTTAACCTTGAATATGTGGAAAAATAAGGAAGCAAGAATAAAGCAATTAGTATACATACACATAAGAAAGGAAGAGCTGGTGCAATAAAGAGTGTGATTTTGATCCCAGGAAAAATGTTACAGATAAAGGTTGAATAATCTTATTTGGATTAGTGTATGTGTGTGTATTCTTTTTTTCTGGCTATATAGGTTAGAGTAAAATACAGTACATTTTGGTCAGAACTCTGAAAATTTTCCCTCTGATATATTTATTAATCAAAAGAAAAATGTGATTTAGATTGATCAAGTCCAAGGAGCATGATCATTTTACAGAGGGATTCATGGGGTTGCAAAGAGTCGGACACGACTGAGTGACTGAACTGAACTGAACTGAAAGAGACATAAGCCACTTGGGGTAGATGGGGGTTGTCATCATATTGGCAAGTATATTTTGCTTGCTAAATAGACCAGATTGAGTTACATTGTTCCCTTTGAATTATATTTATACCTCTCATTGTCTAAAAGAGAAAGTCCATTATGCTACTCTGTCAATCAAGGTCCCTCATTCTCTGGCTACTGCCCAATTCTCCAATATTATCTCTCATCAATACTTCCTATGGATATTATAATCCAAGAGTGAAAAGCTGTTTGTACACACCTAGCTATTCTTCAATTCTGTGCCTTTGAGTGATGCTGAAACAAGCCAAGGAATGCCAAGGATTGTCAGGAGCTACCACCAGCTCCAAAATCACTGTGAATGATGACTGTAGCCATGAAATTAAAAGATGTTTGCTCTTTGAAAGAAAATATATGACAAACATAGGCAGAATATTAAAAAGCAGATGCATCACTTTGATGACAAAGGTCTGTATATTCAAAGCTATGGGTTTTCCAGTAGTTATGTATGGATGTGAGAGTTGGACCATAAAGAATGCTGAGTGCTGAAGAACATGCTTTTGAACTGTGATGGGAATTAAGGAAGAGGAAGTAGACAAAAACCCAAGAAACACTTCATGCTTTTTACATCTTGTCTGAAATTCTTCTCCCCAACTCTACAGATTTATCATAGTCTACCTTTTACTTAATTTCATATGACGTTTTCACCAAATGTTGCTCCACTTTCTCTTGAGAGTCCCCTGGACAGCAAAGAGATCAAACCTGCCCATCTTAAATCAACCCAGAAAATTCATTGGAAGGACTGATGCTGAAACTCCAATACTTTGACCACTTGATGTGAAGAGCTAACTCATTGGAAAAGACCCTGATGCAGGAAAAGATTGAGGGTAGGAGAAGAAGGGCACGACAGAAGATGAGATGGTTGGATAGCATCACCGACTCAATGGACATGAGTTTGAGTAAACTCCAGGAGTTGGTGATGGTCAGGGAGGCCTGGTGTGCTGCAGTCCGTGGGGTCGCAAACAGTCAGACATGACTGAGTGACTGAACTGAACTGATGTAGGGATGTGTCTGAAACTACATCTACAGTGGCTGCCCAGCTCCATTTTGATTTTTGATAACTTGAAATATGTCATCAAACCCCCAAAACACAAAGCCACTAATGACACAGGGATTTCATGAATGACGTTTTGAGTTACCCCACCAGACTAAGAATCCTGACAAACTTAAGAGCTTGTTGAAGAACTTAAAGCATATCACAGTCCCACTCTTGGTTTTTACCTTGATACCTTATTTTACTGGCAGAGCTCTGGATTTAGTTTTTCCACAAGGCCTTAAAGCAATGGTCATATCTTTGATTTGATAGAAAATAATATTATCTTTCAAACTTAAGATTAGTTGGCTTTATATGTCTTCTAAATTTTGCTAAAATTTACTAGTTTCCTTATTGCATCTGTTTCTTGAAATTTTCTTTTCAAAAGAAACTGGTAAAAAAAAATAAGAGGAAGCAAGTGAAAACCCAAGAGTTCATGCTTTTCACATCTTGTCTGAAGTTCCTCTCCCCAGCTCTGCAGGTTTATCTTATATTCTACCCTTCACATAATCTCATACAATGTTTTCACCAAATGTTATCCCAGTAGATAGCATAGGTTGTCACTTTACTTTTTCAGTTTTTTACCACATTTCTCACCATCTTTTCTAGCCTCCTATAATTGTTTCCTTGTTTACAGTTACCTGGTCCAAAATCCAGCACTTCATATTTTAGATTTTTTGTTACAGCAGCAACACATTTTGGTCAATGGTTCATTTTTGCCTCAATAATGTTATTTAACAAACCACTCCAAGGCTTAGTGACTTAAAACACAATCATGTATACTTGTGGGTTATCTGGGAAATCTGCTGGTAAACTCTATTGTTGACTTTAAGACAAGCTGAGTACAAGCCTGGTGTCTCTTCTTCTTGTATCAGTGGGCTACTCAGGATTTATCCTTTTAATGGGAAATGATAGCAGTGTAAGAAATCGTGCTCAGCTTTTCTGTTATATTTGAAGGCTCTGTTGGGAAAGGTCTGTTTAAAAGTATTTTTCTCCAAAGAGATTCTGATGTTGCTTCTAATTGTATGGTTGGTGCCCAATCAGGAAGTGCTCTGAGTTAGATCTTTGTCTTGAGGTGTCTTGAATTACTTGGATAGTAGGAGTGAAGGTCCAAAGCTAAATGAGGAATAATAAAGAACTCATGGGAAAGACGTTTTATTTCTGCCCACAACAAACACCAGAACACGTATCCCCTCCATCTTACATTGCAACATGTTTTGTTTTCCTTTTTCAAATGCAGAATTAAATATTGCTCTATAAAAATTTTGAGTGATTTCTCCCTCTTCCTTTCCAGTTCATAATTCTTATCACCTCACACTTCTAGAACCAGTAATTAAGCTCTATTTTACCTTTTTCAGTTATATAATCAGTTATAATCGCCTAATTTTAGTTGATATAAATTATAATACCTTGACAACATTTTTTATATTGGTTTGTTTAACAATTTCCAAAGCAGTTTTTAAACTTCTGTATTGGGAGCAGAAATTCTGAGTTTGACTTATAGCAGCAATTTCCTGGAAGTTGATATCTCAAAGGAAGTTGGGAAAATTGGGTTACAATTGACTTCATACTAAAGGGTGCCCATTTTCTTTCTAGGAAAAATCAGGTAAATTATTCTCAAAAATGTAGAGTTAAAAAATCCTTATCTGAGTCTATTTGCAAATATCTCTAAGACTATTTTAATAATAATCCAGGAGAGTAAAAAAAAAAAAAAAAGATTCCTGAATCTGATAACTTTAAAACAAACATTTTAGATGCCAAATAAATTTTCTCTGCTTTTAATAAAACTTTTTTCCTTTTTATTTGCATTATACATTTCCTTAGGATAAAGATTCAAAAGCTCCTATGTTTATAGCTAAGCTAAATATATCTCCATTTAAAAAGCATCTTTTCTCATAATGTAACCTTAGTTTGGGTTAATGGAATCATACTTTCAGACGAATCTGAATAAAGATTAGAGAAGCATTTTATGAGCTAAGTTTGGAAATGTTTCATGTAAGTCTGTTCTAACGGAGATATGGTAATTTTTGCTTGATTTCTCTTTTTTCTTTCTTTCTTTCTTTTTAATTTACAATATTGTATCGGTTTTGCCATACATCAGTATGAATCCACCACGGGTATACACGTGTTCCTCATCCTGAACCCCCCTCCCACCTCCCTCCCTGTACCATCTCTCTGGGTCATCCCAGTGCACCAGCCCCAAGCATCCTGTATCCTGCATCAAACCTAGACTGGCGATTTGTTTCTTATTTGATATTATACATGTTTCAGTGGCATTCTCCCAAATCATCCCACCCTCTCCCTCTCCCACAGAGTCCAAAAGACTGTTCTATACATCTGTGTCTCTTTTGCTGTCTTGCATACAGGGTTATCGTTACCATCTTTCTAAATTCCATATATATATGTTAGTATACTATATTGGTGTTTTTCTTTCTGGCTTACTTCACTCTGTATAATCGGCTGCAGTTTCATCCATCTCATCAGAACTGATTCAAATGTATTCTTTTTAATGGCTGAATAATACTCCATTGTGTATATGTACCACAGCTTTCTTATCCATTCATCTGCTGATGGACATCTAGGTTGTTTCCATGTCCTGGCTATTATAAACAGTGCTGCGATGAACATTGAGGTACACGTGTCTCTTTCAATTCTAATTTCCTCGGTGTGCATGCCCAGCAGTGGGATTGCTGGGTCATAAGGCAGTTCTATTTCCAATTTTTTAAGGAGTCTCCACACTATTCTCCATAGTGGCTGTACTAGTTTGCATTCCCACCAACAGTGTAAGAGGGTTCCCTTTTCTCCACACCCTCTCCAGCATTTATTGCTTGTAGACTTGGATCGCAGCCATTCTGACTGGCATGAAATGGTACCTCATTGTGGTTTTGATTTGCATTTCTCTGATAATGAGTGATATTGAGCATCTTTTCATGTGTCTGTTAGCCATCCGTATGTCTTCTTTGGAGAAATGTCTATTTAGTTCTTTGGCCCATTTTTTTGATTGGGTCGTTTATTTTTCTGGAATTGAGCTGTAGGAGTTGCTTGTGTATTTTTGAGATTAGTTGTTTGTCAGTTGCTTCATTTGCTATTATTTTTTTTTTTTTTTTTTTTTTTTTTTTTTTTAATCTTTAATTCTTACATGTTCCATCATTTGCTATTATTTTCTCCCATTCTGAAGGCTGTCTTTTCACCTTGCTTATAGTATCCTTTGTTGTGCAGAAGCTTTTAATTTTAATTAGATCCCATTTGTTTATTTTTGCTTTTATTTCCAGAATTCTGGGAGGTGGATCATAGAAGATCCTGCTGTGATTTATGTCAGAGAGTGTTTTGCCTATGTTCTCCCCTAGGAGTTTTATAGTTTCTGGTCTTACATTTAGATCTTTAATCCATTTTGAGTTTATTTTTGTGTATCGTGTTAGAAACTGTTCTAGTTTTATTCTTTTAGAAGTGGTTGACCAGTTTTCCCAGCACCACTTGTTAAAGAGATTGTCTTTAATCCATTGTATATTCTTGCCTCCTTTGTCAAAGATAAGGTGTCCATAGGTGTGTGGATTTATCTCTGGGCTTTCTATTTTGTTCCATTGATCTATATTTCTGTCTTTGTGCCAGTTCCATACTGTCGTAATGACTGTGGCTTTGTAGTAGACCTGAAGTCAGGCAGGTTGATTCCTCCCGTTCCATTCTTCTTTCTCAAGATTGCTTTGCTTGATTTCTTATTGAATTTTGTGCTTCTTAAAAGTAAGCATAATACTCAAGGATCTTAATAGATATATATTGGTCTTTGTAAAATGTGTAGACAAATTAGGTTTCTTGAAAGATACTCTAAATGTCTCATATCTAAAGGTTTGACCAGGAGCTGTAGTGGCATGAAAGTGAAAGTTGCTCAGTCGTGTATGACTCTTTGTGACCCCATGGACTATACAGTCCATAGAATTCTCCAGGCCAGAATACTGGAGTCGGTAACCTTTCCTTTCTCCAGAGGATCTTCCCAACCCAGGGATCGAACCCAGGTCTTCCACCTTGCAGGCAGATTCTTTACCAGCTAAGCCACAGGGGAAGACCAGTAGTGGCATAGTAGAAAAAAAAAATCACATCTGTTTCTTTATATAGTAGCATTATATTTAATCATTAACCCACTGCAAGATGGGGAATAAGATTCCTTATATTATTTTGAGCAGGTAAATTTGGTCTTCAAATGCTTATGTTCAGTTCTCTCCATCATGCATCCAAAACTACTTGTTTGATTATTTAAAGGTTTTTTTTTTAAATTATTTTAACTATTTATATTAAAATACACTTTTTTAGGTTTAAAGGTTGTTTTGATTATTTTACTTTAAAGGTTATTTTTATTATTTTAACTATTTGTATTAAAATAAACTTTTTCAGATTTTGGCAGGGAGTTAAATGGGAAGATTTAGCCCGACAAGAGCAGAATGTATTGAGCTTAATTGTAGTGACTTTCACTTTTGTATCAGCAAATTTTATAAAAGAGGACATTTGAGGATAATGTGCATATGCTATATGAATACTTAACAAAAATTAGTGGCAATTCTCATGATAACTATTTGTGGTTATATTCATAAAAGAGAAATACATGGCTATTTAAAAACAAGCATCTCTTAATCTAAAGCAGTAATTCTACTAAGTGACCTAAATAATAATCCCACTAGTATATATATTCTCCTAGTTGGGAAAGGAGTATGTTAAGGCTGTATATTGTCAACCTGCTTATTTAACTTATATGCAGAGCACATCATGTGAAATGCTGGGCTGAATGAAGAAAAAGCTGGAATCAAGACTGCTGAGAGAAATGTCAGTAACCTCAGATATGCAGATGACACCATCCTTATGGAAGAAAGTGAAAAAGAACTAAAGAGACTCTTGATGAAAGTGAAGAGGAGAGTGAAAATGTTGGCTTAAAACTCAAAATTCAGAAAAGTAAGATCATGGCATCTGGTCCCATCACTTCATGGCAAATAGATGGGGAAACAGTGGAAACAGTGGCAGACTTTATTTTGGGGGGCTCCAAAATCACTGCAGATGGTGACTGCAGCCATGAAATTAAAAGATTCTTATTCCTTGGAAGGAAAGTTATGACCAACCTAGATAGCATATTAAAAAGAAGATACATTGCTTTGCCAATAAAGGTCCATCCAGTCAAGGCTATGGTTTTTCCATTAGTCATGTATGGATGTGAGAGTTGGACTTTAAAGAAAGCTGAGTGCCAAAGAATTGATGCTTTTGAACTGTGATGCTGGAGAAGACTAGAGTCCCTTGGAAAGCAAGGAGATCCAACCAGTCCATCCTAAAGGAAATCAGTCCTGAATATTCATTGGAAGGACTGATGCGGAAGCTGAAACTCCAGTACTTTGACCACCTGATGCAAAGAACTGACTCATTTAAAAAGACCCTGATCCTGGGAAAGATTGAAGGCAGGAGGAGAAGGCGACAACAGAGGATGAGATGGTTGGCTGGCATCATTGACTCAATGGACATGAGTTTGAGTAAATTCAGGAGTTGGTGATGGACAGGGAGACGTGGTGTGCTGCTGCAGTCCATGTGGTTGCAGAGTCAGACACAACTGACCTAACTGAACTGAGCTGAGTTGGAAATATATGTGGGAAGCATATAAGAATTTGGGAGTCAAAATAAACTTATGGGATCCTACTGTAAGACATAAAAATACTAATTTTTCTTGATTGTCATAATTAAATCTAGGCTTAAGAGTTTTTTGAAACAAGAACTCTCCTTATTAATCTTAAAAGATATAAACTAGTAGTAGAATATTTTCAGTCTGTGCCTCAGTTCTTCATGGATGTTTGCCTGCTTGTCAAGCATTGGTTGCCAAGTGACATGATATGAAAGGCTCATAAAATCAACCAAGGTATTTATTAAAATGCTACCTTTAGTGGTAAATTCCTATTTATTGAAGTTATGTTCAACCAGTGATTCTGTTTTAAAATGTAAATGCTTTTGGAAAAATGTTATATGTTAAATATGTACCGAGCTGTTTACCTTTCACAGTGAGTAAGGCATAAGGTGACTCCCTTTTTTCCCTTAGAGTATTTGTGTTTTGGGGGAGAGGAACTCAAACTGGGAAAAATACAGAAAAGAAAGACTGGGGAGTTGAGACAAATTTTGCCTAAACTTGAAAATTATGATGAAAAAGAAAATACAGCTACCATTTTGAAACTTTTACTGACTTATGGACTTATCGCTTTTTTCCAAACCTCAATAAAACCAAAAGCCAAAAGACTATTAATGTTGACAGATGTCATTGATGTCCTTGATATGGTTATATGCTCTACTTGTGGTAGGCAGTCTCTGTCATTAAGGAGAAGTGCTTTTTCTGGAAGATTCACCAGTTACAATTCCTGTTATATAATGATCTCCAACTAGTTAAATGCAGTGATTCTCTGTCCTCACTTTAGTAGAACAATTAGCAGCACTTGGCATAGCTGATCATTCCTTTTGCCTTTCTAAGACTTCATTGGCTAGTAGGAGAAATGTACTGTCATGGTTTATTTCTTACTATAACGGCAGTTCATTTTCATTACACTTTTTTATATAATCCCTTAATCTTTCCATCTTATAAATGTTGAAGTGTCCCACAGTTACCTCTTTGTACTTTTCCTTTTCTGTAGCTACATTTATTTAAAATAGTTTTAAATATCAGTTTCTATGCTGATGACTTCTAAATATATAATCTAAAGAATGCAAACCTCCCTCCTAATTTTCAGGTTGTTATATTTAATTATGAGCAAAGCCTGTTTACTAAGAAATTTAATGAAAAGAAAGTAAAGTGTCAGTAAGTCAGTCATATCTGACTGTAACCACATGGGTTGAAGCACACAAGGCTCCTCTGTGCATGAGGATTCTCCAGGCAAGAATGAATACTGGAGAGTGTAGCCATTCCCTTCTTCAGGGGATCTTTTCAACCCCGGAATTGAATCTGGGTCTCCCACATTGCAGGCAGATTCTTTACCATCGGAGATACTAGTAACAAGGATGTTTTATCCAGTGATTTTGCCATTTAAACTTTTTGTGAATTTTAGCCATGATAATAAAACTAGAATATGGAAGAGATAAAATATTGAAAGGAAGAAGTAAAACTGTCGTTACTTACAAATGACATGATTATGTAAATAGAAGACCAACATGACTATTAGAATTAAAAAGTGAATTAGCAAGATCAATATAAAAGAATCCAAAATGTATGTATATATATATACATACACACACATATATATAAACATTTTACATATACATGTAGAAAGTTATTATACAAAAGATATAAAATCTATATACAAACAAAAATAATATTTTAATATATAAGTAACAGATTATAAAATAAAATTAAAATATTCTATTTACCATAGTAGGGAAACCATCTCCTTAAAGATATGTGAGACTTGTACATTGAAACTTATAAAATATTATTGAAAGAATAAATAAATTTATTTAGATGAATAAATACATTTATTTAGATAAATAAATAAATAAATAAATAAATAAAGAAGTTTACCATGCTAAGAATTGAATTACTCAATATTATACAAATGTCAGTGCTTCCAAAATTCAGCTGTAGGCTTGATACAGTGCCAGAATAAATTCCAGAAGGTTTTCTTTCTTTGAGACAGTTTGAGTTAATATGTATATATATATAAATTGACAAGTAAATGTTAAAATTTATTATAAATTCAAAGGACATAAAGAGCCAAAACAATGCTAAAAAGGAGCAAATCAGAAATTTGTATTGGTAAATTCTTGAAACATCATAAAAGAATGAAATTAAGATGCTGCGATACCAGTACAAGGATGAACAAATAATGAAATAGAGATTGCATGTAAATATTCACTTGATGGATGACAAAGTGCCACTGCTATTCAGTCAGAAAAAAAGGTTTTTCCTAGTAAGTAATGTTGAATCATTGTGTAATCATATGAGAACCACTGAAATGTAATCTACTAAACTTAATTGTCTATACAAATTCAATAACAAGTGGTTTATATATATGAAAGCATAAAGCAAATAAGAAAGTTTCAATAAAATGTATAGGGGAATATTTTTGGAGTTTCAGAGTAGGTATAACTTTTTTACATAGTACATAAAAAAGTACTAATCATATAAGAAAGAGTAGATAAATTGGATTTAATTAAAAGTAGAAACTTTTGTTTACTAAAAGACATCATTAAGACAATAAAACGCAAGCCACACACTGAGAAAACATATTGGATACATAGACTTCACAAAGGAATTCCATACAGAATGCAGAGAATATCTATAAGTCAATTTAAAAAGACAAAAACCGAAAAGTGAGCAAAAATCTTCGAATCACTTCAATTCAGTCTCTAGGTCATGCCCAAATCTTTGCAACCCCATGGACTACAGCACGCCAGGCCACCCTATACATCACGTACACCCAGAGTTTACTCAAACTCATGTCCATTGAGTTGGTGATGCCATCCAACCATCTCCTAATCTGTCGTAGCCTTCTCCTCCCAACTTCAATCTTTCCCAGCATCAGGGTCTTTTCAAATGAGTAAGCTCTTTGCATCAGGTGGCCAGAGTATTGGAGTTTAAGCTTCCGCATCAGTCCTTCCAATGAATATTCAGGACTGATTTCCTTTAGGATGGACTGATTGGATCTCCTTGCAGTCCAAGGGACTTTCAAGAGTTTTCTCCAACACCACAGTTCAAAAGCATCAATTCTTCAGCGCTCAGCTCTCTTTATAGTCCAACGCTCACATCCATATATGAATAATGGAACAAACATAGCCTTGACTGGATGGACCAGTGTTGGCAAAGTAATGTCTCTGCTTTTTAATATGTTGTTTATGTTGATCATAACTTTTCTTCCGTGGAGTAAGTGTCTTTTAATTTCATGGCTGTAGTCACCATCTGCAGTGATTTTGGAGCCCGAAAAAATAAAGACTGACACTCTTTCCACTGTTTCCCCATCTATTTGCCATGAAATAATGGGACCACATGACATGATGTTTGTTTTCTGATCATTGAGCTTTAAGCCAACTTTTTACTCTCCTCTTTCACTTTCAACAAGAGGCTCATTAATTAGTTCTTCTTCATTTTCTGCCATAAGGGTGGTGTCATCTGCATATCTGAGGTTAATGATATTTCTCCCAGCAATCTTGATTCCAGCTTGTGCTTCATCCAGCTCAGGTTTTCTCATGATGTACTCTGTATATAAGTTAAATAAGCACGGTGACAATATACAGGCTTGATGCACCCCTTTCCTGAACTAGAACCAGTCCATTGTTCCATGTCCAGTTCTAATTGTTGCTTCTTGACCTGCATACAGATTTCTTAAGAGGTAGGTCAGGTGGTCTGGTATTCCCATCTCTTCAAGAATTTTCCACAGTTTCTTGTGATCCACACAGTCAAAGGCTTTGGCATAGTCAATAAAGCAGAAATAGATGTTTTTCTGGAACACTTTTGCTTTTTCTATAATCTAGCGGATGTTGGCAATTTGATCTCTGGTTCCTCTGCCTTTTCTAAAGCCAGCTTGAACATCTGGAAGTTCAAGTATCACTGAAGCCTGGTTGGAGAATTTTGAGCATTACTTTACCAGAGTGTGAAATGAGTGCATTGTGCAGTACTTTGAGCATTCTTTGGCATTGCCTTTCTTAGGGATTGGAATGAAAACTGACCTTTTCCAGTCACGTGGCCACTGCTGAGTTTTCCAAATTTGCTGGCATATTGAGTGCAGCACTTTCACAGCATCATCTTTCAGAATTTGAAACAGCTCAACTGGAATTCCATCACCTCCACTAGCTTTGTTTGTAGTTATGGCACTTAAGTGCAGGCGATGGCGGTGTCCGGCGCACTTAAGTGTAGGTGGTGGTGGTGCCCGGCACACTTAAGCGTGGCTGAAAGCTAACCCACATCTGAGGTCAGGGGCAGCAGCCTAGATTGCCAGGCTGCGACAGCGCAGGAATGGCCAAGAGGAGCTACC
Source organism: Capra hircus (assembly GCF_001704415.2). NCBI lineage: Eukaryota > Metazoa > Chordata > Mammalia > Artiodactyla > Bovidae > Capra > Capra hircus. The sequence goes on from NC_030808.1 coordinate 90,297,959, forward strand.
CTGCGTCCAAGGTCAGGGGCAACGGCCGAGAGGAGATACCCCGTGTCTGAGGCCAGGGACGGTGGCCAGGAGGAGCCACCCCATGCCCAATGAGTGGTGGCTGTGAGAACGCAGGAGGACCTAGAGGAGCCATCCCACATTGAAGGTCAGGAAGGGTGGTGAGGGGAGATAACTCTCATCCAAGGTAAGGAGGAGCGGCTGTGCTTTGCTGGAGCAGCCCTGAAGAGATACCCCATGCCCAAGGTAAGAGAAACCCAAGTAAGATGGTAGGTGTTGCAAGAGGGCATCAGAGGGCAGACACACTGAAACCATACTCACAGAATACTAGTCAATCTAATCACACTAGGACCACAGCCTTGTCTAACTCAATGAAATTAAGCCATGCCCGCGGGGCAACCCAAGACAGGCGGGCCATGGTGGAGAGGTCTGACAGATTATGGTCCACGGGAGAAGGGAATGGCAAGCCACTTCATTATTCTTGCCTTGAGAACCCCATGAACAGTATGAAAAGGCAAAATGATAGGATACTGAAAGAGGTACTCCCCAGGTCAGTAGGTGCCCAATATGCTACAAGAGGTCAGTGGAGAAATAACTCCAGAAAGAATGAAGAGATGGAGCCAAAGCAAAAACAATACCCAGCTGTGGATGTGACTGGTGATAGAAGCAAGGTGCGATGCTGTAAAGAGCAATATTGCATAGGAACCTGGAATGTCAGGTCCATGAATCAAGGCAAATTGGAAGCGGTCAAACAGGAGATGGCAAGAGTGAACGTCAATGTTCTAGGAATCAGTGAACTAAAATGGACTGGAATGGGTGAATTTAACTCAGATGACCATTATATCTACTACTGCAGGCAGGATTCCCTCAGAAGAAATGGAGTAGCCATCATGGTCAACAAAAGAGTCTGAAATGCAGTACTTGGATGCAGTCTCAAAAACGACACAATGATCTCGGTTTGTTTCCAAGGCAAACCATTCAAAATCACAGTAATCCAAGTCAATGCCCCAACCAGTAACACTGAAGAAGCTGAAGTTGTACGGTTCTATGAAGACTTACAAGACCTTTTAGAACTAACACCCCAAAAAGATGTCCTTTTTATATAGGGGACTGGAATGCAAAAGTAGGAAGTCAAGAAACACCTGGAGTAACAGGCAAATTTGGCCTTGGAATGTGGAATGAAGCAGGGCAAAGACTAATAGAGTTTTGCCAAGAAAATGCACTGGTCATAGCAAACACCCTCTTCCAACAACACAAGAGAAGACTCTGCACATGGACATCACAGATGGTCAACACCGAAATCAGACTGACTATATTCTTTGCAGCAAAAGATGGAGAAGCTCTATACAGTCAACCAAACAAGACCAGGAGCTGACTGTGGCTCAGATCATGAACTCATTATTTCCAAATTCAGACTGAAATTTAAGAAAGCAGGGAAAACCGCTAGACCATTCAGGTATGACCTAAATCAAATCCCTTTTGATTATACAGTGGAAGTGAGAAATAGATTTAAGGGCCTAGATCTGATAGATAGAGTGCCTGATGAACTAGGAATGAGGTTCATGACATTTTACAGGAGACAGGGCTCAAGACCATCGCCATGGGAAAGAAATGCAAAAAAGCAAAATGGTTGTCTGGGGAAGCCTTACAAATAGCTGTGAAAAGAACAGAAGCAAAAAGCCAAGGAGAGAAGGAAAGATGCAAGCATTTGAATGCAGAGTTCCAAAGAATAGCAAGAAGAGATAAGGAAGCCTTCTTCAGCGATAAATGCAAAGAAATAGAGGGAAACAACAGAATGGGAAAGACTAGAGATTGCTTCAAGAAAATTAGAGATACCAAGGGAACATTTCATGTAAAGATGGGCTCGATAAAGGAAAGAAATGGTATGGATCTAACAGAAGCAGAAGATATTAAGAAGAGATGGCAAGAATACACAGAAGAACTATATAAAAAAGATCTTCATGACCCGGATAATCACGATGGTGTGATCACTCATCTAGAGCCAGACATCCTGGAATGTGAAGTCAAGTGGGCCTTAGAAAGCATCACTATGAACAAAGCTAGTGGAGGTGATGGAATTCCACTAGAGCTATTTCAAATCCTGAAAGATGATGCTGTGAAAGTGCTGCACTCAATATGCCGGCAAATTTGGAAAACTCAGCAGTCACCACAGGACTGTAAATGGTCAGTTTTCATTCCAATCCCTAAGAAAGGCAATGCCAAAGAATGCTCAAAGTACTACACAATTGCACTCATCTCACACGTAAGTAAAGTAATACTCAAAATTCTCCAAGCCAGGCTTCAGCAATATGTGAACCGTGAATTTCCTGATGTTCAAGCTGGTTTAGGAAAGGCAGAGGAACCAGAGATCAAATTGCCAACATCCACTGGATCATAGAAAAAGCAAGAGTGTTCCAGAAATACATCTATTTCTGCTTTATTGACTATGCCAAAGCCTTTGACTGTGTGGATCACAATAAACTGTGAACAATTCTGAAAGAGATGGGATTACCAGACCACTTGACCTGCCTTTTGAGAAATCTGTATGCAGGTCAGGAAGCAACAGTTAGAACTGGACATGGAACAACAGACTGGTTTCATATAGGAAAAGGAGTATGTCAAGGCTGTATAATGTCACCCTGCTTATTTAACTTATATGCAGAGTACATCATGAGAAACGCTGGACTGGAAGAAACACAAGCTGGAATCAAGATTGCCGGGAGAAATATCAATAACCTCAGATATGCAGATGAAACCACCCTTATGGCAGAAAGTGAAGAGGAATTAAAAAGCCTCCTGATGAAAGGAAAGAGGAGAGTGAAAAAGTTGGCTTAAAGCTCAACATTCAGAAAATGAAGATCATGGCATCTGGTCCCATCACTTCATGGGAAATAGATGGGGAAACAGTGGAAACAGTGTTTGACTTTATTTTTTTGGGCTCCAAAATCACTGCAGATGGTGACTGCAGCCATGAAATTAAAAGACGCTTACTCCTTGGAAGAAAAGTTATGACCAACCTAGATAGCATATTCAAAAGCAGAGACATTGCTTTGCCGACTAAGGTCTGTCTAGTCAAGGCTATGGTTTTTCCAGTAGTCATGTATGGATGTGAAAGTTGGACTGTGAAGAAGGCTGAGCACCAAAGAATTGATGCGTTTGAACTGTGGTGTTGGAGAAGACTCTTGAGAGTCCCTTGGACTGCAAGGAGATCCAACCAGTCCATTCTGCAGGAGATCAGCCTTGGGATTTCTTTGGAAGGAATGATGCTAAAGCTGAAACTCCAGTACTTTGACCACCTCATGCGAAGACTTGACTCATTGGAAAAGACTCTGATGCTGGGAGGGATTGGGGGCAGGAGGAGAAGGGACGACAGAGGATGAGATGGCTGGATGGCATCACTGACTCGATGGGCATGAGTCTGAGTGAACTCTGGGAGATGGTGATGGACAGGGAGGCCTGGCGTGCTGTGATTCATGGGGTTGCAGAGTCGTAGACGACTGAGCGACTGAACTGAACTGAACTGATGCTTCCTAAGGTGCGCTTGACTTCACATTCCAGGATATATGACTCTAGGTGAGTGATCACACCATCATGATTACATGTGTTGTGAAGATCTTTTTTCATACTCTTCTGTGTATTCTTGTCAGCTCTTTTTATAGCTTCTGCTTCTGCTAGGTCCATACCATTTCTGTCCTTTATTGAGCCCGTCTTTGCATGAAATATTCAATTGGTATCTCTAATTTTCTTTAAGATATCTCTAGTATTTTCCATTCTATATTTTCCTCTATTTCTTTATACTGATTACTGAGGAAGGTTTTCTTATCTCTCTTTGCTGTTCTTTGGAACTCTGCATTCAAATGGGTATATTTCCCTTTTCTCCTTTGCTTTTCACTTCTCTTCTTTTCACACTTATTTGTAAGGCCCCATCAGATAACCCTTTTGCTTTTTGTATGTCTTTTTCTTGAGGATGGTCTTGATCCCTGTCTCCTATATAATGTCATGAACCTCTGTCCATAGTTCATCAGGCACTCTGTCTATCAGATCTAGTCCCTTAAATCTATTTCTCACTTCCACTGTCTAATCGTAAGGGATTTGATATAGGTCATACCTGAATAGTTTAGTTGTTTCCCCTACTTTATTCAGTTTAATTCTGAATTTGGCAATAAGTACTTCATGATCTGAGCCACGGTCAGCTCCCAGTGTTGTTTTTGCTGACTATATAGAGCTTCTCCATCTTTGGTTGCAAAGAATATAATCAATCTGATTTTGGTTTTGACCATCCGGTGATGTCCATGTGTAGAGTCTTCTTTTGTGTTGTTTGAAGAGGGTGTTTGCTATTACCAGTATGTTCTCTTGGGAAAACTTCATTAGCTTTTGCCCTGCTTCATTCTGTATTCCAAGGCCAAATTTGCCTGTTACTCTAGGTATTCCTTGACTTCCTACTTTTGCATTCCAGTCCCCTATAATGAAAAGACATCTTTTTTAGGTGTTACTTCTAAAAAGTCTTCTAGGTCTTCATAGAACCATTCAACTTCAGCTTCTTCAGCATTACTGATTGGGGCATAGACTTGGATTACCATGATATTGAATGGTTTGCCTTGGAAATGAAGAGATCATTCTCTCATTTTTGAGACTGCATCCAAGTACTGCATTTCAGACTCTTTTGTTGAGTATGATGGCTACTCCATTTCTTCTAAGGGATTCTTGCCCATTCACCCATTCCAGTTCGTTTTAGTTCCCTGATTCCTAAAATATCAATGTTCACTCTTGCCATTGGAAGTTTGACCACTTCCAATTTACCTTGATTCATGGACCTAACATTCCAGGTTCCTATACATTATTGCTCTTTTCAACTTTGGACCTTGCTTCCCTCACCAATCACATCCACAACTGGGTGATGGTTTTGCTTTGGCTTCGTCTCTTCACTGTTTCTGGAGTTATTTCTCCACTGATCTCCAGTAGCACGTTGGGCACCTACTTATCTGGGTAGTTCATTTTTCAGTGTCCTATCCTTTTACCTTTTTGTACTGTTCAATTTAAAAAGACAAAAACCCAAAAGTGAGCAGAAATCTTTGAAGAGACAGCTGTAAATATTTCAGATGTTCAAATTGTCACTTCAGAAATGAAAAACTGTTTTAATTTGTTAGTAATAAAGAAAATTCAAATTAAAACCACATTGCAACACCTATACAGACTCAAAATAATGGCCAAAATTAAAGAGCCTAATAATATCAAGTGCTCACAAGGGCATTATATTCTTATACATTATACACTATACCTGCTAGATTCTAGTTGGAGTGAGAATTGGCAAAATCACTTTCAATTCAGTTCAGTTCATATATATATAAATGTATCTATATATGTAACTAAATCACTGTGCTATTCACCTGAAATTAACATGATACTGAATCAAATATACTTCAATTTAAAATAAAAAAGCAAGATATAAATAAAATGCAAAAGAAAGAAAAAAGACATTTCTCACAAATTGAGGAGCAATCTGTGTGGATCACAATAAACTATGGAAAATTCTGAAAGAGATGGGAATACCAGACCACCTGACCTGCCTTTTGAGAAACCAGTATGCAGCTCAGGAAGCAACAGTTAGAACTGGACATGGAACAACAGATTGGTTCCAAATAGGAAGAGGAGTACGTCAAGGCTGTATATTGTCACCCTGCTTATTTAACTTATATGCAGAGTACATCATGAGAAATGCTGGGCTGGAAGAAGCACAAGCTGGAATCAAGATTGCCGGGAGAAATATCAATAACCTCAGATATGCAGATGACACCACCCTTATGGCAGAAAGTGAAGAGGAACTGAAAAGCCTCTTCATGAAAGTGAAAGAGGAGAGTGAAAAAGTTGGCTTAAAGCTCAACATTCAGAAAACGAAGATCATGGCATCTGGTCCCATCACTTCATGGGAAATAGATGGGGAAACAGTGGAAACAGTGTCAGACTTTATTTTTTTGGGCTCCAAAATCACTGCAGATGGTGACTGCAGCCATGAAATTAAAAGACACTTACTCCTTGGAAGAAAAGTTATGACCAACCTAGATAGCATATTGAAAAGCAAAGACATTACTTTGCCGACTAAGGTCTGTCTAGTCAAGGCTATGGTTTTTCCTGTGGTCATGTATGGATGTGAGAGTTGGACTGTGAAGAAAGCTGAGTGCTGAAGAATTGATGTGTTTGAACTGTGGTGTTGGAGAAGACTCTTAAGAATCCCTTGGACTGCAAGGAGATCCAACCAGTCCATTCTGAAGGAGATCAGCCCTGGGATTTCTTTGGAAGGAATGATGCTAAAGCTGAAACTCCAGTACTTTGGCCACCTCATGCGAAGACTTGACTCATTGGAAAAGACTGATGCTAGGAGGGATTGGGGGCAGGAGGAAAAGGGGATGACAGAGGTTGAGATGGCTGGGTGGCATCGCTGACTTGATGGATGTGAGTCTGAGTGAACTCCAGGAGTTGTTGATGGACAGGGAGGCCTGGCGTGTGCAATTCATGGCATTTGAGAGTCGGACACGACTCAGCAGCTGAACTGAACTGATATATATGTATACATATATATTCTTTTTCTGATTCTTTTTCCTCATAGATTATTACAAATTTATCTATCCCTTTCCCCCTTTTGTAAACATGAATTTTTTTTCTATGTCTATGAGTCTCAGAACCCCCCCCCCTTTTTTTCTAGTTGTTACGGTTATTTGGAAGCTGTGTGAAGCTGAAGTATATAAGGATTCTTATTCTTGAGGTGGTCCCAAGGTGGTGGACAGACAAGAAATCCTATATCTGCAATCGATATGGAAGGTGAATGGAGATAACTCTGTTCTTATTGCCAAGTGCCATTTACCTAGGGGCGCAGGAACCAATTTGTCAAGTGCAACCAATTCGTCATGTATACGTATACAGCGATATAACACCATCACTTGACACAAATAGGATGTTTCTGTATTTTTATTTAACAGTAGTTGGTTTGCTTTTCATTTAAAGAGACAATGTGTGATCTCTGTTAGAAGTATAAGGCTTCACTTTGTAGATACACAGTACCTGAAATAAATAGTATTTGTTTATAGTTTGTATTGTGTGAATGTGTATGTGTGAAGTCGCTCAGTCGTGTCCAACTCTTTGCGACCCCATGGACTGTAGCCTACCAGGCTCCTCCCTCCATGGGATTCTCCAGGCAGGAGTACTGGAGTGGGTTGCCATTTCCAGGTTTTTAATTATAAGGTATTTTAATTTCAGTAGTATTAATAGATAGTATTTTTATTAATGCTATAAGAAACATGAGAAAAGTTGTGTGCATAGGACAAATGACATTCTTTTTTTTTCTGACCTATTTGAGATTAATTTACCAACCTGATGCCCTATAATATTCCAATACTTCACTCTACAAAAAGGACAGTATTTAATTGTATTTAGTAGCACATGGGAGGAGCCTGACGGGCTACTGTCCATGGGGTCACATAGATTGGACACGACTGAAGCGACTTAGCACACACACACAACATTTCGAATCAGTATATTGTTTTACAAACAAGCACATTCTCTTATATAACTGTAACCACTAAATCGAGAAAGCTAATTTTTGCCCTCAAATATTCAGGTCTCATTCCAATTTTGCCTGTTTCCCTAATAATGCACTTTATAAATGACAAAGGGGTCCAGTTCAGAATCAGTCACTGCATTTAGTTGTCAGTCTCCCACTATCTGCAGCGGTTCTTCAATCTTACATTGATTTCATGGCTTCAACATTTTTGAGGATTAAAGTCTAATTGTCTTGTGCAATAGCCCTCAATATGAAGTTGTCTGATATTTCTTCATATTTAAATTCAAGCTATTCCTCATAGGCAGGAGTGTTACAGAAATAATGCTGTATTCCTCTCATTGTAGCCTATTTTGTGGCATATAGTTTCAGGTTGTTCCATTACTGATGATGCTCACCTGAATCTCTTGTTTACAATCATATATGTCAGAAAGTTACTTCAGTTTATTTTTGAAATTAAGCACTTAGGAGATTACTCTGAATCTGTGAAAATACCCCTTTCTTTTCAAACTTTTAATGTATTTATTTTTTTATAACATGTGGATTCTCAGTTTCCATTTTTTGTTCACTGGGTCATAATCCAACGATGCGTATATGTGTCTTAGTCACTCAATTGTGTCTGACTTTGTGACCCCATCGGCTGTAACCCTCCAGGTTCCTCTGTCCTTGAAAATCTTCAGGCAGGAATACTAGAGAGGGTTGCCATTCCCTTCTGCAGGGGATAATCCACTGATATTTATCCTGAATCTCAAATTATTTCTGGATGTGATCAATTTGAACTCATTTTAACTAGCTATTCTCTCCTTTTTTACATGTTCCCATTGCTCTTTAAGCACTTTTTTCCTAAAATAGAAATATGTTTCAGGTGTACTTTCCCTGTCCCAAACCTGGAATAAGCTGTTTCTCCAAGGAGCTTTGATTATTTTCATTGATCTTGTATATATTCGATCTTCCATCACTGCCTTTTCATCCTCCCTTCTGTGGATGCTCTCCTTGCCCAGCTCAGGCTCTGGATCTCCATTCCTGGATAAACCCTCCCAGTTTTGTGGAGTCACCCATCACCCTGCTCAACATGCTACTCTGATGTTGTTTGACTCTCACTCCCCAAGCCATGCTCCTCTTTTGCAGTGACATGTCCTCATTCTGCATAGCCTCTGACGTCCTACTCTGGACCATGGAGACAACCCCTCTTTCCCCCCATTACAAACAGTTACCCTGCTTTAGCCACTAAATGGCTTTAAGATTTAAATGCTCAGGATAGGAAGATTTCAAATTGTTCTGTATAGTATAAAAGTATACTATACTTTTAACTGATCAATGAAAATTTTGTGGGCCTTTTAGGAGATAATACTCTGCTGGCACAGTGTAAGAGAAAAAGAAGCAGAAGACAGGATTCTTATTCTCAAGGAGCTTTTCAGAGTAATTGGAGAGACAAGACAACTCATTTTATCTTTAGAATAATTCTGTAAGGCAGAGATTAGTATCCTTATCTGAGCATAGCTATTAAGAATATGAACTTATTTTCTTTGAGGGGATAATTTCTCAGCAGTTTTGGAATACTATAAATGGAACTGAAGAGGAAAACTAATGTTAAGCAGTGGTGTGTCTTGAATCTGGGAGAGACTGATTAAGAGCATCACCTGTGTCAATCTATGTAGTGAGAAGTCACTTGGGAACTACAGCTTTGAGTCTTCTGCCCTTATCCAAATATTCAGTTTCATCAAATTTAGTGGGATTTTTAAATAAGAGTCCCAGAGCAGCCATGATAAAATTGTTTTAGCAAACAATTGCAAATTACTTAAAGCCTTCCAGTTGGCTCAGTGGTAAAGAATCTGCATGCAATGCAGATGTGAGTTCGATACCCAGATCGAGATGATCCCCTGGAGGAGGACATGGCAACCCACTCCAGTATTCTTGCCTGGAGGATCCCGTGGACAGAGGAGCCTGGCAGGCTACAGTCCACAGGGTCGCAAAGAATGCGACACAGCTGAAGCAACTGGCACTTGCATAAGCCCAAGCAAAGAAGTAGAAGACACAATAATGGAAGGAGAGATCAGAACTGAAAAGTATGACTAAAATAAAAATCTTAGTAAATGATGCCAACAACAGAATGGGAAGAATAGAGGGACAGTTAGCAAAGTCTGAGACAGAACAAGAAAAGCTACTCAATCTGAAAAACAGAGAGGGAGTAGATGAAAAATAAATGAAGAAATTCAGAGACATGATGGACTATAACAAAAAAAGTAATATTCATGTCGTGAGAGTCCCAAAAGAGGAGGATAAAGAGTGCAGAGCTGAAAATGTAATAATAATAATAATAATAATAATAATAATAAACAGTTGAAAGATTTCCAAATGTGTGAAAAGGGAAAAACAAAAAACAAGCAAAAATAAATTACAAATTTAAATCTGAGCAAAACCCAAACTGAATAAATTCAAGCAAATCCACGCCAATATAAAATTATAATTAACTTTCTGAAAACGAAAGACAAACACAAATCTACTGAGCAGCCAGAAAAAAAAAAAAAAGAAAGAAAAAGAAAAAGAAGAACCTTACATATAGTGGAAAAGAAATTTAGAAGACATTGAATTTCTTACCTAAAACAGGTGAGAATGAAGTGTTACCAGTTGTTTCAAGTGCTAAAAGAACTGCCATACAGAGTTTTATAGATGGAGAAGATTTCCTTTAGCAATGAAAGGGGAAATTAAAAACAAAACAAAACAAAATTGTGTCAAATAAGGAAAACTAACAGAATTTATCTCCAGCAGAACTTACTCTAATAAAGGTTAAAGGAAGTTTATAAACAAAATAGAACACCAGGAAGGAAGTTATGTTACGCCAAAATACAGGTAATTGCAGTAGACAGTGCTTCTCACCTTGAGTGTTTTAAGCAGTGTTTGAAAATTGAAGAAAATTTATAATGCTGACTGATGTGGTTCCAGATGCATCTGGGCTTCCCAGGTGGCTCAGTTGTAAAGAATCTGTCTAGCAATGCAGGAGATACAGGAGATGTGTGTTCGATCCCTGCATAGGGAAGATTCCCCTGGAGGAGGAAATGACAACCCACTCCAGTATTCTTGTCTGGAAAATTCCATGGACAGAAGGGCCTGGTGGGCTACAGTCCATGGGTTTGCAAAGAGTCAGACATGACTGAGTGAGCAAGTGATGATGATATGATGTGATTCTAGATGTATCTAGAGAAAATATTCTAAGTAGAGAAGAGTAAACAGATATAAAGGGAAGTAAATTTTGAACATTAGGTCTAACTACTAAAAATGATAACATTTATAGTCCATGGTAAATTATGACATGTAGTGTAATTCTTAATTACTCAAAATGGCATGTGAAGAAATATACTCAAAAACACTCAAGATAAATCAAAATGGAATTTTTTTTAATTTTAATTTTTACTTTATTTTACTTTACAATACTGTATTGGTTTTGCTATACATTGACATGAATTCACCATGGAATTTTAAAAATAGGTTCAAATAAACCATGAGAGGATAGGAAAAAGAAAGCAGACAAACAAAAGCATAGTGAAGAAACAAAATAAAAAATAACTTGGCATATTTGAACCAACCATATGCTATCTATAAGAAATTTACTTCTGAAAAACAAAAAAGAAATTTGCTTCCATTAACAATGTGAACCAGTGAAGTTGTTCAGTCAAGTCTGACTCTTTGCGATCCCATGGACTGTAGCCTACCAGACTCCTCCATCCATGGAATTTTCCAGGCTAGAGTACTGGAGTGGGTTGCCAGTTCCTTCTCCAGGGGATCTTCCCAACCTGGGGATCGAATCCAGGTCTCCCACATTGCAGGCAGATGCCTTACTGTCTGAGCTACCAAAAGCAAAAGGGTAAAACTAGATGTATCATACCAAACAAAACAGAGAAAATTAACATAGTATTCTGAAAAAATATTAATGAAACAAGAAATACACAATAGAACCTACAGATTTCAAAAAAGTTAATAAGGGAATACTATGCAAAATTATGCTGGAGAAAGCAATGGCACCCCACTCCAGTACTCCTGCCTGGAAAATCTCATGGACAGAGGAGCCTGGTAGGCTGCAGTCCATGGGGTCCCGAAGAGTTGGACACGACTGAGTGACTTCACTTTCACTTTTCACTTTCATGCTTTGGAGAAGGAAATGGCAAACCACTCCAGTGTTCTTGCCTGGAGAATCTCAGGGATGGGGGAGCCTGGTGGGCTGCCATCTATGGGGTCGTACAGAGTCGGACACGACTGAAGCGACTTACCAGCAGCAGCAACAGCAGCAGCGGTGTATATATGGAAAAGGCATATCTACTCATATCATATAATCAGAAAAGCATTTGCAAAATTCAGCACTCATTCATGATAAAAACTATCAGAGCAATAAACATAGAGGTGGACTCCTTCATCTTGATGAAGAAATATGACCACATTTAGAAAAGGACGCAAAGGAATTGAGGAAAACAATAGAATGGGAAAGACGAGATCTCTTCAAGAAAATTAGAGATACCAAGGGAACATTTCATGCAAAGATGGGGTTGATAAAGGACAGAAATGCTATGGACCTAACAGAAGCAGAAGATATTAAGAAGAGATGGCAAGAATACACAGAAGAACTGTACAAAAAAGATCTTCACGATCCAGATAATCACGATGGTGTGATCACTCATCTAGAGCCAGACATCCTGGAATGTGAAGTCAAGTGGGCCTTAGAAAGCATCACTACCAACAAAGGAGTGGAGGTGATAGAATTCCAGTTGAGCTATTTCAAATCCTAAAAGATGATGCTTTGAAAGTGCTGCACTCAATATGCCAGCAAATTTGGAAAACTCAGCAGTGGCCACAGGTCTGGAAAAAGTCAGTTTTCATTCTGATCTCTAAGAAAGGCAATGCCAAAGAATGCTCAAACTACTGCACAATTGCACTCATCTCACACGCTAGTATAGTAATGCTCAAAATTCTCCAAGCCAGATGTTCAAGCTGGTTTTAGAAAAGGCAGAGGAACCAGAAATTAAATTACCAACATCTGTTGGAACATCAAAAAAGGAACAGAGTTCCAGAAATACATCTATTTCTGCTTTATTGACTATGCCAAAGCCTTTGACTGTGTGGATCACCAAAAACTGTGGAAAATTCTTCAAGAGATGGGAATACCTGACCACCTGACCTGCCTCTTGAGAAATCTGTATGTAGGTCAGGAAGCAACAGTTAGAACTAGAAATGGAACAATAGATTCATTTCAAATAGGACAAGGAGTACGTCAAGGCTGTATATTGTCACCCTGATTATTTAACTTATATACAGAGTGCATCATGAGAAACGCTGGGTTGGATGAAGCACAAGCTGGAATCAAGATTGCCAGAGAAAAAACGCAGTAACCTCAGACAAGTAGATGACACCACCCTTATGGAAGAAAGTGAAGAACTAAAGGGCCTCTTGATGAAAGTGGAAGAGGAGAGTGAAAAAGTTGGCTTAAAACCCAACATTCAGAAAATGAAGATCATGGCATCTGGTCCCATTACTTCATGGAAAATAGAGGGGGAAACAGTGGAAACAGTGGCAGACTTTATATTTTGGGGCTCCAAAATCATTGCAGATGGTGACTGCAGCCATGAAATTAAAAGATGCAACTTCCCTGGTGGCTCAGAGGTTAAGGCATCTGCCTCCAATGTGGGAGATCAGGGTTCAATCCCTGGGTTGGAAAGATCCCCTGGAGAAGGAAATGGCAACCCACCCCAGTATTCTTGCCTGGAGAATCCCATGGATGGAGAAGCCTGGTAGGCTACACTCCATGGGGTTGCAAAGAGTCATACACATCTGAGCGACTTCACTTTCACTTTGCTCCTTGAAAGAAAAGTTATGACCAACCTAGACAGCATATTAAAAAACAGAGACATTACTTTGCCAACTAAAGTCCATCTAGTCAAGGCTATGGCTTTTCCAGTAATTATGTATGAATGTGAGAGTTGGACTATAAAGAAAGCTGAGTGCCAAAGAATTTCTGCATTTAAACTGTAATGTTGGAAAAGACTCTTGAGAATCCCTTGGACTGCAAGAGATCCAACCAGTCCATCCTAAAGGAGATCAGTCCTGAGTGTTCATTGGAAGGACAGATGTTGAAGCTGAAATTCCAATACTTTGGCCACCTGATGTGAAGAGTTGACTCATTTGAAAAGGCCCTGATGTTGGGAAAGATTGAGGGGATGACTGAGGATGAGATGGTTGGATGGCATCACCGACTCAACGGACATGAGTTTGGGTAAACTCCGCGAGTTGATGATGAACAAGGAAGCCTGGCGTGCTGCAGTCCTTTGAGTTGCAAAGAGGCAGACACGACTGAGTGACTGAACTGAACTGAGTGATGGATGCATCTCATCATCTTGCCATCCCCATTGCTCTTAGGATGAAGCAGGAATTGCCTCATGTGACTGACTAGGCTTGACATGAGGTGGTCTGTCTCACCAGCCTCCTCACAGGCTGCTCTTATCTTCTGCAGACAGGCTGACCAACCACCATCTTTTTATTCCCTCTAACAGAGTTTTTCTTCTCCTCAAGGCCTGTGTAATGGCAAAGTTAGAGAGATAATTAAATTAAATGAAGCCATGACGTAGGCTCTAATCTAATAGGACTGATATTCTTGTATGAAGAGGAAACTGGGACACAGACACACACAGAAAAGACTGTGCAAAGATACAGGGAGAAGATGGCTATGTGCAAGACAGAGAGAGAAACCTCAGAAGAAGCCAGCTCTGCCGACACTTTGATCTTGGACTGCCAGACTCTGGAGCTGTGAGAAAATGAACAATTTAATTATAACAAGGACAACATAGATAAATAGACTTTTTGCTGAAGAAAACATAGATTGCAAGTAAGCAAATGAAAAGATGTTCAACATCATAAACTATCATGGAGTTGTTAATTAAAATGCCAATGAGATTTTGGTACACATGTATCAGAATAGCTAAAATCAAAAACATTGACAATGCCAAATGCTGACATGGATGTGCAACAACTTGATCACTCATACATTGCTGCTGAGAATGTGAAATAGTTTGGCCATGGTGGGAAACTTTTTTTCTCTTTCTTGAACCAAATGTGTAGTTACCACAAAACCCAGTGATGCATTGCTGAGTATTTATTTCAGATAAATAAAGAATTATGCTCACATAACAAGTACGTACACAAAGTTTGTAGGAACTTTATTCATAATAGCCAAAAATTAGATCCAACCTAGTTGCCCTTCAATCTGTGTATGTTAGAACAGTGTTACAGTCATACGATGAGATACTAGGCAACAATAAAAAGAAACGAAATATTGATACATGCAACAACTTGAATGAATCCCCAGGGAATTTGAAGGGTGAAAAAAAAGCCTATCTCATAAGGTTACACACTGTATCATTCCATTATATAATATTCTTGAGGTGACAAATTTATAGCAATGGAGGAGATATCAATGTTTCCAGTAGTTGGAGAAAGTGTGAGAGAAGTGAGTATGATTATAAAATGGATCCTTGTTCTGATAAAAATGTTCTATGTCCTGATTTATCAGTATCAATGTCTTGGTTGAGATAGTCTGTTATTGTTTGGGAGATGTTAACATTGAGACAAACTTCCTTTTCTGCCGTACAGGCCATTTTCTATTTTATTTCAACACTTGAAGATTTATGATTAGGGCATTCTCTCTGTTGCAATAGTATTTTTGATAAGGTCTTTCCTTATCTAAGTGCCATTTTGCTTTAATTTGATAACCATTTTGCCACCTGAAGACTCTCAATTTCAGAAAGACAGAAGAAACAGCTCAGATAATAGCCTGACCTTTCATTTAATTGGGAAAATTTGATAGGGAAATTATTTGCCCACTCTCTACCTCTTGTTTACTTAAAATCATCATCTGGCCCCAAGTATGTAAAATTATCATCTGGTCTCAATTAAAGTAATCAAATTATGGAGGGCCAAGAGAGGGAAACCATTTCAAATTTTGGCAGGTTCTAACAAAATATCAAACTAGAAACAGAACCATAAGCCAAGTTTTATATTTTGCAATTTAGTGGGCATATCCTTAAGCCCACTGCATGCTCATTCTTGGTCTCAACTGCTATTGCAAATTAGTTTACAAATATTTTCTTTGCTTTGGTCAGGATTGACTAGGGGTCAAAGAGTCTTCACCTGTAGGGGAAAAGCTTCAATGCCTATATTTAAGCCATCTGGGAAATTAAGAAACATAACTAAAAGATGCTAAATTTTAGCTTGAAAGCAATTTATGAAAATGTAGACACCAGTCAGTTCATATATACATGATCTTAAATCAATCAATAATAGATTTATTATAAGAAGCACACTAATTTGTCATCTCCAGGGGCTTCCCTGGTGGCTCAGCAGTAAAGAATCTGCCTGCAATGCAGGAGATGCAAGAGTTGTGGGTTTGCTCTCTGGGTTGAGAAGATCCCCTGGAGAAGGGAATGGCACCCCATTCCGGTATTCTTCCCTGGAGAATCCCATGGACAGAGGAGCCTGATAGGCTACAGTCTGTAGGGTCTCAAAGAGTTGGACTCAACTGAAGCTACTGAGCATGCATGGGCCTCACAGTTGTGAATTCATGTGAAATGTCATCAAGCCATTGAAAGTAGGCAAAAATTTATATGGACACAGGGAGACACTGTGCAGTCTTTGCCTACATTCCTGTTTTGTGGTTTCTTCTGGCAAATTTCAAAGGTGCCATCTGAAGGAAAGTGTATTTACTCAACAGAGATCAGTTTCCATTTTGGCCAACTTAAATTTCAAAGAATTCAGTGAGGTCTATATTCTATTCATCGAGGGGGAGATCTGGTTCAGGTCAGAATTGTTAACATCCAAATCAGAGTAGTTCAGTTCAGTCCAACTCTTTGGACCCCATGGACTGCAGCACACCAGGCTTCCCTGTCCGTCGCCAACCGCCGCAGCTTGCTCAAACTCATGTCCATAGAGTTGGTGATGCCATCCAACCATTTCATCCTCTTTAAATTTCTCTGCACTTTTACTAAATCGTTCCTCCAACTTTTTTTCCTACACTACTTTTTCTCCTCATCAGGCAAAAATAAACTCCAAACCTAAAACATCCTTTCATCACCCCTCTCTATCAAAATCTTTTTAATCTTTTTATCAAAACCAATATAGTATTGTAAAATTTAAAAAAAGAATAAAAGAAGTAATAGTAACACTACTGCTTCTTTCATATGCATACTTTAAAAAGGCTTAAAAAATATGCATAGGGATACATGAGAGAGGACAAAAGAGAAGGAAACATAGGGAAATATAGCTGATATGATCATACAATAGATGCTTTGAGTTTTTCTGTTTTTATTATTTCATTTAGAATGCTAGTATTTCATATATTTTCCTGTAATTTGCTGTTTTCATTCAACAGTGTTTTTGGAATTTCCCGTTTCATGCTTCCATTGGTGCCATGGTACCTTGTTTTTCTCAGAACTTGCCTCTCATTGACAGATTCTTGTAATTTCTCTCTCCAGTACAGCTCCTGTCTCAAACTTGGCACAAGGTCCCAACCTTAGTCCCCAGTGACCTTGATTTACTTCCTATCTATGTTACCCATCCCCCTAGAGGAGGAAATGGCAACCCACTCCAGTGTCTTTGGCTGGAAAATCCCATGGACAGAGAAGCCTAGTGGACTATAGTCCATAGGGTTGCAAAGAGTCAGACATGACTGAAGCGCCTGAGTACACATGCTACCCATCCAGGAGACTTTCCATGGCTGCTTCAATAATACAAAATGTGCTGACAGCATATATGTTGTACCTTCTTCTTTGGTATTATAAATATATAATAAAGTGAATGCCCTTCTAAGGAAATAAGGCCTTTAGAGTATTCATGCACTAAGACAACTGCTGAGCTAAAATGAAATACTATACCCTTTGATTATATTCAATTGAAAATTCCCAGGAAATCTTAAGTAACTTATAAAATAGATGAAATTTTCAAAGAAACTCGTTTTCATATGCATTGCATTCACTTGGGTGCTGACTTCACAAGAATGGAGAGGTTTTTTTCTTTTTTTGCTTGACAGTTTTGCCTTTCTACAGGAAGATCTCAGTACAACTTTTTTTCTTTTTAGTTTTATTATGTTTTTAATTAAAAAGGGTAAAGAATTACCTTGGTATTTTGCCATCCCAAATATTGTGAATAAAACTTATATCCAACATTATTTGAGATATTAGAACACCCTGATCAATTATTTAAAAGGGAGTTATTAATTTCAAAGGTCAGAACTTTCCAGTAAGCTTGGCATTTCTAGACTATATTAGAAAAATACAACTGGAAAAATAAAATCCAGAGGAAGAAATTTTCAAATAATCAGACTTCCAAAAGATAGTTTGATGTAAATTAATTAATATAAAATATAAAATTAGAAGGAAATACCTAAATTTTCATGCTATAGGAAATTAAAGTGGCTAACCTTTCACTGTCCAGTTCTAAACAATGGCTATTGAAAATTGTTTATTTTTATTGAATATTTTAAGCTTGTCAATTTTTGAGATCTATTTGTTTTTTAAGAGACTATGGTAAATACTGAAGTATGATGATATGACAATGGATTGCACAAGACCTGCCATAGACTAGATACTTGCATGAAAAGACTTCTTAGAAGGGCACCGAGAGTCTCTTTATACCCACAAAATCTCTTTCACAAATGTCCCAAGAAGTCTAATGAGGCTATCATTAGTATCATGCTTTAAAGTGAAAGCCTAGTCTCAAGAGGACTATTGTGGGAGCTGCATTTCCCTGGATAGAGAAGCAGAGGCTATTGTGTGTGTGTGTGTATAATTATAGATCAGATAACTTTTAGCTACTCCTTTGGAAAGTACACTTGATTCTGAGAGACTGAAATGGAAAATATTAGCAAGTTTTATTGGCAGGAAGGTCAGAATGAGTTTGACATGGCTCCTAGAGGGCTTGCTCAGGATGATGCCTCCATGGACCAGGAGGACACAGAACGACTGGAGTGGCCCTGAATATGTGTGTGTATGTGGGGAGGTAGGGGTGGGGACAGGGCATTGAGACACCATGGCAAAATGTGGGCAGGGAGACTTGAAGATCCATTTCATTTTGTCACATGTGCCCTTGGAAAGATATTAGAATTCACTAAAAACTTTCAGAGGAAAATGACATATATACTTCAATCTAGTTCTTAGACACAGCAATGAGAGTGGAGACATGAGAACGCATAAATACTTCAAAAACACTGCCTAAGCTATGGGGTGATAAAGGATATTACAGTGACCCAAAATGCATTTTTTAAATTGAGGCATTTAACTAAATGCTTTAATTTAGACATTTAAGTTTTAAATTTTCCATGGAGACACAATGTATCTAGAGTAGTAATATTTGATTAGGGGGAATAGAAATTATATATAATTGTTGGTTGATTTTGTTACAGGTTTTCTGATATAGAATCAGGGCCTACCAGGTGGCAAACATTTACAAGTTTCTTGCTAGAACTGCACAAATATGCAAATACCTTAAACGATTTTTAATAAAACCATTCTATTAACATGTAGCAAATAAAGTTATTTTAATAAGAGTATTATACTTTAATTTAAATTTTTAATTTTCTTCAAATCACTTTACCTTATGAGCTCAAGCTTGTGGATTTCAGAATTTGGAGATTTTGAGCACCATACAGGTGATGGCTTTTCTTTTTAAAATCTTTTTTAGAATTCCTTTATTATAATATAACATATATGTAAAAGTTTATATACCAGACTGTAGCTGGTAGAGTTTTCTCAAACTGCATGTACTTGTGTAAAATATACAATCTATTTTATCCCTTCTACTACTGACATTTGAGTAGTTTCAAGTTCAGGGCTAGTTTAATTTGTGTTGCTATAAACATTTTACTATTTGTCTTTAAGAAAACATGTGTATGCAATTCTGTTAGTTATATACCTGTATGTAGAGTTGTTGGGTCATAGCTTATTCCTATGTTTGGAGGTAGCTCCAAACAATTCTCTAATTTTTTTTGTTGTACCAAATTATTCTACCAACTGATACATCCTGTCAATATCATAGGAGAATTGTGGTTGTTCCAAAGCTTTCTAACAGAATTTTGGAATTTTTTTCCTTTTCATTTTATCTGTACTCTAGTTCAAATGACCCATTGCCTTTTATTCAAAACACCATGTTTTATTCCTTTGTATTTCACTTTCTCCTTGGATTCCTGGAAGCTGTTCTCTTCCCTGGAGAGTTCATCTATTCACACACAAATAGCACAGTCTTAATTACTTTAGCTTTACAATAGATCTTAATTTCAGATATTCTTTTTGCTTCATTTTTTTCTTAAATATTTTTCAACCATTCTTGACCTTTGTATATGCTTATAAATTTTAAAATCAGCTAGTAAATTTCTGCATAAAAGCAGCAATGAAATTAAAAAAAATTTAATTTCACTGTATATACAGATCAGTTAAATAAATTGATATCTTTAATTATTTGGTTTTACGAAGTAAGAACCTAGTTTAGTTTTTTGTTTATTTAATTTTTTAATCTTGTTTCAGTTTCTTATTTTTGGCAGCTATATTCCTATTGTTGTTGTTGTTGAGTTACTAAGTTGTGTGCAACCCCATGGACTGCAACACAACAGGCTTCTCTGTCCTTCATCATTTCCCAGAGTTTGCTCAAACTCTTGTCCACTGAGTCAGCGATGCCATCCAACCATCTCATCATCTGTCACCCCCTTCTCTTCCTACCCTCAATCTTTCCCAGCATTGGAGTCTTTTCCAGTGAATCGGCTTTTCACATCAGGTGGCCAAAGTATTGGAGTTCAATATTTGCTTTAAAAATATTAGTATAATATATATATATATATATATATATACATATTTTGTTTTGTTTTGTTTTTAATTTTTATTTTTACTTTATTTTACTTTACAATACTGTATTGGTTTTGCCATCCATTGACTTGAATCCACCACGGGTGTACATGCATTCCCAAATATGAACCCCCTCCTCATAACATCTCTCTGGGTCATCACCGTGCACCAGCCCCAAGCATGCTGTGTCCTGCATGGGACATAGACTGGCGATTTGATTCTTACATGATAGTATACATGTTTCAATGCCATTCTCCCAAATCATCCCACCCTCTTCCTCTCCCTCTGAGTCCAAAAGTCCATTATACACATCTGTGTCTTTTTTGTTGTCTTGCATACAGGGTCATCATTGCCATCTTTCTAAATTCCATATATATGTGTTAGTATACTGTATTGGTGTTTTTCTTTCTGGCTTACTTCACTCTGTATAATCGGCTCCAGTTTCGTCCATCTCATCAGAACTGATTCAAATGTATTCTTTTTAACGGCTGAGTTATACTTCATTGTGTATATGTACCACAGCTTTCTTATCCATTCATCTGCTGATGGGCATCTAGGTTGTTTCCATGTCCTGGCTATTATAAACAGTGCTGCAATGAACATTCGAGTACATGTGTCTCTTTCAATTCTGGTTTCCTCAGTGTGTATGCCCAGAAGTGGGATTGCTGGGTCATAAGGCAGTTCTATTTGCAATTTTTAAGGAATCTCCACACTGTCTCCATAGTGGCTGTACTAGTTTGCATTCCCACCAACAGTGTAGGAGGGTTCCCTTTTCTCCACACCCTCTCCAGCATTTATTGCTTGCAGATTTTTGGATCGCAGCCATTCTGACTGGTGTGAAGTGGTACCTCACTGTGGTTTTGATTTGCATTTCTCTAATAATGAGTGATGTTGAGCATCTTTTCATGTGTTTATTAGCCATCTGTATGTCTTCTTTGGAGAAATGTCTATTTAGTTCTTTGGCCCATTTTTTGATTGGGTCGTTTATTTTTCTGGAATTGAGCTGCATATGTTGCTTGTATATTTTTGAGATTAGTTGTTTGTCAGCTGCTTCATTTGCTATTATTTTCTCCCATTCAGAAGGCTGTCTTTTCACCTTGCTTATATTTTCCTTTGTTGTGCAGAAGCTTTTAATTTTAATTAGATCCCATTTGTTTATTTTTGCTTTTATTTCCAGAATTCTGGGAGGTGGATCATAGAAGATCCTGCTGTGATTTATGTCAGAGAGTGTTTTGCCTATGTTCTCCTCTAGGAGTTTTATAGTTTCTGGTCTTACATTTAGATCTTTAATCCATTTTGAGTTTATTTTTGTGTGCGGTGTTAGAAAGTGATCTAGTTTCATTCTTTTACAAGTGGTTGACCAGTTTTCCCAGCACCACTTGTTAAAGAGATTGTTTTTACTCCATTGTATATTCTTGCCTTCTTTGTCAAAGATAAAGTGTCCATATGTGTGTGGATTTATCTCTGGGCTTTCTATTTTGTTCCATGGATCTATATGTCTGTCTTTGTGCCAGTACCATACTGTCTTGATGACTGTGGCTTTGTAGTAGAGCCTGAAGTCAGGCAAGTTGATTCCTCCAGTTCCATTCTTCTTTCTCAAGATCGCTTTGGCTATTTGAGTTTTTTTTGTATTTCCATACAAATCTTGAAATTATTTGTTCTAGTTCTGTGAAAAATGTGGCTGGTAGCTTGATAGGGATTGCATTGAATTTGTTAATTGCTTTGGGTAGTATACTCATTTTCACTATTGATTCTTCCGATCCATGAACATGGTATATTTCTCCATCTCTTAGTGTCCTCTTTGATTTCTTTCATCAGTGTTTTATAGTTTTCTGTATATAGGTCTTTAGTTTCTTTAGGTAGATATATTCCTAAGTATTTTATTCTTTTTGTTGCAATCGTGAATGGAATTTTTTCCTTAATTTCTTTTTCTACTCTCTCATTATTAGTGTATAGGAATGCAAGGGATTTCTGAATGTTGATTTTATATCCTGCAACTTTACTATATTCATTGATTAGCTCTAGTAATTTTCTGGTGGAGTCTTTAGGGTTTTCCATGTAGAGGATCATGTCATCTGCAAATAGTGAAAGTTTTACTTCTTCTTTTCCAATTTGGATTCCTTTTATTTCTTTTTCTGCTCTGATTGCTGTGGCCAAAACTTCCAGAACTATGTTGAATACTAACGGTGAAAGTGGACACCCTTGTCTTGTTCCTGACTTTAGGGGAAATGCTTTCAATTTTTCACCATTGAGGATAATGTTTGCTGTGGGTTTGTCATATATAGCTTTTATTATGTTGAGGTATGTTCCTTCTATTCCTGCTTTCTGGAGAGTTTTTTTATCATAAATGGATGTTGAATTTTGTCAAAGGCCTTCTCTGCATCTATTGAGATAATCATATGGCTTTTATTTTTCAATTTGTTAATGTGGTGAATTACATTGATTGATTTGCGGATATTGAAGAATCCTTGCATCCCTGGGATAATGCCCACTTGGTCATGGTGTATGATCTTTTTAATGTGTTGTTGGATTCTGATTGCTAGAATTTTGTTGAGGATTTTTGCATCTATGTTCATCAGTGATATTGGCCTGTAGTTTTCTTTTTTTGTAGTATCTTTGTCTGGTTTTGGTATTAGGGTGATGGTGGCCTCATAGAATGAGTTTGGAAGTTTACCTTCCTCTGCAATTTTCTGGAAGAGTTTGAGGAGGATAGGTGTTAGCTCTTCTCGAAACTTTTGGTAGAATTCAGCTGTGAAGCCGTCTGGACCTGGGCTTTTGTTTGCTGGAAGATTTCTGATTACAGTTTCAATTTCCGTGCTTGTGATGGGTCTGTTAAGATTTTCTATTTCTTCCTGGTTCAGTTTTGGAAAGTTGTACTTTTCTAAGAATTTGTCCATTTCTTCCACGTTGTCCATTTTATTGGCATACAACTGCTGATAGTAGTCTCTTATGATCCTTTGTATTTCTGTGTTGTCTGTTGTGATCTCTCCATTTTCATTTCTAATTTTATTGATTTGATTTTTCTCTCTTTGCTTCTTGATGAGTGTGGCTAATGGTTTGTCAATTTTATTTATCCTTTCAAAGAACCAGCTTTTGGCTTTGTTGATTTTTGCTATGGTCTCTTTTGTTTCTTTTGCATTTATTTCTGCCCTAATTTTTAAGATTTCTTTCCTTCTACTAACTCTGGGGTTCTCCAATTCTTCCTTTTCTAGTTGCTTTAGGTGTAGAGTTAGGTTATTTGACTTTTTTCTTGTTTCTTGAGGTATGCCTGTATTGCTATGAACTTTCCTCTTAGCACTGCTTTTATAGTGTCCCACAGGTTTTGGGTTGTTGTGTTTTCATTTTCATTAGTTTCTATGCATATTTTGATTTCTTTTTTGATTTCTTCTGTGATTTGTTGGTTATTCAGAAGTGTGTTGTTCAACCTCCATATGTTGGAATTTTTAATAGTTTTTCTCCTGTAATTGAGATCTAATCTTAATGCATTATGGTCAGAAAAGATGCTTGGAATGATTTTGATTTTTTTGAATTTATCAAGTTTAGATTTATGGCCCAGGATGTGATCTATCCTGGAGAAGGTTCCATGAGCACTTGAAAAAAAGGTGAAATTCATTGTTTTGGGGTGAAATGTCCTATAGATATCAATTAGGTCTAACTGATCTAATGTATCATTCAAAGTTTGCGTTTCTTTGTTAATTTTCTGTTTAGTTGATCTGTCCATAGGTGTGAGTGGGGTATTAAAGTCTCCCACTATTATTGTGTTATTGTTGATTTCCCCTTTCATACTTGTTAGCATTTGTCTTACATATTGCGGTGCTCCTATATTGGGTGCATATATATTTATAATTGTTATATCTTCTTCTTGGATTGTTCCTTTGATCATTATGTAGTGGCCTTCTTTGTCTCTTTTCACAGCCTTTGTTTTAAAGTCTATTTTATCGGATATGAGTATTGCCACTCCTGCTTTCTTTTGGTCTCTATTTGTGTGGTATATCTTTTTCCAGCCCTTCACTTTCAGTCTGTATGTGTCCCTTGTTTTGAGGTGGGTCTCTTGTAAGCAGCATATAGAGGGGTCTTGTTTTTGTATCCATTCGGCCAGTCTTTGTCTTTTGGTTGGGGCGTTCAACCCATTTACGTTTAAGGTAATTATTGATAAGTATGATCCCGTTACCATTTACTTTATTGTTTTGGGTTCGGGTTTATACACCCTTTTCATGTTTCCTGTCTAGAGGATATCCTTTAGAATTTGTTGGAGAGCTGGTTTGGTGGTGCTGAATTCTCTCAGCTTTTGTTTGTCTGTAAAGCTTTTGATTTCTCCTTCGTATTTGAATGAGATCCTTGCTGGGTACAGTAATCTGGGCTGTAGGTTATTGTCTTTCATCACTTTAAGTATGTCTTGCCATTCCCTCCTGGCCTGAAGAGTTTCTATTGAAAGATCAGCTGTTATCCTTATGGGAATCCCCTTGTGTGTTATTTGTTGTTTTTCCCTTGCTGCTTTTAATATTTGTTCTTTGTGTTTGATCTTTGTTAATTTGATTAATATGTGTCTTGGGGTGTTTCGCCTTGGGTTTATCCTATTTGGAACTCTCTGTGTTTCTTGGACTTGGGTGATTATTTCCTTCCCCATTTTAGGGAAGTTTTCAACTATTATCTCCTCAAGGATTTTCTCATGATCTTTCTTTCTGTCTTCTTCTTCTGGGACTCCTATATATTCGAATGTTGGAGCGTTTCATATTGTCCTGGAGGTCTCTGAGATTGTCCTCATTTCTTTTAATTCGTTTTTCTTGTTTCCTCTCTGATTCATTTATTTCTACCATTCTATCTTCTATTTCACTAATCCTATCTTCTGCCTCAGTTACTCTACTATTTGTTGCCTCCAGAGTATTTCTGATCTCATTTATTGCGTTATTCATTATATTTTGACTCTTTTTTATTTCTTCTAGGTCCTTGTTAAACCTTTCTTGCATCTTCTCAATCCTTGTCTCTAGGCTATTTATCTGTGATTCCATTTTGATTTCAAGATTTTGGATCATTTTCACTATCAATATTCGGAATTCGTTCTCAGGTAGATTCCCTACCTCTTCCTCTTTTGTTTGGTTTGGTGGGCAACTCTCCTGTTCCTTTACCTGCTGAGTATTCCTCTGTCTTTTCATCTTGGTTATATTGCTGCGTTTGGGGTGGCCTTTTTATATTCTGGTAATTGGTGGAGTTCTCTTTATTATGGAGCTTCCTCACTGTGGGTGGGGTTGTATCAGTGGCTTGTCAAGGTTTCCTGGTTAGGGAGGCTTGTGTTGGAGTTCTGGTGGGTGGAGCTGGGTTTCTTCTCTCTGGAGTGCAGTGGAGTGACCAGTAATGGGTTATGAGATGTCAAAGGTTTTGGAGTAGCTTTGAGCTGCCTGTATAATGAAGCTCAGGGGTGTGTTCCTGTGTTGCTGGAGAATTTGCGTGGTATGTCTTGTTCTGGAACTTGTTGGCCCTTTGGGTGTAGCTTGGTTTCAGTGTAGGTATGGAGGCATTTGATGAGCTCCTATTGCTTAATGTTTCCTGAATTCAGGAGTTCTCTGATGTTTTCAGGCTTTGGACTTAAGCCTCCTGCTTCTGGTTTTCAGTTTTATTTTTACAGTAGCCTCCAGACTTCTCCATCTATACAGCACTGAGGATAAAACATCTAGGTTAAAGATGAAAAGTTTCTCCACATTGAGGGACACCCAGAGAGGTTCACTGTTTTTGAAGACAATGGTCTGCTTTTCTGGTTGCTTGATGTCCTCTGCCAGCCTACAGAAGTTGTTTTGTGGAGTTTACTCAGCGTTGAAATGTTCTTTTGAGGAATTTGTGAGGGATAAAGTGGTCTACCCGTCCTATTCCCCTGCCATCTTAGGAGATATCTAAAATATATTTTTTAATTTATAATTTTTGCTACTGGTATGTAAAGTTAGTACTTTTATAAATTGTCTTTATACAAAACTACTTCGATAAATTTGTTTATTTCCATCACTTTGTACTTTTTAAACCACATTTTCTGTAGCAATTCTGTGACTTATTTTGCCTTTTGGCTTACTGAACAGACTAGGTCACCCAGTAGAGTTTTTAATAGAAGTGGTCAGATGAAACGGAAATCCGAGTTCTTGTTCGTAGCTGAAGAATGAGCTTTGCAAACATGCAAATACTCATGGTTGCAAGCAAACAGGATTTATTTCAGAGAGAAATTACAAAGCTCTCAGCATAAAGAGAGTGTAAACTGCCCTGAAAGGGTGAGACTTACAGCAGTTTTTATCATTGTTAGTATTGATTTATACACATTTGATTGGTTCTTACTTTTAACGTATGTCATTTCTAACCAATCAGTTTAAAGGTCATGATGTTTAACTTGACATTTTTATGGCTTCTTTTGATCCTTGGATTCTTAGTTTTCTTAGACGTGAAGTCACCATCCTTGCCGTTTTCTCATGACGTTCTTCTGATTGGTTCAATTCCTGGATAGGGAACTAAGAGCTTGTTTCAAATCATTGCTTACTGCTCTCTCCTTGAGGTCAGAAAGACAGAATGGAAACAGGAAGTTGCTAAGATGCTAGTGCTTCTGTTTGCATTTTAAGGCAGTTATTTACAGGCAATGGTCATAGTGATGATTTTGCAAAATAATCTGTACAGGATTTTGCAGTAAGATTTTGAAACCTGTATCTTGATTTCAAGAAAAAGGAAAAAAAAATGCTAGCTGCAGTTTGGAACTTATATTTACCTATTACTTTTCTTTGAAAATGTTACTAGATGTTTGGGCTTTTAAGTTCTCTGTCCTCTTTTCCCATTTGAAAAATGTGGATAATAGCAATATATTTCTCATAGTAATACTTTGAGATTAAATGAATTAACACATGTAAATGTGTGCACCTGACATATACACTATTCTCAATTTATAATATAAATCATTATTTTTATTAGCTATATTTAGTGTCATGAATTCCTAAAGGCATAAATGAATGTTTCATAATTTTAATATTTTGTACCAAATCACTGATACATAATATGAAAATGAATAAATGAAATGTGTGTATGAGGAATTCTGCATTAAAAATAAGTTCTCTTCAGTGTTAGATACAGAAAAGAAACAAACAAAAGACCCATAAATTATTTTCACATTTATAAACTATGTTGTCTAACTCAAGAATTCTGTACAATTGTGTGGTGTAGTCTCTTTATATCTTCTGATTCTCATTTTCCCCTTAAATCAAGGGCTGAAACAATCAAGGTTTATTATGAAAAATTAGGTATAGTGGATTTGAAATTAATATTTAAACTAACAAATACTATGTTATTGTGGCTCCTTTAATTTGCTTTTGTAAATCCCATGGTGTAAAAGGGAGAAATAAATCTCTGGGCCCAAAGACAGTAATAGATTGTAAATTATTTATGCCTTTAACTTTCTCTGTGTTGTATCAACAAATGGGCAAAATAACTCAGAACAATTAGAAATGCTTATCTCTTGGGGTAACCATTAACTCCACCATAGAGCCACCAGAACTTGCACAGGGCTGGGGAAACAGACTCCTGGAAGGCACAAATAAAAACCTTGTGTGCACCAGGACCCAGGAGAAAGGAGCAGTGACCACACAAGAGATTGACCCAGACTTGACCATGAGTGTCCAGGAGTCTCTTGCAGAGGCCTGGGTTGGCAGTGGCCTGCTGCAGGGTCTGGGTCACTGAGTGCAACAGTGCATGCATGGGACCTTTTGAAAAGGTCACCATAATCTTCATTACCTCCACCATAGTTTGGCCTCAGATCAAATAACAGGGAGGGAACACAGCCCAACCCATTAACAAAATTGCAGTAAAGATTTACTGAGCATGGCCCCACCCGTCAGAACAAGACCCAGTTTCTCCTTCAGTCAGTCTCTCCCATCAGGAAGCTTCCATAAGCTTCGTTTCTTTATCCATCAGAGGGCCAACAGACTGAAAACCACAATCACAGAAAACTAACTAATCTGATCACATGGACCTCAGCTTTGTCTAACTCAAAGAAACTATGAGCCATGCTGTGTAGGGCCATCCAAGGTGGACGGGCCATGGTGGAGAGTTATGACAAAACATGGTCCACTGGAGAAGTGAATGATAAACCACTTCAGTATTCTTGCCTTGAGAACCCATGAACATTATGAAAAGAAAAAAAGATCAGATACTGAAAGATGAACTACCCAGGTCATTAGGTGCCCAATATGCTACGGGAGATCAGTGGAGAACCAACTACAGAAAGAAAGAAGAGATGAGCCAAAGCAAAAACAGCACCCATTTGTGGATGTGACTGATGATGGAAGTAAAGTCTGATGCTATAAAGAACAATATTGCATAGGAACTTGGAATGTTAGGTCCATGAATCAAGGTAAAAGATGGCAAGAATGAATATTGACATTTTAGAGATCAGTGAACTAAAATGGTTGAATGGCACAACTGACTCAGTGGACAGGAGTTTGAATAACTCCAGGAGTTGATGATGGACAGGGAGGCCTGGTGTGCTGCAGTCCATAGGGTCACAAAGAGTTGGACATGACTGAGCAACTGAACTGAACTGAACTAAAACAGACTGGAATGGGTGAATTTAACTCAGATGATCATTATATCTACTACTGTGGGCAAGATTCCCTTAGGTGAAATGGAATAGCCCTCATAGTCAACAGAAGAGCCAAAATGAAGTACTTGGATGCAATCTCAAAAATGACACAATGATCTCTGTTTATTTCCAAGGAGAACCATTCAATATCACAGCAATCCAAGTCCATGCACCAACCAGCAATGCTGAAGAAGTTGAAATTGAATGGTTCTATGAAGACATACAAGACCTTTTAGAACTAACATGCAAAAAAGATGTCCGTTTCATGATAGGGGACTGGAATGCAAAAGTAGGAAGTCAAGAGATACCTGGAGTAACAGGCAAAATTGGCCTTGGAGTACAAAGTGAAGTAGGTCAAAATCGAATAGAGTTTTGCCAAGAGAACACAATGGTCATAGCAAACACCCTGTTTCAACAACTCAAGAGAAGACTCTACACATGGACATCACCAGGTGGTCAACACCAAAATCAGATTGATTGTATTCTTTGCAGCAAAAGATGGAGAATCTCTATATAGTCAGCAAAAATAAGACCAGGAACTGACTGTGGCTTGGATCATGAACTCCTCATTGCCAGATTAAGGCTTAATTGAAGAAAGTAGGGAACACCACTAGACTATTCAGGTGTGACCTAAATAAAATCACTTACAATTATACAGTGGAAATGACAAATAGATACAAGGGATTAGATCTGATAGAGTGCCTGAAGAACTATGGACAAAGGTTTGTGACATCATACAGTAGGCAGTGATCAAGACTATCCCCAAGAAAAGAAATGTAAAAAGGCAAAATGGTTGTCTGAAGAGGCCTTACAAATATCTGGGAAGAGAAGAGAGACTGAGAAGAAAAGGAAAAAAGGAAAGATATACCCATTTGAATGCAGAGTTACAACAAATATTAAGGAGATACAGGAAAACCTTCCTCAGTGAGCAATGCAAAGAGAAAGAGGAAAGCAACAGAATGGGAAAGACTAGAGATCTCTTCAAGAAAATTAGAGATACTAAGGGAACATTTCATGCAAAGATGTGCACAGTAGAGGACAGAAATGGTATGGACCTAACAGAAGCAGAAGATGTTAAGAAAAGGTGGCAAGAGTACACAGAAGAAAGGAACAAAAGAGATCTTCATGACCCAGATGATCATGATGGTGTGATCACTCACCTAGAGCCAGACATCTTAGAATGTGAAGTCAAGTGGGCCTTAGGAAGCATCACTATGAACAAAGCTAGTGTAGGTGATGGAATTCCAGTTGAGATATTTCAAATCCTAGAAGATGATGCTGTGAAAGTGCTACATTCAATACGCCAGCAAGTTTGGAAAACTCAGCAGTGGCCACAGGACTGGAAAAGGTCAGTTTTCATTCCAAATCCAAAGAAAGGCAATGCCAAAGAATGTTCAAACTATCACACTATTGCTCTCATTTCACACCTAGCAAAGTAATGCTCAAAAATTTCCAAGCCAGGCTTCAACAGTACATGAACCGTGAATTTCCAGATGTTCAAGCTGGATTTAGAAAAGGCAGAGGAACCAGAGATCAAATTGTCAACATCTGTTGGATCATTAAAAAAAAAAGAGAGAGTTACAGAAAAACATCTGTTTCTGCTTTATTGATTATGTCAAAGCCTTTGACTGTGTAGATCACATCAAACTGGAAAATTTTTCAAGAGATGGGAATACCTGACCACCTTACCAGCCTCCTGAGAAATCTGTATGCAGGTCAAGAAGCAACAGTTAGAACTGGACATGGAACAACAGACTGGTTCCAAATAGTAAAAGGAGTACTTCAAAGCTGTATATTGTCACCCTGCTTATTTAACTTATATGCAGAGTACATCATGCGGAATGCCAGGTTGGATGAAGCACAAAGTAGAATCAAGACTGTGGGGAGAAATGTGAATAACCTCAGATATGCAGATGAAACTATCCTAAAGGCAGAAAGTGGAGAGGAACTAAAGAGCCTCTTGATGACAGTGAATTAGGAGAGTGAAAAAGGCTGGCTTACAATGCAACATTCAGAAAACTAATATCATGGCATCCAGTCCCATCACATCATGACAAATAGAAGGGGAAACAATGGAAACAGTGACAGACTTCATTTTGGAGGGGCTCCAAAATCACTGCAGATGGTGACTGTAGCCATGAAATTAAAAGACGCTTGCTCCTTGGAAGACAGCATATTAGAAAGAAGAGACATTACTTTGCCAACAAAGGTCTGTCTAGTCAAAGCTATGGTTTTCCCAGTAGTCATGTATGGATGTGAGAGTTATACTATAAAGAAAGTTGAGCGCAAAAGAACTGATGCTTTTGAACTGTGATGTTGGAGAAGACTTTTGAGAGTCCCTTGGACTGCAAGGAGATCCAAACCAGTCCATCCTAAAGGAAATCAGTCCTGAATATTCATTGGAAGGACTGATACTGAAGCTGAAATTCCAATACTTTGGCCACCTGCTGTGAAGAACTGACTCATTTGAAAAGACCTTGATGCTGGGAAAGATTGAATGTGGGAGGAGAAGTGGATGACAGAAGACGACCTGGTTGGATGGCATCACCAACTTGATGGATGTGAGTTTGAGTAATTTCGGGGGCTGTTGATGGTTAGGGGAGCCTGGTGTGCTGCAGATCCATGGGGTCACAAATTGCTGGACAGGACTGAGCCACTGAACTGATATCGACATCTCTTGAGGATTTGTCTCTGACTGGATAGTGGAGATGGCATGAATGGTTAGATTTCTTTTTTAAAAAGAAGTCATTTTTAAAGCTTTTTTTTTCTTTTCTTTTCTTTTTTAAAATATGACCTTGATGTCTTTTCTCCAAATCTTGCATTGGTTTGTTCTAGGCAGAGTTCAATAATGGAGTAACAGAGGTTTAAATCTCTATTTCTCACTGTAGCTATTATGTTGTTATAGAATCCTTTCAGTTCTAGAAAAGAAGCAAATAATTTTTCAGTAGTGAAGCTCAAAGAATAGGAGGAAAAATTTCACATCGTAAAGTAATTTGTGTTTATTATGTCATCCAAAAAAGGTTATCCTTTGGAAAATAGATGTTACCTTTAATAGCCACAGGAGTTATCTATAAAATAATAGGGAGCACTTGAACAACTAGACAAAGTAAGAATATATGTATGCTACCAAATATTAAATGAGAAAAAAAAAAAAACAAACCTGTGCTTTACTGGACTTTCAATTCATTTAAACAAATTCTATGAAAATACGATATTCTGCCATTCAAGGACAGATTATTGTGTGATCTGGGAACAGACAGAATTTTTCTCTGGGAATTTTTTTCTGCATAAGAGTTGCACAAATCTCAGCTATCCATGAGATAGCTATTGTGTTTCCTGTTTGCCTTTTACCTTATGAGCTTCCTTGCGGCTAGAGCTGCATATTATGTTTTGTTTCTTTAAGCAAATGTTTACCCTTTCATTTTACACTTTGTGAAGAATGAAGGAATTAAGTCAGATGGGTATTTCATTGAAATGTACTAATATTGATAGAATGAAAAAAGTATTTAGCAATTTTCTCTGAAACATGTTCTCCTCTAAGTGACTGTGGGTGCTCCTATTTGCTAAATGAAAATAAATACATAGAACCTATTCTGGTATTTGTTGGATTTCTTTTATTTAAAAACCAGAAATAAACAAAATTGGTTTCACAATTTAAAAAAAAATGTCAGTGAAAAATTAATCAGTTGATCTAAAAAGAAATTGAAAGTTTTCTTCAAGCAAAATTAAGAATCATAACCCAGGAATAGCCCCTCAGAAAGCTCTAAGAACAGTTCTGCATAGTCAAAGCAGAGTCATATATGCTTTTTGAGACAGAGGGCTATACATTAGATGCATTATTAACAGTTTATATTATCCAGATTTGAATGTACAAAGTGATGGGTCATTGTGACCCCCTTACAAGATCAAGAAGAAATGCTGCCTTTAAAGAGTTGTCTTGTTGGTGCTAGGAGAATGTTGTTCTTTAAGGTTGAGCAGGAGTTTCTGCTAATGGGGAAGGTTTGGTCAACGTGTAATGCAGATACACAGTGCACAGTAGAGGGGAGAGAGGAGGACAAAGAGAAGAGACAAAATTTTATGTTTAATTGTTTTTCTTGTCTTGCCATTAAATGTATATTTTATTTCACAGAAGTAACCTAAACCTATCTCTGCCTCATATGTAAATTACTTTAAATATCTTCTCTTTTTGAAAGTCATTAGCTTGTATTGTGGTTTTGGTGCAAATAGAACACATGCGTCATATGAAGTCTTGCTAAGTTATTACTTTTGAAAGGAAAATGCTGTATAGATGAATGTATGTATAGATGAATAGTTACAAACCTGCTTTAAAAAAATAAAACTCCATCAGAAAATAAAAAAAATAATGATAGCATAGTCAGAGACTTCAGATTCTAGCAAACTCAAGTTTCTTTATTCTACTAGTTGTAATATTGCATCTAATGATCACATTCTATTAGGCATGGCATTTTGCTCATCAATTTTTCTCTACCTCAAATAGTTCCTGGTGCATAATGAGTATTCCATTTACAACTATTGAAAAAAAATTTAAACAGTCTTATTGTAATGGAAGTCCTTAAACCTATTTCTCTTTGAAGAAAACAATTTTCAGTGCAGCCAACTTATAACATATTTGATTTCCTAAGTACATTATAATGTTTACCCTTTCTTTAAGAATCTTACTTGTGTAATTCAAAACTGCACATTAGCTTTCAAACACATGACCAGCATCTGTTTTCACATTTGAAATGTCAACTAAATATTACATCAGATTATTGCTTTATTTTAATTAAACCTTTATTTTTAATTAAAATTTATTTTAAATGTATATTCACATGAAGCTATAAAAATGATAGAATTCCTATGTATTCTTTTCCTAGCTGTTTCCTATGGCAAAATCTTGTGAAACTATAGTGTATAATCACAACCAGGATATTGGCATCAATATAGTCAAGACACAGAACATTTCCATCACCACAAAGATCTTTCATATTACCTTTTAGCACCACACCCATTTCACTCACAATCACCCTGTTTTTGATCCCCTGGAAACTACTAATCTATTATCCATTTCTATTTCTCCACAGAAAAATGCATCCTTTCAAAGAATGTTTTATTAATGCAATCATATAGGATATAACCTGCTATATATACACTTTTAACTTATGATACCTGTGAAACTGAGCAGGACCTTGTGGGACCCTCCCAGATACAAAAGCCTTTCCATATCCTCCATTTCTTGTTTGTAGAAAAATAGGTTTCTGGGACTTCCCTGCTGGTCCAGTGGTTAAGACTGCACTTTCAATACAAGGAGCGTGGGTTCAATCCGTGGTCAGGGAACTAAAATGCACATGTCATACGGCATGTCCAGCTTAAAAAAATAAAAATAGAAAAATAGACTTAGCCTCCAGCCTTTCCATGAGTTCTAAAGGGAAGATTTAAACAGTTGCTGATTAGGGAGAGAATGCAGAGATAAAGAGCAATCAAGAAACAATAGTGGAGCAATAAGGCATTTTTCTGGTTCCTTCTCAAGGGATATTTTGTTGTTGTTCAGTCTCTCCCTGACTCTTTGTGATCCCATGGACTGCAGCATACCAGGATTCTCTTCCTAACCATCTCCTGGAGCTTGTTCAAACTCATTTCCATTGAGTTGGTGTCAATGGACGTTGATGCCCTCCAACCTTCTCCTCCTGCATTAAGTCTTTACCAGTTTCAGGGTCTTTCCCAATGAATCAGCTTTTTGCATCAGGTGGCCAGCGTACTGGACCTTCAGTTTTAGCACCAGTTCTTCCAATGAATCAGTTCAGTTCAGTTCAGTTCAGTCACTCAGTCATGTCCGACTCTTTGCGACCCCATTAATCGCAGCACGCCAGGCCTCCCTGTCCATCACCAACTCCCGGAGTTCACTCAGACTCCTGTCCATCGAGTCAGTGATGACATCCAGCCATCTTATCCTCCGTCGTCCCCTTCTCCTCCTGCCCTCAATCCTCCCAGCATCAAAGTCTTTTCCAATGAGTCAACTCTTCGCATGAGGTGGCCAAAGTACTGGAGCTTCAGTGTTAGCCTCATTCCCTCCAAAGAAATTCCAGGGTTGATCTCCTTCAGAATGGACTGGTTGGATCTCCTTGCAGTCCAAGGGACTCTCAAGAGTCTCCTCCAATGCCACAGTTCAAAAGCATCAATTCTTCGGTGCTCAGCCTTCTTCACAGTCCAACTCTCACAACCATACATGACTACTGGAAAAACCATAGCCTTGACTAGACGGACCTTTGTTGGCAAAGTAATGTCCCTGCTTTTGAATATGCTATCTAGGTTGGTCATAACTTTTCTTCCAAGAAGTAAGCGTCTTTTAATTTCATGGCTGGAATCACCATCTGCAGTGTTTTTGGAGCCCCCCAAAATAAAGTCTGACACTGTTTCCACTGTTTCTCCATTTATTTCCCATGAAGTGATAGGACCAGATGCCATGATCTTCATTTTCTGAATGTTGAGCTTTAAGACAACTTCTTCACTCTCCTCTTTCACTTTCATCAAGAGGCTTTTTAGTTCCTCTTCACATTCTGCCATAAGGGTGATGTCATCTGCATATCTGAGGTTATTGATATTTCTCCTGGCAATCTTGATTCCAGCTTGTGTTTCTTCCAGTCCAGCGTTTCTCATGATGTACACTGCATATAAGTTAAATAAGCAAGGTGACAACATACAGCCTTGACGTACTCCTTTTCCTATATGAAACCAGTCTGTTGTTCCATGTCCAGTTCTAACTGTTGCTTCCTGATCTGCATACAGATTTCTCAAGAGGCAGGTAAGGTGATCTGGTATTCCCATCTCTTTCAGATTTTTCCACAGTTTAATGTGATCCACACAGTCAAAGGCTTTGGCATAGTCAATAAAGCAGAAATAGATGTTTTTCTGGAACTCTCTCGCCTTTTCCATGATCCAGCAGATGTTGGCAATTTGATCTCTGGTTCCTCTGCCTTTCCTAAAACCAGCTTGAACATCAGGAAGTTCACGGTTCACGTATTGCTGAAGCCTGGCTTGGAGAATTTTGAGCATAGTACTTTACTAGCATGTGAGACGAGTGCAATGGTGCAGTAGTTTGAGCATTCTTTTGCATTGCCTTTCTTTGGAATTGGAATAAAAACTGATCTTTTACAGTCCTGTGGCCACTGCTGAGTTTTCCAAATTGCTGGCATATTGAGTGCAGCACTTTCACAGCATTATTTTTCAGGATTTGAAATAGCTCAACTGGAATTCCATCACCTCCACTAGCTTTGTTCGTAGTGATGTTTTCTAAGGTCCACTTGACTTCACATTCCAGGATGTCTGGCTCTAGATGAGTGATCACACCATTGTGATTATCCAGGTCGTGAAGATCCTTTTTGTTGTGTTCGTCTGTGTATTCTTGCCATCTCTTCTTAATATCTTCTGCTTCTGTTAGGTCCATACCATTTCTGTCCTTTATCGAGCCCATCTTTGCATGAAATGTTCCCTTGGCATCTCTAATTTTCTTGAAGAGATCTCTAGTCTTTCCCATTCTGTTGCTTTTCTTTATTTCTTTGCATTGATCACTGAAGAAGGCTTTCTCATCTCTTCTTGCTATTCTTTGGAACTCTGCATTCAAATGCTTGTATCTTTCCTTCTCTCCTTGGCTTTTTGCTTCTCTTCTTTTCACAGCTATTTGTAAGGCCTCCCCAGACAACTATTTTGCTTTTTTTCATTTCTTTCCCATGGGGATGGTCTTGATCCCTGTGTCCTGTACAATGTAACGAACCTCATTCCATAGTTCATCCAGCACTCTATATATCCGATCTAGACCCTTAAATCTATTTCTCACTTCCACTGTATGATCATTAGAGATTTGATTTAGGTCATACCTGAATGGTCTAGCAGTTTTTCCTGCTTTATTCAATTTCAGTCTGAATTTGGTAATAATGAGTTCATGATGTGAGCCACAGTCAGCTCCTGGTCTTGTTTTTGTTGACTGTATAGAGCTTCTCCATTTTTGGCTGCAGATAATATAATTAATCTGATTTCGGTGTTGACCATCTGGTGATGTCCATGTGTAGAGTCTTCTCTTGCGTTGTTGGAAGAGGGTGTTTGCTATAACCAGTACATTTTCTTGGCAAAACTCTGTTAGTCTTTGCCCTGCTTTATTCTGTATTCCAAGGCCAAATTTGCCTGTTACTCCAGGTGTTTCTTGACTTCCTACTTTTGCATTCCAGTCCCATGGATGTTAGTTCTAAAAGGTCTTATAAGTCTTCATAGAACCATTCAACTTCTGCTTCTTCAGCGTTGCTGGTTGGGGGCATAGACTTGGATTACTGTGATATTGAATGGTTTGCCTTGGAAACGAACAGAGATCATTCTGTCATTTTTGAGATTGCATCCAAGTACTGCATTTCGGACTCTTTTGTTGACCATGATGGCTACTCCATTTCTTCTGAGGGATTACTGCCCACAGTGGTAGATATAATGGTCATCTGAGTTAAATTGACCCATTCCAGTCCATTTTAGTTCACTGATTTCTAGAATGTCGACATTCATCTTGACATCTCCTGTTTGACCACTTCCAATTTGCCTTGATTCATGGACCTGACATTCCAGGTTCCTATGCAATATTGCTCTTTACAACATTGGACCTTGCTTCTATCACCAGTCACATCCACAGCTGGGTATTGTTTTTGCTTTGGCTCCATCCCTTTATTCTTTCTGGAGTTATTTTTTTACTGACCTCCAGTAGCATATTGGGCACCTACTGACCTGGGGAGTACCTCTTTCAGTATCCTATCATTTTGCCTTTTCATACTGTTCATGGGGTTCTCAAGGCAAGAATACTGAAGTGGCTTGCCATTCCCTTCTCTAGTGGACCATAATCTGTCAGACCTCTCCACCATGACCCCCCTGTCCTGGGTTGCCCTCCGGGCATGGCTTAATTTCATTGAGTTAGACAAGGCTGTGGTCCTAGTGTGATTAGATTGTCTAGATTTCTATGAGTATGGTTTCAGTGTGTCTGCCCTTTGATGCCCTCTTGTAACACCTACAATGTTACTTGAGTTTCTCTTACCTTGGGCATGGGGTATCTCTTCAGGGCTGCTCCAGCAAAGCACAGCCACTGTGCCTTACCTTGGATGAGGGGTATCTCCTCCCGCTTCCCTTCCTGACCTTCAATGTGGGATGGCTGCCCTAGGCCCTCCTGCACCCACACAGCCACCACTCCTAGGATATGGGGTTGCTCCTCCCGGCCAACACCCCTGGCCTCGGACGCAGGGTGACTTCTCTCGGCTGCCGACCCTGGCCTTGGATGCGGGGTATCTCCTCCCGGCCGTCGCCCCTGACCTCTGACGTGGGGTAGCTCTTGGCCATGCTTAGTGAGTCGGCTGCTGCCTCCCCCTGTGCTTCCCTGGTGGCTCAGATGGTAAAGCATCTGCCTACAATGCAGGAGACCAGGGTTCGATCCCTGGGTTGGGAAGATCCCCTGGAGAAGGAAATGGCAACCGATTCCAATACTCTTGCCTGGAAAATCCCATGGACAGAGGAGCCTGGTAGGCTACAGTCCCTCTAGTCACAAAGAGTCAGACAGGACTGAGCGACTTCTTCCAGTGAATATTCAGGGTTAATTTCCTTTAGGGTTGACTTTGATCTCCTTGCAGTCCAAGGTACTCTCAAGAGTCTTTTCCAACATCACAGTTCAAAAGCATTAATTCTTTAGTGCTCACCCCTCTTTATGGTCCAACTGTCACATCCATACATGACTACTGGAAAAACTATAGCTTTGACTGTATGGACCTTTGTTGGAAAAGTAATGTTTCTGCTTTTTAATATTCTAAGTTGGTCATAGCTTTTCTTCCAAGGAGCCAGTGTCTTTTATTCATGGCTGCAGTCACCATCTGCAGTGACTTTGGAGCTCAAGAAAATAATGTCTGTCACTGTCACTTTTTCCATTGTTTCCCATCTATTGCCATGAAGTGATGGGACCAGATGTCATGATCTTCATTTTTTGAATGTGGAGTTTAAAGCCAACTTTTTCACTCTGCTCTTTCGCTTTCATCAAGAGGTTCTTTAGTTCTTCTTTGCTTTCTTCCATAATGGTGGTATCATCTGCATATCAGGTTATTGCTGTTTTTCCCAGCAGTCTTGATTCTAGCTTGTGCTTCATCTAGCCCATCATTTCACATGATTTACTCCACATGTAAGTTAAAAACCCGGGTGACAATATACAGCCTTGATATACTCCTTTCCCAATTTGGAACCAATCTGTTGTTCCATGTCCGGTTCTAACTGTTGCTTCTTGACCTGCATACAGATTTCTCAGGAGTCAGGTAAGGTAGTCTGGTATTCTCATCTCTTGAAGGATTTTCCACAGTTTTTTTTTTTTGTGATGCACACAGTTAGAGTCTTTTGCATAGTCAGTGAAGCAGAAGTAGATATTTCTCTGGAATTCTCTTATTTTTTTCCTATGATCCAACAAATGTTGGCGATTTGATCTCTGGTTCTTCTGCCTTTTCTAAATCCAGCTCAAACACCTGAAGTTATCTGTTCATATACTGTTGAAACCTAGCTTGGAGAATTAAAATGAGTGCCATTGTGCAGTAGTTTGAAGATTTGTTGCCTTTCTCTGGAATTGAGATGAAAACTGGTCTTTTCCAGGTCTGTGGCTGCTGAGTTTTCCAAATTTGCTGGCATTTTGAGTATAGCACTTCCACAGACATCATCTTTTAAAATTTGAAATAGCTCATCTGAAATTCTATCACCTCCACTAGAGAAATAATCAAGGGATATAGTCATTAATAAATCTCTCAGTTCTATAGAAACTAAGGCCCCCACCCATTCAGGAGATGGTAACTTCAGACTGAGAACAAGATTCTTGGATCACTGCTTTGTTACCTCACCACCAATGAATTAGAAGAAAGTCACACATTCTGCAGCCCTCCAAATTTGTCTTTATAAACTCTTCCCTTCAAACCATGAGGAAGTTCGAGGTTTTTGAGGAGAAGCCATCCATTCTTCTTGCCTGGAAGTAAGCTTTTCTCTGTTCTAAACTACAACATTTCAGTTTGGCCTCATTGTAAGTTGGGCATACAAACTTGGGTTCAACAACACCTGGAAATTTGCCATGTTATTGTTTATATCGATAGTTTATTCCTTTTTATTGCTGAGTAATTTTTCATAGTATGAATGTACCACAGTTTGTTTAACCAAATACCCAGTGAAGGACATCTGACTTGTTTTTAGTTTTAGACTATTACAAATAAAGCTTCTATAAATTTTCTGTACAGGCTTTTTGTATCACCATTAGTTTTCATTTCTCTAGGATAAATACCTAGGAATGCAATGGTTGTATGATGATGTATGTTTAGTTTTTTAAATAATTGCTGTTTTCCAGACTAACTCTTCCAATTTACATTCCCAACAGAGATGTATGTGATCAAATCACCATGTGTCCATGTCAGCATTTGGCATTGACAGTATTTTTTATTTTAGCCATTTAATAAGTGTGTAGTGATATCCCATTGGGATGTAATTAGCATTTCTCTAATTGGGGTTACCCAATAGCTCAGCATAAAAAGAACCCACCTGGAGTGCAGGAGACACAGGAGATGTGGGTTAGATCCCTGACTCAGGAAGATCCCCTGAAGAAGAAAATGGAAACTCACTCCAGTATTCTTATCTGAAGAATCCCATGGTCAGAGGAGCCTGGTGGGCTATAGTCAAATTGGTTGCAAAGAGTTGAACGCGACAGAGTAACTATGCACAAGCAACAAAACACCATTGGTATATCCTCTTTTGTGAAATACATATGCATGTATTTCTAACTGAATTTTTCTAACTGGATTGTGTGTATTTTACTACTGAGTTTTGAGAGTTTATCAATTATTCTAAATTTTAGTCCTTTGTAAGATTATGTGTTTTGCACGTATTCTCCACCAGTCTATAAGTTTCTCTTTTCTTGTTCTAAACAGTCTTTCACAGAAGAAAAATTTAAAATTTTGCTGAATTCTGATTTATTATTTTTTCCTTTTATGTATTGTGTTGATGTCAGATCTAAGAGCTCTTTGCCTAGCCCTAGATCACAAAGATTATCTTTTATTTATTTATTTTTTTCTAAAAATTATATGGTCACTAAGAGTCGGACACAACTGGGCAACTTCACTTTTACTTTTCACTTTCATGCTTTGGAGAAGGAAATGGCAATGCACTCCAGTGTTCTTGCCTAGAGAATCCCAGGGATGGGGGAGCTTGATGGGCTTCTTTCTATAGGGTCGCACAGAGTCAGATACGACTGAGTTGACTTAGCAGCAGCAGCATTTATGTTTGCAATTCATTTTGAGTTAATTTTTATATAGATTTGAGACTTGGATTGAATTTAACTTTGGATGGGCATATGAATGCACAATTGCAGCAGTACCATTATTTGAAAAAGCTGTTTTTCCTCCATTGAATTTCTCATGCATGCTAATCAAAGATTTGTTGGGTATATTTATGTGAGTCATTGTTGTTGTTCTGTCACTAAGTTGTGTCTGACTCTTTGCAACCCCAAGAGCTACAGCATGCCAGGCTTCCCTGTCCTTCACTATCTCCCTGAGTTTGCTCAAAGTCATGTCCACTGAGACAATGATGCCATCCAACCATCTCATCCTCTGTCACCCCCTTCTTCTCTTGCCCTTAAACATTTGTAGCGTCAGGGTCTTTTGCAGTGGGTTGGCTCTTCACATCAGGTGGCCAAAGTATTGGAGTTTCAGCTTCAGCATCAGTTCTTCCAATGAATATTCAAGGTTGATGTCCTTTAGAACTGACTGGTTTGATCTTTTTGCTGTCAAAGGGAATCACAAGAGTCTTCTCCAGTACCACAGTTTGAAGGCGTCAGTTTTTCGGCACTCAACCTTCCTTGCGGTCCGACTCTCACATCTACTAGAAAAACCACGGTTTTGACACTATGGAGCTTTGTTGGCAAAGTGATATCTCTGCTTTTTAATACAGTGTTTAGGTTTCCCGTAACTATTCTTCCAACAACCAAACGTATTTTAATTTTGTGGCTGCAGTCACTGTCCACAGTGATTTTGGAGCTCAAGAAAATAAAATCTGTCACAAATTTCCATGTTTTCCCCATCTATTTACCATGAAGTGATGATCTTCATTTTTTGAATGTTGAATTTTAAGCCAGCTTTTTCACTCTCCTCTTTCTCCTTCATTAAGAGGCTCTTTAGTTTCTCTTCATTTCCTGCCATTAGGGTGGTGTCATCTGTGTATCTGAGGTTGTTGATATTTTTCCCGACAGCTTTTATTCAGGCTTGTACTTCATCCAGCCTGGCATTTCACATGATATACTCTGCATGTAAGTTGAATAATCAGGGTGACAATATACAGCCTTGACGTACTTACTCCTTTCCCAATTTTGAACCATCCATTGTTCCATGTCCAGTTCTAACTGTTGCTTCTTGACCTGCATACAGGTTTCTGAGTAGACAGATAAGGTGGTCTGGTATTTCCATCTCTTTAAGAATTTTCCACAGTTTGTTGTGATCCACACAGTCAAATGCTTTAGTGTAGTCAGTGAAGCAGAAGTAGATGATTTTCTGGAATTCTCTTGCTTCTTCTTTGATATAACAGATGTTGGCAATTTGATCTCTGGTTCCTCTGCATTTTCTAAATCCAATTGTACCTATGGAAGTTCTTGGTTCACATACTGTTGAAGAATAGCTTAAAGGATTTTGAGCCATCATCTTGCTAGCATGTGAAATGAGTGCAATTGTGTAGTATTTGAATATTCTATGGCATGGCCCTTCTTTTGGATTGTAATGAAAACTGACCTTTTCCAGTCCTATGGCCACTGTTGAGTTTTCCAAATTTGCCAGCATATTAAACCAGCATTATCTTTTAGGATTTGAGATTGCTTAGCTAGAATTCCATCACATCCACTAAGTTTGTTCATATTGATGCTTCTTAAGACCCACTTGACTTCACACTACAGGATGTCTGGCTCTAGATAAGTGACCACACCATCATGGTTATCTGGGTTACTAAGACCTTGTTTTGTACAGTTCCTCTGTATTCTTATCACCTCTTCTTCATCTCTGTTGCTTCAGTTAGATCCTTACTCTTTCTGTCCTTGGATCTACTTTTAGGTTTTCTACGTTACACTGACTGATAAGTGTATCTCTATATCAGTATAAAGTGGTCCTGATTATTACATCTATATCATGTCTCAAAATGAAGTAGACTATTTACTACTGCTTTATTCTTTTCCAAAATTACTATAGTAATTTTAGTTCTTTTACATTTCCATATGTTTTAGAAGAGTCTTTTCTGTATTTACAAATAATCTTGCTGGGATTTTGAAAGTAAGGATGTTAAACATGTATAGCAATTTGGTGAGAATTGATGTCTTAACTGTGTTGCATCTTCTGATTCGTTAACATCATATTTATCCATTTATTTAATTAAAAAAATTTATTAGCATTTTCTAATGATCAGTATACAGATTTTGTGCATGTTTTGTTAGACATACATGCTATTTCATTTCTTTTTGACTGATTACAAATTTTACTGCATTTTTGCTTTTGTTTTTTATGTATGTACCATTGGGAATATATAGAATACAACTGAGTTTTTAAATGTTCATCTTACATCCTTATCTTACATGCCAACTTGCCCAAATTACTTGTTAATGATTGATTTTTCTTGTGGATTCCTTAGAATATTTTACATAGATAACTATGCATCAGAAAATAAGGACATTTTTAATCCCTTCCTTCTCACGTGTAGGTCCTTGTTTGCTTTATTGCCTTATTTTGATAGCTTAAACTTCAGGTTTTATTTTGGGTAAGAATGTTGAGAGCAGACATCCATGAATTGTTTCTAGTCTTAGAAAGCATTGTTTTCCTGTATTAGATATGATGTTAGCTTTTCTTTCTTTCTTTTTTTTTTTTGGTATATATATATATTTTTATTAAGTTGAGGAATTTCTCCTCTATAGCATGTATATAACATGAAATTTGTCATTGCTTTTTCTTCATAGTTTTATATGATTATGTGATTTTTCTTCTCCAGTTCATTAATTTGACAGATTACATTGATTAGATTTGAATCCTGAACTAGCTTTGCATCCTTGGAATAAACTGCACTTGGCCACAGTGTAGAATTCTTTCTATATGCTGCTGAATTCTTCTTCTTAATATTTTGTCAAGAAATTTTTCATTTATACTCAGGAGAGATATTGGAGTTCTCTACTTTCTGTTTTTTTGAAAGTGATAATATAGAATTAGTGATAATTCTTTAAGTATTTGGTAGAATTCTCTACTGAAAACTCCTGAGCATGAAGATTACTTTTTCTGGGAAATTTTGAATTATGAATTCAATTTCCTCTTGTTAAAGGACTATATAAATTATTTCATACTGGAAATATTTTAGTAGTTTTTGTTTTAAGAAATTTGTCCATTTAAC
This sequence comes from Capra hircus, assembly GCF_001704415.2. Taxonomy (NCBI): domain Eukaryota; kingdom Metazoa; phylum Chordata; class Mammalia; order Artiodactyla; family Bovidae; genus Capra; species Capra hircus. The sequence goes on from NC_030808.1 coordinate 90,342,414, forward strand.
CTAAATTATGAAACTTATCTGTGTGGATTTGTTAAAAATATTCTATTATATTATCACTTCTCGACCTTTTGACTAAGATCAAGTTAGTAGCCTGTTATATTTTTTCTTTTTCATCATTTTTTATATTAGGAGTTTATAGAGATCTTATTTTATTTCTGAAATTGATACTTGCGTCATTTCTCTGTTAGTTTGCTTGAAGTTTGGCAGTTGTTGATTTGTTCAGCATATACTCCTTTTCTTTTATTTTGATTTTCAGTTTTTTTCAATAGCAATAAAATTGAGATTATTTCTTTTCTCCTACTTGCTTTAGGTTTACTTTGGTTTTCTTGATTCTGCAAGTGGAAGTTTATATTATTGATTTGAGACTTTTCTATTTTTCCAATATATGTTTTGCACTATCATTTTTTCTCTCAGTACTGCTTTAGCTGTGCTTAATCTTTGAATCAAAGTGGTTAATTTTCAAGTTATGATGCTGTATTTTTATATTACCTTAGTTCAATTAATCTTTAAATTTATGTGTTGAAATTTTTAGAAATTTATTGTCGTTTCTAAATTTTTAGAAGTTTTATTTTTATTGTGTTTCTCTTATCATTTGACTCCATTGTGATTGAGGAACACACTTTATGATTTCAATTCTTTAAAATTTTTTTGAGATTTGTTTTATAGCCCAGGATTTGGTTTGTTTTTGGTATATGTTCTGTGGACACGAATAAAACTTGTGTTCTACACTAGTCATGTGGGCTGCTCTATAAGGGTTAATCAGATACTGTTGCTTGATAGTGCTTTTAAGGTGTTTTTATACCCTTGCTGATTTTATGTTTAGTTCTACTAATTTTAGGAGAAGAATGTTAATATCTCCAGTAATAAATGTATATTCAACTATTTCTCCTTTCAGTGCTATATATGCTTCATATTTTACCAGTTTCTTGTTTGATGCACATACATTTAGGATTGTTGTGTCTTCTTGGTTGATTGACCATCTTATTGTTATGTAATATCCTTTGCTATCTCCAGCATTTCCCTTTGTTCTGAAGTTTACATGGTCAGATATTAATATACTCACTGCATCTACCTTTGAGTTGTTATCTATTTCTATCTTTTTAACCTACCTAAATTGTTATATTTGAAGTGAGTTTCCTATAGATAACAGATGGCCAGTTCATGTTTATTAATCCACTCTGACAATTTCTGTGTTGTATCTAGTATATTTAAACAATTTACATTTAATGTAATTATTGATATATTGAGCCTATAGTTTGCCATACTACTTTTATTTTCTGTTTGCTTACAATTTTTTTGTTCACTTGTTTTCTTTATCCTGTCTGTGGCTTAGTTGAACAATTTCTTAGGATTTCATTTTTATCTTTAGTGTTTTGAGGCTCATTTATAGTTTTTTTCAATGGTTGATATAGGTTTCATAGTGCATATGTATACGTAACTTTATCAAAATCTACTTGATATAATTTTACTAAATAGGGCAAAGTATCTAAATCTTATCTCCCTATATATCTTTTTACTTTCCTTATTTAGGACATAATTTTCTACATCTAGAATCACATCAATGTTACAATTGCTACTCTGATCATCAAATACCATTAAGAACACTCAAGTGAGAAGAATCCTCTATTGCAGCCACTTGCTGTTTTGCTTGTATGTCCTTTCTTCCCTCCTATGTTTTAAGGCTTCTTCTTTCATAGTTTCTTTTCTGTCTATAGAACTTCCTTTAGTCATTTATTAGGATAGATATACTGGGAACACACACTATTAAGGTTCCTTCAATTGAGCATGTCTTGATTTCTCCTTCATTCCTGAAGGATATTTTCATTGGATATAGGGTGCTGGGTTGAAAGTTCTTTTCTTTTGGTACTGAAAACATTTTATATCACTTTCTTCTGAGCTCAGTAGTTTGTGGTGAGAAATCTGCTATAATTAGAATTGTTTTCTCCTATAAATATGACGACATTTCTCTCTCACTTCTTTTTTTTTAATTTTAAATTTTTATTTTTACTTTATTTTACTTTACAATACTGTATTGATTTTGGCATACATTGACATGAATCCGCCACAGGTGTACATTAGCTCCCAAACATGAACCCCCCTCCCACCTCCCACCCCACATCATCCCTCTGGATCATCCCCATGCACCAGCCCCAAGCATCCTGCATCCTGCATCGAACATAGACTGGTGATTCGTTTCTTACATGATAGTATACATGTTTCAATGCCATTCTCCCAAATCATCCCACACCCTCCCTCTCCCTCAGAGTCCAAAAGTCAGCTCTACACATCTGTCTAATCTCTCACTTCTTTTTCAGTTTCTCTTTTCATTTTTAGTTTTCAAGAGTTTGATTGTGATGTGTATTGGTATGCATTTACTTGAAAGCAGAATTTTAATTATAAGGATTTTTTCTGTTTATATCTATTGTCATTTTAGGGTTACCAGTTTTTTCAGCTCTAAATCTGAGATGTAGGAGACAAAACAAAACCTATGGAAACTTTGTATCTTGGATTCCATGGTCCTTGACCACACTGCTTTCTTCAACTCCTCTTTCAGGGTCTTCTATGTTTATTTTACATATATTGTCTATTTTACATATATTGGTTTTAATTGTGCATAGCAGGGGGAATAAAAAGAAGTGAATCCACTACACTGTTTTTTTTTTTTCCCTGTAAGTATGCTCATCTGTGCTTAAGCATGAGAGTTAAATAATTCCACAGATTAAGAATGAATTTCCTCTATTAATGGACAGTTAGTCACTATTGGAAGGACTGATGCTGAAGCTGAAACTCCGACACTTTGGCCACCTGATGTGAAGAACTGATTCATTGGTAAAGACCCTGATGCTGGGAAAGATTGAGGGCAGGAAGAGAAGGGGACAGTAGAAGATGAGATGGGTGGATGGCATCACCAACCCGATGGACATGAGTTTGAATAGTCTCTGGGAGTTGGTGATAGACAGGGAGGCCTGGCGTGCTGTGGTCCATGGGGTTGCAAAGAGTTGGATATAACTGAGCGACTGAATTGAACTGAGTCAGTAGGACTCTAGTACTTTCAGATTGTTATATAAAATTTCAAGATGTTTTTGATGACAGGACAAAAGACACTGACACTTGGATAAAGGAAAGGCAGAATACTCTGTTACTTGTCACTCCAACCAGGAGAAAGTTGTCAGGCAGGACCACACAGGGAGTTGTGACAGAGATAGCACAACAGCAAATGTAGCTTCAGCATCAACTTATGCATGGCAGGTGAGAAGGAGTTAGCTGGGTTCCCTGCGTTCTTAGTTTGAATTAGGGTAGGTTGGCTAATTTGAATGATTTCCTGGGCTCTAGGGCCAAGGGACTGTCCTTACTTGTTTGATTCTTGGCTTTAGTGCCTTAAAACACGTATATACATGGTACTCTAGTGTGAAGACTTGATAAAGAAGTGATTGAAGTGTATGCTCAATCTGTTGTTCAAGATTAGCTAGGATCTCCAGCTCTAGCCAGACCTCAACACTGGGTTGAGACCATATTTTTTTAAATGTATTTCAAGGACCCATCTAGTTCAGTAGCAGGATGATGTCCAGCAATTAGTTGTGGTCTCTTGTTGAAAATACCGTTGTGTACATAATAATATTCAGCAGAGATGACTATTGTATCTACATTTATGGCTTCTTTACTTTTCTACCCATTTATTTATTTATTGGTATTCACAGTTGTATGGCCTTTGTGTAATAAAACATTTTCATATACTAGTGAAAAAACTATTTAATTCCTTCCTTTGTCCCCAAGATTACCAGGATATAATAGTTGCAGCTTTAATAGAAAACATAAGGAAAGCTTGTGATGAGGTCTAGTCTGCTCTGAAAGGCATTAGAAAATGAAATTAAAAGTAAAATGAAAGTATATTATTACTTGAACGTTTCCATTAGTCACAATTCTCCTTGACTCTCACTGAATAACGATAGTTTTTCACTAAGTAGCTTCCACCTGTGAATACCTCTTGAAATGCTGTTTGAATAGTGACAGGACTTGTTTGTTTTCCTTATTTCGTATTGAGGATTTGGGAAATAAATTTAAATGAAGAGTTCTCCAAGTGTCACTGTCTTATCTGTGTAGTTAAAAAGGCTGTATTTTATAAAAGATGGTCATATCATTTCAGCTGTCATTATGAATAAATCTGTTGGCCATAAGTTAACTCTAAGAGAATGACATACAGTTAATTGAGTTGCCAGAGAAAGCAGATTGGTTGTACAGGGTCCCATGTCATTGGTAGTTGCACATGTTGTTTTTGGTTGTATTTGTACAATTGCTGGAGCGACCTTGAATTTCAGGTGCTTTCTTTTTTTTTTTTTTTAATTGTCAAGCCCATAAAGGTTAGTATTGGTCACTCATTGTTCAGTTACCCCATACACAGTTGTTCTGAAGACCAAAACTATTGATGTGGGCCAAAATTGCTCATAGCTGCCAAAATGAATATTTTTTGTGAAGTACATGGCATGCAAATGCTAAAGCAAAGAGATAAAGAAAAAAACCCACAAACAAACCCAAACCCCAATAAAACCTAAGAAAATGTTGAGAATAGATGCTAGTACCGCCTTCTGTTGGGCCACCTTTCTCTTCTCATTACTCTTTGCCTTCCTAAAAACTTTTTATTAAAATGTTATGATAATATTAGCAGTGATCAGTACGTTAGCTTGAAGAAGTGTATAATTGTAAATGACTATATATTGCCAGATGGATGTATGATTTGTACAGAAAAATATTCTGTAAACTTCAGAAGGAGCAATGAAATGGATCTCTCTAAAGTCCTAGAGAAATCAGATATGCTAAAAAATAAAAGTCTATACCATACTGTAGAAAGTGTTCTTTATTTTTTTATCCAGGGAATTAGCTTTTTTTTTTTTTTTTCCTGATGTAAAGCTTATCGCTGAATAAAAGCTTCACTGGGAATTGCTTCTACTGAAGGAATGTTGTTGCTGGTGTTGAGTTCCTAAGTTGTGTCCAACTCTTTGCAACCTCATTGACTGAAACAAGCCAGGCATCCCTATTCTTTGCTATCTCCTGGAATTTGCTCAGACTCATACCCATTGAGTCAATCATGCCATCCAACAACCTAATCCTCTGTCATCCCCTTATTCTGAAGGAATAAGATGAGTTTTTGGAAAATTTTGAAGCTCTATTAAAATGTTAAGCATAAAACCCACATCTCTTGTGTTTTCTGCTTTAGCAGGTGTATTCCTTACCACTGTGGCACATGAGTTACTAGTCAAGAACCTAGAAGTCTAAATTAGAGGAGCATTTGCCTTCTGAAACTTGCCTCTGGAATATGTTTGCTACCCAATTTTCAGAACTATAAGAACTGCTGTGTTAGTCATTTTGAGGGTGGTTTAAAGTCTGTGTAATATAACGATTAAGATTAATGATCTGAAAAGGTAAGAATTACTAAAAATTCTCCTGCACACCATGCATGAATAACACATTGATTTGTTTTTAATGTTACTCAGCATTTTAAATTCTATACCATCTTTTTGAATATTAAAAGAATAAATGGGTCCAAACCTGATACTTAACATTTTCAAGCATAGCCAAATTATTGTAGCACCATGAAAACAATGTATTACAATTGTATATTTCCAAAACTATCCAGAAACTACTTTGCTGTCTCAATCTGGAGTTTTTTAAATTTTTTTTTAATTGAAGAGCAAATACAAAAACAAACATAAAACCAGTTGTGCCTTTTATAATGTGGAGCCAGAAGTTTCTAGGGTTAACCTATTCTGAAGCTCTCCCAGTTCCCTGCTTGCTCATGTTTGACCTCAGTCTCAGCCTTTGATGGGTAATAGAAATCCTTACTTAGGGCACAGTGAGAAGGGACAGTTTTACTCCCATGAGGCTGATAGTTTAAATCCATACTGTATTTGGCCTATACTGATTTCTCAGCTACTATCATTCTAGGTTTCCTGTTCACATCATGCAGTGTGAAATGGAAAGGGATGTGGTTACTGTGGGATAGCATTGCTACTGAAAAATTCAAACATGCAGAAAAAAAGGCATAAATATTGACACCACCACTGTAAATGCTACCTTTATGCTCCAGGTTTAGCAGAGATTACAAATGTGAGAACCAACATGCAAAATGGTGTCATGTAATTGTTTAATACTGATGAACAGATTTTAAAATGATATACATGAACCCTTATGCATAATACTGCTCAGTAAAATGTTCCTAATTATTGATTTTATCATGTTACTTCCTAAATCAAATACCTTTAGTAGTACTGCTACTAAAGGAATACTACTTCAGTAGTATTCCTGTAGGAATACACTGTAGCGTCTTAGAAAGAGCAGGGACTGTGGGATCTATGGATGATAAACTTGTGTTCTTACCTAGGTATTTGAAGATACACAGCTTACAAGGTCTCTGAGTTTAAATTTTCTTATTTATAAAATTGGAAATACTGTCCTAACTTGTCCACAGGGTTGTGGTGAGGGCTAATATAGACAAACATTGTCAACTCATAGTTGTGTTTCAGCACAGAACATTAAAAACACATAGTATTACCTTATTGCAATCTGCTTAACTCTTGCCTTTAGTGAAAATTTTGCCCAATTGAAAGGCCAAACCACATATCATTATTACTTTAGTTTGCATTTATGTAACTATTGTCAGTGTTGCTTTTTCCCTTTTCATATGTGACTGGCATGAATATATATGTATATATATATATATATATATTTAATTTTCCTGTTCATGATTTTCCCTATTCTTGTGACTTGTTTTCATTATAGATGTTGATCTGTCCTCTATTCATTTTTTATCATGTCCCTTTTCATCTTACTTGGATACATTTCACTTAAAACATCTTAAGATTTTAAGTAGCCAACTCTGTTGTGGTGGTTTAGTTACGAAGTCATGTTCGACACTTCTGACCCCTAACCCAGCAGCCTCCTCTGTCCATGAGATTTTCCAGGCAAGAATACTGGAGTGGGTTGCCATTTCCTTCTCCGAGCCAACTCTATGTAACTCATTTATTTATTATATCTGCTTATAGTTTCATCCTCATAAAGAAATTTCCATACCCCAGCTGTATATATAACTGTATAACTTTTTATTCTTTTATAGGCTTTCATATATTTAATTCTTAAGCACTTGGAATATATTTGAATGTACTGGGTGTGTGGTAGATCTTTTTTCCCCTGTTTCAACAAGATTTAGTTTGTTAAATGGATAATTTACTCTCCTTTATTGGTTGTAGTAACATGTTTATCATACACTAAATTCCTATATAGCTAGTAGTTTCATTTAGCAAGGGCTTTGTCATCACACACGGTATCTGATGTAACCTTTAGGTAAGGAGCAAATGACACCACTGTTGCTTTTTCCCCATCTTGCTTGTCATTGATTGGTATGTGCTTTTTCTTCCAGTAGACATACAGGGTAGCAGTTGGCCATCAGTGATGAGGGAAGAATGTGATACCTCTTCTGGATGTTATTTTCTCTATTATTCATGAGACCTTGTCTAGTGTACATCAGGCAATGCTTAAGCATTCTTCGTATTGAGTTGGCCAGGAAGTTCATTTGGGTTTTTTATCTTAACATCTTACAGAAAAAACTGAACAAACCTTTTGACCAGCCCAATAAAAGAAGTTATAAAGTACTGATATTCTACAGAGCTGGGACTAGAGATTTGATGTGCTGTGAAGTGCTTTACTCTCTCCTACTGCATAAGGAATAAGGTCCCTAGCCTACCTGGTGAAGGAAGTTTCACAGAGTCACCCCCACCCCTGGTGTCTCATCCATACAGCTTCCTGAGTTGCTATTCCTTTCTCTTCCCTTTCTTTCTGTGATTTCGTCCTTTAGGCTCCTGCTCTTCATTTTTATTTTTCTGTTATACTATGATAGGTCATCCCTTCCAAAAAGAATAATCAGATCTCAGTATCTTTGAATTTTGCAGGTTTTACATCCTCAACTTATGAATTTCAATGGCTTTTCTCTTTAGCCTAGTTTAGTGTAGCTCTTCAGAGGACAGTCAGATGTGTATAGGACATAGAAGCTGAATCATTTGAAAGGGCCCTGATTCTGGGAAAGATTGAGGGCAGGAGAAGGGGACCACAGAGGATGAGATAGTTGCATTGCATCACCAACTCAATGGACATGAGTTTGGGTAAACTCCAGGAGTTGGTGATGGACAGGGAGGCCTGGCATGCTGTGGTTCATGGAGTCGCAAGAGCTGGACATGACTGAGCAACTGAACTGAACTGAACTAGAAGGCAAAGAGGTGAATTCTGACCCTTAAATGAGTGAGGACTTTTCAGTCTGGCATGGCTTATTCTGCTCTATTATATTTAAATTTTTATTTTAATAAAATTTTGTTGAAACTGTTTAATTCCTCCAAGAATTAACCTTCATCCAGAAAAATGCAGTTATCTTAAAAGTGCTTTTGTTGCCTGTATTTCTGGTGACATATCCATAAAATCATTGCCAAGACCAAGTAAGATGGTGGGTGCTGGACTGGCCATGAAGAGATACCCCACATCCAAGGGCAAAGGAGAAGCTCTAGCAAGATGGTAGGAGGGGCGAATTTGCATTTAGAATCAAACTCTATTCCTACCAGAGCCGCTAAAAGGGTTCAGACAAACATTGAGTACACCAGGACCCAGGGAGCCCACAGAGACAGAACTGTATTTGAGCATTCCTGAGGAGGCACAGGTCAGCAGTAGACTGCCACAGGGACAGGGGCTCTGGGTGCAGCAGACTTGGGTATGGCATAAGCCCTCTTGGTAGAGGTCACCATTATCCCCATGAGAGAGCTGCCAGAACTTACACAGGACTGGGAAATAGACTCTTGGAGGGCACAAACAGGACCTTGCACACCAGGACCCAGGAGAAAGGAGCAATGACCATACAAGAGTCTGACCCAGACTTTCTAGGTGAATGTCTAGGAGTCTCCAGCAGAGGTGAGGGTTGGTGGTGGCCTCTGCAGGGTTAGGGGAACTGAGTGTAGCCGTGCATACACGGGAACTTTTGAAGGAGGTAACCATTATCTTCATTATCTCCACCATAGTTTCAGTCAGTTCAGTTCAGTCACTCAGTCGTGTCCGACTATTTGCGACCCCATGAATCGCAGCATGCCAGGCCTCCCTGTACATCACCATCTCCCGGAGTTCACTCAGACTCACGTCCATCGAGTCAGTGATGTCATCCAGCCATCTCATCCTCTGTCATCCCCTTCTCCTCCTGCCCTCATCCCTCCCAGCATCAGAGTCAACTCTTTGCATGAGGTGGCCAAAGTACTGGAGTTTCAGCTTAAGCATCATTCCTTCCAAAGAAATACCAGGGCTGATCTCCTCCAGAATGGATTGGTTGGAACTCCTTGCAGTCCAAGGGACTCTCAAGAGTCTTCTCCAACACCACAGTTCAAAAGCATCAGTTCTTCGGCACTCAGCCTTCTTCACAGTCCAACTCTCACATCCATACATGACCACAGGAAAAACCATAGCCTTGACTAGACGGTCCTTAGTCGGCAAAGTAATGTCTCTGCTTCTGAATATATTATCTAGGTTGGTCATAACTTTTCTTCCAAGAAGTAAGAATCTTTTAATTTTATGGCTGGAATCACCATCTTCAGTGATTTTGGAGATTCAAAAAATAAAGTCTGACACTGTTTCCACTGTTTCCCCATCTATTTCCCATGAAGTGATGGGACCAGATGCCATGATCTTCGTTTTCTGAATGTAGAGCTTTAAGCCAACTTCTTCACTTTCCACTTTCACTTTCATCAAGAGGCTTTTGAGTTCCTCTTCACTTTCTGCCATAAGGGTGTTATCATCTGCATATCTGAGATTATTGATATTTTTCCTGGCAATCTTGATTCCAGCTTGTGTTTCTTCCAGTCCAGCATTTCTCCTGATGTACTTTGCATAGAAGTTAAATAAGCAGGGTAACAACATACAGCCTTGATATACTCCTTTAACTATTTGGAACCAGTCTGTTGTTCCATGTCCAGTTCTAACTGTTGCTTCCTGACCTCCATACAGATTTCTCAAGAGGCGGGTTAGGTGGTCTGGTATTCCCAGCTCTTTAAGAATTTTCCACAGTTTGTTCTGATCCACACAGTCAAAGGCCTTGGCATAGTCAATAAAGCAGAAATAGATGTTTTTCTGGAACTCTCTTGCTTTATCCATGATCCAGTGGATGTTGGCAATTTGATCTCTGGTTCCTCTGCCTTTCCGAAAACCAGCTTGAACATCAAGAAGTTCACGGTTCACGTATTGCTGAAGCCTGGCTTCAAGAATTTTGAGCGCTACTTTCCTAGCATGTGAGAAGAATGTAATTATGTGGTAGTTTGAGCATTCTTTGGCATTGCCTTTCTTTGGGATTAGAATGAAAACTGACCTTTTCCAATCCTCTGGCCACTGCTGAGTTTTCCAAATTGCTGGCATATTGAGTGCAGCATTTTCATAGCATCATCTTTCAGGATTTGAAATAGCTGTACTGGAATTCCATCACCTCCACTAGCTTTGTTCGTAGTGATGCTTTCTAAGGCCCACTTGACTTCACATTTCAGGATGTCTGGCTCTAGATGAGTGATCACCCCATCGTGATTATCTGGGTCATAAAGATCTTTTTTGTACAGTTCTTCTGTCTATTCTTGCCACCTCTCCTTAATATCTTCTGCTTCTGTTAGGTCCATTCCATTTCTGTCCTTTATCGAGCCCATCTTTGCATGAAATGTTCCCTTGGTATCTCTAATTTTCTTGAAGCAATCTCTAGTCTTTCTCATTCTGTTCTTTTCCTCTATTTCTTTGCATTGATCGCTGAAGAAGGCTTTCTTATCTCTTCTTGTTATTCTTTGGAACTCTGCATTCAGATGCTTATATCTTTCCTTTTCTCCTTTGCTTTTCACCTCTCTTCTTTTCATAGCTATTTGTAAGGCCTCCCCAGACAGCCATTTTGCTTTTTTGCATTTCTTTTCCATGGAGATGGTCTTGATTCATGTCCCATGTACAATGTCAAGAACCTCATTCCATAGTTCATCTGGCACTCTATCTATCTGATCTAGGCCCTTAAATCAATTTGTCACTTCCTCTGTATAATCATAAGGGATTTGATTTAGGTCATACCTGAATGGTCTAGTGGTTTTTCCTGCTTTCTTCAATTTCAGTCTGAATTTGGCAATAAGGAGTTCATGATCTGAGCCACAGTCAGCTCCTGGTCTTGTTTTTGTTGACTGTATAGAGCTTCTCCATCTTTGGCTGCAAAGAATATAATCAATCTGATTTCGGTGTTGACCATCTGGTGATGTCCATGTGCAGTCTTCCCTTGTGTTGTTGGAAGAGGGTGTTTGCTATGACCAGTGCATTTTCTTGGCAAAACTCTATTAGTCTTTGCCCTGCTTCATTCTTCATTCCAAGGCCAAATTTGCCAGTTACTCCAGGTGTTTCTTGACTTCCTACTTTTGCATTCCACCATAGTTTGGCCCCAGGTAAATAGCAGGGAGGGAACACAGCTCCACCAATCAACAGAACATTGGATTAAAGATGTACTGAGCATGGCCTTGCCCATTGAACAAGACTCAGTTTCCCCTTCAGTTAGTCTCTCCCATCAGGAAGCTTCTATAAGGCTCTAATCCTTCTCCATCAGAGGGCAGAAAGACTGAAAATGACAATCACAGAAAACTAACCAATCTAATCACATGGACCACGGCCATGTCCTATGTCAATGAAACTATAAGCCATGCTGTGTAAGGCCAGCCAAGACGGATGGGTAAAGGAGGAGAATTCTGACAAAATGTGGTCCACTGGAGAAGGGAATGGTAAACAGTTTCAGTACTCTTGCCTTGAGAACCCCATGAACAGTATGAAAGGCAAAACTATAGGACACTAAAAGGTGAACTCCCCAGGTCAGTAGCAGCCTAATATGCTACTGGAGATCAGTGGAGAAATAACTCCAGAAAGAATAAAAATATGGAGCCGAAGCAAAACAACACCCAGCTGTGGATGGACTAGGGATGGAAGTAAAGTCTGATGCTATAAAGAACAATATTGCATAGGAACCTGGAATATTAGGTCCATGAATCAAGGCATGTGATCACTTATCTAGAGCCAGACATCTTGGAATGTGAAGTCAAGTGGGCCTTAGAAAGCATCACTACGAACAAAGCTAGTGGAGGTGATGGAATTCCAGTTGAGCTATTTCAAATCCTGAAAGATGATGCTGTGAAAGTGCTGCCCTCAATATGCCAGCAATTTGGAAAACTCAGCAGTGGCCACAGGACTGTAAAAGGTCAGTTTTCATTCTAATCCTTAAGAAAGGCAATGCCAAAGAATGCTCAACTACTTCACAATTGCACTCATCTCACATGCTAGTAAAGTACTATGCTCAAAATTCTTGAAGCCAGTCTTCAGCAATACGTGAACCGTGAACTTCCTGATGTTCAAGCTGGTTTTAGAAAAGGCAGAGGAACCAGAGATCAAATTGCCAACATCTGCTGGATCATGGAAAAACAAGAGAGTTCCAGAAAAACATCTATTTCTGCTTTATTGACTATGCCAAAGCCTTTGACTATGTGGATCACAAGAAACTGTGGAAAATTCTGAGAGAGATGGGAATACCAGATCACCTGACCTGCCTCTTGAGAAATCTGTATGGAGGTCAGGAAGCAACAGTTAGAACTGGACATGGACCAACAGACTGGTTCCAAATAGGAAAAGGAGTCCGTCAAGGCTGTATATTGTCACCCTGCTTATTTAACTTCTGTGCAGAGTACATCATGAGAAACGCTGGACTGGAAGAAACACAAGCTGGAATCAAGATTGCCAGGAGAAATATCAATAATCTCAGATATGCAGATGACACCACCCTGATGGCAGAAAGTGAAGAGGAACTAAAATGTCTCTTGATGAAAGTGAAAGAGGACAGTGAAAAGGTTGGCTTAAAGCTCTACACTCAGAAAACGAAGATCATGGCATCTGGTCCCATCACTTCATGGGTAATAGATGGGCAAACAGTAGAAACAGTGTCAGACTTTATTTTTGGGGGCTCCAGAATCACTGCAGATGGTGACTGCAGCCATGAAATTAAAAGACGCTTACTCCTTGGAAGAAAAGTTATGACCAACCTAGATAGTATAATCAGAAGCAGAGACATTACTTTGCCGACTAAGGACTGTCTAGTCAAGGCTATGGTTTTTCCAGTGGTCATGTATGGATGTGAGAGTTGGACTGTGAAGAAGGTGAGCACCAAAGAATTGATGCTTTTGAACTGTGGTGTTGGAGAAGACTCTTGAGAGTCCCTTGGACTGCAAGGAGATCCAACCAGTCCCTTCTGAAGGAAATCAGCCCTGGTATTTCTTTGGAAGGAATGATGCTAAAGCTGAAACTCCAGTACTTTGGCTACCTCATGTGAAGAGTTGACTCATTGGAAAATACTTTGATGCTGGGAGGGATTGTGGGCAGGAGGAGAAGGGGATGACCGAAGATGAGATGGCTGGATTGCATCACGGACTTGATGGACGTGAGTCTGAGTGAACTCCGGGAGATGGTGATGGACAGGGAGGCCTGGCGTGCTGCGATTCATGGGGTCACAAAGAGTCGGAAACGAATGAGCGACTGAACTGAACTGAACTGAATCTAGGCAAATTGAAAGTGGTCAAGCAAGAGATGGTAAGATTTAATGTCGACATTTAGGAATCAGCGAACTAAAAGGATTGAAATGGGTGAATTTAACTAGATGACCATTATATCTACCATTGTGGGCAAGAATCCATTAGAAGAAATGGCATAGCCATATTAGTCAACAAAAGAGTCTGAAATGCAGTACTTGGATGCAATCTCAAAAACAAGAGAATGATCTCTGTTCATTTCCAAGGCAAAACATTCAATATCATGGTACTCCAAATCTATGCCCTGACTAATAATGCTGAAGCAGCTGAAGTTAAATTAAGCTGAATTTATGAAGACCAGCAAGACCTTTCAAAACTAACACCCAATAATGATATCCTTTTCATTATAGGGGACTGGAATGCAAAAGTAGGAAGTCAAGAGACACCTGAATTAACAGGGAAATTTGGCCTTGGAGTATAAAATGAAGAGGGCAAAGGCTAACAGAGTCCTGCCAAGAGAACACACTGGTCATAGCAAACACCCTCTTCCAACAACACACGAGAAGACTCTACACATGAACATCACCAGATGGTCAATACCAAAATCAGATTGATTATGTTCTTTACAGCCAAAGATTGAAAAGCACTATAGATTCAACAAAAACAAGACCAGGAACTAACTGTGGCTCAGATCATGAACACTTTAATGTCAAATTCAGAATTAAACTAAAGAAAGTAGGGAAAACCACTGGACCATTCAGGTATGACCTAAATCAAATCCCTTACAATTAGACAGTGGAAGTAACAAATAGATTTAAGGGAGTAGATCTGATAGAGTGCCTGATGAACTATGGACAGAGTTTCGTGACACTGCACATGAGACAGGGATCAAGACCATTCCCAAGGTGGAAAAAATGCAAAAAAGCAAAATGGCTGTCTGAGGAGGCCTTATCAATAGCTGTGAAAAGAAGAGAAGCAAAAAGCAAGTAAGAAAAGGAAAAATATACCCATTTGAATGCAGAGTTCCAAAGAATAGCAAGGAGAGATAAGAAATCCTTCCTCAGTGACCAGTGCAAAGAAATAGAGGAAAACAATAGAATGGGAAAGACTGGAGATCTCTTCAAGAAAATCAGAGATACCAAGGGAACATTTCATACAAAGATAGACTCAATAAAGGACAGAAATGGTATGGACCTAACAGAAACAGAAGATATTAAGAAGAGTTGGCAAGAATACACAGAAGAACTGTACAAAAAAGATCTTCATGACCTAGATAATCTTGATGATGTGATCACTAATCTAGAGCCTGACATCCTGGAATGTGAAGTCAAGTGGGCCTTAGAAAGTATCACTATGAACAAAGCTAGTTGAGGTGATGGAATTCCAGTTGAGCTATTTCAAATCCTGAAAGATGATGCTGTGAAAGTGCTGTACTCAATATGCCAGCAAATTTGGAAAACTCAGCAGTGGCCACAGGACTGTAAAAGTTCAGTTTTCATTCTAATCCTTAAGAAAGGCAATGCCAACGAATACTCAAACTACCTCACAATTGCACTCTTCTCACATGCTAGGAAAGTAGCACTCAAAATTCTTGAAGCCAGGCTTCAGCAATACGTGAACCGTGAACTTCCAGATGTTCAAACTGGTTTTAGAAAAGGCAGAGGAACCAGGGATCAAATTGCCAGCATCCACTGGATCATGGAAAAAGCAAGAGAGTTCCAGAAAAACATCTATTTCTGCTCTATTGACTATGCCAAAGCCTTTGACAGTGTGGATCACAATAAACTATGGAAAATTTTGAAAGAGCTGGGAATACCTGACCACCTGACCTGCCTCTTGAGAAATCTGTGTGCAGGTCAGGAAGCAAAAGTTAGAACGGGACATGGAACAACAGACTGGTTCCAAATAGGGAAAGGAGTATGTTGAGGCTGTGTATTGTCACCCTGCTTATTTACCTTATATGCGGAATACATGATGACATTGCTGGGTTGGATGAAGCACAAGCTGGAATCAAGATTGCTGGGAGAATTATCAGTAACTTCAGATATGCATATGACATCACCTTTATGGCAGAAAGTGAAGAACTACTGAGCCTCATGAAAGAAGAGAGTGAAAAAGTTGGCTTAAACCTCAAGATTCAGAAAACTAAGATCATGGCATCTGGTCCCATCACTTCATGGCAAATAGATGAGGAAACAGTGAAAACAGTGGCGACTTTATTTTTTTTTGGACTGCAAAATCACTGCAGATGGTGACTGCTGCCGTGAAATTAAAAGACACTTACTCCTTGACAGGAAAGTTATGATCAACCTAGACAGCACTTTACAAAGTAGTGACATTACTTTGCTAACAAAGGTCCGTCTATTCAAGGCAATGGTTCTTCCTGTGGTCATGTATGGATGTAAGTGGTGGACTATAAAGAAACTGAGTGCCAAATAGTTAATGCTTTTGAACTGTGGTTTTGGGGAAGACTCTTGAGATTCCCTTGGAAAGCAAGGAGATCCAACCGGTCCATCCTAAAGGAGATCAGTCCTGAGTGTTCATTGGAAGGACATATATTGAAGCTGAAACTTCAATACTTTGGCCACCTGATGCAAAGATCTGATTCCCTTGAAAAGACCCTGATGCTGGGAAAGATTGAAGGCAGGAAAAGAAGGGGACGACAGTGGATGAGATGTTTGGATGGCATCACCGACTCAAAGGACATGAGTTTGGGTAAACTCCGGGAGTTGGTGATAGACAGGGAGATCTGGTGTGCTGCAGTCCATGGGGTTGCAAAGAGTAAGACGGGACTGAGCAACTGAACTTAACTGAAGACCAAAGTTATCAAGCTTTTCCCCTGTTTTCTTCTATGAGTTTTGAATTTCATGTTTAATATTTAAGTTTTTAATTTATTTTGAGTCAATTTTTGTTTATCATATAAAATCAAGTTCCAATTTCATTCTACTGAATGCAGATATTCAGTTTTTTCAACCTGAATTGTTGAAAAGACTGTTCTTTCCCTATTCTGTGTTATTGACATTCTTGTTGAAAATCAGTGACCATATATCTGTGGAATAATTTCTGGGCTCTTTTTTTCTGTTTTATTGATGTATTAGTCTATATCCCTGTCTTACTGCCAGTTCATACTTTTATTTAGTTTTGCTTTGTAATTAATTTTGAAGTAAAAATATGTGATGCATCTAGCTTTGTTCTTTCTCAAGACTGATTTGTTTACTCTTGGTCTTTTGCAGCTCCATGCAAATTTTAATACCACTTTTTCTATTTCTAAAAAATTCCATTGGAACTTTCCTGTGGATTGTATTGAATCCATGGATTTTTTTTGAGCAGTTTGGATATTTTAACACTATGAAGTCCTCCATTCCACAAACATGAAATGTCTTTCTGTTTTTTTGTCTTCTTTAAGTTCTTTCATTAGTTTTTTAGTTTTCAGTATCCAAGTCTTTATCTTAATTTATTCCTAAGTATGTATTCTTTTTGGTGCTATTTTAAATGGGATTATTCTATTTAATTTTCTTTTCACATCATTTACTATTAATATATAGAAATTAAACTGAATTTTCTATGTTCAAATAGGGCTTAACTCTATGTTTCCTGGAAATGAGCCAGCTGAAACTGGTGGTTTGCTTGTGAAAGGCATTTCCAAACGCCACAGTTGTCTATTATTTACCTAGTAATAAGCTTGCTCCTACACTTGCCCCATAAGTAGAGAAGAGGGAGTGATGGGAGAGGAAATCAAGAGCAATGACCTACCATTGAAGCAATAATCTTAGAATACATCTTGATAATGGGTGCACAAAATAATTAGAGCTAAGCTATAGATGCTCACACATACAGTTCAAAGCTATGGTTGCTTGATGCTGAGATACAGAGTCTAGTTCCCAGGGAAGGAGCTTGGTGGTGCCACTCACTGCCTGGATGGGTGCTGCCTCTATAATGACTCACTGCTAAACAAGTGTTGAGTGCTATTTTTGTTTTTCACCTTGGATTTCTTTCAGTTTGTGGAAACAGGTACTAATGTAATTTTTAAAGAGAACTGAGTTGATGTAAGTCTATCAAGTCAATGTGTGGTTCTCTTAAACTTTCAAAATGTTATATATGTTAATTATTTCTCAAAGTTGGGAAAAAGGCATAAAGAAAAGAATGAATAGCAGTCAATGAACACTAATTACAGAAAAGTAATTTCTGTCATAATCATTTAAAAAACTATTTTCTGAATGTCATTTTTCTAGGCGATTTTATTCACAGCTTTGAATTCATTCATGTAAATAGTTTGAGAATGTTATTTTCTTCCATCAACTAAGGATAAAATAAAGCAGTAGAGCTTCTAATTCAACTGGTAAACCAACAAAAACAAGGTTGTTTTTCTTTAATGTAAGGAATTTCTATAAATCAAAAGTGAAAAATAAAATTTGAACAGACATTTCTCCAAAGAAGATATATAAATGACCAACAGGCATATGAAAATTAAAAAAAAAAAAACAATTAACATCACTAATATTCAGGGAAATGTAAATCAAAACTATAATGAGATATCACATCCCACCTGTTAGGATGCCTGCTATTGAAATGACAAAGACAATAGTGCTGGCAAGAATGCAGAGAAGTTGAAGCACTCGTACATTGTCAGTGGGAATGCAAAATGGTATAGCCACTATAAAACACACAGTATAGAGGTGCTTCAAAAATAAAAAGAGAACTATCATATAATCCAGCAATCCTACTTCTAAGAATTTATCCAAAATAATTGAAATACGGATCTCAAAGAAATGTTGACACTCCAGTGTTCATTGCAACATTATTCATAATAGCCATATTATAGAAATGGCCTAAGGATCCTTTGGATAAGTGGATAATGAAAATGTAGCTTATATACAGTGGAATATTATTAAGCCTTGAAAAAGGAGGAAATCTTGCAATATGTGACAACATGACTTTGAAGCCATTATGCTAAAGTGAAATAAGCCTGTCATAGAAGGGCGAATTTTGCATATACATATATGAAGTAGCTAAAACAGTCAGTTTCATAGAATCAGAAAGTAGAATACTGGCTGTGAGGCACTGGGAGTATGGTGAATTGGGGAGTTGAAATGGGGAGGATGGTGAAATGGGGAGTTGCTGATCAAGGGGCATAAGTCTCAGTTACTCAAGACAAATAAGATCTAGTTGTCTAGGTATCTGCTGTACAACACTGTTTCTATAACAATAGAATACTGTAATTTTATGAAGAGGGTAGATCTCATGTTAAGTGTGCTTATAACAATAACATTAAATTTTAAAAAATGAATGCAGTAATCTTTGGTGTTTGAACATAGGGTTCTTCAAGAAGTAATTAAAATGACATGAGAATGGACCTAATCCAATATCAACTGGTGTCCTTAAAAAGAGGGTATTAGGACACAGATAAACATAGGCAAGAAGAGAAACTTAAGAAAATCCAACCGTATGTTGACACCTTGATTTTGCACTTCTAGGCTCCAGAGCTGTGAAAATATAAATATTTGCTGTTTAAGCAACTAGTCTATGATATTTTATTTCAGAATCCCTAGCAAACTAATACACTTACTTTATTTCTATTTACTTCACCTGAATAGTGACCTACATTTAGTATATATTTGGTAAAATTTAATTTGAAGTTGGTAGCTCCTAAAAATTTGTCAGCATACTTTTGTAAATCTGAAATATACTTGTACCCTTATAATTATGACTTTTAAATGCAAAAGACTGTCTTGATCTAATTGGGTTTCTTTAAAAATGTTTTTTGTAAAATACCAACCCTAATTTAATAATCTATTTGTTTATCTTTCTCATTAGTCATCCAGATGCTAGTGAAACCAATTTTTAATGGAATCCATAGATGAAAAATATCTGAGAAATGTAATTAATGGATAAGTGTGTGATCTTCTTGGGAGTCCCTTAAATGATGAACACCTGTCTCCTCGTTAGCTTAACAGGCTCTCATTATGAAGAGTATCAACAAAATGATAATTGGTGGCATTTTTTATCATTCCCATTGAACTAGGGGGAATACTGCAGTAATGAGTAATTGACATTTACCTTGTCCTAAGATGCTTTCTTTTAATAGAACAGAGATATAATGGTAACTTTTCTCCCTGATGTGGAAATTACTTTGTCGACAATGACTTTGGTAACTATCGCTTAAAAACCATTACATACAGATTATTAAGTTAATACCTTCATTTATAGCTACAAAAGCAAAAGAAGAATGGAAAATAAATCCAAAAGCATTAATACCAATTCGCTGCAGCATACACAGATGAGTAATGCCTACTTGCTGAAACTTAGAAGCGTTTTTTATTTTAGTTGTACTCTTCATTTCAGTTGTGTGTCTTCTCATTGTTAAATCAGATTGATGTGTGGATCGTGAAATTACTCTCACATTTGTTGATAATTTTTTTTGCTGTGGGTAATTTATTTTATGTATTTATATCAGTGATTTAATTTCCTTATCTATCTAGCTACCTATTCCTTCAACAAGTATTTGCCAAGGGTAGAATGAGTACTTGGGAAAACATAAAGCAACTTTGGCAATTCTTTAACCTCTGAGGGTGAGCAAGGGAAATCCACAACACAGTTATAAAATAGTGCAAAGTTTCGTTTGGTATCCACCCTGTTCTCTGTTTAAGCATCTGCAGTTTTAACTCTAGATCTCCATGGTATCTTCTGCCACATGGCTGCATAGCACCTCCCAATACCAATTCCCCTATTGGACCTATTCTTGACCTATTATACTCTAGAAATGCACTGTCCAATATAGGAGTCACTTGCCACATATAGCCATTCAAATTTAAATTAATAGCATTAAAAATACATTTCCTTGTTGACACTAGACACATCAAAAGTATATACAAGTCATATGTGGCTTCTGTATTGGACAATGCAGATGGGCATTTCTATTCTCATAAAAAGCTCTGTTGGAAAGTACTAATCTAGAACTTCTCTGTTCTTTTACAGTCTCCAATCAAAATTCAGCCAAGCTCTATCCTGGTCTCTTGATAACTTATTCCTCTGCTTTGCATGTTATCTAATGGAAAACTTGTGCTTAGATGCTAATTATTTAAGTGATATAATATTAAACTTTCTAAAGAGCTTTGGTATAGTCCTGTAATACAGAAATTAAATAATAATTTTAATTAATTAAATTTTATTATGGAAAATTATTAATAAGTGATGAAAAACTGTCAAGTAAAGACAAGTTGATTTTTCTTATTTTGCAATGTAAAGTAAGTATAAGAGTCTGAGGAAGTCATGACTCATATTTTACAAAATGATAAAGGAAACATCATAACATAAAATTTATTAGGAGAAATTATTTAGAAAGTAAGAAACAAGCACATGAAAAGGCAGAATTCCTTAAAGACATCATGCTTCTGAATTTGAGGAAGTAAAAAGTGATAAAAATATTCATCAAATGTTTATAATTATTGATAATGGTAATTGAAATTTGCAAAGTACAAAACAAAATTTTATTTAATATATACTCTGTTTTTAATCTATTATATATTGATTACTTTTATAAAAGTAGGTACTTCTAATAACAGGATTACTCATAAGTTTTCATACTTCTTCCCTTGATTTGAGATACAGACATTTAAAACTACTGGGTAAAATACCTTTTAGCATTTCAACTATTTCCTTAATTCCATTTAACACTATTGGGCATGTTAATGGGCTCTGTGTTGACAGCTATCGGAATACACAATTGAGTAAGGTATGGTCTTGGCCACTTAGAAGCCTGCAATTCAGCAGAGAATACCATGAATACTCAATAATGATAAAAACTGTCCTGTAAAATGTACTATAACAGAGTTCTGGGTATATATTTTTGGAACTTAAAAAATATATATATTCAGAACAGGGAATTAAGGAAGTTTTTTGGAGGAGTTGGAATTTGACTGAAAGATCTATAAAAGAGCATGGAGAAGGGTACATTTGTCGGAAAGCACTGTTGAAATACAGAATGTGTGATTGGGAGTGATGGGAGTTAAAGCTGAATAGGTGGACTGGGACCAGATTATGGACATTAAAAATGCCAGGGTGGTGACTTTAGACTTTGTTCTCTGGGAAAATGAGAATCACCAAATTCTAATGCAACATTTTAAGATGAGAAGCCATACAATATAATAAATATGAAGAAACTTCCAATCAAGGAAAAATTACTTCAAATATTTGACTAAAATTGGGACTGGTGACAGTTTTGTCACAAGATAGTTTTGTCACTACAGATGCTCTTTTTTTAAAAGAATAAGATCTAATTGAAACATTTACCTATATTTTCCTCCATTTTCCATAATTATTTAACATAGATATCAAGTTCCTGTGGTGTTAAAACATTTATACTTGATTTCCAGCTCTTGCAGCTTTTCACTGGGTAATGTTAGACTAATACAGAACCTCTCTGGGGCAGTTTTCTCATTTATAAAATGTAAATAACAAAAGTACCTTATTCACTTGTTGAAAAATTAAATGTGTTAATGCAAGAAGGGTACCTATAATAGTTCTTAGTACTTAATTTATAGTACTCAGTACTTAGTAAACTGCTTAGTTCATAGTAGTTTCCCAATAAATAGTGAGTAATGTTACAATAATTGGAAAAGACTCTGATGCTGGGAGGGATTGGGGGCAGGAGGAAAAGGGGACGACAGAAAATGAGATGGCTGGATGGCATCACCAACTCGATGGACATGAGTTTGGGTGAACTCCAGGAGTTGATGATGGACAGGGAGGCCTGGCGTGCTGTGATTCATTGGGTCGCAAAGAGTCAGACATGACTGAGTGACTGAACTGACTGATTATAATAATTGTTAATTTGGTAAATAATGGCATTGAGTGCCTCAAAGTTGAGCTTTAAAGGTTGTTACATTATGAAAATTCTATTAATCTCTCAAATGTCCCCATAATCTATTTTTACAACATTAAACAAATTCATATTGATTTGATGATTAGGTGAATTATTAGTTCATTCATTTATTACTCCAGTAATAGCTTTGTTAATTCTCAATCTGAAATAAGTATTATAGGGGAAAAGTTAATTTTGGCTTGAGTTTCACAGTTGAATTCACAAAGAAGTTATACTTTAGGCATCACTTATGATGCTCTGGTTCCTTTTCACTCATGATCCACTACATGATAGGCCGGCATTTTGTGTGGGAATTGACCTATCTCAAGCGCCAGAGGTAGCCCTAGATGGGCCCAAGGCACTCATTTTAATCTCATCTCTTTTGCTACAGTACTTGGTACAAAACTGGGCACCTGTCATAAACTATCCATATTGGAATGAAGTTCCCATTTTTTTTCAGTAACTGGAAAAATCAAGCATTCTCTTTTTCCCATTTGATAAGAACAAGGGAGCATATAACTTCTAGCCCCTATTTGTGGAACCATAGGGTAGAGCTGCCCTAGGAATAACATCAAAACTGAAAAAGAAGAGTTGGGAAATACAAGATGAAACCAGGACCAGATCACATTGTTTCAGCTAGGATAAAGCCACATTTGGAGAACCTTCAGTAATATGAGCCAAAGGACCCCCTGCTATGTAATCCTTTCTTAGAGATCATAACTCTTGCCCCATAGTCTCTACAGAGTTGTGATTCTAAATCCTTTCACATGCTTGCGGTAACTATCTCTTCCCAGAATTCTTCCTAGCCCAGATATTGTACCTGATTTTTGTTGTACCTTATAACGGGACTTCCTGTCTCCTCTTTGACTTCTCAGATCTTCTGTAATCTATGAAACTGATGCTATATATTACATTCTCTTCCTTTGAAATTCCTAGTGATTTCTGTTTTTCTACTAAGTCATGGTTGATTTGGAGCTCCACAATGGAAAGATTATATTCTCTTCTTCAAAGTTTTACACTTTCAGTGTTTGCAATAGGAAGAAAACAACTTGTATGTGTGTGTGTATGGGTGTGTGTGTATGTGTATAATTTTATAGTGGTTTTTATGCTTAATGCCATTTATCCAAGTATGAATCTATGATATTGTTTATATGATCACCACACTCTTTGTTAGTGGAACTGGGCTCTTGAAGAAAATTGGTTTGTGGAGGTCAAATATAAAGGCAGCCATTCTTAGGGAAAATCAAATCATATTCGCTTGTGGTGATGCATGCTAAGTCAATAATTGTGCCAGAGACAATATCATAGTAGAAGTTCCCTAAGAGTGCTTTGTCTTCCAGGGAAGGGCGGTTAGGCACTGCTCAACAGGGCTTTATACAATTCATCCAGAAAAACAGCTTTACTTGCTTATTTCTAGGTTTTCATTTTAAAGTACTCTCTCTGGAATAAAGTTTGGAAAGAGAAGCTCATCTATATTTTGTCATTATCCTCAGAACATATTTTCCTATGTAAAGCAAAAAAAAGATAAAAAGCAGGAGCCCCAACCATAAAATATGTGACAAAAAAGGAAAGGTATGAAGGAGACAAAAAAATTCTGATGCCTCTCATGTTTGATTCATTTAGATGAAGTAATGCTTTATCCAACAGGGTAAATAATCTCTGACTCTTCTATAGGCAGAGATGAGATTTATGGTTTGAACTTGCTCGATGGTTGTCATTGGTAGTATTTTGACTTGAAGTTTGTGGTTATAGTGATTTGGCCCTTGCTGTAAGTAATTCCAGCTGTACTCTAAGACTCTATGGAGGTGACTTAGAAAAGTGAAGAAAGAGTTCTGCAGACTGAATGATAATTAACTCCTTAATGCTCTATGTCTCTGGTCCTTGATTTAAAGTCAAATTATATAGATGGTGACATGGATCAATTTGTATTAGTCTTATTGTTTGACAGTTCTCGTTACCCTTGAATAGAAGGTTAAGTGAGAAGTTATATAATCTTGTTGACAGTTAAGACAATGGGACATTTTAAGTTCAGTTTTAAGGAGGATATTAAAATAAAGTTGGAGTGGCCTACCAGGTTAATAGATATTCTAACTAGGTCTTAAAATGAAGGCTGGTTATGTTCATCCTGGAGATATATAAGAAAGAAAGAAAACAGAAGTCTTCAGACTTTTTCTACTCTCTCACTGAAAGAGATGCCCATAATTATATGTGGTCTTAGAAGGAAGAGTTAGAATCAAAAGGCATAATATTAGAGCAATGCATTTTCAACTAAAACGAAGATAATTTTCCTAATAAATTGAAGTGCTAATATTCACAAATGAAATACATTGTCTTATGAGAAATTTAGTTTCTGAGCATTACAAAATTTTAAGAAGGAAGAAAATAAATTTCAGGAGCACTTTTATTTTTTAAAGTTGAGAATGTAATATACCCCAAATAAAGATTTTAATATTCTCTCCCCTCTTTTGTAGCCTAATCCATCCCTTTTAAGTCTCATATCAGTAAATATACTTTTATCTCTAGGAACCTATTTAAGCCATCTCACATACAGATTATCTACCTAAAAACAAAAACAAAAACATTCTTACCATTTTTTAATGACTGAAAAAAATTTTAAAGAATATTTGATGATACTTAAAAGTTACATGAGATTCAAATTTCCATGTCTGTAAATAAAGTTTTATTCCAGTCCAGCCAAGCTCATTTATTATATATTGTCTATGAATGTATTATCTGCTACAGTGGCAGAACTGGCTAGTCATATCTTCTGGCCCACTACAACAAAGGCTTGCTGATCCCTTATCTAGATCATTCAAACAGCTTTTTTATTAGTCTCCTGGCTTCTGTTTTTGAGCACAATAATCTGTTCTGTACATGGCCAGTTCAGTTCAGTCGCTCATGGTCATTCATAACTTTTCTTCCAAGGAGTAAGCGTCTTTTAATTTCATGGCTGTAATCACCATCTGCAGTGATTTTGGAGCCCCAAAAAATAAAGTCTGACACTGTTTCCACTGTTTCCCCATCTATTTCCCATGAAGTGATGGGCCCGGATGCCATGATCTTCATTTTCTGAATGTTGAGCTTTAGGCCAACTTTTTCGCTCTGCTCTTTCACTTTCATCAAGAGGCTTTTTAGCTCCTCTTCACTTTCTGCCATAAGGGTGGTGTCATCTGCATATCTGAGATTATTGATATTTCTCCTGGCAATCTTGATTCCAGCTTGTGTTTCTTCCAGTCCAGCATTTCTCATGATGTACTCTGCATATAAGTTAAAATGTAAATAAGGTCATTTTGCTCTCCTGTTTAAATTCTCCAGTGGCTTTCTGCTTAACTTGGGATAAATTTAATACTCCTTATCATGACTTATGAGGCCTTACATGATCTAACCTTGCATACCTAGAGATTCTGCTTCTCATTGCACCATCCTCTCCTTCATCCATTAAAATCTAGCATGTTGATAGTCCATCAATTTCTAAAATGTGACAAAATGTCAGACTTACTCTTCATGAAGCCTTTACCCACTCCTTCTTCTGACTAGAAGGTACTTATCTGATCATTGATCAAGAGATGTTTTCTTATACTTCAGTTTGCAGCATAAAATGTGACCTTGTCTCATCTATTAATATATAAATTTCACCGCTCTCCCCATCTCTATCATATTACCTTCTTTTATTGTAAAATTTACATTAATTATTATCATTGCCTCACCACAAAATAACTTGCAGTTAGCTTAAGCAGATAAACAGTCTATGTATCTCTAATGTTTTTGACAGCTGCTGCTGTTCAACAGTTGTTAAATGAATGATCTCACATTACTATTTCATTGCTTATATTACTATTACTAAGGCCCTGAATTAGATACTATGGTATGACCCTTGCTGTAAGTAGGGAAAAATGATATAAAGATGGATATTTCCAGGAATCTTAAGTTTATCTTCCCTGGTGGCTCAATGGTAAAGAATCTGCTTGCCAATGCAGGAGATGCAGGTTCCATCCCTGGTCTGGGAAGATCCCACATGCTGTGGAGCAACTAAGCTGGTACACCATGGCTATTGACTATTTAGCCTGTGCTCTAGAGCCTGGGAGCCACAACTACTGAGCTCACGCACCACAGCTATTGACCCATGCACCCTAGAGCCTGTGTTCCTCAATGGGAGAGGCCACCACAACAAGAAGCCCGCACACTGCAACAAGGACTTGCTCTCTGCAACTAGAGAAAAACCTACACAGCAACAAAGACCTAGCACAGTCAAAAATAAATAAAGAAAATTTAAAAATACAGAAAGTCTGTCTGGGAAAAACGTGCTTGCCAACCTCTAAAATCAGTAAGTCACAGGATAAAGGGGCTGCATGGCTTCAGGGATAAGACTTTTGGAGTCAGACTGCAGGAGTTTGATGCCCAGTGGCACCAAGTATTAGCTCTGTGATCTAGAACAATTGATGTGACTATTTTGCGCTCAATTATTAAATCTGTAGAATGGAGGAAAAAGTATCTTTCTCATGGATGTTTTGTAGATTAATTGTGTTAATAAATGTAAAAAAAATAGTTCTGGCACATAAGAAAAACTGCATCAATGTCTGTTGAGTAAGAAATTGAGCTGCTATAAGTCCATTATGGGTACCCAGTGCAGGAAGTCTTGCCTGTACTAACAGCTTGTTGTTTATTCAAGGACTCTAGGAAAGTTTTCCAATAAAAATGCATTGTGATTAACATTGTTTCTAGGAAGCTGAATATATTGCAAAGAAAAGTTAGGAGGGAGATCCACAGGTAAAGGAAGAGTGGCTCCTGCATTGGTGCAAAGAAAAAGTAATGAGAGGCAAACTTAGAAAGTGGAAAGATGAGGCAGGAAAGCAGAGGGCTTCAGAGCTGGAGTTAATCATATCTGAGTTTGAATCAGGGATGTCTTCCTTATTTTGTGATCAAGAGCAAGTGTTCTCTGAATCGTCTCAGTTTTTTCACTTCATATGTCTTCTCTATGGTACCACTTAGAGGGTTAAATGATAATTTGCAGAAAATGCTTCATATAGTTCTAATTGAAAATATACGCCAAGAATGGTGGTATTGGTGGGGGTACTCGATAGTATCCTTATTACTATCATTGTCTTATCATATGAATAATATTGGGGAGGTAGATGAAAGGAATTGGAAACTCATTAGCTAGAGAGTGTCATAGAGAAAGGCACATACAAGTCAGCTTTAACATTTGTAGACTACATCCCAGGAGGAAAGTGGTCCTGTTAATTGAGATAGGAAACCAGGAAAGGGAAACGATTTTGAGACAGACTTCCATGGAGCCCCATCTTGAAATACAGAGTAGAGACTTGGCCAATAGATAAAATTTGGGCATTTCTTTCTTGGATGATGGGGGAGGAAACTCATGTCCCATCATGAAAGAGGAGAGAAATAGGAAAAACAAAACAGGCTTTAGGAGAAGGATTATGTTAAAAGAGTAGCAGAAAAATAGGTAAGAGTGGAGAACAAGGAGTACAGGAGCAAGGTTAAGGAGTAGAAAAGAGTGAAGTGCAGTGTTTTTGAAAGTCAAAGAGAGTTTGTGGAAGGAAGCAGTGATCAGCAGAGAGGTTGCAGAGGATAGGACTGCGGACAGTCTGTGGAGATGCCAGAATTCATGATGGACACCTGAGAGTCTACTGAGTGAACTGTAGGTGGGAAGTCATGTCCACTGAGAATATACAGTTTGAAAATAGCTGCTGAGTGAGAAGGACATATTTAGACATTTGTCATCATTTAATGTAATTATTGTGAAAGAACTGCAGTTTAACACTCCTAGAGTTAGCAAGCTTCTATTTTTGAAGAGATGGCCATCAAAGATTCTTCTGGAAATTAGGCATGCTTGAGGATTAAATTGTCAGGTTTATAAGTGGTCTGAACTTGAGTATTCTGAAATGGAACTGGACTCTGGTGCGAGGGCAAAGCAGAAAAGAATTTTGTCTTCATCAGTTATTAGCTAGATAACTTTGAGTAAGTTGCCTAACCTTTATGAGCCCCTTTCGCCATCTAAGAATTGGAATCCTATCATTTCCTTCTTGGCAGGCGTGAAAATAAAGCACACCAAATTTTTGAATGTTGGCATAGATGAAAGGTTGTTTTTATCTGCCTCTCTGTGCTCTCAGCAAGCCTCCTGCCTGGGTACATTTTTTACATATAAGGTAAAGTTAGTTAGACTAAAGTCAGTTCTGTGAAGGCCAAGATTCACCGATAAGAAACATTTTGATTAATGTCCCAATTTCTACTAATGGCACAACTCTCCTTCCAGAGACTCATCTTCAAAGCTTTGTCATCTTTCACTTTTCCTCTTCAGAATAATAAATTGTCCATTAGTTGTTCATAATGTAGGTTTAGAGTCAGAAATTGTGGATTCAAATCCTGCCTTCACTCATCACTACTTATGAGGGGTTGCACAAGTTGTTAAACCTCTTGGAATCTCCATTTCCTCATTGGAAAGATATAGGTGACATTTCTACTCATGGTTATAGCTTAGTGATAACAATGCATAGTGCTTAGTCCAGGGCTTGGCACATAGCGCTGTTTTGCAATTGTTATGTCATGTCTGACTCTGTGATACTCCATGGATTGCAGCTTGCCAGGCTTCCCTGTCCTCTACTATCTACTATCAGAGTTTGCTCAAGTTCATGTCCATTGAGTCAGTGACATCATCTAAATATCTCATCCTCTGCCACCCTCTTCTCCTTTGCTTTCCATCTTTTCCAGTATCAGGCAGGGTCTTTTCCAGTGAATCAACTCTTCATATCAGGCAGTCAAATTAGTGGAGCTTCAGCTTTAATATCAGTCTATCCAATGAATATTCAGGATTGATTTCCTTTAGGATTGACTGGTTTAATCTCCTAGCAGTCCAAGGGGGTCTCAACAGTCTTATCCAGCATCACAATTTGAAAGCACTGATAAATTCAATAAATGTTAGTTACCATGTTAATATTAGTGTCATCATATATTAAGATTTTCCCATGATATCTTGCTCCTCACTCTCCTCTGTGCTCAACTATAACTTACATATACTTTCCTAATAAATTACTAAACATATGTCCATCCTTAATTCACCATTTCAACTGATCACCCCTACCAACTTGCTGGTGTACTCGACTTTGAAGCACAGTGCTGTTAATATCATTATACTATTAACTACCCGTGGTTTCCTGTAGGATATGTAGCAATTTTAGGATAACATTTATTACCCTCCTCTATGATTCTTTGTCTTTCTAACTTTACTTTTTTCTGTTCCATTTTCTGGATCTGATGCTGACACTGCGTGAACTACTCATTCCTCTGAGAATTGCCAGTTCTCTACTCTGTAAATGGGAACTCTGTACATAATCATTAAATCTACTTTCTCGTACTAACTGAAGGTCAAAATAAATCTGGGCCTGTGCTCATGTGGAATTATCCTAGAAGGACATATGCCATGCATCTTTATTGTATTCTTTTTTTAAAATCAAAGTTTATATTACTGAGGACCATAATTACTTTCAGAAACATCTCTTGTCCTTGTACTGAAACTATATTAGGAAAACACTGGAAAAGAAATACAATCACTTCAAGATAATTCACATTTTAATGGCTCTATTAAACACTACATTAATAACTTATTTAAATTGATTTGCACACTTGCAGACATATTTTTAAATGAGAAAAATGTGTTTGATTGCTTTCTGACATTGAGGAGAATGTTTCATGTGGGAGCAAATGATTCTTTATGTTGATAAACATGTGTTGACTTATAAAAATAGTAAGAAATTATAATCAATGTAGAGGAATTAGCTATAAAATTTTTGAAACAAAATATCAAGTGCATTTTTTATTCTAAGATATATGTTGTTCACTGTTTAAAGAATCTTCTAGTATTGTTGAAGGATAGAGAGTTCTGGCATGCTACTGTCCATGGATTTGCAGAGTCGGGCATGACTTGGTAACTGAACAACAATAACAAAGTAATTACTGAAGAATTTAGACAAAAATAAAAAAAAATATTGGATAGAGTTACTACAATTTTTAGTGGCCACTAGAATAAACTTTATCTTTTTAAAGTAGAGAAATATATGCAAACTTATTTTTTGTTTTCTAAAGATTAATCTGTACAGCTTTGTGTTAAAAATAGTTTATTCTGAGTTTTGATGAAAAGAGAGAAACTTTCCCAGGTTATGCAGTTTATGCTTGCATTTTTATCTAATCAGGCAAACAATTTTAATTAATTCAGACAGTTGCCTCTATGGTGTCTATGCCCTTTAGGGACTTTTCATTACACATGCAAATGTGTTCCTAAAATAATGAGAATGTCATTATCTTGCTTTATTCACTTAGGTGGTCAGGAAGAGAACAAAAAAATCATTTGGTGATGAGGTAATTCTTTTAATATACGGTAATGGCATTAACTTTGGTATTTCTCTGTCTCATTTTCTTGATCATTCTCAAACAATGCTCCCCTGTGCAAGATAGTGAAGGTGATGAGGGCAAGGATGCCAAGAAAACAGGAACTGAGAATCTTTATATTTCACACTGTCAAAACATAGATTGGGACTTACTTAAATTGCATTTGTTAGAGAGGAAGTATCTGATAGTCTAAGCATGTAAAT
Source organism: Capra hircus (assembly GCF_001704415.2). Classification (NCBI taxonomy): domain Eukaryota; kingdom Metazoa; phylum Chordata; class Mammalia; order Artiodactyla; family Bovidae; genus Capra; species Capra hircus. Next base: position 90,373,469 of record NC_030808.1, read on the forward strand.
TGCATAAAAATACTAGTTTAAGAAACTAGGCATTTTAATAAAGAGTTTAATTTTTAAAATTTTTAATCAGGTTTCTAATTATGAAATTTATTGCTATTATTCTTAGCAAAAGACACCCATAATGGAGATGAGCAATGTCTAGTGTATTGAGTCCCTTCAGGTCCACTATGAGAATCTGTGGAAAAAATTTTTTGTCACAAGGCAGAACTTCCTTATGAAAAGTTACTCCAATGCAATGCTTCATACCTCATTTACACATTCATTTATTTGCTAAAATGTCCCTGTGTGCTTATCAAGTGCCAGAGGGGGAAAACAAATATAGAAACTAGTCCAATAGAGTTCATGTTATCATAACAATCTAAGTAATGAGTGTACAAAGGAGAAAACCAAATACTTAGGCATAGGAAGCTGAGTGTACAGAGCCTAAAAAGAGTATCATCCATTTGGGGAACTGCTACAAATCATTGAAACCTGGATATCAGCTAGAGATGATGCTGCAGAAATGCCTTGCATGCAGAACTTTGATTTTTTTTTTTTCCTATAGTGAGAGACAGACATTAAATATTGACAAAAACTTACTGTGAAATAAAAGTTGTAGTGGAGCACAGGGCTATTTCAACCCAGTTGTTCTCTTCATAGCATACCTAATATAATCATCAATTTAAGCATGTCCCAGAAGGGATAGGCTACCCACTCCCTTATTCTGTCCTGGAGAGTTCCGTGGACTGTATAGCCCATAGTGTCGCAAAGAGTCGGATACGATTGAGGTACTTTCACACACACACAAACCAAACGTATCATCTATTTCAAAACAGTAGCCTCTGCCTTTTATCTCTGGCTTCCTCACCCTACACCTGAATGGCTCTAGTCACGGTTATTTAATCTCTTTGACTAGTCTTAAAACTATTCTTCACATTATACCTAGACTAGTTGTCCTAAAGTTTTATGATTTTATAGCTCATTTGTATCCTTCACACCATGTCTGAATGTCTGTATATCAGGCAGCTTCACAATCTGTTCCTATTTAAGCTTTTAAGCCCCATCAGCTACCATTCTCCCAGAGTCTTTATGTGCCATCCACCCAAGTGTCCAATTTTCTTAAGCAACATTTGCTGTCATCCCTCCGTTCTCATATAATGTGTATGTGGTATTTATTCCATGGTGAATCCTCTCTCCCCATGAAAAACTTTTTTCTTTCAAGCCTCAACTCAAGTATTGTCCCTATATGAAGTCTTCTCTGATAGCCAAAGACAGACATGGTCCCTCTCTACTTGGAGGCCTCACAGTATTTACAATTTTCCTTAATTAAAGTGTTGTAATATTTTGTTGATGTTTATACATCTGCCTCTCCCAACCACGGTACAGATTTCAAGGATACAGAAATCATATTTTCTACTCTCCCCAGTTCCTGGTATAGTATCTGGCTCCTACTAGATGCTAAATAAATGTGAACAAAGTATATAGCATATAAAAATAAAACTTTACCTGTGTTATCAAGTGCTGGTTTTGTGAAGTATTATAATCACAGAGGGCTTCACAGGTGGCTCAACAGTACGATGCAGGAGACGTGGGTTCAATCCCTGGCTCAAAAAGATCCCTGGAAGAATGAAATGGCAACCCACTCCAGTATTCTTGCCTGGGAAATCACATGGACAGAGGAGTCTGATGGGCTATAGTCATGGGTCACAAAAGAATCAGATATAACTTAGTGACTAAACAGCAGCATGATTGCAGGTGTAGAGACTGAGGCTCAGAGATATTTGACTTGCCCTTTGTTACATTGCTAGTAATTAGCTGAGCTGGGAATCAAAATCAGGCCTTCTAACAAAACATAAATTTTTCCAATCTTAATATAGTTTTCTTGGTAAATCAATGATATTCAGAAGAATGTTTAATGTTTATAAGAATTTATATTTAAAGGAGGGAATTTCTTTTTTCTTGGTATGAGCTAAGGTATATTTTTATGATATGAGACTGCAATTAGTCTGATTGAGGATTAAGAATGAAACTTTGGAGTGTCCCTAAAGAATTAAGATGTTTACTGAATTTTAGCTGAATTAAGGCCTTATTCTTACTTTCTTTCACTGCATGCGTGCTCAGTCTTGTCTAACTCTTTGCAGCCACCAGGCTCCACTGTAGATGGGATTCACTAGAGTGGGTTGCCCTTCCCTTCTCCGGCTGTCTGCCAGACCCAAGGCTGGAACCCACATCTCCTGCAGCTTATTGCATTGGCAGGCAGATTCTTTACCACTGAGCCACTTGGGAAGCCCAAAGAATTAAGATCTTTACTGAATTTTACCTGAATTAAGACCTTATTCTTACTTAAGGTTATCACTTTTTTTTTTTTTTTCCAAAGGCATGATTTCCTCAAATTGCACATAGGTGGCTTATACCTCCTTGTCAGATATACTGAGGGACTGAGAGTAATAAAAATTTTTAAATGTCAGAAATTGTTGGTTTTCTAAATGCATTTATATTTGATCATTGGATATCAGCACTACCTATCTTTCAGAAACCAGAAAGCTTATAAAACTGGTCCAACCACATCTCTTCTTTGAAATGGTTTCCCAGTCATGTCCATTGCATCTGGCTTTTATTGTTGGACATTTTTTAGTCTGTCCCTTTAAAATTCTAAGAGAAAGAAACCTCTGCAACACAAACAGAAAATCAGTTGACCATCCCTCTGTGTTGCTTAATGATGCTTTTTTTAGAGCGAAAAGAAGAAAATAAACACCTTTGACTGATTTTTGTCTTTAGTTATCCTGACACTTTTGGTTCATTATAAAAATCATTAAGCCTAACAAAAAAGGGAAACCCCCCATTTTGGCAGCATCATGCCAGTGAAACTTGTGGGTTAAGGCGGAAGTTTCTAAAACATCAAACTGTGAAGATTTAACATATATCTCTAGCATATTTACTTTTATTTGATAAAGATTTAAACATAGATTTAAAACATTTTATAGAGGTAGGTGGGCTTCCCTGGGGACTGAAATGGCAAAGAATCTGTCTGCAATGCAGGAGACCCAGGTTAAATCTCTGGGTGGGGAAATCCCCTGGAGTAAGAAATGGCAATACACTCCAGTATTTTTACCTGAATGATCCCATGGACAGGAGAAGCTGGTGGGCTGCAGTCCATGGGATTGCAAAGAGTCAGCCATGACTGAGTGACTAACACACACACATAGAATTAAGTTGAATTTTCAGTCTATAAATAAAGGGAGAGGAGGAACAATAACAAAGCAAGCAAGTCAGCAGAAGATGTGCCAGAGAGAATTTTTCACAGAAGAAAATGAGGGAAGGCAAAGTGTTCGGTCTAAGTGATGGGAAACTTAGTGAGTACTTTAACTAAAATTGTCAGACTTTAGAGGATGACTTTGCATATCCTTGTTCTACCCTTTATTTGGTTTAAGCCATTGCTGGTAGTTTTGGCTATCGTGATCATAAAATATTATGTTGAAATTTGGAAGCAGAAATTTCCCCAATAGTGAAAAACTGGTGCTAAAAGTATTTGATTCATCACAAGCATTTTTTATTGTTCTTAGAATTCACAAGCAAGAAAATAAAGCTAAGGTAAAGTTGGTTTAATGCAGTGTAGTGATAAAAAGTACTGTAGTGATGATCAAACAGTATAGCTGTGGTAAATAACATTTCATAAGGGAAAAAACCCACTCATTGAAATGAATTATTCAATAATTATGGGCATAATACACAGGATAACATTTCCTTTTGTGATAACAGCCTTTCTAAAGGCATCTATTAAAGCCAAACTAATAAAAACAACACAGGATTATAGAACCATACATTTGCAAAAAAATCTTTTAATTAAACTTCATAAGTGTGTGATGAATTAAAAGGCATATATTTGCATTTATTTTTCCTCAAAAAGCACACTTCAGTGAAGTGATTTTTGAAGAGGTTTTAACTAAGAAAGAATATAAGATGGCAGAGAAATTAAATTCAAAAAAAGAACCACTTCAATTTCACTTGCCACTTCCATCATTTCTGTGATTTAAAAGCCTATTGATCTGGTGTTTATCTCCATCAAATTCCAGTTGTTTCAGAGATCTGATTTTGTTATTGAACTTACTCACTTGGTAAATGTCTAAAGGACAGCTCTACTAATGCAAGTCTCTTAATGAACAATTCTTGCTCTATCTATTTGGCTGTGCAGTATTTGGAATCTGTTGAAATGGGAAGAAAAATGCAAATACACAGGGCCATATAGTGTCGAATATAGGTAATACCTATGTGCATATTGGATTGAGCTTCTTTTGGTCAGTCTTTCTCTTTTTTTGACAGTCTGCAATAGCTGATTCAATTGGTAGAACTGAGAGTCTATCAGTTGGAAAAAACTGGGATAAAACAGCAAGTGTGTTTACTTTACTTGCTAGTTTTAGTTCCATTAAAAATAAAGAAAAGGCTAGTTACCGAGCTTTTTTGCATATTGTGAATGAATGAAATTGAAACAAAATATAATAGACAATGTTATGGATAACACATTGGGATTAAACAGGTAAATAGATTTGTGTTCCTTGCAGAGATATGATAGGACCTGTTAACATAAAAATTGAGTTTACCTCTCTTAGATGTAGAGCGGATCCCTCTTAATTCACCAGTTACTTGGGGGAAAAAAAAAAAAAAGAAAGAAAGAAAACCAAAAGACCAAAGCCAAAAGCCAAAGCCAGAAGCAAATGACCAGGAGAAGGAATCCAGAGGGTAGCATATAAAACACAACAGGCAGATGTGAGAACTTTCAACCTATATTAAAACATCGTCTCCAAATATTCAGACTGCTGTCGCCTCTGTCATCTATGTCCTTGGATTTGATCCATCAGAACTTTCTTCCTCTGGGGTGGAGTAGGGGGAGAGAGTGGCACTGAATGAATTATCCCTAGAGGTAACAGTAAGACATGGCATTGACCTTTAGTGGCATAACTTGTCTTTTCCTTTGCTTCTAACAAAGCTGTAAATCCTTTGTTCCTAATTTACAGATTTGAAATTCATGAGCTTTGCAACATCTTCACATCAGGACAAATAACCCCCCTGCTGTTGAAATCACTTGCATAATTTATATCTTTCAAAATTGGAATTGCATCATTGCCTCCTGTGTAATTATCCTGTAGTCAAGCCTTTCACATCATTGAAAGGTCTTTATTTTTCTTGATTCATAAGAATTTCTACAGTTTCATTGGGCATATTTGTATATCTTGGGATATGACAGTATCTGTTCTTATCTGTATAATAGTATAGAATTTTGGCTATGTACAGATTATGTTCAAATTTAAAGTCAAACTGTTTGCAAATGTTACTTACGTACCAATTTTTGTTGAAAAAAATTAGCTAGTGAACTTTCAAAACAAATATTATCAATAATGAATAGAAAATCATTTTTAACTATGAATTTGTCACTTATGCTTCCAAAATGCTAATATTTCTGTGCTAAAATTATTATATTGTAAAATTTCTTATTTGTGAATATCTTTCTAATTGGACCATGAGCTCCTTGAAATATTGGCTGTAATTTATTTACCTATTTATTCCCAATGTGTAGTTTATTACCCAAAAGGTAGTTTCATTGTTATTGTTCAGTTGTTCAGTCATGTCTGACTCTTTCTGACCCTGTGGAATGCAGCCTGACAGGCTTCCCAGTCCTTCACCATCTCCCAGAGCTTGCTCAATTTCACATCCATTGAGTTGGTGATACCATCCAACCATTTTACCCTTTGTCATCATCTTCTCCTCCTGCCTTCAATCTTTCCCAGCATCCAGGTTTTTTTTAATGAGTTGGTTCTTTGCATCAGGTGGTCAGTGTTTTAGAGCTTCAGCTACAGCATCAGTCCTTCCAATGAACACCCAGGACGGATCTCCTTTAGGAGGGACTGGTTGGATCTCCTTGCAGTCCAAGGGACTCTCAAGAGTCTTCTCCAACCCCATAGTTCAAAAGCATCGATTCTTTGATGCTCAGCCTTCTTTATGGTCCAACTCTCACATCCATATGTGACTACTGTATAGCTGTGACTGTCCATTTAGCTTTGACTATGGAACTTTGTTGGCAAAGTAATGTATTTGATGTTTAATATACTATCTAGGTTGGTCATAGCTTTTCTTCGAAAGAGCAAGCATCTTTTAATTTCATGGCTGCAGTTACCATCTGCAGTGATTTTGGAGCCCAAGAAAATAAAATCTGTCACTGTTTCCATTGTTTCTCCACCAATTTGTCATGAAATGATGGGGCCGGATGCCATAATCTTTGTTTTTTGAATATTGAGTTTTAAGCCAACTTTTTCACTCTCCTCTTTCACTTTCATCAAGAGGCTCTTCAGTTCCTCTTTGCTTTCTGCCATAAGGATTGTGTCATCTACATATCTGAGATTATTGATGTTTCTCCTGGCAATCTTTATTCCAGCTTGCGCTGCATCTAGTCTGGCATTCTGCATGATGTACTCTGTATATAAGTTAAATAAGCAGGGTGACAATATATAGCCTTGATGTACTCCTTCCCAATTTGGAACCAGTTGGTTGTTTAATGTCCAGTTCTAACTGTTGCTTTTTGACCTGCATACATGTTTCTCAGAAGACAGGTAAGATGATAAATATTCCCGTCTCTGAGAACTTTCCACATTTTGTTGTGATCCACTAAGTCAAAGGCTTTAGTATAGTCAATGAAACAGAAGTAGATGATTTTCTGGAATTCGCTTGCTTTTTATTATGATCCAACAGATGCTGGCAATTTGATCTCTGGTTTCTCTGCGTTTTCTGAATCCAGCTTGAACATTTGAAGTTTTCAGTTCAAGTACTGTTGAAGCCTAGCTTAGGGAATTTTGAATTTTACTTTGCTAGTGTGAGAAATGTACTCTTTACTCAATAAATACTTTTTGGTTCATTTAGCAAATGTTGGTATATCAAAACAGATAGATATCATTTATCATGTAAAGAAAACTGTGATGATGATGCTATTTCAGAGCCTAGTTTGATCTACCTTAGTAATTTTCATTGGCATATAACATCCTTGAAAGATGAACATCTGACCTTTTCTTAAAGATAACATTGAGTAGCAGGTCATTCGAAATGTGCTTACTCATTTTAGGTCAGTATTTCTTTCATCAAGACCATTTTCCATTCTTTGAAACATGTAGAGTGAGTCTAAATTGTCCTTTGAAAGTCCTTCAAATGTTTGAAGGCAGCCATAATTCTTCCTCTATCTCCTCCTTAGGTTAAACATCCTAAGTTTTATTCCCTATTGTCAAATGATATCCAGATCTCCATTCTCGCTTAATAATTTATTTAATTATTTGAAAAAAAAAAGGAAATGGGAAAAGATAGATATTTCCAATGGTTCATACACTCTTTATTCATTTTTCCTATTGGGAATATGTGTAAATGAAAAAATGAAGTATTCTCTTCTGTCTTTTCATTTGCCTCTCACAGGTAACCATAGTTAACGGTTTGAGTTGAATTCTTCCATAATGTTAGTTTTGCTTATTCTCACGTGTGCACACACACATATACACACACAAACTAGGATGCAGTTTGGAGTTTTGTTCTATTTCAAAGAAAAAAGATAACTTGCTATAATGTCACTATTCCATTCTGTCTCCCACAAAACCATCATTAGCTATGGTTCTCTTAGCTCTTATTTGTCAGTGAATCTCTTGAAATGTTGCATGTGGGACTAAATATAAATTCAGATATAATTAACTTTTATTAAGCATATATTAGATTCCAGGCACTATATTTGGTACTTAAAATATTATTTTAATTGTAAAAACATTATATGAAATAGTATTCTAATTTTACACATATATATGTCTGTGCTTTGCTGTGCTAATCACTCAGTCATGTCTTACTCTTTGTGATTCCATGGGCTGTAGCCCACCAGCCTCCTCTATCCTTGGGGATTCTCTAGGCAAGAATAATGGAGTGGGTTGCCATGCCCTCCTCCTGAGGATCTTCCCAATCCAGGGATCGAACCCAGGTCTCCTGCATTGCAGGCAGATTATTTATCAACTGAGCCACCAGGGAAGCCCAAATATGTCTAAAGAGATGAATTAAATTGTTCAAGACCATTCATAGGTAGTTGAAGATCTGTGTATTTGTTTGCTTATTTATACTCCAAGTTGATTCATAAGGTATTTCAGACCTTTTCTCAGGATGCACACATATAACCATATAGATTAGATGTATAAAATAGAAAAAAGAAACAAGAAGAAATAATCAAAATTAATAAAATGAAATTAAATCAAGAATGAGGCTAATAAAAAAATGAAAATGATGTACTTGCTATAAATGGTCACAGGTATGATACAGATATTCTTAATGAATATGAGACAATGGCCAGTGATTAGGGTAATAAAATCAATACAATAAAATAAAAAGTCAAGTTATTTTTAAAAATACTACTAGACTTGGCACTAAAAATGAAGAATTTCTAAAAAAAAAAAAAGAAAGAATAAAAAGTTTCTGCTGTATACTCAAAAAAAATAAGACAGGAATATGAAGAGATGAACATTTTCATAAGAGATATAACAGTAAATTTCATAGGATATTTTTATAGTGTCTCTTGATGGGATCAATGTTGACATCACACCTGGATTAAAAAGGTAGTTCTTTAGGAAACCAAGAGAACTTGGTTATGCTCTGGATACTCAGAGTTCTATTTGTTTATTTCTTTACTAGATCAGTGGTAAATTTCAGAACACCCAGAGAAATAAATGGATTGCAAGTCTTTCTAGTAATATGTATATATACTGTAATTGAACTTTAGGTAATCATAGATAATCATAGGGTAAGTGGTTAAAAAGGTAAGTGTTACAAGGACAGCTATTATACTTGTGTGTTAAATATAGACCTTAGACCTTGGAGTGGGATTGTGATAAATGTGTATTATTTCACCTCCAGCACTCTTTCTAGGCTGTCTGTAAATGTAGACTTCACAGTGCAGAGACAGGGGGATAATTATTTGAATTGATCTGGCAATTATGCCTCCATTAATATTGACTAAGTTTATTATGAGTAGTTAAATATGCCCAACCTGAATTACTTCTCTCCTGTTTTATTTCTACTGCTTCTTCCAAGCCTTATTCCCAAAGGAAAAAAAAAAAAAATCCAGCATTGGTCCCCATTGTCATTTCCCAGAGACCAAGAAACAAGCATTGGTAACTATCATAAAATGTCGTAGTCGATATTTCTGGGCCCACAAATCTCCAAAAAATGAATATGTCTTTAGGGAGTGGAAAATGAACTGCTGAAGTCATTCTGCATTTTTTAGCAGGAATATCACTGTCAGGTTTGCCAAGTCAGAATGTGTAAACTCTCCTATGTTATGGATCTCTGTTGGTGATAGCCGCAGCAAGAAATCTTATGTAAACCAGTCCTTTCCTGTGAATGAAGTCACATGCTTTCTATTGAAATTAACCCCAAATGCTGCCAGTAGCTGTTGTTCTTGGAGAGAATGGTGATTGTGGTATAGGCTAGAATTGTTTTTCCCCTTTGCAGATAGCATAGGAGCAGCTCATCTTCATCAGCTGGTTGAACACAGAAACTGGCAAGGCAGATCTGAAATGAGTTAAGAATCAGGCTTTACGTGGAACACGCCTGAAATAGGAGGCCTTAGTGGTGGTTACGGGGACCAAAGGGGACTGAAGACATATGCTTTGCCTCTATAGGTAGGCACTTTCTGGGCTGGTGTGATTAGCTGGAAGATAGAAAGGAAACTAGGATGCTGCTAAGATAGGCTGAACTGAGCAAGGCCAACATTGTTCTACTTCCAGGCAACTAAATTTTTGAAGTCAAATTAGCCTCTCTCCAGTAAATATAAATATTGAATAGAAAGTTTTAAAAAATTCAAACTTTTGGTTTTTGTGTTTATTCAGTTCACAGACTATGGGAACTTTGAGTGCGACAAAGAATAAATGAAACTATTGGAAAGTGTTAAACTAAATCTCATTTTGATTTTTGTTACTTTTGAAGGTGTTTCTAGATCCCCTGGAGAAAGAAATGGCAACCCACTCCAGTACTCTTGCCTAGAAAATTCCATGGGTGGAGGAGCCTGGTGGGCTACAGTCCATGGGGTCACAAAGAGTCGGACACGACTGAGCGACATCACTTTCACTATAGACAAATTCTAATTGATCTAATCAGATTAAAAGTAAAAGGAGACAAATTTGTGTTAGAAACGTTGATAGAAGGTTGGGTCTTAATTCTGTTTAGAAGCAGTTTCTAATTCTTAAGCTGATACCATGTAACTGTGGCCATCTCTTCACTTTCTGGACTTCAGGTTTCTCATTCTTTGAATGCAAGTTTGTATTAGTCTGCCTCCAAGGACTCTTCTAGGAGCATATTTTATAAGTCTATATATAAAGAGCTAATATTTTTTTAATATAGAGAGATTTATTTCTACTCACATCTTCAATTTTATATCTTAAATAACAGTTGATAATTTTCCTCAAATCCCTCTGTCAGTTGGGATTACTGACTCCCAGCAACATTTACTAGCAGAGGACATGACTTGTTAGACCTTAAGAAATCAAGAGAATGTTGAGATTACTTTAATCTCCCTGTTGTGAACAACCAAGCTAAGGCATCTTGATTCACTTTATGGCTCTCTCCTCATCATGCTCTTTTATATTTTCATCTCTAAAGGTACAAAAATTCAGCTGAAATATATTACCTGCATAAATAAGAAAAATGAAAAACTAGACATAATTAATAGTTCTTATTGAACATTTTGTTTCCTGTGCACATTAACAACTACGATGATGCTCATTTTTCTCTTTATGGTCCAGCCACTGAAAGACAGACATTTTACAACTCTCTGTCTGCCTTATGATGTCTTTGATATTTACAATATAGGAAAGACTGTAATTTTCTTGCAATCAAAAACTGCTCTTATTTTTCCCCTTAGAGAACTGTATTGATGCCAAACTGAGCACTGCATGCTCTGTATCTGAGTAGTCTGCATAAAGTTTACAACACATCACTTATAAAATTAAGGCATCCATCAGAATATTTTGTAAGTTCAGAAAAGCTTGTATTTACTTACTGCATTTTCATCTGAAACTCTGACCTCAATACACTGAAATGTAGACATCATTCACATTACCCCTATGTTGAATTGTGCTTCATGTACAATATTACATTGTTTCAAACAATGCAGTAGAAAAAGATTTTAAGAAAGCTGATAATTAAATGTTACTTTAAAAGGAAAAATGAATATGTTTTAGTAATTAAAGTGAAGTGAAAGTCGCTCAGTCATGCCCAACCCTTTGCAGCCCCATAGACTATACAGTTCATGAAATTCTCCAGGCCAGAAGACTGGAGTGGGTAGCATTTCCCTTCTTCAGAAGATCTTCTCAACTCAGGGATCCAAAGAAATAGAAGAAAACAAAGAATGGGAAAGACTAGACATCTCTTCAAGAAAATTACAGATACCAAGGGAACATTTTTGCAAAGATGGGCACAGTAAAGGACAGAAATGGTATGGTCCTAACAGAAGCAGAAGATATTCAGAAGAGGTGGCACGAATTCACAGAAGAACTATACAAAAAGGATTTTTATGACCCAGATAACTGCAAAGATGTGATCACTTTCCTAGAGCCAGACATTCTAGAGAGTGAAGTCCAGTGGGCATTAGGAACCATCACTGTGAACAAAGCTAATGGAGGTGATGGAAGTACAGCTGAGCTATTTCAGTCCTAAAAGATGATGCTGTGAAAGTGATGCACTCAAAATTCCAGCAAATCTGGAAAACTCAGCACTTGTCACAGAACTGGAAAAGATCAGTTTTCATTCCAATCCCAAAGAAAGGCAATGGCAAAGAAGCTTCAAACTACTGCACAATTGCACTCAATTCACTAGAAATATAATGCTCAAAATTGTCCAAGCCAGGCTTCAATAGTACATGAACTGAGAACTTCCAGATGTTCAAGCTGGGTTTAGAAAAGGCAGAGGAACCAGAGAGCAAATTGCCAACATCTGTTGGATCATAGAAAAAGCAAGGGAATTCCAGAAAAACATCTACTTTTTTTCTATTGACTACACCAAAGCTTTTGACTGTGTGGATCACAACAAACTGGAAAATTCTTCAAGAGATGGGAATACCAGACCAAATGACCTATCTCCTGAGAAACCTGTATGCAGGTCAAGAAGCAATAGTTAGCACTGGATATGGAACAACAGCCTGGTTCCAAATAGGGAAAATTGTACATCAAGGCTGTAAATTGTCACCCTGCTTATTTAACCTATATGCAAAGTACATCATGAGAAGTGCTGGGCTGGATGAAGCACAAGCTGGAAGCAAGATTGCTGGGAGAAATATCAATAACTTCAGGTATGCATCTGACACCACCCTTAAGGCAGAAAATGAAGAGGAACTGAAGAGACTCTTGATAAAAGTGAAAGAGGAGAGTGAAAAAACTGACTTGAAACTCATCATTCAGAAAACTAAGATCATGGCATCTGGTCCCCTCCCTTCATGGAAAATTGATGGGGAAACAATGGATACAGTGACAGACGTTATTTTCTTGATCTTCAAAATCACTCCAGATGGTGACTGCAGCCACGAAATTAAAAGAACATCCTGATGTTCAAGCTGGTTTTAGAAAAGGCAGAGGAACCAGAGATCAAATTGCCAACATCCGCTGGATCATGGAAAAAGTGAGAGAGTTCCAGAAAAACATCTATTTCTGCTTTGTTGACTATGCCAACACCTTTGACTGTGTGGATTACAATAAACTGTGGAAAATTCTGAAAGAGATGGGAATACCGGTCCACCTAACCTGCCTCTTGAGAAATCTGTATGTTGGCCAGGAAGCAACAGTTAGAACTGGACATGGAACAACAGACTGGTTCCAAATAGGAAAAGGAGTACGTCAAGGCTGTATATTGTCACCCTGCTTATTTAACTTCTATGCAGAGTACGTCATGAGAAACGCTGGACTGGAAGAAACACAAGCTGGAATCAAGATTGCCAGGAGAAATATCAATAACCTCAGATATGCAGATGACACTGCCCTTATGGCAGAAAGTGAAGAGGAACTAAAAAACCTCTTGATGGAAGTGAAAGAGGAGAGTGATAAAGTTGTCTTAAAGCTCAACATTCAGAAAAACGAAGATCATGGCATCCGGTCCCATCACTTCATGGGAAATAGGTGGAGAAACAGTGGAAACAGTGTCAGACTTTATTTTGGGGGGCTCCAAAATCACTGCAGATGGTGACTGCAGCCATGAAATTAAAAGATGCTTACTCCTTGGAAGAAAAGCTATGATCAACCTAGATAGCATATTCAAAAGCAGAGACATTACTTTGCTGACTAAGTTCTGTCTAGCCAAGGCTATGGTTTTCCCAGTGGTCATGTATGGATGTGAGAGCTGGACTGTGAAGAAAGCTGAGTGTTGAAGAATTGATGCTTTTGAACTGTGGTGTTGGAGAAGACTCTTGAGAGTCCCTTGGACTGCAAGGAGATCCAATCAGTCCATCCTGAAGGAGATCAGCCCTGGGATTTCTTTGGAAGGAATGATGCTAAAGCTGAAACTCCAGTACTTTGGCCACCTCATGCAAAGAGTTAACTCATTGGAAAAGACTTTGATGCTGGGAGGGATTGTGGGCAAGAGGAGAAGGGGACGACCGAGGATGAGGTGGCTGGATGGCATCACTGACTCGATGGACGTGAGTCTGAGTGAACTCCAGGAGATGGTGATGGACAGGGAGGCCTGGTGTGCTGCGATTCATGGGGTTGCAAAGAGTCGGACACAACTGAGCAACTGAACTGACTGACTGCCCCTTGGAAGAAAAACTATGACCTACCTAGACAGTGTATTAAAAAGCAGAGACATTACTTTGCAGCAAAGGCCCATCTAGTTAAAGGTATGAATTTTCCACTAGTCATGGATGGATGTGAAAATTGGACAATAAAGAAAGCTGAGCATTGAAGAACTGGTTCTTTTGACCTGTGGTGTTGGAGAAGACTCTTGAGAGTCCCTTGGCCTGCAAGGAGATCAATCCAGTCAATCCTAGAGGAAATGAGTCCTGAATATTCATTGGAGGGACTGATCCTGAAGGTGAAACTCCAATACTTTGGCCACCTGATGCAAAGAACTGACTCGTTGGAAAAGACCTTGATGCTGGGAAAGATTGAAGGCAGGAGAAGAAGGGAGCACAGAGGATTAGATGACTAGATGTCATCACCGACTCAATGGACATGCATTTGAGAAAGCTCCAGGAGTTGCTGAGGGACAGGGAAGCCTGATGTGCTGCAGTCCATGGGGTCACAGAGTCAGACATGAATTGACATCTTAACTGAATTGAACTAGTAATTAACAGTTATATTTTAAGATATTTAAAAGGTGGACAATTGGCTAGAAAGTCAAAGATGAAATATCTATTTTAGGGTAATAGATTATAACTATAAAATAGCAGAGCTCTCTTTTTTGTTTTAAAATTTTTATTGGATCATAAGGTAGTTCTACCTTATGACCCAGCAATCCCACTGCTGGGCATACACACTGAGGAAACCAGAATTGAAAGAGACACATGTACCCCAATGTTCATCGCAGCACTGTTTATAATAGCCAGGACATGGAAACAACCTAGATGTCCATCAGCAGATGAATGGATAAGAAAGCTGTGGTACATATACACAATGGAGTATTACTCAGCCATTAAAAAGAATTCATTTGAATCAGTTCTGATGAGATGGATGAAACTGGAGCCAATTATACAGAGTGAAGTAAGCCAGAAAGAAAAACACCAATACAGTATACTAACACATATATATGGAATTTAGGAAGATGGCAATGACGACCCTGTATGCAAGACAGGAAAAAAGACACAGATGTGTATAACGGACTATTGGACTCAGAGGGAGAGGGAGAGGGTGGGATGATTTGGGAGAATGGGAATTCTAACATGTATACTGTCATGTAAGAATTGAATCGCCAGTCCATGTCTGACGTAGGGTGCAGCATGCTTGGGGCTGGTGCATGGGGATGACCCAGAGAGATGTTGTGGGGAGGGAGGTGAGAGGGGGGTTCATGTTTGGGAACGCATGTAAGAATTAAAGATTTTAAAATTTAAAAAAGAAAGAAAAAAAAAAGAAAATAAAAAGAAAATAAATTTTAAAAAAAAAGGAAAAAAAATAAAATTTTTATTGGAGTATAGTTGACTCACAATATTGTGATACTTTATTCTGTACAGCAAAGTGAATTAGTTATACATATATACATGTCCAATTTTTAGATTCTTTTCCCATATTGATCATACAGAGTATTGAGTAGAGTTCCCTCTGCTATCCAGTAGGTCCTTATTAGTTATCTATGTTATATATAGTATTGTGTATCTGTCAATAGCAATTTCCAATTCATCCCTCCCCTCAGTAACCGGGCTTCTGTGATAACTCAGTTGGTAAATAATCCACCTGCAATGCAGGAGACCCCAGTTCGATTTCTGGGTTGAAAATATCCCCTGAAGAAGGGATAGGCTGCCCACTCCAGTATTCTTGGGCTTCCCTTGTGGCTTAGCTGGTAAAGAATCCACCTGCAATGTGGGAGACCTGGGATTGATCTCTGGGTTGGGAAGATCCACTGGAGAAGGGAAGGCTACCCACTCCAGTCTTCTGGCATGGAGAATCTCATGAACTGTATAGTCCATGGGGTCCCAAATAGTTGGACATGACTGCAAGACTTTCACTCAATAACCCTAAATGGTTTTCTACATCTATAATTCTTTTCTATTTTGTAAATAAGTTCATTTGTATCATATTTTTAAAAGATCCACGGTAAACAATGCATGCTAAGTAATTTCCTTTGTATCCAACTCTTTGTGACTCTATGGACTGTAGCCCGCCAGTCTCCTCTGTCCATGGGATTCTCTAGGCAATAATATTGAAGTGCGTTGCTATGCCCTCCTCCAGGAGATCTTCCTGACCCAGGTATCAAACCCAGTACTCTTACATCTCTTTCATAGGCAGGCAAGTTCTTTACCACTAGCACCATGGTATCATATGATATTTGTCCTTCTCTGTTTGACTTACTTCCCTCAGAATGACAATCTCTAGATCCATTCATGTTGCTGGAAATGGTGTTATTTCATTATGTACCACATCGTCTTTATCCATCGCTGTGTCTAGAGACATTTATGTTGCTTTCACATCCTGGCTATTGTAAATAGTGTTACAATGAATATTGGGGTGAATTACCTTTTTGAATTGTGGTTTTCTCTGAGTATATGCCCAGGAGTGGGATTCTTGGATCATACAGTATCTCTGTTTTTAGCTTTGTAAGGAACCTCTATACTATTCTCCACAGTGGCTGTACCTATTTCCAACAGTGTAGAAGGGTTCCCTTTTCTTCACACCTCCAGAATTTATTGTTAATAGATTTTTTTGATGATGGTGATTCTGGTGGGTATGAGGTGATACTTCATTATATTTTTGATTTGCATTTCTCTAATAATTAGTGATGTTGAGCATCTTTTGATGCGTTTTGTTGGCCATCTGTATATCTTTTTTGGAGAAATGTCAATTCAGATTGTCTGCCCATTAAAACATTTTAAAAACATTTTATTTATTTAGTAAGTTATTTTTGGCTACGCTGGATCTTTGTTGCTGCATGCAGGCTTTCTTTAGTTGCACCAAGCAGGGGTTACTCTATGGTTGCAGTGCTCGGGCTTATTACAGAGGCTTCTCTTGTGGAGCATGGCCTCCAGAGTGCATGGGGTTCAGTAGTTGTGGTGTCTGGTCTCGGTAATTGTGACTTACAGGCTCTAAATGCAGGCTCAGTAGTTGTGGCTCACAGACTCTGTTGCTCCATGGCATGTGAGATCTTCCCAGGCCAAGGATCAAACTGGTGTCATCTGCATTGCAAGTCAGACTCTTAACCAGTGGACCACCAGAGAAGCCTCTAGCCCATTTTTTATTGTTTTTTGTTCTTGCTATTGAGCTATATTAGCTGTTTATATATGATTATGCTTTGTTGGTTACTTCATTTGTAAGTATTTTCCACCATTCTGTGGGTTGTCTTTTTGTTTTGCTTATGGTTTTCTTTGCTGTGAAAAAGCTTTTATGTTTAATTAGGTCCTGTTTATTTTTGTTTGTATTTTTATTACTCTAGGAGGTAGATCAAAAAAGATCTTGCTGTGATTTATGTCAGAGAGTGTTTTTCCTATGTTTTTCTCTAAGAGTTTTATAGTATCCAGCCTTACACTTGTCTTTAATCCATTTTGAGTTTATTTCAATGCATAGTTTTAACTTTGAATTTGGTCAATTTTCAGGATACAAAATTAATACACATAATTCTCTTGTATTCTTATATACTAGCAATAAAATATCAGAAAAAGAAATTAAGGAAACAGTCTCATTTACCATTGTATCAGCATAGGACTTCCCTTGTGGTCCAGTGGCTAAGACTCCAAGATCCCAATTGAGGGAGCTTGGGTTTGACCCCTAGTCATGGGACTAGATCCCACATGCTGCAACTAAAAGATCCTGCATGCTGCAAAGAATATCAAAGATCCCATGTGCTGCAGCTAAGACCTGGCACAGTCAAATAAATAAATAAATATTTAACAACAACAAAAAACCCAAAGAATAAAATACCTGGGAATAAATCTACCTAAGGAGTCAAAAAACCTATGCTCAGAAAGCTATAGGATACTGATGAAAGAACTTAAAGGTGACATAAACAGATGGAGACAGAGATATACTATGATCTTGGATTGGAAAAATCAGTATTATCAAAATGATGGTACTACCCAAAGCAATCTACAGATTCAGTGCTATCCCTATTAAATTACTAATGGCATTTTTCACAGAATTAGAATTTTTATTTTAAATTTGTATGAAGCACAAAAGACCCCAAATAGCCAAAGAAATTTTGAAAAAGAAAAATGGAGCTAGAGGCATCAGGTTTCCTGACTTCAGATTATGCAATAAAGCTATAGTCATTAAACAGTCTGATACCAGTTCAGAAACAGAAATATAAATCAATGGAACAGGATAGAAAATTCAAAGATAAATCCACACAACTATGGTCAACCAATATATGACAAGGAGACAAGAATATACAATGGAGAAAAGAGGTCTCTTCAATGAAAGAAATCAAAGAGGACATTAATAGATGGAGAAATATACCATATTCATGGATCAGAAGAATCAATATAGTGAAAATGAGAATACTACCCAAAGCAATCTACAGATTCAATGCAATCCCTATCAAGCTACCAGCCATATTTTTCACAGAACTAGAACAAATAATTTCAAGATTTGTATGGAAATACAAAAAACCTCGAATAGCCAAAGCAATCTTGAGAAAGAAGAATGGAACTGGAGGAATCAACTTGCCTGACTTCAGGCTCTACTACAAAGCCACAGTCATCAAGACAGTATGGTACTGGCACAAAGACAGAAATATAGATCAATGGAACAAAATAGAAAGCCCAGAGATAAATCCACACACATATGGACACCTTATCTTTGACAAAGGAGGCAAGAATATACAATGGAGTAAAGACAATCTCTTTAACAAGTGGTGCTGGGAAAACTGGTCAACCACTTGTGAAAGAATGAAACTAGATCACTTTCTAACACTGCACACAAAAATAAACTCAAAATGGATTAAAGATCTAAATGTAAGACCAGAAACTATAAAACTCCTAGAGGAGAACATAGGCAAAACACTCTCTGACATAAATCACAGCAGATTTGATCCACCTTCCAGAATTCTGGAAATAAAAGCAAAAATAAACAAATGGGATCTAATTAAAATTAAAAGCTTCTGCACAACAAAGGAAAATATAAGCAAGGTGAAAAGACAGCCTTCTGAATGGGAGAAAATAATAGCAAATGAAGCAACTGACAAACAACTAATCTCAAAAATATACAAGCAACTTATGCAGCTCAATTCCAGAAAAATAAATGACCCAATCAAAAAATGGGCCAAAGAACTAAGCAGACATTTCTCCAAAGAAGACATACAGATGGCTAACAAACACATGAAAAGATGCTCAATGTCACTCATTATTAGAAAAATGCAAATCAAGACCACAATGAGGTACCACTTCACACCAGTCAGAATGGCTGAGATCCAAAAGTCTGCAAGCAATAAATGCTGGAGAGGGTGTGGAGAAAAGGGAACCCTCCTACACTGTTGGTGGGAATGCAAACTAGTACAGCCACTATGGAGAACAGTGTGGAGATTCTTTAAAAAATTGCAAATAGAACTGCCTTATGACCCAGCAATCCCACTGCTGGGCATACACACCGAGGAAATCAGAATAGGAAGAGACACATGTACCCCAATGTTCATCACAGCACTGTTTATAATAGCCAGGACATGGAAACAACCTAGATGCCCATCAGCAGATGAATGGATAAGAAAGCTGTGGTACATATACACAATGGAGTATTACTCAGCCATTTAAAAAGAATACATTTGAATCAGTTCTGATGAGATGGATGAAACTGGAGCCTATTATACAGAGTGAAGTAAGCCAGAAAAAGAAACACCAATACAGTATACTAACACATATATATGGAATTTAGAAAGATGGTAATGATGACATTTATGCCAGACAGCAAAAGAGACACAGATGTGTAGAGCGGACTTTTGGACTCTGAGGGAGAGGGACAGGGTAGGATGATTTGGGAGAATGGCATTGAAACATGTATACTATCATGTAAGAAACGAATTGCCAGTCTATGTTCGATTCAGGATACAGGACTCTTGGGGCTGGTGCATGGGGATGATCCAGAGAGATGATATGGGAAGTGGGAGGGGGTTCATGTTTGGGAACTCATATACACCCGTGGTGGATTCATGTCAATGTATGGCAAACCCAATACAGTATTGTAAAGTAAAATAAAGTAAAAATAAAAATTAAAAAAAAAAAGGAAAAAAAAGTGGTGCTGGGAAAACTAGACAACCACATGCAAAAAATGAAGTCAGAGCTCTTCTCTATCAATAAACAATGTTCATGTAATTTTTAAAAAATCAGTGGTCATGTTCACCCTAAAATATTTTACTACGAAGTCCGTGAATGGTTTATAAGAAATATGCACATGATTGAGGTATGGCTTCCTTTTAAGAGTTTTACACTAACCTGGGAAATATTTAAAAACCACTGAGTATAAAGATCTATCCGTTGGATCACTGCAAAAGCAAGAGGGTTCCAGAAAAACATCTACTTCTGCTTTATTGCCTATGCCAAAGCTTTTCACTATGTGGATCACGACAAACTGGAAAATTCTTCAAGAGATGGGAATAGCAGACCACCTGACCTGCCTCCTGAGAAATCAGTATGCAAGTCAAGAAGCAATAGTTAGAACTGGATATGGAACAACAGACTGGTTCCAAATCAGGAAAGGCATACATCAAGGCTGTATATTGTCACTGGAGAAGTCGATGGCACCCCACTCCAGTACTCTTGCCTAGGAAATCCCATAGATGGAGGAGCCTGGTAGGCTGCATTCCATGGGGTCGCTAGGAGTCGGACACAACTCAGTGACTTCACTTTCACTTTTCACTTTCATGCATTGGAGAAGGAAATGGCAACCCACTCCAGTGTTCTTGCCTGGAGAATCCCAGGGACAGGGGAGCCTGGTGGGCTGCCGTCTATGGGGTCGCACAGAGTCAGACACAACTGAAGCGACTTAGCAGCAGCAGCAGTATATTGTCACCCTGCTTATTTAACTTATATGCAGAGTACATCATGAGAAATGCTGGGCTGGATGAAGCACAAGCTGGAATCCAGATTGCTGGGAGAAATATCAATAACCTCAGATATGCAGATGACACAATCCTTATGGCAGAAAGTGAAGAAGAACTAAAGAGCTTCTTGTTAAAAGTGGAAGAGGAGAGTGAAAAAGTTGGCTTAAAGCTCAACATTCAGAAAACTAAGATCATGGCATCTGGTCCCATCACTTCATGGCAAATAGATGAGCAAACAGTGAAAACAGTGGCAGACTTTATTTGGGGGGATCCAAAATCACTGCAGATGGTGACTGCAGTCATGAAATCAAAAGATGCTTGCTCCATGAGAGAAAATCTATGACCAACCTAGACAGTCTGTCTAGTTAAAGCTATGGTTTTTCCAGTAGTCATGTATGGATATGATATTTGGACTATAAAGAAAGTTGAGCGCAAAAGAATTGATGCTTTTGAACTGTGGTGTTGGAGAAGACTCTTGAGAGTCCCTTGGAAAGCAAGGAGATCCAACCAGTCCATCATAAAGGAGATCAGTCCTGGGTGTACATTGGAAGGACTGATGTTGAAGCTGAAACTCCAATATTTTGGCCACCTGGTGCTAAGAACTAACTCATTGAAAAAGATCCCGATGCTGGGAAAGATTGAAGGTGGGAAGAGAAGGGGATGACAGAGGATGAGAGGGTTGGATGGCATCACTGACTCAATGGACATGAGTTTGAGTAAACTCTGGGTGTTGGCGATGGACTGGAGGCCTGGCATGATGTAGTCCATGGGGTCACAAAGAATATGACATGACTGAGCGACTTAACTGAACTGAATATAAAGAAAAAGAGTTGGAAAAATAAATGCCCAGAAGAAATACAATAATTGTTATTTAAAGAAGATGAATATATTTTTGATTAGAAGAAGTCTCAGTGGAAGAGGGATCCTGTGAATTAATCCATAAAATAAAAATAAGGTTTTAGTAGGTAGAGTGGAGAGGCTAAGTGTTGTGTTCTATTTAGATACAATAGAGTTCAGAGGTGTATGAGAACAGGGCATATCCAGAGAATAACTTAAATGTGAATGATAAGTGATACAGATGAATTGATAGATGGAGTGGGAGGTAGCCCCTAAAAAATGAAGATAAAACCATGGAAAGTAATCAAACTATCAAAGGAATTAGAATTGTACTCTTTAAAAGAAAGAGACAAATTAAAGGTTTTTTCCAAAGGGGACTATGTGATTCAGCCTGCATTTTAGAAAAATAATAGAGTGATAGTTTGTAAAAGTATTTAAGATAATAAATCTAATGACATATTTAATAAAGATAAATAAATATTGCAACATCAGATTGATTTTTATATTAACTATTTTACATATTTTTAAAAATTTAGGAATGCTCTAAGTTTATAAATTGATAGGTTATTGAAACTTTAAAATCTGTGTTTTAATCTATAAGAAGAATATTTAAAACATTTCTTGGAAAACTGAACATTGACATAAACATTTATAGAAGAAAAGAAGGCAATAGTAGATGCTATAGACCATGTCCCTGTTACAACATAAAAACAGGATTAACTGAGAAAAAAAAAATTTTTAAAGCACTGGAGGGAGAGCCATGGAAGCAGAGAAGATTAAATGAATGGACGTTCCAATCATTTCCTTCTCTGTGGTCATTTCTAGGCTCAAATTGGGCTGGCAATTGAGAGTGCCAAAGCAGAAGAATCGGCTTCCCTGGTGGCTCAGATGGTAAAGAACCTGCCTGCAATGCAGGAAACCTGGGTTCAGTCCCTGGGTCAGGAAGATCCCCTGGAGAAGAAAATGGCAACCCATTTCAGTATTCTTGCCTGGGAAAACCCATGGACAGAGGAGCCTGGTGGGCTACAGTCCATGGGGGTCACAAAAGTTGGGCACGACTAAGCAACTAACAAGCAGAGTAACGTTACTAGACAGAGAATATAAACCAGCAATGATTCTGTTTGCTGAGTGCAATATGGAAAATGTTAGGTCCTTAAAAGATCTGAAAGGGCTTTTTTTTTTTTTTTTCCTACCATCTGCTTGTTGAAGGATGGATCATGTAGGTTGTAGGGGGCTTAAAAATGTTGAAATTGAAATGTCCTGTGATCTTCCATTATTTAGGAGAACAAATCCTACTTCAGGGATGTGCCTGTCTCAAACTCAAGACTGGTCACCTTTTCGAAACACTTGCCAAACTTTAAAGTAGCGTGGCATGTGGTAAACCAAAGAGCAAATCTCAAAACCTCTGAAAGAAATATTAAATTTCTCACAAACATTCTGTCTAAGCAGTTTGAGATAACCAGGCTCTTATCAAAAACATGGAAAGGAAAAGCCTGAGATACAGGAAAGAACCAGAAACCCTTTGGGTCTACTCCCTGGTGCTCATCCAATCTGCCTGAAAGAGGGAAACAGAAGCCCTGAGTTGTTTCCTGTTTGGGGCGATTGTGAATAAAATTACTATGAATATTTGTAGACAAGTCTTTTTGTAAAAGTAGTTTTTCATTTCTTTTAGAGAAACATCTAGAATTGAGGTTGGTGGTCCATGTGGTAAATGTGTATCCAACTTTATAAGAAATTGCAACCTGTTTTCTAAACTGTCTATATCACATTTCATTTATATTAGAAATATTTAAAATTTCTAGCTGTTTTGAATTCTTGCCAATACTTGATATAATTATGCTTTAATATTAGCCATTCTCATAGAGATATTTTGGCCTCTTCATACAGCAAATTTTTGCCTCCTCACTCCCAACATCTGTCTTTTTTTTTTTTTTCACACTTAAAAAAAAATTATTGGAATATAGTTGACTTACAGTGTTGTGTTAGTTTCAGGTATACAGAAAAGTGATTCAGTTATACATATACATATATTTATTCTATTTCAGATTCTTTACCCATATCACCTTATTAACAATGTTTTATAAAATCAGAAATTAAAAAATATTATTAACTCCAGCTTATCCATTTTCACTTTTATGATTAGTCCTTTTTGTGATACATCAAATAAAATAAAACAACATTAGGAGAGTAAGAAGGCAATACAAGTGGGAGAAAATATTTGCAATATATGTTTCCAATAGATGAATCATATTCCAAATGTATGAAGGGTTCATACAAGTCACTAAGAAAAGGAAAACTCAATAGAAAAAAGTGGTGCAAAATATGAACAAATATTTTTTAAAGTGAAAGTGAAGTTGCTCAGTCGTGTCTGACCCTTTGCAACCCCATGGACTGTAGCCTACCAGGCTCCTCCATCCATGGGATTTTCCAGGCAAGAGTACTGGCTGATATTCAACTGAAGAGATGGAAGTTCAATTTCATTAGTAACTAGGGAAATGTAAATTAAAACTGCAGTGGGATACTACATACTTAACAGAATGATTGAACTGCAAACAAAACAACCCAGGCAGAAGTATACAGAGTGTTAGCAAGGACGCAAAGCAATTGGAGAATTGATGCACTGCTGATGGTAGTGTACATTGGTAAACTTCTTTAGAAAACCTCTTGCCAACATGTGCTAATGCTCAACACATACAGACTCTGTTGTCCAGCAATTCCTTTCCCATGCAAATGCCCATAGTGATGCATACATATGTTCTCCCAAAGATGTGTAGTAAAATGGTCATAGCAATATTATTGAAAACAAACCAAACTGAAAAATACCTGAATTTACATCTGTTATTCCAATATGGAAAAATAAAATGTGCCATAATTACATAGTAATGAGAATTAGCAATTTACAACTGCACTCAATATGTGTAAACCTCACAAACATAATGGTGAGTGGAAGAGGTCAGACAGAAAGAGTTTAGACTCTGATTCCATTTCCATCAGAATAAAAACAGAAAAACTGATTTAAGTTGTTAGAAGTCAAGCTGGTATTAAAATCTGATGTGTGGGTGGGTGTTGTTTACATGGCTGTGTTAAGTTTGCAAAAGTATAGCTAGTTGTACTATTATGATATATGAATTTACTTTTATGTATATTTTTCAATGCAAATTAAAACTAACTCAAATACTTCCTTGTGTAAAAAATAACAAGACAAGATAAAGATCCTAGAATATTAACCCCACTGTGTATTTATCTTCAATAATTTTAATCTTCTGTATTTAAATTTGATAACAAATTGAATGTCTAAATCAAAGATTAACATTCAAATAAATAGTAATAGTGTTTGATAAATGATTCACATACATACATTTAAAAACTGTTAACAAAATGGGTTTATTTTATCTTAAAATAGAATATTACTTATAAAAATTTCATACCAAAAACATTGTTTTGTTTTTTTGATTCAGTTAATATTATGTTAATATTAAGTTGTTATTAGAAAAATTATAAATTAACACACTTTTCTTTACCTCATCAAGAAAGAGACAAAACAAACCTCCAGGACTTGCAGACTAATTACATTACCCTGCTTCTATTTTCTTGTGCTATTTTGAACTGGGACTGGGGAAAAATTGCAAGGAGTACTAACATTTATCTGTCTAAAATAGCACTCCATTATTACATCTATCTTTCTAACTTTGCTTTATAGTACTCCTTCTAGTTTGTTCTTATTCATTGTTTCTACTTTTTTCTTTATTGCCTGTTTACTGAGTCCCTCCCAAACATACTACAGTGTGAACGTTACATCAGTGTAGGAGCTTTGTTTTGTGTAGTATTATCTTATCCCAAAGAACAAGGTCTATCATGAATAAGCAACTCAAATATTTGTTGAATATAAGAATGACTATTGATCCAGATTAATGGGTTTCAAACTTTAAGTTCCTCCCTCTTCTTCCTTTTATAGTCATACCATAGTGGTGACAACTGTATTAAGATTTAATCTAACATTTTACCAAAAAATGTGGGCAGAAGTTGTTTCCTAACTTAAAAATGCATAAAAATACAATTCTGTTTTATTAAAGAAGGACATATAAAATTTGTCATTATTTGTATTTAAAAATATGTATATAATTTGTTCTAGCAATTCATTTGGAAAATTTAACATTATATTAGTGACTGACTTCTATTAAAATGTGAGCTCCAAAAGGTGGTTAGTCTGCAAAATTTGGTGAAATTGTTTCTGAACTTGTGTTTTGCCTTCTACCTGAAAAATAATTCTGATTGCATGCTGAACATAGTAAAGATTTTTAGATTGAATACATTACCCCTAAATTGTCAGGATAATAGACATTCCTTCACTGCCTTTTATGTTGCTCATAGTAACTTGTATTTAATTATTAGAACAAGGCAAAATAGCAGTAAGTCACGGACTATTTGTGTTGGAAAAAAAAATCAATTCTAGAATTTCAGAAAAGGTGATGTTTTCTTAAGAAATTGATATGATTGAAATAGATAATTGAATATGTCTTGGAGAATAAAGTAGTGTGTTAAATCATCCTTTGAATGTCATTTAAAAGTGAAAAGGCACTGATTTTTTTAAAGACACAGTTTTTGAGGACATAATACAATTAATGGATATACTGCTTAACCTTGGTTTCAATAATTACTTTTTTAGATCTGTTATCCATTTGAGGAGATCAATCTATCATATATGTTAGTGAAAGAGTAGAATAAAAAATACTTTGAAATTTGTGTATATATTGCTGTTTAGTCTCTCAACTGTGTCTGACTCTTTTGCCTCCCCCGCCCCACTCGTGGATTGTAGCCCGCCAGGCTCCTCTGTACATGGAATTTTCCAGGCAAGAATACTGGAGTGGGTTGTCATTCCCTTCTCCAGGGAATCTTCCTGACCTAGGGATCAAACCCATGTCTCCTGCTTTGGCTGGCAGATTCTTTACTACTGAGCCACCTGGGAGCCCATCTGTAACTATAGCATAGTACACTAATTGAATATGGTCAAGATGCATATTCCTCAAGAAAAGATAAAT
This sequence comes from Capra hircus, assembly GCF_001704415.2. NCBI lineage: Eukaryota > Metazoa > Chordata > Mammalia > Artiodactyla > Bovidae > Capra > Capra hircus. The sequence continues at coordinate 90,400,045 of NC_030808.1, forward strand.
CAGTTTGCAGTAAGACTACTTAGTCAGAGAGTAGGTAATACAGTCTAGAAATATTAAAAAAAAACAGTTTAAAGAAAAATGTATTCATTCTAAATATTGGCTTTTTCTTATTTACACAACAGTGTTCTCTAGACTGGCTAGATAACTGAATATAGGAAGTTTTACTGTAGGACCAAGATGTCAATAAAGTTTATACAAAAAGAGAAAGTTCTTCCCTGCAAAAAAACAAAATTTCAGGATTAACCAAGAGTCAAGGATACAGACAAGCATTAATCTGTGGAGACACACGGTGGTTGCAAGTTATTTGCCTCTTACTCTGGATTTGATGGCTGAATATCCTTGGCAGGAGACTAATTTCTGACTAATGATTTATGAGTGCCTTTTTATGTTTAGTCACTCAGTCACATCCGACTCTGCAGCCCCATGGACTGTAGCCTGTCAGGCTCCTCTATTCATGGGGATTCTCCAGGCAGGAATACTGGCGTGGGTTGCCATGCCCTTCTCCAGGGGATCTTCCCAACACAGGAATGGAACCCAAGTCTCCTGCATTGCAGGTGGACTCTTTGCCAGCTGAGCCACCAGGGAAGCCCAAGAATACTGGAGTGGGTAGCCTATCCCTTCTCCAGCGGATCTTCCCCACCCAGAAATCAAACTGGGGTCTCCTGCATTGCAGGCGGATTCTTTACCAGCTGACCTACCAGGGAAGCCCCATGATATATGAGTTCAGTTCCTTTCAGTTCAGTCTCTCAGTCGTGTCTGACTCTTTGCGACCCCATGATATATGAGTAAAGGATGCTAATTGAAAGGAGAAATTAAGAGTATCGACAAATTCCTATATATATTTTGTGGCAGTCATGCAGGCACAGCAACTGAGTATTCCTTCAGGAAGAAACTTGGCCTTCTAGCTACAAAGAATGTAGTTACCTGTCACCCTACATCACAGAAGCTTCAGGATTCACCTTATCTTTTTTCCCCTGGTGGGTCCAACATCTTCCTGGTCAGCCAAACCAGGCATGATAGGGGCAATAGAGCCAGACTTTCTCAATCTAATGGAGTGCAACTATAACTGGTAAGCCTTATTACTCTTAACTAAACTGGCTAAAGACTTCCCTGGTGGCTCAGACGGTAAGGAATCTACCTGCAATGCTAGAGACCCAAGTTTGATCCCTGAAACAAGAAGATCTCCTGGAGAAGGGAATTGCTACCCACTTGAGTATTCTTGCCTGAAGAATTCCATGGACAGAGGAGCTTGACATGCTACAGTCCAAGGGGTCACAGAGAGAGTTGGATCCAACTGAATGACTAACACTTTCACACTTCCATACTGATTAAAACCTAGTCATGATCTGTATACAGTCCTCCCTGCCCAATCCTGCTTTCTCTTGGCATTCCTTTCACAGGTGTCAGATCTACATCATGGTCTGAACACTTTCTCTGTCCAATCCTACTTCCTTTCCCTTTTATTTTATTTCTCACTGAAGTATAGTTGATTTACACTTTCCCTTTTATTTTTCATAGGCATTGCCCCTCCTCCCAAATCTTCTCATATTCATCACTTCATTCTATCATCTGTTTCTTGCTAAAAATATAAAAATTTGCATTCATATATTTTACTTAGGGCTGTTTCATATTATGATTGTTAATTATGTCAAAAGCCGAATAGCATGAAAGTTCAATCCTTTTCGTCTTGCTCAACATGCTTCTGGCAGCAACTGTGTATATGTATTTTGGTTCTAAACCTCTACGTAGTGCTGCAGTAATCTATGTGTTGAGCTGTGCTAGAATGTTTATACCCCAGCTAGCCTAGATCAGTGGCTATCTCTCCTAGTTTCATAATGTAATCACTTGAGCAACCTATAAATAAATTGATGCCAAAATCCCATACTAGAGATTCCTATATATCAAAGATTGGTTCAGAGTGGAGCCAAGGTTAAGAAACATCATTTCAATGTTGAGAAAGTAGACTGTTTGGCTCTTACTTCACAAATCCACATCCTGATTTTAGCCTTAGGATTTCATTATCCTTTAGCAAGATACAGGGAAAGGCAAACGCAGAGGTAAGCATTTGTGTCAATCTCTGCCCATTTAAACTGGCAATGTAGCAATCTCTGCTACATTTAAATCTCTGCTCTAATAAAATCTCACAAGCTAGAGCTGAGTCTTAGTTTTTGTATTTTCAAATGGCATATTGTTGGCCTGTATCAGAAGAACTAATTAGTAGGGACTGTGAACTCCTCCAAAGGTAGGGTGATGCCATTAAAACTGCTGATCAGATGCCAGGAAACATAATACAAGCTTTGAAAAAATTGTTCTCTCCATATCAGCATGAACTTTTCTTATTATTAAACAACAATAAAATAGCATTTTTTTCTTTTTATGTCATTTACTGTTGTGCTTAAATCTCAACATTTTTTTTTTCTATTTTTAGTTTGTACCCATGATTTCATATGTTACCTCAAGCACTTTTAATTAAATAAATAATAAATTAAAAGACAAGGCTTAACTATGAGCACAAATCAAAATGATCCAATCCTGAGAATCTCAGCTCAAGCCATCATTTCCTGGTTTGTTTACTACTGGTACCCATCGATATCAGCACATGTACAGACACCACTGACACCACTAAGCTTGTGTAGTTTAATTAAAAGGAAGAAATCTGCATCTTAATATGTAAAAGCTATTCATAATAATGGGTGATAATGGGATGTTTATTAGCATATCAACAATTAAAAATTATTTGCCACTTACTCTTTTTTCAAGTTTATATGGTATAATTTACATGCTAATTTTATATTAGGAATAAGGTTTGACAAATTGCTGTTAGAATGCAGAGATTATAGTGATGGTTCTTTTTACTAATTCAATTTTATTAAACAATAATACACTGAAGCTGAATAATTTAAAAAGGAATAAAGCAAACATTTTTATAAGACATACTGCCACTGCAATTTTGTATAGTTTTATATTATGAAACATAGTATGAATATAAATATGGAAAACAAATTTTAGAGGAAATTTCTGCCTCTAGCTGTTACACTTTGTTGGATGGATTAGTTGGGCATGGTATATAAACAGACATACTATTTCGTGTCTCTAGAGATTTTGCCTGGAAAATCCCATGGGCTGAGGAGCCTGGTAGGCTGCAGTCCGTGGGGTCGCTAAGAGTCAGACATGACTGAGCAACTTCGCATTCACTTTTCACTTTCATGCATTGGAGAAGGAAATGGCAACCCACTCCAGGGTTCTTGCCTGGAGAATCCCAGGGACAGCGGAGCCTGGTGGGCTGCTGTCTATGGGGTCGCACAGAGTCGGACACGACTGAAGCGACTTAGCAGCAGCAGCAGCAGCAGCAGCAACAGAAATTCACTATGATTTTTCTGCAATTTATTTTTCATTAATAAAAATACTGACTACAGAAACTTAATTGGCCTATTAAGGAGTATTTTTGTAAAATTTTATAAGTACTTTCTCTCACTTAATGGGTAAAAGCCAAAACATACTGCTGACATATTGGTAGCTAAATTTATTTGGCTTAGTACACCACATGCCGTGTCAGCAATAATTAATAGTGTTAATTCCTGGAGAAGGAAATGGCAATCCACTCCAGCACTCTTGCCTGGAAAATCCCATGGACAGAGGAGCCTGATAGGCTACAGTCCATCAGGTCGCAAAGAGTCAGACACGACTGAGCGACTTCACATGTCTCAGTTTAGGTGGAGGATAGAAGTCACAAACAATGGACAATCAAAGGCTGAAGTAATTCTATTTTTAACCTGAATAGTATTTTTAAATAATTCAATTAGCTGTCCTGTTTAAAAACTGGGACGTTTCACATAAAATAAGTCAGAATCTGGCTTTTCTTGAAAAAGCAAAAGATTTCAAAGTGCTACTTCCACATTCATCCCTGTAAACAGAGTGGAGCCAAGTATGCTTGTCTTTTTTTTTTTTCAAATAATGAAACAAGTTATCCTACCTGCTAAAAGAAAGATTCAGTGAAAGTCTATAGAGAGACAGACGAACTGTCTTCAGAAAGAATTCTTCCTCATGAGTACTACCAGGAGCAAAATTTGCCCCTTATAACAAAAAATTTCACTCTGAAGAAATTTTTGTTGGAGGCCTTAAGTCTTACATTTTATCGTGTCTCTTTCTCCCTGAAAGATAGGAAACTCAAAGCCAATATGAACTTCTGAAAGTCTCTCAAAACCATTCTTCTCAAAAATTTTCCTAAACCAAAAACAAATATCACTTTTCTTCTAGATGCTTAAAGTAAATCTCTCAGTCGTGTCCGACTCTTTGCAACCCCGTGGACTGTAGCCCACCAGGTTCCTCCGTCCATGGGATTCTCCAGGCAAGAATACTGGAGTGAGTTGCCATTTCCTTCTCCAAACAAACTCAAGGTCATTTTAAATACAACTATGCTGCTGCTGCTGCTAAGTTGCGTCAGTCGTGTCCGACTCTGTGCGACCCCATAGACAGCAGCCCACCAGGCTCTGCTGTCCCTGGGATTCTCCAGGCAAGAACACTGGAGTGGGTTGCCATTTCCTTCTCCAATGCATGAAAGTGAAAAGTGAAAGGGAAGTCGCTCAGTCGTGTCTGACTCTTTGTGACCCCATGGACTGAAGCCTACCAGGCTCCTTCGTCCATGGGATTTTCCAGGCAAGAGTACTGGAGTGGGTTGCCATTCATTTTCACTTTTCACTTTCATGTGTTGGAGGAGGAAATGGCAACACACTCCAGTGTTATAAGCTTATAAAATTTGTCTTCGTCTGACTTATTTAACTTAGCATAATGTACTCAAAGTCCATCTGTGTTGTTAAAAGTAGCAAAATTTCATTTTCTTTACGACTGATATTCCTCTGTGTGTATGTACCACGTCTTCTTTATTCATTCCTCTTTTGATAGACATTTATTTAGGTGGATTCCATGTTCTGGCTGTTGTAAATGGTGCTGTAATGAGGATCAGAGTGAATGTATCTTTTCAAATTATGGTTTTCTCTGGATTTATGCCCAAGAGTGGGATCATGCGGTAGCTATATTTTTAATTTTTTAAGGACTCTTAGTGGCTATTCTCCATAGTGGCTGCACCAACTTACATTCTCACGAACAGTGTAGGAGGATTCCCTTTTCTCCACACCTTCTCCAGCATTAGTTATTTGAAGACTTTTTGATGATGGCTACTCTGACTGATATGAGGTGATGTCTCATTGCAGTTTTGATTTACAGTTCTATAATGATTATATTGAACATTTTTTCATGTGTTTGGCTATCTGTATGTCTTCTTTATATTCTCCCCATTATTTCATTTGGTCTTTTTAAAATATTTATATGCAAGAGCTATTTATATATTTTGGAGATTAATGCCTTGAAGGTTGCTTCATTCGCAAATAGTGTTGTCTTTGTTTATAGTTTCCTTTGCTGTGTTCCTTACTGAGTTTGGCTATAGGTTTATCAGTCTTGTTTATCTTTTCAAACAACCAGCTTTTAGTTTCATTGATCTTTTCCCTATTTTTTTTTAGTCTCTATTTTAATTTCTGCTCCAATGTTTAATATTTCTTTCCTTCTGCTAACTTTATGTTTTGTTTGTTTCTCTTTCTCTGGTTGCTTTAGGTGTAAATTTACATTGGTATTTGAGGTTTTTCCTGAGGTAAGCTTGTATCACTATAAACTTTCCTTTTAGAACTGCTTTTGCTGTTTGGCTTCCCTGGTGGCTCAGATGGTAAAGAATCTGCCTGCAATGCAGGAGACCCAGTTTGATCCCTGGTTGGGAAGATCCCCTGGAGAAGAGATGTCAAGCCACTCCAATATACTTGCTTGGAGAATTTCATGGGTAGAGGAGCCTGGCAGGCTACAGTCCATTGGGTTGCAAAGAGTTGGATGCAACTGAACGACCTCCCTATGCGACTTTCACTATACCCCCTATACCATATAGGTTTTGGATCATTATGTTTTTGCTTAACTTGTCTCTAGATAATATATATATTTTTAAATTTCCTCTTTGATTTATAGAGATTCAGTATGGTTTGAATGATCCATATGGTTTGAATGGATCCAACCAATTATCCATTGATTGTTTAGTAGCATATCATTTATACCATACTCTTCTAAGTCTTTAGATTAGAAAGCAAAAGATTCAACATGTGTTACTAGCCTTAACTTAGGTGACACAATTGCATCTTTCTAAATCAATCCTCAAACAAATTAAGATCTTCAGAAGACATTAAATTTTGTCATTAGAAAACAACCACAATGTAACTATCATAGAAAAATATTGTATAATTAAAACAAAATTTGATAGAAACAAAAATCAGTAGACATTTAATATTTATTATTTCTCAGTATTGATAAAGTAAAACAAGAACCATCTATCTATGTCTGGTAGTTGGCTTTGAAGCTTGAAAATTTTATCTGATGTCTCATGCTGTTATATTCATTTAAGCTTTCAAATTCATTGAAAGCTTTTGTTAGTATCTTTCAGTATTTAATCTTTGCAGTTATTAAATGATTATTCCCTGTAAGTTAAGAAGAAATAAAGCTTTTAAATGTCCTTTGTTTGAAACTCTACAGGTGAAAATTATAGCAATTATTCTATTTCCTAGATTCCTAAGACTTGTTTTTCTTTAGTCAGGGTAACATTGTCTAGAAATTAATCAGTCAACGTCCTTTTTTTGGGGGGCACCTTAAATATGCCATTGTATTTTTTCTCTCAAGCACTATTTCACGGCTTCTTATTTGGGTCATATTTTAACATATATAGAACATGGCAGGATATCTGTAAAATTGGTATTGAAAATTGTATTCTTCAAGGTAAAAGAGATTTTTAAATTATTTATAAATAAATAGATTTAAATGTTACACACCTTTCCTTAATGTCCATCTGTTACTTCTAGCTTGATATTGCAATTATACGAATCCATAGAGGAAATTTTAAAAATGAAACAGCATCAATAAAACACACACATTGTTGTATCAAAGGTTTAGATTTGTGTATGTAAAGCCCACAAAGCTAAAAAATGTTGTCCATTATGCCTCTACTATGGCCCTCTTTCTTTAAAAATAGCTTCAGACTCACTTATGTCTGCATTAGTATAGATCTGACTTACAGATCATCAGTGGGAACTTTATTCTTATCCCTAGAGATGCGTGCAACCAACTATAATATTGACTGTTGGACAAAATAACAAGGAAGCATTTGAGCTAATAATTTGCAGTCTACTAAGACCAAAACTTCCCTAGAGGCATCCTCTACCATCTTGTCTACATTATTATAGTAAATATATTACTTGATGGTCTAAACCTGGTTTTTCAAATTACATGTCCTGGTGGAGAACTGGTAAGAGCCTTATGGATGATCATTGATCTCTCAGTAAACATGAGACTGAGACCACGTGTATTTATCTTAGCGATCTGTGATGTGTAGATGAAGTTTGTCCCGTGTGACTGAAAGGACTTTAGAAGCTATTCTTGGATGCCTCAAACCTGCCTGGTCTTTTCTTTCTCTTGCTGTATTGTATCCTTTGTCTTTATTAAAGGGCTACATTTGTATGCAGAGTGGTATGTCATGAGTGTCTGCATTTTCTTACCCTCTGTAGTTGCTGCAATGTATGACTTCATTAAAAGAATCCAAGAATTGACTGGTCTGAGAACTGACCTTCTCAAGATTGTTTGGCTTCTCCAAGTACCAAGTTTGTTTTTCTTAAATCATTTTAAATATTTTCCTATTATTTTTGATGACTATATTAAACACACTTGAAGTTCTTCCAAGTAAATGTTCATGTAATGCATGTTCCCTCCCTAATTATAAGAGCTGTGAATTTAGATAATGTTGACTTTGTCTGTTTTCCCCATCGGTGGGGTCAATGTTCTGAAAACAGCCAAGGTTAAGAATAACAGACAAGGCAACTACAAATGCTACAATCTAAATCAATTTATAAAAGTCAACAGAGGGGTAAGCACCATAATATTCCAGTATAGAATTCATTTGGCAGAACAGTTGACACAACCTGGTTTCTGAAGCTTAATTTATTTATTCTGTGTAACCACAACACAGGAAGAAATAGCTGGCATGACCACTTCCACGAAGTTCTCCATCTTGCATGGTCCAGGGCATCCACTAAAGACACAAAAACTTCGTATATTCTCAGTCACTGTTCCCTATCAGAGCCACCCTCTCTCTCATCCTGCTTCCTTTCCTTTCTCTGTCACCTGTATGTGCTCAAGTTCCACGCTGACACATTAATCTTATGACTTTTCATGGTTTCCTGATCTTATTGGTTCTATCCATTCTATTTATTTTGATTTAGTCAAAATAACACATCAACATGGTCAAAAGGCTAAAAAGTCAAATTATATTAACTTCATAATGTTCATAGCAAGACATGGCTTCATCCTTTCCTACTCCTGATTCTTACTACACTGAGGCAATTTCAATTCCTTTTAGCTATTTCTCTTGTTTTTTAACTTTTGTTGTAAGTGACACATTAATACAAATATTTCTTGAATCTTTCAGTTTTACACATTCGTTACTGAATTGTAAGTGATAATTTTAAGAAATTAGCTATCTTATAAGCCTCATTTCAGCACACATTAATGCACACATTTCCTTCTGCCATTTCATTCCATCCTACCAATGTAATTAGAACATCATTTTGCTTAATTACTTACCTTTGGCTATATAACCTTTTTCAAAGCTAAACTACTAAAGAACTATAATTATCTGAAAGGGAGGATGAATGAAACAGAGATCTAAGGCAGAAATCAGGTAGGTGTTTTCCATCTCCATTTCTCTTTTCTTCCTGGGCACATGACTGAACTACCCGCCCCTCGCCCTCCACCCTTTCAGTTAGTTGAGTTGACATGTCTGTGTTTAGGAGAAAGGAATGGATAAAAGTGATGTAAATCACTTTGCAGCTTGCCACACACAGTCCTTCCTACTCTTTTCCTTTTATATAAGCTTAAGACAAGTTTAGAAATCTTAGAAACAACCAGTTTTTGGTTGTTGGCTAAGTCTCAAGAAGGAGATTATTGTGACTGAGGAAGAGAGTTGAATGTCAATCAGGAGCACCAATTTCAAGTCAATATACTGAATTTTAAGTTTGTCTGTTGCAGATTTGTTAGGTAATACTTGCTATATTCTAAATACTATTTAATGCACTGTACATGTATTAACGTAATCTGCTAACAAACTTAGATAACTATTTTCATTTTACTGAAAATGAATCTCGGAAAGTTAAAAAAACAAAACTTCTTTACCTGCATTTATCTGATAACTGGTGAAGCTAGAATTTTGCTTCTTGTGTTCTGATCCCAAATCCAGCTTTATTATATTTCTTTCTAAAGGAAGATTCTAAGGCCAGATCTTTGGGTCTTCTTGCTGATTGCAAGCTCGTCTTAATATTTGCTGGCAATTCCTTTGTTACTACTTGCCTCAGAATTTCATTTTTCCAGTAGAGTGGAAGAACTTGAAATAGGTAGTGATCCTAAAGATCTATGCAATACTAAACCCATTCTCCCTTCTGAAACTTTATATTGGAGAAGCAGAATTACTTTCTTTTGAAGGTGAATCTAGGTATATTACAATGTATATTAAAATGACTTTTTTGGCATTCACAAAGCTGGAAAGAGAAATTCAGTGGGATTCAAGGTGTTCTCTAAACACAGCCAAGAAAGAACATTTGAAAAGGTCAGTGATATACATAGTAATATTTTACTGGGTCAGAATTCATATTATGACCCCACACATTCATAACAAAAATCACATTTCCTGTGCAACAATCGTAATGTTACCAGCACTTCATGGACAACATAGTGCTTCCTCATACATGGCTTCATTTAGTCCACCTAATAAAACTGTGAGATAATATTTTTCATTACCATTTTAAGGATACACATTTTATTGATGTATAACACATATGCATGAAGTGCATATTTTGGAAGTATATACCACAATGGATTTCCACATGAAAACATTGATATAGCAGTCACTCAGAATGAGAAAAGAAAGGTTGACAACACAATAGAAACCATGATGTCCTTCCTAGTCACTCACCTTCTCCAAATATAACTACTCTCCAAATATAACTATTTTTGCACTGCACATTAGTTTTGTCTGATTTAAAATTTTATATTTGGAATCAAGTTGCTTATATTCTTTTGTGTATTACTTTTTCACTACCAGATTCATCTATGTTCTTGCATATAGCTACATAAAATATTTGAATTTTTAGGTAGTATTCCATTGTGTAAATATACCATGATTCATTTATCTGCCTTTGATTTGATGGTATTTATATTGTTTCCAGTTTTGCTTATTACAGTAGTGATTCTGGGACCTCCATCTGCATGTATTTTGATGAATATACATATACATTTCTATTAAGTTTTTATCTTTGAGTTGAATTGCCCTGTCAAGAGTTATGCATGTGTTCAAACATAGTGGATTCTGTCAAAAAAGGTTCTATAGTGATTGTGTAGTATCAATATATACTAAAATCAGCAATATATGAGCATTCCAGTTGCTTCACACTTGTACTAACACTTGTTTTTCTTTTTCTAAATCTTCTTTTTAAAGTAGTATATTTGCTTTACAATATTCGTTTCTGCTGCACACCAAAGTGAATCAGTTATACATATATATGCATCTCCTCTTTTTTAGCAGAGAAGGCAGTGGCACCCCACTCTAGTACTCTTGCCTGGAAAATCCCAGGGACGGGGGAGCCTGATAGGCTGCAGTCCATGGGATTGCGAAGAGTCGGACACGACTGAGCGACTTCACTTTCACTTTTCACTTTCGTGTATTAGAGAAGGAAATGGCAGCCCACTCCAATGTTCTTGCCTGGAGAATCCCAGGGACAGAGGAGCCTGGTGAGCTGCCATCTATGGAGTTGCACAGAGTCAGACAGGACTGATGCGACTTAGCAGCAGCAGCCTCTTTTGCAGATTTTCTTCCCATTTAGGTCACCACAGAGCACTGTTAACTCACCACAGAGTTCCCTGTGCTATACAGTAGTTATCTATTAGTTACCTATTTTATACATAGTATGTGTATGTGTATATATATATATATATATATGTCAATCCCAATCTCCCAATTTGTACACTCCCCACTCCCCCCTTGGTATCCATAAGTTTGCTCCTTTCATCTGTGTCTCCATTTCTGCTTTGCAACTAAATCAATCTATATTTTTAGATTCCATATGTAAACAATATTATACAATATTTGCTTTTCTTTTTCTCACCTACTTCTCAGTATGATAGTCTCCAGTTCTACCCACATCTCTGCAAATGACATTATTCCATTTCTTTTGATGACTGAGTAATATTCCATTGTATGTATGTGCATCTTCTTTATTCATTCCTCTGTTGATGGACATTTAAGGTTGCTTCCATGTCCTGGGTATTGTAAACAGTGCTGCAATGAACACTAGGATGTATAGATCTTTTTCAGTTTTTTTCTGGATATGTGCCCAGGCATGGGATTGCTGGCCATATGGTAATTCTATTTTTATTTTTTTGAGGAACCTCCATACTGTTCTCCACAGTGGCTGCACCAATTTACTTATCCAACAACAGTGTAGGAGGGTTCCCTTTTCTTCACATCCACTCTAGCATTTATTGTTCATAAATTTTTTATGATGCCCATTCTGACTGGTGTGAGTTGTACCTCCTTATACTTTTGCTTTGTATTTCTCTAATACTTAGCAATACTGAGCATCTTTTCATGTGCCTGTTGGCCATTTTCATATCTTCTTTGGAGAAATGTGTATCTAGTTCTTCTTCCAATTTTCTGAATGACTTTTTAAAATATTAAGCTGTGTGAGCTTTTTGTATATTATAGATATTAACCTTTTGTCAGTAGCATTGTTTGCAAATATATTCTCCCATTCTGTAGGTTGTCTTTTTGTTTTATTTATGGTTTCCTTGGTTATGCAAAAGCTTTTAAGTTTAATTAGATCTCATTTATTTTTGTTTTTATTTTCATTACTCTAGGAGACAGATGCAAAAAAATATTGCTGCCATATAAGTCAAAGGGTGTTTTGGATATATTTTCCTCTAGGTGTTTAATAGTATCTGGTCTTATGTTTAGGTCTTTAGTCCACTTTGAGTTTATTTTTGTATATGATGCTAGATAATGTTCTGATTTCACTTTTTTGCATGTTGCCATCCAGTTTTCCCAAAATCACTTATTAAAAGAGGCTGTCTTTTCTTCATTGTATATTCTTGCCCTCTTTGTTACAAGCTAATTGACCATAAGTGTGTGGGTTAGTTTCTGGGCTCTCTCAACTGTTCCATTGACCTAAGTGCTTTTGTGCCAGTACCTTGTTGTTTTGATGACTATAGGTTTGTAGTATAGTCTGAATTTAGGGAACATGATTCCTCCAGCTTTGTTCTTCTTTCTCAAGGTTATTTTGGCTATTTTGGGTCTTTCATGTTTCCATACAAATAAAATTTTTGTTCTGGTTCTATGAAAAATGCCATTGCTGATTTGATAAGAATTGCATTGAATCTGTACATTGCCTGGGGTAGTATGGTCATTTTAACAATGGGGGTATTTTAACAATATTGACATAAAATAATCTGTTGCATTTCCATACACTAACAATGAAATATCAGAAAGAGAAATTAAGGAAATAATACCACTTATCATAACATTAAAAAGAATGAAATACATAAGAATAAACCTACCCAAGAAGACAAAAGACTTGGACACCCAAAACTGTAAGATACTGATGAAAGAAATTGTAGATGACACAAAAATATAGAAAGATATATTGTGTTCTTGGGGTTCTTTTTTTTTTTTTTTCCCCCTCTCTGGCCAAAACATTGATTACAAACTTATAATCACAGTCAGACACAGAAAACTAGAGTAGTTGGTGGTAATGTGGAAATTGAGAAATAGTAACATTAAACCAATGAAATCACTTCTGTCATTTGAGGGATGGAGCATGGAGAAAAGGGAACCCTCCTACACTGTTAGTGGGAATGTAAATTGGGCAGGCAGGGAGGGATAAATTAGGAATTTGGAATTAACATGTACAAACTACTATATAGTAGTACTATATAGTATATAGTATTATATGTATATATATAATAAAATTTATAATGAACATGAACTTACTTTATAACATAGGGAACTGTATTAACTTATTAACTGTATTAACTTATTAACTGTATTAACTATATGTATATATACATATATATATATATATAAAACTATATATATTATTTCCCTATGGAAAACAGTATGGAGGTTCATTAAAAACTAAAATCAGAGCTACCATATGATGCTGCACGTTCACTCCTGGGTATCTGTGTGTAAATGCTAAGTTGCTTTGGTTTTGTCCAACTCTTTGCAACCCTTAGACTGTAGCCCTCCAGTCTCTTGTCCATGGGATTCTCCAGGCAAGAATACTGGAGTGGGTTGCTCTGCCCTCCTCTAGGGGATCTTCCCAACCCAGGGATTGAATCCGTGGTTCCTTTGTCTCCTGAATAATTTAAATTTAAAAAGACACATACACCACAATGTTCATAGTAGGACTGTTTATAATAGCCAGGATGTGCAAACAACCTGTGTCCATTGACAGATGAATGGGAAAAAAAAGTGGTATACATATGCAATGGAATATATAGTCCTTAGGGATTAGTTTAGTTCTGAACCTAATTCAGGTGTCAAGAATCCATAATCAATCCAATGCAGTTAATGTCTCCATTGCAAATGGCTCTTTATTCTGAAGGAGCTGAAGGATTCCAAATATTAGGAGCCCACTTAATGGGTGGAATCAATTTGTATCTAAACCCATGTTGTAATAAATTTTATGGAATGTAAAAAAAATGAAGCAAATAAACAAAATATTGTCTATACTTGAGTGAAAGAAAAATTAAGAAGATAAACATAATGTATTCTGATGTTATTTTTTCAGGAGAGAAGGGAGAATAAATCTTAAAGAGAAATCAGCTGTCTGTCTCCCAGATCACTTGTAAATCCTTTCAAATGCATGAATAACTTCCTAACCACATCAGTGTTATTTTTAAAATTTAGACAATGAACTTGAATCATCTGCAGATGGCAAGTCTTTTACTAAAACAAGAAAAAAGTATGAATCTGGAGGGATATTATGACCCACTAACAGCAGGACACAGACCTACATTGAATAATAATTTAGAGCTATTACTAGGATAATTAGGAAGCCAATCTTCTGCCAGAAAGGTTAGACCCTGGCTTCTCAATTTATTAAAAAGCAGACTCTGATCTGTGAATGAGAAGAACCCTTAGTTCACTAATACCATAACCCCAACATCTGCCTGCCATAAAAAGATAATGTTTTAGTATAAATTAATTTCAATTCTTCAGGCAGCTTAGGTTTTATCAGAAAATTATACATCATTGACATTCATTTTCATATTGCATTACAACTTTAAATGTTTCCTGATGTTTGTTAAACAACAGATATTATGGGAAAAAGCATTTTAGGAAAATAATTTTTTGTCTTATACAAATTTTTATATGTAATATCTCCAGATTTTACTGTGCTTCATTTACAAGAGCACAATAAAATTCTGAATCAAGCTAATACATCGATGTGGTTGTATTAAAAACACCATCACAATCATACCGAGCCCTTGTGAAAAGAATTCACATGGTTCACTTCATCAAGACTTCCCAATCTATTTAGAGATCAGTAAGTTCACTATTCCCCCTCCATATTTCTACTTTGTCCCAAACACTGATTTTTGTTTCTACAAGCAGAGCTTCTCTAAGAATCAAGTCAACTCTTGCCACGGGCTAACAGCAAGGAAAGAGTGTATACCTAACGATTATAACTGATGTCCTCCCCTTCATGCCCATTCATTCCTCTATCTTAGAATATTTCATTCTAGAGATAGCAATTCAAATGCCCCGATTCTCTATCAATAAAGAGATTTTAATGGCAAGATAGAGCTAAAACATTTTGCTTTTTCTTTAGTTTTCAGACTAATATTATCAAAACTCACATTTGAATCAGTTCAGTCATTCAGTCGTGTCCGACTCTTTGCAACCCCATGAATCGCAGCAACCAACTCCCGGAGTTCACGCAAACTCATGTACCTCAAATCCGTGATGCCATCCAGCCATCTCATCCTCTGTCGACCACTTCTCTTCCTATCCCCAATCCCTCCCAGCATCAGAGTCTTTTCCAATGAGTAAACTCTTCGCATCAGGTGGCCAAAGTACTGGAGTTTCAGCTTTAGCATCAGTCCTTCCAAAGAAATCCCAGGGCTGATCTCCTTCAGAATGGACTGGTTTGATCTCCTTGCAGTCCAAGGCACTCTTAAGAGTCTTCTCCAACACCACAGTTCAAAAGCATCAATTCTTTGTTGCTCAGCCTTCTTCACAGTCCAACTCTCACATTCATACATGGCCACTGGAAAAACCATTGCCTTGACTAGATGGACCTTTGTTGGCAAGGTAATATCTCTACTTTTCAATATGCTATCTAGGCTGGTCATAATTTTCTACCAAGGAGGAGTAAGCGTCTTTTAATTTCGTGGCTGCAATCACCATCTGCAGTGATTTTGGAGCCCAGAAAAATAAAGTCTGACACTGTTTCCACTGTTTCCCCATCTATTTCCCATGAAGTGATGGGACCAGATGCCATGATCTTTGTTTTCTGAATGTTGAGCTTTAAGCTAACTTTTTCACTCTCCTCTTTCACTTTCATCAAGAGGCCTTTTAGTTCCTCTTCACTTTTCTGCCATAAGGCTGGTATCATATGATTATTTTAGGTTATTGATATTTCTCCCAGAAATCTTGATTCCAGCTTGTGCTTCTTCCAGCCCAGCGTTTCTCATGATGTACTCTGCATATAAGTTAAATAAGTAGGGTGACAATATACAGCCTTGATGTACTTCTTTTCCTATTTGGAATCAGTCTGTTGTTCCATGTCCAGTTCTAACTGTTGCTTCCTGACCTGAATATAGGTTTCTCAAGAGGCAGGTCAGGTGGTCTGGTATTCCCATCTCTTTCAGAATTTTCCACAGTTTATTGTGATCCACACAGTCAATAAGCAATCTTAATTTCCTTGAAAATGGTTTTGTTGGTGTGATTATATTCTTGCACTTTTATAATTAGAGAAATTATAAAGTTAGATAGATATCTAAACCAGCAATCAAAATTCCCAGTTTAACACAGAGTGCCACTGTGTTCTTTGACCTTAGATAGCTGGTCAAATCTTTTGAGACATTATTTTTCTCTTTATCCAAGTGGAACATTTGAATTAGTAGATCTCTAAATTGCCTGAAAGCTATAAAATTCTACAAATTTATATTAAAAGTAAAGGATATGAAATTATCTTAGTATTATGCTATGCTGGATTTGTTTCTGTTCTTTTTTCTTTCTAAATTATTCTGCAAATTTTAAAGGTTGCTTTTCATTTATAGTTATTAAAATTATTGGCTCTCTATCATACACTCAATAACTTGTGTGTAAGTTTCCCCACCCCTATATTTCTCCTCCTGCCCTCCCCACTGGTAACCACTAGTTTGTTTTCTATATCTGTGTCTGCTTAAAAAAAAAAAAAAATATATATATATATATATATTCCCTAGTCTATTGTATTTTTTAGAATCCACATTGATATCATATAGTAATTTGTCTTTCTCTGACTTATTTCACTAGCACAATGTCCTCCAAGTTCATCCATATTGCTGCAAAAGTAAAAAAAAAAAAATCATCTTTTTTATGGTTTAGTAGTATTTCACTGTGCATGTATATACATACATATATAGATGTGTTTGTGCGAGTATGCCATATCTTCTTTATACATTTATCTGTGGATGAACACTAATGTTGTTTCCATATCTTGGCAATTATAAACAATGCTACTATGAATAATGAGGGTGCCTATATTTTTTTGAATTACTGTTTTGGTTTTTTTCAGACAGGTACCCAAGAGTAGATTTTCTTGGTCATATGGTAGTTCTGTTTTTAGTTTTTTGAGAAACCTCCATACCATTTTCCACAGCAGCTGCACCAATTTACATTCCTACTGACAGTGTACAAAGGGTCCCTTTTTTTTCAATATCCTTGCCAACTTTTGTTATTTGCATTCTTTTTGGTGACAGACATCCTGACAGGTGTGAGGTGATATCTCATTGTGGTTTTGATTTGCATTCCCCTAATAATTAGTGACGTTGAGCTCTTTTCATATTGCTGTTGGCCATCTGCATGGCTTCTTTGGAAAAATGTCTGTTCAGTTCTGCCAATATTTTAATCAGGCTTTTTTATGTTGATTTATATGAACTGTTTTTATATGATGGACATTAATCCCTTATCTGTCAAGTCACTTTCAAATATTTTCTCCCATTCTGTAGGTTGTCTCTTTGTTTCATTGCTGGTTTCCTTTGCTGTGCAAAAGTTTTACATAAAGGTGCCATTTGTTTTCATTTTATTTTTGTTTCCTTGAAGAGATATATCCAAAAATATTGCTGCTATTTATGTCAAAGAGTGTACTGGCTATGTTTTTCTCTAAGAGTTTTATAGTACTCGATATTACATTTAATCCATTTTGAATTTATCTTTGTATATGGTGTTAGAGAATGTTTTAATTTCATTTTTTACATATTGCCATCCAGTTTTCCGAGAACAACTTCTTAAAGAGACTTTATTTTCTCCATTGTATATTCTTGCCTTCTTTGTTATAAATTAATTGACCATAAGTGTGTGGGTGTATTTTTGCATTCTGTATCCTGTTCCATTGAGCTATGTGTTTGGTTTTCTGCTAGTACCATATTGTTTTGAAGATTACAGCTCTATCATGTATTCTGAACTCAAGGACCCTGATTCCTCCAAATTTATGCTTCCTCAAGATAATTTTGGCTATCTGGGATCTTTTGTGTTTCCATACAAATTTTTAAATTATTTGTTTAATTTGTGAAATATGCCATTGGTAATTATATAAGAGTTGCACTGAATCTGTAGGTCACCTTGGATAGTGTATTCATTTTAATGATATTTTAACAGTTCGTATTAATTTCTATTTTTTATAAATGTGAGTGAAACATTTGATTGATACATTATGGCCAAATGCTGATGTTCTAAGAAACAATTATTGAGGTAAACATATCTTAGAGGGCCTCTTCCATGTATACATGTTATTAAACTTTGTTTTATTTTTTTCTGTTAAAAAAAAAAGAAAAGTAGGACATAGTTGAAGAAAATTCAAAATAGACAGCCATCATGGCATCTAGAGATATAAAAAGTTTCTGGTTACTAAGCTCAGTTAAACAACACAGGAAGCAATGCTCATAAAATAAAGTTTTAAATCAAGCTCCCAAAGCAGTCAGTACAAGTAAATTCATGTATTAGATGAAAATAATTTCCCCCTTGTCATATAGATACCAGTATGAAACTATTGTTAGCTACTTATTTAAAATGACAGTGTTACAATCCTGCTACGAGGTTGTAAAAAATTATTGCTTGTATGTATTTTGCGTATGTATAATTTATGATTCAATTATATTTCATACACAAAATATATTTTAATGTTTATTCTTAAAATTGATGGCATTTAACATGGTCTATAGAAGCAATTTCACCCTTCAAAAGGAAAATAAAAGCATATAACTTCAAGGTGGTAACTGAAATGTAGGTTAGGAAAGTATTTAAAGGAACGGAGGTAGATTTACAGAAGCTGCTGCTGTTGCTAAGTTGCATCAGTCGTGTCCGGCTCTGTGCGACCACATAAAGGGCAGCCCATGAAGCTCCTTCATCCATGAGATTTTCTAGGCGAGCGTACTGGAGTGCGTTGCCATTGCCTTCTCCAGATTTACAGGAGAGGGCCCTACGCTTCCATGTTTTCCTTTTATGTTCCATAACTCTTCCTATTCTCTATCATAATATTGATCATGAATGTCTACTTTATAATATTGATTTATTTATACTACAAGTAGGCATAATTCCTAGTGTCTTACCCTTTAATAATACTTTTACATGAAAGGAAACATATATGGTTACTTGTATTACAAATTTAGTTGTCAATTAGTCTCCTGCTCCTAGTTATGAACTTGGAGATGATTACCTTCATAGTTAATTTTTTTAAGAAATGTGCTCAACATGGTAATGTACCTTAATCCTGCAGCAAATGCAGGTTTTGCCTTAGTGATCTGAGGTACCAATATGTTTGCTTTAGTCTTTGAAATGTGGTCCTAGGAGTAGAAATGTGGCTGACGAGGAAGGTAGGGGGATGATAATAAACATATTTTACAGAAAGTTATCCTTGAAATGTTCTGAAACTTCGTCTGTCTCAGAAATGACTCAATCTCCTTGGAACCTTAAACCACACCCCCAAATACAGAAATAACTTGATCAATAATTCTCTTGTACTTAATGATATCATTAGTCAGTGTAGACTTCCGCAGACATGGACTGACTGCTTATTGGGTGGTTCACATTATAAAAATTTTCTCTAGATACCCCACCACATAAATGATTCTTTCAGCTGAATTATAAAGCCATTCACTAAGATATAAAAGTTAAAAGAGTATTACATTTTGGTATCATAAAAATATTAATAATAACACTTTGAAACATTGTGTGTCAAATGTACTATATTCTGCATTTTTGATATATACCTTTAAATCTCAAGACAACACTTGAAAGAGGTTATCTTGCCCCTTAATTACCAATTTTGAAACTGAATTTTATGAATTTTTTAGTAATTGTTGCATGGCTAACTGGCTGAAAAATAAATGTAATGCCCCATTCTGTGTAATCCAAAGCCTATCCTTGATACAATAAACCATCTTGATAGTATCTTCCTACTTCATTTTCAACTCCTGACAGTAACTATTATTTGAAATTGATGTCAGGTAATGGAGGAGAAATACACCTTATTGCAAGTCCTGAATCATCTTGAAATATTCACAAATATGTTATAATTAAAGGCTATAACAAACTTATTTCTGATATAAAGTTAGATTGAAACCTTTGTCTTGTCTTCAGTTCAGTTCAGTCACTTAGTCATGTCTGGCTCTTTGCAACCTCATGGACTGCAGCTTACCAGGCTTCCCTGTCCATCACAAACTCCCTGAGCTTACTCAAACTCACATCCATAAAGTAGGTGATGCTATCCAACCATCTCATCCTCTGTCGTCCCCTTCTCCTCCTGCCTTCAATCTTTCCCAGAATCAAGGTCTTTTCAAGGGCTTCCCTGGTGGCTTAGAGGTTAAAGCGTCTGCCTCCAATGCAGGAGACCCAGGTCAGGAAGATCCCCTGGAGAAGGAAATGGCAACCCACTCCAGTATTCTTGCCTGGAGAATCCCATGGACTGAGGAGCCTGGTGGGCTGCAGTCCACGGGGTCACAAAGAGTTGGACACGACTGAATAACTTTACTTACTTACTTACTAAGGTCTTTTCAAATGAATCAGTTCTTTGTACCAGGTGGCCAAGTATTGAAGCTTCAGCTTCAGCATCAGTCCTTCCAAAGAACATTCAGGATTGATTTCCTTTAGGATTGACTGGTTTGATCTCCTTGCAGTCCAAGGGACTCTCCAGAGTCTTCTCCAATACCACAGTTCAAAAGCATCAATTCTTCAGCACTCAGCTTTCTTTATGGTCCAACTCTCCCATCCATACATGATTACTGGAAAAACCATAGGTTTGACTCTATAGACCTTTGTTGGCAAAGTAATGTCTCTGCTTTTGAATATGCTGTCTAGTTTGGTCATAGCTTTTCTTCCAAGAATCAAGCATCTTTTAATTTCATGGCTGCTGTAACCATCTGCAGTGATTTTGCAGCCCCCAAAAATAAAGGCTGTTACTGTTTCCATTGTTTTCTCATCTAATTACCATGAAGTGATGGGACCGGATGCCATGATCTTAGTTTTCTGAATGTTGAGTTTTAAGCCAGCTTTTTCACTCTCCTCTTTCACTTTCATCAAGAGGCTCTTTAGTTCTTCACTTTCTGCCGTAACTGTGGTGTCATCTGCATATCTGAGGTTATTGGTATTTCTCCTGGCAATCTTGATTCCAGCTTGTGCTTCATCCAGCATGGTGTTTCTCATGATGTACTCTGCGTATAAGTTAAATAAGCAGGTGACAATATACAGCCTTAATGTACTCCTTTCCTGATTTGGAGCCAGTCTGTTGTTCCATGTCCAGTTCCAACTGTTGCTTCTTGACCTGCATACAGATTTCTCAGGAGGCAGGTCAGGTGGTCTGGTATTCCCATCTCTTGAATTTTCCAGTTTGTTGTGACCCACTCAGTCTTGTCTTAGCTACATGCCATTTTATGAACATGACCTTCCATTTCAACATACACATACAAGTATTACTAACAGAGAGGAAAAGATAAAAAAAATGGATTTAAAATGTTTACTGAATGTTACTGAAATAAATATTTCTGTTCAAATGTTATGGTACAACTTAGCAATAGGCACAATATCTGGTTTTCCTCTACTTTCAGTTGTCTGGAAAATTACTTTTCTCTACTCCTTTGAGAACAGAAATATACAAATGACTAGTTCTGCTTCTAAAACATGTTGTTGGATTTCCTGAGCAATGTAGTGCTGCTGTTGCTGCTGCTGCTGCTGCTAAGTTGCTTCAGTCGTGTCTGACTCTGTGCGACCCCATAGACGGCAGCCCACCAGGCTCCCCCACCCCTGGGATTCTCCAGGCAAGAATACTGGAGTGGGTTGCCATGTCCTTCTCTAATGCATGAAAGTGAAAAGTGAAAGTGAAATCGCTCAGTTGTGTCAGACTCTTCGCGACCCCATGGACTGCAGCCTACCAAGCTCCTCCATCCATGGGATTTTCCAGGCAAGAGTACTGGAGTAGGGTGCCATTGCCTTCTCCGAGCAATGTAGTTACCAGCGCTCAATTCCTGATTCCTCTCATCTCTGTCTCCACAAACCCTGAAACCTCATAGTGAGATGGCAGTATTGTGAGATCATGGCTACACTATCCTCCTGGGTTCCTGAGTGATCACTGATGAGCCCAATCCTTCTGATGAAATGTGGCATGAGCCAAATAAAAGTTGATATATGATATTTTCATATGCTACATAAAACTTCAATAAATATATATGGCTTACAAAAGGCCAGTGTGGGCTGTGCCTATTTTAACTTTGATACTATGTATTTTATAGTCCTTTGCTGAGTAAAAAAACCAAAACAGCTCAAGCTTTATACTGTCCAATTCTGAGCGTCACTCCTCCACAAAAGGATAAACTAGGAAAACCTTTAGGGAATTTTTCTGTTCAAATGATATTTTCTGCTGTGGAATGAAACTAGATGAAATGAGACAATGTCTTCTGTACTAACATGAAACAATCAGAAAGTAAAACAAAAAATAAAAACAGAGCTGAAGAGAACACATTTTATCTCAATGAATTCATCTCAATTCTGTGTCAAATTTCTACTCAATACTTTTCCATAATAACATACTGTGAGTTGAGTTTTGATGTCCCCATAGGTAGTGAAAATATTTCTTGTCCTTAGTAACTTAAGAAAAAGAAAACACTTCAGAAATTCATTGAGATTGCCAGAGAAAATTCATGAATTTGGATCTTAGATTTATTTGTTGAGAGAATTAAATTCAGAATATAAGAGTTGTACATATAATTAATTTTTATTGTTTTTAACATTTATGAACATTTAATAATTTACATTTTGTCATTTACATTTCTAATGTCACATATTTAGTGTTAAGCAGTATCATCTAATCATTATGATATAAAACAACTTCACTCTACTTATCAAATTAAGTAATGACAGTGTATTTCTCTCAAAATGTAATGAAAAATTGTTGCATTATTTGTAAGAACATAAACTTCATTGTTAGTATATTTATCTGTGTTCATATATATGTGAATTTTCCTCCATTAAAAAAGGTTAAAATGACAGCAAGAATAAAAATATCATCCATAAATGATGGTACAATAAAATGAGATGTGGAAGAGAAATATTTAAAGGGAATTAAGTGGACATAAACAGTAAAAGATGGCATATAGTAACTATCTCTATAAAATATATGATCAAACTATTAAAATGTTTCTTTGTACATTTTATTTTTGCCTTGAAAATAGTAACAACTATTTCACACTGATCATTGAAGACAATTTTTTAAAGGATGTGTCCATGTTGGAAGAAAAAAATATATTCAAATTTGCTTTCAATCTACTGTACTCACTTCTCCAAATGAAGTCAGCACAATTAATATAATCTTATTATTATGCAGGAGGAAAGTCACCTCAATATCAAAGGATGAAAGCTAATACAAATTATGATTCAAACACTAGAGCAATTTTAACATTTAGTGACTTTAGTTCATTTTACATGATTGTTCATAAATTATCATTTGTGTCCATGTCCATAGGTGACCAATTCTATCTATTAAATACAGTTCTATCATGCTACAGTTCTTCTATTTTATTGCTATATTTTGGGCATTAATAATTATAGAGTGTTATGCCTCTGGAAAGATGATGATGTTTTTATTTGTATGAAATCATAGCAGTAAATAAGTTACACAAAAAATAGGCAAGTTGTTAATTATTTACTGTCTTTGTCAGTTTAACTTTTTCTACCTCCAGGCTGTTTTATTTCTTTTTAAAGCTTTGTTACAGTTAAAAGCTGGAAAATAATAATTTTCAGTTATCTTTTGAAAGCATGCAACATTATGAAAAAATTATCCTTTCCATTGAATTGCACACCTATTTTATTTATATATATATATATGCAATTCAGTGGAAAGTATAAAATATATATTTCATCTTAGTTCACTTTTCCTGGCATACAGCTCCTAAAATCCTTGGAATTTCCAAAGGATGAGAGCCACAAAGTTGTCTTTTTGTTTTATAAATAATGTGGCTTTTGGGCTGTACCTAAGGATGGGAGCTGGTTGCACAGAGATCCAAGCCTGTAATCAGAAGGTTGAATCCCCTCTTCCCCACTGCCTTCTCCTGTGACCTCTGGGGACTTAGGGACGTGATATGGGCTGGAGGTTGGATTGACAACCAGTGAACAATGACTTAAGCAATCATGCCTATGTAATGAAGCTGCTGTAAAAATCCTCAAAGCAAAGGGATGGGAGAGCTTCTGGACTGCTGAACATGTGGAGACTTGGGGAAAGTGGTACATTTGAATAGGGCAGGGAAGCTCTATGTCTTTCTTACCACACCCCTTGCTCTGTACATCTCTTCCATCTGACTATTTCTGATGAGTTACAATAAACTGGTAATTTAGTAAGTAAAATATTTTCTGAGTTCTGTGAGTTGCTCTAGCAGATTAACAAATTCAAGGAGAGGGGTCTCTAGAACCTCCCAACTATTGCCAGTCTGTCAGAAGGACAGGTGGTAACCTGTATCTGCCACTGACATCTGATGTTGGGAGTGAGGGTTGTCTTGTGGGACAGAGAGCCTAACCTATGGGATTCAAGGCTATATCCAGGTAGAGTGTGTCAAAATTGAGTTGAACCATGGGAAATGCTGTTGGTACTGGAAAATTGCTTCTTTGTGGCAAACTCCCACCCCTAACCATAGACTTTAGAATTGAGGCACAGGGATTATTCATACCTTTGACTTTTTATGCAATGATTTCAAATATATCTGAATAATAAGATCATCTGTACATTTAAATTATATTTTTGTACAGTTTCATAGGCCATGCCTGGAAAACTATTTCAGAACATCTAAAATGGGAACCAATTATCTGAAATTCTTTTAAAAAAAGATCTCCAGGTGATTCTGATCATCCACCAGGTTTGAAACAACTCATATACAGGAATGAGGCAGAAAAGGAAAACTATGAATCTGCATGCCAAGACGGTTCAGTGATAAATATCAATCATTTATATCAGAGTTTATTGTTATAATAATTATGCTTTTGAGTAAATAAAAAGGCATAGCAATGAGATAAGTATGAGCAGAAGAACAAACATATTTGAGGGTATATATATGGACCACAGCCTTGTCTAACTCAATGAAAGTAAGCCATGCCCGCAGGGCAACCGAAGACAGGTGGGTCATGGTGGAGAGGTCTGACAGGAAGTGGTCCATTGGAGAAGGGAATGGCAAACTACTTCAGTATTCTTGCTTTGAGAACCCCATGAACAGTATGAAAAGGCAAAATGATAGGATACTGAAGAGGAACTCCACAGGGCAGTAGGTACCCAAAACGCTACTGGAGATCAGTGCAGAAATAACTCCAGAAAGAATGAAAGGATGGAGCCAAAGCAAAAACAATACCCAGCTGTGGATGTGACTGGTGATAGAAGCAACGTCCGATGCTGTAAAGAGCTATATTGCATAGGAACCTGGAATGTCAGGTCCATGAATCAAGGCAAATTGGAAGTGATCAAACAAGAGATGGGAAGAGCGAACGTTGATATTCTAGGAATCAGTGAACTAAAATGGACTGGAATGGGTGAATTTAACTCAGATGACCATTATATCTACTACTGTAGGCAGAAATCCCTCAGAAGAAATGGAGTAGCCATCATGGTCAACAAAAGAGTCTGAAATGCAGTACTTGGATGCAATCTCAAAAATGACAGAATGATCTCTGTTCGTTTCCAAGGCAAACCATTTAATATCACAGTAATCCAAGTCTATGCCCCAACCAGTAACGCTGAAGATGCTGAAGTTGAACTGTTCTATGAAGATCTACAAGACCTTTTAGAGCTAACACCCAAAAAAGATGTTCTTTTCATTATAGGGGACTGGAATGCAAAAGTAGGAAGTCAAGAAACACCTGGAGTAACAGGCAAATTTGGTCTTGGAATGTGGAATGAAGCAGGCCAAAGACTAATAGAGTTTTGCCAAGAAAATGCACTGGTCATAGCAAACACCCTCTTCCAACAACACAAGAGAAGACTCTACACATGGATGCCATCAGATGGTCAACACCGAAATCAGATTGATTATATTTTTACAGCCAAAGATGGAGAAGCTCTATACAGTCAACAAAAACAAGACCAGGAGCTGATTGTGGCTCAGATCATGAACTCCTTATTGCCAAATTCAGACTTAAATTGAAGAAAGTAGGGAAAACCGCTAGACCATTCAGGTATGACCTAAATCAAATCCCTTGTGATTATACAGTGGAAGTGAGAAATAGATTTAAGGGCCTAGATCTGATAGATAGAGTGCCTGATGAACTATAGAATGAAGTTCATGACATTGTACAGGAGACAGGGATCAAGACCATCCCCATGGAAAAGAAATGCAAAAAAGCAAAATGACTGTCTGGGGAGGCCTTACAAATAGCTGTGAAGAGAAGAGAGATGAAAAATAAAGGAGAAAAGGAAATATATAAGCATCTGAATGCAGAGTTCCAAAGAATAGCAAGAAGAGATAAGAAAGCCTTCCTCAGAGATCAATACATAGAGGAGAAGAACAGAATGGTAAAGACTAGAGATCTCTTCAACAAAATTAGAGATACAAAGGGAACACTTCATGCAAAGATGGGCTCGATAAAGGACAGAAATTGTATGGACCTAACAGAAGCAGAAGATATTAAGACAAAGTGGCAATAATACACAGAAAAACTGTACAAAAAAGATCTTCACGACCCAGATAATCACGATAGTGTGATCACTCATCTGGAGCCAGACATCCTGGAATGTGAAGTCAGGTGGGCCTTAGAAAGCATCACTACAAACTAAGCTAGTGGAGGTGATGGAATTCCAGTTGAGCTATTTCAAACCCTGAAAGATGATGCTGTGAAAGTGCTGCACTCAATATGCCAACAAATGTGGCAAACTCAGCAGTGGCCACAGGACTGGAAAAGGTCAGTTTTCATTCCAATCCCAAAGAAAGGCAATGCCAAAGAATGCTCAAACTACCACACAATTGCACTCATCTCACACGCTAGTAAAGTCATGCTCAAAATTCTCCAAGCCAGGATTCCGCAATACGTGACCATGAACTTCCAGATATTCAAGCTGGTTTTAGAAAAGGCAGAGGAACCAGAGATCAAATTGCCAACATCCACTGGATCATGGAAAAAGCAAGAGAGTTCCAGAAAAACATCTATTTCTGCTTTATTGACTATGCCAAAGCCTTTGACTGTGTGGATCACAATAAACTGTGGGAAATTCAAGAGATGGGAATACCAGACCACCTGACTTGCCTCTTGAGAAACCTGTATGGAGGTCAGGAAGCAACAGTTGGAACTGGACATGGACCAACAGACTGGTTCCAAATAGGAAAAGGAGTACGTCAAGGCTGTATATTGTCACCCTGTTCATTTAACTTATACACAGAGTACATCATGAGAAACACTGGGCTGGATGAAGCACCAGCTGGAATCAAGATTGCCGGGAGAGATACCAATAACCTCAGATATGCAGATGATACCACCCTTATGGCAGAAAGTGAAGAGAACCTAAAAAGCATCTTGATGAAAGTGAAAGAGGAGAGTGAAAAAGTAGGCTTAAAGCTCAACATTCAGAAAACTAAGATCTTGGCATCTGGTCCCATCACTTCATGGGAAATAGATGGGGTAACAGTGGAAATAGTGTCAGACTTTATTTTTGGTGCTCCAGAATCACTGCGTATGGTGACTGCAGCCATGAAATTAAAAGACGCTTACTCCTTGGAAGAAAAGTTATGACCAACCTAGACAGCATATTCAAAAGCAGAGACATTACTTTGCCAACAAAGGTCCATCTAGTCAAGGCTATGGTTTTTCCTGTGGTCGTGTATGGATGTGAGATTTGGACTGTGAAGAAGGCTGAGCACTGAAGAATTGATGCTTATGAACTGTGGTGTTGGAGAAGACTCCTGAGGGTCCCTTGGACTGCAAGGGGATCCAACCAATCCTTTCTGAAGGAGATCAGCCCTGGGATTTCTTTGGAAGGAATGATGCTAAAGCTGAAAATCCAGTACTTTGGCCACCTCATGCAAAGAGTTAACTCATTGGAAAAGACTCTGATGCTGGGAGGGATTGGGGGCAGGAGAAGAAGGGGATGACTGAGAATGAGATGGCTGGATGGCATCACCAACTCAATGCACGTGAGTCTGAGAGAACTCCGAGAGTTGGTGATGGACAGGGAGGCCTGGCATGCTGCGATTTATGGGGTCGCAGAGTCCGACACGACTGAGTGATTGAACTGAACTGAACTGATATATATATATACGACTTCCCTGGTGGCTTACTGGTAAAGAATCCACAAACCAGGAGACCAGGTTTGATCTCTAGGTTGGGAAAGATCCCCTGGATAAGGAAATGGTAAACCACTTCCATGTTTTTGCCTGGAAAATCCCATGGACGAGGAGCCTGATTGTTAGTCAATTTTTTCTTTTCCAATATGGTTTATTATTACAGGATATTGAGTATTATTCCCAATACTATACAACAGGACCTTTCGTTTATCCATTTCATCTATGATAGCTTGCATCTGCTAGTCCCAAACAATCCAACCATCCCTTAGCCCCTCTTCATTTTAATGTAGAGGGATTACCTGAAAGCCTCAGCTGGGCTCTGTACTAAGTAAGCTCTTTATGAAAGTTAACCTCCAAGCAAAATGAATCAACTAGATAAGGTACCGCTTCATTTTGGCCAGAAAAAAACCCAATTTGGATATATATCCTCAAATCATAGAATTTGGGTCAGAAGGCAGTGGCACCCCACTCCAGTACTCTTACCTGGAAAATCCCATGGACAGTGGAGCCTGGTAGGCTGCAGTCCATGGGGTCGCTAAGAGTTGAACATGACTGAGTGACTTCATTTCCACTTTCATGCATTGGAGAAGGAAATGGCAACCCACTCCAGTATTCTTGCCTGGAGAATCCCAGTGACGGGGGAGCCTGGTGGGCTGCCGTCTGTGACGTCACACAGAGTCAGACACGTCTGAAGTGAGGTAGGAGCTGCAATTGTATAGGCAGTAAGATTTCAGTTGGGTCACTTCATACCTTACTTCTCTTTGATATTATAGAATTTTTCTTTGGTGGCACAAAGACATCATCATTTACCTACTTATGAACACTGGTCTGGACACTTCTTATTCCACTATAGTTTATAGAAGCCTTCAATATATTCCTCTTTTTCACCATGTAAGTTTACTTTAAAATAGTTGCAGCTGATAGTTATCTCATCTCTGCTGAGGCCTTTTATGTCTGCAGTCAGCAAAAACAAGATTTGAAAGGACATGTTCCAACAGTCAGAAAGAAGGATGCCCCCTGTCTCTGGAGATTAGGACTGGAAAAGACTTCCATTTTCTGATTTATTCTAATTTGACTTTTTATTAAAATTTTTATAATTATAGGAAACAGTAAAGATATTTTCATTAAAAAAAAATTTACTGAACATAAAATATGGCCATGAATTCCTAATATGTCTAAAAATAATCATTGGAAAAACAGTGATATATTAAATTATCAAGGAATTATTTGGATTTAATCTTTCCATACGTTTCTAATTCTTATTATACACTTGAAACTTAGAGTGATTAATGATATTTTTCAAATATGTAACACTTTAATAGAATTTAATGGTTTAATTATACTATATATGTAATATTTCAATTTATTAAATTTTCTTGCTCTTGTGAAATAATCTATGTGATATAAGGGAATGATAAAATTTGAAGAGAGAATCTTGAATTATATCACTTTTTTAGTGGCTAAAAAGGAAAGCTTTCATTCTTTTATAATATACCCAGAAGGCCAATTTGCAAGAAAGTTTTATTGTACTTTCCTAGAGAGGAAGACATTTCACATTAATCTATGTTCTAAAATATGTTGGTGTCTTGAATGCTAAAGACATATCCAGTTTAACTCTGAAGCTGAAACTTCAGTTGTACTGGAAGACTTTGTAATTTAAATATGAAAATTAATTCATAAATCTTTTTATGTTTATAATAGCACTACCAAAGCTTATCAAAATTGAACCATCCTATGAAACTATGAATGAGTCTTAAAATATGATCTAATATTCATAACACTAGAGACAAATGTAAATGGTGAGACAAACTTCATCTTTTTATTATTAGAGATGTGTTGTTTTTTAATAACTTTTTCATGTAGATTTTGCCTTTTCATCTCACAACTGCTCTAACAAAAGAATTGTGTCATCAATTTTAGTATATTCCATTATCCCTGTAAAAACACAGCAAATTCAATTTGCAGAGTAGAAACCATCCAGGAAACTTTAATATTACTAATATTCTCATCTATGACATATACATATTGATTTTATCTTTTGATCATGATATTTGTTCAAAATATTATTTAACAGATCTTAAAAGTGTTATATAAAAATATTTGAGATGAAAATAGAAGATAATTCCCTTGAAATATTTATAGTTAATAAAATCCCTAAAGGAACAAATGCACTGATGAATTTTTATACATGTTTTAAAGGTTCAGTTCAGTTCAGTTCAGTTCAGTCGCTCAGTCGTGTCCAACTCTTTGCAACCCCATGAATCACAGCATGCCAGGCCTCCCTGTCCATCACCAACTCCCGGAGTTCACTCAGACTAATGTCCATCGAGTCAGTGATGCCATCCAGCCATCTCATCCTCTGTCGTCCCCTTCTCCTCCTGCCCCCAATCCCTCCAAGCATCAGAGTCTTTTCCAATGAGTCAACTCTTCGCATGAGGAGGCCAAAGTACTGGAGTTTCAGCTTTAGCATCATTTCTTCCAAAGATATCCCAGGGCTGATTTCCTTCAGAATGGACTGGTTGGATCTCCTTGCTGTCTAAGGGACCCTCAAGAGTCTTCTCCAACACCACAGTTCAAAAGCAACAATTCTTCGGTGCTCAGCCTTCTTCACAGTCCAACTCTCACATCCATACATGACTACTGGAAAAACCATAACCTTGATTAGACGGACCTTAGTTGGCATAGTAATGTCTCTGCTTTTGAATATGCTATCTAGGTTGGTCATAACTTCTCTTCCAAGGAGTAAGCGTCTTTTAATTTCATGGCTGCAATCACCATCTGCAGTGATTTTGGAGCCCCCCAAAATAAAGTCTGACACTGTTTCCTCTGTTTCCCCATCTATTTCCCATGAAGTGATGGGACCAGATGCCATGATCGTAGTTTTCTGAATGTTGAGCTTTAAGCCAAATTTTTCACTCTCCTCTTTCACTTTCATCAAGAGGCTTTTGAGTTCCTCTTCACTTTCTGCCGTAAGGGTGTTATCATCTGCATATCTGAGGTTATTGATATTTCTCCCAGCAATCTTGATTCTAGCTTGTGTTTCTTCCAGTCCAGCTTTTCTCATGATGTACTTTTATTACAAAATATTGGCTATGTTTCTCATGTTGTACAATATAGCCTTGTAGCCTGTCTTACACCTAATAATTTGTACCTCCCCTTCCTCACCACCATACTGTCCTTCCCTTTTCACTGGTTTGTTCTCTATATCTGTGGTTCTGCTTCTTTTTTTATTATATTCACTAGCTTGTTGTGTGTGTGTTTTTTTTAGATTCCACACATAATTTATATCATACAGTATTTGTCTTTACCTGTCTGACTTAGGTCATTTAGCAGAATGCCCTCCAAGTTCATTCATGTTGCTGTAAATTATATTATTTCATTTTTCTTTTTTATGACTGACTTGTATTCATACATACATGTAATAGAATACTCCTTCATCCACTCAGCTGTTAATGGCTACTTAAATTGCTTCCATATCTTGGCAATTATAAACAAAGCTGCTATGTACATTGGTTCATGTATCTTTGGAATTAGTGTTCTTTTTTTTTTAATATGTACCCAAGAGTCAAATTCCTAAGCCATATGGCACTACTGATGTTTTTTTTTAAAATGAACTAGATTATACTATAAATTAAAATGTTAAAATACAAAGTATACTGTGAAAAGTCAGAAAATAAATCATGACATTTTCAAACTGGAAGGTAAATTTTAGGTGTTCTAATTACTGTTCCCATTTTATAACTGAAAATAATAGAATCTCATGAAAAGTTAAAATGTTTGACCAAATTTCTACTAATTGAATACAGCTACTCAGACCCTAAATGTTGTGTTTAAAGTGTTTTTGAACTTAATATTTATTTCTTATTTTAATATGTTTAAGAGGCTCAAAATTTTACAGATATTATTTATTTATATTAAAAATAGTGATAATGTAATGGTCATTTATTCATTTTGCAAAACTTTATGTTCCTGTTATTTGCCAAGTATTCTACAAGACCTTAAACCACATTACAGAACAAAGCAGTCAAGTTTCCTACTCTCTTCAGTTCAGTTCAGTCGCTCAGTTGTGTATGACTCTTTGATATCCCATGAATCACAGCACGCCAGGCTTCCCTGTCCATCACCAACTTTCGGATTTCATTCAAACTCATGTCCATCGAGTCGGTGATGCCATCCAGCCATCTCATCCTTTGTCGTCCCCTTCTCCTCCTGCCCCCAATCCCTCCCAGCATCAGGGTCTTTTCCAATGAGTCAACTCTTTGCATGAGGTGGCCAAAGTATTGCAGTTTCAGCTTCAGCATCAGTCCTTCCAATGAACACCCAGGGCTGATCTCCTTTAGGATGGATGGGTTGGATCTCCTTACAGTCCAAGGGACTCTCAAGAGTCTTCTCCAACACCACAGTTCAAACGCATCAATTCTTTGGCACTCAGCTTTCTTCACAGGCCAACTCTCACATCCATATGTGACCACTGGAAAAACCATAGCCTTGATTAGATGGACCTTTGTTGGCAAGGCAATATCTCTGCTTTTCAATATGCTATCTAGGTTGGTCATAATTTTCCTTCCAAGGAGTAAGCGTCTTTTAATTTCTTGGCTGCAATCACCATCCACAGTGATTATGGAGCCCAAAAAATAAAATCTGACACTTTCCACTGTTTCCCCATCTATTTCCCATGAAGTGATGGGACCGGATGCCATGATCTTAGTTTTCTGAATGTTGAGCTTCAAAACTTCTTCGCTCTCCTCTTTCGCTTTCATCAAGAGGCTTTTTAGCTCCCCTTCACTTTCTGCCATAAGGGTGGTGTCATCTGCAGATCTGAGGTTATTGATATTTCTCCCGGCAATCTTGATTCCAGCTTGTGCTTCTTCCAGCCCAGCGTTTCTCATGATGTACTCTGCATAGAAGTTAATTAAGCAGGGTGTCAGTATACAGTCTTGACGTACTCCTTTTCCTATTTGGAACCAGTCTGTTGTTCCATGTCCAATTCTAACTGTTGCTTCCTGACCTGCATACAGATTTCTCAAGAGGCAGGTCAGGTGATCTAGTATCCCCATCACTTTCAGAATTTTTCACAGTTTATTGTGATCCACACAGTCGAAGGCTTTGGCATAGTCAATAAAGCAGAAATAGATGTTTTTCTGGAACTCTCTTGCTTTTTCGATGATCCAGCGGATGTTGGCAATTTTATTTCTGGTTCCTCTGCTTTTCTAAAACCAGCTTGAACATCTGGAAGTTCATGGTTCATGTATTGCTGAATCCTGGCTTGGAGAATTTTGAGCATTACTTTACTAGTGTGTGAAAGTGAAAGTGAAGTCGCTCAGTCGTGTCCAACTCTTTAAGACCCCATGGACTGTAGCCTATCAGGCTCCTTCATCCATGTGATTTTCCAGGCAAGAGTGCTGGACTGGATTTCCATTTCCTTCTCCAGGGGATCTTCCCAACCCTGGATCAGAACCTGGGTCTCCCCCATTGCAGGCAGATGCTTTACCATCTGAGCCACCAGGGAATCCCTCGCTAGTGTGTGAGATGGGTACAATTATGTGGTAGTTAGAGCAGTCTTTGGCATTGCCTTTCTTTGGGATTGGAAGGAAAACTGACCTTTTCCAGTCCTGTCGCCACTGCTGAGTTTTCCAAATTTGCTGGCATATATGAGTGTAGCACTTTAACAGCATCATCTTTCAGGGTTTGAAATAGCTCAACTGGAATTCCATCACCTCCACTAGCTTTGTTCGTAGTGATTCTTTCTAAGGCCCACTTGACTTCACATTCCAGGATGTCTGGCTCTAGATGAGTGATCACACCATTGTGTTTATCTGGGTTTCATAAGATGGATAATAAAACAGTGAGCGAACAAAAGTAATTTCCCAGTTATAATGATAACAAAAAAAATAAAACACGGCTATATGCTGGAAAGTGACTAGAATGTGGTCAGCTATGACCTTTGAGCTAAGGTAGGAAAAATGAGATAGAGCTAACATTAAAAAGATATTGTGCTAAAGAGTTTCAAGAGTAGAAAATAAGAGGGGCAGGAGCTTCAGAAAATATATGCTTGAGTGTTTGAGAAACATACATGAATGCCAGAGCATAGGAAAGTGAAATGTGTCCCAGCTTATGGAATTAGTAAGGAATTTAAACTAAAATGCAAATGACAGTTGTTGGAAAATTAAGGGTAGGAAACTAATATGCTCTGATTTCCATTTTGAGAATTGCTTGCAGATAATAATTGCAAGAACATAACTGAACTGAACTGAAAAGTACTAATATTGTGGTTTGTATCAAACAAATCCTACAATTGTAAAACCTGATGTTCAGTTCTGTTCAGTCGCTCAGCCGTGTCCAACTCTTTGAGACCCCATGGATGGTAGCATGCCAGGCTTCCCTGTCCGTCACCAACTCCCACAGCTTACTCAAACTCATGTCCACTGAGTAGGTGATGCCATCCAACCATCTCATCCTCTGTCGTCCCCTTCTCCTCCGACTCAATCTTTTCCAGCATCAGGGTCTTTTCAAATGAGTCAGTTCTTCACATCAGGTGGCCAAATCATTGGAGTCTCAGCTTCAGCATCAGTCCTTCCAAAGAATATTCAGCACTGATTTCCTTTAGGATGGACTGGATGGATCTCCTTGCAGGCCAAGGGACTCTCAAGAGTGTTCTCCAACACCACAGTTCAAAAGCATCAATTCTTCGGCGCTCAGCTTTCTTTATGGTCCGACTCTCACATCTATCCATGACTACTGGAAAAGTCATAGTCTTGACGAGATGGACTTTTGTTGGCAAAGTGATGTCTCTGCTTTCTAATATGCTGTCTGGGTTAGTCATAGCTTTTCTTCCAAGGAGAAAGCGTCTTTTAATTTCATGGCTGCTGTCACCATCTGCAGTGGTTTTGGAGCATTAAAGAATAAAGTATGTCACTGTTTCCACAGTTTCCCTATTTGCCATGAAGTGATGGGACCAGATGCCATGATCTTAGTTTTCTGAATGTTGAGTTTTAAGCCAACTTTTTTTACTCTCCTCTTTCACTTTCATCAAGAGGCTCTTTATTTTTCAATTTCTGCCATAAGGGTGGTGTCATCTGCATATCTGAGGTTATTGATATTTCTCCCAGCAATCTTGATTCCAGTTGTGCTTCATCCAGCTTGGCATTTCTCATGATGTTCTCTGCATAGAAGTTAAATAAGCAGGTGACAATATACAGCAACTACTACTACATCAGTGACCATTTGAACACATCACAGAATATGAAAGCCACAAGGACTTCACTGGACATGATCCTAGATAAAAGGGAAAAGCCTTGAGATAAAACTATATTTTGCCCCATGTTTATTTTTTTAGGGTGTTTGATGATTCACAGTACAGGGGAATACAGGCCAAGTAGGGGAAGGAGGAATTGACATTGCACAGATAAAATGCTAAGATTTAAACAGACTATATAATCATTTTTGTGCTCATTAGTAATGCATGAGCCTGTGTATAGGAGAAAGTACAAATACACAAAAGAAATGTTACTAAATATAAGCCTCATAACAGAGAAATTTTCAAAAAATTATGAGAGTACATTCTTAAATTCTTTGTCAATAAACTTGAAAATCCAGATGAAATGAGTAGCTTTAGGAAAATACAATTTCCTAAAGAGATAGAAAGAAATTTTTAGAAGATAGTTTCTATGTTAGAAAATGTACAGAGATTTATAAAAGAGCCCTTTCATAAATCCATTAGTGTCAGATGAGCATGTATGGTAATATAAAACTTAGAGATCAGAAAATACCAATTTTCAAATTCTAACTGTTCAACTGTCCAGTGTATCAAAAATAAGGAAACTTATAGATTATTTTCATGAAATGTATATAAAATTAAACAGGATTCAGAGCGTTTGCATGTAGAAACAAAATTACTATGTCACCTTTATTCTGATAAATCTTAATATCTTAGCAAGTAAAATCCAATTGGCAATAAAAATGTCATACTGTGAATAAAGTGATTTGGGCAGAAATTCAAGGGTGACTAAATACTGAAAAATATTTCCATCATATTGGGGAGAAATTCATGTAGTAATATTCACACATAGAGTTATTTGACATTATTGAATATCCATTCTTGATTAGAAAATGTCTCAATAATGTAGGAATTAATGGATATTTAATGTAATTTAACATTTATTAATATATAAGTCCAAAGCAAGTGTTTTAATGGAAAACCTGAAGAGGTTCCTTAATAAAGTCAGAAACACATGTAGGAAAAATAATATAGCCACTGATATGTAACATTGATTTTGAGACATTAAGCAATGCAATTGGGACCCAAAAAGTGGTATACAGTAGGTCCTTATTGTTTACCTAGTTTATATATAGTAGTGCTTGAATGTCAGTCCCAAACTTGATTTGCCTCTCCCTTCTGCCGCCCCCAACACCCCTTTTCGTACCCATAAGTTTGTTTGTTATGTCTCTGAGTCTGTTTCTGTTCCATAGGTAACTTTATTTGTGTCATATTTTAGATTCCACTTATAAGTGATATCATGTATTTGTCTTTGACTTGCTTCATTTAATTGATAATCTCTAGGCTCATCCATTTTGCTGACAATACCATTATTTAATTCTTTTTGTGACTGAGAAATATTCTATTGTGTGTGTTTGTGTGTGTGTGTGTGTACCACATCTTCCTTGTCCATTTATTTGTTGATAGATATTTTGGTTGCTTCCAGGTCCTGGCTGTTGTAAATAGTGCTTCATTGAATATTAGGATGCATGTATCTTTTTAGATTAGAGTTTTCTCTGGATATATGTTCAGGAGTGGAATTACTGGATCATGTGGTAACTCTGTTTTCAGTTTTTTAAGGACCCTTTGAACTGTTCTCCATAGTTGCTGTTTAGTCTTTAAGTCATGTCAAACTCTTTTGCAACCCCTTGGAGTATAGCCTGCCAGGCTCTTCTGTCCATAGAATTTCCCAGTGGCTGTACCAATTTACATTTTCACCAACAGTGTAAGAAAGTTTCTTTTTCTCCACACCCTCTCCAGTATTTATTATTTATAGACTTTTTAATGACACCTATTCTGACTGGTGCGAGGTGATTCCTTGTTGTAGTTTTGAGTTTCATTTCTCTAATAACTAGCAATATTATCATAGTTATTAATAATTAATAATTACACAATATAAGATAATAATCCTGATAATATCTTATGTATCAAATAGTCAAAAATTCAAAAGCTGGACTATATATTATTTTGGTAAAAATGTGAGAAAATAGGCATTTCACAAACTTTGTTGGTGGGAATGCAAAATGGTTTAATCTCTTCAAATATATATATGACCATCTAGTCAAATAGCCTATGCCTTTATCATTAGATACAGGAAGATATGTTGAGTAAAATAGAACATCAGATATTACATTGGCAGGGAACAAATATAGGTAGGAAGAGGTATGAACCCACCTGATTAAACTGATCCATCTTAGCATACAGTGGGGATAAACGATGTAATAAACTCCATGATGTCATACAGAAGGAAGTATAAAGCCACATCTTAAAAGGACTGTTGTCTATCAAATGGAACCTGAATATCATCTAGCCCCTTGATTTAACTAATTGCTTTCAGAAAGTATAGCAGCTGTACGAATAAGCAAAGGACATGTTGAGGGGGGAAAATCGGTCAATAGAGATGTTAGAAATTCAGGAGGAGATATATCCTAGTTTATCCAGTGAAACAATGGACAAAATGTGGTAAATAGTTGTAAAATTAAAGAGATGTAAGAGATATTTCAATGATGTGAACTGTGTAGAACTTGTTTGCATTCTGACAAATTGGAAAAGGAAACTCTGAAAAGACATTTTAGGGTAGCTAAGAAGTGTTAATATGAACTGAATATTAGGTGATATTTAGGAATTATTATTATTGCTAATGTACCAATGGCATGATGGTTATGTGAAAATACACTCATACCAAAGTTTTTATTAGTGAAATAAGAGGAAGTCTGTGGTTTGCTTTTTAGTGATTTGTCAAAAAATAAGAAGCAAAAGGAAAAGAGAGATTAGGTAAATGTGGGGATATTTTGACAATTATTGACTGTTGGTGATGGGTATAAAATGGTTTGTTTTATCAGACTCTGTTCTTGGTGTGGTTTTGGAAAGTTGCATGATAATTTAAACTTATTAGCCCTGACTTGTGGTGGTAGTAGGTACATGGCATTGTTTTAAGTTATTTGGAACAGGATGATAAAAATTGATGGAGAAAAGTAAGTATGGGATATAATTTGGAAGCTCTAACAAGATAGGCTAATGAATTAATGAAGGCATTAAGGAAAAGAAAGAAATCACATATGTCTCATAAATCTAAGTAAAGATTATGTGGAAAATATTTAAGTCTGTTAAAGGAAGAGTTCAAAGGAATA
This sequence comes from Capra hircus, assembly GCF_001704415.2. Lineage (NCBI taxonomy): Eukaryota > Metazoa > Chordata > Mammalia > Artiodactyla > Bovidae > Capra > Capra hircus. The sequence continues at coordinate 90,438,568 of NC_030808.1, forward strand.
TGGAATCAACCGAGTGAAGATAGATTACACATTCTTAGCCTGGATAAGACTACTGGGAGAGAATATTAATAAAAGAGAAGAGCGAGAACATAGCCAAGGACACAGTAATTTTATAAGTCTCTTGAAATAGAAGGAATAAGGAGTTGCCAATGACATCAATTGTGCCAAGAGACAAAAAGTGTATAAGACGATCTGAGGATCACTAAGGAGTCAAATAAAATGCGGTTAGAAAAATCAAATTTGTATTTTGGTAGCATGGAGGCTATTGATACCCTACGAATGACAGCTTCACAGACTTCATTATTCCTCTTGAAAAATATAACACTGTGTGAGAGTGACCTGATGGGCAGAGAGTTGTATATTCCCTTATAAGGTCATTGAAGACATTCGTAAGATGCTTTCACTTCTGTATCCTCCAGTGGTTAAGATATTACTTTCGTGTGATTTAGATTTCCTGAAATTAGTTTTACCTTTGATCCTGTTTCCAAAAGCTCTAATATTCTGAACACTGGACAAGATACCTGGTCATGGAAATAAGGCCTATGATCTCTCTAGACTGACAGGAGATTTTAACAAATTAGGAGGGATAGAACTGAAAACAGTCATTGTCATTAAAAGTTACATCTTATTTCTATTAAGAGCAGATTTTAAAATAGATTAAATGGAAGGAAATGCCTCAGGAGTGATCCTTGTTTTTTATTTTTAATATACAGGGAGAATTCATCCTTTTGATTTATTTTCTCTTCCCCATGTGTCACAACTTCTCTTGACTGTCTTAACTTTTGAACTGGCATATTGCATTCTAAATTGAGAACTTGCCGTAGTATATTTGGCCATATTTTTAGTGGCTACTGACAGTTTTTTAACTCTGATAATGCAACAGTCTCTCTTATGATTTTATTTCTACCCTGGTCTTCTGTGAATTTAGGGGTCTGGTTGTATAAGAATGTTTATCATATGAAAGAAAATTGACATTGCTTCTTTAAAGTCATCTAATATCAAGTCCTTGTTCAAACTTATCTGTCTAAAAGTGTTGGATATATATTTTAACAATTTGAAAATAGGTAGAAGATACTGTGAATCATTACTAACATAAGAACCATTCTCTACAATGATATTATAGCTATAATATCATTGTCACAATTGAGAAAAGTAACAATAATCCCATAATAACTAATATACCATCCATTTCCAAATTTTCTCAGTTTTTACAGACTATAAGAATATATTTTATAGTTTTTATGTGTTTGACCAGAAGGTAACATAAATGTTAGAATGTTGTGGCCATATTGGCACCTAAGGGAAGGTGGAAAGCATAGCTGAATGGCCATGTTCTCATCTGACACTTAAAATGTTCTGTTTGCAAAGAGAATGAAAAATAGGCACTAAGGGACAGTCCATGGTCTTCATCCCTGTGGTAAATAGGGAAAGATAATAAGAGAAACTGCACAACAAAAAATATCATATATTTTGTTGACAGAAAGTCAATCACCTGGTAACCCAAGTTCATGATAAATTGGACTTCTTCACTTCACCCTATGAAGTAGTGAAAGTGGGGATTTAAAACTACTTGAAAATAAAGGACAAAGGCGTATGTGGACATGATCAGGAATGTAACAGTCTTACAAATGAAGTATATTGTGTTGAATTTCTAGATTGGGTCATGCCCACTTATAAGAATTTGATCTAAGAATTTTGCTATCACAAAGTCCCAGATCACTAGAGCTAAATCAGATCAGCTAAGAATGACACCTCCTCAATCATCTTGCCCTTGGTCACTTAGAACAAGTGAGAAACAACCCAGCCAGAACAGTTTCACTCTGTTCCTATTGGTGCCTTTGCATCTGAGGAGAACCTATGGTCAGTGGCAGTCTGGGCCTTACTTAATAAGCCAGTGGGAAACAACCCATTTACACTACAGTTGCCTGCTTTTCATTCCTTTCACACCTCTGTATCCTTCATTAGAACCTCCCTTTTTATATTATTTGTATCCTTTATTATTCTATACCATCACCATCTCATTTAATTAGATTTAGATTTAATTTAATCTTCCAGTTACAGGAAAACTGTCTGAAGCTTGCTCATCTCTTGAAGTTAGGGTTCATTTCCCATCTTACAATGTCTATATATGTTTGTGTGATTATATGAACTAATCAGTTCCTCCCATTCTTAAGGCCAATACTTTTTCCCCTTAAATGCATCAGCCTAACAATTCCCTAAACTTTTGTTTATATTAAAAAAAATAAAAGTGAGTATATTTGTGCCTACATATCAAATTGCCAACATCAGCTGGATCATGGAAAAACCAAAAGAGTTCCAGGAAAACATCTATTTCTGCTTTATTGACTATGCCAAAGCCTTTGACTGTGTGGATCACAATAAACTGTGGAAAATTCTGAAAGATATGGGAATACCAGACCACCTAACCTGCCTCTTGAGAAATCTATATACAGGTCAGGAAGCAACAGTTAGAACTGGACATGGAACAACAGACTGGTTCCAAATAGGAAAAGGAGTACGTCAAAGCTGTGTATTGCCACCCTGCTTATTTAACTACTATGCAGAGTACATCATGAGAAATGCTGGACTCGAAGAAGCACAAGCTGGAATCAAGATTGCCGGGAGAAATATCAATAACCTCAGACATGCAGATGACACCACCCTTATGGCAGAAAGTGAAGAGGAGCTAAAAAGCCTCTTGATGAAAGTGAAAGAGGAGAGCGAAAAAGTTGGCTTAAAGCTCAACATTCAGAAAACTAAGATCATGGCATCCGGTCCCATCACCTCATGGGAAATAGATGGGGAAACAGAGGAAACAGTGTCAGACTTTATTCTTTTGGGGCTCCAAAACCACTGCAGATGGTGACTGCAGCCATGAAATTAAAAGACGCTTACTCCTTGGAAGAAAAGTTATGACCAACCTAGATAGCATATTCAAAAGCGGAGACATTACTTTGCCGACTAAGATCCGTCTAGTCAAGGCTATGGTTTTTCCAGTAGTCATGTATGAATGTGAGAGTTGGACTGTGAAGAAGGCTGAACGCTGAATAATTGATGCTTTTGAACTGTGGTGTTGGAGAAGACTCTTGAGGGTCCCTTGGACTCGAGGAGATCCAACCCGTCCATTCTGAAGGAGATCAACACTGGGATTTCTTTGGAAGGAATGATGCTAAAGCTGAAGCTCCAGTACTTTGGCCACCTCATGTGAAGAGTTAACTCATTGGAAAAGACTCTGATGCTGGGAGGGATTGGGGGCAGGAGAAGAAGGGGACGACAGAGGATGAGATGGCTGGATGGCATCACGGACTCGATGGACCTGAGTCTGCGTCAACTCCGGGAGATGGTGATGGACAGGGAGGCCTGGCGTGCTGCGATTCATGGAGTCGCGAAGAGTCGGACACGACTGAGCGACTGAACTGAACTGACATATATTTGAAGGGATATAGAAAATACAATGGCAACCTACTCCAGTACTCTTGCCTGGAAAATCCCATGGATGGAGGAGCCTGATGGACGGCAGTCCATGGGATTGCTAGGAGTCGGACACAACTGAGTGACTTCACTTTCACTTTTCACTTCCATGCATTGGAGAAGGAAATGGCAACCCACTCCAGTGTTCTTGCCTTGAGAATCTCAGGGACAGGGGAGCCTGGTGGGCTGCCGTCTATGGGATCGTACAGAGTCGGACACGACTGAAGCGACTTAGCAGCAGCAGCAAATACGTTATGTGTCAACAGGTCTTTATGTCCTTTCCTATGTCCTATTTTGGAGTTCTTATAAAACATTTAGAAAAATCATATTTTCTCCTAACATTAAATTATAACCTTGAGACATAATGAACTCAGTTCAGTTCAGTTCAGTCATTCAGTTGTGTAGGACTCTTTGCGACCCCATGAACTGCAGCATGCCAGGCCCCCCTGTCCATCACCAACTCCCAGAGTCCACCCAAACCCATGAACATCAAGTCAGTGCTGCCATCCAACCATCTCATCCTTTGTCATCCCCTTCTCCTCCTGCCCTCAATCTTTCCCAGCATCAGGGTCTTTTCAAATGAGTCAGATCTCATCAGGTGGCCAAAGCTGGAGTTTCAGCTTCAACATCAGTCCTTCCAATGAACACCTAGGACTGATCTCTTTTAGGATGGACTGGTTGGATCTCCTTGCAGTCCAAGGGATCTCAAATGCTTCTCCAACACCACAGTTCAGAAGCATCAATTCTTCGGCACTCAGCTTTCTTCACAGTCCAATTCTTCCATCCATACATGACCACTGGAAAAACCATAGCCTTGATTAGACGGATCTTTGTAGGCAAAGAAGTGTCTCTGCTTTTTAATATTCTGTCTAGATTGGCCATAACTTTCCTTCCAAGAAGTAAGTGTCTTTTAATTTCATAGCTGAAGTCACCATCTGCAGTGATTTTGGAGCCCAGAAAAATAAAGTCAGCCACTGTTTCCACTGTTTCCCTATCTACTTGCCATGAAGTGATGGGACCAGATACCATGATCTTAGTTTTCTAAATGTTGAGCCTTAAGCCAACTTTTTCACTTTTCTCTTTCATTTTCATCAAGATCCTAGTGCTTAGGTAACTGAATTCATTCAATTCATTCATTGAAACACCTAGCTCCTAAGTCTTGTGGTTAGAATGTGTCATAAGTGAACGTATCAGAAAATCTAAAGAAAATGTGTATTACCTCAAAGATTTGCTTATAACCTAAAGAGGCAACAAATGAAGAGAGATTTACAAAGCAAATGTTGCCAATGCCCAAATACACCCAATCTAGAAGAAAGAGGTATTAGCAAATTGATTTTGAATATTTTCAACCCCGTTAGCAGAACTATCATAAATGTAAGATAACTTGCATTTGACAATTCTAGGCTTATGATGTTGAAATTCAGTTTATCTAATTTTGTTTTTTACTGATTTCATATAAGAAATGTGTGTACCTGTGGGCTTCCCAGGTGGCACTAATGGTAAAGAATCTGCTTGCCAATGAGAGAGACGTAAGAAAGGCTCACTTAATTCCCGGATCGGGAAGATCCCCTGGGGAAAGACATGGCAACCCATTCCAGTATTCTGGCCTCGAGAATCCCCTGGACAGAGGAGCCTGGCAGGTTACAAGTCCATAGGGTCACAAAGAGTTGGACATGACTGAAGCGACTTAGCATGCACCTAAGACTTACCAAAGCAGAAGAGCTGTTGGTAGAATCTAAGAATCTCTAATCTATAAAAATCACCCTATCATTCTGATGTGGTCAATCTAACAATCGGTGAGTGACAGATATTTGTAATACTGTTGTGATAGTGCTATTCTGCTGCACTTGCCATCTGTACATTCTCAAGAAATTTCTGCTTTTCTTAGGCAAATTGCATACACATGTGCCTCAGTTTTAGAACATATATATATAAATATATATAAATTATACATAAATATATATAAATTATATGAATGTATATGTGTTAAGCAGTTATCACTTATATAACAACCAACACTTATCTCCAGACTCTGTATATAATCAATTCCCACAGTGATTTTAAATGAAGATTGACTCCAGAAACATGAGTATTTGTTTTAAATTTTATTTTTATACTATTTTAAAGATTACTTTACATTTACAGATATTACAAATAATCAGCTATGTTCCCTTTGTTGTACAACACATACTTATGCCCAATTTTGTCCTCCCACTCCCCACCCCTAATGGCTCCTCCCACACTCCCTACTGGTAACTACTAATTTGTTCTTTTTGTCTATGAGTCCACTTCTCTTTTGTTATATTCACTGGTTTGATGTATATTTTAGATTCCATTTATAAGTAAAGGAATATGGTATTTGTCTTCTCTGTTTGACTTATTTCACTTAACATCAGTTCAGTTCAGTTCAGTCTCTCAGTCATGTCCAACTCTTTGTGACCCCATGGACTGCAGCACGCCAGGCCTCTTTGTCCATCACCAACTCCTGGAGTTGCTCAAACTCATGTCCTTTGAGTCAGTGATGTCATCCAACAGTCTCATCCTTTGTTGCCCCCTTCTCCTCCCACCTTCAATCTTTCCCAGCATCAGGGTCTTTTCAAATGAGTCAGTTCTTTGCATCAGGTGGCCAAAGTATTGGAGTTTCAGCTTCAGCATCAGTATTTCCAATGAATATTCAGAACTGATTTCCCTTAGGATGGACTGGTTGTATCTCCTTGCAGTCCAAGGGATTTTCAAGAGGAGTCTTCTTCAACACCACATTTCAAAAGCATCAGTTCAGCTTTCTTTATAGTCCAACTCTCACATCTATACATGACTATTGGGAAAACCATAGCCTTGAGTAGAAGAACATTTGTTGTCAAAATAATGTCTCTGCTTTTTAGTAAGCTGTCTAGGTTGGTCATAACTTTTCTTCCAAGGAGCCAGTGTGTTTTAATTTCATGGCTGCAGTCACCATCTGCAGTGGTTTTGGAGCCCCCCAAAATAAGTCTGTCACTGTTTCCACTGTTTCCCCATCTATTTGCTATGAAGTGATGGGTCCAGATGCCATGATCTTAGTTTTCTGAATGTTGATTTTTAAGCCAACTTTTTCACTCTCCTCTTCCACTTTCATCAAGCTCTTTAGTTCTTAGCTTTTGCCATAAAGGTGATGTCATCTGCATATCTGAGGTTATTGATATTTCTCCCAGCAATCTTGATTCCAGCTTGTGCTTCATCCAGTCCAGCATTTCTCATGATGTACTCTGCATATAAGTTAAATAAGCAGGGTGACAATACACAGCCTTGACATACTCCTTTTCTGATTTGGAACCAGTCTGTTGTTCCATGTCCAGTTCTAACTGTTGCTTCTTGACTTGTGTACAGATTTCTCAGGAGGCAGGCCAGGTGTTCTGGTATTCCCATCTCTTGAATTTTCCACAGGTTGTTGTGATCCACACAGTCAAAGGCTTTGGTACAGTCAATAAAGCAGAAGTAGATGTTTTTCTGGAACTCTCTTGCTTTTTCAGTGATCCAGAAGATGTTGGCAATTTGATCTCTGGCTCCTCTGCCTTTTCTAAATCCAGCTTGAACATCTGGAAGTTCATGGTTCACTTGAACTGGGAGAATTCAAAAGCTTAGAGAATTTGTAGTCTATCTTAACACAAAGATAGTTGTTAAACTATGGCTACAGTAACTTAATATCATATCCTTTGGGCAATCTTCTATAAATATTTCATCCATCAGTCAATTAATGTTTATAGAATACATATATGTTGTATAGATGTTGTCATTAGGTTCAGTTTACTTTTGTACTGCTTCAGTTGATATATTTATGGATTAGTCTAGGCAGCATTTAAATAAAAATAGTACTGGCCAGGATTGATAAGTGTAAAGGAAGACCAGTGGCACAGTGCCCAAGAGTTCAGAGGAGAGAAAGAGAGATCTCTTCTAGTTTATGAGGTCAGAGATGAACGGAGTAGATGGTGACATACAAACCGAGCTGCATTCTTGGGAGGATTTTAGCATGTGGAAGGGTATTCTCAGGAAGGGAAGAAGATGTCCGATTCAGAAAAAGCAAACAAATCAAAGGCGGATAAGGTGAAGGGAGGAGAGTGAAAGGAGAAAACAAGACAAATGGAGTAGATAAAGAATTGTTCATGAAGTGAAAGTGAAAGTGAAGTCGCTCAGTCATGTCTGATTCTTTGTGACCCCACGGACTGTAGCCTTTCAGGCTCCTCTGTCCATGGGATTTTCCAGGCAATAGTGCTGGAGTGGATTGCCATTTCCTTCCCCAGGGGATCTTCCCAACTCAGGAATAGAACCTGGGTCTCCCGCATTGCAGGCAGATGCTTTACTGTCTAAGCCACCAGGGAAGCCCTCATAAGACCATTAGGTTCAATTCAGTTCAGTTCAGTTCAGTCGCTCAGTTGTGTCTGACTCTTTGCAACCCCATGAATGGCAGCACGCCAGGCCTCCCTGTCCGTCACCATCTCCCGGAGTTCATTCAAACTCACGTCCATCAAGTCACTGGTGTCATCCAACCATTTCATGCTCTGTCGGCCCCTTTTACTCCTGCCCCCAATCCCTCCCAGCATCAGTCTTTTCCAATGAGTCAACTCTTCACATGCGGTGGCCAAAGTACTGGAGTTTCAGCTTTAGCATCATTCCTTCCAAAGAAATCCCAGGGCTGATGTCCTTTAGAATGAACTAGTTGGATCTCCTTGCAGTCCAAGTGACTCTCAAGGGTCTTCTCCAACCCCACAGTTCAAAATCATCAATTCTTCACCACTCAGCTTTCTTCACAGTCCAACTCTCACATCCATACATGACCACTGGAGAAACCAAAGCCTTGACTAGATGGACCTTTGTTGGCAAAGTAATGTCTCTGGTTTCTAATATGCTGTATGGTTTGGTCATAACTTTTCTTCTAAGGAGTAAGCGTCTTTTAATTTCATGGCTGCATTCACCATCTGCAGTGGTTTTGGAGCCCCAAAAAATAAAGTCTGACACTGTTTCCACTGTTTCCCCATCTATTTCCCATGAAGTGATGGGACCAGATGCCATGATCTTCGTTTTCTGAATGTTGAGCTTTAAGCCAACATTTTCACTCTCCTCTTTCACTTTCGTCAAGAGGCTTTTTAGTTCCCCTCACTTTCTGCCATGAAGGTGGTGTCATCTGCATATCTGAGGTTATTGATATTTCTCCCAGCAATCTTGATTCCAGCATTAGATAATTCTAATTGCCTTGCTTGCTCACTGTTTTAAAAATTATTATGATAATTCTTTGTGGAGGTCTAGAGAGTTGCTGGAAGTGCTTCAGAAACCAGAGCAGGAAGAGGATTCCAAATAGCCAAACAAGCAGAGCCACTCTCTGGGTTTCAACTAGAGAAGCTCATCTATATTCCCCCCCCACCCCCACCCCCACTTTTTTTTTTTTTCTTTTTTAGTGAGGAGAATCAGCTCTGGTTTAAAGTACTAGAAATATTACTTAAATATAAGGAAAAAAGAAAGGATAATTAGTGAGTAAAGAGACTAGAGAAAGGGCAGGATTGTAGCTGGGCTTCAGGAAATTAAATTGAGGAGTGAGGGTTGGAATATTTCTAGAACATACCTTTTTCTTTAGCTTCACATGGCTGCTTGTGATATGTGACATATGATTGTTCATATTTTTCAAATAGTTCATATCAGATTGACATGACTATCTGCCACTTCCTTCATCTTGGAGGGATCTCAACTCATTGCATCACTATTAGAGAATAGCTACATTTCCTACCAAGGTCCTATTTGAAACATCACAAGAAAAAAAAAATCTTTTTTTCTGCATCAGGTTTCTCTCCCTAGACCAATTAATTGGGATGGGACGGGAGTAGAGTATAAAAGAAGCTGCTTCATCTATTTCTCTTCTCATCATCACTCAATTCATTCTATCTATGCTCAAATTCTCTCTGTCTTAGACTTGCCAAGCAGGCACCTACCTTAGGGCTGACATCAGTGTGTCTCTCTGCCTGCAACATCAGACACTAGGAAATGGGAAATTAATAGAGCTGAATATTTGCAATGCTTCATGGAAATTGAGCCATGTGTCTGAAAGATAGGTCATGATTAAATTAGAGAAATTATTATTATGTTGTTGTTGATCATCAGTCACTAAGTCATGTCCAGCTCTTTGTGATCCCCCAAATTGCAGCACACCAGGCTTCCCTGTCCTGCACTATCTCTTGCAGTTTGCTCAGATTCAAATCCATTGAGTCAGTGGTTCTAACCATCTTCTCTTTTGCCTTCAATCTTTCCCAGCTTCAGTGTCTTTTCCAATGAGTTGGCTTTTCACATTAGGTGGCCAAAGTATTGGAGCTTCAGCTTCAGCATCAGTCCCTCCAATGAATATTCAGAGTTGATTTCCTTTAGGATTGACTGGTTTGCTCTCCTTGCAGTCCAAGGGGCTCTCGAGTCTTCTGTAGCACCATGATTCAAAGGCATCAATTCTTTAACTCTCAGCTTTCTTTTGTCCAATTCTCACAACCATACATGACTACTGTAAAAAAACATAGCTTTGATTAGACGGACCTTTGTCGACAAAGTGATGTCTTTGTTTTTTAATACTCTGTCTAGGTTTGTCATAACTTTCTTTCCAAGAAGCAAACATCTTTTAATTTCATAACAGCAGTCACCATCTGCAGTGATTTTGAAGCCCAAGAAAATAAAATGTGTTACTGCTTCCATTTTTTTCCCTTTCTATTTTCCATGGAGTGATGGGACTGGATGTCATGATCTTAGTTTTTGAATGTTTAGTTTTAACCCAGCTTTTTCACTGTCCTCTTTCACCTTCATCAAGAGGCTCTTTAGCACTTTTTCCCATTAGAGTGGCATCATCTGCCTATCTGAGCTTGTTGACATTTTTCCTGGCAGTCTTGATTCCAGCTTGTGATTCATTCAGCCTGACATTTTGCATGGTGTATCTTGCATATAGATTAAAGAAGCAGGGTGAAAATATACAGCATTGTTGTAATCCTTTCCCGATTTTGAACCAGTACATTGTTCCATGCAAGATTCTAACTGTTGCTTCTTGATCCACGTAGAGGTTTCTCAGGAGACAGATAAGGTGGTCTGGTATTCACATGTCATTTAAGAATTTTCCACAGTTTGTTGTGTTCTATACAGGCAAAATCTTTAGTGTAGTCAGTGAAGCAGAAGTAGTTGTTTTTATGGAATTCCCGTGCTTACTCCATTAGCCAATGAATGTTGGCAATTTGACCTCTGGTTCCTCTGCCCTTTCTAAACCCTGCTTGAACATCTGAAAGTTCTCGGTTCACATACTACTGAAGCCTAGCTTGAAGGATTTTGAACATAACCTTACTAGCTGCAAAATAAGCACAATTTTGCAGTAATTTGTAGTAATTCTTCCTAATGCCCACTTGATTTCACACTCCAGGATATCTGGCTCTAGGTGAGTGACCATCATTATCTGGGTTATCTGAGTCATTAAGATCTTTTTTTTCTGTAGTTCTTCTGTGTATTCTTGCCACCTTTTCTTAATCTCTTTTGCTTCCTTTGGAGCCATATCATGACTGTCCTTTATTGTGCCCATTTTTGCATGGAATGTTCCCTGGTATCTCTAATTTTCTTGAAACAATCTCTAGTCTTTTCCATTCTGTTGTTTTCCTCTATGTCTTTGTATTGACTGCCGAGGAAGGCTTTCTTATCTCTCCTTGCTATTTTTTGGTATTCTGCATTTGGATGGGTATATCTTTCCATTTTTGTCTTTCCTTTTGCTTCTCTTCTTTCTTCAGCTATTTATAAGGGCTCCTCAAACCACTTTGCCTTCTTGCATCTCTTTTTCTTTGAAATGGTTTTGGTCACTGATTCCTATACAGTGTTATGTATATCTATCCATAGTTCTTCAGGCACTCTGTCTACCAGATCTAACCCCCTGAATCTATTCATCACCTCCATTATATAATGATAAGAGATTTGATTTGAAATCAGGTCATACCTGATTTCCCTACTAGTTTTGGTCACTGACTACTATACAGTGTTATGAATTTCTATCCATAGTTCTTCAGGCACTCTGTCTACCAGATCTAACCCCTTGAATCTATTCATCACCTCCATTGTATAATGATAAGAGATTTGATTTGAAATCAAGTCATACCTGATTTCCCTACTAGTTTTCCCTACTTTTTCTTAAATATAAACCTGAATTTTGAAATAAGTAGCTTATGACCTGAACCACAGTTAGCTCCAGATCATGTTTGTGCTGACTGTATAGAGCTTCTTCATCTTTAGCTGAAAAGAATATAATCAATCTGATTTCAGTATTGTCCACATGTAGAGTCACTCCTTGTGTTGTTTGAAAAGGTTTTTGCTATGATCAGTGTATTCTCTTGAAAAAATTCTATTAACCTTTGCTTCATTTTGTACTCCAAGGTCAAACTTTCCTGTTACTCCAAGTATCTGTTTATTTCCTACTTTTGCATGCCATTACTGTATGATGAAAAGGACACCTTTTTTTTTTTTTTTTGTAGATTCTAGAAGATGTTATAGGTCTTCATAGAACCATTCAGTTTCAGCTTCTGCATCAGTGGTTGGGGCATAGACATGGATTACTATGATACTGAATTGTTTGCCTTGGAAACAAACTGAGATCATTCTGTCAGTTTTGAGATTGCACCCAAGTACTGCATTTCAGACTCTTGTTGACTGTGAGGTCTACTCCATTTCTTCTAATGGATTCTTGCACACAGTAGTAGATGTAATGGTCATTGGAATTAAATTTGCCCGTTCCCATCTTATTTTAGTTCACTGATTCCTAAGATGTCGATGTTCACATTTGCCATCTCCTGCTTGACCATGTCCAAGAAACACCAGACAGTCAAAAGACAGTCTAGCCTGATAACAGTTTTGGTGGCTAGGAAGGCACTATTGCTGAATTTTTATTTCTGACCGTGTAGTTAGTCTCTTGATACCATATCATGAATACTTTCTCAACTCTCCATGTATTCTGCCATCACTTCTACTAGATTTGAAATTCCAAAGAGGAGCAAAATTTTCATCCTGTTAGGTTTCAGGCCTTTCCCTACCTCAGATGGGGTGAGACAAAGTGGGAATCAGGAATGTGTGTTTTACTGAGCCTCATAAAACAGGAAATTTCCCCCAAAAGAATAATTTTCAGATTCGGGGTAGTAGAGAAAATGACAGATATGGCTAAAACCCTTTCCTACTGTAGTTTTTCAACTCCTAAAATACAGTAGTAAAAGTAAAAAGCCACAATCAAATTAAAATTGAGTTAAAATCTGACTTATATGTCAATTATGATACTAAGTTAGGTTCTTACATTTACCCTAATATTTGCAACATTATATTCATTTAATTTTGATATTCAAAAATAATGTGTTATATTATTTTAACTTTATTTTAGCAAAATATGTTACCCATTTAACTCTATTTTTATTTTCATAAACATTATAAAAGATGTTCTATTAAAAAAATCCTGATTTTTAATATTCAGCCTTAAAAAGTCCCCTCTGAAATATCTCACCTCTGAAAACAGAATACAAAAATGTAAATCATGAAACATATTCTTATTTTCCTTGTGTTAGACTATCAAGTTTCTGTTGGTCTTGAGAGATTCATTAATTTCCCAAAGTCTATATTGTTAGACTTTCCACAGGAGAATCTCAGATTCCAGTAATCGGAGCTCATGGCCAACTCTTTTCTGATAACTTGCTGTAGAATACTTGAAAGGCCATTAACATGCAGTGCATTGAGCCGCTTCAGGGTTTGCAACTGAATTGGAGAAACAGAGAACAACTTATACAATTCCTCTGGGGTGTGTATAAATCTCTTCAACTCCTGATGTGTATCCTGTATTAATAACCAAAACCAAGCAGGATGGAGCAATCGTAAAAGGAAGAGAACATTAATCTTTTTTCTTTTCTAAACATTTCTCCCACTTCCAGTCTCCAAATCTCCATGCTACAGTAAATGTAAAAGCTTTTTGCTTGATACTTCATACATTCTGCTGCTTTTTCTTTTTTTCTTAGAGATGTGTCTTATGAATTATTTAACAGTTCATAATATTTTGACCCATACCCCTTTAGTGCTATTTGTCAGTGCGCTTCTTCTCCCCTATCTGTTGTGTGTCTTTTGTGTTCAAGATGCCAAACGTCAGGCGCTCTTCTGCCTCTTAGCACTACTCTGGGCAGTAGTCAGATGGTCCTGGACATGGACCTTGGCATTTCTTGCCCATTTTGCTTGGTTGCTTCTCCTATTTTCTAATCCTTGATGCCAAACAGCAGTTGTTTTTGCCTCTCCTGTTTAACTCCCAGGTTAAATTTGCTTTCCCAGTGTCATTACCTATTCAATAATGAACTGAAGTTTTTCCATTAAACCCATTTTTTCACTCTAATCCCAGATGTGACTAACACAGCCACCTTGTTCTCTCAAAGTGACACCACTAATATTGTCCTTATATGATTGTCTTGTTTATCCTCCCTAAGGGATCTGTACATCTAATTTTCTTTCTCAAAAGAAAACCTCAGCATTATTAATGTAGTGGAAGAATGGATATGTATTCTCCTTTTTCATGTAATTACAGCTTCATGTTTTCATGAATTGACTATAAGTATCTTGATAAAAACCCACAAGAAGATAAATTCCTCAAGATTTTTAGGTTTATTTTTCTCTTTTACTGCTTAGCAAATAATATTTATTTAAGATTATGAAATGATGCAAAACTATATTTGGGGAGTCATAAGTTTATGAAACACTGAGTATGGAACATAAAGAGAATGAGAATCTTCCTAACTTCTGCCATCTCTTCAGTAAGGCAGGAATGGCTGAAGTAGATGTCAAACCCACCCACTGTCTTCTGTGCTTACAAATGAAGCATATTCTCTCCTCTATTTAATATAATTTTGAATTTAATTGCATAAATTTCATCTACTATATAACTTGATTTACACTGTCTTAGTTTAAAAAAATTTCCTGAGTGAAAATGAGTTTTTCTTGCTATATACAAATTTGTATCATACTTAGAACTTCTAATGTCAAAAGTCAAATCACTGTTTTATGGACTTCTGAGGAAATCAGAAAATAAATGTCCCTTTTTTCAAAATTAACCAATTTCAGATATGTGAAAAAAAAAAAGATAACCAATTTCAGGAAAATTTGCTACATAACAAACCACTCAAAATTCAGTGGTTTAAAACAGCAAGCACTTATCATCTTTCACAAACAGTCAGATCCTCTGAGGACCACCTGATTCAGGCTGGGTTTTACTTGGTGATTCTCTGGTTCAAGCTTAGTTCTGAAGGGCAGCTGATCTGCTGGCTTGGTTTGTCTTAGTTCCACATTTCTGTTATTCTCATGGGACCAGTTGCCAGGTAGGGCTCATCTCTATCATGGTGACAGCAGAAGTGCAAGAAATGGAGGCATTTTACAAGCTTCCTATTGTATCATCTGTACTGAAATTTCATTGATATGCAAACTCAATGACCAAGCAAGAGCCCAGGAGTGGGTGAGAAACACCACTTACCCTGAAAGCTACAGCAAAGCTGCTTGACAAAGGAATCCATACAGGAAGAGATGAAGAACTTGGGCCACTACTGAAATCTAGCAAGCCATTTATAATGTGTGTGTGTTTTTAAAATATTTTATTGGAATATAGTTGCTTTACAATGTTGTTTGAGTCTGTTGTATAGCAAAGTGAATCAGCTATCAGTTCAATTCAGTTGCTCAGTCATGCCCAACTCTGTGACCCCAGGAATGGGAGCATGCCAGGCCTCCCTGTCCATCACCATCTCCAGAAGTTCACTCAAACTCACATCCATCGAGTTGGTGATGCCATCCAGCCATCTCATCCTCTGTCATCCCCTTCTCCTCCTGCCTCCAATCCCTCCCAGCATCAGAGTTTTTCCAATAAGTCAACCTTCGCATGAGGTGGCCAAAGTACTGGAGTTTCAGCTTCAGCATCATTCCTTCCAAAAAACACCCAGGGCTGATCTCCTTTAGAATGGACTGGTTGGATCTCCTTGCATTCCAAGGGACTCTCAGGAGTATTCTCCAGCACCATAGTTCAAAAGTATCAATTCTTCAGCACTCAGCTTTCTTCACAGTCCTCTCACATCCATTCATGACCACTAGAAAAACCATAGCCTTGACTAGACGGACCTTTGTTGGCAAAGTAATGTCTCTGTTTTTGAATATGCTATCTAGGTTGGTCATAACTTTCCTTCCAAGGAATAAATGTCTTTTAATTTCATGGCTGCAATCACCATCTGCAGTGATTTTGGAGCCCCAAAATATAAAATCTGACACTGTTTCCACTGTTTCTCCATCTATTTCCCATGAAGTGATGGGACCAGATGCTATGATCTTCATTTTCTGAATGTTGAGCTTTAAGCCAACTTTTTTGCTCTCCTCTTTCACTTTCTTCAAGAGGCTTTTTAGTCCCCCTTCACTTTCTGCCATAAGGGTGGTGTCATCTGCATATCTGAGGTTCTTGATATTTCTCCCAGCAATCGTGATTCCAGCTTGTGCTTCTTCCAGCCCCTCATTTCTCATGATGTACTCTGCATAGAAGTTAAATATGCAGGTGACAATATACAGCCTTGACGTACTCCTTTTCCTATTTGGAACCAGTCTGTTGTTCCATGTCCAGTTCTAACTGTTGCTTCCTGACCTACATAAAGGTTTCTCAAGAGGCAGATCAGGCGGTCTGGTATTCCCATCTCTTGAAAAATTTTCCACAGTTTATTGTGATGCACACAGTCAAAGGCTTTGTCATAGTCAATAAAGCAGAAATAGATGTTTTTCTGAAACTCTCTTGTTTTTTCGATGATCCACTGGATGTTGGTAGTTTGATCTCTGGTTCCTCTGCCTTTCCTAAAACCATCTTGAACATCTGGAAGTTCATGATTCATTGCTGAATCAACTATATATACAAGTATCCCCTATTTTTTGGATTTCCTTTCCATTTAGGTCACCACAGAGCATTGAGTAGAGTTCCCTCTGCTATACACCATTTATAATGTTGAAAAATGTGTGTATATACCTCTTTCTATAGCTATATCTACTTACCCATCTATAATTTATCAACAAGTGTTTATTGTAAATATAAGACTTTAATCTATTGAAAAGCTATTTGTATTGGTTCTTATGAAAGTAAGATGAACCCTGGATCATAGAAATTAACTCCACTCATTAGTAATTAAGGTAAAACTAAAGGGGAAACACATATTATAAGCTGTTCACCGCATTTCCATACACCAATCTGTTTATGATATAACTAAATGCAAGTCTTTAGAGAACTATCCTATAGGCAAAAAGGAATTGGCAAACAGAACAAATAGGTAAACAGTAATGATCAAAGGGATCAGTCTTAACTGATCCAGTTTAAATGACATCATTACATACCTACATGCTTCTTTATATAAATAGTGAACGTGATTGCAATTTTTCATTTTCTTTCTCCGCTCCCATTTATCTCCTCCATCAGGCATGCAAATGAAAACCCTATAGAAAAATTAACTTTTGTGATAATAATTAATATTTCTTGTGCCCTTCTATGTGTCAAGGTGTTTTATAAGTCATTTTACATAATTATCTTTATTCTTTCAACAAAACAGTGGGGTAAGTATTATTGTTACTTTACAGCAATGATACTAAGGCATGAGAGTTTAACTTGCCCAGAGTCTTAGCAAAGAATATGAATAGAATCCATACTTATGATAATCTAATTCAAATATATATATATATATATATATATGCTTAGGTAACATTGGTTTTATGTATAACGAGCATACTTAATATAATATAATACTATATTAAACCCATCAATGAATGTAAAATGAGGTCCTAGGCTGCTGTGCCATAATGGGGGCAGGACGACATATGTTTGTTATCAGGGTATTCTACTTAGATCCCTTTCGGGACTCCTTTGCTCAATTTTAGTGCTGGTAGCCCTAACGGGAAGAGACCATGATGACCAAAGGGTCAGAGGTACAGGTTCATAGCACCAAGTCAGCCACTGAGACTAGAAGAGGTACTAGGTGATACTAAGGGGACTAGACAGGGCAGAGGCACACGATAATCATCCCTCGGCAGTGGTAGTGGCAGGGGCTGCTTTTGTTTCACTGACCTTCTTCTACTAAGTTTCTCCAGGAAAATAGGTCCACCAGGGTATCCATGCCAAGGTGAATCTGAGTTAACAAGTGAAAAGTGATAGAAACTTTGATGTGCCATGTAGATACCCCTTCAGTGATGTACTTGTTGCCCCAGCTGCTGAAATTGCTATTGGTAGATAAGCTTCAACACTCAGCTCCTGCAGGGATTAGACTTAGTTGAAATGAGTCACTTTGCCTGTAGTCACTTCCTTTAACAAGACAGTCCATATCCAATGCCTGATTGAATTAGGAGTGTGAGGCTTGACCATTGCAGCTCAACATGGGGCAACTCTGAAGAGCTCCTCTTGCTGCAGGGCTCACCAGGGGTTAATCTGAGACTGTTGTCACAGCTAGACTTCTTGCCCTTCACATTCCCCTTTCCTTCTCCTCCTCCATGAGTGTTCATCCAAAGGAACTCTAGTAAACACCTCAAACAGTAAACACCATCTCAGAGTCTGTTTCCTGGGAGTCCACTCTGGCAAACACAAACATTGCTGTGGAAACATGCTATAATGTGTGGTACTCTCATCTTCAATTTTATATGGGGCTAGGAAATGTCTTTTCCAAAGAAACGACAAAGGCTCTTTGTACTTGGCTTTCTTGAAAGATATTCCTAAATATAGTACAAAAGGACTTTTTCACAGTCCAAAACTTTGCCTTTGGGATTGCTTTATATTTTTACCTCTGAAATGTTGAATGCAGTTTTCCATAAGAAAGGAATTGTTCTTCCTCAAAAATGAATTGATTCACTTCCATTATTAAGAATTAACTGCTCTTATACTGATGAGCCTAATACACCTAGGGTGGTGGTCCTATTGTGGTTGATGAAAGTAAAAGTTTAAGTGGAAGTCGGTCAGTCATGTTTGACTCTTTGCAACCCATGGACTGTAGCCCACCAGTCTCCTCTGTCCATGGAATTCTCCAGGCAAGAATATTGGAGTAGGTAGCCATTCCCTTCTCCAGGGGATCTTCCCAACCCAGGGATTGCACCCAGACCTCCTGAACTTCTGAGCCACAAAGGCAAAGCCCTGTGATGGCTCAGATGGTTGACGGAGACACATTAACTATTTCTGAGAATAAACCCAACTTGTGTGCCTGAAAATTCTTTTTGAAAGCATATAAATTGTACTGGAGGACATAAAGACTGTGGTGAGAGCCTACTTAGGAGGTAATCCTGATCAAATAGTATTAGTTTATTCAGTAATATTTGTGGGCACCACTGGAGATACACTCAGAGTAGGAATGAGGATGTTTGAAGATCAGTGCCTTCTCCTTTGCTCTGATCTGTGCAATACTGAAGACACTGAGATCTCAACTGTTTGAATAAACATTACATAATTTGAAAAAAAAATTAAATGCTCAATGTTAATTTTTATAATTTTAGTTTGAAATTTGATTATTTCCTCTTACTCAACATTTTGTAAAAGTTAGGATTTGAGTGTTGCGTTAGCTGAGCAAATCTATGCCTAGAGAAAGGAGAAGAATTTGTTAAACCTAACAAGCAAAATTGATAGCAACCATCTGTCTCATTTAATAAAATTACTTGATTTTTCTTCCATGGCCCCTATTAATAAAGTCATTAGGAAAAAAGATGTGGAACTAAGCACCTGGAAATGAATTTCATGTGCTTTGATGGGATCACAATTTCCTAAAATATAGTCCTCATTTTTTTAAGTTAAATTCTTTGCAATTTTCCAGCCTATCTTGGTTCAGTTAATACTATAGGGAAAAAGTTTTTTCTTTCTGCTTTTTTTTCCTGTGGCTAAATTGGTAAGTAAAGAGATAAAAATATACCTTTGGGACTAAACCCTAAATAATAGAAGGGAAGAGAAAAATAAGAGAACTCTAGGAGGGGAAGATGAGGCATCTTAAGAGAAATTGGAATTTTATACATAGAAGGATCTAAATACTATAAATGGTAATAAAAATTGTCAAGTGTTGTTAATTGCAGTAATCATCAAAATATATAGCCTTCATAAGAATGAATATTAATAGGTTTTATTGTCTGCCATCAAGAGATAGGATTATTAATATTTTACAATAGCTGGTTGATTATACATGTGTTTAAATGAGGTCACTTTAAATAAGTTAAATTGAGGACTTCCCTGGTAGCTCAGCTGGTAAAGAATCTGCCTGCAATGCAGGAAACCCCAGTTTGATTCCTGGATCAGGAAGATCTGCTAGAGAAGGGATAAACTGCCTACTCCAGTATTTTTGGGCTACGTTGGTGGCTCAGCTGGTAAAGAATCCACCTGCAAAGTGAGAGACCAGGGTTTGATTTCTGGGTTGGGGAGATCTGCTGGAGAAGGGAATGGCTACCCATTCTAGAATTCTGGCCTGGTGAAGTCCATGGGATTGCAAAGAGTCAGACATGACAGAATGACTTTCACTTTAAATAAAACCAGATATTTTCCAATAATAGTCAGTTTCAGTTTATGAAATCTTTGAAAAGAGAAGAAAGCAAGAGAAAAAGAGTATCTTAGCAGTAGTTGCTACTATGTCATCAACTTAGGACTTTTTTCATCATGGTGTCTATCAAAATATCACTCCTTTACATTACCTCTTCACAAGAAGAAATCTGTCATTCTCCAGATAACTTGGGGACTATCCAAAATTTTTAGCAAAATAAAATATTAATTTTACTCAATCCATATATATTAGACACAAAGGAAAATAATTCCTTAATAAAAAGTCTTCATGGGACTGTTATGTTAATCACTACCATAATCAAGACCGAGTCAGAAAGGGAAGATTATTAGTGTTTTAATTATGGATATGAATATTTACTTTATACTCCAAATTGTCCTATTTATACATCACATTTGAATTACTTTGTTTATATTTTATCTGAGAAAATGGATAAAAAGTGGGACCAGGCATACACTTAAAATAATAGGACTAGGAAAGTCCAGGCAGTAGCTGTGACGAAAGGACTAGCCTCGAGGCTTGCAGAATAGCCATGGAAAATTGGATACTTTCTTCATTGCTTCTAGAAAGGATCCATCTTATATAAGTTTGAGGAATGTTAGTGGGTCGAGGTGAGAAGATGTTTAATTATCTCTGCCTCTCCTGTCAGGATTTGTCTATTTTTTGATTAATAGAGAACAGCAGTCTTCCAGATATTCATTTTCCCTCGGAAATGTCAACACCATGCCCTACAAGAAATTGGAAATTGAACACTTCTTCAAATAGATTGTTTGTTATTGGTTTAATAAATGTAGAATATCTTCAAAATATTCAAGTTGGTTTCAGTTAAAAATGAATTTTTATATGTGATTTATGCTTTTTTTTTGTTGTTTGTTTTTTTTTTTTTTTGCAGTTGCAGTGATGTTCTGAGCATTGCAATAGCATTTGAAGTTTTTTTTCAATTTGAGAAAGAAAGGATCATTAATTTGGAATTGTTCTCACTTGAGAAAACTCAAAATGTTCAAAACACTATTGTTGAACAGCAAATCTGAGAATAGCTTTCCCAAATTTAAATCACAACATTCACCATTAGCTTACTAGATATGAAGTAAAATATGTTCAGGACAATGAAACCCAATAACAATCATCTTGGAATAGGGAGGAATTTGAATATTAAGGAAATTGGGATCGGAAGAGAGGGTTTTGGTGACATAATTGCATAGGGAAGAATGATGTTTTTGCTTATTTTTGTCTGTGATCTTGCCACGTCTTCACTAATCTTTATATAGTGTCTTCATGTTGTTGTTTTCAGTTGCTCAGTTGTGTCCAACTCTTTGCCACCCTGCAGCACGCCAGGCTTCTTTGTCCTTCATTATCTCCTGGAGTTTGCTCAAACTCATGTCCACTGAATCGATGAACCATCTTATCCTCTGCTGTCCCCTTTCCCATGTGCTATCAATCTTTCCTAGCATCAGGATCTCTTCCAGTGAGTCAGCACTTCACATCAGGTGGTCAGAGTATTGGAGCTTCAGCTTTACCATTTGTTCTTCCAGTGAATATTTAGTGTTGCTTTCCTTTATTATTGACTGGTTTTATCTCCTTGCAGTCCAAGGGACTCTCAAGAGTCATCGCCAGCACTACAGTTTGAAAGCATCAATTCTTCGGCACTCAGACTTCTTTATGGTTCAGCTCTCACATCTGTACATGACTACTAGGAAAACCGTATCTTTGATTAGACAGGCGTTTGTTGGCAAAGTGGTTTCTTCTTGTTAATATGCTGCTTAGTTTTGTCATAGCTTTTCTTCCAAGGAGCAAGTGTCTTTTAATTTCATGGCTGCAGTCACCTTCCACAGTGATTTTGGAGCCCAAGAAAATAATTTGTCATTGCTTCCACTTTTTCTCCTCTCATTTGCCATAAAGTGATGGAATGCCTTCACAGATCTTTATAAAAATTGTTGCATTATTGAGGCTCAGAAATTTCATCATTTTTGGCAATAATTACTTTTGAGTGTTCATCTTCTAATATTTTTCTTTTTTTCTCTTGAATCAATACCGTTTATAAATCAATTGCATGAGAAATCCTTCTGGATTATTTCATCTTTACAGTAAGTTAGTTCTTCACTGATGAGCATTTTTTGGACTTTGGCATAGAGAAAAAGCAGAATAATTTATAAGTCATCGGGAATATTTCTTAGGACACAAAATTGAGTGTGAATGAGGTTTTTGTGTCCTCATGACTAAGATAATGACAGAATAGCTTGTATAGAGTAACCTAGGGATTTGTATAAAGAATATGAGGATTTCCTCCATATTCCAGAACAACTACATTCTGAATCATTAGATTGAGACCCTAGCATCTGTCTTTTCAAAACTTCCCCAAGCAATCTGAGGCAGAATGAAAGCTGAGAATCAATATTTTAGTTTTCTTTCTCACTAAATGAGATTTCCAGTAAAGGGCTACTCAAATTGTAGTTTTGTCTACCTTCGATACTTTCTGGAGAGAATGTTCACTGTCCAGGCTCAATAACATGGCTCAGTCTTGTTTATTCTTCTATCTGGAAATAAACTGTTAGGTTCCCAGCAAAATTAAGTGGAAAATACAAAGTGTGCCTATATGTCTACTGTCCTCTCATCTGCACAACATCCCCAACTATTAATAAGCCACAGCAGATGGTGCATTTTTTTTAACAATTAATGAACCTATATGATATTAATTCTCTTTTGAGGAGGGAAGATTGGCTGATTTTTTAGCATTTATATGTTGCATTTCTTCTATTTTGAAAAAAATTAGAAAATCAGATGGCCATTTACAGGCAGAATGTTTTAGAAAGAGCAATGTTAGGAATTGAACCAATCATCAATTGGGTGTACACTAAGTCCCTTACATACAGACCTTCAAGTTGTGAACTTTCAAAGATGTGAATGCGCCCCTGTATGCCAGCTGTTGTACTGTACTACTGTACTTTTCAAAGTATGATACTGTAAGATTAAAAATATATTCTTTATTGTTTGTTTTTATGCATTATTTGTGTGAAAAGTATTATAAATTTTTTTATAGTATACTACTGTATAGTCTGATTGTGTTAGGTACCTAGGCTAACTCTGTTGGACTTACAAACAAATTGGACTCATGAACGTGCTCTGGAACGGAACTTGTTCATGTGTACGGGACTTGCTGTATTCCTCTATGTCTCAAAGCCCACCTGTGCTTTTATGTGAGACCACTATCACAAAGATTGTCACCATTCTCATAGGGGCAGCTAGGTCAATAAGAAAGGATATTGAACCATTCAGGAAATTTACAAACTAATCTGTAAATGTCACCGCAGAAAGAACTGATCATCATGATATTTTTTCTCAGATAACATTTTCCTAGTGTTGTTATTTTCCTCATCCTACTGGAAGCTCAGTTCCTTTGGCCTTCCTTGTGGCCTTGAGAATGCCATGTTTCCATTGATAGAGCATTTTGTCTTTAAAATTGGAATGAGGAAGGAACCCTGAGTCTGTCTTCTAGGTTAGTGTACACCATTAACATTTCCATGAAGTACAGCTGTTATTACTTGTCTCATTGGATTATATATTGTGTTAAGTTTTGTGATGTAATTGGATCATTCAATTATAGTTCATAGTTTCAGATCAAAATAGGCTGATGATATGAACAACCTTGGAGAAGAAAATGGCAACCCACTGCCGTATTCTTGCCCGGAAAATCCAATGAGCAGAGGAGCCTGGCGGGTTACTGTTCATGGGGTTGCATACAGTGGGACACTGGGGACCTGAGTGCACACAGCACATGAACAACTTACGGTAATTTAAGTGTTGGATGATGCTTCAGATCCCTGCTGAAAATGAAATACTTGCGTCAATTCTAATTTTGCCATCAGCTTAATAAAGAGTAACATAAAAAATTACAAAATATATTTAAAATACTGGTACATTTAATAGCATTTTGAAAATAGGGTATTTAGCTTAAATATTGATGTTTTAAAAATTGAATTGTATTTCAACTCAATACTTGAAAATATCTTGTCATAACTTACAGAGTTAAGTGATACATTTACATTGTATTAACAGAGACATTAGCTATAATACACCATGCCACAACCCTGTTATAACAGTGTGTAATATAATATAGATGAGGCTTTAATGTGGTCTGTTCATGTTTCTAGTGATACATGCTACCAGGAATACCCACAGAAAAATGCCATGATACACAATAAAATTTTTAAGTAGGTGTTAGCCATACCCAGTCCCTAGACTGCCATAATTTATTAATTGAAGCAGTGTGATAATTTTTAATATTTAAATTCTGAAATATTAACATTTAATATGCTTTTTATGAACAATTCATTATATTGTCTAATGGCCAACTAAAAATTAGATACTTTAAAGTATAAAGTAATAGCATGTGAAGAAAATATTTATGACTTGAAAATAGAAAATTGAATATTGCCTTGTCTCTCAACCCCAAATACACATTGTGGTATTACTACACGGGTGGGGATGGAGAAGAACAAGATGGTGGAGGAGTAGGTGGACATGGAGTGCATCTCTCTCCACAGATACATCAGGAACACACCTTCAGACACAGAAATGAACGCAGAACACCAACTGAAAGCAGACAGGAGTACCTGGCCAGTGGAAAAAAATATATGCTGCTGCTGCTAAGTCGCTTCAGTCGTGTCCAACTCTGTGCAACCCCATAGATGGCAGCCCACCAGGCTCCCCCGTCCCTGGGATTCTCCAGGCAAGAACACTGGAGTGGGTTGCCATTTCCTTCTCCAATGCATGAAAGTGAAAAGTGAAAGTGGAGTTGCTGAGTCGTGTCCGACTCTTAGCGACCCCAGGGACTGCAGCCTACCAGGCTCCTCCGTCCATGGGATTTTCCAGGCAAGAGTACTGGAGTGGGTTGCCATTGCCTTCTCAGAAAGAATATATAGCCCATGCAAAACTCCGTAGGATGAACAGAACAAGGGGGTAAAAAAGGAGTTTTAATAGGATTGGACCTGCCCTCAGCAGGTGGGGGAACTGAAGTAGGGGTCCGATCCCCACATCAGGGCAGTTGTCTGAGTCAGAGGAGAAACAGTTAAGGTTTAGAGTGGAACATCTGATCTGTGGCAGCCTAAATGGAGTGAGAAACAGACAGTCCTTGCTGCAGCCATATATACCCCAGACGGCACAGCAGCTGAGAGCTGAAGTTTAGGGATTGTGGAGTTATCCCCGGGTGAGGGCTGCTGTTGACTGTTGAAAAACAGCCTGAGGGGATGTGAAGGAGGAGATTGTGGTGAGAAATGCCTATGGAGGAAAGCTGGGCAGCCAGGGAAGCAAAGCAATACAGCTGAGTCATGCGTAGAGGGTGGAGCCATCACCACAACCTCTCTTCCCCTACACACCAGCACTGACAGCTGAACAACAGAGAAGCTGGCCTATCAAACGCCTGATGGCACTGAGCTACAGAGCAGGACCCTACCCAGGGTGCCTCTTTAAGTGCCTGATGTGCTGATCTACAGAGTAGGACCTCAGCCAGGGGGGCCCCCTCTATGTGCCTGATGCATAAAAACAGTGAAGCATCACAGGCAAGGAAGCTCTCTAAAGGCCCAAATGGCCAGAACTACAGAGAAAGACTGGCCAAAGAGGCCTTCTGATTGCCAGCTACAAGAGTTTCAGAAAACGATTCTGATAGGGCCATAATTCGTGCAGTGGAGCCAGTCCGTGTCCTTTCACAGTTGGTGCCACCAGGCTCCCCAAAGCCAGGCAGCTGCACCACCTTCACTCTCAACTCTCACTGGGGCAGAGATGCCACAGGCAAAAAGGTCTTGTGCCTCTGCATGTTGGGTCACATTGGTAGTGTCTGATTCTTTGCAACCCTGTAGACTGTGGCCTGCCAGGCTGCTCTGTCAGGGAGGGAGTTTTTCCAGGCAAGAATACTGGAGCGTATTGGCTAATACTGGTTGCCATACCCTTCTAGAGCACTATATTTCCTGCTGCCCTAGCCACCAACTCCCCTGAGTACCTGGTGCTGCCAGAACCCCTGCGACCCAAGCAGCTGCATCACCTCTACACACGGCCCTCACAGGGCCAAACCCAAGTCCTCCAGGGCAGCTCAGGAGCAAACCCCAGTGGACGATCCACATGCAGAGGTGGAAATAAAACCATCACTGAAACCCAGGGGCAGTGTGGCTAAGGAGGAAGATCCAAAACCCTCCTACCAGCTGTACAGGCTCCACACAATTAACTAGGCAGACTTTGTGTATATGGAATATATAAAAGTTCATTGAGAGTGCCCACAAAAGAAAATGCACTAGTTCTGATAGCTGTGGACATTGGAGGTAAGAACACAGCGGAGTAGGACCAGATTAGGATCTGAGCTGCTCCCACAGCAGGTCCAGAGATCCTCACAGTGTTAGAGAGCATCCTAGGCAGGTGAGGTGGACTGTGACTCCCAGAGATGGAAAGGACACTGACTGCAGTGACTCAAGAAACACATTTATTATTCTTATGTTTTGACTTGTTCTGTAGATTCTTTTGGATTTTTTTTTCTTTTTTCCCCTCTTCTTTCTCCCCTCTGTTGTAGTTGTCAATTTTATTGGCACTATGAAATCTAATTAAGCTTTCGAGCTTTTTTTTCTTCTTTTTCCTCAGTCACATTTTTTATTGTTGTTATAAACCTCTGCCTCTGCGTTGGGCTTTTTCAGTTCTGAGGAGCTTTTCTTTATTATTATTTTTTTCCTCTCTCTTTTCAAAATTTTAGGTTTTAATTTTTTTAAATCTATCATTATTTTCTACATTTATTCCTTTGTTTGCTTTTCCTACTGTTCTTTTCCCCTTACAGTTAATCTTTATTATACATGTCTTCTTTATCTACCTCTATTTAACTTTGCATATCTATTCTTCCTTTCTTTTCTTTCCTCTCAACATATTTGTTAGTTTTATTTTCATTGATTTTTTTCCCCTAGTTGGCACCTTGTTTAGTTTTGTCTTACAGTTTGTGCTTTAGTTACTTTTGTTCTGGTAGACATAATTTTTGGTTCCCTTTGTTTGCCAGGTCAATCTATTGTTCTGTAGTTCTGCTGGAATGTTTTGGTCTTGTTTATGGGTGTATATGTATATGTATATATTCAGTCACACTTTTTATTGCTGTTATAAACCTCTGCCTCTACATTGGGCCTTTGCAGTTCTGTGGAGTTTTCCTTTATTTTTCCTCTTCCATTTCTTTTCTTTTCTCTCTTTCATAATTTTAATTTTTTTAAGCCTATTATATTTTTTTCTACATTTACTCATTTGTTTGCCTTTCCTACTGTTCTTTTCCCCTTGTAGTTAATCTTTAATGTATATAAACCTTCTTCATCTACCTTTATTTAACTTTGCATATTTATTTTTTCTTTTCTTTCTTTTCTTTCCCCTCAACATATTTGTTAGTTTTATTTTCATTTCTTTATTCCCCATTTGGCACCTTGCTTTAGTTCTGTTTTCCAGTTTGTGCTTACATTAGTTTTGTTCTAGTAGATATAATTTTTGGTTTCCTTTGTTTCTGGGTCAGTCTATTGTATTTTATTTTTTTGGACTATTGTGATTTTGCTCATGGGTGTATATGTATATGTGTATATTCAGTCACACTTTTTGTTGTTATAAACCTCTGCCTCTACATTGGGCCTTTGCAGTTCTGTGGAATTTTCCTTTTTTCTTTCTTCTCCCACCCCCCACCTTTTTTTTTTTCTTTTCTCTTTTTTATAATTATAATTTTTAAAAAACTATTATATTTTTTCTACATTTATTCCTTTGTTTGCCTTTCTTACTGCTCTTTTCCCTTTTCAGTTAACCTTTAATGTATATAAATCTTCTTCATCTACCTCTATTTAACTTTGCATATCTATTCTTTCTTTCCTTCCTTTCCTCTCAACATATTTGTTAGTTTTGTTTTCATTGCTTTATTCCCCACTTGGCACCTTGCTTTAGTTTTGTTTTTCAGTTTGTAATTCATTAGTTTTGTTCTTAATTAATATAATTAATGAAATAGAATTTTTGATTTCCTTTGTTCACTGGGTCAATCTATTATACTTTATTTTTATTGGACTGTTTTGACTCTGGTCATGGGTATATATGCATATGTGTATATTTAATTATTTTAATTATTATTTGCCTGATTTTGTAACTGTCATTTGCCTGGGGTTCATCTTTGGTTTCTCATTTTGGGATATTTGTTTTTATCTCACTTAATGCCATAACAAACAACTTGTGGAATCTTCATTTCTGACCAGAGATCAAGCCCTGACCCTTTGGAGTGGGAACACTGACTCTAAGACCCTATCCTATCAGAGAACTAACCCTAAGGGGTATCAAATCATGAAAAATCACAGAAAGGAAACCACTTGAATACAAGACCTGGCATCACTTAACCATCAGTAGCACACTATGCAGGACACCTCATCTAAACAACAAACAAAACAAAAGTACAAACCAAATCATCAGCAGACAGGATTACCACCTCCCTCAACTCTTGCCCATCAAAGGAAAAACAAAACAAAAAAACTTCAGCACAAATCTCACCCTATACAAAGCTTACACAAACCACTGGACCAAACTTAGGAGGGCAGAAACCAAAAGGAAGAAAGAATTCAATCCTGAAGCCTGAGAAAAGGAGACTTCAAACACAGTAAGTTAAAAAAATTAAAAAAGAAAAAAAAGAAAAGGCAGAGAATACTACACAAATGAAGGAACAAACTAGAAACACAAAAGTCCAAATGAATGAAGAGGAACTAGGCAAACTACCTGAAAAATAATTCAGAATAATGATAGTAAAGATGATCAAAACCTAGAAAACAAACTGGAGAAAATGCAAGAATGAATTAACAAAGTCCTAGGAGAATTAAAGAACAAACATGCAGAGACAAACAATACAATTACTGACATTAAAAATACTCTAAACAAATATACTCTAGAAGGAATCAATAGCAGAATATCTGAAGCAGCAAAACAAATCAGTGAGCTGGAAGATAAAGTCATGGACATAGCTTCTGAAGAGCAGAATAAAGTAAAAAAAAAAAAAAATTAAAAGAACTGAGGATAGTCTCAGAGCCCTCTGGGACAATATCAAACAGACCAACATTCAAATTATAGGGGTTAATTATATGGATTAAATGTTCCAACCAAAAGACTTAGACTAGCTGAATGGATACCAAAACAAGACCCAAATATATGCTGTCTACAAGAAACCTACTTCAGACCTAAAGACACATATAGACTGAAAGTGAGAGGATGGAAAAATATATCCCATGCAAATGGAAAGCAAAAGAAACCTGGAGTAGAAATCCTCCATATCAGACAAAATAGACCTTAAAATAAAGCATGATACAAGAGATAAGGAAGGACACTACATAATGATAAAGGGATCAATCCAAGAGGAAAACATAAAAATTGTAAATATCTATGTGCCCAACATAGAGACTAATGAAAGACATCAAAGACAACTTAAACAGATAGAGAGATATTTCATGTTCCTATGTAGGAAGAATTACTGTTGTGAAAATGACTATACTACCAAATGCAATCTACAGATTTAATGTGATCCCTATCAGATTACCAATGGCATTTTTCACAGAGCTGGAACCAAAGATTTCACAATTCATATGGAAATACAAAAGATCCTGAATAGCCAAAGCAATCTTGAGAAAGGAGAATGAAGCTGGAAGAATCAACTTTCCTGACTTCAGATTATGCTACAAAGCTACAGTCATCAAGACAATATGGAACTGGCACAAATCCAGAAATATAGACCAATGGAACAAGATAGAAAGCCCAGAAATAAACCCATGCACCTATGGGTAACATATTTTTGACAAAGGAGGCAAGAATATACAATGGGGCAAAGACAACCTCTTCAATAAATGGTGCTGGGGAAACTGGACAGCTACATGTAAAAAAATGAAATTAGAACACTTCCTAACACCATACAGAAAGATAAGCTTAAAATGGATTAAAGACCTAAATGTAAGACCAGAAACTCTAAAACTCTTAGAGGAAAACATAGGCAGAACACTCAATGACATAAATCAAAGGAAGATCCTCTATGACCCACCTCCTAGAGTAATGGAAATAAAAACAAAAGTAAACAACTGGGACCTGATTAAATTTAAAAGCTTTTGCACAGCAAAGGAAACTATAAGCAAGGTGAACAGACAACCCTCAGAAGGGAAGAGAATAATAGCAAATGAAACAACTGACAAAGGATTAATTTTCAAAATAGACAAGAAGCTCATAGAACTCAATGCTAGAAAAACAAACAAAGCCAATCAAAAAGTGGGGAAAAGACTTAAACAGACATTTCTCCAAAGAAGACATACAGATGGCTAAAAAATGCATGAAAAGATGCTCAACATCACTTTTTATTAGAGAAATGCAAATCAAAACCACCTCGCACCAGTCAGAATGGCCATCATCAAAAAGTCTACAAACAATAAATGCTGGAGAGGGTGTGGAGAAAAGAGAATGCTCTTGCACTGTTGGTGGGAATGTAAATTGATACAGCCACTATAGAATACAGTATGGAAATTCCTTAAAAAGCTAGAATAAAAGCACAACCTGACCCAGCAATCCCACTCCTAGGCATATACCCTGAGGAAACCAAAACTGAAAAATACACATGCATCCCATTATTCACTGCAGCACTGTTTACAATAGCTAGAACATGGAAGCAACCTAGATGTCCATCGACAAATGAATGGATAAAGAAGTTGTGGTACATATACATAATGGATTATTACTCAGGCATAAAAAAGGGACACATTTGAGTCAGTTCTGATGATGCAGATGAACCTAGAACCTATTATACAGAGTTAAGTGAGTCAGAAAGAGAAAGATACATATCATATTCTAACACACATATACAGAATCTAGAAAAATGGTACAGAAGAATTTATTTACAGGGCAGCAATAGAGAAACAGACATAGAGTACTTAGTTATGGACATGGAGACAGGGGAGGAGAGGATGAGATATATGCAAAGAGTAACATGGAAACTTACATTGCCATATGTTAAATAGATAGCTAACAGAAATTTGCTGTATGGCTCAGGAAACTGGGGTGGGATGGAGAGGGAGATGGGAAGGAGGTTCAAATGGGAGGGGATATATGTATACCTATGACTGATTCATGTTGAGCTTTGACAGAAAACAACAAAATTCTGTAAAGCAATTATCCTTCAATTAAAAAGAAAGAAAGAAAGAAAAGATACACAGGTGTGTGTGTTCAGAGTCCAGTTGATAATCTCTGGGGACTGGAGCCCAACATTAACACTTTGTTAAGCCTCTTCCAGTGTGAATCCAGGCTTGGCAATCTTAGATTTAGAGAAACACAGCTTACTTTTGCAGCAATGTTTTCAATGAACTAGATATTTTCCTGCTGATTTTTTCCCCCCTTGCTAAAGAAATGAGGTTGACTTCAGTTGCAAATGAGCTAATTTCAGAGATAGCCCCTCCTCTCAGTAGCCACAGAATTGAAGTAATTAATTTTTCTGTGCCTCCTATTCTTGATCTGTAATATAAGATTTTCTTAAGTGAAATATTAAATCTTTTCAGCTTTGAATTTCTAGATTTTAAAGCCATTAAAGGAAGAAGCTACTCTTCAATCTGGAACTGATTAATCTCTGTAATCAATTACCTCATCAGTAAGTGAAATGATTTATTGTGGCATTACTATTCTATTAGATGAACTTGTCTTCTGCAGATATATTTTTGTTATGTTAAAAAATATCAAAGAGAAAACTAAAGTAAAAATATTATTATCTATAAAATTCAGATCAAAATCATTAACATTCACCCAAATTTCCAAAAATAAAACTTTTACTCCCTTTTAAATATCTGCAATCTCTTTAAAATGTTGTTTTCTCATTTTGTCACATGTGTGAAGCCTGGCTAAAAGTAGGATAGGGACAAATTTCACTATAGAAATGTGTTCCTTGTAAATGGAACACGTTCAGTCTGATTCTGCTATTAACACAAAAAAAAGAAAAAGAAAAAAGGAATCTATGTCAAAAAACCTCTAATAGACCTTCAAAATATATTCACAAAAATAATTCTTTAAAAAATTTCTGTACTGCACTCTGTTGGCACTGAGGATGGGGAAGAGAGTGTAGTAATGTGGTACCACTTCTCAAATCATGAAGGACACAGAAAATTGTACATATTCATGTAACTCCAAGAGAGATATTAACAATATGATGTGGAACAACAGTGGATGTAATGATAAACAGACTCTGAGTTAGTGAAGATAAAGGACTGGTAATTTAGCATGAATTACAAAGCAATGTTAGAAACATGAGAAGGACAATCTATTTCTTTTTATACAAGCACCAAGTGACCCACCATCTGACTTTTTTAAACCTAGCAGGCTTGCTTAATTTCTGTTGAAATCTTCATTGCTTATACAATTACTTCCTTCTGTCCACAATGTGGTTTTATTTTTTTTTTCTTTTCATGCTAAAATACATCTATTTCTGTTTTATTGACTATGCCAAAGCTGTTGACTGTGTGGATCACAATAAACTCTGGAAAATTCTGAAAGAGATGGGAATACCAGACTACCTGACCTGCCTCTTGAGAAACCTGTATGCAGGTTAGGAAGCAACAGTTAGAACTGGACATGGAACAACAGACTGGTTCCAAATAGGAAAAGGAGTATGTCAAGGTTGTATATTGTCACCCTGCTTATTTAACTTATATACATGAGAATGCTGGGCTGGAAGAAGCACATGCTGGGATCAAGATTGCTTGGAGAAATACCAATAACCTCAGATATGCAGATGATACCACCCTTATGGCAGAAAGTTAAGAGGAATAAAAAGCCTCTTGATGAAAGTGAAAGAGAAGAGTGAAAAAGTTGGCTTAAAGCTCAAGGCTCAGAAAACGAAGATCATGGCATCTGCTCCCATCACTTCATGGGAAATAGATGGGGAAACAGTGAAAACAGTGTCAGACTTTATTTTGGGGGGCTCCAAAATCACTGCAGATGGTGATTGCAGCCATGAAATTAAAAGATGCTTACTCCTTGGAAGGAAAGTTTTGACCAACCTAGACAGCATATTCAAAAGCAGAGGCATTATTTTGCCAACAAAGTCTGTCTAGTCAAGGCTATGGTTTATCCAGTAGTCATGTATGGATGCTAGAGTTGAACTGTGAAGAAAGCTGAGTGCCTAAGAATTGATGATTTTGAACTGTGGTGTTGGAGAAGACTCTTGAGAGTCCCTTGGACTGCAGGGAGATCCAACCAGTCCATCCTAAAGGATATCAATCCTGGGAGTTCATTGGAAGGACTAATGCAGAAGCTGAAACTCCAATACTTTGGCCACCTCATGCCAAGAGTTGACTCATTGGAAAATACCCTGATGCTGGGAGAGATTGGGAGCAGGTGGAGAAGGGGATGACAGAGGATGAGATGGCTGGATGGCATCACTGACTCGATGGACATGAGTTTGGGTGGACTTCGGGAGTTGGTGATGGACAGGGAGGCCTGGTGTGCTGCAATTCATGGGGTTGCAAAGAGCTGGACACGACTGAGTGACTGAACTGAACTGAACTGATACCTTAAGTAGAAAACATGATGGTAACCTTCTCCCGTGTCAGAAGCAACAAATGTTCTGATTTATTCTCAGCAAATACTAGTTTTGCTTTACTAGAACTTCACATAAATGAAATCGTTCAATATGTGTTCTTTGCATTTGTTGTCCTGTGCTCTCAGCATGCAGTTCCTGAGAGGCATCCATGTTGTTGCATGGAGTTTGTTCCCTTTTATTGCTGCCCAAGTAAGTAAGTAAGTGTTAGTCGCTCAGTCGTGCCCAATGGACTGCAGTCCATTGCGACCCCATGGACTGCAGCCCACCAGGCTCCTGTCCATGAGATTTTCCAGGCAAGGATACTGTAGTGGGTTGCCATTTCCTTCTCCAGGGGATCTTCCCAACCCAGGGATCGAACCCAGGTCTCCTGCACTGCAGGCAGATTCTTTACCAACTGAGCTACAAGGAAAGCCCAAATGAAGGTGTATGATTACATCAGTGTTTTCTTAAATCTATTTCCTATTGATGGGCACATAGAATAACAGGAATAATTTTCACATTTGGACTACTGTGAATGCATTTATAAACACTGGTATACATGTATATTTCTTGAATGCTTTGTTTGGAAAAATGTCAGTAAATTGAATTTCTGAGCCATACGGTAAGATTATTTTAGTTTTATAAGAAGCTACTAGACATTCGCCAAATGGGTATATAATTTTAGATTCCCATCAATAACATAAGTTATTTATGTACAACTGCACATTACTCAGTGTGATTTTAATAGCTTGCTCCTTATTTTGTGCTGTTATATATTTCAGTTCTACAGATGTCAAAAGCTCATTGAGCTTATGACAATACATTGTTATTCTTTTTGATTTAAACAATTATCTTTCAAAGAAATATTTAAAAGGGAGAGAAAGCTGTTACATATTTGCTTACATAATTGCCATTTCTGGAAATACTCACTCCTTTGTGCAAGTTTCCATCTGGGATCATTTGCCTTCATACCAAGGAGATTTTAACATATAATAGAGGTTTGATGGTGAAAAATCCTCTTTTTGTTTGTCTGAAAAGGTCTTAGTTCACATTCATTTGTGAAGGGTATTTTTATTGGATGTAGAATTTTTTTCCCTAGTTTGCAAGTTTCTGTTAAGAAGCCTGACATCATTCTTATATTTGTTTCTCTGCCTAATTTATCTCTTTTGTCTAAATGATTTTCTAATATTTTTGTAATTGTTTTTCTGTAGTTTGATTATGATATTATGATCTGCTTTGGTTTGGTTCTCTTTTTATTTATCCTATTTGTGGCTTTATAATTTACTTGGATTCTTAGTTCATGAGTTTCATCAGTGTTGACAAAATTTTTGGCATCATTTTCCCAAATATTTTTCTCTCCTCTTTCATGGAAATCTAAATACTCATATATTTAACCACTTGATTCTGTCCCACAAGGTTTTGTTTATTTGTTTTCAGTTTTTAAAAGCTTCTCTGTGTATTAGTAACAACCTGCCAGAACTCTGATCTCTGGATCCTTAAGTTGGTAGCAGCCTTCCTCCTCTTAGCGTTCAGTCCCTTACCTGATAAACCTTGCTGGCAGTTCCCTCCAGGTGAAAAGCTTTGGGAAACCATTGGCTTTATCATTATATTTCCCCAACTCTCAGAGTTTATGGCCCTTCATTGAATGGAAAACATTGTTGGAAATGTTGTTTCATATATTTTGTCCTGTTTTCTGGTATTTACAGCATGAGGGTACATCGTGTTAACCATATGAGAAGTGAAAATCTATTTTAGTTTACATGGTTTGAAATCATGTCGAATGTATTTTAGAAAAAAAGATTAGATATTATAAAAGTTATTTAGTGATTTGCAAGATAATAGAAAAATATAGCTTGAACTCTGCCCTCAGCTTTTGGTACAGAATTCTTAAAGCCCTTGTAATTAGCCATGGGATAAGAGTGGTAATGCTCCTCTGTCCATGAGATTTTCCAGGCAATATTGCTGGAGTGGATTGCCACTTCCTTCTCCAGGGAATCTTCCCAATCCAGGGCTTGAACCCAGGTCTCCCACATTGTAGACAGACGCTTTACCGTCTGAGCCACCAAGGAAGTCCTAAAGAGTAGTAGGAGCATCTTTTGTCCCAATATTTGGTCTTTGACATGGAGTTCCTAAATCCCTTAAAATTTCCTGGGTGATAGCAGTGTCATTGTTCTAAAGATGTGACTCTTGGTGGGCTCCTGAATGGAGGCTGATCACCCGAAAGACCAGGCCATGATTAGAGCCCTGGAACAGTCATCCTCCCGCCCACCCTTCTCCAGAGCTGGAAATGGAGTTGTCAATTGATCAAGCCTACTTGATGAAGCTTTCATACAAATTTCAATAGTATAGGATTTGGAGAGCTTCCAAGTTGGAGTATACATACATGTACCAGAAAGTGGATGCACCCAGCTGCACTGGGGCAGAAGCTCCTGCACTTGGAACTCTCCCAGACCTCACCCTTTGTGTCTCTTTGTCTGGGTATTTATCTGTATTCTTTATCTTATCCGTTATTATATAATAAGCTAAGCATAAGTAAATTTTCCTAAGTTCCGTGAGCTGTTTAGCAAATAAAACTGAAAGGGGAGAGTTCCTAGAAACCTCTGATTTATAGGCCAGTTAGACAGCTGTGGGTAAGCTTGGGACCTACTACTTGTGATTGGCTTCTAAAGTGAAGGCAGTCTTGTGGGACTGACCCGTAACCTGTGAAACCTGACACTATCTCCAAGAAGATAGCGTCGGAATTGAGTTGAAGTTGAGAACATCCAGCTGATGTCACCGAGAATGGCGTGGTATGGGAAAATCCCTTACACATCTAGTATTAGAAATGTTGTTAGTATATAGTAGTGTGAAAGTAAAGAAGAAACACAGGAAACTAAGCTTCCCCTACTCACAGTCACACTGTCCCTCTGTGTTTATAACTCACATGTGGCTAAATGTAAATTTACATTAAGGTTAAGGACTTCTCAGATGTAAAAAGGGCCTTCAGCTTTGTTCAAGCAGATGGGAGGATTCCTGAGTTGGCAATTATACTTTAAAATGCTGGATAGCATCTGAAATAGGCATAGAAGACCTCTTCCATAAGCCATATCAAGCATAATAAAAATTAGATGAGTTTGTTAGTCATCTGTATGTCTTCTTTGGAGAAATGTCTATTTAGTTCTTTGGCCCATTTTTTGATTGGGTTGTTTATTTTTCTGGAATTGAGCTGCAGGAATTGCTTGTATATTTTTGAGATTAGTTGTTTGTCAGTTGCTTCATTTGCTATTATTTTCTCCCATTCTGAAGGCTGTCTTTTCACCTTGCTTATAGTTTCCTTTGTTGTGCAGAAGCTTTTAAGTTTAATTAGGTCCCATTTTTTTACTTTTGCTTTTATTTCCAATATTCTTGGAGGTGGGTCATAGAGGATCTTGCTGTGATGTATGTCAGAGTGTGTTTTGCCTATGTTCTCCTCTAGGAGTTTTATAGTTTCTGGTCTTACATTTAGATCTTTAATCCATTTTGAGTTTGTTTTTGTGTATGGTGTTAGAAAGTGTTCTAGTTTCATTCTTTTACAAGTGGTTGACTAGCTTTCCCAGCGCCAATTGTTAAAAAGATTGCCTTAATCCATTGTATATTCTTGCCTCCTTTGTCAAAGATAAGTTGTCCATAGGTGCATGGATTTATCTCTGGGCTTTCTATTTTGTTCCATTGATCTATATGTCTGTCTTTGTGCCAGCACCACACTATCTTGATGACTGTGGCTTTGTAGTAGAGCCTGAAGTCAGGCAAGTTGATTCCTCCAGTTCCATTCTTCTTTCTCAAGATTGCTTTGGCTATTCGAGGTTTTTTGTATTTCCATACGAATTGTGAAATTATTTGTTCTAGCTCTGTGAAAAATACCGTTGGTAGCTTGATAGGGATTACATTGAATCTATAAATTGCTTTGGGTAGTATACTAGACATTTCTCCAAATAAGACAAACAGATGGCTAACAAACACCTGAAAAGATGCTTAACATCACTCATTATCAGAGAAATACAAATCAAAACCACAATGAGGTACCATTTCACGCCAGTCAGAATGGCTGCGATCCAAAAGTCTACAAGCAATAAATGCTGGAGAGGGTGTGGAGAAAAGGGAACCCTCTTACACTGTTGGTGGGAATGCAAACTAGTATAGCCACTATGGAGAACAGTGTGGGGATCCCTTAAAAAACTGGAAATAGAACTGCCTTATGAGCCAGCAATCCCACTGCTGGGCATACACACCGAGGAAACCAGAATAGAAAGAGACACATGTACCCTAATGTTCATCGCAGCACTGTTTATAATAGCCAGGACATGGAAGCAACCTAGATGTCCATCAGCAGATGAATGGATAAGAAAGCTGTGGTACATATACACAATGGAGTATTACTCAGCCAGTAAAAAGAATACATTTGAATCAGTTCTAATGAGGTGGATGAAACTGGAGCCTATTATAGAGAGTGAAGTAAGCCAGAAAGAAAAACACCAATACAGTATACTAATGCATATATACGGAATTTAGAAAGATGGAAATGATAACTCTGTATGTGAGACAGCAAAAGAGACACAGATGTATAGAACAGTCTTTTGGACTCTGTGGGAGAGGGAGAAGGTGGGATGATTTGGGAGAATGGCATTGAAACATGTGTAATATCATATATGAAATGAATCGGCAGTCCAGGTTCGATGCATGATACTGGATGCTTGGGGCTGGTGCACTGAGACGACCCAGAGGGATGGTATGGGGAGGGAGGAGGGAGGGGAGTTCAGGATGGGGAACACATGTATATCTGTGGCAGATTCATGTTGATGTATGGCAAAACCAATACAATATTGTAATTAACCTCCTTAAAATAAATAAATTTATATTAAAAAATAGATGAAAATATAAAATGGGAAACATCTTCAGCCATCTAAAGTGGATCAAAGAAGTTGACTGAACTGCGAGAGAATAGTGTTAATCTAATACATTCAATTATAATACTACTACTAATAAAGAAATTGACGCAGATTCTTTCCCCACTGAGCCATTGGGGAAGCTCATAATA
The DNA here is from genome assembly GCF_001704415.2 of Capra hircus. Classification (NCBI taxonomy): domain Eukaryota; kingdom Metazoa; phylum Chordata; class Mammalia; order Artiodactyla; family Bovidae; genus Capra; species Capra hircus. The sequence continues at coordinate 90,477,224 of NC_030808.1, forward strand.
ATAAAGAAATTGATATATACTTGCATACTATTTGTAGATCATAAAAAATGTTTTACATTCATAGCCTCATTTTATTCAAATAATCTATGAGGGAGGTAAGGCAAAAATTATCTTCAAATTCAGGATAAAATTTGTGATAATTAATGTCAGACTTTGGCATACAGGAGAAAACACATATACTTTGCTTTAGACAAAACTGTATTCACATTCATGCTATGGCAGTTTCTATATATACATCAATTTCACTATTTGAAAAGAATGAAATTAAAACAGCTATAAAGCAGGAGGTTTTTATCCAACTGTTTTAACTTGACATTTTGACTGAGTCCAAGAAAAAATTTATTATGGATGAAAAGCTAAATGAAGAAATACATCTTGATGGCATACCAGAAACTTGAAAACATTTATTTGGATAAAATTAGATTTCATAAAACAAATAAGCCCAGAACACCATGAGAGCTTAAAATAAAGGCTGTAATGAAAGTATATTGAAAAATTCAATTGTCTTTTAAAAAAATTAGATTAGCAAAAATTTATAAGAGAAAACATAGACGAGAGAAATAGCAGCCAGAGTTATTTAAAATAGGAGTTATCGTAGGTAAAATTAGTATGAACCAAAATTGATTTACAATCATAGGCATGATTGTGATATTCCTAATTAGAATAGTAAAAATAAACAATAAATTGTGATTTATGTTTGCTGTATTGAATATGGTTCACTAATTAATTTAGCATATCATTGTTTGCTCTGGACAATTGTTTCTCAGTTGTTACTTAATTCTCACTATTTTTTTTTCTATTCATAAGAATAAAGTTAAAAAAAATAAACCTTCTGCTTCACCACAGTAGGTCAAAAGTTTTATACCCTAAAACCTTCTGTATGGGAGTATTATAATAAGTATAATATCCATAAAGTATATTATATGTCCTTTAGTGCTTGGGAAAGGAGCAAAAATAAATGTGATTTTTAGATTAGAATATCTAGTGTATGTCTGACTTAACTGTGTCCATTCTGCTTGTGAACAAATTGATTCACATGTTCAAGTTTTCCCCACAATAAAATGGGAATAATTTTAATAGTGATTTTGTAAGAAGGAGTGCAGTAGATAGTGCATTTATACATATTTTAATTGAAGTATAGTTGATTTACAATGTTGTGTTATTTCTAGTATACATCAAAGTGATTCAGTTATATGTGTATATATATTATTTTCCATTATGATTTATTACACAACACTGAATATATTTCCAGTGCTATAGTAGCACCTTATTGTTTATCTAGTTTGTATATAGTGGTTTCTATCTGGTAATCTTCAAGCTCCAAATTTATCCTTCCTTCCTTCTTTTCCTCTTTGAGAGCCATAAATTTGTTTTCTATATGAGTCTGTTCTGTTTAGTAAGTAAGTTCATTTGTATCATATTTTAGATTCCACATATGTAATATCATATGATGTCTGTCTGTTTTTTTTTTTTACTTTCTTTACTTACTATGACAATCTCTAGGTCAATACAGTTCAGTTCAGTTGCTTTTTGTGACTCCATGGACTGTAGCATGTGAGGCTTCCCTGTCCATTACCAACTCCTGGAGCTTGCTCAAACTCGTTCATCAAGTCGATGATGCCATCCAACTATCTCATCCATTGTTGTCCCCTTCTCCCCCTGCCTTCAATCTTTCCCATCATCAGTGTCTTTTCCAGTGAGTCAGTTCTTTGCATCAGGTGGCCAAAGTATTGGAGCTTCATCTTCAGCATCAGTCCTTCCAATGAATATTCAGGACTGATTTTCTTTAGGATTTAGACTGGACTCTGTGCAGACCAAGGGACTCTCAAGAGTCTTCTCCAACACCACAGTTCAAAAGCATCAATTCTTCAGCACTCAGCTTTCTTTGCAGCACAAATCTTGATTCCATACATAGCTATAGGAAAACCAAAGGCTTGACTAGATGGACCTTTGTTGGCAAAGTAATGTGCTTTTTAATAAGCTGTCTAGGTTGGTCATAGCTTTTCTTCCAAGGAGCAAGCATCTTTTAATTTCATGGCTACAGTCACCATCTGCAGTGATTTGGGGAACCCCCAAAATAAAGTCTCTCACTGTTTCCATCATTTCCTATCTATTTGCATGAAGTGAAGGGACCAAATGCCACGATCTTAGTTTTCTGAATGCTGAGTTTTAATCCAGCTTTTTCATTCTCCTCTTTCATTTTCATCAAGAGGCTTTTCAGTTCTTCTTTTCTTTCTGCCATAAGGGTGGTGTCATCTGCGTATCTGAGGTTATTGAAGTTTCTCCTGGCAATCTTGATTCCATCTTTTGCTTCCTCCAGCCCGGCATTTCACATGATGTATTCTGCGTATAACTTAAATAAGCAGGGTGACAATATACAGCCGTGATATACTCCTTTCCTGATATGGAGTCAGTCTATTTTTCCATGTCCAGTTCTAACTTTTACTTCTTGACCTACATACAGATTTCTCAGGAGGCAGGTCAGGTGGTCTGGTATTTCCATCTCTTGAAGAGTTTTTCACAGTTTTTTGTGATCCACACAGTCAAAGGCTTTGGCATAGTCAATAAAGCAGAAGTAGTTGCTTTTCTGGAACTCTCTTGCTTGTTTGATGATCCAATGGATGTTGACAATTTGTTCTCTGGTTCCTCTGCCTTTTCTAAATCCATCTGGCACATCTGGAATTTCACAGTTCATGTACTGTTGAAGCCTGGCTTGGAGACTGAACATTACTTTGCTAGCATTTCATTACTACTACACCCTGTAGGAGAAACAATGGAAACAGTGAGAAGCTTTATTTGGAGGGGCTCAAAAATCACTGCATATGGTGACTGCAGCCATGAAATTAAAAGACACTTACTCCTTGGAAGGGAGTTATGACCAACCTAAACAATATATTAAAAAGCAGCAACATTGCTTTGCCAACAATATCTACCTAGTCAAAGCTATGGTTTTTCCAGTAGCCATGTATGGATGTGAGAGTTTTACTATAAAGAAAGCTGAGTGCCAAAGAACTGATGCTTTTGCACTGTGGTGTTGGAGAAGACTCTTGAGAGTCGTTTGGACTGCAAGGAGATACAGCCAGCCTATCCTAAAGGAGATCAGTGCTAAATATTCATTGGAAGGACTGATGCTGAAACTGAAGCCACCTGATGTGAAGAACTGACTCATTGGAAAAGACCCTGATGCTGGGAAAGATTGAAGGCGGGAGGAGAAGGGGATGACAGAGGATGAGATGGTTGGATGACATCACCATCTCGATGAACATGAGTTTGAGTAAGCTCCAGGAGTTGGTGATAGACAGGGAAGCCTGGTGTGCTGCAGTCCATGGGGTCAAAAAGAATCTGGCATAATTGAGTGGCTGAACTGAAATGAACTTGAACATTCTTTGGTTGTTGCTTTTCTTTGGGATTGCAATGGAAACTGACATTTTCCAGTCCTGTGGCCACTGCTGAGTTTTCCAAATTTGCTGGCATACTGAGGGCAGCACTTTCACAGCATCATCTTTCAGGATTTGAAATAGCTCAACTGGAATCCCATCACCTCCACTTGCTTTGTTCGTAGTGATGCTTCCTAAGGCCCACTTGACTTCACATTCCAAGATGTCTGGCTCTAGAAGAGTGATCACTCCATCATGGTTATCTGGGTCATGAAGATCTTTTTAATATAGTTCTTCTGTATATTCTTGTCACCTCTTCTTAATATCTTCTGCTTCTTTTATGTCCATACCATTTCTGTCCTTTATTGTGTCCATCTTTACATGAAATGTGCCCTTGGTATTTCTAATTTTCTTGAAGAGATCTCTAGTCTTTCCCATTCTATTGTTTTCCTCTATTTCTTTGCATTGATCACTGATGAAGGCTTTTTTTAATCTCTCCTTGCTATTCTTTGGAACTCTGCATTCAACTGTGTATATCTTTCCTTTTCTCACAATATTTGTGTTAGTTTCTGCTGTACAGCAATACGAATCATCTATGCATATACATATATCTCCTCTTTTTTGGATTTCCTTTCTACCTAGGTCACCACGGAGCACTGGGCAGAGTTCTCTCTGCTATACAGTCAGTTCCCATTAGATATCTATTTTATACATAGTATCAGTAGGGTATATATGACAATCCCAATCTTCCAATTCATCCCACCCCAATTTCCCCCCTTTGGCATCCATACGTTTGTTCTCAACAGCTGTGTCTCTGTTTCTGCTTTGCAAATAGGTTCATCTATACCACTTTTTCTAGATTACACATATACACATTAATATATATTTGTTTTTCTCTTTCTGGAATACTTCAGTCTGTATGAGTGTCTAGGTCCATCCACATCTCTGCAAATTCGTTCCTTTTTATGGATGAGTAATATTCTATTGTGTATATGTGTCACATTTTCTTCATCCATCCCTCTGTTGATAGACATTTGGGTTAATCCCATGTCCTCACTATTGTAAATAGGGCTGCAGTAAACATTGGGATACATGCATCTTTGGGAATTATGGTCTTCTCTGGATATATGCCCAGTAATGAGACTACTGGATCATATCATTTTCCATAAAGGCCGTATCAATTTACATCCCCATCAACAATGTAGGAGGGTTCCCATTTCTCTACAACCTATCCAGAATTTATTGTTTGAAAACTTAGGCTTACTCTTGCTCACAGCTTTTTTTTTTTTTTCATTTAGGTAAGACCCTCTCATCCATCACAGCTATTCTAACACTTATCTCCCCATTCTTTCCAGCTGGACTCCATGGTATTTATTTATTTATTTGCTTAGCTAATCTATACATTTAATTTGGATGAAATTTTTTTCCCCATTCACTTCATTGTCTTGTTTAATTTCCTGGAAGAAATGTATATAGTCATACTTTTGATGACTCAAGCTTCTAAAATTTAGAGGCAGAATCCAACAGTTATTTGGCATCATTCTTTAACCTCCTTCTTTCACTGTGGGTGACTGGAAATTGTCTGGTATTTCATTCTGCCACTCAGCATTGAAACTTCTCTCTTACTGCTTTTACATAATAATATGAAATTCTCAATTGGTAAGTAACTAATATGAATTGTCCTTACTCACACAAAACATTGGAAGCTGGAGCTCTTGAAGAGAAGGACAGGAGTGGATTTCATTAACATAGCCTGATCGCCCCCTTTCCCGGTTTACATCTGCCTGTCAAAAACCTGGACAGGTCTCCAATTTAGTCTCCTCAAGGGAAACAAATATTTCATCACATGATTTATATCAATGTTCAGGAGCATTTACCTGATCAAGTTCTACATGTAAGTCTTATTTATGATTTTCTAAAACAGGAGGCCTCTGTGAAATAAGCATTCAGTCTGTAAAATATACAAATGCCATCCCATTTTTAGACATTTGAAATATATTAAATATGCTTTGTGTATGTAACACAAATATATGTGTAATATGTGATTTTCTAAAATAAAAGTAAAATCTCCTTTGTATTCACAATGCTATTCAAATTATTAAAAAAAAATACTGAGAGCCTTGAGATCCAATGTTACCCTACAGAAACATGTTCTCCAGTCTCTCTTTAGAGATGGTCACATACTCTAAAATTCAGCATTTGTAAACCTAGGTATGTTCCCTACAGAAAATCTTATATGTGTAAAAGGAGAATTGAGGATAAAAATTTTATATTGAATAGATAATTCAAGATGCTATTCCAAAGTGCTTTAAAAAATTTATGCTGTTGCCAGCAATGCACAGGAATTCTTTTTCTATATATCTTTGCTTGTACTTAGTATTTTCTTATAAATTTTTTCTTCATTTTTGTTAGCATTTACTAATTACTAATAACTATATGATTAGATTGGCTAGTTTTCTGTGAGTATGGTTTCAGTGTGTCTGCCTTCTGATGCCCTCTTGCAATACCTACCATCTTACTTGGGTTTCTCTTACCTTGGACATGGGGTATCTCTTCACGGCTGCTCCAGCAAAGCACAGCTGCTGCTCCTTACCTTGGATGAGGGGTATCTCCTCACCGCCACCCCTCCTGACCTTGAACATAGCCTTGTCTAACTCAGTGAAACTAAGCCATGCCCTGTGGGGCCAACCCAAGATGGGCGGGTCATGGTGGAGAGGTCTGACAGAATGTGGTCCACTGGAGAAGGGAATGGCAAACCACTTCAGTATTCTTGCCTTGAGAACCTCATGAACAGTTTGAAAAGGCAAAATGAGAGGATACTGAAAGAGGAACTCCCCAGGTTGGTAGATGCCCAATATGCTACTGGAGATCAGTGGAGAAATAACTTCAGAAAGAATGAAGGGATGGAGCTAAAGCAAAAACAATACCCAGTTGTGGCTGAAACTCCAGTACTTTAGCCACCTCATATGAAGAGTTGACTCACTGGAAAAGACTCGGATGCTGGGAGAGACTGGGGACAGGAGGAAAAGGGGATGACAGAGGATGATAGCTAGATGGCATCACCAACTCGATGGACGTGAGTTTGAGTGAACTCCAGAAGCTGGTGATGGACAGGGAGGCCTGGCGTGCTGCAATTCATGGGGTCACAAAGAGTCGGACATGACTGAGCGACTGAACTGAACTGAGTGACTATGTACTTTTTCCTGTGATGGTTAGCCATTTGTTTTAGTGAGCCAGCTAGAAGAAAATCATCAGCTTTAAGGCACACAGTGGTAGAGATGGGTAACACTGGGGGCTCCCTGGTGGGCCTTACAATGAGCAAAGTAGTCCACTCACATATGTACTGCATTCCCCTGGAGTCCTCCTTCCACCCCATAGTATAATTTTGAATTCACTACAGCTTTCATTTTATTTGCAAACTTTCTTGGGCTTTCTTCCTTTGTTCTATTCTGACATCTTACTAGAGTGATTGCTATTTCCAACCTAAGGGTCCTCTGATATCCTTTATCCTTTTATGGTTCAGACAGTTTCAATCACTACCCCATAACAAGCTAGAAGTTTTATTTTTAAAGTGCTATAATGAATAGATATAGCATACGTATTTCTAGACCAAAACCTGAGGAGTTTCTTCTGAGTACCATTCTTAGTTTCTGCCAAAAGTTCCAGTCTGTGTATATTTATTTTCCAATATAGGTCATATTATCTGAGCCATCAGATACCAAAAGCTTAGTAAGATTGCCTGTGCTCTGGAACTCTGGAAAATTTGAAGCATGCTTCTGAACAGGCATCTGCCCATTCAAATTCAGATTCTTTTTGGTGACTTTGTTAATCGGACCAAAAGATCTCTAGATAAGGAATATGCTTTCACCAACCCCCCCCCACCCCAAACCTATCTGTCTCTCAGCTTCTTGATTCCCACCGTGGTCTCTGAGAAACAGTGGCTTATTTCTCACAACTTAATAAATGGTTCTTAATATTCCAGCTCATGCAGTCCTCTGGGTTGTCAAATACAGTCGCATCCTGAATTTTACTGGCTCTATTAGCTACATAAGGATGGCTGGTCATTAGTCCTTTTGTATGTCTTTCCCTAAGTCAGCTATCATGGCATCAATGATGCAGTGCCCTCACGTGCTCTTAATTTTTATCAGTCCAATTTTGCCTTACTCAGTGCAGTTCAGTCGCTTAGTCGTGTCCGACTCTTTGTGACCCCATGAATTGCAGCATGCCAGGCCTCCCTGTCCATCACCAACTCCCAGAGTTTAGTGGCAAAAGAAGTAGACAGCATCAAGTAGCATAAGAAATAAATTAACCCTAAAGATGGACACCCTATTTGAACACCAACTACTCCAAATAAGGCATACTATTGCAAATAAGGACGTGGAAAGATGCTCAACATCATTAGTTTTTACAAGAGTGCAGATTAAAACCACTATAAAATACTACCATGTTCCTATTTAACTGGTTAAAAAATAAAATTGTGATCATTTCTATTCTGATGAGAAAATGAAGTAAGTAGAACTTTCATACACTATGAGTTGGAATGAAAAATAATGCAACCACTTTGTTGGTGAGTTTAGCATGTTCTTTTAAAATACATATTCTACTATTGCTGTTGTTCAGTCAGTCACTAAGTCATGTCTGACTCTTTGTGAGCCCGTAGACTGCGGCATGCCAATCTTCCCTGTCCTTCACTGTCTTGCAGAGTTTGTTCAGATTCATGCCCATTGAGTCAGTGATGCTATCTAACCATCTCATTCTTTGCTACCTCCTTCTCCTTTTGCCTTTAATCTTTCCCAGAATCAGGACCTTTTCCAATGAGTCAGCCCTTCACATAGCCAAAGTATTGGTGCTTCAATTTCAGTATCATTCCTTCCAATGAATATTCAGGGTTGATTTCCTTTAGGATTGACTGGTTTAATCTCCCTGCAGTCCAAGTGACTCTCACGAGTCTTCTCCAACATCACAATTCAAAAGCATCAATTCTTCAGCCCTCAGCCTTCTTTATGGTCCAACTTTCACAGGCATACATGACTACTAGAAAAACCATAGCTTTGACTATATGGACCTTTGCCGGCAAAGTGATATCTCTGCTTTTTAATATGTTGTCTAGGTTGGTCATAGCTTTCTTTCCAAGCAGCAAGCATCTCTTAATTTAATGGCTGCAGTCACTGTCCACATTGATTTTGGAGCCCAAGAAAATAAAATCTATTACTGCAACTGTATAATGAAATATCAAAAAATATTTTAATGAACTTTTGATAGATACTGTAATATGAGTTTCAAAATAATTATGTTGAGTGAATGTAGCCAACCATACAAAAAGTATTTTGTATGATTTCATTCATATAAAATTCTAGAAAATGCAAACTAATTTATAATGAATGGAAGGTCATTGGTTGCTGCTTTTGTGGGTGCAGGGAGAAATGGAAGAGAGGAATTCCCAGTGAGGAAACTTTGCAAAGTGATGGTTATTTTTACTCCCTTGGTTATAGCAACTATCTTTCATTTGTATACATATGTGGTATTTATAAAATTGTACACTGTAAACAAGCACAGTTTATTGTATCTCAGTTATACTCAACAAACTTGTTTTTAAAACATTCCGCAGCAACTATTCTTTAGTCAGAACATCAATGTCTAATTTCTCTCCTGTATAACTCAATCAGTGGTATCAAAGAAGGCTTGAGCATTTAGCATGGCTGATTAAAACAGTGAGCTGTGAATTTAGATAATATACCCTTTGAAATGGTAAGGGTAGAGTGCTTCATTCACATATTCATCCTTATGTGTATTCAGGTGATAATAGATAATTTATTCCTCTGTTAACTCACACCTTCTATATCCTCTTATCTCACAATCTTACTTTCAGGACCCTCAGATAAGCATCATCAACTCCCATGGTGCACACACTATGGGGTAGACCATAAGCACCAGGAGACTTCCCTGGTGGCTCAGACGATAAAGCGTCTACAATGCAGGAGACCCGGGTTCGATCCCTGGGTTGGGAAGATCCCCTGGAGAAGGAAATGGCAACCCACTCCAGTATTCTTGCCTGGAAAATGCCATGGACGGAGGAGCCTGGTAGGCTACAGTCCACGGGGCCGCAAAGAATTGGACACGACTGAGCGACTTCACTCATAAGCACTATATAAAGCAACCTTGAAAATATATTGCAACCACCCCTAAAACCAGAGGTTTTGAAGCCAATTTTGAAATCAACAATAATATTTTCATCTTATGTTGATAGATAATTTTAAAATTAGCAATATGCTTTTAACATATATTTTAAAAACCCAAGACTGGAGTATGATTTATTAGTCTTTTGGCTATTTTTGAATGCAGAGATTCTTTCTTCTATGTTGATAGCTGTGGAGATTGATATATCTGAATCAAGGTAGGAAAACTCTTCTTGTTTGCTAAACACTAAACCAATTGTAGGTGGCACTAGTGGTAAGGAAACCACCTGCCAATGCAGGAGGCACAAGAGATATGGGTTCAATCTCTGGGTCAGGAAGATCCCCTGGAGGAGGCCAGGGCAAATCACTCTAGTATTCTTGCTTGCCTGGAGAATTCCATGGATAGAGGAACCTGGCCTGCTACCGTTCATGCAATCACAGTCAGATATGTCAAGCAAAGCAAGCAAGAAGTGACAAACACTAAACCAACTGTAGTAGATACTATTTACGTTATTTTTATTTTTAATTGTGGTAAAATTCACATAACATAATATTGACCATATAGACCACTTTAATGTATAGTTTAGTAGTATGAACTACATTCACATTATTGGACAGCCAATCTCTGGAACTCTTCATCTTGTAAAAATTAAACATTGTACCCATTAAAGAACTTTCTATGCCTTCTTCCACCCAGCCTCTGGAAACCACCATTCTAATTTGTCTCTATGAAATTGAGTACTCTAGATATCATATATAAGAAGAATCATATCATATTTGTTGGTTTACTACTAGTTTATTTCACTTAACCTAATGTCCTCAAGTTTCATTCATGTTGTAGCATGTAATAATTCTGGAAACAGACGAGACAAAGCACTTTTCACACATTATACTGTTTCAGTTAACATTTTTTTGGCTGATAGTTTCTCAAAAGAAGGGTATATTTTTTCACAAAGAGGCTATGTACTAAGTGACCTAGTAGTACAATGTGTGTGAAATAGGTTGATTTTTTTCATGAGGTTCTGTTTATATTGTCCTATGATAGGATAAAATAGGAAACAGGAATAGCTGCTTGTGGTCATTTTAAAGGTGAATTTATACTTAATACTTGAGAACAATCTAAGATCTTGGAGGTGGTTATACATTGTTATGAGCTTTGTCACAGCAAAGCTAATGTTTCAAATTGTGTCTATTTTAAACCTGGACAATTCCTATTCTGGATTATAGCACAGACTGAACCACTTTGTAACCCACACATTCGATATTCTTGGAATCACCAGCTGAAGGATTAATAGCATATATGCTTACTCTCAGATGACTTGAAATCTTTAAGTTGGGGTCCTGACTATAAAGCACAGCATCCTTCTGATATTTTATATTCCATCAGTTGACTGAAAGATTGGTTTAAGGCAGAGATTGTTTCATTTTTAATGAAACTGTACTACCCAAACCTAAATCTGAAGTGTGCAAATACAGCATGATATATTCCCCATAAAAGATCAATTTTCTTATGTCACAATGCCACTGATAAATGTTTAGGTTTATTTTCTTTAAGTAAATTATTCATTATAAAATGATGTTTAAAGTTCAAGATTTTCACCTAGCAATTTTCAAAGTGAATTCTCTGAAGGATTTATTATTTTATTTTACATGTGTGTGCACCATCATATTTAATATCTATGTCTCCATTAATTTTTGTGATATAATTTCATATCTTATAAATATAACACTATCTCCTAAAAAAAGCATTAAAATTCACAGCCTGCAGAAATAAAAATACAGTGTTAAGAATCATAGGCAAGATATTATGCCTTGAACAAACCATCAAGATAAAACCTAGGATATTTTATTCAAGATAATAAATAACCTAATGCCTTCATTAACCTTTATTCTTCTTTATTAGCAGTCTTGGAACTTTGGCTCTGAGCTGAGCCCAGCAGGCTACCCATGAGGTGACATTTTAGAGATTGGCAAAGCAGTGCTCTCTGTGTCAGAGTACCCTATCTTGAGCTTTTGTCTGTCACAGCAGGAGAAAGCCTCTCTCTGGATCCCTTTGCCCTTTTGAAAATAAACTTGAATGTGTGTACATGTAAATGCACGAATGTAAGGAATTTTTGCCAGTGTGAAAAACACCCACTTTTTAGTTTAAGATACAAGACTGAGTATGTCAGGTGGTTGAAAAAATATTTTAAACCAAATTCAACCAAAGAAAGAACTTAAAATATTAGTCTTGAGACTTCCTTAGAGTGTGCATTCCATTCCATAAAGATGGAAAAAGTATTTAAGTAAAACTTTTCCTGGTTTATCATTTGTTCTAATAATGTAAAGTGTTGTTTATAAAAAATAGATAAGTTAGATGTGGTAGTTACAAAAGCAAAAGTATTATGTGGTGCTTGGAAGTGATAAAGATGTACACATAACAATAAGTTCAGATCTTAATAACATACAAATGAATTAAAGAAAGGAAGAGAGATTTACATGCATAACAAAATAGCACACATGTTAATTAACAAACATCCATTCAAAATAACAATACACATGTTTAGAAAGGCATAGAATAAAGCAATATATAATAAACAGTTTAGAATTGTTACCTAAGCTGAAAGGCAGATAAAAGCAGATGGCTGGCTGGCTGGCTGGATAGATAGGTAGGCAGATACACAAAACAAGAGAAGAATCTTTGTGGACCAGATGGTATGTGCCATAATACAAAAAATTTAATTAATTCATATGTCTTCCTATGAGATCCAAAGAAAAAATTCCAGTGTAAATTGAGTTTCAAAAGTATCTGAAGCTGTTTTCCTTTCTTTCATTCTCTAAAATTACTGATGTATTAATAAATAAATAAACCACTTCAAATAGGTAAAATTATAAAATAAGAAACTATTATTTCTGAGGTCATCTCTTTGAACATTTTCTTCACTTCTGTGAATTTAGGGTCAAGAGCAAGTGTCTGATTCTCTTCCCAGATGCCATAATTCAGTAAACTCTTTAGGATTCTTGTGACATAACCTAAAATCTTCTCAGAAATAATTGGAACAGCAGAACAAAGGAAACAAGAGAAGAAATTAATCACATTTATGTAATATCTAATGTATAGTATTCCACCATTCCACACAAGAGAAGACTACACATGGACATCACCAGATGGTCAACACCAAAATCAGATTGATTATATTCTATGCAGCCAAAGACGAAGAAGCTCTATATAGTCAACAAAAACAAGACCGGGAGCTGATTGTGGCTTAGATCATGAACTCCTTATTGCCAAATACAGACTTAAATTGAAGAAAGTAGGGAAAACCGCTAGACCATTCAGGTATGACCTAAATCAAATCCCTTATGATTATACAGTGGAAGTGAGAAATAGATTTAAGGGCCTAGATCTGATAGATAGAGTGCCTGATGAACTATGGAATGAGGTTCGTAACATTTTACAGGAAACAGGGATCAAGACCATCCCCATGGAGAAGAAATGCAAAAAAGCAACAAGGCTGTCTGGGGAGGCCTTACAAATAGCTGTGAAAAGAAGAGAGGTGAAAAGCCATGGAGAAAAGGAAAGATATAAGTATCTGAATGCAGAGTTCCAAAGAATACCAAGAAGAGACAAGAAAGCCTTCTTCAGCGATCAGTGCAAAGAAATAGAGGAAAACAACAGAATGTGAAAGACTAGAGATCTCTTCAAGAAAATTAGAGATACCAAGGGAACATTTCATGCAAAGATGGGCTCGATAAAGGACAGAAATGGTATGGACCTAACAGAAGCAGAAGATATTAAGAAGAGGTGGCAAGAATACATGGAAGAACTGTACAAAAAAGATCTTAACGCCCGAGATAATCATGACGATGTGATCACTAACCTAGAGCCAGATATCTTGGAAAGTGAAGTCAAGTTGGCCTTAGAAAGCATTACTACGAACAAAGCAAGTGGAGGTGATGGAATTACAGTTGAGCTGTTTCAAATCCTGAAAGATGATGCTGTGCAAGTGCTGCACTCAATATGCCAGCAAATATGGAAAACTCAGCAGTGGCCACAGGGCTGGAAAAGGTCAGTTTTCATTCCAATCCCAAAGAAAGGTAATGCCAAAGAATGCTCAAACTACCACACAATTGCACTCATCTCACATGCTAGTAAAGTAATGCTCAAAATTCTCCAAGCCAGGCTTCAGCAATACATGAATCATGAACTCCCTGATGTTCAAGCTGGTTTTCGAAAAGGCAGAGGAACCAGAGATCAAATTGCCAACATCCTCTGGATCATGGAAAAAGCAAGAGAGTTCCAGAAAAACATCTATTTCTGCTTTATTGACTATGCCAAAGCCTTTGACTGTGTGGATCACAATAAACTGTGGAAAATTCTGAAAGAGATGGGAATACCAGACCACCTAACCTGCCTCTTGAGAAATCTGTATGGAGGTCAGGAAGCAACAGTTAGAACTGGACATGGAACAACAGAGTGGTTCCAAATAGGAAAAGGAGTACCTCAAGGCTGTATATTATCACCCTGCTTATTTAACTTCTATGCAGAGTACATCATGAGAAAGGCTGGGCTGGAAGAAGCACAAGCTGGAATCAAGATTGCCGGGAGAAATACCAATAACCTCAGATATGCAGATGATACCACCCTTATGGCAGAAAGTGAAGAGGAGCTAAAAAGCCTCTTGATGAAAGTGAAAGAGGAGAGCGAAAAAGTTGGCTTAAAGCTCAACATTCAGAAAACGAAGATCATGGCATCCGGTCCAATCACTTCATGGCAAATAGATGGGGAAACAGTGGAAACAGTGTCAGACTTTATTTTTTTGGGCTCCAAAATCACTGCAGACAGTGATTGCAGCCATGAAGTTAAAAGACGCTTTCTCCTTGGAAGAAACGTTATGACCAACCTAGACAGCATATTAAAAAGCAGAGACATTACTTTGCCGACTAAGGTCTGTCTAGTCAAGGCTATGGTTTTTCCAGTGGTCATGTATGGGTGTGAGAGTTGGACTGTGAAGAAGGCTGAGCGCTGAAGAACTGATGCTTTTAAACTGTGGTGTTAGAGAAGACTTTTGAGAGTCCCTTGGACTGTAAAGAGATCCAACCAGTCCATTCTGAAGGAGATCAACCTTGGGATTTCTTTGGAAGGAATGATGCTAAAGCTGAAACTCCAGCACTTTCGCCACCTCATGCAAAGAGTTGACTCATTGGAAAAGACTCTGATGCTGGGAGGGATTGGGGGCAGGAGGAGAAGGGGACGACAGAGGATGAGATGGCTGGATGGCATCACGGACTGAATGGAAGTGAGTCTGAGTGAACTCTGGGAGTTGGTGATGGACAGGGAGGCCTGGCATGCTGCGATTCATGGGGTCACAAATAATTGGACACTACTGAGCGACTGAACTGAACTGAACTGAATATATAGTATTCCACCATGTGTTTTGATTATGTATACATATATATTTATATATGTAGATTTATTTTGCATACATTTAAAGTCCTCTTCTGTACCAAAGATTTGCTCTGGGAATATCACAGTGAACAATGCAATTCCATGTCCCTTTGAAGTTTATTTCTATGGGGGGACCAACAATATCCCCAAATAAGTGTGTAACATGATGTAGTAGTAAGTGCTATAAAAAAAATAAATAGTGAGAAGTGATCATTTCTAACAGAGAAGCTATCTTTATAGAGAGATAAAGGTGAGGTTCTTTGAGAAGGTGACATTTGAGCAGGGCCCTAATGACACAAATTCCTGAAGCTGTCAATAATTTATGAAATCAAGAAGCAAATGTGGCTCTTTATTATAAAAGTCATGTATTAATAGATTGGGTTTCTGACAGTAAATTCAGGTATATAAATAACTGCTTTTCTTTAATTTAACATCAACTCTATTTTGAGCAGACATTTGACATAACAGTAGCAAATAGCTTAATAAATTATAGGATAGCAATTATTTATTATGAATAAATAAATAAATAAAAATTAGAAATAAATAAATACGTAAACTATTATAGGACAACAGTTATTTATTCAGTGCTGTAATCACTCTGACATTCTTCATTCTTTCCTTCTCCATAGGATTTATCTGAGCAATGATGGTGGTGGAATTGTAGTGGGACAGCATTGTAATTCCAGGTGGATTAAATAAAAGCATGTGGTCCACAAATGCTCCATGCTGAAAAGTGAAAGTGCTAGTCACTCAGTTGTGTCTGACTCTTTGTGACCTCCAAGGACTGTAGCCTGCCAGCCAGCTCTGTCCTTGGGATTCTATTGGAATGGGTTGCCATGCCCTCCTCCAGAGGAATCTTCCAGACCCAGGAACTGAATCCAGGTCTCCCACATTGCAGGCAAATTCTTTACCATTTGAGCCACAAGGAAAGCCCATGTTCCATGCTGGCATCCTCTAAGTGTACAAATATGCCCAAACTATTTTGCATGGTCATCCTTCCATAATGGCCTCCTGTGTTCTGTGTTCCTGCCTGGTATCTGACCATATGGTGAATGCCTTCTCCTGCTGTATCCCCTGGTCATGGATATAGAACTCTCAGAGTTTTCTGCTTGCTTGCTTGCTTATGACCTCCCAGGCATAGGAAATAGACTGAGATTCAAGGCTGACTCTCAGTACTAGTTCAAGCCCTTGGTATGTGAATGCTCATCTCTCTGCTATGTTTCTTCTTTTACTATTTTTTATTGGTGTATAGTTGACATATAATGTTGTGTTAGTTTCAGGTATATAGTAAAGTGAATTGTTTACACATATACATATATCCATTCTTCTATAGACTTTTTTTTCCCATAGTGTTAGTTGCTCAGTTGTGTCTGACTCTTTGGAACCTCATGGACTGTAGCCTGCCAGACTCCTCAGTCCATGGAATTCTCCAGGCAAGAATACTGCAGTGGGTTGCCATTTCCTTCTCCAAGAGACCTTCCCAAACCAGAGATTGAACCCACATCTTCTGCATTGCAGGTGGATTCTTTTATCGTCAGAAGCACCAGGGAAACCATATTTTTTCCATAGATGTCATTACGTACTATTGAATGGAGTTTTTTGTGCTATACAGTAGGTCCTAGTCAGTTATCTATTTTATATGAATTAGTGTGTATATGCCAATCCCAGTCTTCCAATTTATCCCTCTTCTCCTTTCCCCATTGGTAACTGTAGGTTTGGTTTGCACATCTGTGACTCTATTTCTGTTTTGTAAATAAGTTGATTTTACCTTTTTTTTTTTTTTAGATTTTACATGCAAATGGTATCATATATTTGTCTTTATCTGTCTGACTTACTTCATTCTTCTAAGTTCCTTTACTGTGAGGGAAAGGGGAGTCCTTTAAGCTTTCCCCTTCTCAATATTCCCGGTTGGAAAGGGGCAGTATCACCTCTAAGCTTGTATATGAATATTTTCAGGAGGTTCTAGTATCATTCCCTTTCCCTTAAAGTTAATAAGAAAGGCAGGATATGTGACTTATCCTGTTTCCAACCACTGTTAACAACTTTTCTTCCACTTTGTTTCCTTCTGCTGCTTGGAAAATCTTTAGTCAGAAGAGCAGTGGAAGAACCACCTCAGTAAATAATCCTTCTGTCTTGTTTTAATATCAGCTTTAACTTGAGAGTTGAGCACTTATATGTTAATTCTTTGGTGGCAACGCTCTCTGGAGGACAGAGCCCTTAGGGCTGAGAAAAAGGGCTTGAGAAACAATTGAAGCTTGGGAAGTGGATAAGCGAACATTTCACAGTTTTCAAGGTGCAAAATTTATAGAGCCTCAAACCCTCAGGTCATGAAATATATAAAATTCCATAGAAAATATACAAAATATTGTCCAGTGAAGGTCTGTTTCTACAAATAGATATTTCTGTGAAGCCAAGAGGAAAGCAAGACAAAATCTGAGGCTGTGAGTGCTGCGGGAGGATGCAAGTAGCAAAGAGCAGGGAACTGCTGACCAAGTCTTAGGTCTATTCAGGGGGAGAGTCAGCTTAGCAAACCCTCCACCTAAAGCTGGGCCTGGGAAAAGGGTGCATTGGCACAAACCCCGTTGTGCTTGCAATAAGGTAATACCATTTTTCCAAGTTCTTGTTCAGTTGGAAATTAAAATAACATAAAGGTACTTATGTGTTTTTGGGTCTGAGTTATGCTACATGCATTGTCTGAATATTTGTACCCATATAACTATAAAGATAATTGCATGGAAACAACACTCTGTCTCTGACTAGAGCAAATGGAAACCTGATAAAGCATCCTCAAGCCCCAAAGGAGAGTATACAATGAGAGGAAATAAAATGAGTGAAAAAAAAAGTATGTATGGGTAAATTTGATAAAACTTACTATCTAGAAAAAGTAATAATAACATATAAATTGTAGAGAGTTTTAAAACGTCACAATTAAATGGCAAGACAATAATAGCATATAAGCTGGGAAAGGTTAAGGATTTTAGGATCCTTAAGTTGTTTAAAAAGCAGAAAAAGAAACTATTCATATTTAATCTTTTAAGTTAGGCTTGCATGTTAAAATTTCAAGGCTAATGACACACACACATGCACATACATAAACAGAACTATTTTTCTAATTATTTTAAAAAGTTGTTTGAGAGAGAGGATAAAAGTAGAAGTAGAGATAAAACAGTTTTGTATTAATATAAAATAAAATATGAAGTACAGGGGAAAAGAAATGAGGAAATCAATAAATAGCAAGAGTAGTGTAAAAATAAATCTAAATATATCTATACATAAATAAATATATTTAGACATTGGTTTTAAAAGCTTCAATTACTTTTTAGTAGAATACTCCTGAATATTGACAAAAGTACAAAGTGAAAATTTACTTATTTTCACCAGATAAGAAGGTGATAATAGAACTTAAAGCTGGTATGAATTAGTGATACCATTTACATAACACCGAAATTAAAGGAAAAAATGAACATACATTTGCACATTTACTGAAAGAATATAATTGTGTATTTTGTGATTTAAGACTACTAATATCACCTTTGGACACAAATCAAAGCCACTAGATATGTCTTCCCTCAACTAAAATAGTTTACTTTAATAAAAGCTAATTGTGTTCCAGGTCCATGTTAATTATCGTTGATAGGTAGTGCTACATGTCTGCTTCACCTCTTGCTCATAATATGATTTTTAAACAGGCATGAATAATGTTCAGTTCTTCAGATCATCCAGAGCGGTAATCTTGCCTCTGGTATTAATTAATTGGTGGCTTGTAAAGTTAAGAGGCACACTTTCATTTATGTAAATATTCTGTTTCAATTACTCTGTTATAGTTGAACTGTGAATAGCTTAGTTGTAAGAAGAAAACAAGATGCACTTTAATTAGTACATTCAGGTCTAACTATGTTGGGCTTCCCTGGTGGCTCAGTGGTAAAGAATCAGCCTGCCAATGCAGGAGATATGGATTCAGTCCCTGCGTTGGGAAGATCCCCAGAGGAGGAAATGGCAAACCACTGCAGTATTCTCGCCTGGGAAATCCCATGGACAGCAGAGCCTAGTGGGCTACAGTCCATGCAGTCACAGGAATTGGATATGACTTAGTGACTAAACAACAACAATAAAAGGCAAATATACTTGAGCCATAGATGTTGATCTCTCCAAGGTTTAAGAAGCTTTTCATTTGAATTAAAAGAAATTAATGGCATAATCAATATACTGCTTGAATATCTGGGCCAACCCTAATTCAAGGGTTGTAAATCATTTATAGAAAATGAGGTAAGGTATGGCTAGAACCTCCCAGAATCAGATGGGAATAGAATATTTCTTCATTTGATTATCTATTTGATTTCATTCATCAGAGATGGGTGGATTTTGTCAAATAGCTCTTTTGCATAGTTTGTTAGTTTATTAGGTTACTATATTAGATTATAAGTAAGTATTCCATTTTGGTGGGTCCTGATATAAATGGTATTGTTTTAATTTTCAAACTCCACTTTTCCATTGTCAGTATAATGATTCTGCTCTCCTGCTCAGTTGCTTCAGTCATAGCTGACTCTTTGCGATCCTATGGATTCTAGCCCAGGAGGCTCCTCTGCGCATGGGATTTCCCAGGCAAGAATACTGGAATGGGTTGCCATGCCCTTCTCCAGGGATCTTTCTGACCCAGGGATCGAGATAGGGTCTAAATCTCCAGCATTGCAGGAAAGAGATTGATTTTTGTATATTAACCTTGTTTCCAGAAACCTTGCTATAATTGCTTGTTAGTTGCAGGAGGGTGATTTTATTTTTTTGATCAGTTCTTACAGATTTTCTACATAGATGGTCATGTCATCTGTGAACACAGACAATTTTATTTCCTTCTTATCAACCTATATCCCTTCCTTTCCTTCCTTTAACTCACCAATACATTCTTCCCTCCCCTTCTCCCTCTTTCCTCCTCTATTCTCTCCTCATCCCTTTCCTTTCCTTAGTGTATTAGCTAGCACTTCTAATGCTAGGTTGAAAAATAGTCCTGAGAGGGGACATCCTCACCTTGTTTTTTATCTTAGTGGGAAAACATCATGTTCCTCACAATTAAGAATGTTAGTTGTAGGTATTTTGTAAACAGTCTTTATCAAGTTAAGTTTTCCTCTATTCCTCATTTACACAGAATTTTTACCAAGAATGAATGCTTTATTTTATCAGATGCTTTTTCTGCATCTATTGCTATGATTATGTAAGTTTTCTTTTTTAGTCTGTTGATGGGATGGATTACTTTAATTGACTTTTTTAATAATAAAATGGCCTTGAATACTTGGGATAAAGCCTACTGGGTTTTGGTGTATAATTTTTTTATACTTTTCCTATTTAATTTGTTTATATTTTGTAGAGAATTTTTATGTTTATGTTCATGAAAGATACTAGTCTGCAGTTTTCTTTTCTTATAATATATTTGTCTGGTTTTGAGTTTAGGGTAGTCTTAGTATTATAAAACAAGTTAGAAGAGTTCCCTTTGCATCTATTCTTTGAAGAAGATTGTGGGGAATTCGTATAATTTCATCCTTGAAAGTTTGGTAGAATTCACCAGTGAACTCATGACTCATCAGTGACTTGATGCTTTGTCTTTTGGAAGGCTATTATTTATTGAGTAAATGCATTTAATAGATTTAGACCTATTTAGGATGTTTACTTCTGTGAGTTTTGGAAATTGTGTCTTTCAAGAGGTTGGTCCATTTAAACTGGGTTATCAAAGTTGTGACCATGGGGTTGTTCATAATATTCCTTTATTATTCTTTTCATGTCCATTTTTTGATAACATCTTTTGATGTCACCTTCTCCATTTCTGATATTAGTAATTTGTGTATCAACTCTATTTCAGCATGGCTAGAGGTTTATCAATTTTGTTGATCTTTTTAAAGAATCAGCTTTTCATTTCGCTGACTTTCTCTATTGATTGCCTGTTTTGAATCTCATTGATTTCTGCATTCATTCTTATTATTTCTTTCCTTCTGCTTAGTTTGGATTTAATTTGCTCTTCTTTTATTTTTATTTCCTTATGTGGAAACCTAGATGATTAACTTTCTATTTTTTCTTCTGTTCTAACATATGTGTTCAATGCTATAAATATCCTTTTAAGTGTTGCTTTCAATTTCTCCCATAAATTTTGATGTTTCATTTTCATTTAGTTAAAAAATATTGTTTGATTTTTCCTGATATTTCTTCATTGTCCCATTATTTAGAAATGTATTTCTCAATCTCCACTATTTTGTAAGAAATCTCTCTGTTATTGATTTCCAGTTCAACTCCATTGTAGTCTAAGAAAAGGCATTGTATAATTTCTATCCTGATTTTCTGACTTCTGGTTTTGTCCATTTCTGAGATAGGAGTGTTGAAGTCACCAACCATAATAATGAATTCATTTATTCCTCCTTGTAGTTCTATCATTTTTTGTCTCATGTAATTTCATATTTTGTCAGTAAAAATTATGTCTTTTGTAGAACTGACTCCGGTATCATTATGTAACATCCTTCTTTATCCTTGATAACTTTCCTTGCATTGGATTCTGGTCTGACTGAAATTAACATGGTTGTGCTATGTTACTTCAGTTCAGTTCAGTTCAGTAGCTCAGTAGTGTCCAACTCTTTGCAACCCCATGAATCGCAGCACGCCAGGCCTCCCTCTCCATCACCAACTCCCGGAGTTCACTCAGACTCATGTCCATTGAGTCAGTGATGCCATCCAGCCATCTCATCCTCTGTCGTCCCCTTCTCCTCCTGCCCCCAATTTCTCCCAGCATCAGAGTCTTTTCCAATGAGTCAACTCTTCACATGAGGTGGCCAAAGTACTGGAGTTTCAGTTTTAGCATCATTCCTTCCAGAGACTTCAGTTGTGTCCTACTCTGCGACCCTATGCACTGCGGCTTTCCAGGCTCCTCTGTCCATGGGAGTCTCCAGGCAAAAATACTGGAGTGGGTTGTTGCACACTTCTCTAGGGCATCTTCCCAACACAGGGATCAAACCCACACCACTTTATGTCTCCTGCATTGGCAGGTGGGTTCTTTACCTCTAGCGCCACCTAGAAAGCCCTAACATAGCCATTTCTGCTTATTTCTGTTAGTGTTATCATATTTTCTCCATCCTTGTACTTTTAATCTATATGTCTATATATTGGAAGTGAGTTTCTTGTAGTAAGCATATCATTGGGTCTTGTTTGTTGATCCACTCTTTTAATTGACACCTGTAGATCATTAATGTTCAAAATTATCATTGATATGATTTGGATCAGTATCTTCTATATTTGTTACTCTTAGGTGGTGTAAATACCTATAATGACAAAGTAACCCTAATTCATTCCTTCTGTCTCTCATAATATTGGGGTAATTCATTTCACTTACATATAAGCATACATAAACAGATATATATATATATATATAAACATATATATTATAGTTTATAGCTCTGTTTATATATATAAACAGATATATATGTATATATATATATATATATATATATGAGAACTATTTCTTTATATATTTTGTCTGTTTTTTTCCTTTCAATTATTTCAAATGAAGGGGACAGTTCCTTCCAGATCTTGTCTGGAAGTGGAATAACAATAATTATTTTCTCTTATGAAAGTCAGAGGAAAACAATAATTTGGAGAGAGGAAGGGGTGTTTGTTCATGAGTAATCTTTGCTAGGTTTAACTGAATGCAATAAAACTTTGGTCAGATATTAGTATTGATGTGTATCAATAAAATTTATATATGCAACTTTTTTAAAATTTGCAATTTTAATCCAATAATTGGATCACCATTATGAATTTCAAGATAGATAATCTTTTTGTGCTTTGAATAAATGCTTTCTCTTATACTGTCATCCTGGAGAAAGAAATGCAACTCACTCCAGTGTTCTTGCCTGGAAAAACCCATGGTCAGAGGAGGCCAGCAGGCTATAGTCCATGGGGTCACAAAGAGGTGGAGGCGACAGTGACTGAGCATACACTGTCATTGCTCTTCAGCCAAAGACACTGAAAATACACTTACAGTTGAGGAAAGTTATTGTGTTTCTCCTGAAAAGTAGGGAGAGACACACAATGGGAAAGTGTCTCAGTGAGAGGCTAAATTACTTTGCTAAAGACTCAAGGAAGAAAGGCTTTGACTGAGTAATATATATCATCTTTAAAGCAGAAGAAATAAATTAAGGTTAAATTTGTAGTTGGTAAGAGGGAGCACTCATAACTGTCAGGGGCTGGGATATTTGGTCTCCTTTTGTGGCAAAGATAATGATAATTTCATTATTATGATTATCAGCCATGAGTTTGAAATGCTTTTGTTTTTGTCTTAATTTATCAGCATAACAGATTTACCTTGTCTGATGTTGATGTTCTTTGCAAGGATGTATGTTCAGCAGAAGAAAACCAGTGTCTAGCTGCGAGTACAGGCCAGTAACCGGATGTTGGAGGCTGTTTTGCTCTTTCCCATTGTCATGCTGTGAAAGGCAGCATGGTGGAATGGCCAGAATCCTGCATTGGTGCCCATGGTGTTTGCATCACCATCACCTTTCTTTTGTCATCAGTGTGTCCTTGGATACGTAAACTAAAATTTCTGTGTCTCAATGACTAGTTTCCCTCAGGCAAAAATTCTGGGTCTAACTCTATAAAATTAGAGAGTTAGGTTTAATGATTCCTAAAGTTGCTCCCATTTCTTGCATTCTATAAATGAGACTTTTTACAAAAGCTAACAGAATTCCATTGTGAAATGTTGAATAAAATAAAACCACCAGGGAGTTTTATTTACTATTTCTTTAGATATAAGCTTTATAGTAAAGATAAAAGGTCTCTATGCTCTGTTTATAGCTTCCTGATCTCAGGAAATAAGTCAATGAATAAAGCTGTCCCTTATTTCATCCTTTCCTACAATGCCAATAGTTATACTTCATTTCATTCAGTGACTCTGAAAATAATAAAATTCATTTTTTTCTTTTTAATGGGAAACAGTATATTACAAATAAATCTTTTCATTTCTTTTCCCTACAAATCAATATGTCTTATGGGTAATTTTTTGTATAGCATGTTTTATGGCTGAGTTTATAAATAATACAGAAAATGTTCAGAATTTTAGAATTATAGTCATCACTAGGATCTGTATTTTTTGTCTTTTTCTTCTGTGTGACTAGTCATTGCTGGTAGAGCCTCACCTTTTTATTAATGAATCGTTTAGAAATGGAGTTTTATTCACAATATTTAATCTAAAAGGACAGAAGGCATTTGGTTTGTTCTCACACTGGTTTTCCATGAAGGTTCTGCTCTTTGTTGAAAGTCACTGGGATATCTCTTACCTGTCTCTTAACTGATATTTTGCTATAATGTGGTGTGAAATATTGTTAATAGAGAATGTCTCTTTATGTGTGTTAGAGTCTTCTTCGTATGATTCTCTAAATACATAACCCAAGTTGCTAAGTCAAAGTATGTTTCATTTTACATGTATAAATCCTCTATAAATGGATTAGTCTGTGACTAGAGCAAGTGTTACCTGTCTGTCTAGTATGGATCTTTTGTAGATTGACAGATGACCTTGCTTCATCTGTCTGCTCCTAGGAGAATTATAGGCTTGATGTACAATGATACAATGAGAGTCTGACCTATTAAGTAACCAGTTAGAATCTGCTTAGATTTGTTTTAGCATAAATATTAACAAAATGAGCCAAGATTTACATAGAGTTCTTTAATGAAAGAAACACATAGGCATGTGATAACTTAGCTATAAATATATTAGATAAATAAACATAAAGTTTAGCATATGATTTATTAAGTCCAAATAAATATACATGTTTTTTAGCATTCCTGGCTTTACTGTACTTTCTTTTTTAGAACAGATTAGCACTAAAATATGGAAGGTCCGGACAAGATGTGGTGACATTTATCCTTTGAAATTTATAGTTTGTTTCATAGAAAAACCATTCTGCATTGTTTTTAACCTCAAGTGTATTATTATCTCAACAATGATCTTAGTATTCCAGGGAATCAACATATATATGAAGCTCCCTTCAAAGAGTTAACAATATAGCTATAATGTATAAGATGCTAAACATTAAAATTATGAAAAGCTAACAATTTCTAAAAGGAAACAATCAAGCATTATCATATCATAATAAAATATGGATTTTCTGAGATAATTCTTTCCTTTCAGAATGTTAGTCCTTTCTTATAGTGTTATATTATGTTTAGAATTCAATATCTATGTCTTTGTAGTGCTTTTTAAAAATGTATTTTAATTTTTACATAATATTAGAGTATAGCTGATTAGTAATGATGTACAGTTATAGGTGTGCAATGTAATGATTTCATTGTACCTCTACAAGTATAAATTATTTTTTAAATTCTTTTCCCATTTAGGTTCAGAATATTGAGCTGAGTTCCTATTCTGCAAAGTATGTCCTTGGTTATCTACTTTAAATGTAGAAGTGTATACATATGAATCTCAAACTCTTGATATATCCTCTCCCTTCTCCTCTGGTAACCAAAAATTCATTCTCTAAGTCTATGAGTGCTTCCTGTTTTGTAAATAAGGTCATTTATATATGTTTTTAGATTCTGCATACAGGTTATTTCATATGATATTTGTCTTTGTCTGACTTACTTCACTTAGTATGATAATCTCCAGGCCCACTCATGTTGGTGCAAATGACATTATCTCACTATATTTAATGGCTGAATAATATTCCATTGTATATATGAACCACATCTTATTGTAAAAATCTAAACATGTGATTGATTTCTCCCTTTTAGACTGTGGTTACACACAAATGCAGAAAGCTGTAGTTATAAGTGAACACGTTCATACATAAATGAATTCACAGAGGAGGTGAAATTTGAAGTGCGTTTTAAATGATGAAGATGAAAGTAAGAAAGGGAGAACATAGAGCTTTTGAGGGAGAAGAACTTTATAAATGAAAGCACAGAATTAGGAGATTTGCCTTGAGTATGGAAGATGGTGAAAAAAGTAGCCTAGAGGGAACAAAGGTATTATATATGGGGGAGAGACAGGAAATAAAGTTGAATAGCTGAAATAATACTAATGTTTGAAGGCTTTTCAAAGCTGAGTTTAATCTTACAGAATAAATATTACACTGTTATCTCTACTCCATGAGCAAAATACATTTACAGTGAGGAAAAATGTTTTTCCTCAACTGCCAGGGGAAATGTGGGTTGTACAAATTCAGGTATACAAGGAGGAAACCAGCATAACAAAGTAGGCATAGGGCAATGTTTTGAGATTTTTAGTTTAGCTATCATCAGAAATTTACTTAAAGCACTCTGTTTCAACTTTCTCATCTATAAAATCTAGATAATAGTAGTAATACTACTTTCTTCATGATATAATGTTCAAATTTGAGAAGTACATTTTAAAAATACATTGTAAAAGAATAATTCTTATTATTCTGCTTTAGTTATTTATTTTTCAATTAAAGACACTAAAAGATCTAGATGTGGTTTGATAACGGCCTGACACAAGGTGACTCACAAAAGAACTTCTTGAATGTGAAGGAATATGATTTTCCTTTCTTATGGTGGATAACTTCCAGGCCCTTTCCAATTCTTTCAGTTCTCCTAGCAGAGCAAGTGCCTAAGGATCTTCAGCTGTGAACGCTCATTTGCCAAAGCTATGCCTTGCTCTTTAACTGCAGTTTAGGGAGGCATTCAGTGTAAGTTTAGGACTTGGTAACTGAAGGGCATGAGGGACAGAAAAGTACCAAAACTAGCTCTTTTCTTATTTCAAATTCCAGAAGAATAAAGTTGCTTTTGCAAAAAAAATAAAAAAATAAAAAAAAATTAAAAAAAATAAACGCATTTTAGGACAGAGAAACAGTTTGTGCAATAAAAATGAAGGTGTTCAGTTTTAAATAAGACATGCTCCATGTTGATAGTCGCTGGTGGGCCATCTAAGTGAAGGTGGTCTATAGCTCATTCTACACACAGTCTATTGTAAAACAGAGTGGGCTGGACTGCACACAGATTTTGAAGGAAGAGGAAGTAGAATAAATTAAAGATGGGAAAGGATATGGAGAATGATGAAAACAAAAACAAAACAAAAAATGCAATCTAAAAAAATGTTTTTACACGTGTATATTTTATTTTTTATTGAAGTATAGTTGATTTATAATATTTCAAGTGTACAATGAAATGATTCAGTATTATGTATATTTATGTATGTATTTTTTTGAAAAGAGTAAGTAGTCAATGGAGTTATATAACAGTGAGTTCAAGAAAGATGAAGATATTTAGTTAGAAATATTTTTATTTGGTTAGAAAAAGTAATCTTAAAAAAGCAGTCTCACTGCAGAAGGGGATTAGGGATGGGAGATTCATAAAAACAGAACAACAAAAACAAGGAAAACAACACTAGAGTGGTTCAAAAACTGGCCCAGGAATCAGGAAAATCTGTATTGCAAGGAGAGCTTCTTATAAAAGCGTGTTTGTGTCACATAGACGGAGTGGGGAATGTAATTGTGATTGAAGGTCTCAGGAAAAACAAAGCTGAATACTTGATGGAGGAATTTGGAGAGAGAAAATATGTAAAAAGCAAGGATCTCAGGAGCAGTTTAATGTTAGGTTATGTGCTAGTCGCTCAGTCTTCCCTTTGCAATCCAAGGACTGTAGCCCGCCAGGCTCCTCTGTCCATGGGATTTCCCAGGCAAGAATACTGGAGTGGGTTGCCATCTCCTCCTCCAGGGGATCTTCCCCACCCAGGGTGGAGCCTGCGTCTCCTGTGTCTCCTGCATTGCAAGCAGATTCTTTATCCACATGTTGTGAAGTAAAAACCTCTGATTCTCAACAGAGATGTGGTCTTGCCCACTTTAAGGCAATAGATTTAGTATTTCAAAAGTAGTTTTTTGAGCTCCCCCCTAGCCCTCAAGTTTCCAGAATGGCCCTGAAGACAGTGTGCACGCCAGTAGAAAAATTAATTCATCTATTTTTAAAAAAATGCTAATGGGAAATTTGCAGTGCCTATGAAACATGGAGAGAAATAAACAGTTTTGAGGATCCACTAGAAAATCAGTACGTTTAATATCTCTGAGATCAAATCAATGAGCCAATATCAACATGAAAATTTTTGTTGCAGAAAGGCAATATGATACAGCAAAATAATTCTGAGATTAGAAAGACCTGAATTGAACTCTGGCTTTGCTATTTGGAGACTATTTTAAAGTGCATTTATTTCTTCAACTCTTAAAGGACATATTAGTTCATAATAAGAATCTTCTGAAGTATTTAACATGACAAAACATGTCAGAATGCTTTATAAATGCTAAAGCGCTGTACAATTTAAGAGTGTTGGAATTACTGATATTATCATCTAGATGATGGTAGATAAATATTTGACTCCTATTTGAAGACCTTAGCATTTAAAAAGTAAGTCACTAGTAGTAATGTCAATGAAAATTGAAATGAAGACATTTGGAGAAGACACAAGGATTATTGATCAGGAAATTCTTCCTCTGAGCAAGCAGAGGAGTTAATCTCCCTGCCACTGAGCAGAAAGAAACCCAGCATTCACTCAAGCAGACATGATGGTCTATAATATTTCAGTGAAGAGCCTTATTTTCATTAGAACATGCAACGAGAGATAAAATGAGTCAGGATTTAATAAGTTTGTGTGCGTGCTAAGTTGCTTTAGTCATGTCCGACTCTTTGTGACCCTGTGGACTATAGCCCACCAGGCTCCTCTGTCCATGAGATTCTCCAGGCAAGAATACTGGAGTGGGTTGCCATTCTCTTCTCCAGGGGATCTTGCCAGCATAGGGATCAAGCCCCACATCTCTTGTGTCTCATGCATTGGCAGGTGGAGTCTTTACCACTAGTGCCAACTGGGAAATCCCTTAATAAGTATATCTGTATCATTTTACATATATTCCTATCTTTGATATATTGAAATACTATGAAGTATTGATACTACACAGGAGATAGCCAACATACTCAAAATAATCCAAATCAAGTGCTGAAAATAATTTGTACCAGCTCGATTATGTTCATTGCTTTGATATTTGGGTTCCACACAAATTAAGCAGGGGGAAAAAAAAAACCTTCTTGACTATGTTTTCACACATGATTCTTTAATGAAAATTTTCTGTTTTAAAACAAATTGTGAAGGGTGATGAAAAATGGATACTGTATAATAATGTGGAATGGAGGAGAGCCTGGGGTAAGTGAAATGAACCACCACCGTTGGTCTTTATCCAAAGAAGGTGATATTTTGTAGACAATGGCAATGGAAGAAATTCCTCTTATGAATTCCTTCTGAAAAACAACTAATTCATTTCAATAAGTACTGTTTCTAGTTAGGCCAACTGAAAAGCAGCACTTGATGAAAAGCACCTGGGATTAGTCAACAGAAAATGTATAATCTCCAGCCAGGATAAAGTAAGACCATGACTGCATGTTTTTTTGATACCAGGTGATAACTGTTACAGCTTAGCTGATTCATTGGCTGTATTCACCAGTTATCGCACCTTCAGATTTCCATTTATTTTGGTCTTTATACAAAATTCTCTTAATGGAAAAAAATTCCATTCCCTGGAAAACTGCAAAAGGCACCTGAAACAGTTGTTTGCTCAAGACAATAAAACATTTTAGGAAGATGGAATGAAGCTGCCTGAAAAATGGCAGAAGGTAAGTGGAACAGAGCAGTGAATACATTGTTCAATAAAGTTCTTGGTGAAAATGAAAAATGTCTTTTATTTTTACTTAAAAACCTCAAGGAACTTTTGGGCCAACCGAATAATGCTATTATTATCTCCATTTTACACATGAGGAAACTGAGGGGAAAATATTTTTTAAAATGGTCCTAGTTTTTCAAAGAAGTAGTACAATATAGTTTCCTAATTCCAATCTACTCTTCTTACAAAAGAAAGCCTATGATCTTTCCAGCATTCCTCAAAAGCTTAAAGAGCTTTCCTTTAGCGCCTTAAAGTGCCTTCACTCTTTTGGTGAGAGCAGATGATAGCTCACAGGAAACCTTTCTCTTAGAGAGGGCAAGAGCCCATCTCTTATTTCTTTGAGAAATGAATGAAGCAAAGGTTGCAGCTGACTGAAACACTACTGGAATTTGAGAACTTGTCTTATTTCCTCTTCCTCCTCCTTCTCCTCCTGATTTTTCTTCCTCAACTATTGATACTAGCTTCTTTTTGGGAATCTGTATGCCAGAGACCTATTCATTCTCATTACCTGCCTCCACCCCCCACCACACACACAAGTGACCATATGCTAGTCACTCTATAAATTTTAGGAAGTCTTTACCTCATTACAGTATATAAGGCAAGATTGCACTGTCTTGCAGATGTGTAGTGTAAGCTGTGGTGTAGGGATTTTTTGTTGTTGTTGTTGTTGGGGAGAGCTCATAATAAACATGTTACAGCCCCAAAAATTATAAATAATAGCCTAAGTTCTACAGCACAGAACTGAGGTTTTTAAGTACTTTCCTGACATTTGCTTTAAGTTGTTATCCTTCAAATATGTGTCTCATCTAATTCTGGGTTTATTTAAACACATGAGATTTTCCTATGCTTAGGACATCCTGATAATTCATATATATAAAACTTTCTTTCTCCTTAAATGGTTCTGTTTTAAAAAGAAATTGTATTAGAGAATAGTTGATTTAAAATGCTGGGTTAGTTTTTGTTGTACAGCAAAGTGAATCACTTATACACTTACATATATTTAATCTTTTTTAGATTCCTTTCCTATATAGGTCATTACAGAATATTAAGTAGAGTTCCCTATACTATACAGTAAATTCTGATTAATTATCTATTTTATAGAGTAGTGTGTATATGTCAATGCCAAGCTCTAATTTACTCCCTCTTCTCCCCTGTTAACCATAAAGTTTGCTTTTTTATCTGTGACTTTTCTTTTTGTAAATAAGTTCATTTGTACCACTTTTTAGATTCTGCATGTAAGTGTTATTATATGATATTTGTCCTTTTCTGTCTGACTTACTTCACTCAGTGTGACAATCTCTAGGTCCATCCATGTTGCTGCTGATGGCCTTATTGCATTCTTTTCTGTGACTGGGTAATATTCCATTACACACACACACACACACACACACACACACACACACACACACACCATCTTCTTTATCCATTCCTCTATCGATGTGCATTCAGGTTGCTTCCATGTCCTAGGAATGTAAATTGGAACAAATGTTATGGAGAAAAGTATTCCTAAGTCACTTCAATCATGTCCAACTCTTTGTGACCCAATGAACTGTAGCCCACCAGGTTCCTCTGTCCATGGGATTCAGCAGGCAAGAATACTGGAGTGGGTTACTGTGCCCTCCTCCAGGGGGAGAACAGTATAGAGGTTCCTTAAAAAACTAAAAATGGAGCTACCATATGATCCAGTAATCTCACTCCTGGCATATACCCAGAGAAAACCAAAATTTGAAAAGATACATGCACCCCGATGTTCACTGTAGCACTATTTACAGTGACATTAAAAGGTCTTGATTGAATGTACTAAATGTATTATTGCATCCTCCTGTGGCCTCTGGAAGTAAGAGCTGAAGAAAGAGGAAAAGTAGCAAGATTTTCTCTTCTATCTGTACATTTGATAAGAATATTCTGATATTCTAAACAGAATATCCATAAGCCAAGAAAAAAATCATTTAAAGTTTGAGCAATTATTAACCTTTGGAAAGGAGTCCAAGGAAAAAAAATGCAAATAATCTCCTTTCAACTTCATCCAGCCAACTTCCTAGCCAGAAATAAAAGAGTTGAATAAAAAGACAATAGTGGGTTATAGCATAATATATACTAAAATATAGTATCTCAGAGTCCAAACAAGTTGTATAGACAGATTTCATAAGTACTTATTCAAAGGAATTAAATTTGTACTTCTATGTATTAAAATCATTTGGTAATTAATTCAGTTAAGATGAAAACATTTCAAAACATTTTTAGTTCTAATAAAAATATCCTATTCTCGCCAAGACTTTAGATATATTTATGTCATCACTAATATTCTTAAACAGTTTTATCGCATATTTGCTTCAAATTTACTTGGTAGTAGATCTATCAGGAATTTCCATAATTGAGTTTTACCTTGCAAAATTCACTTTTAATTTGTGCTAACTCAGAAATAAGTGAATGAGTGATAGAGGAATATGCCTTTGCAAGTAGGAAGCAATATTGTTAATTTATCCCAGAGGAATAGTCAACTATGCCAGAAATGGCTAAATAATTAAAATGAAAAGTTAAAGAATTCACACACCTGTTGTAAGTAATATGCCAAGTGAGTTTTATTATCAAAAGCTGTTTTCTTGGAATTAACACAAAGAAATCTGGCTATTTTTGAAGATAAGATTTGGATAAACAGTCAAGTAACCAAATATAAAAAACATATACTGTATATGTTTTATATATCTGCTAGACCGTTTTTTAGGTTCAAGTGACAAAAAGCCTCTTTGATTCCTCCCCTTTTCCAAAAATATAGAGAAAAGTTTTTTAAAGCTTTCTTTTTTTACTCGATATAAATCTCAATCAAATTAGCCTCCAAAGTATTAACTAATCATCTACTAAGGAACTGATAGTCCTGAAGGAATTTCAGACTTTTTCAAACAGGCTCTGGTTCTAAATTCTACAAATTAATTTGTGTTTACTAATGGTCTTTGGTAATAATTCAGAAATATTAAAGAACTAATTTGTCATTGGCTTGCTTTATTTTTAGTGATGTATATATATCAAATAGATACGTATGCATCAGTTCAGTTTAGTTCAGTTCAGTTCATTCGCTCAGTCATGCCTGACTCTTGCGACCCATGAACTGCAGCATGCCAGGCCTCCCTGTCCATCACCATCTCCCAGAGTTCACTCGTACTCATGTCCATCGAGTCGGTGATGCCATCCAGCCATCTCATCCTATGTCATCCCCTTTTCTTCCTGCCCCCAATCCCTCCCAGCATCAGAGTTTTTTCCAATGAGTCAGCTCTTCACATGAAGTGGGCAAAGTACTGGAGTTTCAGCTTTAGCATCATTCCTTCCAATGAACACCCAGGACTGATCTCCTTTAGAATGGACTGGTTGGATCTCCTTGCAGTCCAAGGGACTCTCAAGAGTCTTCTCCAACACCACAGTTCAAAAGCATCAATTCTTCGGCACTCAGCTTTCTTCACAGTCCAATTCTTGCATCCATACATGACCACTGGAAAAACCATAGCCTTGACCAGACAGACCTTTGTTGGCAAAGTAATGTCTCTCCTTTTCAATATGCTGTCTAGGTTGGTCATAACTTTTCTTCCAAGGAGTAAGCATCTGTATATGTACATGTTATATGTTAAACATTAACATTATTGAGATTATTATATTACTTAAAATATATAATACAATACAAATACATATTTATGTGCACACAATTTCATATGTTAAAGGAAGTGGCAACCTACTCCAGTATTCTTGCCTGGAAAATCCCATGGAGAGAGGAGCCTGGAGGGCTACAGTCCATGGAGTGGCAAAGAGTCAGACAAGCCTTAGCGACTAAACAACTACTTACATGTGTACACATAATTCTAAATAATATTCATAATTAAAGAAATGTATATCATGTTTCTTGAAAAATAAAGTAGTTCAGATTACTGGAGTTGCTAATGCTTCAGAGCTATTATGATTGTTGACATCAATTTGCACAGAAACCTCAAGAAAAATGTAGCTGCTGCTGCTGCTAAGTCACTTCAGTCGTGTCCAACTCTGTGACTCCAGAGACAGCAGCCCACCAGGCTCCCCCATCCCTGGGATTCTCCAGGCAAGAACACTGGAGTGGGTTGCCATTTCCTTCTCCAGTGCATAAAAGTGAAAGTGAAAGTGAAGTCGCTCAGTCGTGACTGACCCTCAGTGACCCCATGGACTGCAGCCTACCAGGCTCCTCCGTCCATGGGATTTGCCAGGCAAGAGTACTGGAGTGGGGTGACATTGCCTTCTCCAGAAAGAAGTAGAGCCCCAGCATAAAAATAAGGGCCAAATAGGGGTCCTATTTTCTCCCCGCTGGTCATCTTCTCAAACTATGCTTCTGTCAACCTTAGGCAAATAGATTGCCAGATATGCCTCCAGCAAAGATGAGTTAATTCGGAATCAGCAGAAAATTACAGGTCAGGATCTGCAACCATGACAAGCTATGTGCAAATCCCTTCATATCAAGGGAATGGGGACACTTCATGGAAAGGAAAAGGAATTGAGAGGGTATACTAAACAAAAACTTAGTGGCTTTTCATTCTCTGAAAGAGCAGGAGTCTTTCTTTTTCCCATTGGGACCACCTATGTCTGTCTCAAGGCATGAAAACTCCTCTTTTGGTCATCCAACTTTATTTAATGTGAGGTTAAAGTTTTTATACTTCCTTTCTCCTGCTTTCAGCTATTATCATCTGTAGGTGTGAGATTCAATGTTTGTTTTCTTCTATTGCTCTGCTCAAAAGTAGGTGGATGCAGAATACGGAAGCTAAAAGTTCCCTCCGACTTTCTAATTTGTAATACACAGTAACTGCCTCCACTGCCTAACATGCCTACAAATGCATGAAAGCACATTTTATAACAGAATCTCAGAAGAAAACAAAATGTATGTGTAACTCTCAGAAATGTGATAAATCATGAACTTTTATGGTACATGGGAAAAGACTAAATAAAATTTGAGATATTGTGCAGTTTCTTCTTCTATAGCATCAACACCATATTTTACAGTTATTGAGGTACAAAAGGAAAAAAAAAAGGTAAGCTATGTATAATTTACAAGGGCTGATTGTGTGCTAGGTCCCCAACTCTGAAACCATTTGAATAACTCTAGATACCATCTCCCGGAGAAAGCAATGGTGACCCACTCCAGTACTCTTGTCTGGAAAATCCCATGGGCAGAGGAGCCTGGTAGGCTGCAGTCCATGGGGTTGCTGGGAGTCAGGCACGGCTGAGCAACTTCACTTTTACTCTTCACTTTCATGCACTGGAGAAGGAAATGGCAACCCACTCCAGTGTTCTTGCCTGGAGAATCCCAGGGACAGAGGAGCCTGGTGGGCTGCCGTCTATGGGGTCGCACAGAGTTGGACATGGAAACAGTGTCAGACTTTATTTTTTGGGCTCCAAAATCACTACAGATGGTGATTGCAGCCATGAAATTAAAAGACGCTTACTCCTTGGAAGAAAAGTTATGACCAACCTAGACAGCATATTAAAAAGCAGACACATTACTTTGCTGACTAAGGTCTGTCTAGTCAAGGCTATGGTTTTTCCTGTAGTCGTGTATGGATGTGAGAGTTGGACTGTGAAGAAGGCTGAGTGCCGAAGAATTGATGCTTTTGAACTGTGGTGCTGGAGAAGACTCTTGAGAGTCCCTTGGACTGCAAGGAGATCCAACCAGTCCATTCTGAAGGAGATCAACCCTGGGATTTCTTTGGAAGGAATGATGCTAAAGCTGAAGCTCCAGTACTTTGGCCACCTCAGGTGAAGAGTTGACTCATTGGAAAAGACTCTGATGCTGGGAGGGATTGGGGGCAGGAGGAGAAGGGGACGACAGAGGATGAGATGGCTGGATGGCATCACGGACTCGATGGACGTGAGTCTGAGTGAACTCCGGGAGTTGGTGATGGACAGGGAGGCCTGGTGTGCTGCGATTCATGGGGTCGCAAAGAGTCGGGCACGACTAAGCGACTGAACTGAACTGAACTGAAGCGACTTAGCAGCAGCAGCAGCAGCAGCATCTCCAACTAATTGCCAACATGCCACATTCTTATAACAACACTCTTCTGCTCCCCACATATCCGCTGACTGGCTCTGCAATTTTTTTAACTTTTTGAAGTAACGGTCACGTCTCCAAAAGAATTGCCTTTCTTTGATATCTTTACCGCAATGAATATTATCTTCACAGAATCAGTTCAGTTCAGTTCAGTTACTCAGTCATGTCTGACTCTGTGAACCCACGACTGCAGCACACCAGGCTTTCCTGTCCGTCAGGAACTCCCGGAGCTTGCTCAGACTCAGATCTGTTGAATCGGTAATGCCATCCAACCATCTCATCCTCTGTTGTACCCTTCTTCTCCTGCCTTTAATCTTTCCCAACATCAGGGTCTTTTCCAACGAGTTAGTTCTTTGCATCAGGTGGCCAAAGTATTTTGAGTTTCAGCTTCAGCCTCAGTCTTTCCAAAGAAGATTCAGGACTGATTTCCTTCAGGATGGACTGGTTGTATCTCCTTGCAGTCCAAGGGACTCTCAAGCATCTTCTCCAACACCACAGTTCAAAAGCATCAGTTCCTCAGCATTCAGCTTTCTTTATAGTCCAACTCTCACATCCATATATGACTACTGGAAAACCATAGCTTTGACTCTATAGACCTTTGTTGGAAAAGTAATGTCTCTGCTTTTTAATATGCTGCCTAGGTTGGTCATAGCTTTTCTCCCAAGCACTAAGCATCTTTTAATTTCATGGCTGCAGAATAGCATACTACATATCAAAGACAAAATGTGTGAATATTTTTCACTTAAGGCATATCACCAGGTTAAGATCTAGTTTCTCAGGCACGGTTTATTCATGTATCTCTACTATGTAACATAGTACTCCTGCTTTATTTAATGACTCTTCTCTCGAGCTATCTACATGTACCTATAAAAACAATGTAAGCCTCAGTATTTTAAGATGATTGAGTTGCATATAAAATTCAATTTAAAATTTTATAATTTCACTTTAGTATGTGTTAATACTAGGAAGTAACCAGTTAGTCTAAAAACAACAACAACAAAAAAAGCAAAGCTAATTTGGTATTAGTGAATTAATAAACTAAACAGCACTCTTTAACCTATTTGCTATTCCATTGTGTAGTTTCACTTAGTGTCTGGTTAATTTCATATCTTCATGCAAAATGTAGTATATACATGTATTCAGTCAAAAAGTATACATGATATTTTAATACCTGAAACTAAGATTAATTTTAATGTTAAATAGATTAAATATTAGTTTAGATAATTTTATATTTTAGTTTAATCATTATTATAAACAACCTAATTATTTAAGTAGCAAATATATATTTGAATAATGTTCCTTAAAAGACAGTTTAGGTTAATGAGTATAAAAAATGACTAAGAAGATAATTTGAATGAAGCCTAAAAGACAATTTAGCTTTGAAAATGTATCTCTAATTCCAAAAGAGGAAAAGGATACCAGCTTTTTCTTCTAGAATGAGTCATTATTCAAATAAAGTAAAATACAATTCTTCACCAGAAATTCCAACTTTTCAATTTATGCAAAGCTGGCTATTGAATCTCCACAATCCATTTAGTAAAAATAAGATTATATTAAACACTATTGAACTTAATTGTTCCTACCCACTATGCACAGAAAACTAGAGAATTTAATTAGCACTAATACTCTTCATTGGAGAGGGAAATGGCAACCCACTCCAGTATTCTTGCCAGGAGAATCCCATGGATGGAGGAGCCTGGTGGGCTACAGTCCATGGGGATGCAGAGAGTCAGATATGACTGAGTGACTGAGAGAGTGTGAATACTCTTAATTGCAGAATAAGGAAAGCAAACTAATATTTGTTGATTTTTTTCCAGGTGCTCACACTTAATTTTTCATCTGCTTAAAACAAGTTTGTAAAGTACATATTACTTTCCAAATAAAAATAAAACATCTGAGATTCAGAAAGAGTATATGATTTGCCTGATATTACAAAGCAATTATATAGAAAACCTATTATCAAACGATGTCTGCCTGTAACCCTGTAAACCCTGACTCATTCCTAACGTACTACCTCATTCTTAGTGTAATTAATCATGTACTACCTTGAAATTTTATTCAACTTTCTTGTGCAGGTTGTCATTTCAGGTGGGCTATGAGATTCTCAAGTATATGAGCATGGGATTCCAAAACAATTAACTTTGAAGTATGGGGGTTGAATTTCAATTGTCATTTACTGACAAGTAGCAGATTTCTGTGAACCTCATTTTACTGATCCCTAGAATGGAATTATGGTCTTTATCCTGATGAACTGTCAGTTTAGTTGGTCTTCTTTATCTGTAGGGTCCACAACCACAGATTCAATTAATCTCTTGTTGAGTTGGTTGAATTCTCAGATCCAGAATCTTTGGTGAAGGGCCAGCACAAATGTACCATATTATGTTAGGGATTTCAGCATCCCTGTATTTTTGTATCTACAGGGATCTGAAACCAATCCCTTGATGATACCTCGGGAAGACTGTATTAGTGAATATGAATACTTCCTATTTAACAAATATTCACTAACAATAAGACCAATTCCATTTTTATTTTTTATTCATGTTTGACTTTACTTTTATTTCTCATTGAATCTATCTCCTGTCCCAAGGTTTATTCCACTTCTCTTCTAGAACTTTATATTTCCCCTAGGTGTTTGATCTTACTTCATAGCTTTAGAGACACGTCTAGATTATCTGAATTCCATATTTCATGTATTAAACTCTCCTACTTGAAATTTCCATTTGAATAACTAATGTATCAAAATCAACACATCTGGCATACAGTTCTTCATTTTGGAGTGTGTAATTAATTTTACCTTAGCCTTTGCCGACCTCAACAAACTATACTTCTATCTACCTACCTGTTCAAGGCAAGAATCTGAGTCATCATGATTCCTTCCTTGAACTCACAATCCCACACATCCTACCCAGCAGCAAGTCTTATTTGCCTACTGACAAAATTTATATCTCAATTCATTCAATTCTCTCTACTTCTATGAACATTAGAATTGATCACTTCTTGTCTGTATGACCAAAGTAGCTTCCTGACAAGTCTGGTCTTCCCACTTGCATACTTTTTACTGTTTGACTATACCCAAAAGCCAGAAGGATCCTGTAAAGATGTAAAGTGTATGATCTTACTGTGCAAGAAGAAAAAGCCAAACTTCTCGTCCTACCATACTTGGATCTGAAGACATGGTTTCTGCTTATTTTCTCCCTTACTATATTTCAGTCACACTGTTCTTTAGGCTGTGTTTTGAGTAACCAAACTCATTTCTGCCATCAAAATTTGACATATGCAACTGTGTTTAACTTGAACATTCTCTTGCAGATTCTCTGCAGCTCTTTATAGAGCAAGGTTTCTTCTTACATTCTATGTCTCAACTCCATATTAAATCTAGCAAGTCCTTTCTCTATGATCCTATCAAACGTATGATTTACCTGAGACCATTTCTCATAGGACCATTCTTTATTTCATTCCTAATATTTATTACTATTGGGTTATACATTTTCTGCTTGTATATGTTATTTGAATATAAAATAATACAGTTTATGAGAGCAAATATTTTTATGCATTATTTCCTGCCATATTGCCAAGTGCCTAGAATATTTCTTAGTGTATACTCGTTCTCAACGAATATTTATTGAACAAATGAATGGATGGGTAAAAAGAAGGTATATTTATTCATAGATGATTTAAAAAAAAAAGGCTAAAGTAGTTTTAAAAACCCTAACCAGAAAAATTAAGAACAAACAGAGTTAATGGAAATAGGTGATTACAAATTGTATGTGGCATATATTTATCAAAAGTTGACACATAAGCATGGATTTATGAAATATACCTTAAGGAATTCTTCAGAGTGAATGTTTCCCAACCATCAAGGTATTTTTGAGGACTGGTGGCTTCAACTTGTATTGAAATAGGGTTAGGGTTAGGGTTAGCTAGTTTTTCATATATCTTTACTCAAGTAATCATGAAATTAACTAAGATACAACATTTCTTTCCATAAAATGTCAATATGGAATTCAAATCTGTAATCAAATATGACTAAACTATTTTTTTAGAGTTGTTATATTATAGTACTACCTGATGATATGGCAATTAAGCACCACCAAAATAGCCATCATGGTATTCCATTCTTTGTAATATAAATGTGTCACCCCCAACTGGAACAGATGCAGGCAGGGTTCCTACATCTCTCAGCTTCAAAGGTGTCTTGTATTCTCTACCTTCTGATGGTATGTAATGAGATAGCTCTGGCAATGATTAGAGTTTCATCTTGGCCATAGTGCATTAATTAATTTGCATTTTTTTTCCAACTCTGCTTGCTAAAATTCCTGCTCAATAGTCACATGTTAAATGTGATTATTATTGGCTAGCATAATCAATTGTAATATTGTATTTCATGTAGGGAGGACAAAGCAAAGACTTCCCTGGTGGTTCAGATGGTAAAGAGTCTGCCTGCAATGCAAGAGACCCAGGTGGAATACCTGGTTTGGGAAGATCCCCTGGAGAAGGAAACCACAACCCACTCCAGTATTCTTACCTGGAAAATCCATGGACAGAGGAGCTTCGAGGGTTACAGTGCATGGGGTTGCAAAGAGTCAGATAAAACTAAGTTACTTTCACTTCACAACATGTAGCATTAAGGTTCTACAATAGAATCAGGCAGATTTTTAAAATTAATTTTTTATTGGGATATAGTTGATATACAGTGTCCCATTAGTTTT
This sequence comes from Capra hircus, assembly GCF_001704415.2. Lineage (NCBI taxonomy): Eukaryota > Metazoa > Chordata > Mammalia > Artiodactyla > Bovidae > Capra > Capra hircus. Next base: position 90,517,653 of record NC_030808.1, read on the forward strand.
GGTGTACAGCAAAGTGAATCTGTTATATATATATGCACTCTTTGTTAGATCCTATTCCCAAATAGGTCACTTTAGAGTGTTGAGCAAAGTTCTCTGTGCTGTACAGTAGGTTCCTATTAGTTATCTGTATTATATATTTAGTTCAGTTCAGTTCGGTCGCTCAGTCGTGTCTGACTCTTGGCGACCCCATGAACTGCAGTGTGCCAGGCCTCCCTGTCCATCACCGATTCCCAGAGTTCATTCAAACTCACATCCATTGAGTCGGTGATGCCATCCAGCCAGCTCATCCTTGGTCGTCCCCTTCTTCTCCTCCCCCCAATCCTTCCCAGCATCAGAGTCTTTTCTAATTAGTCAACTCTTCGCATGAGGTGGCCAGAGTACTGGAGCTTCAGCTTTAGCATCATTCCTTCCAAAGAACACCCAGGACTGATCTCCTTTAGAATGGACTGGTTGGATCTACTTGCAAGAGTCTTCTCCAACACCACAGTTCAAAAGTATCAATCCTTAGGTGCTCAACCTTCTTCACAATCCAACTTTCACATCCATACATGACTACTGGAAAAACCATAGCCTTGACTGCTGCTACTAAGTCGCTTCAGTTGTGTCTGACACTGTGCAACCCCATAGACGGCAGCCCACCAGGCTCCCTTGTCCCTGGGATTCTCCAGGCAAGAACACTGGAGTGGGTTGCCATTTCCTTTTCCAATATAGCCTTGACTAGATGGACCTTTTTAGACAAAGTAATGTCTCTGATTTTTAATATGCTATCCAGGTTGGTCATAACTTTCCTTCCAAGGAGTAAATGTGTTTTAATTTCATGGCTGCAATCACCATCTGCAGTGATTTTGCAGCCCCAAAAAATAAAGTCTGACACTGTTTCCACTGTTTCCCCATCTATTTCCCATGAACTGATGGGACCAAATGTCATGATCTTCATTTTCTGAATGTTGAGCTTTAAGCCAACTTTTTCACTCTCTTTTTTCACTTTCATTAATAGGCTTTTTAGTTCCTCTTCACTTTCTGCCATAAGGGTGGTGTCATCTGCATATCTGAGGTTATTGGTATTTCTCCTGGTAATCTTGATTCCAGCTTGTGCTTCTTCTAGCCAAGCATTTCTCATGATGTATGCTGCATATAAGTTAAATAAGCAGGGTGACAATATACAGCCTTGACGTACTCCTTTTCCTATTTGGAACCAGTCTGTTGTTCCATGTCCAGTTCTAACTGTTGTTTCCTGACCTGCATACAGGTTTCTCAAGAGGCTGGTCAGGTGGTTTGGGATTCCCATCTCTTTCAGAATTTGCCACAGTTTATTGTGATGTACACAGTCAAAGGCTTTGTCATAGTCAATAAAGCAGAAATAGATGTTTTTCTGGAACTCTCTTGCTTTTTCGATGATCCAGCAGATGTTGGCAATTTGTTCTCTGGTTCCTCTGCCTTTTCTAAAACCAGCTTGAACATCTGGAATTTCATAGTTCACGTATTGTGGAAGCCTGGCTTGGAGAATGTTGAGCATTACTTTACTAGCGTGTGAGATGAGTGCAATTGTGCGGTAGTTTGAGCATTCTTTGGCATTGCCTTTCTTTGGGATTGAAATGAAATCTGAACTTTCCAGTCCTGTGGCTACTGCTGAGTTTTCCAAATTTGCTGACATATTGAGTGCCGCACTTTCACAGCATCATCTTTCAGGATTTGAAACAGCTTAACTGGAATTCCATCACCTCCACGAGCTTTATTCGTAGTGATGCTTTCTAAGGCCCACTTGACCTCACATTCCAGGATGTCTGGCTCTAGGTGAGTGATCACACCATCGTGGTTATCTTGTGTTATATATAGTAGTGTATATTTGTCATTCTGAATATCTGAATTTATCCCCCCTTGGTAACCATAAGTTTGTTTTCTACATCCATGATTCTATTTCTGATTTGTAAATAGGTTCATCTCTATCTTATTTTTTAGGTTTTAGATATCAGTGATACCATGTAATATTTGTCTTTCTCTCTCTGACTCACTTCACTCAGTATGACAATTTCTAAGACATGTTGCTGCAAATGACATTATTTCATTCTTTCTATAGCTGAGTAATATTCCATTGTATAATATACTAATTATCAGAGAAATGCAAATCAAAAACTTCAATGAGGTATCACCTCACACAAGTTAGAATGGCCATCATAAAAAACCTATAAATGATAAATGCTGGAGAGGGTGTAGAGAAAAGGGAACCCTCCTACACTGTGGGTGGGAATGTAAATTGGTATAGCCACCATGGGAAGCAATATGGAGGTTCCTTAAAAAACTAAAAACAGAGGTACCGTATGATCGAACAACCCCACTCCTGGGCATGTATCTGCAGAAAACCATAAATCGAAAAGATACATGTATTTCAGTGTTCATTGTAGCAATATTTACAATTGCCAGGACGTGGAAGCAACCTAAATGTCTACTGATGGAAGAACAGATAAAGATGTATAGCAGATTTTTGAGGTGAAAGCATTTAATTCTGCAGAAGAAAAGTTTCCAAATGACAGATGAGGCAGAATGGAAGTCGAGTTAATATTTAAGATGACTTTCATTTCATCTTTAAGGAACTATCTCCAAATAGCTATGCAGGATTACATAAATTCTGCTCCAACCGGAGAGAAGGAAAGATGGCATATCCTTTGGGATTAATTCTTTGAGCTTTGTCTCACTTCACTATTCCCTGCTGGAATCAACCTCTTTCTCTCTGAACTCCAAAGGCTATTGCTGCTGCTGCTGCTGCTAAATCACTTCAGTTGTGTCTGACTCTGTGCGACCCCACAGATGGCAGCCCATCAGGCTCCCCCATCCCTGGGATTCTCCAGGCAAGAACACATTTCCTTCTCCTATGCATGAAAGTGAAAAGTGAAAGTGAAGTCACTCAGTCGTATCCAACTCCTAGCGACCCCATGGACTGCAGCCTACCAGGCTCCTTCATCCATGGGATTTTCCAGGCAAGAGTACTGGAGTGGGGTGCCACCGCCTTCTCTGCCAAAGACTATTGCCTTGTACCTTTCTATAGCACAACTTATCACATTTCAGATTGCAATATGGTCAACTGTATCCATGTCTTCTGTCTCACTCTAGCTTAAAACCTCAAGGGAAGGATCTGAGCTTTCTTTTTCTATTTCTCATGAATGCTAATAACATGCCATATACTATTTCCTTTCAAAGTTAGTTAAATCAGTAACTAAAAATGCTCTTTTTAAGTGTTCATAAGACATTTGTTAAGTAAGTTGCAAACATTATCTGTTGGCAGAAGAAGTGAAAAGAAAGGAAGCAAAGCAAAAAGGAAGGAAGGAGTTGAAAGAGGAAGGAATACCCTAATTAAAGTTACTTTTTAGACAGGAAGGCTTTGATCTAAGAGGTTTAGCTATGAGGTAAATTTTCTTCTCACATTTTCAAACCTATAGGTCCACTTATTGTAGCAACACCGAATATCCAGACACCAAGCAACAGCTTTCATCAACAAGATGACAGCTTGCTCCTAATGTTTAGGCAGTTAAAAGATCTATTTGGGAGGCACTGCTCTTGCCAACATGAAAGTGTGCCTCGGTGACTCTACCACACATTCCAATCCCCCAACATGTGTCCCACTGATCTCTTAAGAGAGTGGCAATTAATTTCCAGGTGTCTCATTGGGCAAAGCATATTCTTGACTCATTTGTAAAATTGCATGTCTTCTAACAATCTCTGCCTTCCACATTCAAAGGAAGTTCGTTTACCTCTTCATGATGCAGTTTGCTCTGAGTCCAAGTTTTTTCCAGCAAATGTTTGCTACAAATCTCTAGTGTCTCTCAGGGCTTTACCTGTATGACCTCAGACAAATCGTTCAACCTCAATTCTCTCTCTTTTAAATGTGAATAGTAATCATCCCACTAAATGCCTTACCTGAATAATGCTGCAGGGAAGGTGAAAGAAGTAAAATAAAATACTGCAAAAGTCAGAAATAAAGATGTAAGGCCCTAGAAGAAAGAAATGGCAGATAGGTAGGCTCCTTCAGGGACATTGCATTTTATTGAAAACACTCAATATGGTAGCATGTGCAGAGCCAGTATCTTTGCCTAAATGGTTTGAAGAGAGACAGATCAAACATCTAGGTGAAAATGTAAAGTATAAAGAAATTATTTACATTATTTTCCCACTCTCAAGATTAGAGGCAAAGTACAACTTTTCCATATCTTTAGAGTAAGCTATAGTAAAGCACAAAAGATATTAAGAGCAACTCAGGTTAAATAGGAAGGAATGGAGAAAGGGAGGGAGGCAGGGTGGGAGGCACAGAAAGAGAAAGGGAAAGAAAAGAGAGGGACAGAAGAAATTCCTAAATATATTCTATAATTGCTTTTATTTCCTTTATTTTCCTATCACAATTTTTATATGGTAACTATTACCAAGAACAATTATTTAGCTAAGAGCAAACGAGCAAAGGAAAACATATTCCTCAGTTGTGAAATAGATTTGATGACAATAATGTAGACTTCTAAGGCATATGTTTTCTCTAATCTGTTGACTACCTGAAAAGTCTCTTGTATCATTTCTTGTTCAATTTTGACCCAAAGAAAATAATATATCTTTATACAATATTTTCCTAAGTAATAAGAATCTCAAGGAATTCGAAGTTGTAACATATGAGAGCTTCTCACATGGGAGATTTAAAAACAGCCTCTTGTTTAATGTCTAGAAAATGAACTGCTGCTGCTGCTGCTGCTGCTGCTGAGTTGCTTCAGTCGTGTCCGACTCCGTGCGACCCCATAGACGGCAGCCCACCAGGCTCCCCCGCCCCTGGGTTCTCCAGGCAAGAACACTGGAGTGGGGTGCCATTGCCTTCTTCAGAAAATGAACTAGACTACCTAATTTACCCCAATATTTTGTTATTTCACTTGTTAAATTTGCTAGCTGGACAGGTAGGAGAGCAACATGGTTGCAATAAGGAAGAATGGTTCTAAATTATTAACTTCTATTACATATTCCTTAGTATGAAGAAATAATTCATTTTCATCTTTAATAGCTTGCTTCATTTCACATTTTTATTGCAGTGATTTTGATTTTAGGCAATATTGATTATAAGAATGGAACTTGATAACTTGGATCTAATGGGATTTTTTAAGTGATTCTGTTTGTCTCTATGAGTACAGGAAATTATATTACCCCAATGATTATCTTATCCAGTTTATCATTACAAGTATTTGTATAACTTCAAAGGAAAAAAAAATAGACCTCCAATTAAGAAAATAAATTTGTATAACTAAACATTTTTATAACTAATAGAACAAAAAATATGTGTTAATAATCCTCAGAAATAATTTTTAAAAGACAAATTAACATGTCTATAATGGTAAACTCAACTGAGAACCTAGTTAATTTTAAGTCAACCATTTAAAGCATATTTTCAGCGGGAAAATAAATCCATATATTCAACTCTCTAGACTAAGGTACTGTATTCTAAGACTTAATATTTCTAGTTCTCCCAGGTCCTGGCTAAATGATCTATTTCCTGTGCTTTCAGAAATCAAAATCTGTGTAGGTCAAGATTTAAAATATTGTAGTTTGCCTCTTATTACCTTTAAATTTCAGTTTATATCTTTAAAGGAAAATGACAAATCCTTCTTGGTCTCGGACTACATCAAAACTAATGACTTCTCACCTCAGGGTGGGATGATATCCAGCTCAGAAGGCAAGTGATATGACAGAAAAATAGGTGACACCTTCAGTATGAATTTTTAAGTACTTTCTAGTTGAGAAGGATGCTAATGGAATAAAAACACTGACAAAACCCTGAAGTTAAATTCAGAAACCAGACAAAAAGATATTCTTAAAACCAACATTTGCTTTGAGTAACACGAAATAGAATATTAATTTTAATTATTGTATATCAAAAAAGATCTTCTCGACCCAGATAATCATGATGGTGTGATCACTTACCTGGAGCCAGACATCCTGGAATGTGAAGTCAAGTGGGCCTTAGAAAACATCACTATGAACAAAGCTAGTGGAAGTGATGGAATTCCAGTTGAACTATATTAAACCCTAAAAGATGATGCTGTGAAAGTGCGGCACTTAATATGCCAGCAAATTTGGAAAACTCAACAGTGGCCACAGGACAGGAAAGGTCAGATTTCATTTCAAACCCAAAGAAAAGCAATGCCAAAGAATGCTCAAACTACCACACAATTGCTCACACACTGGTAAAGTAATGCTCAAAATTCTCCAAGCCAGGCTTCCGCAATACGTGAACTGTGAACTTCCAGATGTTCAAGCTGGTTTTAGAAAAGGCAGAGGAACCAGAGATCAAATTGCCAACATCCACTGGATCATGGTAAAAGCAAGAGAGTTCCAGAAAAACATCTATTTCTGCTTTATTGACTATGCCAAAGCCGTTGACTGTGTTCATCACAATAAACTGTGGACAATTCCGAAAGAGATGGGAATACCAGACTACCTGACCTGCCTCTTGAGAAACCTATATGCAGGTCAGGAAGCAACAGTTAGAACTGGACATGGAACAACAGACTGGTTCCAAATAGGAAAAGGAGTACATCAAGGCTGCATATTGTCACTCTGCTTATTTAACTTCTATGCAGCATACATCATGAGAAACGCTGGGCTGGAAGAAGCACAAGCTGGAATCAGGATTGCCGGGAGAAATATCAATAACCTCAGATATGCAGATGATACCACCCTTATGGCAGAAAGTGAAGAGGAGCTAAAAAGCCTCTTGATGAAAGTGAAAGAGGAGAGTTAAAAAGTTGACTTAAAGCTCAACATTCAGAAAACGAAGATCATGGCCTCTGGTTCCATCACTTCATGGGAAATAGATGGGGAAACAGTGGAAACAGTGTCAGACTTTATTTTTCTGGGCTCCAAAATCACTGCAGATGGTGATTGCAACCATGAAATTAAAAGATGCTTACTCCTTGAAAGGAAAATTATGACCAACGTAGACAGCATATTAAAAAGCAGAGACATTACTTTGTCAACAAAGGTCCATCTAGTCAAAGCCATGGTTTTTCCAGTGGTCATGTATGGATGTGAGAGTTCGACTGTGAAGAAAGCTGAGTGCTGAAGAATTGATGCGTTTGAACTGTGGTGTTGGAGAAGACTCTTGTGAGTCCCTTGGACTGCAAGGAGATCCAACCAGTCCATTCTGAAGGAGATCAGTCCTGGGTGTTCATTGGAAGGACTGATGCTGAAGCTGAAACTCCAATACTTTGGCCACCTCATGTGAAGAGTTGACTCATTGGAAAAAATTCTGATGCTGGGAGGGATTGGGGGCAGGAGGAGAAGGGGACCACAGAGGACTAGATGGCTGGATGGCATCACTGACTCGATGGACATGAGTTTAAGGGAACTCCGGGAGTTGGTCATGGATAGGGAGGCCTGGCATTTTGCATTTCATGGGGTTGCAAAGAGTCGAACATGACTGAGCGACTGAACTGAAGTGATTAAATAGTAGGTATACAATAAAAGATTGTTCAAAGCATAGAACAATTGCACTCATTTCCCGCACTAGCAAAGAAATTTTCAAAGTTCTCCAAGCTAGGCTTCAACAGTACGTGAGTTGAGAACTTCAAGCTGGATTTAGAAAAGGCAGAAGAACCAGAGATCAAATTGCCAACATCCATTGTATCATAGAAAAAGCAAGAGAATTCCAGAAAAAAAACATCTACTTCTGCTTCATTGACTATGCCAAATCCTTTGACTGTGAGTCACAACAAACTGTGGAAATTCTTCAAGAGATGGCAATAACCAGGCCACCTGACCTGCCTCCTGAGAAATCTGTATATAGGTCAAGTAGTAACAGTTATACCCAGACATGGAACAACAGACTGGTTCCAAATTGGGAAAGGAGTATATCAAGGTTGTATATCGTCACCCTGTTTATTTAACTTATATGTAGAGTGCATTGTGAAATACCAGGCTGGATGAAGCTCACGCAGAAATCAAGATTTCTGGGAGAAATATTAATAACTTCAGATATGCTGATGACACCACCCTTATGGCAGAAAGAAAGAGGAACTGAAGAGCCTCTTGATGAAACTGAAAGAGGAGAGTGAATAAGCTGGGTTAAAACTCGACATTCAGAAAACTAAGATTATGGCATCTGGCGCCATCACTTCATGGCAAATAAATGGGGAAACAATGGAAACAGTGACAGACTTCATTTGCTTGGGCTCAAAATCACTGCAGATGGTAATTACAGTCATAAAGTTAAAAGATACTTGCTCCTTGGAAGAAAAGCTATGACCTACCTAGACAGCATATTAAAAAGCAGAGACATTACTTTGCCAACAAAGGTCCATCTAGTCAAAGATACGGTTTTCCTAATAGTCATGTATGGATGTGAGAGTTGGACCATAAAGAAGGCTGAGCACTGAAGAATTGATTTATTTGAACTGCTGTGTTAGAGAAGACACTTGAGAGTCCCTTGGACTGCAAGGAGATACCACCAGTCCATTTTGAAGGAAATTAGTCCTAAATATTCATAGTAAGGACTGATGCTAAAGCTCCGACACTTTGGTTATGTAATATAAAGATCTGACTCCTTAGAAAAGACCCTAATGCTGGGAAACACTGCAAGCAGGAGAAGGGGATGACGGAGGACTAGATGGTTGGATGACACCACCTCAATGGACATGAGTTTGAGCAAGATCTGGGAGTAGGTAATGGACAGAGAATCCTGGAGTGCTGCAGTTCATGGGGTTGCAAAGAGTGGCATGACTAAATGGCTGAATAACAACAACAAAATAGTAAATATAATTAATTGTTTTTCTGGGAAATAAGGTGATATAATAAGTATGGCTTTAATGAAGTTAACTCTTACTGGTTTGTTTCTATGTTTTATTCTTCATTCATGTGGCAATTATCTAGAAAGTATTTACTGTAAGAATAATAATAGCTAACATTTATTGTAAGTTCACTCTTTCTAGACATTGTTCTAAGTATATATTTAATGAACTGACTCATTCTGTCCTCTTAAGAATCTGTGAGATCAGATGCTTCTAATGTCATTTTTTGGTATGGAATCTGAAGCAGAAGAAAATAATTAATTTTAAATCGCATATATATTTAATGGCAGAGTCTGAATTCTGGCTTCAAATTTCACCACATCTTTATTATATAGGAGCAGTGATAGAGGATATACTTGTTTTTCTTTCAAACAGCTTAATCGCTAGAAAGAAGTTAAAAGTGTTTAAAGTGTAGAATATTCAGTAGAAATTCTAAAGGAATATAGAACAAGCAAGGAGATGTCAAAGACGATGATGCCTTGAAGGGCCTCATCTTGGATTGGAAGTGAAAGTGAAAGTCACTCAGTCGTGTCTGATTCTATGTGAATCCATGGACTATACGGTCCTTGGAATTTTTCAGGCCAGAATACTGGAGTGGTATCCTTTCCATTCTCCAGGGGATCTTCCCAACCCACAGATCAAACCAACATCTCCCACATTGCAGGCGGATTCTTTACCAACTGAGCTATCAAGGATAGTAAGGGAATGTCAGTAAATGCAGATGCATGGCAATTAAGCCAAAGAAACGGTTAAACACTATGTTAGCATTGTGTAGCAATCATGATGGAAGGGTTAAATACTATGTTAGCATTGTGTAGCGATCATGATGGAAGCACAGGAGAAAAGGTAACCTGTCTTCCAACAGGTGCAGAGAATAGTAGAAAAAGGTCTATTGGGCCTTGAAAGAAAAGTAGATGATTCCAAGTAACAGATGACATATAAGACAAAGGGAAAAAGCCAGGAAAATTGAGTACTAAGAAGAAATAAAATGTCAAATGGAGCATGAGGTGGCCAGGCCTGTCTGAGAATAGCGGTGACTTCAATTTGCTGGCACATGGAAGATGGGGTGGATGTTCATTTTAGTATACAGCCTTAGCTTTTAGAAAAGAGGCTCATTAAGGGAAAGAGATGAAATCCTGTTTACTTTTCCTCAGTGAAAATCCTCAGCCAATCACAAACTTTTTTTTTTTTTTAAAGAAGCAAAGTGAAGTGAAATCGCTTAGTCATGTCCGACTCTTTGCGACCGCATCAACTGTTGCCTACCAGGCTTCTCTGCCTATGGGATTTTCCAGGTAAGGGTACTGGAGTTGGGTTGCCATTCCCTTCTCCAGGAGATTTTCCCAACCCAGGAATCGAACCCGGGTCTCCTGCATTGCAGACAGACGCTTTACGGGGTTTGTCAAAACATGAGTCCTTAGTAATAGTGATTACTATGGATCACCCCTTATATTTTATTTAATCATTTATTCATTCATTCAGCCATTTAGTCTTTTCAAGCCACTTGGATCACCTGTTAGGCTCAAGGCAGTCTTTATTTAATTAGTGCCCAGTTGTGCCTCCCTAGGTTGCAAAATAAATTAGCACACCTAGGTCACAGTGTAAAAAATAACTATTTGTCCTTGGAAGTCAAATATAATTACCATCTCAGTTCTTTCTATAAAGACTTCTACCAGCCAATGACCCCTCAAGGTCAACTTGAGTGACTCCTTTTTCATGTGCTCATGACATGTCCTCCACCCCTTTCATAGTGCTTATCATATTGTGTCAGGGTCAATTTTTTATGCATTTTCTCCCACTGTCTTGTGATTTCCCCAAGAAAAAGCAGTGTATACTCTGAATCCTTGCATCCAGAACATGGAATAGTCTTTGACATATATCTGGCATCCAGAACATGGAATAGTCTTTGACATATATCTGGCATCCAGTAACTGTGTGTTAAATTGAATCAAACTAAATTGATATTCCCATAGGTAGACAGTTTCAGTGTTTGGCACATCATAGGCACAATTAGTTTTTTAAATTAGTATTTTGAATATAATTACTTATATTTTTAACCACATTATCTAAGCTGGAAATGAATCATTTGAGACAGTAGATAGGGGCAATTCAGGCTACAGAAATTACCTAATGGATTTTGCTGATAACATTATAGGCTAGCAATTCCATTTCATAATTATATGATGCTTAGAATGGAGTTGAATAAATACAGGGAATCATAACCTTAGGGTACATAAGAAAATGAGCCAAGAGTCTGATAGAGAAATATATGTAGTTATGTTTTTAAAAAGAAACAGATACACTGAGAATCAAACCAAAGAAATGAAAAGCTTACTTCCAATTAGTAATACAACTCAGTATTCTGTGTTACCTAATATGGACTTTGGGGTTAAGGGTAGATAATTCTTAGAATGACTGAGCAATATTATAGTGTCATATAAATTCATTGAAGAAAGTGAAAGTAGAGTCTAGGGAAGAGGATGTAATCCTAGCAGTATATTAAGATGTTGGACATTATACTCAAAATTATTACAAGGACTAAAGGCTGATATATGGTCTTCCCTGGTGGCTCTGGTGGTAAAGAATCTGCCTACCAATGCAGGAGGAGATGTGTGTTCAATTCCTGGGTCAGGAAGATCCCCTGGAGAAGGAATTCTCCTGTATTCTTGTCTGGAAAATCCCAAGGGCAGAGAAGCCAGTGGGATACAATCCGGGGGTTCACAGAAGAGTGAGACATGACTTAGTGCCTAAATGACAACAACAGGCTGATATACTTGAGCCATAGGTGTTGATATCTCCAAGATTTAAGGAATTTTCACTGAAAGTAAAAGAAAAAAATGGCACATTCAATATACTACTTGAATATCTAGACCAATCCTAACTCAAGTGTTGTAAATAATTTATAACAAATGAAGTAAGGTATGGCTAGAACCTCCCAGAATATTGTCACTCTTCATTCTCTAAATGTCTGGTCATGGCTTCCCCAGATTTCTATTTGAAGTCCAATAGATCCAGTTAACATTGACATAACATTTGTTGAAGTGAAATATTCTAACATGCTTGTTACTTTTCTCAGGATTTTCTCTATGATTTAATCCTGGAATGAAGAGAGGCTCCTGCTTATGCTGAATCCTGAGCTTAGACAGCAGCAGGGACTCTGGGTGCAGTAGACCTGGGTATGGCATAAGCTCTTTTGGAGGAGGTTACAACTAACCCACCATAGAGCCACTAGAACTTACATAGGACTGGGGATACAGACTGTTGGAGGGCACAAACAGAACCTTGTGTGCACCAGGCCTCAGGAGAAAGGAACAGTGATCCCACAAGAAATTGACTCAGACTTGCCAATGAGTGTCTAGGAGTCTCTGGCAGAGGCATGGGTCAGTGATGGCCTGCTGCAGGGTTGGGGGCAGTGAGTGTAGCAGTGTATACATGGGACCTTTTAAAGAAGGTCACCATTATCTTCATTACCTCCACCATAGTTTGGCCTCACATCAAATAAAAAGGAGGGAACATAGCCCTGCCCCTCAACAGAAAATTGGATTAAAGATTTATTGAGTATGGCCCCATCAATCAGAACAAGACCCAGTTTCCCCCTCAGTCAGTCTGTCCCATCAGGAAGCTTCCATAAGCCTCTGATCCTTCTCCATCAGAGGGCAGACAGACTGAAAACCACAATCACAGAAAACTAACCAATCTGATCACATGGACCACAGCCTTGTCTGACTCAATGAAACTATGAGCCATGCCATGTAGGGCCACCCAAGATGGATGGGTCATGGTGGAGAGTTCTGACAAAACATGGTTCATTGGAGAAGGGAATGGCAAACCACTTCAGTATTCTTGCCTTGAGAACCCATGAACAGTATGAAAAGGCAAAAAGATAGGACACTGAAAGATGAACTCCCCAGGTTGGTAAGTGCCCAATATGCTAATGGAGATCAGTAGAGAACTAACTCCAGAAAGAATGAAGAGACAGAACCAAAGTAAAAACAACAGCAAATTGTGGATGTGACTGGTGATGGAAGTAAAGTCCAATGTTGTAAGAGCAATATTGCCTTGGAAACTGGAATGTTAGGTCCATGAATCAGGGCAAATTGGAAGTGGTCAAACAGGAGATGGCAAGAATGAACATCGACATTTTAGAAAGCAGTGAACTAAAATGAACTGGAATGGGTGAATTTAACTCAGATGACCACTATATCTACTATTATGGGCAAGAATCCCTTAGAAGAAATGGCATAGCCATATTAGTCAACAAAAGAGTCTGAAATATAGTACTTGGAGGCAATCTCGAAAACGACAGAATGATCTCTATTCATTTCCAAGGCAAACCATTCAATGTTAGAGTAATCCAGGTCCATGCCCAGACCAATAATGCTGAAGAAGCTGAAGCTGAAAGGTTTGATGAAGACCTATAAGACCTTCTAGAATGAACATGCAAAAAAGATGTTATTTTCATTATAGGGGACTGGAATGCAAAAGTAGGAAGTCAAGAAATACCTGGAGTGAACTTGGCCTTGGAGTACAGAAGGAAGCAGGCAAAGGCTAACAGAGTTTTGCCAAGAGAATGCACTGGTCATAGCAGATACCCTCTTCCAACAACACAAGAGAAGATGCTACACATGGACATCACCAGATGGTCAGATTGATTATATTTTTTGGAGCCAAAGATGGAAAAGCTCTATACAATCACCAAAAACAAGACTGGGAGATGACTGTGGCTCAGATCATGAACTCATTATTGCCAAATTCAGACATAAATTGAAGAAAGTAAGGAAACCACCAGACCATTGAGTTATGACCTAAAACAAATCCCGTATGACTAAACAGTGCAAGTGACAAATAGAGTCAAGGGATTCGATCTGATGGACAGAGTGCCTGAAGAACTATGGAAGGAGGTTCCTGACATTGTACAGGAGGCAGTGATCAAGACCCGTCCCCAAGAAAAAGAAATGCAAAAAGGCAAAATAGTTGTCTGAGAAAGCCTTACAAATAGCTGAGAAAAGAAGACAAGCGAAAGGTAAAAGAGGAAAGAAAAGATATACCCATTTGAATGCAGAGTTCCAAAGAATAGCAAGGAGAGATAAGAAAGCCTTCATCAGTGATCAATGCAAAGAAATAGAGGAAAACAATAGAATGGGAAAGACTAGAGATCTCTACAAGAGAATTAGAGATGCCAAAGGAGCTTTTCATTGAAAGATGGGCTCGATAAAGGACAGAAATGGTATGGACCTAACAGAAGCAGATGATATCAAGAACAGGTGGCAAGAATACACAGAAGAACTGTACAAAAAGATCTTCATGACCCAGATAACCATGATGGTGTGATCACTCACCTAGAGCCAGATATCCTGGAAAGGGAAGTCAAGTGGGCCTTTAGAAGCATCACTATGAACAAAGCTAGTGGAGGTGATGGAATTCCAGTTGAACTATATCAAATCCTGAAAGATGATGCTGTGAAAGTGCTGCACTCAAAATGCCAGCAAATTTGGAAAACTCAGCAGTGGACTCAGGACTAGAACAGTTCAGTTTTTACTGCAATTCCAAAGAAAGGCAATGCCAAAGAATGCTCAAACTACTGTGAAATTGTACTCATCTCACATGCTAGCAAAATAATGCTCAAAATTCTCCAAACCAGTCTCCCACAGTCCATGAAGTGAGAAATTCTAGATGTTCAAGCTGGTTTTAGAAAAGGCAGAGGAACCAGAGAACAAATTGCCAACATCCGATGGATCGTCAAAAAACAAGAGAGTTCTAGAAGATAATCTACTTCTGCCTTATTTATTATAACAAAGTCTTTGACTGTGTGGATCAGAACAGACTGTGGAAAATTCTGAAAGAGATGGGAATACCAGACCACCTGTTCTGCCTCCTGAGAAATCTGCATGCAGGACAAGAAGCAACAGTTAGAACTGGACATGGAACAGCAGACTATTTCCAAATAGGAAAAGGAGTACATCAAGGCTGTATATTGTCACCTTGCTTATTTAACTTATATGCAGAATACATCATGAGAAATGCTGTGCTGGTTGAAACACAAGCTAGAATCAACTTTGCTGGAGAAATATCATTAACCTCAGATATGCAAGTGATACCACCCTTATGACAGAAAGTGAAGAAGAACTAAAGAGCCTCTTGGTGAAAGTGAAAGAGGAGAGTGAAATAGTTGCCTTAAAACTCAACATTCATAAAACTAAGATCATGGCATCTGGTCCCATCACTTCATGGCAATTAGATGGGGAAACAGTGAAAACAATGAGAGACTTTATTTTCTTGGGCTCCAAAATCACTGCAGATGGTGACTGCAGCCTCGAACTAAAAAAAACGGTTACTCCTTGGAAGAAAATTTATGACCAACCTAGACAGCTTATTAAAAAGCAGACATTACTTTGCCAATAAAGGTTCTTCTAGTCAAAGCTATGCTTTTTCCAGTAGTCATGTATGGATGTGAGAGTCGGGCTATAAACAAAGCTGAGCACTGAAGAACTGATGCTTTTGAACTGTGGTGTTGGAGAAGACTCTTGAGAGTCCCTGGATGGCAAGGAGATAAAACCAGTTCATTCTAAAGGAAATCAGTCCTGGATACTCATTGGAAGGACTGATGCTGAAGCGGAAACTCCAATATTTTGGCGACCTGATGTGAAGAACTGATTCATTTGAAAAGACCCTTATGCTTGGAAAGATTGAAGGTGGAAGGAGAAGGGGATGACAGAGGATGAGACGATTGGATGGCATCACTGAATCAATGGACATGAGTTTGAGTTAACTCCAGGAGTTGGTGATGGACAGTGAGGTCTGGCATGCTGCAGTCCATGGGATTGCAAAGAGTCGGACATGACTGAGAATGAGCTTGGACGTATACTTCTGAGTCCTGCAACTTAATAGATCTTTCATCTTGTGCAAGTTTTCAAAGTGGCTAAATATCAGCTTTCTTATATGAAAAAGAATGATGATAATGTCTTATACTGTAGTTGTTAATGGATATCTGATATCTTAGTTTGAATACCAATTAAGCATACTATTCTGGTATGCAGTAGGTGGTTCAGATACAGCTGATCTTTCTGCCTTCCTTATATGAGAGAACTGCCTTGAGATTGGGATTTACTATTAAAACTTATGGTTTATAAAGGTGCTACACTCAAATGCTTAGGATGACCCTGCTCCCGCATTTTCTATACATCTTAGGGCTAAGCTATCTTTTGCTAACATTTCTCTTTGTACTTATCTTTTGGGAATGATGCAGTGAGTCTTAAGAAGACTCTCTCATTTTGTTAAACTTTCTTTCTGAATGATAAATGTGTTAGTTCTTCAGTTATGTCCAACTCTTTGCAATCCCGTGGACTGTAACCTGCGAGGCTACCCTGTCCATGGAAATCTCCAGGCAAGAATACTGGAGTGGGTAGTCATTCCCTTCTCATGGGGATATTCCCAACCCAGGGATTGAACCCAGGTTTCCTGCATTGCAGGTGGATTCTTTACAGACTGACTCACCAGGGAAGCTGAATGATTTGCCGATGCTAGTAAAAATTAAAACTGCGTCACACTATTTTCAGTTTGCAGGGGCGATCCTATAACTGGCAGCTAAGTTAAAACAAGAAAGTCTCCAGGTTCTATTTTTATTTCTCTCTAGGTCTGTATTTTGCTACTAAACCTGTTATGTTTTTTAGTAAGTAGACTGAATCAGAAACAACAAAAACTCTAACTGCTACAAAATTTGACACTGGGAATATGATTCTCACTTGTACTAGTGACCTAGAAGTGACAATTTTGTGTATGCCAAGAACTCTATTTCTGTCATCAAACAGAAAATAAAATAATTCTACAGGTATGGATTCTTCTGAGTTTTGTTTTTTTAACCATCAAGGAACAGAAGATACAGAAGATAAATAGTGTGATTTGTTTCTCAGTTTTAAAAACACTGCAAAGAGTATTAATTTGAATTTTTAATTTCAAATTTAATTTTTAAGAATCATTTTTAGGAACAGATAAATGATTATGCCAGGTCTAGTTATTTCTTATCCTTATTCAAAAAAGTCAATTTATAAGGCATCCATTTAGCTATCACTGAATTGCTTTACTTAAGACATAAAATTCTTAACATTTTAAAAATTCAATTTCTTAACATGTCATTATGTTCAATCAGCTCTGGCTTTATTAACAATTTTACTAGTATGTTAAATAAATTTAAATTAAAAATTAGTGATAAATTAATTAGAATTATTCTCATGAGTGAGGTTTCTGTCACATTTCCCAGTAAAAAAGAAGAGTGTGAGAATCATTTCACTTGACTTGGCAGCATAAAAATTATACAAGAAGCACTCAGTTTAGATGAAGAAGACCTTAGTTCTTCTGCCTCTGCCATTACTGATGGTTTGGTATTGGTCACGTAATTTAGATTTTATACAAGCAGCTATGTTAATTTCAGTGCTCTCTAACTCACATGATTTCTTATAGATATAAAAATATGAGCTATGGGAACACACTTTAATTTGTGTTCATCTTTGCGTCCCCGTGGACTGTGGTCCATCAGTCTCCTCTGTCCATGGGATTGTCCAGGCCAGAGTACTGGAGTGGGTTGTCATTTCCTTCTCCAGGGGATCTTTCCAACCCAGGGATCAAACCCAGGTCTCCTACATTGCTGGCAGATTCTCTACTGTCTAAGCTACCAGGGAAGCCCCTTTAATTTGCAATTGTATGTAAATGTTAAGTAATTACTTTTGTGATTGTTTCCAAATATAGACTCAAATTACCTTTGTTATTGTGTATTTTAAGAACTGAATTTTTATTTCACAAGTGGAAATCCGTTCAGTTATCTGCAGAGCATGATAGACTCATGGGCTCATTTGGTATATACATTAGGTTTATCTGTATCAATATACTCTTCATAGGGGTCATTAGTACTGTTTGCTGAGAAAGAAGAGACTTTGAAATGTTATATAATATATAACCAACATTTTGCATCTATTGCTTTATTTTTCCTTTCTATTATTTATTTAACATTTACCTGTATTATGTATAAATGCAGTATTAATGATAGCATATAATACTGTATAATACAGTATTATAACTCCTGGAGTTAATGGAATGGTGCTAAGAAAAAACTAAACCTTTCAAATATCATACAGTACAGTACTACTACTATACTAACAGGAAGACACATTCACAAAATAATTTTTTTTTTTTTTTGCGTTTGGTATTTCAATAGGTAGATATATTTATCCTTTATTTCTTTTTTTTCCTGCATCAGACATAGACTGGCGATTCAATTCTTACATGATAGTATACATGTTAGAATGTCATTCTCCCAAATCATCCCACCCTCTCCCTCTCCCTATTTTATAGCATATACAGTACTTGAATTTGGATTTTATAATCACTCAAAATGGGGAAAATTGATATTCAAGAGAAGTTATATCAATTACCTAGGATCAATCAGTCAATTATTTGATAGGCATAGATTGATCATTTTTTAGTTATTTAGGAATAGTAATGTTGTAACCACATGCTCCGGGAAACAAACTCATTCAGAAGAACAATGCAGATATTGGAGTGCAGTTTACTACACCAGCCGGCCCAAAGCAGAGTCTCCTCTTAGCCAAGGACCCCAACCAATTCTTGTGAAAACCGTATATACCCTAAGTGTACATGCCCAAACCCACCTCCCCAAATTCCCTGAAACTAGTCTGAACAAAGGAAAAAAAAAAATGATACAATCAAAGTTAACCTGTGATTCATATTCCTTAAGCCTAGGTAGTTAACAGTGGACAATTATCAATAGGCCTGTGGACATAACCCCAATAAGCATAATAGAAAGTATGATTCTCTCTGGTTACACATATAATTAGGGTATTCATTTAGGCCGCAGAGAGCCCTGGGGCTTTTCCTTCCAGGGGCCTGGTTTTCCAATTGGTATGTCCTTTCCATAGATACTGGGCTTATAGCTCGAAGTCCACAGTCCGGCCCAAGATGGAGTCCTGCTTTCAAGACAGAGCCTGTTCTTTTTCTTCCTTCAGTAAAATCTCAAATATCCATTTATTCGTCTACTACAGACAGCCAATCTTAACTTGAGCTATTAATTTGATAAAAATCAGCCAATAAACTCTACCACTAACTACAGGTGAATAACTTTAACTGAAATGATGGGTTATTCATTAACAGTAGCATGCTACCTTTTCAAGTCACTTGTAGTACCACATGGTGCTTTGAAATTCATTGAGTTTCTCAATAAAAACTGTCTTGAGAACCTAGCAATTCACTAGTTTCTTGGGAAGACTTAAAGATAAGCTATCTTCCAATAGTATAATTTATCTGATTCAAAACAAGAAAATATATTAAAACTGATAAACTCACAATGGCATCATCTAAGTACCAAAATAAATGATTCAGAAAAAAATACCATAGGATAGCATAGAGAGATGTTTGCATTCTTTTTCTGTTAGGCACTTGAAGGAAGATATTCCTGTATATGCTTCTATCTGAGACTATAGCTAGATTTTTTAACAGATTACATCTTTTATAAAGTATATAGAAATTCCAGAAAGCCACTTCTAATTCATTTCTAACTTTCTTTCTCCCTTGATTCTTTATACAGGAGTATATCTTGATTCTATCAGTGGAAACCACTGCCCTAGGTATCTAGTCATGTAGAATGGAATATTTGGGATAGTTTAATGAAGTAGACAGGGTCCCTAGTTGGCGCTGCTGGTAAAAAGCCCACCTGCAAATGCAAGAGATATAAGAGACCAGGAAGATCTGCTGGAGGAGGGCAGGAGGCAGGCTATATATTACTTACATTTTAGGTGAGTTGGAAACAGTGGGTGAGACATTCTGCATACAAGTTCAGGTTGCAAAATTATATGAATAATGAGGGTAAGTGTTAACTTGCCCAATATTGATTTCTTATAGGATGACCTCTGAAATGGACAGAGATGGCCTCACAAAGTGAAGAATATTTTGTGAGTTGAAAATATCTTATGAAAAATATACAAGTAAGTATATAAGGCAGTCAATTTGGTATTGACGGGTCACATCAGTACTAAAAATCACTCATAAGTGTTTTAGTCACACAATCATGTCTGACTCTTTGTGACCCCATAGACTACAGCCCACCAGGCTCCTCTCCTGGCATGAATTCTCCTGGCATGAATACTGGAGTGGGTAGCCATGCCATGTTAAGTAGCCACAATCACAAAGCTTGGACTGAAGACTTTGATCAAGCCAGAGAAGGGATTGTTTACCCCAGCCATGAATGGTGCATTGGCAGAATAGTTATGGAAGCACTGAATTGTCAGGAGAAGATTCCTATCTAGATCCGGATTACTTCAGAGAAGGAGCTGGTTCTTTCCCTAACACTCAACCTGGCTGAATCATTGTATACAGCCACAGAGCAAACTAGGCAATAGGAAACCATGCACTGCTCCTATGTCCCAGAGTTTTCTCCCAATAAACTTGGTTCTAGGATTATTTTTGGTATTGTCTACAACACCAACATTGTTTGTTTAACCAATAATGATTACAATGGTACATTTCAAGAATGGATGGGAAATCTTTTTAGAGCAGAGGCTTCCTATTTGATTGCATAGAGAGAGAACATTACATATAAAGTGATGCAATGAGTCATTGTTTATTATGAAGTTAGCCTTCAGATACATATAAGAATGTTCTTGTAATGAACTCTCATGGTTGAACCTCACACACACACACTTTATTCAACACCGAATTTTAAGATATGTAATTTTCCTTTCAGGACTTCCCAGGTGGCTCAGTAGTAAAGAATCTGCCTGCCAATGCAGGAAATGTGGGTTCAATCTGTGAATTGGGAAGATTCCTTGGAGGAGGAAATGGCAACCCACTTCATTATTCGTGCCTTGGATATCCCATGGGCTGAGGAGCCTGGCATGCAACAGTCCATGGAGTTGCAAAAGAGTCAGACATAATTTACCGACATAGCAGCAACAACACAGATTTTCCTTTCAGTTGTAGGATCGGGAATGAAGAATATTTATGATGATATTCCTCTTTATAAGAGGTATGATTTTGAAGTTACTAAGTAATGTGTGCACTGGCCTTTTTCTTCTCTCTTCTACAAATTTTGATGTAGAAAGATGAAAAAATGCAGTTAATTAGAATATAGATATATGTGTATATATACAGATATGTCTATATAGATAAATATACTTTTCCCTCATTGGATTTTTAATTTAAATCATATTTTACATTAAAAAATCTTATTTGGTTAGTTTTGCACAATGAGTTAATTATTTTTATTATATTTGTATATTTTAATTGATTGATGATTGCTTGATAATATTGGATTTATTTTTGTCATACATCAACATGAATTAACCATAGTACATTGGTACATATGTACATATTGTACATATATAACAATTGTACATATGTCTCCTCCCTCTGGAATCTCCCTTCCACCTCCCGCCCGTCCCAAGTCCCCTAGGTTATTACAGAGACCCAATTTGAATTCCCTGAGTCATACAGCAAATTCCAATTGACTCTTTACATTTGCTAGTGTGTATGCTTCCATGCTACTCTTTTCATTCAGTTTCCTATTTTCTGCTTATACTTTCAAATTTGTATTCTACTTCCCCAAATCAGTTTAGTTCAGTTGCTCAGTCATGTCTGACTGTTTGCAACCCCATGAACCGCAGCACACCTGGCTTCTGTGTCCATCACCAACCCCTAGAGCTTGCTCAAATTCTTGTCCATCGAGTTGGTGATGCCATCCAACCATCTCATCCTCTGTTGTCCCCTTCTCCTCCTACCTTCAATCTTTCCCAGCATCAGGGTCTTTGCTAATGAGTCAGCTCTTTGAATCAAGTGGCCAAAGTAATGGAGCTTCAGCATCAGTCCTTCCAGTGAATATTCAGGATTGGTTTCCTTTAGGATTGACTGGTTTGATTTCCTTGCAGTCGCAATACCACAGTGAAAAAATATAAATTCTTTGGGGCTCATATTTCTTTATGGTCCAACTCTCATATCCATATATGACTACTGAAAACATAAAAATTTGACTAGACAGACCTTTGTTGTCAATATAATGTCTCTGCTTTTTAATATGCTGTCTAGGCTGGTCATAGCTTTTCTTCCAAGGAGCAAGCATCTTTTAATATTATGACTGCAGTCACCATCTGTAGTGATTTTGGTGCCCAAGAAAATAAAGTCTGTCTCTGTTTCCATTGTTTCCCCATCTGCTTGCCAGGAAGTGGTGAGACTGGATGCCATTATCTTCATTCACTCTTCTCTTTCACTTTCATCAAGAGGCTTTTCATTTCCTCTTCACTTT
This sequence comes from Capra hircus, assembly GCF_001704415.2. NCBI lineage: Eukaryota > Metazoa > Chordata > Mammalia > Artiodactyla > Bovidae > Capra > Capra hircus. The sequence goes on from NC_030808.1 coordinate 90,539,760, forward strand.
CTACCATAAGAGTGGTGTCATCTGCATATCTGAGGTTATTGATATTTCTCCGGGCAATATTCCTGCTTGTGCTTCTTCCACCCTGGCCTTTCACATGATGTACTCTGCATATAAGCTAAATAACATTGATTTCCCTAAATAGTAGTAAGCATAGTTTTTAAAAAAATATTTGTCTTTGTTGGCTAGCAGACATTTGGCCATGCCAAAATTTCCTTGCAATTTGGTCCTACTCAAAATGTTCATGAGCATATTTAGTCTATGTCGAATGGCTTGGGATAGGACTGAATATCAAGGACTTTTTGACATAGACCAAATTTGTTATGAATATTTTGGACAGGACCAAACACCTTCCAAGGCTTTGTAGTTTCTGTAGATCTAATTCTGTGCTTATCTAGACAGAATTTGTTTTGTTTTTCCATGGTATTTTGGACATATCTGACAAAGGACCATATTAAAGTGTATTAACAATTTGAAAGTTTTGAGAATTCACAGATTTGTGAATTTGGGTTGCAAACCCATGAAAGAACTGGCTCTCAGAGGTAGGTCTTTCCTACACCAATTGCTTTCTTTACCAACAAAATATACATATGTCTTTTAATTTCTTACTTATAAGTAAAAAATAACAAGTTTGTGAATAGAGACAACTGATGCATGGTAAGTATTCCACTCATCTATATTGGCTTCGATCACTAAGATTTACAGAATTTATGGACTATTTTCAAGTCAGGTAAATTTAGGTAAGATTTTTTTTTCTATATTTTATTTGGCCAAAGTTCAGAGAAATTGAGGTAAAATTGCAAGATCTAATAATGAATAGGTTGGATGGGAAACACTCCATAAACACCTGAATTGTCAAGTCAGAAATTACAAATATTAATAAATTGGCTATGGAATATCATTAAAGCTTGTATAGTTTTTTGTTTTACTATTACAGCAAAATAAGAACTCCTTCTAAGATTATTCTACCAACAATGGATTCAAATGTTTTAATTATTTATGCAAATATGTAGACAAGTAGATCACTAGAGTTCTATCATGATAAGTCAGATTAGAAAGAAAGAGTTTGAGAACCAAGATAGTAGTTCTAAGAACAAATAGGAAGGGCCAGTCTGAGAATCGTTGCAGGATTTGAATGAAAAGGACTTAGCAAATGATAGGATCAGAAAAGGGCAGAATTAGAGATATTATATTACAGTTAGCATCTATCATCAATAACAAACTATGGCTTTAATTGGTAAGCATCACCTGTACCATTAAAATTTCTTTATTATTATAAGGTATAGTTCAGGCGGAGGCAGAAGAAAAGGAGAAATGACCTCAATGGAAGTAAGTTACCTTTATTCAGGCAAGGAGGGGTGACAGTTGGCCTAAGGACCAGGCTGAGCACAAGAGGAATCAGAGAGGCTTCATATTTAAAGGGAGGTTTGTGGAAGAGACAAGGGAAACGTTAGTCATATGGGGAAGTTTGGGGTATTCTTTAGTTGAGATGGCATTTGTAGTTGGGCAAGGGGTGATAAGTCCTCTGGACAGGGGCTGGTAAGTCCCAGATAGATACAACTGGTCTGGAGCATCAGGGCGGGACCTAAAGTTAGCTTTTGTTTTCTCCCAAGTTAGATGATTCAGCAAGGGCCTTTGAGACTGTTGTTTTCTTTTCTAGGCCCAAAGACTCCTTCGATTATCAACTCATCAAGATTAAAGGTAACTGGGGAAGACTAAGTGATAACAAAATAGCAGTAATTTTGAAGAAATTAATTACTGTTAAAAGGCTTGGAGTAGAAAACATCATAACCTATTTTCTGTTTTCCAATCTCACACAATATATTGTGTGTGTGTGTGTGTGTGTTTGTATAAAATCAGCATGAAGATAAATGCAGTCCTTGAATTTGATGTTTTCCTTTTACTTAATCACTAATTTGTTAGCAAGCACCAAATGTATATAAACATTATGAAATATAGGATAAGGAACTATATGTTGAAAGTCTAGTCAAAACAAATTTTCCCAATTGAATTACAAAATTTTGAATTATCATTATGATTCCTTCTACTTCCACCTTACCTGCAAAGATAATATTTGGACATACCAAAGTTTAGAACTTCTTAACAGGATAAAATGGGAGGAAAAAAATTTAAAGCCCTATAAAATTTATCCCTACTTAGTAAAACAGCTGCTGCTCCTGACTGCTTCAATTTATGGTTGAATAAAAATTAAATACATGCTACCCTGAATAAAATTTTTCAATTACATAAAATGAATAGACCATGATGACAGAATAAACTTCCAATACTAACCACACTGATACATAGACAAAATAAAGTATTTGTATTATATTATTGTCTTTCATTCATATTTTAAGACAGAGTCCACATATCAGCAATATAAGAAGCTGAATATTTTTAATACCAACTTTATTTATGTGATAATCAGGTTACTCAGAGTGGTAATACACATGTATCCTTAATATGACTGGAAGTAACAGATTGACTGCATATACAGACATACATACACACACACGTCCTTTGTGCCTTTGTTTCCTCTTTTGCATTTAGCTATCATATGGCTTGTGACAACCTAGGAAAAGTGAAATGATTTTTCTTACTAACTGCAAAGACAGTAATATTTATTAAATGTGAATCAGATATATTTAATATTTGCATGTTATATGAAAACTCTTCTTTGCTCTACAACTTCAGCCTGTGACTTAACATCTTATTTTTAAGTGTAGAATTCTGTCCTATTTCAATAACTTCAGTCTAGCAGTTGTATGTCCTAATACTTTTGGTAAAATTACTGTTACTGCTATTTTAATTACATGTCTTGGTGTATTCCTCTCTTGGTTTCATCCTGGATGGGACTTTCTGTGATTCCTAGACTTGGGTAATTGTTTTCTTTCCCACGTTTAGGAAGTTTACAGCTATTATTTTTTTCTAATAAACCATGATATACATATATATATATATAATTTATTATGTAAACCTAAGTACTACTTCAAAGAAATATTTTCAATATTTTAATAATTCTAGGAAAAGAGGTCATTTAAACTTGGCATTCTGGATAATTCCTTCAGTCAATTTGAAATTGATGGCATAAGGTTTTTCAGTAGAGCCTATATTGTCATCTTATGTAAAACAAATGGTCAGCAGTGGGATTAGCTGTTCATGAACCTCCTACAAAGTCATTTTTCTCACCTCTACCACAGTCCTGAGGCCCCTGATTTAATGCCTTCTTGGATGTGCTCCAATTCCAGCATCAACCATTCTCCACATGCCACTCCTGACACCACCTCTAACACAGAGCAAGATGAGAAACACAGGGTGTCTACGACTCCCAAAAGCCAACCCACTCTAGTCTACTGATGGGTGTGGCTGTTTCTCACACAGTTATTGGTTTGGCCAGAGGGTCTCAGCACTAACACCTGCAGGATGTTGGCAGGGCTAGGCACCCACTCTGGCTTCCAAATATGGCTGCTTCCACACATGGGTGGTGCCAGTATCTCTGTCCCTGGGTGAGCTCCAGCCTTTCCTCACCTCTATGAGAGACTCTCCAAAACCAGCAGGTGGGTCTGGCTCAGGCCCTGAGTCCCAGTGTGCTTGAGATTGTGTGTGTGCCCTTTAAGAAAGGGCTCTCTGTTTCCTGAAGAGCCTCTGGGACTCCTGATATTAAAGTCCACAGACCTTCAAAGCCAAATGCTCTTGGGGCTCATCTTCCTGGGCTCAAGAGCCTGACATAGGTTCCAAACTTGTACTCCTGTTATTCTCTAGTTTATGGGTCACTCACCTGGGGATAGGAGACTTGATTATATCACACGTCTCCCTCTCTTACCCATCTAATTGTGGTTCCTCTTTATGTTTTTCATGGTAGATTCCTCTGGTAGATCTCGGTCTTTTTTCATAAGGTGGTTATTCTGCAAGATAGTTATGGTTTTGGTATACCCATAAGAGGAAGTGGGTTCAAACTCATCCATCTTGGCCCAGTCTCTAGTTACTGTCCAATTTGTAATTTTAACCTCAGAATTTTCTCTCCTACTGGATATTTTCCTTGATTTTGTTGCTGTTTGCTTTGGTTTGCAAGCAAGCGCCTCTGCTTTCTTGAGTTAAGGCCTATCTAGGGAAAGAAAATTTATGAAGCTAGATATTGTTTGGGCTCTTCTCACCTCTTGGCCTCAAGTGTTGTTGGTATAAACATCTTATCTGTGGGGTGACATTGGAGTAAGAGACTTGTCCAGTGTCTTTCTTCCATTTGGTACAAATAACAGTTGTCTGGGAATTTTGGCATACCGATCCATGTGGTTTTCTTGGGCAGAATCCAATGTCACTTCACCAGTCCATAAAGGATACACGGGAGACAAATGCATTTCCCTTCATCCTCTGCCAGTACTTCCCCATGCCTCACCACCTAGCTGGCTGCAGGTATCAGGCTTGGATAAGTAAGCATCAAGACAAACCAGATGTTTCTTCCTCAACTGTGTGCTCCCACTTTAAGAGCCCACAGGATCCAGCTGAGCACTCCTGTGCAAACACCCATTTCAAAACCAGCACATAGGTGACTCCATAATTTTCCTTCTGTGCAAAATATACTGTGACTTTTTGATAGTTAGCAAAGGGTAGTTTCGCAAGTCTCAAGCTTAAGAAATGCCCGGGTGAGAAAACTGAGGACAAGCTCTACAGCTCTTCTTTCAGATTTCCCTAAGTTGTTAGGGGATATATATTGAGTATCTTTCATTACATTGTATTGCAGAACTGAGAAACAGGTTAGATAACAATGCATCTTAAACCACCAGAATAGCTCATCTGTCTCATTGAACATTCTATGGTACCATTTTCACTGCAAATAGATTGAAAACAATCCACTTTTTCAATTTGATCAAATGCCACTGTTGTTAATGTTCTTGTAGGAAACCTGCAATGATTTGACTGGCAAAGAGTATGAAGAAGAAAAAAAAAAAAAACTGGCTGTCTTATTTAACATGTAGCACCATGTTGCAAATGCCTTTGAAATCAGTGTATATTCAGATACATTCTGTCTTTATGTGATGTACAATTATATTAAAATTGTTCCCTATTACCTTAATATATCATTACATTTCTGTGGCGTAAATTATTACTATGATTTTTGAAAACCTGCACTTTACGTTAGTTAAGAAGATATAGCCATCGGTTGCCCAGTTTTCTTACTTAAACATATTTCAAAGTTGATTCTGGGTGCTTGCCAAGTTATTTTCAAGATTCTGATTATTAGCTCATATTTGAATTTATATTACCCTTCAAACTGACCTTTGCCATAAGAAGCAGCTCTGATTTGGAAAAGTGTAGTTTGTTAAATCTTATTTTTTATTTAATATCTCAAATAGCTATAACTTTCTACAAATTGCTGATCTTACATTTGGAAAGAAATAGAAAAGTTTCAAAGTCACTTTGGGAACTTTAAAAGAATAATTTTGTAATTTTCCATTTATAATTTAAAATACTCAAAGTTCACACTGTGACATATGTAACTTTTGTGTCACTTTAAAGTGCCTATAAACATTCTGTCATGTTCATCATATATACCATGATAGATACATATGTAGCTTAATATATTAATCAATTAAATCACTAATTCAGAAAAATATTTTTAGTACTTTGATTTTTACATTTAGTCAATTCAAAATTAATATAATAAGATTTGTCATTTAAAAATATATATTGTCATCTTATGTAAAACAAATGGCCAATAATGGAATTAGCTGTTCATGTATTTCTTACAAAGGCATTTTTTTCCCACCTCTGTCACAGCCATGAAGTCCCTGATTTAAATACCTCCATAACTCCAATTCTGACATCAGCCATCCTCCACGTGCAACTCCTGCTAACCACCTCTGTCACATAACAAGATGAGAAATATGGAGTCTGTTGGCTTTTGATAGTCGTAGAAGCATGGAGTTTAGGTCTTATCAATGAAGTGAAAGTGAAATTGAAAGTCATTCAGTTGTGCCCAAATCTTTGTGACCCCAGGGACTATATAGGCCATGGAATTCTTCAGGCCAGAATACTGGAATGGGTAGCCTTTCCACAAGGGAAGCCCAAAAATATAGGAGTGGGTAGCCTATTCCTTCTCCAGTGGATCTTCCCAACCCAGGAATGGAATCAGGGTCTCCTGCATTGCAGGCAGGTTCTTTACCAACTGAGCTACCAGGTCTTATCAATATTGGCTGTAAATCAGAATTACAGTGCACTGTCTGAAAAATCATTCAAAATTGTAAAATAAGGCAAAAAGTGAATGATATGTTATTTCAAAGTTACACTAAGGCAAAGAGACTGAAAATAATTTAGGGAGTTATCCCTTGGTGGAGGGCATGGCAACCCACTCCTGTATTCTTGCCAGGAGAATTGCATGTTCAGAGGAGCCTGGCGGGCTACAGTCCATTGAGTGGCAAAGAGCTGGATATAACTGAAGTGATTGAGTACTAGAACTACTTAATTTGATTCATCATTTACTACTGATTAAACTATCAGACATGTTGAAGTTACAAGTTAGCTTGTAGACTTTTGTCCAGTAGAGACATAAATAATTTCTGTTCTGTGGAATACCATAACTACAAAGATTTTGTTTCATAGCCCTGCTGGATAGTAACTAATTGTGTAACCTACTCAGTGAACTTAACATCCTGTAAATAGACTAGCCTCTCAGATACTTTTTGAGTCAGTCATATTGTCATGTTACTGAAACCCTCATGAATTAATGAGTTAAATAATATTTTAGCATTTTTTTTCTATATTTGCTTGAGAATCATTAGGTTAAGCTATTTTAAGTATGTAGTTTAAGCTATTTTAAACATGAAGCTTTTGAAATATGTGGATATCTGAGCTGTATTTCAGGTTTCCCTGTTTGGAGACTAGTATACCAGAGTTCATGTATTTTCTAGGGAAATACTAAGGAAAACTCATCAATGTGACAAAGTCTATCCAGGTTGTGTTCTGTGTTCTACCAGTACCTAGTTGATGCTTCAGACTTTTTAAAGGTTCCAGGTAGTATGCCTTTCCTCATCTTAGAGACCATCCAAAGACTACTTTCTGTTAGTCTTCTCTTATGCCCAGCAACTGCAGTTTGGAAAGTACTAGTTACCTTCCTCTTGCAATCTGATATTTTATTCACATTTGTATTGTATTGCAAATTTAGTGCATGCTTCACTTTTATTTAACTATCATCACTCCAACAGAGGACCTATCTTAGTCATTTGTGTTTAGATGTCTCCTAATCCACTGGCAAGAAGAGAATGTGTACACAATGAAAGTATACTAACACAGTAACCCAAAAATGAATGAAATATGAAAGAGTACCTTAACAATGGAAGGGAAATGATCATACTAGCACTAAAGCAAATAAGTCAACCTGATAAAAAGAGAGTAGAGGTTGTATTGTAAGCACATAGGATGGAAAAGAGTAATACAATGATTGGCCAAATCAGGAACGAATTTGCATATAGGATTATTAATAGTTTTCAATTAGAAGAACTGACTTTAGTATCTTTATGTAAGTTCCAAATGTTCGCTTTGTGAAAATATAAAAGCTTTAATCCAAGTAAATTGTTTAATGGTCTAAAACTTCATCCAAGTCAACATCCTGTATACTGTTTTGTTGCCTAACATTATCTACAAACCTTAAAACATGTGCAAATAAACAGCAAATGTGTTCCTTTTGAGATTTATTGAGAGAATAATTTTCAGCTATACTACAGTTTAGATTGTATGAAGAACTTCGTTTCTCAGTTTAACTCCTAATATGGAATAAAACGTTCTTTTTTTCAATCCCTCCCTTGAGGGAATATTTCAGATTCTCTGAAGAAGTAGGAGATAAAAGAAGCAGACAACTTTTTGTAGAATTTTTTCAAAGGGAAATTTATTTTTGAAAGTATGAGGGCTTTTTTTCTTTAAGTTCATGTGAATTGTATTCCCTTTCTGTGTCAGAATCCTGACCTGCTCCTGTGTTGTGCCTTACTTTTTTTCCCCAGCCCTTTCTGCTTTCCTTTCATCTTTCTCCTTGTTAAGCTATGTCTTCTGTGCAGGATTAGACCTGAAGGTTTTAGCATTTTATTTTAGTTTTTCTTAAATCAAGTGGGGTTGCAATCAGGTACCTATTTGGAGAGGTAAGGAATAAAAGAAAGGAGTAAAGGGAAGGCCATGCTGGGAAGAAAGACCAAAATAGGAGCAAAGAAAAGGCGAAGCCCTGCTAGCAATTAACACAGTGTGTCCTTTTCACTTTAGGATCTAGAGCAATATTTGGTGAAATAAAGGAAATGACTCATAGGCTACCTCTGAACTTTTTATTCACCTACTTTTTTTTTTGCATGAAAAATATCTCACTTAATAGGATGACTACATTTAGAGATTTGAATTCTGCTTTAGAAGTAATAAAGGCCTAGACCAAAGCTTTTAGAAATAACTGGAAAGAACAATAACAGTAACAACAAAAATCAACCAAACTTCTGGAAAATTCAGTAGTGAGCTCCAATTAGATAAATCTTCAAAAGTTTATTTCTTTAAATTGTTTAAATAGACAAATAAGTAAATATTTGTACTCCACATTGGATGTGCGTCTTCATTTTCTTAGTTTTCTGTCTCTCACTTATATTCTGTAATCCAAAACTGTTTGACTTAATTCAGTTCTTTTTGGTTTGTTTGTTTAATGAGAGAGAAAGGACACGCATCTTACCTTTGCTTTGTTTGCACACTGAGCTGCTGTCCTATTAACCTTCCCTGTTTTCTTGAATTTTTGATTGGTAGACTAGATTGCAACAATTCTTCAACTCTCCTCTTCAGAAGGATGGAATTTAGTTATTAATTAAAGACAAATCTGATCCTGGTTTCACCTTGATAATCAAATGCACTCTGGGAGGCCTATTAGAATTAGATTTCAATTGGCTGATTAGGATACTATTGAGACAGGAAATTTTAAAATGCTATACTTAGAAATGGGTCACGAGAAAAAAGGAAATATATTTCTATATTGAAGGAAACAAAAGAATCTTAATCAAGAGTTGTTTTCCCTGCTTCTTCCTGAATAATAACTAGGGAACTTCATCAGCAATTAAATCTACTTGATTCTTTTTTTTTTTTTTAACTTTTGTATATATGTTTGAAACCTAACTCTGAAAAGCTTGTGAAAACTACCATTATAGAAAACAGTGGTTTTGTGTTATATCACAGACACTAGAGAACAAGCACAAAAATAGAGGAATCGGAATGGTTAGAAAGTTGGCAGCTTGTCTAGAAGCTTCTATTATTCTCTGCCTAAGAAGGAAGTTGCTACCAGTTGTTAAACTGAACTGATTAGAGAATACTTATGTTTCCATTAGCCCTGTCCTATTCCTCATTATTGTAGAAATGGTAGATCCTTTGAATAGGCTTATTGAAACACCTGGATCCTCTAAATACAAGCTGAACTTTCATGATATGGGGTGTCTTGTGATAGTCCTGAGACAAACTTAGTCTTATGCATGTGGGCTAGCTTGTGCAAATTGGGAAGTGGAGAGCAATCCTCACTCACTATCCAGCATCTGTGGCTCAGGGTAGTGTCATTTTATTCTACTTGTTCTCTGCACAGTAACATGTTTAGTGACACAATCTTGTGGTTTTATGAGAAAATGTACTAAAAAACAATCACTTTTTCTGTGTTTAAAAATGGAATCTCACAGGAATAAAATCAAAAAATAGAATATTGAATTTGCTCTTGTTCTGATATGGAAATGACAGATATTCCATAAATTTTATATGCAAACAAAAGAGAGGGGCAGAGAGGGAAAGAGAATAATATTTATAAAATTACCTTTTACTTCAAACAACACAACTGTTTTCAGTCTGCTTAAAAAGGAACTACTGAAATTTGAAAAACAAAAAAATGATTTCATGAGATTTATAAATAATGTTATTTTGCATATATAGAATATTAATTTGTCTCAAAGGATCACTAAATATTTTCAGCTAAGCTTCATATCGTGGAAGAAATAGTGTAATTTTTAAATAGTCTTAGTAGAGTCGGGGCTTTAGTCAATTATATAACCTTTATGTATGCCAAGTATTTACTGTATTTTTGTACACATGCATGTATTTTTTTTAATTAATTTTGAATTGAGATATAAGTGATTAACCATGCTGTGGTACTTTCAGGAGAATAGCAGGTGAACAGCAAAGGGACTCAGCGATACATATACATGTATCCATCTTCTCAAATTCCCCTCCCATCCACACTGCCACATAAGCATATATTTTACACTACAAGCGTATACTTTAATTGAAGATATTACAACTTGTTGTTGTTCACTCAGTCATGTCCAGCTCTTTGCAACCCCATGGACTGCAGCAAACCAGACCTCCCCATCCATCACCAACTCCCAGAGTTTACTCAAACTCATGTCCATTGCGTCAGCGATGACATTCAGCCTTCTCATCCTCAGTCGTCCCCTTCTCCTCCCACCTTCAATCTTTCCCAGCATCAGGGTCTTTTCAAGTGAGTCAGTTCTTTTCATGAGATGGCCAAAGTATTGGAGTTTCAGCTTCAGCATCAGTCCTTCGAATGAATATTCAGGACTGGTTTCCTTTAGGATGGACTGGTTGGATCTCCTTGCAGTCCAAGGGACTCTCAACAGTCTTTTCCAACACCACAGTTCAAAAGCATCAATTCTTTGGCACTCAGCCTTCTTCACAGTCCAACTCTCACATCCATACATCACCACAGGAAAAACCATAGCCTTGACTAGACGGACCTTTGTTGGCAAAGTAACGTCTCTGCTTTTTAACATGCTGTCTAGGTTGGTCATAACTTTTCTTCCAAGGAGTAGGCATCTTTTAATTTCATGGTTGCAGTCACCATCTGCAGTGATTTTGGAGCCCAAAAAATAAAGTCTGACACTGTTTTTACTGTTTCCCCATCTATTTTCCATGAACTGATGGGACCAGATGCCATGATCTTAGTTTTCTGAATGTTTAGCTTTAAGCCAACTTTTTCATTCTCCCCTTTCACTTTCATCAAGAGGCTCTTTAGTTTGTGCTTTCTGCCATAAGGGTGGTGTCATCTGCATATCTGAGGTTATTAAGATTTGTCCAAGCAATCTTGATTCCAGTTTGTGTAACAATAATGTTAATACTTTCATATTGCTTGATTGACATACCCAAGAGAACTCCACAATAAATTCAGCAGTTTTAAAATAAACTTACATCTTTATCATAATGGCAGATACATTGGCAAACAGTATATTGTTCAATAGTATATTAAGCAAAGGGTAACTTTGATCAATTTATAAAGCTGTGGCTCCCCCTAATAGTTGGTTAGGCCCCCAAATATCCATTGTTTTGGAAAATAAATAAATTGATTGTACCATTTTTGTCATTTGATAATTAAAATTGGTTGGCAATTTTATGTTACTTTGCCTGCATGCTAGTGAGGCAAGCCACCCTACTGAAGAGGAGTTGTGTGTTGGTGAAAACCTATATTAAACAACTCTAATGCCTATTACACAGTGAACTTCTGAAAGGTGTGAGAGTAGCCTATGAGAGGAGCTTGCAAATTTTCCAGCCGCATTTTCAAAGATGTGCACAGTGTCCAATGTGAAAGTCCCTTTACCCATCATGCCATTCACCATGAAATCTGGTTGAGTAGATTTCATCATCTCCACAAAGTTCTTGCTGCTGCAAAAGTGGTTAACTTGTGAACCCTCAATATCTAATGTAGACTTTGCCCACATTCCCTCCACAATTTTTGTGTTATAATATTATTTTTGTTTTAAAAGTGAGTATATTTTCTGTTCCAAGCTATCATCAAGTGAATAAATAACCAAGATATTTCTCAACATGTTTATACCAATAACAGTATATTTATTTATATTCACAAACAAAAAGGAAAAATCTTGAACTAAATGTACATTTTTTCCAAATACAACTCTTAAACTTTAGACTCAAAGATAATCTTGCATAATCTTATATAACAACATTATGAACACACTATGATACAATTACTGCATTGCTGACTCACACAGATTAAAAACTGCATGTGTGTATGTCCCCATATGTGTGTTTGTACTCATTTTTACCTACTATTATAATACTGTAGAAGTTGTTGAATAAGGTACCACAATAAAATTATGCATTTTTAAATAACAACAACAAAAAATTTTACAAGGAATTCTTAGCAGTCCACAGGTCACCAGAATCCTTAACATGCCTTATTTAGTCAGTGATTTTGATAACTAAATTGAATCAGTTTGCCTATAATATACTTTACTAAACTCAAGAATGGACCAAGTATAAGAATGAAAGCATTGCTAAGACAAGAATGGCAAATGTTGACAATTTAAAAAATAATAGAAAGTACTTGGGGACTCATATGCTTCTGCTTATATTTTTAAATTTCCAAAATAAAAGCTTTTCCCATCAACCAATTCTACACAGTTTTAGATGATAGTAATCTGTTTGGAAAGACAAGGAATCATGTAGAAAATGTTTTATGTTTTGTGTTCAGTACTAAACAGACCTCTATAAGTTTAGACATTCAGCAACACTTAAGCCTGAGCTAATAAACAAAAATGAAAGTAATCTAGGAGAGTGTAATGGAGATGGTAGAAGCTAAGTAATAGATACATCAGATAACAGTTTAGTAAATTATAGACAGCATATGAGAATATTAACATTTTTATTTATTGAATTCTTTAATTACCTGTATGACTGGCATGTTTAGCCCAAACTAATTTCTGATAATACCACCTAAACCTTAGTTAAATTTGTCTCATATACAACTATTAAATATGTCTAATTTTAAGTATAGATTATAGTGCTCAAAGGAAGGTTTATACATAGAAATTTTAAAGCAGGACAGGAAGATGCCAAAATAAATATAGCTAAAAATTATTCTGGTGAGTCTCACAGAATAGAAAGTTATGTGAGGTTATTTGCATAAAAATTAAGACAAAATCTTATGTAAAGAATATTTATAGAGGGACAAATTTAACTCTTGAGAACTGTCTTATTTTCTTTCAGAAATTCACTCCATATTCAAATAATAATGTTGATATTAAATATTCATCAACAGATAAATTATAAGATTGGGTTATTTATTCAAATAATATAAAGAAGCATATTTATGCTAGCTGCACAGATTATAATTTTGTACCCATCTCCTGTAGCTTTAACACAACACATTGAAATATCTTTTCCCCCCAAAATTTGCACATACAAGTAATAGATCTGATTGTTTGTAAAACACTTAGAGAACATTAATCAATTGTCTACATGCTTGTGTTTAAAACACAAAATTGCTAACTAATTTAATTATTATAGTTAACCTGTAACCTAGGCATATAGAGTTTGGATGTGAGTGAAGTGGATGTGACATGAATTGATCATTATAGGCAATTATAACACCTAACAATTATAACATCCTCTGGATCATCGAAAAAGCAAGAGAGTTCCAGAAAAACATCTATTTCTGCTTTATTAACTATGCCAAAACTGTTGACTGTGTGGATCACAATAAACTGTGGAAAATTCTGAAAGAGATGGGAAACCCAGACCATCTGACCTGCCTCTTGAGAAACCTATAGGCAGGTCAGGAAGCAACAGTTAGAACTGGACATGGAACTAAAATGGACTGGAATGGGCGAATTTAACTCAGATAACCATTATATGTGGGCAGGAATCCCTTAGAAGAAATGGAGTAGCCATCATGATCAACAAAAGAGTCCAAAATGCAGTACTTGGAGGCAATCTCAAAAATGACAGAATGATCCCTGTTCGTTTCCAAGGCAAACCATTCAATATCACAGTAATCCAAGTCTATGCCCCAACCAGTAATGCTGAAGAAGCTGAAGTTGAACGGTTCTATGAAGACCTATAAGACCTTCAAGAACTAACACCCAAAAAAGATGTCCTTTTCATTATCAGGGACTGGAATGCAAAAGTAGGAAGTCAAGAAACACCTGGAGTAACAGGCGAATTTGGCCTTGGAATATGGAATGAAGCAGGGCAAAGACTAATAGAGTTTTGCCATGAAAATGCACTGGTCATAGCAAACACCTTAATCCAACAACACAAGAGAAGACTCTACATGTGGACATCACCAGATGGTCAGCACTGAAATCAGATTGATTATATTCTTTGAAGCCAAAAATGGAGAAGCTTTTCCTATCTGGTTCCAAATAGGAAAAGGAGTACGTCAAGGCTGTGTATCATCACCCTGCTTATTTAACTTATATGGAGAGTACATCATGAGAAACACTGGGCTGGAAGAAGCACAAGCTGGAATCAAGATTGTCGGGAGAAATATCAATAACCTCAGATATGCAGATGACACCACCCTTATGGCAGAAAGTGAAGAAGAACTAAAAGCCTCTTGATGAAAGTGAAAGTGGAGAGTGAAAAGTTGGCTTAAAGCTCAACATTAAAAAACAAAGATCATGGCATCTGGTCCCATCAGTTCATGGAAAATAGATGGGGAAACAGTGAAAACAGTGTCAGACTTAATTTTTTTGGGCTCCAAAATCACTGCAGATGGTGACTGCAGCCATGAAATTAAAAGATGCTTACTCCTTGGAAGAAAAGTTATGACCAACCTAGACAGCATATTAAAAAGCAGAGACATTACTTTGCCAACAAAGGTCCATCTAGTCAAGGCTATGGTTTTTCCAGCGGTCATGTATGGATGTGAGAGTTGGACTGTGAAGAAATCTGGGCACCAAAGAATTGATGCATTTGAACTTTGGTGTTGGAGAAGACTCTTGAGAGTCCCTTGGACTGCAAGGAGATCCAACCAGTTCTTTTTGAAGGAGATCAGCCCTGGGATTTCTTTGGAAGGAATGATGCTAAAGCTGAAACTCCAGTACTTTGGCCACCTCAGGCAAAGAGTTGACTCATTGGAAAAGTCTCTGATGCTGGGAGGGATTGGGGGCAGAAGGATAAGGGGACAACAGAGGATGAGATGGCTGGATGGCATCACTGACTTGATGTACGTGAGTCTGAGTGAACTCCAGGAGTTGGTGATGGACAGGGAGGCCTAGCGTGCTGCGATTCACAGGGTCGCAAAGAGTCAGACATGACTGAGTGACTGAATTGAACTGAACTGAACTGAACTGAACTGATAACACCTTTATTGTCATCATCTGAAATTATTCATCAGATGTGTTTATTTGATGAGCTAGGGTTTAGCAAGTATTGCTTCATAAATTCAATCCAATATGTAAAGATCACATTAATTAAGCAAGGTATTGTTAGGTAGTTTTCCATTGTTCATAGGTACCATAGTAAAAACTTCTTGGTGAACAATTTCCAGTCTCACTGAGGAGTAAAATCTGAAACTCTTACCATGGCATATAAACTGTTTAATCTGTCACTTTCCTATTATTCTGATCTTATGCCACTCTCCAAAATACCCACTATGGAAGATATGAATTTGGGAGTCATCAGCATAGATGATAACGGTGACTTACGTTAACCTAGGAATGATTGTGGAAAGCAAACAGAAGAGATCCAAGGACTAAGTCCTGAGAACCTTAAACATTTGGAGATCAAGGAGATAAGAGACACCAGCAAAAATGATTGAAAGATTGTGACCTAAAAGAAAAGTAGGTTTGCTGGAAGCCAGAGGAAAAAATGTGTTTTAGGAGGAGAGTGACTAGTTGTGTTAAATGTTGCTGGTAAGTCATTTAAGATAAGAGTTGAAAATTAAACTCTGAGTATAGCAAAGTGGAGGATTTTGTTGACCCTGTTAACAAAAGCGTCAGTGAAATGAGAAATACTGATTTGAATCAGTTTAATAGAAAATAAATAAGAAATGTTTTGATATTGTAGTGGGAAGAGGGAAAATTGTTTAAGCATTGAAAGGGAGACATGATGCTGTCTTGGGCACAGTTACAGAAGCTGACCTTAGTGAGTATAGGAATAGGACATTCATAGTGGTAGAACAAAAGGTACAGATTATGGGCACAGTTGAAGGTAAATGGATAGACATGGTGTTATACCACTCATAAAAATCCTCCTGTTTTACTAATGAAACTATTACTTTGTTATATCCTTTATTTTTTATAAAGTTATATTTTTATAAGCCTCTCACAGCTCTGAGGAATAGTTCCAGAATGGTAAGGAAGGGATGAGGATATATAGAGGTTTTTGCTGGAAAAACCCCGAATGTAGTCCAACATCAAAAGGTTACTGTAAGTCACAAAAAACAGACATCTAAAGTTAAAGATTTTACTTCTTTTGTATATATGCAAGATGCAAGAATCTTTGTTGTTCAGTCACTAAGTCATATCTGACTCTTTGTGACCTTGTGAACTATAGCACACCATGCTTCCCTGTTTCACTATCTCCCGAAGTTTGCTGAAACTCTTGTGCATTGAGTCAGTGATGCCATCCAACCATCTCATCCTCTGTTGCCTCCTTCTCCTCCTGCCCTCCTCAATCATTCCCAGCATCAGGGTGTTTTCCAGTGAGTTGGCTGTTTACGTCAGCTGGCCAAATTATTGGAGATTCAGCTTCAGCCTCAGTCTTTCCAATGAATATTGAAAGATAATTTCCCTTAGGATTGCCTGTTTGATTTCCTTGCTGTCCAAGGGATTTTCAAGAGTCTTCTTTAGCACCACAGTTTGAAATCAATTCTTTGGTGCTCAGCCTTTTTTATGGTCCAACTCTGACATCAGTACATGACTACTGGAAAAACAATAGCTTTGACATGCAAACCTTTGTTGGCAAAGTTATGTCTTTGCTTTTCTTAATATGCTGTCTGGGTTTGTTATAGTTTTTCTTCCAGGGAGCAAATGTCTTTTAATTTCATGGCTGCAGTCACCATCCACAGCGATTTTGGAGCCCAATAAAATAAAATCTGTCACTGTTTCCATTGTTTCCTCATTTATTTGCAATGAAGTGATGGGACTGGATGCCATGATCTTAGTTTTTTGAATGTTGAGTTTTAATCCAGCTGTTTCACACTCTTCTTTCACCTTCATCAAGAGGCTCTTAGCTCTGCTCAGCTTTCTGCCACTAGAGCAGTGTCATCTGCACATCTGAGGTTGTTGATGAGTCTGGCCTCATTTAAATTATTCCTTTGAAATGTATAACTATCTATGGCCAGTGTCCTTTTTATTCTCCATCCTGAATTCCCTTCAGGGAACACCAACAGGGGCAGCTGTAGTGTCTGATGTCTTGATGATCAGCAACATTCCTTGTTTATGGAAATGGGAAATGTCAGGCAAAAGATTGTATCCTCAGATTAAACACACATGCACACACACACAAACACACATGTTTCTATTATGGCTTTTTAACATTCAATTCTCTTTAAGTTTTAATTAGCAACAGGACTGAGGGGTTTTGCTTAAAATAATGAACCTATAGGCTACAGGTCTAGAGTCCTATGGAAAATTGTTCAAATAACCCTAACAATTATAAGTAATTAAACAAGAATGCCTTAATTTTGTCAAAGTTTGAAAATAGTGCTTGAATATTATTAGCTTGTTCTCTTCAATTTTAATTAATTTTTCTGTTGACTCTGGGTTGCTTCTTCACAATGGAGCTTTGAAACGGAAAGATACTTGCATGGCAGCATATTTGCCCAGCTGTTCTGTAATTGTCTTAAATGTGAGCTGATGGAAGAAAAACAATGAGACTTTGTCCACAACCCAGACACTGAAAATGAGACCAGTCAAAGCAAAAATGACATTGAGGGTAAAAGCATAACCCATTCCAAACTGGATAAGTAGGCCGTTTGTATTTAACATGAGATATTCAATCATAAACTATACTGAGGATAACCGTGGTGGCTAAAGGTTAAGGCCTAAAACAAAATTCAGAAAGAATTTCAAATTATCACACTTTTAATTCCTTTTATGGTATAGATTAATTTTATGTCTATTATTTTTATTTTTTCTTCTTTAAAAGGAAAGAAAAAAAACAGAGGTTTCTTTTAGATAAAAAATCTAGATGAAAAAATATTATTCTTTTTTATAATCACTTTTAAAATTGAAGTATATTTAATATGCAATGTTGTGTTAGTTTCAGATATACAACAAAGTGATTCAGTTATATATATATATATTATATATTCTTTTTTCAAGTAATTTTCCATTATATGTTATTATAAGACATTAATTTTAGTTCCCTGTGCTGTAAAGTGTATTCTTATTTACCTATTTCATATATAATACTGTATATATGTTAATCTCAAACTCCTAATTTATCTCTCCTCCTCCCCTTGCTACACCCTTTGTTGTTGTTCAGTTACTCAGCTGTGTCTGACTCTGCAGCCCCATGGACTGCAGCACACCAGGCTTCCCTGTCCTCCGCTGCTTCCCAAAGTTTACTCAAACTCATGTCCGTTGAATTGGTGATGCCATCCAACCATCTCAGCCTCTGTCATCCCCTTCTCCTCCTGCCTTCTATATTTCCCGGCATCAGAGTCTTTTAAAATGAGTCAGCTCTTCGCATCAGATGGCCAACATATTGGAGCTTCAGCTTCAGCACCAGTCCTTCCAATGAATATTCAGGAATGATTTCCTTTAGGATGGAATGGTTGAATCTCCTTGCAGTCCAAGGGACTCTCAAGAGTCTTCTCCAACACCACAGTTCAAAAGCATCAGTTCTTTGGTGCTCAGCCTTTTTTACAGTCCAACTCTCATATCCATACATGACTACTGGAAAAACCATAGCTTTGATTGTATGGACCTTTGTTGGCAAAGTAATGTCTCTGCTTTTTAATAAGCTGTCTAGATTGGTCATAGATTTCTTCCAAGGAGGAAGCATCTTTTAATTTCATGGCGGCAGTCACCATCTACAGTGATTTTGGAGCCCCCAAAATAAAGTCTGTCACTGTTTCCATTATTTTCCCACCTATGTGCCATGAAGTGATGGGGCCAGATGTCGTGATCTTAGTTTTTGGAATGTTGGGTTTTAAGCCAGTTTTTTACTCTCCTCTCTCACCTTCATTAAGAGATTCTTAATTTCACTTTGCTGTCTGCCATTAAGGTGGTGTCATCTGCGTATTTGAGTTTATTTATAATGCCGCCAGCACTCTTGATTCTAACTTGAGCTTCATTCAGGCATTTTGCCTGATATACTCTGCATATAACCTAAATAAGCAGGGTGAAAATATACAGCCTTGACCTACTCCTTTCCTGATTTTCAACCAGTCTTTTGGTTTATGTCTGGTTCTAATTGTTGCTTCTTGGCTTGCATACAGGTTTCTTAGAAGGCAGATCAGGTGGCCTGATATTCCTGTCTCTACGACTTTTCCACAGTTTATTGTGAGCTACACAGTCAAAGACTTTAGAGCAGTCAGTGAAGCAGAAGTAGATGTTTTTTGTCAAATTATCTTGCTTCTCCTATGATCCAATGGATGTTTGCAATTTGACCTCTGGTTCCTCTGCCTTTTCTAAATCCAGCTTGTACATCTGGAAGTTCTCAGTTCACGTACTGTTGAAATCTGTCTTGAAGGATTTTGAGCATTTGTCTTCCATGAGTCTGTTTCTGTTTTGTAAATAAGTTATTTTGTATCATATTTTTAGATTTCACATGTAAGTGATATCATATTTGTCCTTCCTTGTCTGGCTTGCTTCCCTTAATATGAATGTGGGTCCATTCATGTTGTTGCAAATAGTATTAGTTCATTCTTTTTTATGGCTAAGGAATATTCTACACATGCACACATATACACCCACACTATATCTTGATCCATTCATCTTTCACTGGTCATTTAGATTGCTTCCATGTCTTCGCTATTGTAAATAGTACTATTATGAGCATTGGGGTGCATGTATCTTTTGAATATAGAGTTTTTTCTAAATATATACCCATGAGTGGGATTACTGAATCAGATGGTAGTTACATTTTTAGTTTTTTAAGCAATCTCCATACTATTCTCCGTAATGGCTGTACCAACGTTCCTACCAACAGTGTAGGATGGTTTCTTTTTGTCCCCCCTCTCTGGAGTATTTATTATTTTCAGATTTTTTTTGATGATGGCCATTCTGACCAACGTGAGGTGATAGATACTTCAGTGTAGTTTTGATTTGCACTTCTCTAAAATTTGAGTTATATTGAACATCTTACCATGTGCCTATTGATCATCTGTATGTCTTCTTGGAGAAATGTCTCTTTAGGTCTTCTTCCAAATTTTATTCCTTAGTTGTTAGAATTATTACAAACTTTACATTAAATATGATATTAAATAACAGCTTTTTTAAAGGATATATTTTCCAAAAATGTGGTCATTTTGTATAGTACATACAATTCAAAGAATTACCCACCTGATACCTCCATAGCACCCTTTAAGTGTTAGCTTTCTCTAATGCTGAATATTAGCATCCCCTTGGGAATTTAGAAACAAAACAAAAATTCTAGACCAGATTTTCATTTAATTGGTCTACCATAGGGCCTAGACATTAGTATTTTTAAAACTGCCCCCCCAGCCCAGATGGTTCTGATGTGCAACATGAATTTGGAGAAAATCTGCTTCCAAATCCATTCACATCTCAACCACTCTTCATAATCCTCTAAATTGTTGGGCCTTTGCTTATTTAGTTTCTTGGTATTGTCTTAAATTTCAAGGTTACCTCTAAATGCCAAGCTTTCCTCAGCACCATGGTCATGTATAGAAAGACTACTTTATCCATCTGGGTATTTTTTTTTTCCCCAAAAAAAACAAAGTGGATTTATTTGAAATTTCTAAAGGGAGTTAACATGTAAAACAAGAAGAGTATAATCTGTTCCTAGAAAGAAAGACAATGTATAAACTGTTCAGAGATGATATGTTTATGGATGAACCTCAATTTCTAGCTTTGCTTTCATGTGGTGATTTTATCCCCCTTTTCAACCAGATACTAGATCTTTTCAGATATCTGGAATATAAATACTATCTGTTCCATTTGGATACTTAAATTCCCATCAGTGGTTTGTTGTTTTTTTTTTTTTCCTGTGATTCATTCTCCTACTTCTGCCCAGCAGTCCATAGTATGCAATATTCTTCAGAAATATTATGCCTCATAATTAAATAACTCCTCAATACAACCACAGGTGACTGCAATATTTAGAAACAGGATTAGCTCAGTTACAGAGACCCGGAATATAATTGCTTGAATAGTATCATCGTTCATTTCTTTCTCCTATGAATATATAGATATATGACAACTGGGCTTCCCTGGTAGCACAGCTGGTAAAGAATCTGCCTGCAGTGCAGGAGACCCTGGTTTGATTCCTGGGTCGGGAAGTTCTCCTGGAGAAGGATAGGCTACCCACTCCAGTATGCTTGGGCTTCCAAGGTGGCTCAGATGGTAAAGAATCTGCCTGAAATGTGGAAGACCTGGATTCGATCCCTGGGTTGGGAAGATCCCCAAGAATAGGGCATGGCAACCCACTCCAATATTCTTGCCTGGAGAATCCCCACGGACAGAGGAGCCTGGTGGGACTACAGTCCATGGGGTTGCGAAGAATTGGACATAACTGAGCAACAAAACACCTACAACAACTACAAGGTCTCTGGGACCCAAACTACTTGTCACTTTCTATCTTCTGTATTTAGGGAATAGCCTTTAATGCATGATCCACAATGAAATTCTAGTCATTATATTCAGCAGGATGGAAGAAAAGAATACTTTCTGCCGAATGGAACTTCTACTTGCCTTCAGTTTTCAAGTATTTGATTTCATGCCCACATCACAGCAAGAAAAGTTGGAAAATGAAGCCTTTATAGCAAATAATAAGACGTCCAGACCAAAGAAAATGAGAATTCTTTTAGAAAAGAAATAGTTGCTAACATAAGCAGCTAGGGGTCTTTGTCCCAGAAAATTCAGCGTAGCAAGCTAAAATAGGATTTGAAATTAAGGGTAAGCAAAAGACTTTAGAATAGATTCTGATTCTATGAAGCCAATCTCCTTCAAGGCATCTCCACCATAGTAGGGTGAAAGTGTACATGGAAGATAGGATGTATGCCACTCAGGGCCCCCTTTAGGACCCAGGAACTTATTTCCCCAAGTAGTAGGAATCTGTTGTCTATCTGTTGTCTTGCAGCTAAGTCCTTCTTTTGGGCTTTTCTTTGACTAAAGAGAGTTGCCTCACCCACAGTTAGATCCCTGGCTCTGTTGACAGTGCGTGTCTGATAATTAGTCACTGTAGAGGTAAAAAGATCTGCCAGATGCTTCAGTTCTGGACAACTCTGACACACCGTCCAGGCTCCCAAGTTCCATGGTGGGGTGGACTGAGGCCACTGTTGCATTTTCATTTCATTGAAGATTCTCCTATATAATCATCAATTTCTCACTACCTATTTCTTTGAAAGCACTCAGGAACCAAGTTGAGGAGAGTTGATACCAGGATTGGTCTTAGCTGGTTCATCAGCATGACAGGCATGAGGGCATTATGTGGACAGAAAGTGGAGTACTACTAGCCTGTGACATGCTATATTGGAACCACTGAAATGATACATTTCCTCTGAGAAGAACTGAAATGGCACATTCTTAGAAAGGAATGTACTGAAAAGTGCAATGTATCATACTTTTGAGAAGTTTTGGAAAAAAAAAGAAACTCTAAGGACTGTGGAATCATTGACAGTCACTGGAAACATCAGTATGGTAGAGAAAAGACAGTAAAAATCTGAGGGCAACTACTTATCAATTTAAGGTGATGTTAAAGCTCACAGATTCTCCTTACCAGCAGGTACAGAGTTTTTCAGCTTCTCTAGCAAGAAGACAGAACAATCTGAGACCAGGCCCAGGACTTAAATATATAGGGAAAGTAGAAATCCTATGAAATTCTAATTCTCAGCTGTATCACTTCTGTTATGCCAAGGTCAGGTTCCTAATAAATCCTGAGTCTTGGGACGAATATATTTAGATCAATTCAGTTCAGTTGCTCAGTCATGTCCAACTCTTTGCTACCCCATGGACTGCAGCACGCCAGGCCTCACTGTCCATCACTAATTCCCAGAGTTTACTCAGACTCATGTCCATTGAATCAGTGATGCCATCCAACCATCTCATCATATTTGGATAGATGAACTAAAAATTCTTATAATTCTAGTTATCTCTAAACTCTGTAGGCCAGTCAAAATTATTAACCTATATTAAAGGTTAGTATTCCCCCTTGTTTGAAGACAGTACAGATATCTCCTCAGCTTTCTATTCTCTGCTCCGGTGTTATAGCCCTTCTTTACCCCTCATGTCATCTCCCAGGAATAATGCAAATAACTGGGGTCAAGTTAAAATGTAACATGGCTGGAGAAGTGCTGATCTGTCAAGGGAATAAATGGAAAACATACTAAATTTGCTAAATGTCCTAGCAAACACATATGATGAGAACCAGGAAAGTGTGAATGAATCTGGATTGCGAAGATTCTAGCTTAAGGGAGGTGAAACTTAAAGTTGAATGGGGAAGAGAGTGTTAAAATGAGAACACCCTTTCATGATATAAAAGTTAATAACTTTATTTCCAAAGGACCTTAGGAAATGGTGCTAATATGTTACTAAGATACCTCTTGAAAGCTTGGTAAAAGAGATGGCCCAAATTAAGTGAAGTAGTATTGTGTGATAGACAAAGATGAAGAGATCAAAAGTCTCAGAGTATGAGTAGGCTAGAGTTGATATACTGTTAAGGTTGGAGAAGTCATCATTGGCTTCTTATATCAGTGAAGAACCAAAGGATCCTTCATTTACCAATGTGATAGGAGAACGAGCACTGTTGAGATGCACATGAGGAACTGTTCAGGTCAGAACTGACCATAAGAAATGCTGTTACAGAACTGGGCTTTCTAACAGCAATGGGATTAATAGGATTTGTAAATAGACACCATATTGAGTTGCTGAATCATCAGAAGCAATGTGATCATAATTACTGTAAAGGGGGACAAAATGGCATTGAGTGAAGGTATACTAATTTTCAGAAGGCTGTGGATGCAAATGTAATTAATAGGACCCAATGCTCTTAAGAGCGGAATAGATGGGCAGCCAATAAGAATATTGGGTGTGCAGAATTCTGAAGACAGCCACTCCAATAGAAATACATGAGACTTTTTTCAGTTTCTTGACCCAATATGATTCTGTAACTCAGAGACCACTGTCCAAAGAGGCAGAATCCCCTTGAGAAAGGACTCTAAGATACCCCAGAGAATATATAGTAATAATTCCCCAAGGCCTTTTCAAAAGTACCTAGGACAGTGCATGCAGATAACTTTATAATAGAGGTCAAGGACTGATGTGTACAGCATATAAACTGACATTAATACCTGGACTTGAGGCATCAGTAGGATCTCCTGTTACCTCTATTAGAGCGAAGTGGGATGGAGTATAGATAATAAATAGAGTCCTGACTCTGGCCTGGCTCTCAGTGATTGTACTGGGGTCTGTGAACTCATGTGGAAGTAATTTCCTGGTCTTCAAATATGTAATTCAGTGAATATACTTGGTAGTTGGCAGAACCCCTGCAATGGTCCATTAGCTTTTAAGAGTTGTTATAGTGTGATGAGCCAAGAGGAGGCAGCTGAAACAATCCCTTCTCTTGGCCAAGATAGTACAAATCAATATCAGTTTCCAGGGGACATAGCAGAGATTAGTTCCATCCTAAATTATCTAAAGCATGCAAAGGGCTGGTCCTCATAATGTTCTCATTCAATTCATAATCTAGCATCTACAGAAGAAAATGGATCTTGGCAAATGACAAGCTGATGGCTGACTATTACAAACTCAACCAAATAGTTGCCCTGGTTGTAGCTACTGTGCCAAATATGGTACCTTTGTGAGAAAAGACTAACTCAGGCATGCAGTCATGATCAAGTAAAAATGTTTTGTTCATCCTTTTCAAGAGAAATAATCAAAAACAGTTTATATTTATGTGGAACAAACAAGAAAATGTATTTAGCTTGTGCTCCAAGGTTATGTCAAGTCTTATGCCTTAACTCAGAAGCAGCCTGGACCATCTGGACATTTCTTAGAAGACAAAGCTGGTCTACTATTTTGATGACATTAAGTTAATTAAACAAGATGAACAAGACATGGCAAGTATATTAGAGATTTTGGTAAGTTGTGTGTATGCTTCAGAAGTGAGAGAACCCTATATTGTTTCAAGGGCCTGAAGTTTTTAGTGGTCTAGATGCCAGGGGCATTCCAGAAAAAACCTCCCCTCAAAAGGGCAAAATTATTGAAACTCATATTTTCCACACCTAAGAGGGAAGCAAAACACTTGGAAGTCCTCATTAAATTCTGGAAGTAGCCTATGCCTCACTTCAGAATTTGAGAATATAGATCCTATTCCTTCCCACTGCAGTCATGACAATCAAACATGTCTTCAGACATGGCCCAATGTCTGCTGGAAGGCAGAATTTTCCCTGATTGAGAACTATAGCTCTAGAGATATCTGCAGTGTGGAAAAGCACTATGTGGGTTTAGGACAAACATCAAATCATAAGATAGACCTGTGGGGGTCGAGTATGAAGACATGCTGTCTGCAGCAGAGATATACATTGTTTAAAAGAGACCCCTACTGAAAAAGACTCTAAGCAGTAAATATGATGATCAACATGATCAACATATATGATGATATATGGCAGAAACCAATACAACACTGTAAAGAAATTATCTTTTAATTAAAAATAAATAAAATTTTAAAAATAGCTAAAAAATATCAAACCACCACGTACCCAAAACTTTTGATCTGGGTGTGACAGATCCACAAAATTATGAGATTTGACTGAGATGAGATACATGTGGGATCAAAAGGCATTAGAACAATGAGCTGCACGAATATTCCAAACCCTATGTTATCCACCACTATTCTTCTGTACCTCTTCCTCAACTCATTCTATGGCCACGAGGGGAACTACTCATAACCAGCTGATGGAGGAGGAAGAAAGCGGAAATTGGTTAATAGATTAGTTTGTTCAGTAAATACAAGCAGAAAATGAATTGCGGCTGCACTGCAGTCTTAGGAATAGAACTGAATAGGGTTAAAATGGTCAATGCATATTTAACATAGTTACTAAAGCAATCTAATTTAAGAAAAAGTTTCTTCATCAGATACTCCAGGGAAACTATAGCCATTACTTGATAACACATATAAAATTAACTCAAAATGAATCATAAACTTAAACATAGCATCTAGATCTACAAAGTCTCTAAAGAAAATATGGGACATCTTTATAATCTTTAGGGAAGCAAGATTTCTTATATAAAACATAAAAAGCACAAATCATAAAATAAAATTAAACATTATAAAAATTAAGAACATCTGCTCTTTAAAATATTTAATCCTAAGATGAAAAGATAGGCAACAAACAAAGACAAATATTTACAACAGTTATATCTGACAAAGAGTCTGGTATTTGAAAAGAAAATGAATGCTTGCAAATTGATAGTAAGAAAACAAATTGCAATAAATAAATGGGTAAAAAGTTTAAACAAATCTTTCAAAAATAAAGATATACTTGTTGAATAAACATATAAAATATATTAAGAATAATTTTTCATCAGAAAAATGTAAATTAGTTATCAGAACATTCATCAGAATGGCTCAAATTAAAAGGCTAATGCTGTCAAAAGCTGATAGGATGTGGGGCATTTGGAACTACATTTTATATTGGGGAAGTTATAAAGTAGTAAAAGGAAAAAAAAAAGTAGTAAAAGGCTTTCAAAAACACTTTGGAAATTTTGTTATATGTACTTATAATAGAGCCACTAATTATCTTCTACTTGTTTAAACAAGAGAAGCAAAAACAGATTTCAAAGAAATACTTGTGTATGAATATTTATGACATCTTCATTCTCAAAATCCAAAACTGGGAACAACCTAAATGTTCATTCAGTCACTGTATTAAGAATGTATTAATGCAGTTAAGTGTGACCCAGGAAAAAAGCAATTACTGGCATGTAAACAACACAGATGAATCTCAAAATCATCTTGCTTAGTAAAAAGGGTCAGACATAAAACAGAAGATGTTATAGGGTTTCACTTATACAAAACCCTAGAGCACTGCTTAAGATGGATATTTTGTCTAGTGGCTAAATGTAAAAATACAATATTTCCAGAGGAAAATATAAACAATAGTTATGCAAATTCTATTTCTTATGATTCCTTCCCTGAGTGTTTCTATATGTTCTTTTATCTCTGTTAGTTGGAGAGTTTCTTGAGAACAGGAAAACTTAATGTATGCTTCTCTCATTGTCCACCAACTTGCCTAATATGATCCTATTGATGATCACTAGAAACTTTTAGTTGGGTTAATTTGCTTTACATACTATGATTAAATCTCAAAATATTCCATGCTTCTTTTAACAGATGTTAATTTTCTTTCAATTTGGGAATATTATTAAGTGCAAAAAGGAGATTAACTGTTACATTAGTGACCATTTAGCAGGAGAGCAGAAGGTAGAAGTTAGGTGTTAGTGAGGTATAATTTTAGCTCACAGTGTGAGTGTTAATTGAATGTTATTGCTAATACCACAGTTATAACAGTAAAGTCACTTGTTAAGTGTAGAAACAACGTGATTAGGAAGCCAAAGCAGTGAATTAAAACAGGCAGGTAATGGAGGGTCTTGTTAGTACACCATCATTTTTTTTTTTTCCCCAAAGAACTAAAATTGAATATTATAAGCCCCAGACAAGGAGGTAAAATATCTGTTGTGTTCAAGTTAACTGTTTTAAACTTTACATTGGAAGAGAATATTGGAGAGAATGAAGGATATAATATTAAATATTGAATACATTTTCTCTCTGAAAGGCAATTACCACTCATATCTGTTGAGTGAAATATTCTAGTACTTGATTAGTCTTGAAATTGTTGACTCAAGTTTATTCTTTTAAATGTTTGTTTTGATGGATCATCTCCTAGTGGAACAAGTTTATATGAATATAAATTCATATAGGTGAATATAGCTTTTATTCATATTAACCCCATACTTGTTGATAAAAAATTGAGGAGATAGTGCTCAATTTGAAATAATGGACTCCTTCTTAAAATAGAAATTAAGGTAAATATAAATAATTTTATCAATGGATAAGAATTATGAAATAAAATCCAGAAAACATGCGTTGTTTATTTTACCAGTTACATATGAAACCATGATGATTATATACACTTTCTGATTTCTATTCTGTTCTCTCTGTTTCTAGGTATAGGGTGTTAATAGTGTTTTCATATGTCATGTAGAAGTCAGAATTAGTCATGTTTTAGCATATGTGGGAGTCATATGTATGGTCATGCTTGAAGCATTTGCCTGCCAAAGCAAACATGGAAATTTGGTATTCTCTCTTAACAGTATACTAGTATAAAAAAGTCACTATTACTTGATTCAAAAGGAGAGGTTCTCTGCACAGAAAAGCTAGAATCAGAGTATCACTAGAGATGAGCACTTCTTTTTGTGGATGTAGAAGAGACTAAAACTAACAAATCTCTCTTTCATGCTCCATCACCTCTTTTCTGTCTTTCTTTTGTTCATGCTCTTTCTCATCTTGCTCTTTCTTGCATTATTAGAAAATGAATTTGAGACAGCAGTGAAAATTACTTAATACAAAATTATCAAAATAAATGGTTGATTGAATGCAGTAGAGGGAAAGGAAACATAGTTCTGTTATAAAGATGGTAGGGAACTAACAAACTTTAATGTGTATTGCAGTAACCAGAGATACGAACAAGATACTCTTCCCCATTGATGCGTTTAGAGCACCTGCATTTTCTACACATGTATTCAAAGTGATGTTGACTGACTCATGTTTGGAATGATGTAATGTCAATTCACTCAGTAAAGAGGAAAGCTATATGTGAAAGGGGGACATGATAGGTGGAAAAACCAATTTTCTGTGTTTCAGACCCTAATTTTCCACAAAATAAAATATTTATAACTTTTTTAGAATAGTTATTTGAAGTCCTCTGGGTGCTACAGTAGCCTATATGACTGAAAGTTGTTTGTTTGTTTGTTTTTTTAAACATTCCTTAAGATACCAGATAAAAGTAAATTTAGAAATTGCTGTTTTAGAAGTTAGAATTCTATAAAGATCACAAGTGGAACAAATACTTTGAATATGATCCCATCTTTAGATTTTGAGCCCTTGAAGAGCTTGAACTGAATGAAGTCTTAATTCCCTCTCATCACTAGCACAGGACTAACATATAATAATGTGAAATAAATGTTGGTTTGATTAAAATGCAACAGACTCCTTGTTTTGCTTAGTTTATTCTCTCATAAATGCAAACTGGGTACTACATACAGATACTTAAAAGTTATTAGATTCTTCCTGGAGGGAAAAGTACTTTTATGATCTTAGGTATGGGTCTATTAGGAGGGGGAAAAGAAGTGAGAAACTAAATAGGTGCATAATATATAGATATGTGTGTGAATCTATCTGTATATCTGCACATGTATATTTTAAAAACTTCTTGTTAGATATACCCATGATAGCAGACACTTTTAGTTGCCTACTCAATATCTCCCTATCTTCTACAGCTAACAAAAAAAATTCTTTCAGAGGCCCAAGGTGTCTGAGGAAAAACAAAAACTTGCATTCCCAGAATGTCTTGCAACTCATGGTCCTCATCCAAGTCAATTCTAACAAATAAGATAAAAAAGAAGCATTGCTGATGAATTATTATTGTTAATAAAACAAAAAGCTATAACCAGCCAACATGTGCCTCTGTCCTTCTGCTTTTTGCCTCCTGGTGGAACACCAGTCATTCTGTATGTGTGAGGGACAGAAGCCAAACTAAAAAGACCCCGAGTTCCTGAAGAAGCCAAAAATGGATCCAAAATTCTAGACCAGCACTGTTTACTTCTAGACTTATTTTATATGAAAAATATATACCCTAATTTGAATAAGAGATTAGGAAGTTTTTTGTAGCCTGCAGCTGAATGCAACCTATGTGATACATTAGCCTCTGGCTCAGAAGAGACTTAGGAGCCTACAGATATGTAAAATTATAATATAAATAGTTTAAGGGGGTGAATGAAAATAATAACATGGGCAAAATGATGGGTTTACACATAAAGTTATTGCAGGAGGGAACAAAATGGTCATAAAGCTTTGTGAAGAGGCTCACAAGTTTGACACTGAGTTTTCTAGGAGTCAGAACCAAAGTAGATCATAGTCCCATGGCTAAAGGAAGTCAGTTGTATAGCTAAAGTCCAGTTATTCCTGATGCTTTGGTTCTAAAGTAGAACAGGTTGAGAAGGGACTGATAAACAGAAGGGCAGGATAGGGAGTACACTGGTAGAGTGTTTAAGTAAGAGGGGTAATGATTACTGCTCAGTGAGAGAGTAATCACAGTGGTAATGGTCAGCCACTTTCTGCTCTGCTGTGTCAGAAAAGTGAAATCAATTCTGAAGTTGCTTGGTAGTGTATGAAATCTCACCCAACTACAAAACAGTAAATTATTGGTTAAGGCTTTGATATAACCTACTTCTTTAATCGTGAAAACCATTTATATATTATGTGAGTGTAGGACCTCCCTGGGATATTCATGGCCCATCTATGTATATGACTTTGATAGTGCCAAGTAATTTTTTGAGTCTTAAATAATTTTCAGACTTTTAAAAATAATAAACCCACAAAACTAATCTAGCTTATACTAGGGAGCAGTGGGAGTATTTGAGGCAATGCTTATCCTATTTTAGGAAAATTGCATGACAGCCACCTGATCAAATTCAGGTCAGAGATATACGATTTGGTAACAGAAAATGATATGAGAAAGGGAAACACATTTGAAAGAAAACTTGGTAACCCCTTTCTCAGCACTTTCACATACTGTTAGGCTTCTAGGGTACTATGGAAAGGTAAGGTTCCTGTTCCTTCTGCATTTCAATACAGTGCCTTACAGATAGACTTATATGATAGAATTTCTAGAGACTTCTACTTTTTCCTCCCTTTGTTTTACTCCTTTTTTTAAAATTACCATGATGCATTGCACTAATTAAACTCAGCTAAGGTCTGATGGTTTGTCAGGATGAGAGAAATCTTTATGATAAAAATATGTAAAGCTATTTATATT
The DNA here is from genome assembly GCF_001704415.2 of Capra hircus. Taxonomy (NCBI): domain Eukaryota; kingdom Metazoa; phylum Chordata; class Mammalia; order Artiodactyla; family Bovidae; genus Capra; species Capra hircus. The sequence goes on from NC_030808.1 coordinate 90,570,733, forward strand.
AGGCATGCCTTTTCTTCTAAATTCCTGGTGTTTGAGTTATAACCAAGACAAGATACTTTTGTTTTTCTCTCTGCTTTAATGAGTGCTCTACACCATTTGTAGTACACAGGATTGCACTATTCTCCAATTAGGAAAGTATACAGGATGCAAGGCTTATCATTATTCTGCACATAATTGAGCCATGCATCTTCTACCATCATCGTGGTTTTATTCCCTCAGAGACTCTCATTATCATGCATAGCTTTTGCTTTTTTGACAGACTCAAGAATGTCCTTTGGGGATTGAACCTCAAAGCAACTTGACATCCTCTTTAACTTTTATGGCAACTAAGGCATTGAGCTTTCTTACTCTGAGGAGTTGTGTCAAATTGTTATCATTTCTTTCTTTCTCCATCCATTCATTTATACAATCTTAAATTTATTAGCAGACCAGAAAAAGTGAGAAGAAGACCAAAAGAAGTCATCTAGGTTTTGAATATATTTTTAATGTGTGTCTAAGTAAGAAGAATAGATGCTTTTGAACTGTGGTGCTAAAGAAGACTCTTGAGAGTCCCTTGAACTGCAAGGAGATCCAACCAGTCAATCCTAAAGGAAATCAGTCCTGAATATTCATTGGAAGGACTGATGTTGAAGCTGAAACTCCAATACTTTGGCCACCTCTTGCGAAGAACTGACTCATTTGAAAAGACCCAGATGTTGGGGAAGATTGAAGGCAAGAGGAGAAGGGGACGACAAAGGATGAAATGGTTGGATGGCATCACCAACTTGATGGACATGAGTTTGAGTAGGCTCCAGGAGTTGGTGACGGACAGGGAAACCAGGCGTGCCTGGCTTCCATGGGGTTGCAAATAGTTGGACATGACTGAGTGATTAAACTGAAGTAGGAATAGCAATATATTTTTTCCCTCATGAACTAAGGTAGGTGTTCTATTGCAACAAACCTTTAGTACTTCACTAAATAAAAAGTAAATAACCATATAGTTTTGTTATTTCAGAGCATTTAAAGCCTGAAAGATGTGTTAGTGGTGACTGAGATTACCTATTTTATTTTATAGATGAAGTTGCAAGAACCAAAAGAGAGTTAAAGACACCAAAATTAGCAAAAAAAGAAAATTAAAATCACAGACTATTTTTATAGGCTAACTGTGTCTAATGCACATTACAGGATGCTAAAATGTTTCAAGATATGAGTATTTAACACTGGTTGGGCAGAGAGAATTATCCAGATTTCATCCCTTTGCAGATCATCCTTCAGATCATCTGATTATGGTTTTCCTCTGCCTCAAATGCTTGCTCATTCTTCATCACCTAACACATTGTTTCACATACTAGTATAATCATCAGAATCCCAATCCCATAGGAACTGTCATATCATGCTCCTTATTCAATATTCAAACACATAATGTCCCATAATTGCCCACAGAATGTGTTTTCATTGAAAGACCACTGGGATGGACCTTTTTTTCTTCTTTCTGGATTGTATGTTGGAAAATCTATGATCAGTCTTTTCCTGCCAAAACATATCACTCCCCCTTTGTTTGGACTGGAAGTGTGCTGTCCTAAGTCACCTTATGAGATGTCCACCCAAGGGGAAGCATGAGCCATTCATTAGGACCAAAGGGCTACTTGGAGTATGGTAGTGAATTAAGAAATGATTGTGACTTTTACCAGTGTCAGAGGTGGCCTTGAAATGAAGTAAATGGTGGCCTACTTGACTTATAAAAAGTCTTTGTAAGCTAATCCATTTTAGCTAATCACACAGCTATGAATCATATTTATAATTGTGGAACAGATACATAAGCGTACATCTATATCCACTCAGATCTCCATTACATCTCTGGAAATTGGAGATCCATGTGTTCCAGTTCAGAGTAGTGTTGCACTTACTTAATAATAGGTCAGTCTCTGAAAGTAATATTAAAATAACTCAAAGCCTTTACTTTTATTCTTGCTTATGTTAAAAGAGGATTCAAAAGATACAATTAACATAGTTAAAACTCCTTCATTTCTTTTCCCCTTGATTCTTTAGTTCTCTAAAACCTTCTAAAATTCTTAATCCACAAGCAAATCTTCATATTCATGCCATTTTTTATTTTTCTCAGATAATTTCATTTTCTTGATCATTTTGTCCCCATCAGAACACCTACTCATATCCATGACACATCCTCACAGCCACCATGATGTTAACCTATGAAGTTCTCAGCAGCTCATTTCTGGGAGAGGTAGACTTTAGTGTTTGTTGTTTTTCTTACTGAAATGAGCCCTATCTGCTTTCCTCCCCTTATCTAATTCTGCAGAAGTTGGGAATACATGATTGTCATGTTAATAATTGTACATATATACATATATATTTGTCCATATATTATTGAGTATTTCTAACTTTAAACATTTAGTGTAAAAACTACATACAATAAAGCATAAAACAACATACATTAATACTGGCCAATGCTAAATAAAATTACCAGATCATTGTGCCTTTTTTTCCAGTCATATATAGATATATTTTGTCATTACATACAATCCAATAACAGGATTTGGACTGTTGTATGTAAAAATTTTTATTTACAGTTATGACCACAGTTTTTTTTTTAATTTTATTTTTTTTTATTTTTTAAATTTTAAAATCTTTAATTCTTACATGCGTTCCCAAACATGAACCCCCCTCCCACCTCCCTCCCCACAACATCTCTCTGGGTCATCCCCATGCACCAGCCCCAAAGGCCTTTGACAAAATTCAACATCCATTTATGATAAAAACTCTCCAGAAAGCAGGAATAGAAGGAACATACCTCAACATAATAAAAGCTATATATGACAAACCCACAGCAAACATTATCCTCAATGGTGAAAAATTGAAAGCATTTCCCCTAAAGTCAGGAACAAGACAAGGGTGTCCACTTTCACCGCTACTATTCAACATAGTTCTGGAAGTTTTGGCCACAGCAATCAGAGCAGAAAAAGAAATAAAAGGAATCCAAATTGGAAAAGAAGAAGTAAAACTCTCACTGTTTGCAGATGACATGATTCTCTACATGGAAAACCCTAAAGACTCCACCAGAAAATTACTAGAGCTAATCAATGAATATAGTAAAGTTGCAGGATATAAAATCAACACACAGAAATCCCTTGCATTCCTATACACGAATAATGAGAAAGTAGAAAAAGAAATTAAGGAAACAATTCCATTCACCATTGCAACGAAAAGAATAAAATACTTAGGAATATATCTACCTAAAGAAATTATTTACAGTTATTCTGTGATATTTTTCTAAGTACATTTTAAATGTCTCTGTAAAATGTGATTTTTGTGGCTTGTTTCTCATCTGCTGCTGTTAAACACAATAAGACTGCTGAGATCAGAGAAGAGTGTTCAACCATGTCAGCTTTTGGTGCCACTGACTTCAGCATTCTGATACTTTGGACTTGACATAATCCAGTGCTGGTGGACTCTTTGAGATCAGACCTCATTAGCAAAGGGCAGGAAAGCTTTTGGTTTTTAGCTACACTGTCAGCAGATGAATGTATGTTGAACCTCTTTTCCGAGTTGTCTCATGAGTTGCTTATTTACTGAGCACCTACTGTGTGCCAGACACCAAGCCAAGCAGAAGGAATTCTTAGATGATTAAAACTGCCTTGAAAAAAAAAATACTAGTGTTTCATTTTATTATTTGAATATACCATAATTTTTAAACCATTCTCAGATATGTGGACATATATGTGAATAATCCATATTCAGATGAAATGAACCTTAGCAGTTTCCATTTCATAGAAAGAACAATGTGATTTCAATATCTGAGAGATTTACAAATACTTTTGAAAACTGTTTAGAACCTTCAAAGAACCATAGATACTTTCAACTTCAAAAGAAAATATTTGGTGTAGAATGAAACTGGCTTGGGTCCAGTTAAATATTCTTTTAAGTCACTTAGAGTAAGTCAAGGTGTCACTTCCTCTATCCCAGTGGAGGAAATATAAAGTTATTAATTTCAATTTTTTAAAATTACATTTTAGTTTCAACTTGCAAAGTTCTTTTTTTAAATTTTGTTTTCATGATAACGTAAGTATATGCTCATCAGAAATTGTTTTATGCTCACTGTAATCATTCAATTATTTCATCAATCTAATGCAGACAGTACTTACTTTTCATGGTAATTTTATTCAGTATTTTGCAGTCCAGACACACTAAAAACACATTTTTTTAAACAAATGAAATTGAAACAGGCAGTAAAAAGAGGCTAAATCTGAGGAAATTTTTAAGAGCTGACTTTGGTATCCAATTTATTTATTCAACAAGAGGGCAATTGACAGGTGAAAAGAGAAATAATGTTTTAATCAGATTCTAAATTCATAGCTTAGCTCTGTAACAGAAGATACCAAATAGTGCAGAATGATACTTTTCCTTCACTGAACCTCTTACTGAAAAAGCATTAAAAGTTGTAACTGTTTACCTTCCTTGTAACCTTGTAAAATTGGCACAATCCATGCTTTTCAGCTAAAGAAACTGAACAACCAAGAGGTTAAAATCATGCTGCTGCTGCTAAGTCGCTTCAGTCATGTCCGACTCTGTGCAACCCCATAGACGGCAGCCCACCAGGCTACCCCGTCCCTGGCTTAGCAAGCATAGCCAAGATAAATTTTATACTATCTGATGCCAGTCTTGGTGAAGAAAAAACGCTATTTTGATAACAAAGACACTGAAGGTGTTAAAGGTCAACAGCAGTAGCTAATAATGTTCCTCTAATAAAGATGATAATAGCAACAGCACTCAAGACAAAAGATTATCATGAATGGGAAAGTTTGAGTTTCAAAATTCCTCACCATCATTAATTAAAATGTTGGAGTTTACTCAAGCAGCATCTCAAGAGCAGCCCAAATATCTGACTGTGGCTGCTCCATCACAGCTCAGCCCCCAGAGCATCCCAAGAATCCCTGTGGGGTCTACCTTCCTGTCGAGTGATTCCACAACAGAGCAGGGGCAGCAGAAGCTGAGGGCAAGAACTGACATTAAGAAACAAAAGAAACTTGCAGCCAAGTCTGTCTTGGAGTGGAGTCGTGGATACCTGCACTAGCAGTGCACTGGGCCTCTGTCTGTGGCTGACATGAACCCCAGTAGCGGAGGTTCTTCAGCACTCCCTCACAGCGGAGCAAGGATCCTGGTGTGGGTAGAGGGAAATACACACACTCAAAGGGAGCAAAGCCAGCTCAGGCTGACCCTCAGGACTTCTGCTCCTTGCCTGTTAGGTGGGTTACAGCAACTGAGTGGAGAGGAAGTCCTACCTCACACCCAGTGCCTCCTTTAGGCCATTTATCTCACCTGGTAGACTCCACCTACCAAGCTGAGAGCTGCCAGTGCATCCTGGGAAAGATGTGACTTGTCTCCACTTCTAATCCAGTTCTCCCACCAGAGGAAATGAACACAGCCCGTACAGGGATACTTCCACATAAAATCACCCTTTTAGGACTGCAATAGGCAACTTTTCACCTACATGCATAGAGGTAGAGAAAGTTAAACAAAACAAGAAGGTTATTGTCAATTGAAAGAGCAAGAGAAAAGCTCTGAAAAAAAAAAAGTTTGAATCAGAAATAATTTACCAGATAAATAATTCAAAGCATTCTTAATAAATAGGTTAACAGGAAAAGTAATTGATATACACAGTGAACACTTTAATAAGGAAGTAGAAAATATGAAAGAGACCCAATCAGAAATGAAGAATTCAATAACAGAAATAAAAAGCAAATGGAATGAATAGGAGGCTAAGAAATATGGAAGAACACATAGTGTTCCTGATCTTAGAGAAAAGCTTTTATGTTTATACTGTTTGTATTATATTAGTTAACTGTGAGCTTGTCATATATGGCTTTTATTACAATGAGGTATGTTCATTTTAGGGTTCGCTGGTGGCTCAGATGGTAAAGAATCCACCTGCAATACAGGAGATCCCAGTTTGATTCCTGGGTTGGGAAGATCCGCTGAAGAAGGGAAAGGCTACCCACTCCAGTGTTCTTGGGTTTCCCAGGTGACTCAGACAGTAAAAAATCTGCCTGCAGTGTGGGAGACCTGGGTTCAAGCCCTGGGTTGGGAAGATCCCCTGGAGAAGGAAAGGCTAACCACTCCAATATTCTTGCTTGGAGAATTCCATCGACTGTATAGCACATGTGGTCCCAAGGAGTCAGACATGACTGAGCGACTTTCACTTTCACATGTTCATTTTATGCCAAAAACTCAGCAGTGGCCACAAGACTTGAAAAGGTCAGTTTTCATTCCAATCCCTAAGAAAGGCAATGCCAAAGAATGCTCAAACTACCGCACAAGTACACTCATTTCACACACTAGTAAAGTAACACTCAAAATTCTCCAAGCCAGGCTTCAACAATACATGAACCGTGAACTTCCAGATGTCCAAGCTGGTTTTAGAAAAGGCAGAGGAACCAGAGATCAAATTGCCAACATCCACTGGATCATCGAAACAGCACAAGAGTTCCAGAAAAACATCTATTTCTACTTTAATGACTATGCCAAAGCCTTTGACTGTGCAGATCACAACAAACTATGGAAAAATCTTAAAGAGATGGGAATACCAGACCACCTGACCTGCCTCTTGAGAAATCTGTATGCAGGTCAGGAAGCAACAGTTAGAACAGTTTAACCAACAGACTGGTTAAATAGGAAAAGGAGTACATCAAGGCTGTATATTGTCATCGTGCTTATTTAACTTATATGCAGAGTACATCATGAGAAACGCTGGACTGGATGAAGCACAAGTTGGAATCAAGATTCCAGGAGAAATATCAATAACCTCAGACATGCAGATGACACCACCCATATGGCAGAAAGTGAAGAACTAAAGAGCCTCTTGATGAAAGTGAAAGTGGAGAGTGAAAAAGTTGGCTTAAAGCTTAACATTCAGAAAACAAAGATCATGGCATCTGGGCCCATCACTTCATGGCAAATAGATGGAGAAACAGTAGAAACAGTGGCAGACTTTATTTTGGGGGGTTCCAAAATCACTGCAGATGGTTATTGCAGCCATGAAATTAAAAGATGCTTACTCCTTGAAAGGAAAGTTATGACCAACCTAGGCAGCATATTCAAAAGCAGAGACATTACTTTGCCAACAAAGGTCCATCTAGTCAAGGCTATGGTTTTTCCAGTAGTCATGTATGGATGTGAGAGTTGGCCTATAAGGAAAGCTGAGCGCTGAAGAATTGACACTTTTGAACTGTGGCATTGGAGAAGACTCTTGAGAGTCCCTTGGACTACAAGGAGATCCAAACTGTCCATCCTAAATAAATCAGTCTTATGTTCATTGGAAGGACTGGTGCTGAAGCTCCAATATGTTGGCCACCTGATGCGAAGAGCTGAGTCATTTGAAAAGACCCTCATGCTGGGAAAGATTGAAGGCAAGAGGAGAAGGAGTCAACAGAGGATGAGATGGACATGAGTTTGGGTAAACTCTGGGAGTTGGTGATGGACAAGGAGGCCTGGCATCCTGCACTCCATGTGATCACAAAGAGTTGGACATGACTGAGCAACTGAACTGAACTGTTGATGGTTTTTATCATAAAAGTATATCAAATCTTATTAAATATTTTTTACATCTATTCTGATAATCATATTATTTTTAGATTTCATTTTGTTAATGTACTATAACATCTATTAATTTGCAAATGTTAAAATATCTTCACATTCTGGGAGTAAATTTCACTTGATCATGTTGTATAATCCTTTAATGGGCTTTTTAGTTCAGTTTGCTAGTATTTTTTTGAGAATTTTTGTATCTATTTTAGTTATCAATGTTGATCTGTAGCTTTCTTCCCATTTGGGTGATACTGGATGCTATGCTTCTAGGTTTAATATCTCATCTACTTGCCTGGGCAAGGCCACAATCTGTGCTCAGCAGACAGGCAGGGCCATAGTCTGGACTTTGCTGCAAAACGGTACCATAGTCTGAGCATTGAGGTTGTTCAGTGTCACTGTTTGAGCTCTCTGGCTAGGCAGGGTCAGTGGCTATGTTCAATGGTTGGGCAGGGCTGCTGACTTTGCTGTGCCTAATCAGGGCTATAGATGGGTTTTGTGGCTAACTGAAGTTCTCTATTTAGATTTTTGGGTCTCCAGGGGCTGCTGTTTGATAGGAATGCTGACTTGTTTCCCTGCTCAGATGAGCCAGAAGCTAGGCTCTGAGCCTGCCTGGCATCTCATGCCATACTTCTTGTAGATGGGCGGATGGGGCAAGTATGGAACTAGAAGATATGCTACATAGTGGGCAAGGCTTCATACTTGCCTTCCGGCACAGGTGGGGTCATAGAATAGGCTCCATTGCCAGTATGGCCTATTAGCTGGATCCCAAGCCAGGCAGACCTGCCAACTGAGCTCCTTGGCCAGATGGGGCTACCAGCTCAACTCTGGAAATTGACAAAAATCCTGGCTAGGATCTCTGTTTTGATGCTGCTAGTAGAAATGCAATTGGCCAAGATCTAAGTGCTGGTTTCTATAAGCTCTGTCTCCCCTCTTCTGTCTCAGTCTGATCTGCAGTTATCCAGCTCTCAGATTTCCCCAGTGAACTAACTCCAAGGTGCAAGAACCAGCAGGTCTTTTCCAGAAAGAATCCTGCAATAATGGGGAAGCTAGATGTACGTCTCGGGCTCTCTTTCTTCCACTAGAAAATACATAGGCCTGGTGTGGGTTATACCAGTCTGGGAGAGGATGTTCAGAATGAAACTATGCTTATTATCCTTCTAATGTGGTCCTTCTCTGTCTCTGTGCTCCAAAGGGGTGTCTGCTTCACCTCAGGCTCTGGGATTTGCACAAAGGCGTGTTGTCTGAAGATAATTATTTGTTGGTCTTCCTGTGAGGGAGACTGAAACCAGGAATTACCTATTTTGCCACCTTGATGACATTATTCTCCTTTGACTAAAATTTATTTCCTATCAATTTTCTTATTTCATATTCTTTCAACCAGATCTTGAAATAATTCGTTATTCAGTTCAGTTCAGTTGCTCAGTCATGTCCAATTCTTTGCGCAGCTGAACCGCAACACACCAGGCCTCCCTGTCTATCAACAACTCCCAGAGTTCACACAAACCCATATCCCTTGAGTCAGTGATGCCATCCAACCATCTCATCTTCTGTTGTCCCCTTCTCCTCCTGCCTTCAATCTTTCCTAGCATCAGGGTCTTTTCAAATGAGTCAGCTTAATAAAAATTTAGATTAATGATTCTCAATTCCAAGACCAAGTAGTTGTATTTCTTTTACTCAAAGATCTCTCCCTTAAGTTAGATATGCTTTATTTTTTGTTTGTGGTTTTCCAGTTTTTGTTTTTTTTTTTCTGGAAAATCTAAGGCCATCAGCTCTAAATAGATAAAGCAAAGACTTTCAGGATCTAAAAGTAAGTTATAAAATCAAACATTTTAGATAATTTTGGAATCTTGACTTTAAAAGAGTAATACTATTTCTAGTATTTCTAGCATACTTAACCTCTCCTCCTACCTTGAGGAAAAATAAATATATATGTAGTCAATAGAAAAAACGTGAAATAAGAAGTCTTTGATATATTTCTTAGCTGGTCTTTTTGGATGGTAGAAGACTGTTTTAGCCCTAACTGTTATTTACATAAATATTACACAGTGAGTGTGAGTGGAGACTATGTCTTTTACGCATGAGGAGCATGGGTCAATATGTGCGCAGTGGTTTGAGTAATGTTCCCCCAAAACTCCTTTCTATCCAGAACCACAAAGTACAATCTTATTTCGAAATAGAGTTATTATAGATGCAGTTAAGTTTAGATGAAGCTACACTGGATTAGGTGGATTCTAAATCAAATGACAGATCTCCTTATAAAAAAAAAGAGGAAAGGCACTCAGACATAGACAAAGAACATGTAAAGATGGAGGCAGAGAAGGAAACGATGCGGATACTAGCCAAATGTTGGCCAAGATTTTCAGAAGCTGAGGAGGAAAGGATCCTTACCTAAGGCCTTCGGGATGGAGTTAGGTGCCTACTGACACCTTGATTTCAGACTTTCAGTTTCCAGAACTATGAAAGTATAAATATCTGTTGTTTTTATTCTCTGAGTTTGTGTTATTTCATTACAGGAGGCCTGGGGATCTAACAGTGCATTCTGTAACCTTTTGAATGTCATGAATTGGAACCTATGGAGATTGCTCTTAGTAATCTTCCCAATCAGACAATATAAATTTATGTTTTTTTTTCTCACTTCTCAAGTTTACCCACTTAAGTAAGCTGAAATTTATTCAGAGTCAATAATATTTATAGTGTATTGCAATGAGTTATATTTCTTTACATATTCTTTCTGGCAAATAGTTATAACTTCTCCTTAATATGAGCTATATTACTTCCATATATCCAGAGGCAATCAATGAGTGTTTAAAGAAAAATAAGAGAAGTGGGGAGTAAAATAAGAAGGAAAAGCATAGAGGAGAAAGGAGAGGAAGGAAGGAAGAAGAAAGAAAAAATTTGAGAACTTTAATATTGCCACCATTTGACTTGAAGTTTGTCAGAACCACTTGAAAACTGTAAGTTACATAGGAAGAAATCTCCCCATGAGCAGTGAAATAGGATAAAGACCAGAAGTGAGTATAAATATTGAATTATATTAACAAGAGTAAATATTATTGCCTACTCGTCATGTGCAAGGTACTGTGTTAGGTATTAGTCATGCTGCTGCTGCTGCTGTTGCTGCTAAGTCACTTCAGTCATGTCCAACTCTGTGCTACCCCATAGACGGCAGCCCATCAGGCTCCCCTATCCCTGGGATTCTCCAGGCAGGAATACCGGAGTGGGTTGCCATTTCCTTCTCCAGTGCATGAAAGTGAAAATTAAAAGTGAAGTTGCTCAGTCGTATCCAACTCCTAGTGACCCCATGGACTGCAGCCTACCAGGCTCTCCCGGCTATGGGATTTTCCAGGCAAGAGTACTGGAGTAGGTTGCCATTGCCTTCTCCATTAGTCATGAGTTACGCTTAAACCTTGCAGCAAACTCCTGAGGCAACTACAGGTGTTGCTGTAATCAGGGTATCTAAATCCCAGATGTCGAAAATGGCAAGATGGGCATTTAAGCCCAAGGCAGCAGCAATTCACAGCCCTTTTCTTGACTCTTCTGTTACATCTCCAAACTTGGCCTAGAAAGGACACCATCCTTCGTTTCTACGGCCTTCTTGCTTAGTTTGTTCTATGGTCTCATGACTTTTTCTCCTTTGGTTCTCTCATGCCAGCTACTGGGCAGACTTTACCACTGTCAATTTTTTTGCTCATTTTTTCCACTCATTTATTTCTCATCCTCATTGCTAGCAAGACATGTCCTTCCTCATTAGAATCAAATGTGAATGAGAACTTTCCTGTCTCCTGAGTCAGTCATGTCTACAAATACACAAGCCTATCTCCTTCCCAATTCTGATCCTTGAAACTGAGAGAGACACCAATGTTAAAGCAATAGGGACAGCAAATGCCAAGCAATAGCAATGGCATTACCATAAAAATGGTCCTCAAGTTTTTTTGCCTATCATGAGTCTTCTGAAAAGGAATAATTCAACAAATGTTAGGAGTCCTTTCTTTTCACACTCAGCTCTCCTTGTGAATTCTACAGCAAATTTGTGTAACTCCAAAATATGCTTATTGCTAAATGGCAAATTCAAGCTGGAAAATTAATTTTAAGCATATGCTAAAAGCACCTATATTATTCTTTTGATGACACTTAAAATACATATTGACCACATCATCTTGGGGGGGAAATGATACCGACAACTATATTCAGACTGAAACCATATTGGAGCAACACATTCTTAGAAAAATGGCACAGTCTGTGAGCCAAAAAGAGAAATGTAAAAATGTGCAGCCATATTAAAAATGAGATTAATTATATCCAACTTCATATATCTTAGCAAATTGTTTTTAATCTATTATATAGTGACTCAAGCTTAAATGGTGCAAGAGATACTGGCTTTAACTCAAGAATAGGCACCACTGTCTCTGAATGTGTTTTTTAAGAACAATTTCAAATTTTCCATAAATAAGTACAAAATCGTTTTCATTTTGAAAATGACTGAACAGTCTAGAAACAGAGATACCACTTTTCATTGTGGTTAAACCCAAGTCAAGCAGTTTCCACAAAGTTTATGATAATCAGCCTTTCTTTTTAAGCATTTCTGTATAGTTAATCAGTACATCAGGAGAGATTTCATTTCTACTTAAAGTTTAGTTATGTAAATAAGCATAATGGGCAGAGATCAGACAGTTGTTAACTACCATATGAAAATTTTAAAGAGGGGTAAATTAGAAAAAAATGTTTATTGCTTATTTGCATTTTATGAGGGAATATACTGCAGTTTCTCTTGCCTCACTTATTATGAGGCTTAATAATTAGCTCCAGTATAATTAACTGTTAAATCAAGAAAATAAAACCAGCTTTGCTGATGAGAAATTTAAGCGGTATTGTACAAAACATCATTTCCTTAAAGTATACAAATACTCTACTATCTTTCATTCATATTTTAAGTTATATGTATCCATTTTGGAGATGTGACAGTTTAATAAATTAAGGATCTTAAAATATTAAGCATTAATGATAATACTTCAATGGCATGGTGTATTTTTGTTGTTAAAATTGTTTCTAGATAAAGTACTTTATTGATAAAATTTCAATGTTATATATTTTGCAAGGGCCCTTCCAAAACAGTGTATATTGACAAAATTAAAATGTGAGGTGCTTTGCCTTCTAGATATTTTAAAAATAAGATACTGTCATCTAGAATAGAAAGCAAAGTATAAAAATCAAAGAAAAAGGAAAGAAAGATTTCTTAATTTCCTTCGAATGTAATTAGATACATTACAATTAAAAATGTTTCATCAAAAGACACCATTAATATGTGAAAATAAAGAGTAGGAGAAGATTTATATAAGGACATGGTAAGATGTACAAAGTACTTTGTACTTGAACAGTTGAAGAATTCATTCAAGTCAACAAGGAAAAAATATGACACAATTAAAATTAAAAGCACAGAATATTTGAATCAGCACTTCATAAAAAAGGATACCCAAATGGTCAATAAACATTAAAAGATGTTTGCTAGCTATCAGGGAAATGAAATTGCAAACCATAAAATCACAGACAGTTCCACCTATTGGTGAGTAACTGGAACACATATAAGGCTAGTAGAAATATGAATTGAGCAACACTTTAGAATGTCTCTCTCTACTGGAGTATACTAAATGACTTAGCAGTTCTACTCATATAACTACAAGAAATTCATTCACATATGTAAAAAATGATGTTTGAGACTGTCAATAGTATTATTCTTCATGATAGTCCCAAATGTCTATCAAAATAAGTAAATGTTTGGTTTTATTCCAACAATGAAATGTAAAACTATTGCTCCACATAAAGTATGGATGAATTTTACAAACAGCATTGACTAAAAGAATCTAGGTACAAAAACATGCTGTATGTATGCTGGTGAAACTCTGTTTCTGGATCTGGAGGCTGGTTACATAAGTGTGTTCATATCATGAACAGTTACCGAGCTTATGATTTATATACTTTTCTGCATGTAATTTACACTTCGGTAAAAAGTTAAAAGTGAAATAAAAAATCAAGTAGCAAAATGGTATTTTAGGGAAAATAAACCTAGTAGAGAATTTTATTTAGGGTAGATATTAAGAAATATTGGAATTATCCATGATCCTAAGGTCAAACCCACACATAAAGAAACACATTATTTCAGGCAGTCTTTAGTCTGATAGGCAATAAAGAAGCAGAACAACTTCATGGAAGGTCATAGCTTAAGAGTTAAACATGCCTAGGAAAGAATCATAATTTCAAAACATTTTTAGCTATATGATTTTAAGCAAGGAGCCATTTAGACATTAATGAATTGGTGATAATCATGACTACCTTAAAAGAGTTTGCTAAGGATTAGAGATAAGTTTAATTTATAGTTCTTGCCATACAATATTGCTCAATATATAATATATTAAAAATAGAAACTTTATAGATATCACCTTTTATATATGCAAACCAAAGTCCAAGGATATGAATAAAGGATATGTTCAAGGATAAGAATAAATAAATGAAGCCACAGGAAAAGAAAGTTTAAAGAAATAAGAAAATAGAGGAATTTATTATTGGGCCACAATATCATAGAAAATTCCCTTTGCATTTGTTAGAAAATTTCATCAATTTCAAGTGTGCATGAATTAGGAAGGAAAATCCTATAAATAATCATCTAATGGCAGCCCACTCCAGTATTCTTGCCTAGAGAATCCCAGGGATGGGGGAGCCTGGTGGGCTGCAGTCTATGGGGTCGCACAGAGTCAGACATGACTGAAGTGACTTAGCAGCAGCAGCAGCAATGTATTTATTTACCTAATTTACTGCAAATATAAACATTTTTTTGTTAAAGACTTAATTGGCAAGCAAGTTCTTTACTGCTAGCAGCACCTACAAAGCCCAATATTCTTTAAACCACAGAAGAAAAACTAGAATATCATTGAATAAGTTTTGCTGTCTCTTGCAATGTTTATCATTTTATGTAATTCGAGTTTTAAAATGAAGTACAAAGAAACTCTTTATTTTACCCAAAATTAGGAGAATATAAGCAGTGGTCCTTACAGAAACTTATGCTGGGACATGAATGAACCCTGAAAATTCATAAACAACAGAATATATATTTTAGAAGATGTTATTCATAATGGTAGCTAAGATGTATCATCTTCCCATAGTCTAAGCTGACTGAAATTGTTGTAAACAATATCAAAATTTAAAAGGATGTGATTGTCAAAAACTATGTCTTGTATATTAATAAGACAGAAAAACCTAATATTGTGGCTCTTATATCAATGATGACAGTTCTGTTATCTTAGTATAAAAGCAACCATAGAAAATATGTAAACAAATGGATGTCCCCAAGTTCCAATACATTTTTTACAGAAACAGGAGATGGAACATATTTAGCCCACAGACCATAGTTTTCTGAACCTTGCCTTAGGGCATTATGGTCACATAGCTGAAGCTGGGTTGCTCCCACTTTTGGGGTATTTGCCAGTTGGAAGGATGGATAAAATGAGAACAGTGTCCATTGTCCTATGTACCATTGCTAGAAGTAGCGCATATCGGAGAAGGCAATGGCACCCCACTCCAGTACTCTTGCCTGGAAAATCCCATGGACAGAGGAGCCTGGTAGGCTGTGGTCCATGGGGTCGCAAAGAGTTAGACACGACTGAGCAACTTCCCTTTCATTTTTCACTTTTGTGCTTTGGAGAAGGAAATGGCAACCCACTCCAGTGTTCTTGCCTGGAGAATCCCAGGGATGGGGGAGCCTGGTGGGCTGCCGTCTATGGGGTCACACAGAGTCGGACACGACTGAAGTGACTTAGCAGCAGCAGTAGCGCATATCAGTTCTCCTCATATTGAACTGGAGGAAATCAGTCATCTCTAATCACAATGAAAACTAAAAAAATGTAATGTTGAGTAGATTTGTTCCTCCTAAAATTCTATTGGTGTGAAGAAAGAGTAGAATGAAATTTGGTGTGATCCTAATAGCCTCTGTCACCTGAGGAAAGCCTAATTCCCTTTACCATACCTGAGTTCCAATGTTAGCTTTGCACCCACTCCAGTATTCTTGACTGGAGAATCCCAGGGACAGAGGAGCCTGTTGGGCTGCCATCTATGGGGTCGCACAGAATTGGACACGACTGAAGCGACTTAGCAGCAGCAGCAGCAGCAGCCACGACTTAGCAGCAGCAGCAGCAGCACTATAATATTTATGCAACTTAATCTACTTTGTCTCTTGTTTCTTTCATATGATTGTTCATCAACTGGGGTAAATAATAGAACCCACTCACAGATTTATGGTGAAGAGTAAATGTCACCACATTTAAAGAATTTTGAATGCTTTGAAACAATGCTTCAAATTACTGTTATATCACTCAGTTCAGTCACTCAATCGTGTCTGACTCTGCTACCCCATGGACTAGAGCATGCCAGGCTTCCCTGTCCTTCACCACCTCCTGAAACTTGATCAAACACATGTCCGTCAAGTCAGTGATGCCATCCAACCATTTCATCCTCTGTCCCTTTCTCCTCCTGCCTTTAATCTTTCCTAGTTTTAGGGTCTTTTCCAATGAGTCAGTTTTTTGGATCAGGTAGCCAAATTATTGGAGTTTCAGCTTCAGCATCAGTCCTTTCAATGAATATTCAGGACTGATTTTCTTTCAGGTTGACAGGTTGGATCTCCTTGAAGTCCAAGCTTCGGTGCTCAGCTTTCAGAAATATGTATATGTAAAGAAACTCTCACATTCATACCTGACTACTGGAAAAACCATAGCTTTGACTACATGGATCTTTTTCAGTAAAGTAATGCCTCTGCTTTTTAATATGCTGTCTAGGTTGGTCATAGCTTTTCTTCAAAGAAGCAAGTGTCTTTTAATTTCATGGCTGCAGTCACCATCTGCAGTGATTTTGGAGCCCCCCAAAATGAAATCTGTCACTGTTTTCATTGTTCCCCCATCTATTTGCCATGAAGTGATTGTTACATCACTAGAGATATATTAATTTATATTTAATAGATTGATAAACAGAGGTTCAATTTTGAGTGCTTTGTTTAAGATCACATATCTAATAGATGGCAGACCAAAAAGGAAACCAGGTCTTTCCGATTTCATACTTTCACTATACTAAACAATGAGCACAGAAAAAGGACACCAATGAAACAAGAATGTGTGCAATTTTTAAAAGATAGATGGTGTTATAGCATATTTGCATCTTGACCAGTTGACCTATTAGGAAGGTAAATATTAATGGCAAGGGAGTAAAGAAAGGTAATTCCAGAGGAATTCCTTCTTGAATTGGCAAGGAGGTTGTGATTAAGTCCATAAGCACGTCTTGACCATAGATAGACATGCAAATATAAGTTGTAAGCAGGAGGAGAAAGTACATGAATATTAGATGTAGACAGGTTAATAGGGTGTGGTGTCTGATGGTGGTAGCATAAAAAAGTTCCCTTTTAGTAGCTTTTATTTCTCTTTAGCTTTTTTAGAGGTACAACTGACAAATAAAATTGTAAGATCTTTAAAGTGTACAGCTTGATTATTTCATATACTACACATCATGAAAGAATTTACCCCATTAAGTCAACTATTATTTACTTATTTATTTTGGTAAAAACATTAAGTTCTACTCTCAGGAAATTTCAATTATATGAGTATTATTAATTATGGGCTTCCATTGCAGCTCAGCTGGTAAAGAATCTGCCTGCAATGCTGGAGACCTGGGTTTGATCCCTGGTTTGGGTAGATCCCCTGGAGAAGGGAAAGGCTAGTTGTTCGAGTATTCTGGCCAGGAGAATTCCATGGACTGTATAGTCCATGGGGTCACAAACACTCAGACACCACTGAGTGACTTTCACATGCACACACACACATTATCAATTATATTCACCATATTATACATTAGATCCTCAAGGCCTTATTCATCTTATAACTGAAAGTTTGTGCCTTTTCACCAACCTCTTTCTGTTTCCCTTATTCCTCATTCCCTGGCAATTGCTTTTCTTGTTAAGTCACAAAGTCATGTCTGACTATTTCGTGACTTGTCTGCCAGGCTACTCTGTCCTTGGGATTTCCCAAGCAAGAATACTGGAATGAGTTGCCATTTCCTCTTCCAGGGGGTCTTCCAGACCCAGGAATTGAACCCATGTCTACTGCCATGGCTGGGGGTTTCTTTACTACTGAAACACCCTGTGTGTGTGTGTTTGTGTGTGTGTTTGTGTGTGTTTTTTTTTTAAATATTCCACGTGTAACTGATACTGTGACATATTTGTCTTTCTCTGTGTGTCCTTTTTACACACTGTAATGCCTTCCAGTTTTATTCATGTTCCTGCAATATATAGAATTCCTTTTGTTTTAGAGTTGAGTGTATTCAATTGTGTGTGTTTGTGTGGGAGTGATACAGTGTTCCTTTAATCCTTTGATTCCTTTAATTCATTGATAGATACATGCATGCATGCTCAGTCACTTCAGTAGTGTCTGACACTTTGTGACCTCATGAACTGCAGCCTGTCAGGCTCCTCTATCCATGGGGATTCTCCAGGCCAGAATGCTGGAGTGAGTTGCCATTCCTCTCTCCAGAGGATCTTCCTGACCCTGAGACGGAACCAGGGTCTCCTGCATGGCAGATGGATTCTTTATCACTGAGCCACCTGGGAAGCCCTTATTCATTGATGGACACCTAGTGTTTTTCCACCCCTGTGCTATTGTGAATAAGGCTGCTATAAACATGGGGGTACAGATTTCTCTCCAAGATAATGATTTTATTTCCTTTGGACATGTATCCAGAAGCGGACTTAATTAATCATATGTTCAGTTCAGTTCAGTTGCTGAGTTGTGTCCGATTCTTTGTGACACCATGAATCACAGCACGCCAGGCCTCCCTGTCCATCACCAACTCCAAGAGTTCACTCAAACTCACATCCATCGAGTCAGTGATGCCATCCAGCCATCTCATCCTCTGTCGTCCCCTTCTCCTCCTGCCCCCAATCCCTCCCAACATCAGAGTCTTTTCCAATGAGTCAACTCTTTGCATGAGGTGGCCAAAGTACTGGAGCTTCAGCTTTAGCATCATTCCTTCCAAAGAAATCCCAGGGCTGATCTCCTTCAGAATGGACTGGTTGGATCTCCTTGCAGTCCAAGGGACTCTCAAGAGTCTTCTCCAACACCACAGTTCAAAAGCATCAATTCTTCGGTGCTCAGCCTTCATTGCAGTCCAACTCTCACATCCATACATGGCCTCTGGAAAAACCATAGCCTTGACTAGACGGACCTTAGTTGGCAAAGTAATATCTCTGCTTTTGAATATGCTATCTAGGTTGGTCATAACTTTTCTTCCAAGGAGTAAGCGTCTTTTAGTTTCATGGCTGCAATCAGTATCTGCAGTGGTTTTGGAGCCCCCCAAAATAAAGTCTGACACTGTTTCCACTGTTTCCTCATCTATTTCCCATGAAGTGATGGGACCGGATGCCATGATCTTCGTCTTCTGAATGTTGAGCTTTAAGCCAACTTTTTCACTCTCCACTTTCACTTTCATCAAGAGGCTTTTTAGTTCCTCTTCACTTTCTGCCATAAGGGTGGTGTCATCTGCATATCTGAGGTTATTGATATTTCTCCCGGCAATCTTGATTCCAGCTTGTGTTTCTTCCAGATGAGCATTTCTCATGATGTACTCTGCATATAAGTTAAATAAGCCATGCCTGCAGGGCAACCCAAGATGGGCAGGTCATGGTGGAGAGGTCTGACAGAATGTGGTCCACTGGAGAAGGGAATGGCAAACCAGTTCAGTATTCTTGCTTTGAGAACCCCATGAACAGTATGAAAAGGCAAAATGATAGGATAAAGATAAAGGAACTCCCCAGGTCAGTAGGTGCCCAACACACTACTGGAGGTCAGTGGAGAAATAACTCCAGAAAGAATGAAGAGATGGAGCCAAACCAAAAACAATATCCAGCTGTGGGTATGACTGGTGATAGAAGCAAGGTCTGATGCTGTAAAGAGCAATATTGCATAGGAACCTGGAATTTCAGGTCCATGAATCAAGGCAAATTGGAAGTGGTCAAACAAGAGATGGCAAGAATGAATGTCAACATTCTAGGAATCAGTGAACTAAAATGGACTAGAATTGGTGAATTTAACTCAGATGACCATTATATCTACTACTGCAGGCAGGAATCCCTCAGAAGAAATGGAGTAGCCATCAAGGTCAACAAAAAAGTCCAAAATGCAGTACTTGGATTAAATCTCAAAAACAACAGAATGATCTCTGTTCATTTCCAAGGCAAACCATTCAATATCACAGTAATCCAAGTCTATGCCCCAACCAGTAACTCTGAAGGAGCTGAAGTTGAACGGTTCTATGAAAACCTCCAAGACCTTTTAGAACTAAAACCCAAAAAAGATGTCCTTTTCATTATAGGGGACTGGAAGGCAAAAGTTGGAAGTCAAGAAACACCTGGAAGTCAAGAAACAGGCAAATTTGGCCTTGGAATGTGGAATGAAGCAGGGCAAAGACTAATAGAGTTTTGCCAAGAAAATGCACTGGTCATAGCAAACACCCTATTCCAACAACACAAGAGAAGACTCTACACATGGACATCACCAGATGGTCAACACCAGGATAAGATTGATTATATTTTTTACAGCCAAAGATGGAGAAGCTCTATACAGTCAACAAAAACAAGACCAGGAGCTGACTGTGGCTCAGATCATGAACTCCTTATTGCCAAATTCAGACTTAAATTGAAGAAAGTAGGGAAAACTGCTAGACCAGTCAGTTATAACCTAAATCAAATCCCTTATGATTATACAGTGGAAGTGAGAAATAGATTTAAGGGCCTAGATCTGATAGATAGAGTGCCTGATGAACTATGGAATGAGGTTCATGACATTGTACAGGAGACAGGGATCAAGACCATCCCCGTGGAAAAGAAATACAAAAAAGCAACAAGGCTGTCTGGGAAGGCCTTACAAATAGCTGTGAAAAGAAGAAAGGCAAAAAGCAAAGGAGAAAAGGAAAGATATAAGCATCTGAATGCAGAGTTCCAAAGAATAGCAAGAAGAGATAAGAAAGCCTTTCTCAGTGATCAATGGAAAGAAATAGAGGAAAAGAACAGAATGGTAAAGACTAGAGATCTCTTCAAGAAAATTAGACATACCAAGGGAACATTTCATGCAAAGATGGGCTCGATAAAGGACAGAAATGGTATGGACCTAACAGAAGCAGAAGATATTAAGAAGAGGTGGCAAGAATACACAGAACTGTACAAAAAATCTTCATGACCAAGATAATCACGATGGTGTGATCACTCACCTAGAGCCAGATGTCCTAGAATGTGAAGTCAAGTGTGCCTTAGAAAGCATCACTATGAACAAAGCTAGTGGAGGTGATGGAATTCCAGTGGAGCTATTTCAAATCCTGAAAGATGATGCTGTGAAAGTGCTGCACTCAACATGCCAGCAAATTTGGAAAACTCAGCAGTGGCCGCAGGGCTGGAAAAGGTCAGTTTTCATTCCAATCCCAAAGAAAGGCAATGCCAAAGAATGCTCAAACTACCACACAATTGCACTCATCTCACATGCTAGTAAAGTAATGCTCAAAATTCTCCAAGCCAGGCTTCAGCAATACGTGAACCGTGAACTTCCTGATGTTCAAGCTGGTTTTAGAAAAGGCAGAGGAACCAGAGATCAAATTGCTAATATCCGCTGGATCATGGAAAAAGCAAGAGAGTTCCAGAAAAACATCTATTTCTGCTTTATTGACTATGCCAAATCCTTTGACTGTGTGGATCACAATAAACTGTGGAAAATTCTGAAAGAGATGGGAATACCAGACCACCCAACCTGCCTCTGGAGTAAAATGTATGCAGGTCAGGAAGCAACAGTTAGAACTGGACATGGAACAACAGACTGGTTTCAAATAGGAAAAGGAGTACATCAAGGATGTATATTGTCACCCTGCTTATTTAACTTCTATGCAGAGTACATCATGAGAAATGCTGGACTGGAAGAAAATCATATGTTAGTTCTATTTTAATTTATTGAGGACGCCTCATACTGTTGTTCATAATGCTGTATCAATTTACATTCCTACCAACAGTGTACAAGCGTTCCTTTTCTCTTGCTAGCCAACATTTGTTATCTCTTTTTTGTTTTGATAATAGACATTGTAACAGATATGAAATAATATATTGTTCTGGTTTTGATTTTCATTTCCTTGATAATTAGTAAAATTAAGCATTCTCATTACCTTCTGGTCATTTGTATGTCTTCATAGGAAAAATGCAGTTTTTGGATCTTTTGCCATTTATTTCATTGATTAGATTTTTGCTATTGAGTTGCATGAGATCATTGTATATTTAAAATGTTAACCCCTAATCAGCTATATGATTGCAAATATTACCTCTCATTCTGTAGGTTGCATTTTAATTCTATTGATCATTTTCTTTGCTATGAAGAAGCTTTTTAGTTTGTTGAAGTCCCACTTGTTTATTTTCTCTTCTGTTGCCTTCCTTTTTAGTGTCAAATTCAAAAATTCATTGCTAAAACCAAAGTCAAGGAGATTATTTACTCTATTTTCTACTAGGAATTTTTCAGTTTCAGAGCTTTCATTCAAGTCTTTTTTTTAAATGCAAATTTATTTATTTTAATTGGAGACTAATTACTTTACAATATTGTATTGGTTTTGCCATACATCAACATGAATCCGCCATGGGTGTACACATGCTCCCTATCCTGAACCCCCCTCTCACCTCCCTCCTTGTACCATCACTCTGGGTCATCTCAGTGCACCAGCCCCAAGCATCCTGTATCGTGCATCAAACCTGGACTGGCGATTCGTTTCGTATATTGATATTATACATGTTTCAATGCCATTCTCCCAAATCATCCTACCCTCTCCCTTTCCCACAGAGTCCAAAAGACTGTTCTATATATCTGTGTCTCTTTTGTTGTTTTGCATACAGGGTTATCGTTACCATCTTTCTAAATTCCATATATATGCCTTAGTATATTGTATTGGTGTTTTTCTTTCTGGCTTACTTCACTCTGTATAATAGGCTCCATGCTCATTGAAGTCTTTGTTGCCATTTGAGTTGCTTTTTTTAATATGATGTAAGATAGGGTATAATACATTTTTTTACGTGTATGTATCCAGTTTTCCTAACATTGTCTATTGAAGAGACTGTTCTATCCTGATTTTATGTTCTTAGCTCCTTTTTCAGAAATTATTGATCATATATGCATGAATGTATTTCTGGGCTCTCAATTATGTTACATTGATCTATACATCTTTTTTTTGCTGCTGTTGTTGTTATTGTTTGTGTACATTTTTCCTGCCTTTACTTACTATTTTGTTTACTATAGCTTTTAGTAGAGTTTGAAATCAGAAAGTTTGATGCCTTAAAATTTGTTCCTCCTTCTCAAGATTGTTTTGGCTATTTGGAAATTTTGTGGTGACATGAAATTTTAGGATTTCTTCATATTCCTATGAAAAATGTCCTTGGAATTTTTGCAGAAATTGAATTGAATCTGTAGATTGCTTCAGTTAGGATGGACATTTTAAAAATAGTAATTCTCCTAATCCATGAACACAACATCTTTCCCTTTGTTTCTTCAATTTCAGTTCAGTTCAGTACAGTCACTCAGTCGTGTCTGACTCTTTGTGACCCCATGAACAACAGCATGCCAGGCCTCCCTGTCCATCACCAACTCCCGGAGTCCACCCAAACCCATGTCCATTGAGTCATTGATGCCATCCAACCATCTCATCCTCTGTCATCCCCTTCTCCTCCTGCCTTCAATCTTTCCCAGCATCAGGGTCTTTTCAAGTGCTCTGCATCAGGTGGCCAAAGTATTGGAGTTTCAGCTTCAACAGTCCCTCCATGAACACCCAGGACTGATCTCCTTTAGGACGGAGTCATTGGATCTCCTTGCAGTCCAAGGGACTCTCAAGAGTCTTCTCCAACACTACAGTTCAAAAGCATCAATTCTTCGGCATCAGTATTTGATAGTTTTCATTATGCCTATCTTTCACCTCCTTGGTTAAATTATTTCCTATTTTATTCTCTTTGATGCTATTGTAAATGAGAATGGTTTTTCTTAATTTCACTTGTTAATAGTTTGTTGTTTTGTATGTTGATTTTGTGTCCTACAATTTTATTGAAATTGTTTATTAGTTCTAAGATTTTTGGTGGTATCTTTAGGGTTTTTATATATAAGATCATGTCATCTGCAGATAGAGAAAATTTGTCTTCTTCCTTCCTGATTTGAATGCCTTTTTTTTTTCCTTTGCCTATACTAATTGTTCTCGATAAGACTTCCAGTACTATGCTGAATAAAAGTGATGAGAGTAGGCATCCTTGTCTTTGGTCCAAACCTTAGAAGAAAAAGCTTCAGCTTTTCACCATTTAATATTATGTTAACTGTGGGCTTATCATATACGGCCTCTATTATATTGAGATACATTCTATGTAAACTCAGTTTGGTGAGAGTTTTTATTATGAAAGGATATTTTATTTTATAAAATGCTTTTTCTATATGTATTCAAATGATCCAATGATTTATTTCTTATTTGTTAATGTGGAGTACCACATTTTTTGATTTGCTGATATTGAACTATCCTTGCATCCCTGGAATATATTACAAAATCATTTTGTAGACATTTACTTGCATAGCATACCAGGTAACAGGGTCATAATGAGGAGCATGGAGCATTGTTAAAGGCATGAGAAAATGGTATTAAAGAATTTTCACTGAGGGCAGAAGTATATTTAGACAACAACAACAAAAAACGTAAATAGAATCTAGGCTGCATTAAGTGCCAAGTAATTGGTCTATTTTTAAAAGAACATAGCATCAATATAATTTTGAATTTTTCCCCACCTAAGTCAACTGCCAAAATACAAATATAAGAGATACAGGTAATTGATTAACAAGGTTTGGGGTTTCACTAAGTGGATATCAGGAGACAGGATCATATAGAGTTCATGCAAGATAAATTAGTCTAAAAATGGGCCACAAAAACAATGCTGAGTAGTAAGGGATTGGTGAATATAGAAGAGTAATAAATAGTAACAAACTAGTAGAATCAAATGAAGTTTTATTTACGGCTAGTGGAAAATCCCGTGGGCGGAGGAGTCTGGTAGGCTCCAATCCATGGGGTTGCTAAGAGTCAGACATGACTGAGAGACTTCACTTTCACTCTTCACTTTCATGCATTGGAGAAGGCAATGGCAACCCACTCCAGTACTCTCGCCTGGAAAATCCCATGGACGGAGGAGCCTGGT
Organism: Capra hircus; assembly: GCF_001704415.2. Lineage (NCBI taxonomy): Eukaryota > Metazoa > Chordata > Mammalia > Artiodactyla > Bovidae > Capra > Capra hircus. The sequence goes on from NC_030808.1 coordinate 90,595,574, forward strand.
GGGCTCCAGTCCATGGGGTCGCACAGAGTCTGACACGACTTAGCGATTTCCCTTTCATTTTTCCTTTCATGCATTGGAGAAGGAAATGGCAACCCACTCCAGTGTTCTTGCCTGGAGAATCCCAGGGACGGGGAAGCCTGTCGGGCGGCTGTCTATGGGGTCGCACAGAGTCGGACACGACTGAAGCGACTTAGCAGCAGCAGCAGCAGAGAGGTACTGAAGAGAATAACGGTAGATAAGGTGCTAAAATATTCAAGGAATTAGAAGCAGTGATCAGTGGACTTGATGACTGCAACAAGGAAGGACTGAAATCATAGCTTGGTGGTAACGACTGTACTGTAATTATATCTGTGTGTTTTGTGTTTTCCCTTTTTCTTTTATCAAGTATTAAGTGAATAAAAATCATTTAGTATGAATGGAAATGATTTTCATAATTGAAAACAACAGATAGGGATGTCTGTGGAGTTCATTTCCTATAGTTCAAAAAAATGTCACAATAGAAGCAATTAAGTCTATCTAGTAAGAGGAGATGCATTTGAAATAAAGCTAATGAATTGACCTTTGTTTAAGAAATTTTTTGATAATTGCAATTAAATTGTTTAAAAATGCCCTCATCTCAGCTAAATTTTAGTGACTAAGAGCAGCACACAATTCCTAAAGATGTGCATAAATAAATGATATCTTGTGAAAAAGTCACATTATATGCAAACACATTGGTAAAGGATCTTGCATGTGCAAACATTAGTTCTGTGTAACTATAGGTAAGAAATTTATAACATTTAATATTTATGGAATTCAATGAAAATCCAACTAACACAATGATATAAATATTAAACAACATTATACAAGGAATAAAATTGGTTGTCCACAAAACATAAAAGAGTTAAAAAATATTAAGTTAGCTTTGAAGAGAATGATTCTGATTTTAAATCATGTTTAGTGTTTCAGCACACTTATGCTCTGTATATATATCATTAAAATATTAGGTTATTTTAATTGACGAAAGCACTAGATTGACTACATTTTAAACTGAATTTCTAAATTTACTTAGTTACAAATTTAACAAAACCATAAAATGGAAAAGGGATTATTATATCTATCTCTGTGTACTTAAAGAGCAGAAAGGCTTGGGAAATCTTGTTAATATAATAAAGAGAGCAGAAGCACCTAATCTGAGGATCCTTGATGTTTAATGTCATGAAAGACAGAATAATAAGGAGTAAGACCTTGAGGCTCCAGTCAGAAGCACAGGAAAGCCCAATGACATAACTAAGGCAAAGTGGGATTTTTAGCCACATAAACTGGTGTGTAGCAATGGCCAGAATGGATTTCATAAAGTCAAAGTAATTCAGGGGCCCAGCTTTACTGTTCTGATATGTACCAGGAAACTGAGGAGGCATGTATCGCTGAAAGTTAATAATATTTTATTAAGCTGAGAACAACTTAGGACTTAGGTATTAAGAAAGTCTATCCTTTACATATATGGCTTTTCTTCTAAACCGTTGCTGGCTTTCTGATGTTTATGAGGGGGTTAGCCACTTTTTCAAGGCTTGCTTATTTTAACAAGTAAGGAGTAATAGCAATTAAGAGGAAAGTGACTAAGCTCTTTTACCTTGATCAATATTTTTTTAAAGAGACTTATTGTGGTATAACACTTAGCCATGATTCAACCATTTAAAATATGTGCTACTGCTAAGTCACTTCAGTCGTGTTCGACTCTGTGCGACCCCATAGACAGCAGCCCACCAGGCTCCCCCATCCCTGGGATTCTCCAGGCAAGAACAATGGAGTGGGTTGCCATTGCCTTCTCCAATGCATGAAAGTGAAAAGCAAAAGTGAAGTCGCTCAGTCGTGCCTGACTCTTAGCAACCTCATGGACTGTAGCCTACCAGGCTCCTCCATCCATGGGATTTTCCAGGCAAGAGTACTGGAGTGGGGTGCCATTGCCTTCTCGTAAAATATGTGAAGTGAAGTGAAAATTGCTCAGTTGTGTTCGACTCTTTGCGATCCCATGGACTATACAGTCCCTGGAATTCTCCAGGCCAGAATACTGGAGCGGGTAGCCTTTCCCTTATCCTGGGGATCTTCCCAACTCAGGGATGGAAGCAGGGTCTCCTGCATTGCAGGCAGATTCTTTAACAACTGAGCTATCTGGGGAGTGGTTTTAAGCATATTCACAGAGGTGTTCAGTGATTTTAGTTTTGAGTCATCTTCAAAACAAACCAGGTACTCATTAGCAGTCTATCACCATGCTTCCCATCCTCAGCTCATCAACCACCAATCTACTTTCTATCTATATAGATGTGCTTATTCTGGTCACTTTATAGAAATAGGGTTGAAAATGTTCTCTTCTATGCAAGTGTGTCAAGTTTTACTCTTTCTATAAAAGGTATTAGAGTTTATCACATGTTTTTTTGGTATCTACTGATATCATGTTGTTGTTCTTTATTCCTGTTAACCAAGATTTTCAGAAATGAAGATCTAATTGAGATAAAGAAGCATTTATTTAGGATTTGTTAGTACTGCAGCCTCAGAGACACAGATTCAAGAAACACATAAATTGTGTCATGTGGGAAAGCGTGAATGTGTCAGTTGCAGCCTCAGAGACACAGATTCAAGAAACACATAAATTGTGTCATGTGGGAAAGCGTGAATGTGTCAGTTGCTCAGTTGTGTCAACTCTTTGCAACCCCATGGACTGTAGCCAGCCAGGCTCCTCTGTCCATGGAATTATCCAGGCAAGAATATTGGAGTTGGTAGCCATTCCTTTTCCAGGGATCTTCCCAACCCAGTGATCAAACCCAGGTTTCCCACGTTTCAGACAGATTCTTTACCATCTGAGCCACCAGGTGTCAGACTACAAAACAGAGGAAGCTTATCAAGACAAAGCCTGCAAAGCCACAGTTAGTTACATAAGCTGTTTGCCAGGAATTATGATTGCAACTGGCAAGAAGTAAGGGTGCTTATTAAAAGGATGGTTTGAGGTCTAAAAACTTTTGTAGATGCAGTGGAGGGTGGGAGGGGTAACTGTGAGACCACAAGGTTGCAGATAGGAGATGTAGTTCTAAATGACTGGTGATGTCTTTGGGAGGTCATTGTTTGATACAGTTCAGAAAATTCACATTCTCAGTAGCACAGAAACGGTTCTGAGACCAGATGTTCAATGGCCACCCGATGACGTTTTGTGTGCCTAACTATGATTACTCCATTGTAATTTTCAATTTGTCATCATTCCATTTCTATGACATTTTACATTAATGGATTTTTGGGTGTTAGAGATAGCCTTGTATTACTGAGCTAAGTCCTACTTGGTTATGGTATAGAATTCTTTTTTATATGCCTGTAGATTTGGATTCCTCCTATTTATTAAGGATTTTTATATCTATCATCATAAGAGATGTTGGTTTGTAGTTTTGTTTTGAGTTTGGAATCACGTTAATACAGGCCTTATATAGTACGTTGGAAAATGTTTTCTCTGCTATTTTTGGTAAAGAAGTGGTGAAGGATTTGTGCTTATTCTTTAACTTTTTGGTAAAAATCATAGGTGAAGCCATCTGAGTCTGAATTTTTCTTAATGAGAATTTTAAAATTATGAATTCAATCTCTTTTCATTTTATGCATTTATTTTTTGCTTTCTTCTTCTAGGTCAGTTGTGGTTCTTTTTAAATTTTTCCTCTCCAGTAATTTTTAGTAATTTGCATTTTTCTAGGAATTTATCCCCTTCATTTAAGCAGCCTAATTTTTTGGTAAACAAATGTTCATAGTGTTGCCTCATAAAGCTTGTTCATTTTTGTAAATTTGGTAGTGACTTTCCCTCCTTCATTTCTTATTTTACTAATTTGACCACCTCCCTTCTCATTGTTAGAGAAGGCAATGGCACCCCACTCCAGTACTCTTGCCTGGAAAATCCCACGGATGGAGGAACCTGATAGGCTGCAGTCCATGGCATTGCTAGGAGTCGGACACGACTGAGAGACTTCACTTTCACTTTTCACTTTCATGCATTGGAGAAGGAAATGGCAAGCCACATCAGCGTTCTTGCCTGGAGAATCCCAGGTACAGGGGAGCCTGGTGGGCTGCCGTCTATGGGGTCGCACAGAGTTAGACACGACTGAAGCGACTTAGCAGCAGCAGCAGTAGCATTGCTGCATATCTTTGAGGTCAAAGTATTTGCATAAATTATTTGGAATTTTTCTACATGGAATATTTGTCTCTTCTTTGCCATTTATTTATTTATTCAATAGTTTATCTCTATCATGATGGACCCATGAATATTTATGTATACTTTGTTATAATCCTGTACAACTTTTGTCATTCAAAGTGTTTCATCCTTGGCCTTTGGGAGTTCTTTTAGTTAACTCCTGTGTCCCCTGAACAAATTCCATCATTGTAGGGATTGTTGATGGTGATGACAGCAGTAATATTTTTAGCACGCTCTTACTTTATGATGTTGCAATATATTTCAGGATCATCTGCATATCTCCTTTCTCAGTCTTAAACTATTTTCTCAAGGAACCATAGTACCTTTTATTTAAAAGTAGTATTAGAAATCATGATTTGCATGCCAGGTGGACTTAATGCTACTAGGGTATTATCATTTCTAGGCACTCACAGTTGACAAATAAAGAAATGCATGTTTTTGTACTAATTTGTGGTTGTGCACATATCTGTAATATTTCTGTATGTAACCATCATTGACTCAAAGGACACAAGTTTGAGCAAACTCTGGGGGATAGTGAAGGACAGGAAAGCCTGCTGTGCTGCAGTCCGTGGGATCACAAAGAGTTGGACACAACTGAGTAACTGAACAAAAACAGCAAACAATTTGTATTTATATTAAGCCACATGTGAATTTACATTAGTCTCTAACTCTAATCCGTTATTGTACAGATCATTCTAATCTTCTCTCCTTACATATCTGTAAACTCCCACTCCAACAATTAGAAACCTGGCTCCCACTCCATTTGCTTGAAAGTTCATTCTATTTTGCATGTATAGCAGTATTAATTATGTTTTTCATTTTCTACTGTTCTAAGATGGAACTTCTCAGTTTCCCCTTAAAGTAAGTAATATTATTCCCATTTTTAGATAAGAAAGTTGAAGCTTGGGGAACTTAATTCATTTACCAGACATGCAGTATTTATGAAGTTAAAAGTAGGATTCACACCTAGAAATAACTTATTATAAAACCTACCAAAAGCTTCAAACTCCTGCTATTGGGAATGAACATAGCTGTGATTCCACTTACTGGTTAATGAAATCCCATGTGTCCACCAGTTTAATGGAGTAGGCCTGGGGTGAAGAACCTCTGCCTCAGTGAGCAACAATCTGGAATACATCAGAAAATGTCTCTCTTGGCTACAAACATTAAGTGAGGATTTCTTAGAAAAGAGAAGCAAGTGGAGCCAGGAGGAGATTAGACAAGCCTGAGTGGATGAGTAGGGAAGGCAAGTCAAGAGAGAAAACACTAAATATATGGTACAATATGACAAACCCCTGGAAGGGTGGCTGTGCTGTGCTGGAGCAGCAGCTGAGCAGTGCTGGGGAAACTTTGAGGAGATACCCAAAGTCCAGGGCAAAGGAAAAGCTCCAGCAAGACAGTGGTGGTGGGGGGGGGGGGGCAAATTAACATTTAGAATCAAACCCCATTCCCACCAGAGACACTCAAAGGGTTCAAACAAACCTTGTGTGCACCAGGACCCAGAGACTCCATAGAGACTGAGACAGAACTGTGTTTGAGTGTCTCTTGGAGGGCACAATCAGAACCTTGTGCACACCAGGACCCAGGAAAAGGAGCGGTGACCCCACAAGAGACTGACCAAGATTTTCCTGGGAGTGTCCAGGAGTCTCCAGCAGGAGGTGTGGGTAGGTGGTGGCCTACTGCAGGGCTGAGGGTACTGAGTGTAGCAGTACATGCATGGGATCTTTTGAAGGAGGTCACCATTATTTTCATTACCTGCACCATAGTTTGACCCCAGGTAAATGACAGGGAGGGAACACAGCTCCACCCATTAATGGCAAATTGGATTAAAGATTTACTGAGCATGCCCCAGCAATCAGAATAGGACCCAGTTTCCCCCTCAGTCAATCTCTCATATCAGGAAATTTCCGTAAGACTCATACTTCTCCATCAGAGGGCGGACATACTGAAACCAGAACCACAGAAAACTAACTAATCTGATCACATGGATCACAGCTCTGTCTGACTCAATGGAACTATGAGGCATGCCGTGTAGGGCCACCCAAGATGGATGGTACATGGTGGAGAGTTCTGACAAAATGTGGTCCACTGGAGAAGCGAATAGAAAACCACTTCAGTATCCTTGCCTTGAGAACCCCAACAACAGTATGAAAAGGAAAAACTATGGGACACTGAAAGATGAACTCCGAGGTCTATAGGTGCCCAATATGCTACTGGAAATTAGTGGAGAAATAACTCCAGAAAGAATGAAGAGACAGAGCCAAAGCAAAAACAATACCCAGTTGTGGATGTGACTAGTGACAGAAACAAAGTCTGATGCTGTAAAGAGCAATATTGCACAGGAGCCTGGATTTAGGTCCATGGATCAAGACAAATTGGAAGTGGTCAAACAGAAGATGGCAAGAGTGAATGTCAACATTTTAGGAATTAGCAAACTAAAATGGACTGGAATGGGTGAATTTAACTAAAATGACCATTATATCTACTACTGTGGACAAGAATCCCTTAGAAGAAATGGAGTAGCCATTATAGTCAACAAAAGAGTCCAAAATGCAGTACTTGGATGCAATCTTAAAAATGACAGAATGATCTCTATTCGTTTCCAAGGCAAACCATTCAATATCACAGTATCCAAGTCTATTCCCTAGGCAGTAATGCTGAAGAAGCTGAAGTGCAACAGTTCTATGAAAACCTACAATATCCTCTAGAACTAACACCCTCCCAAAAATATGCTTTTCATCATGGGGACTGGGATGCAAAAGTAGGAAGTCAAGAAACACCAGGAGTAACAGGCAAATTTGGCCTTGGAGTACAGAATGAAGTGGGGCAGAGAAAAATAGAGTTTTGCTGAGAGAACTTACTGGACATAGCAAACACCTTTTTCAAATAACAGAAGAGAAGACTCTACACAAGGACATCACCAGATGGTCAATACCAAAATCAGATTGATGATATTCTTTGCAGCCAAAAATGGGAAAAGCTCTATAGAGTCAGCAAAAGCAAGACCGGGAGCTGACTGTGGCTCAGATCATGAACTCCTTATTGCCAATTGAGACTTAAACTGAAGAAAGTAGGGAAAACCACTAGACCATTCAATTCAGTTCAGTTCAGGTCAGTTGCTCAGTCATGTCTGACACTTTGTGAACTCATGGACCGTGGCACGCCAGGCCTCCCTGTCCATCACCAACTCCAGGAGTCCAGCCAAACCTATGTCCATTGAGACGGTGATGCCATCCAACCATCTCATCCTCTGTCATCCCCTTCTCCTCCTGCCCTCAATCTTTCCCAGCATCAGGGTCTTTTCCAATGAGTCAGCTCTTCACTTCAGGTGACCAAAGTATTGGAGTTTCAGCTGCAACATCAGACCTTCCAATGAACACCTAGGACTGATCTGCTTTAGGATGGACTGGTTGGATCCCCTTGAAGTCCAAGAGACTCTCAAGCATCTTCTCCAACATCACAGTTCAAAAGCATCAATCTTCTGTGCTCAGTTTTCTTTATAGTCTAACTCTCACATCCATACATGACCTCTGGAAAAACCAAAGCCTTGACTAGATGGACCATTGTTGACAAAGTAATGTCTTTGCTTTTGAATATGATGTGTATGTTGGTCATAACTTTTCTTCCAAGGAGTAAGCATCTTTTAATTTCATGGCTGCAGTCACCACTTGCAGTGATTTTGAAGCCCAGAAAAATAAAGTCAGCCACTGTTTCCACTGTTTTCCCATCTATTTGCCATGAAGTGATGGGACCAGATGCCATTATCTTCGTTTTCTGAATGTTGAGATTTAAGCCAACTTTTTCACTCTCCACTTTCACTTTCATCAAGAGGCTCTTAAGTTCTTCACTTTCTGCCATAAGGGTGGTGTCATCTGCATATATGAGGTTATTGATATTTCTCCCAGCAATCTTGATTCCAGCTTGTGTTTCTTCCAGGCCAGCATTTCTCATGATTTACTCTGCATATAAGTTACATAAGCAGGGTGACAATATACAGCCTTGACAGACTACTTTTCCTATTTGGAACCAGTCTGTTGTTCCATGTCCAGTTCTAACTGTTGCTTCCTGACTTGCATACAGATTTCTCAAGAGGCAGGTCAGGTGGTCTGGTATTTCCATCTCTTTCAGAATTTTCCACAGTTTAATGTGATCCACACAGTCAAAGTCTTTGGCATAGTCAATAAAGCAGAAAGAGATATTTTTCTGGAAATCTCTTGCTTTTTCCATGATCCAGCAGTTGGTGGTAATTTGATCTCTGGTTCCTCTGCCTTTTCTAAAATCAGCTTGAACATCTGGAAGTTCACGGTTCACGTATTGCTGAAGCCTGGCTTGGAGAATTTTGAGCATTACTTTACTAGCGTGTGAGATGAATGCAATGGTGCAGAAGTTTGAGAACTCTTTGACATTGCCTGTCTTTGGGATTGGAATGAAAACTGACCTTTTCCATTCCTGTGGTCACTGCTGAGTTTTCCAAATTTTCTGGCATGTTGAGTGCAGCACTTTCACAGCATCATCTTTCAGGATTTGAAACAGCTCAAGTGGAATCCCATCAGCTTCACTAGCTTTGTTCATAGTGATGCTTCCTAAGGTCTACTTGACTTCACATTCCAGGATGTCTGGCTCTAGATGAGTCATCACACCATCATGATTATCTGGCTCATGAATATCCTTTTTGTACAGTTCTTCTGTGTATTCTTGCCATCTCTTCTTAATATCTTCTGTTTCTGTTAGGTCCATACCATTTCTATCCTTTACTGAGCCCATCCTTGCATGAGATGTTCCTTTGGTATCTCTAATTTTCTTGAAGAGATCTCTAGTCTTTCCCAATCTATTATTTTCCTCTATTTCTTTGCACTGACTGCTGTGGAAGGCTTTTTAAATCTCTCCTTGCTTTTCTTTGGAACTCTGCATTCAAAATGGGTATATCTTTCCTTTTCTCCTTTGGTTTTCACTTCCCTTCTTTTCACAGCTGTTTTTAAGGCCTCCTCAGGCAGTCACTTTGCTTTTTTGCATTTCTTTTTCTCAGGGATGGTCTTGATTCCTGTGTCCTGTACATGTCATGAATCTCTGTCCATAGTTCATCAGGCGCTCTGTCTATCAGATCTAGTCCCTTAAATCTATTTCTCACTTCCACTGTATAGTTATAAGGGATTTGATTTAGGTCATACCTGAATGGTCTAGTGGTTTTATCCACTTTCTTTAGTTTAAATCTGAATTTGACAATAAGGAGTTCATGATCTGAGTCACAGTCAGCTCTCGGTCTTTTTTTTTTTTTTTAACTAACTGTATACAGTTTCTCCATCTTTGGCTGCAAAGAATATAATCCATCCGATTTTGGTTTTGACCATCTGGTGATGTCCATGTGTAAAGTCTTCTCTTCTGTTGTTGGAAGAGGGTATTTGCTATGACCAGTGCGTTCTCCTGGCAGAACTCTATTAGTCTTTGCCTTGCTTCGTTCTGTACTCCATGGCCAAATTTGCCTGATACTCCAGGTGTTTCTTGGCTTCCTACTTTTACATTCCAGTCCCCTATAATGAAAAGGACATCTTTTTTGGATGTTAGTTCTTGATGGTCTTGTAGGTCTTCATAGAACTGTTCAACTTCAGCTTCTTCAGCATTACTGGTCAGGACATAGACTTGGATTGCCATTCAGGCATGACCTAAATCAAATCCCTTATGATTATACATTGGAAGTGAGAAATAGATTCAGGAGATTAAATCTGATAGAGCGCCTAAAGAACTATGCACAGAGTTTCGTGATATTGTACAGGAGACAGGGATAAAGACCATCCTCAAGAAAAAGAAATGCAAAAGAGCCAAATGGCTGTCTGTGGAGGCCTTACAAATAACTGCGAAAAGAAGAGAAGCAAAAGGCAAAGGAGAAAAGAAAAATATACCTATTTGAATGCAGAATTCCAAAGAATAGCAAGGAGAGATGAGAAAGTCTTCCTCAGTGATCAGTGCAAAAGAAATAGTGGGAAAAAATACAGTGGGAAAGACTAGAGATCTCTTCAGGAAGAGATACCAAGACCATTTCATGCAAAGATAAGGACAATAGACAGAAATGGTATCAACCTAACAGAAGCAGAAGATACTAAGAAGAGGTTGCAAGAATACACAGAGTAACTATACTAAAAATATCTTCATGACCCAGATAATCACGATGTTATGATCACTCACCTAGAGCCAGACATCCCTAGAATGGGAAGTCAAGTGGCCCTTAGGAAGCATCACTATGAACAAAGTTAGTGGAAGTGATGGAATTTCAGATGAGCTATTTCATAAAAGATGATACTGTGAAAGTGCTGCACTCAATATTCCAGCAAACTTGGAAAATTTAGCAGTGGCCACAGGACTGGAAAAGGTCAGTTTTCATTCCAATCCCAAAGAAAAGCAATGCCAAAGAATGCTCAAACTACTGCACAATTGCACTCATCTCACATGCTAGTAACATGATGCTCAAAATTTTCCAAGTCATCCTTCAACAGTACATGAACTGCGAACTTCCAGATGTTCAAGCTGGATTTAGAAAAGGCAGAGGAACCAGAGATCAAATTGCCAATATCTATTGGATCATCAAAAAAGCAAGAGTTTTCCAGAAAAACATATCTTTCTGCTTTATTGACTATGCCAAAGCCTTCGACTGTGTGGATTACAACAAATTGTGGAGAATTCTTCAACGGATGGGAATTCCAGACCACCTGACGTTCCTCTTGAGAAATCTGTATGCAGTTTAGGAAGCAACAGTTATAACTTAATAAAGAGCAACAGACTGTTTTCAAACTGGGAAAGGAGTATGTCAAGTCTGTATATTGTTACCTTGATTTAACTTACATGCAGAGTGCATCATGTTAAATGCCAGGCTGGAGGAAGCACAAACTGGAATTAAGATTGCCAGGAGAAATATCATTAATCTCATATATGCAGATGACATCACACTTATGGCAGAAAGTGAAGAAGAACTAAAGATGAAATAACTCTTGAACAAAATTAAAGAGGGGATTGAAAAAAAATTGGTTTAAAACTCAACATTCAGAAAACTAAGATCATGGCATCCAGTCCCATCACTTCATGACAAATAGATGGGGAAAGAGGGGAAACACTGACAGACTTTATTTTTCTGGGCTCCTAAATCACTGAAGGTGTTGACTGTAGCATGAAATTAAAAGATTCTTACTCCTTGAAAGAAAAGCTATGACCATCCTAGACAGCATATTAAAAAACAGTACATTATTTTGTCAACAAAGGTCTGTCAAGTCAAAGCTGTGGTTTTTCAACTAGTCATGTATGGATGTGAGAGTTGGACTCTAAAGAACGCTGAGTGCCAAGGAATTGATGCTTTTCAATTTGTGGTGTTGGTGAAGACTCTTGAGAGTCCCTTGGCCTGCAAGGAGATCCAACCAGTCCATCCTAGAAGAAATCAGCCCTGAATATTCATTGGAAGGACTGATTGAAGCTGAAACTCCAATACTTTGACCACCTGATGCAAAGAAGTGACTCATTTGAAAAGACCCTGATGCTGGGAAAATTTGATGGCAAAAGGAGAAGGGGAAGACAGAGGATGAGATCATTGGATGGCATCACCGACTCAATGGACACGAGTTTAAGTAAACTCCAAGAGTTGGTGATGGGCAGGGAGGCTTGGTGTGCTGGAGTCCATGGGGTCACAAAGAGTCAGACACAACTAAGCTACTGAACTGAGAAACCAAATAGGCTTAATTCTATTAGGTAAATCACAAAATTGCTGACATTTGACTCTTTTTGACTTATAAAACAACCATTTCACTTAGCTCAACCTATACATTCCTGGCAAAATGTGTGGGGTAAATGGGCCATTTTTCTACTTTAAAGTAATCAGTTGATAAAGATTGAACAAATGGGACTGTTTTCCAGAAAGTGATATCCATTTCGTATCTTGCTCCCTACCCTTATTTAACCCCAAGAATAATAATCTTAAGAAAATCTTCTCTTTAAGATACAGATTTTCTTTCAAAGAGCATTGCTGCCTCATGCAGCCTCTTCCTCTAGACTGGGTGGCCTCTGCATCACGTGGTCAGGTCTTTTCCCTGGTTGGGGCCACCCCAGATCCAGAGCTGCACTATGAGAGGGCCAGTGCAGTCTCTCAGCTTAGGCTGGAGAGCAGGGCAAGGAGCAACAGGAAACCCAGCAGCCACTGCAGCAGAGCTCTCTGAACCCTCCCTCAAGCGCAAACCTTTTTTGAGCTCTCCTCACATGCACAGTCCAGGCTTTCTACAGCCCTTCTATTGGTCTCAGCTGTCCCCTGAATAGCCAGAGGGGCTGATCTCCTGTGCAGGACCTCAGGAATGGGGCATCCAATTTGTGGCTTTTACCACTTCTTCCCCAGAGCAGGTGTATATGCATCCCTCTCCCCTCCATGTTATCTCCCTTTTTCTCTGAGTCCCCTCCCAGAGGCACAGGTCCTGACCCAATCGCTTTCTTCTCTTACTACCCAATTGCCTGTGTGTTTTTCTTATAGCCTTTGTTGTCCAAGAGTCCTTTTGCTAGTTTTCAGTTGGTTTTCAAAGAGAATTTTTCCACATGTATATGTACTTTTGATGTGTTCATGGTTGGAGGTGAGCTCCATTGTCTTTTACTCCACCAACTTGAGCCAAACCCTCAACCTGTGTCTTTTGATGGATGGATAAAGAAAATGTGATAGATATACATATAATGAAATATTATTTAGTGATTCAAAAGAAAGAAACACTGCCATTTGTAACAACATGGATAAAGCTTAAGAGTGTTATGCTAAGTGAAGAAAGACAATATATGATCTCACTCACATGTGGAATTCAAAAATTGATCTTTAGAAACAGATAATATGTTGAATGTTGTTAGGAGCTAGGGTTCGGGGGGATAAATGATGGGAGTCAAACTTCCAGTTAGCTATAAAATGAGTAAGTTAAAAGATCTAATGTATAGCCTGGTAACAACAGATAACAATACTACATTGTATACATTGCTAAGAGAGTCGATTTTAAATATATTCAGCTCATGCCATCCCATAAAGTAACTAAGTGAGGTAATGAATGTGTTAACTTTATTTTGGTACCCATTTTGCAGTATTTTTTATTTGAGAACATCACATTGTATATAATGAACTTACAAAATTTTAAGTCAATTGGCTCAGACGGTAAAGCATCTGTCTACAATGCAGGAGACCCGGGTTCGATCCCTGGGTCGGGAAGATCCCCTGGAGAAGGAAATAGCAATCCACTCCAGTACTATTGCCTGGAAAATCCCATGGACAGAGGAGCCTGGTAGGCTACAGTCCATGGGGTCGCAAAGAGTCAGACACGACTGAGCGACTTCACTTATAGCTCAATAAAGTTGGGAAAAAAATGAAAAAGAGTTTAGTATGAAAGAGAAAGACAAGAAGATGGAAAAATAGATGAAGATCTTTCTCTCTCTCTCTCTTTTTTTCTTCTGAGGTTTCCTTCATCCCTAGCTTCTTCCCTCGTCCCTAATATCCTGACAATCTAACATCACTTTCTCCATAAACCTCAGTTCCCTGGACTACAGAGATGCTGAGACCACAGCAAATTTCACCACATCTGGCAAATGTGACTGCATTGTGTCCAGGCCACTTTAAGAGCAGCTCCTATTTCTCTTAAGAATTCCTTTATTGTGTACCGAACATCTCTAAGTCATTTATCAAGAGTTGGTTCCATACAGCTGGAATGTCTTCTACTTTGTTTGCATTTATCTCTGTTATTCTTCACAAAAGTAAGAAATTCCAAGTGAAACATTTGGGAAATTCCCCATGCCAGTCTGAATTTTCCTGTCTCTTTCATTAAGCAACAGTGATTTTTACAATCAGTGAAATGAATGTGTCTTTCTTCCCTAAAATGATGAACAGTGCCTATGATATTAATTACTTAAATCATCGTCATTTAGTGAAATATTCTATCAATGGTTATTGATCTTTTTTAGCGGCAGGTCCCCTGTGTAGGACCTCAGGAATGGGGCATCCAATTTGTGGCTATTGCCACTCCTTCCCCAGAGCAGGTGTATATCCATCCCTCTCTGCCATGTTATCTCCTTTTTCCTCTGAATCCCCTCCCAGGGGCACAGGTCCTGACCCAATAGCTTTCTTCCCTTCCTACCCAATTACCTGTGTGTTTTCCTTATAGCCTTGGTTGTCCAGGAGTCCTTTTGCCAGTTTCCAGTTGGTTTTCAAAGAGAATTTTTTTCACATGTATATGTACTCTTGATGTATATAGAACTACTACTTCTTCTCCCAATGTGTGTATAACATATAGTTAGACAATTTTTTAAATTGCATTGTGATTCTTAGTTAAAAAAACATGTCATCTGCTTTATGATTGCCTAGTTTTAGACAGAAATTATAGTATCCAATATGATCCTTCACAGAGTTTATAGGAGAGGTATAAAACAGTATTGTCATTTTCACTGAAAATTAATGTGATCTTTAGAGCAAGATATTGCAGTATGACCTCTGCATTGCAAAACAGGGCATTTACACACAGATGCAAACTCTCAAAACAACCAGCCTCAAGGTTAAAGAACATGCTGATGCTAAAGGAATAAGCAGAAACTGTTATGGAGTACTGCTAGGGGATATATATATATCTCTCAGTTCAGTTCAGTTGCTCAGTCATGTCCGACTCTTTGCGACCCCATGAATCACAGCATGCCAGGCCTCCCTGTCCATCACCAACTCCCGGAGTTCACTCAGACTCACGTCCATCGAGTCCGTGATGCCATCCAGCCATCTCATCCTCTGTCGTCCCCTTCTCCTCCTGCCAAAAAGTGAAAGTTGCTCAATCATGACTGACTCTTTGCAACCCCATGGACTATGGAATTCTCCAGACCAGAATACTGGAGTGGGTAGCCTTTCCCTTCTCCAGGGGATCTCCCCAACTCAGGGATCAAACCCAGGTCTCCTGCACTGCAAGCAGTTTCTTTACCAGCTGAGCCACAAGGGAAGCCACAAGGTAACAGTTCACAGTGAACTGTTGACACACATTCTCATTGAGAACAGAAAGGAATTAATTGCCAGGTGCTAATTATTCTCTTGGTGCTTTTCCAAGAAAGGATAAATGATTACTCAGTTCAGCTGAGTTCAATCGCTCAGTCATGTCCGACCCTTTGCGACCCCATGAATGGCAGCACGCCAGGCCTCCCTGTCCATCACCAACTCCTGGAGTTCACTCAGACTCATGTGCATCGAGTCAATGATGCCATCCAGCCATCTCATCTTCTGTAATCCCCTTTTCCTCCTGCCCCCAATCCCTCCGAGCATCAGAGTCTTTTCCAATGAGTTAACTCTTCACATGAGGTGTCCAAAGTACTGGAGTTTCAGCTTTAGCATCATTCCTTCCAAAGAACACCCAGGACTGATCTCCTTTAGAAAGGACTGGTTGGATCTCCTTGCAGTCTAAGGGACTTTCAGGAGTCTTCTCCAACACCACAGTTCAAAAGCATCAATTTTTCGTCGCTCAGCTTTCTTCACAGTCCAACTCTCACATCCATACATGACCACTGGAAAAACCATAGCCTTGACTAGATGGACCTTTGTTGGCAAAGTAATGTCTCTGTTTTTCAATATGCTATCTAGGTTGGTCATAACTTTTCTTCCAAGGAGTAAGAGACTTTTAATTTCATGGCTGCAGTCACCGATTACTAAGTGATTACAATTTAGAAGAGCAAAATGCCTTTGGAGTTGGCAATTTATAAATACAATATTGTTTGGGGTTGCTGCTGCTGCTGCTGCTGAGTCACTTAGGGTGTGTCCGACTCTGTGTGACCCCCATAGACGGTAGCCCAACATGCTCCCTCGTCCCTGGGATTCTCCAGGCAAGAATACTGGGGTGAGTTGTCATTTCCTACTCCAATGCATGAAAGTGAAAAGTGAAAGTGAAGTTTCTCAGTCATGTCTGATTCCTAGCAACCCCATGGACTGCAGTCTACCAGGTTCCTCCATCCATGGGACTTTCTAGGCAAGAATACTGGAGTGGGTGCCATTGCCTTCTCCTGTTTGGAGCTAAAATACGTGTTAGAGCTCAGATCATGGAAACATATGTAAGAGGGAAATGCTTTTAGTAACTTGGCTCCTTAAATGACTGCAGTGGATAATCACCATTGTCAGCTCATAACAGACATTGTGAGACTAAAATATGAATTAATTTTGTGATAAAAGACCAACAATTCATGTTGTTACTGTAGCATAACCAGGTTTATTCAGACTAATTTGTGACAGAGGTTAAATTGGCTCCATTAGTCCAAATGAAGGCATGTTTGTTTGGCAAACATTTTTGTTGTTGCTGTTTTTGTTTTCAACTCAGAACCTAAGAACCTGAGATTTTAGGCAAATAGTCACTAAGTTACTTGCCTTAGGTTGCTTGCTAAAAGCTAATAGGGGAATAAGTAGTGATTGAAAATTTTCTAGTCCCTCTGAGTTCTTTGTTAATTTTATATTGGTATTAGATTATTACATGAGTATTAATATTATTATCCAAGTTTTTGTGAAAATTAGAGTTTAATGTAATGGATTAAAGGTAATGAATGTAGTGTGTGGCTGCTTTAGTTTGTGGATTAACCCAGAGGCTGAATCAGTCATGGTGTTCCAGTAAGTTTCCCTTTCCTCTCCTGAATGATCATTTTTAACTCTGGACATTCTATTTTCAAATACATACCCAGTTATACCCCCATCTTAAAATACAATAAAATGCAAGCTCAACTACCTTTCTACTTCTGGTTGTAGTCCTGCTTATCTCCTTCCTTATAAAGCAAAACTCCCTGAAGAAGTAGTCTATTTCAGCTGCTTTTCATGCTTTTTTTTTTTTTGAACCTGGTCCAATCCTGCAAAAATGTTCTTGTCAGTATAACCTGATTACCTTCCCCACAGCCTGCTGCTCTCTCAGTCTTTCACATCGTAGTTAATAACAACTCCATTTCTCTTGATGTGTAGCCTGAAGAACTTAGTGCCATTCTTGACTGTTTTATTTTGTACGTACTCCATGTCCAATCTATCATTAAATAATTTTTACTCTATTGCTAAAATACATCCAAAATCCAATCGTGTCTACACTGCTTCCAATATTCTACTTAAATCCACACTTTCCTTATATCTTGTTTGCTTTTAAGCAATAGCTTCCTAACTGGTATTTCTGATTCTGCTAAGCCTCCGAAAGTGTATTTTTAATTCAGCTGCCAGAGTAACTTAGATCATGTTATATTTCTGCTCGACAAACTGTGAATGGCTTCTTATATCATTCGTATTGAAAATCTAAGCCCACAGTGATGTGTAAAGCTGTATATAGTTGACAGCTTTGAACCTGAGTTATTTTATCTTCTTCCACTCACTCTGTCTTGTTTGTTTCATTTCACTTGTGTGGACCTCATTGTCTCTGTTCAAAAACCATCCGAGGTACCTCCTGCCTCAGAGAATAGTTTTGCATTTTCTGTTGTCTCTTTCTGGAATGTTCTTCTCTGATATTGGTATCATATACCCTTCATTAATTGTATTCCTTTAAGTAAATGTGATCTTTTCAGTGAGACCTGCCCCATTACCTCATCTGCATAAGAATCTCCATTCCCACATCAACAATTTTTTTAATTAATTAATTTTTAATTTTTGGCTGCACTGGGTCTTCATTGCTTTGTGTGGGCTTTCTTGAGTTGCAACAAGCATGGGTTACTCTCTAGTTGCAGTGCCTGGGCTTCTCAATGTGGTGGCTTCTCTCGTTGCACAGCATGGGCTCTAAGGCATGAGGCTTCCGTAGGTGTAACACGCAGGTCAGTAGTTGTGGCACCCAGGCTTACCTGCTCTAAGATTCTACTGCATGTGGAATCTTCCCAGATTAGGGATCAAACTTGTGTCACCTGCATGGGCAGGTAGATTCTTATCTACTGCACCACCAGGGAAGTCCCCACATCAACAATTTCTTTCCCTCTTTTCAGTTTTGTTCTGCTCCTTAGAACTTATTATATGCATCCCTATATACTGCTCTTATTCTTTTTATTCAATCTTTTTGCAAGGTAAAATGTAAGCCCCATAAGTGCAGAGATTTTTTATGCTTTTACTGATATACTATTATTGTCTAGAAGAATGCTTATTTATTGAATTATTTAATTAAGGGCTTGACCCCACCTTCAAGTTATGTGCTAGCTAGTAATCTACAAGGATGGTGATGTATGCCTCTCTCAAGAAGCTTCCTTTGTTTGTGTCCCCTTTCCCTGGAAAAATGATTAAGATAAGCTACTCCTTCTAAAGCATCTGTTTATGAACATAAGGAAAAAGTTAGCATTTATTATTCAGTCAAGGTTTAATGCTATTCTATTATCCCCATCATTCAGTTGAGTTCAGTCGCTCAGTCGTGCCCGACTCTTTGCGACCCCATGAACTGCAGCACGACAGGCCTCCCTGTCCATCACCAACTCCCAGAGTTCACTGAGACTCATATCCATCGAGTCAATGATGCCATCCAGCCATCTCATCCTCAGTCGTCCCCTTCTCCTCCTGCCCCCAATCCCTCCGAGCATCAGAGTCTTTTCCAATGAGTCAACTCTTTGCATGAGGTGGCCAAAGTACTGGAGTTTCAGCTTTAGCATCATTCCTTCCAAAGAAATCCCAGGGTTGATCTCCTTCAGAATGGACTGGTTGGATCTCCTTGCAGTCCAAGGGACTCTCAAGAGTCTTCTCCAACACCACAGTTCAGAAGCATCAATTCTTTGGCGCTCAGCCCTCTTCACAGTCCAACTCTCACATCCATACATGACTACTGGAAAAACCATAGCTGCCGGGAGCCAGTGTGAGGAATCCCGCCCGTGACAAGGTCATGAGGAAGGAAGCTGACATACGCAAGGCGTGCTCAGACTTCAGGGGCCCCTCTGGAAATTCCTAAGCATGTACCCCAACAAAAATCTGCCGGTTTTTGTGCTCTGCTTTTCCACTCTTCTGACATTTTCTGGAAAAAGTCAATTCAGGGCTTTAGTCTTCTGCATTTGAAAGAGTGTTTCAATCCAAATACCCCTCTGATGGCTTTCTAGCCTGCCTGCAGGACTCGTACAGCTGCGTGTGTGATTGTTTGAGGCCTCCTGACCGCAGGAGGCACAGGAAGCTTAAAACATCCTAGGAATGTAGGAGCTTCCGAGGAGTCAAAATCTTTAAAATAGGACTGATTAAAAGTTTCATTTGTTGAGTCAATGCTTGCTGCTTAATTTTCATATCCTTTATTTTTAGATATAGTTGGTATATAGGAAAACAAGTAGTAGACCTTGTATTAGCAACATTAGATATTTGAGTCAAGTACCTTCTTTGTTATAACCCACTGCACCTTTGTTC
This sequence comes from Capra hircus, assembly GCF_001704415.2. NCBI lineage: Eukaryota > Metazoa > Chordata > Mammalia > Artiodactyla > Bovidae > Capra > Capra hircus. The sequence goes on from NC_030808.1 coordinate 90,615,106, forward strand.
TATAGAGATGTAACTTTAATGCTTTAAGGAGATGCAGATTAAAGAAAAACACTTCAGGAGAAACAAAATTAACATTCATTAAGGAAGAGAGCCAAAAAGTGTTAACAAGCCTCTTGGCCAGAAGATAATGTAAATCACCTGAGACCTTTTGTATACAAAATGATATACAGAAAGAGTCTGGGTTGCGAACGCTACATAATTTTGTGTTACCCATTGATCTCCGTGTTTTATCAAAAGTATAAAAGGCCTTCTGAACAATAAAGGATGGGACCAGCTTCTCGGACCAGTTTCTTGAACTAGTCTCTCGGCCTGGTTTCTTGGGAATCTGGCTCCCCCCCGTGTCTTTCTCTCTCTCTTCTTCTCTCCCCTTCCCTCTCTCTGCTCTTTACTTTAACTTCAGGCTGAATCTCCACCTGGGGCGCGGAGGCTCGCCAGGTCTACTTACTTGCCCTGGCTGTTAAGACCCGCGCGAAAGGGAGCTTAAGGCGAGGCACCCTTAGATATTCAAGCGGGCGCCGGTGGCCCAGCGTAGATGGTGCAAATTCCTTGTCTGGAATTTTATTGGTCTTCCGCGTAAACCAAGCTATTCAGCCCTCTTCCTCCACTTAATTTTCCTACTACGCTATAGTTTCTTAATCTAATCTTATATCAATCAATAAACAAGTCTTTCCATGCCAACGCCGTCCACCCTTCGAATTCCCTGGATCCACCGGGGCTGGACCCCGGAACATAGACTTGACTAGATGGACCTTAGCTGGCAAAGTAATGTCTCTGCTTTTGAATATACTATCTAGGTTGGTCATAACTTTTCTACCAAGGAGTTAATGTCTTTTAATTTCATGGCTTCAGTCACCATCTGCACTGATTTTGGAGTCCCAAAAAATAAAGTCTGACACTGTTTCTACAGTTTCCCCATCTATTTCCCATGAAGTGATGGGACCAGATGCCATGATCTTCGTTTTCTAAATGTTGAGCTTTAAGCCAACTTTTTTGCTCTCCTCTTTCACTTTCATCAAGAGGCTTTTTAGTTCCTCTTCACTTTCTGCCATAAGGGTGGTGTCATCTGCATATCTGAGGTTATTGATATTTCTCCTGGCAATCTTGATTTCAGCTTGTGCTTCTTCCAGTCCAGCGTTTCTCATGATGTACTCTGCATAGAAGTTAAATAAGCAGGGTGACAATATACAGCCTAGACACACTCCTTTTGCCACTCGGAACCAGTCTGTTGTTCCATGTCCAGTTCTAACTGTTGCTTCCTGACCTGCATATAGATTTCTCAAGAGGCAGGTCAGGTGGTCTGGTATTCCCATCTCTTTCAGAATTTTCCACAGTTTATTGTGATCCACACAGTCAAAGGCTTTGGCATAGTCAATAAAGCAGAAAGAGATGTTTTTCTGGAACTCTCTTGCTTTTGCGATGATCCAGCGGATATTAGCAATTTGATCTCTGGTTCCTCTGCCTTTTCTAAAACCAGCTTAAACATCAGGAAGTTCACGGTTCAGGTATTGCTGAAGCCTGGCTTGGAGAATTTCGAGCATTATTTACTAGCATGCGAGATGAGTGTAATTGTGTGGTAGTTTGAGCATTCTTTGGCATTGCCTTTCTTTGGAATTGGAATGAAAACTGACCTTTTCCAGTCCTGTGGCCACTGCTGAGTTTTCCAAATTTGCTGGCATATTGAGTGCAGCACTTTCACAACATCATCTTTCAGGATTTGAAATATCTCAACTGGAATTCCATCACCTCCACTAGCTTTGTTCATAGTGATGCTTTCTAAGGCCCACTTGACTTCACATTCTAAGATGCCTGGCTTTAGATTAGTGATCACATCATCATGATGATCTGGGTTGTGAAGATCTTTTTTGTACAGTTCTTCTGTGTATTCTTGCCACCTCTTCTTAATATCTTCTGCTTCTGTTAGGTCCATACCATTTCTGTCCTTTACCAAGCCCATTTTTGCATGAAATGTTCCCTTGGTATCTCTGACTTTCTTGAAGAGCTCTCTAGTCTTTCCCATTCTGTTGTTTTCCTCTATTTCTTTGCATTGATCGCTGAGGAAGGCTTTCTTATCTCTTCTTGCTATTCTTTGGAACTCTGCATTCAGATGCTTATATCTTTCCTTTTCTCCTTTGCTTTTCACCTCTCTTCTTTTCACAGCTATTTGTAAGGCCTCCCCAGACAGCCATTTTGCTTTTTTGCATTTCTTTTCCATGGGGATGGTCTTGATCCCTGTCTCCTGTACAATGTCATGAACCTCATTCCATAGTTCATCAGGCACTCTATCTATCAGATCTAGGCCCGTAAATCTATTTCTCACTTCCACTGTATAATCATAAGGGATTTGATTTAGGTCATACCTGAATGGTCATCATTAGTTGCTTACAATTTAAGAAGATATGATGAATAAAAATGGAAGACCAATATAGTCTTATGATAAAAATGTAATTCAAGTATTCAAATTAGCAAATTGCAATAGCTTGGGTTCAAATGTGACAATTAATGATTACATTACGTTAGTTTTCAAAATGCAATTATCAATATTAAAATGTTTACTATATAAAACAGATCCTTCAATTATTCTCCTGTGTTCTTTTGCTTCCTATTCAAGAAACTAATAAAAAGAACCAAGACTAAGGATCAATATAATTTGACCTTATTGAAACTCTGTCATCAACTTTAATATTAAGGTATGAATGAAAATTCTTGATAACACAAAATAAAAACCATGCCAGAAAACATCAGTCAATTCTTATTAATTTCAACCCCAAGTTCTTTTTTGTTTCCCTGTTTTTGTTTTAACTTCCAGCCAGAATTTCTCAAAACATAATTCATATGTTTATTATGCTTTCAAAGTAACTTCTAATTTTATAGCCAATGAGGGCAATCCAATTATTGCTGTTACTCTCTTGATTTCTTTAGCATTTTCTCATCACTTTTCTTCTCATAACTCAGTATCAACTGGCCTGTCCTAAACTATAAACTTTCAAAGTAATGATAATCTTATTAGAACCAAAAAAAGTCTCATGTTGGAACTTTCCATGGTGCTGTTTGGTAAAATATGATCCTTCTTCATTTATGTTCTCTTTCTGCCCTCATGAGATTCATTACACTGAGTTTTACACCTACTCTAAGCAAACAATCAAAGAACTATTCTCCAGTGACTTCCGGCTTAGTTTTTCTTTTATTCTTCATAATGTTTATTGAATGGCATATGTTCCTCATCTCTCTGAATCTACAGTACAATAAATTTATGTTATCAGTAAACTAAACCAGACATTAATGGTAAAATTATTTTGAGTCAGATTATATTTCTCACATACCTCTGATTTGCCATCATCATAAAACTCATTTATGTGGATTATAAAAGTGGCTCTCATGATGAATTATGTAAAGCTCTACTTACCAGACAAGAAAAAAAATGCCATTTATATTCATTTCACTTGCTCTCTTCAGCTGAAATTATTCTTATTTCCATTGTTATCAGATTTCATAAAATATTTGTTGAAAATCCATATTCAATGTATAACATATATATATTTTATAGTTCTCATATTGTCTTTCAGCACCTTATGACTTGATTTCTGCTGTGTATCTTTTAAGAGTTCCCTATTTTCTTGGAATTTTAAACACAAACAAAACACTTTTAAAGGATACTCACAATCTCTCTTACAATCAGATTTCATTGTTGTTGCTGTTTCTTTGTTGCTGCTGTGTTCTGTCCCCATTTTTGCTAGGAAGAGGGAAGGCTTGACACAGAGACAGGCCTGATTCCTATGCTAATAATGAAGAATTTCCCCAGAGCATATTCTTTCTACATGCGGGATTAATTTACTGAATAACTTTTAATGAAATCATGCCAAGGCACTCCAAATGGTTTCAGTAGGAAATTTCTCTTTTCTTAGCCAGTTCTATAGACTGAACTATAGAACTATAGATTGGTCTCACATCTACCCATCTTTCAGTTCAGTTCAGTTCAGTTCATTTCAGTCGCTCAGCTTTGTCTGACTCTTTGTGACCCCATGAATCACAGCACGCCAGGCCTCCCTTCCATTACCAACTCCTGGAGTTCACTCAGACCCACCTCCATTTAGTCAGTGATGCCATCCAGCCATCTCATCCTCTGTCGTCCCCTTCTCCTCCTGCCCCCAATCTCCCCCAGCATCAGAGTCTTTTCCAATGAGTCAACTCTTCTCATGAGGTGGCCAAAGTACTGGAGTTTCAGCTTTAGCATCATTCCCTCCAAAGAAATCCCAGGGCTGATCTCCTTTCAGAATGGACTGGTTGGATCTCCTTGCAGTCCAAGGGACTCTCAAGAGTCTTTTCCAACACCGCAGTTCAAACGCATCAATTCTTCGGTGCTCAGCCTTCTTTACAGTCCAACTCTCACATCCATACATGACCACAGGAAAAACCATAGCCTTGACTAGATGGACCTTAGTCGGCAAAGTAATGTCTCTGCTTTTGAATATACTATCTAGGTTGGTCATAACTTTTCTTCCAAGGAGTGAGCGTCTTTTAATTTCATGGCTGCAATCACTATCTGCAGTGATTTTAGAGCCCCTCAAAATAAAGTCTGACACTGTTTCCACTGTTTCCCCATCTATTTCCCATGAAGTGATGGGACCAGATATCGTGATCTTCATTTTCTGAATGTTGAGCTTTAAGCTGCCGGGGTCCAGCCCTGGTGAATCCAGGGAATTCGAAGTGGGGAAGGAGTTGGCATCCTAGGAAAGAGCTATTTAATTAGAAATATAAAGAGAGATTAAGAAAGAATAGTGTAGTAGGAAATATTAGTGGAGAAAAGATGCTGAATAACTTGGTTTACGTGGAAAACCAATTAAACTCCAAGACAAGGAGTTTGCACCACCTACATAGGCCACTGGTGCCCGCTTGAATAGCGGAGGGTGTCCCGTCTTGGGCTCCCTCTCGCGTGGGTCCTAGAAGCCAGGACAAGTAAGTAGACATGGCGAGCCTCCACGCTCCAGATGGGAATTCAGCCAGAAAAAAAGAGAATGGGAAAAGACCACATGAGGGAAACCAGTCTTTCCAGGAACTGGTCCGTTTCTTTATTTTTCAGGTCTACTTTTATACTTTTAGTTATACATAGAGATAAATGTAAGAAACAGAGTCAGGATCAGCTGCTGTGACCCTTATCTAAAGACACTGTTCTCAGTGTATCTTTGTTCTTACAAGGGTCTTACATTTGTTTACAATATCTTCTGGTCTGGAGACAGATCAACATTTTATGGCCCCACCTTACTTTCTATTGATAAAGGTTAGTTCTACTTAGTCTTAAGACAGTGATAAAGTTACATTTTTCCATAGCAAGGATACAATGATTTATAACAAGGAAAGAGGAGTACAGTGATCTATAACAAAAGAGAAAATTCATTAACTCAAAAGTCTAGTATTGCTAACATCAAAACTATTATATTTTCTTTTCTACATTCCAATTACATCAATTAACATACTCCCAGGTGCCTAAGGATATGGAGGCCTGGCGGCAGTCATTAACTCAACAATGAAACCCTTCACCAACATGATTTTTATCTTTAGAAAAACCCTATGCTAACTAAGACTTTCAAAATACTCCAAACTCTCTTGTGCTATTTATGGTTGAGAGGTTGTAAACAATCATGTAAGTAGTAGCAAGAGTGTGGATAATCCTGTCATACAAGCTAGTCTACCAGCAGAGAGGTTTTTGGACTTGTCACACCCAGGAGATTTATTAACTGGAGTCTTAAGTTAACTCCTTTTCAGAGAAAGGTGGTGGGAGATAGCCCCCCGTATAATGTCAGAAGAGTGGACGAAAAGCACAATGCAGTAAGGCAGGCAGACTCTGGTTTGGGGCAGATGCACGAGCAGATCCAGCGAGGCTCCCTTAAGGCCTGACTCGCCTTTGCCTGTCGGGCCACTTAACCTCGTGAACTTTGCCACAGGCGGGACTCCTCATGCTGGCTCCCAGCATTAAGCCAACTTTTTCACTCTCCACTTTCACTTTCATCAAAAGGCTTTTTAGTTCCCCTTCACTTTCTGCCCATTTTTAGCATGATTGAAACCAATTTGACATCCCCTGGTTTGCAAGAAGTTTCTCATTAAATGACAAGATAAATTCAATATATGGAGGTATGTCTGTCAATTCACAGAAGTGGCATTGTAGTATTTAATCAATGTAGTATTTCTGGCAGTAGTCTATGGAAAATATTTTGGCAGTCAGTGTGGGGGAAATTAATATACAAGGTGAAAAAAAATTACACTTTTTCTTCCACATATGAAGAAACAACCATGTTTGGAGAGCAGAAATGAACAAAGTAAATGAAAAAGTTATATAGAAAGAAAATTAGTGCTAAAACAGATTATGAGTTTGGATAATTAGGAAAAATCAGCTAAACAATAATGAACGTTAATATACATAATATTTAGTGATTCAGGAATAACAAAGCCTAATCTTGTTAAGTCTAAATAATTTTATTTATGTTACTTAACCCATGTCCTGTATCATGTAAGTTTCTTAGATCTATGTCAAACAAAAATTTCAAGGAAGATCATGATGTCTAGATTTTTCAGGACAAAGTATCAAAGAGGCAATTTCTGTATAGAATCTTCTTTAAGTACTCAGTAGAGTAATGACTACTGAATATGTTTGAGGAAACTAGCTAAGGCTAGGAAAAGAACCATCTAAATTATAAGAAAAAAATATTGTTCAGGATTTTACAATACCAAGAACAGTGTCTATTTCAACCAGTCAGACTGGAAAACTTATTAAAATATGGAGCATTGAGTAAAGTACCCAGGAATGCCTAACCTCAGTAGTGGAGGGTAGTTAGCCCTAGACTGACCTCTGCTTCTAATCAGCCAAAAGAAAAACAAAAGCAAGATCCAAACCTATCAGATCTATCCACATAACCACATGTCAGAACAAAGCTAAAGAAAGAACAGTAGAGATACAAAAACAGCCAGAACCCAACAAGATAAAGTTCACAGTTTTGTACAATCAGGCATGCAAAGAAGCAATAAAACATGACTCAGAAGGAGGAGAATAATCATTCCTTTGTTTGAAAACTGATATAGATGTTAGAATTAGACAAGGACATTGAAAAAATATGTTATAACTGTATTCCATATGTTCAAAAAGTAAACAAATTGAAACTAAAAATAGACTCAGTTTGAAATTTTTGAACATCCATCGAGTCGGTGATGCCATCCAGCCATCTCATCCTCTGTTGTCCCCTTCTCCTCCTTGCCCCCAACACCTCCAGCATCATAGTCTTTTCCAATGAGTCAACTCTTCTCATAAGGTGGCCAAAGTACTGGAATTTCAGCTTTAGCATCATTCCCTCCAAAGAAATCTCAGGGCTGATCTCCTTTCAGAATGGACTGGTTGGATCTCCTTGCAGTCCAAGGGACCCTCAAGAGTCTTCTCCAACACCACAGTTCAAAAGCATCAATTCTTAGGCGCTCAGCCTTCTTCACAGTCCAACTCTCACATCCATACATGACTACTGGAAAAACCATAAGCAATTTTATACCAATATATCCCACAACTTTGGCTTCCCTGGTGGTTCAGTAGTAAAGAATCCTGCCGCCAATGGAGGAGATGCAGATTCAATCCTTGGGTCCAGAAGATTCCCTGGAAAAGGAAATGGCAACTCACTCCAGTATTCTTGCCTAGGAAATCCCATGGGCAGAGGAACCTGTGGTGTACCATGGGAATTACATAAGAGTCAGACATGATTTAGCAACTAAACAACAGCAATAGTAACAAAATCCCACAATTAAGATTAAATGGATAAATTTCTTGAAAAAGACAAGGCTGACTTAAGAAGAAATAAAGTCCAAAAGCCCTGTATCTATTAAAAAATGAAAAAGAATTTATAATTAAAGCCTTCCACAAAGGAAAACTCCAGGCCCAGAAGGCTTCATTAGTACATTCTACCAAATAGTTATGAAAAAACAAACAAACAAACAAAAAACCTACTACTGAATAAGCTCTCCCAGAAAGTTGAAGAAGAAGAAATTCTCATATCATTCTATGAGTCTAGTATTATTTTGATACCAAAACCAGAAGAGGATATAAGGAGAAAACTACTGACCAATATCCATCATGAATCTAGATGAAAAAATATTTTAATAAAATATTAACAGATTGAACATAATAATGCACAGAAAGATAATACATGATGAGAATAAGCTGGCTTTATCCTAGAAACACATGGCTAAATATTACAAAATCAATGTACTTATTCACTGCATAACATATTAAACAGTAGGTTTTATGAAAATTTCAAATATATAGAAAACATATTTAATGAAAAGTTTTCAGGAAAGTAAAAATATAAGAGAACTTTCCTATCTTGATAAAGTAATTTGTGAAAAACTTATGCCCAATATCATACTTAAAACTGAAAGAATGAATGTTTTCCTTATTAAATAAAAATAATATAAAATAACAAGGATTTCTGCTCTCACACTGCTATTCAACATTGCATTGAAAGATTTAACCAATGTAATATGCCAGGAAAATAATGAAAGATTTAGAAGGAAGAAACAAAATTATATTTATTAGCAAATTGCCAATCATATGTGTCAAATATGATGGAAGCTGGAAAGAAGCAGAAGAATTTAAGTGAATTTAGCAAATGTTATAGGATATAAGATCAACGCACAATCAATAGTAGCAAAGAATAAAACAAAACTAATTTTTTTGTATTTTTTTTTTAAATTTATAGTTCCCTGATCAGGGGCTGAACCTATGGCCCTGCAGTGGAAGATTAGAACCTTGAACACTGGATTTCCAGGGAAATTCTCAAGAAATTAAAATATTTTGAAGTTACCATTTATACTAATATAAAAAAACAAGTACTGAGGGATAAATTTAACCAAAACTTACAAAGTAGTTTTCAATTTAAAAGACCGCAATAAATGGAGAATGTGTGTTTTTGGTCCCAAAATTCAATGTTGCTAATTTGTCAGTTCTCTATAAATTTATCTAGAAGTTGAATGCAATATGGTTAAAATTCTGAATATATTCAATTTAATCTTCATTAAACTGACAAGCTAACTCCAAACTTCATATGGAAGTTAAAAAAAATCTTTGAAAAAAGTATTAAGTTTAATACATCTACTACCTCTACTACACATCCCCAGTATTACTGCCTGGGAAATCCCATGGACAGAGGAGCCTGGCATGCTATAGTCCATGGGGTCACAAAAGTCAACCATGACTCAACAATTAAACAACATCAACAAGGTACATGATATTTTACACTGGACATTTTAAATAGATGCAGTTAGTTGTATGTTGATTATACCTCAGTAAAGCTATTAAGAGACCACAGTACTTATTTCATCTTAGTTCTCCTTAACTTCAAAATCCTATGTTAGAGAAATATTTAGAGTTCTGCCAAAGCTCAGAACATATAAAGAATTTATTCTCTTATATAATGCTCCAGTACTCTGACAGAGCTATGTTAGGGTTGCTCTGTGGTTCACTTTACACACAAATATATTTAAGGAAGTTGGAGGTTAAATGGAAGTTCTTTTATTTGTTAGTCATGATGATAAAGTGAAAAGAAAACAGATTCTTCTTCTTAAATTGTTATGTTGAAAAATGATGTTTTTCAGATTCTCATTTAAAACAAAACTGTGAATTCATACATGTATATGTGTGTGTTTGTGTGTAGATAAGATACAAATGGACAAACATATGCATATTATATACACATGTATGTACATATGCATATAGATATAAATAGACACCTGTATATCTATACACATATATGCACATGTTAGTATATATTTATACACATACACATAAACATCTATATCCCGGAAAAGGGAATGGCAACCCACTCCAGTATTCTTGCCTGGAGAATACCATGGACAGAGGAGCCTGGAGGGCTGCAGTCTGCGGGAATACAAAGACTCAGACATGATTGAATGACTAAACATGTGTGTGCACACACACACACATTTATATATGTATTCACACACATTTATGTTACAAAACAGATCTAATTTTCAAGAAGAAACTAAATTTTAAAGTTAGTTTCTATTTAGCTTTTATTTTGCTCACATTCTTTGCTTGTAAATATAATGGCAAAGACAAGTGTTCAGTTTTCCTTTTTCACTCTTTGGCTTCCCCTCAAATATTTGTTGTTTTTGTTTGATGACCGTGGTTCTCACAGTGAGGAAATCTCTAATGAAAGTTCCTGTTTTTATCGTGCTTTTTGAATCTGCTGTGCATTTGAGCCACTGTAATGTACTTGGTGGGTTTGAATTTTCCCCTGAACACATCACAAACAAAACAGATTAGGTTTTATGACTGAAGTATTGCCTGTGTTAACTATCTCTTCAGTCTTCCTGCAACTCTGGTGCCAAGAAGAGACTGTAATATTTTCATATGCTTCATTTGAATTGAATCAGCTGCAAGAAAAAAATACTTTTTTAGATTGAGGATTGCTGCCTTGGTTCCAATTGACTGCTTGGTAACCAAATAGCTCTTCTTGGTCTAGATTTATTGTATTTCTACCTCCATGTGGAAGAATTTTATAGTCAGTCTTCTTTGGGACATTGGCTGCTGAACTCCTTCACTGACACTCTTCTCATTAGGCTACTGAGAAAATTAAATAGATTCTATCAGTCTCTTTCCTAACATTCCAGTGATACTTTATGGACTATAGGCTGAGAGTGAGGAAATTTAACTGTAACTTCTAAGAACTAATTTCCCATTAGGGGAACAAAATATTTTATGTTTCTTGTCAGGGTGGATGTGGTGGCACAAATGGGAAGAATGCCTTCATCCCCTGTGAGCAAGATTAAAGCCCCAAACTCGACCCTAGAGGTGTTTTTCATAGCACATTATCTACCACTTTTTAAAACAAATATGAAAGAGCCAAATATTCCCTAATTAGTGTTACTGTGTACCCTAGGCTTTAATCAGCAGGAACTCTGAGGTCAGCATTTGCAATCACGTTTGAGAACCTGGCGCTTGGATCAGACTTTCCCTGCCCGGGAATCAGGTATAGCATTCACAGGCTTTGGAGTCAGAAGTCCCACTCTTCATACATCCCTTTGCCGCTTCCTATGTCTACGACCATGGACAAAGCAATTTTGTCTGAATATAAATGTATTCTTCTGTGATACATACGGATTAATACTAATTATTTTAGATAGAGAACAAGCTAAAGTTAGTGTGCTAACTTTACAATTTCTCTGAATACAAATGTATTTTCTGTGATACATACGGATTAATATTAATTATTTTAGATAGAGAACAAGCTAAAGTTAGTGTGCTGTCACAAAGAGATCCAGAAACATGATGACTTGAGTAGTAAGAAATTTATTTCTCTCTCATGAGAACAGTCCAGGGCTGATGAGGAGGCTTTGTAAACTTTAACACATGGCTTCTATTGTGAGGCTAGGGTTAAGGCTGGTGACCATCATGTCTAGCCGGTGGAAGGTGAAGGGAGAATGAGGGCAAGCAGCTTCTCTGCTGAGTTTGTTGCCCAGAATATACAATCAGTGTTGTTATTTCTTCCCCACTAGCCAGGGCTTGGCCAGGGGTCAACATGGCTGCGTGTGAGTCTGAGAGAATGTGTTCCCAACTGGTAGGCCATGTGCCCAGCTAAAACTTGGAGGGACCTTTCTTTAAAAGAAAGAGATAACAATGTATGTTAGAGAACAATGAACAAACTCTAATGTTAAAATATGCAAATAACAAGTGTCAAGAGGTATTGTCTGAAACCAGGTTAGGTATAAGGCATGTTGAAATAAATGTCATTAAATGCTCACGTATTTTAAATAATGGAATAATCATTTTATCTATACTTGTAGATTAAATAAAATAATTATTTAATCAGACACCTCCCAGAATCTGAATCAGACAAAGGAGCTTTGTCGGATGGTGTGACCTTTCCTTGGCTTCTCCCAAACTAGTGACTTAATGCCCACCTGAGCAAAAATATAAAAGATATTCTCTATGACCTAGAAGAGATCCAGGGAAAATTACAAGAAAATTTCACGCAGCAATGGGCCCTTGAAGAACAAACACAGGTTGAATTCCTGGAAGCTCCATCTTCTTCCTCATGCTCACTGCCTGACCAGAGTCACCTTGCACCCAAGAGGGTTTCTTCATCTGCTTGATAGGCCATCTTCAGTCCAAACTTTGACCTTGGGAGCCTCTCCTGTAATCTGAAGGTGTCCACAGATCACTGAACGGTGGCTGTATCTCACTTCCCACACTCCTGACCCTGGAATCCTGAGGTTTGCCTCCAGCCAAGCCTTATGTTCCCAGCCCTCTCTTCTGGGCAGCAGTAATGAACACTCAGCATTGTAGCCACTGGACAGTTGGGTGACCTTGTGGAGGGATGAAGAAAAGCCAGATCCTAGGAAGGACCACAGACTCTTGGTGTGTAGAGTGGAAAGGGACCAGCCAGCTCTCTGCATGGTGCACAGTCAAGGAAACTGTCCTCGATTCACAAAGACCTAGTGTGGTGGACATCTGGCTAGACCTTGAGGAGGGAAAGCTTACCTTTTATTCTGTGGCTGATCAGGCAAAACCTCTGTATGAGTGCCCAGTCTCTGTCTCTTTTCCTCTGCACCTTGCCTTCTGTCTGTATGACTTATACCCTGGAAATTCTCTGACTATAAGGCAAATGAACATGTAAACATTCCCTGGGTGTTAAAACATATTGATTTCCCAGTCTCTCAGCCTTCAAGCTTCCCAGGTGGGAAGCTTGTGATAAAATGATAAAGAATCACTTTATCACTAGTGAAGCTAGTGATAAAGAATCAATCTGCCAATGCAGGAGAACTAAGGGATGTAGGTTCTATCCCTGGGTTGAGAGGTTCCCCTGGAGGAGGAAATGGCAACCCACTCCACTATTCTTGCTGGGAAAACCCCATGGACAGAGGAGCCTGGAGGGCTACAGTCCGTGGGGTCACAGAGAGTTGGACACGACTAAAGTGATTTAGCACCCAGCATACTTGCAAACAGAAGCTTTTAGAAGTTTCTTTATTAAAGTTTTAGAAAATACATTCATGTGTTTTTTTTTCTATCTGCTAAAGCAAATATTTAAATTGAAGAACTTGAACAAGTCAGTTTTCACAGTTAGCAAAGACAGAGGTAAACACAAAATAACCAAAGAGTAGGACACACTTACATAGGAGATTTTCAACTATTTTAGACTATAATGTAGCAAATAATACAGTTTGAAACAAAATTGTATAGCATCATGATGGTCATCAATGTTAGAATCAGAAAAATATCATTTGGGATTGCAGGTCAATCTCTTTTACTAGCAGTGTAGTCTTAAAGCAAGTATTTTTCCTTTTAAGGACAGTGTTAATTTTTTTTTTAAATATATGGATCTATACAATAAACACTCATATATCTACCACCAACAATAATAACACTCTTTTTCTGTTTAAATTTGATCTTATCAATCCCCTTGAACAAATAAAAAAAAACTGCAAATAAAATTGAAATCCTTTTATACTCCTTTAGCCAGTTATTGTGATTTGTATATAGCCCATTATGTATTTTTAGACTTATTTTGCATGTATACCTATGTATCATATATATGTTGTTGTTCAGTCACTAAGTTGTGTCCAACACATTGAGACCCCATGGACTGCAGCACACCTGGAGTTTGTGCAAACTCATGTCCATTGAGTCGCTGATGCCATCCAATCATCTCATCCTCTGTTGTCCCCTTCTCCTCCTGCCCTCGATCTTTCCCAGCATTAAGGTCTTTTCCAATATGTGTCTTGTATATGAAAATATGTGTATCTATCTTTGTTTGACTTTCTCTCTTTCTTACCTGTTTCTCATTGAACACTTTTTAAAATGTCATTTTCCTGTTGATGTGTGGGTATCATAATTAACCAAATATCCTATGCTTTTCTCTATCATATATGTTGCAAATATGTTTTCTGTTTTCCACTTCATTTAAAATTTTCTTGTGATGCCTTGCTCTACAGTTTTGCTTTGTATTTGACACCAATGAAAGTATTTTCATTTTACTTGTAAACATGTTCATTTGTTTTTGTTCATTTGTTTTTAAAAGAAATGTTTCCTACTCTGAGGCTGTAAAATATTCTTCCATAGGTTCTTTAAAAAGGTTTGAAAGTTTTATTTGAAACATTTAAATCTTTAATCCATCTGGAATTTATTTTTACAAGGTGTGATAAAGCAGTCTAATTTTATTTTTCCATATGGATAGCTAATTATTACAACACTATTTATTGAATATGTAATTTTCACCACTTCCTATTCTATTTCCTTTTTTACATACTTTCTCTTCTCCTCTTCTCTCAAGTTCATACCACTCTTCTACCTTCCCTTTTGCAGCCATTCACCTTCCATCTTTTGCTTCTTTCCTATTTCTTTCTCCTCCTTCTCCCTCTTTTTGTCTTATTCCTTTTCTTTTTCATAATAATATTATGTAACTAGTGGATGTACCAAGTTAAAATACCAAATAAAATAATAAGTGTAAATAGCCAAACCAATAATTATTTCCTCCAAAGTTCAACAAAGGTATCCATTGTTGATTTATTTTTTATTCAGTAGATTTTTATTAAGCATCTATTAGGTTGAAGGCACTAGGGATTCCAAAGTGAACAAAAAAAAGAAGATCTCCAGCCTAAAGATGTTTAAAGAAGCACATGCAAAGATCAAAACCTCTTTATTAAGATAGGTACAGTTTTTAGAAGCAGTTAACTTGTCACCTCCAATGCATTTTCAAGAGCTACAGATGAATAAATGCTGTATAAATATATATATAATTGTTAAAAATATTAGTAAATATTTATATGTTGTGTATAATATTTTGCTGTATAATAAATACATAACATGAATATGTGGAATGAACATATATATATATATATATATTACTATACAGATATACTTCTATCTAGGAGTATGCGAACTGTGAACTTCCAGATATTCAAGCAGGATTTAGAAAAGGCAGAAAAACCAGAGATCAAATTGCCAACATCCATTGGATCATTGAAAAAGCAAGAGAGTTCTAGATAAACTTCTGCCTCATTGACTGTGTCAAAGCCTTTGACTGTGTGGATTACAACGAACTGTGGAAAATTCTTCAAGAGACTGGAATACGAGACAACCTGACCTGCCTCCTGAGAAATGTGTATGCAGGTCAAGAAGCAATGATTAGAAATGGACATGGAACAACAGACTGGTTCCAAATCAGGAAGGGAGTATGTCAAGGCTGTATATTGTCACACTGCTTATTTAACGTATATACAGAGTACATCATGAGGAATGCTGGGCTGGATGAAACACAAGCAGGAATCAAGATTGCCAGGAGAAATAACAATAACCTCAGATATGCAAAAACCTCAGATGACACCATTCTTATGGCAGAAAGCGAAGAAGAACTAAAGAGCCTCTTGATGAAAGTGAAGAGGAGAGTGAAAATGTTGGCTTAAAATTCAACATTTAGAAAACTAAGATCATGGCATCTGGTCCTATCACTTCATGGCAAATAGACGGGAAACAGTGGAAACAGTGACAGACTTTATTCTTTTGGGCTCCAAAATCACTACAGATGGTGACTGCAGCTATGAAATTAAAAGATGCTTGCTCCTTGGAAGAAAAGTTATGACCAACCTAGACAGCATATTAAAAAGCAGAGACATTACTTTGCCGACAAATGTCCATCCAGTCAAAGCTATTGTTTTTCAAATAATCATTTATGGATGTAAGAGTTGGACTATAAAGAAAGCTGAGCGCCAAAGAATTGATGCAATTGGTGTTGGAGAAGACTCTTGAGAGTCCCTTGGACTGCAAGGAGATCCTGTCAGTCCATCGTGAAAGAGATCAGTCCTGAGTGTCCATTGGAAGGACTGATGTTGAAGCTGAAACTCCAGTACTTTGGCCCCCTGATGTGAAGAGCTAACTCATTCGAAAAGACCCTGATTCTGGGAAAGATTGAAGGCGGGAGAAGAAGGGGATGAAAAAGGGTTAGATGGTTGAATGGCATCACTGACTCAATGGACAGGAGTTTGAGTAAGCTCAGGAGTTGATGATGGACAGGGAGGCCTGGAGTGTTGCCGTCTATGGGGTCACAAAGAGTCAGACACAACTTAGCAACTGAACTATTTGTAAATATAAATTTTTATTATAGTCTGGAGTGTAGTTAAATGTTTATCTTAAAAGAAATAAAACTTTTGTGGCGCCTAGGTGGCCACATAGGTGGTAAAAAATCATGGATTTTTTTCTCTCCGATGCAGGAGATGCCGGGAGCCACCACGTGAGATCCCACCCATGACAAGGTCACGTGGAAGAGAACTGTTAAGCAAGGCTTCAGGACTCAAGGGGTTCCCTAGGCTTTCTCGAGCATCTACCCCAAAACCAGAATCTGTGTTACTATTTCATGACTTTCACCAACTCCTCTGACATTAACAGGGGGCTATCCCTGACCACCTTTCTCTGAAGAAAATCAGCTTAGGGCTATAGCTAATAAGTCTCCTGGACATGAGAGGAATATTTCAAATCAAACCCCCTCTGTTAGCATTCTAGCTTGCTTGGCAGGTATATCCAGACTCTTGCATCTATGCATATAATTATTTACAGCCCCCCAACTGTGAGAGACACAGGAAACCTAAAACATAGAGCTTTTCAAAGAGTTAAAAGTTATTAGAGTAGTGCTGGTGTAGGATTTCATTATTGGGCCAATGCTTGTTGCTAAGTTCCCATACCTCTTATCCACTGTGCACCTGGGAGTGCATTAGTTAACATAGTTAGCATGTAAGAAAAGCAAGTGTAGCCTTGAAATTAACCACATCAGACTTTTGAGCTAATTGGTTCTTTCTTGTAACTCACTGCACCTTTGCTCCTTGAGAAATGTAACTTGTTTAATACTTTCTGAGGCTGACATAGATTAGAAATGTAAAGAAAAAACATTTCAAGGGAAAATAAGTTTTCTGGTTGAGCAGCCTTTATCAAAAGAGGGTCATAAAATGTTCACAGGCCTCCAAGGCCAGAAGATAATGTACACAACATTGTCTATGGGAAAGGCTTGCAGAAAAAATCCTGGTTTCGGTAAAGACAAAACAGATGTAATGTTTGGGCTGACTCTGTATGACTTTGCATCTTTCATTTCCCTCTATGTACAAGTAAAGGTATAAAAGACCCTTTAAAAAAAAAAAAAATGGGCCTCGCTTGAAGAAGCTTGGTCACCCCGTGTCAATCATTCTCTCTCTCTCCCTCTCTGTCTCTCCTTCTCCCTCTCTTTTTCAGGCTGATCCCTTGGAGCATAGAGGCTCCCTGCATTCACTTATCTGCCCAGGTTTCTAAGACCTGAACGAGAAGACGTCTGTGTCTTCACTCCCTCGGGAGACTGGGAGGGCACCTGTGGCCTCCGTGAACAGGGCAAACTTTTTGTCTCGGAGTTTTATTGTTTCTGTATGTAAACCAAGGAATATCAGCCTCTTTCTCCCCTCTGTTGTCTTATCTACAATATTCTTTCCTTATCTCTCTCTAAATCATCTGCCGACGACGTTTTTCCTTCAGGTTCCCCTGGATCCTGCGGGGGCTGGACCCCAGCAAGGAGACTTGTGTTCACTCCCTGGGTTGGGATGATCCCCTGGAGGAGGAAATGGCAACCCACTCCAGTATTCTTGCATGGGAAATACCATGAACAAAGGAGCCCTGTGGGCTGTAGTCCCTGGGTTTGCAAAGAGTCAGACATGGCTAAGGCATATGCATACAAATAAGACTTTGACATGCTCTTGCCTGTTTTAAAGACCTAATTTCCCCAATGGAGAATGTAAAAACCAGTCTGAATTCAGGTTTCTAATCTTGTAATAAAGACTGATCACATTATTCTCCCATTGTAGGTGATAATAGTATATTGAGTTAATTTTAATCTTATTAAATTATAATTACTTTAAATGGAAATGTATGTGTCTGACATCAGATACAATCCACAGCTAAGATATTTCTTCAGAGTGCATGAAGCATCATTATGTACATTAAACGAATAAGCTAGATCTTTAAAGAAATTCAACTTGACTGTATCACTACACTTTGCAATACTCAGCAAATTCTGACAGCTTTATCTCCCAGTGGCTATAATATACAAAGATCTTTTTTTTTGCAGAAATATGTTTGTCTGTCTTCCCTGAGGCTGCATCCACTTGTAATAATTGTTTGATATTTTTAAGGGCCAAAAATAGGTTTTGATTAAACAATCAAAGCATGGCTTAATTTGATAAAACAACAAAAGAAGAAAAAAAGGAGCAAGAGATGAACTATAAGTGGAAAAGATGAAGCTTAAGTGGAAAATCTCATCCCATTATTGAAAATACATTATGATGATTATAAAGATTATAATGTTATCAGACCACTCTTAAGAAATTTTAAGTTGTAGTTGTTCCTGCTTAGTCTCCATTTCACAACAGTGATTGTAGTAACCCACAATCAACCCATGATCCAAAACTACAAAATACAAAATTTCAGATATTAAAAATGCATGCATTTTAAATTGCCTGCCATTCTGAGTAGCATGAGGGAATCTCACGTTATCCTTCTCCTTCCTGCTCAGGACTAGGATGAAATCATCCCTTTATCCAGAGTATTTAAGTTGTACAGGATCCTTGCCTTGTTAGTATGTATAGACAAAAACATAGTGCATATAGAGTTTGGTACTATCCCTGATTATAGGTATCCACTGGCGCCTTGAAATGAATGACCGACCTCCAGATAAGAGGAGACTATTCAGTTAACATCAGTCAAATTCTGACCCTGGAGATTTTACCTGTACTTTGTAAGCCAGTTTAGCTTCTTGGCAAATCTCATGTGATATTTTTAGTTTAAAAAAAATTAAAAAAAGAGAAAAGATAAATACTTTTGCTAGATCCTTAGTCCTTAAGGCTTTTCAACTTGGCAACTTGCTTAATCCTAGCTTAAATTCATTTATATATGTTAATAAATATTTTCAATTGATTTATATATCAGACTTTAAATTTGGTTTAAATAAATAAAAAATAACTGGTTAAGATCAGTAAGAGATAATCTTTGACCAACCTCTCATAATTTAAACCAAAAAGAAAAAGCTGCTCATAAAAAAAAAAAAACAGAATTAATTGCAAGAAGTATTGTGATATTAGTTTGTTTGAAATTAGTATGATTAAGATTTGTAACCTTACTTGAGCAAGTTAGAGAAGTTGACTATTGAGCTTTGAAATGGGGATGACCCAGAGAGATGTTATGGGTAGGGAGGTGGGAGGGGGGTTCATGTTTGGGAACGCATGTAAGAATTAAAGATTTTAAAATTTAAAAAAAAATAAAAAATAAAATAAAACATTTTAAATCTTAAAAAAAAAGAAAAATAAATCTTTATTTTAAAAACAAAAAAAAAAAAAAAAACAAAAAAAAAAGAAACAAAAGATGATTTGTGTTCATCAGAGGCCAATTTGAGATACAGTGGAAACAAAATTAGAAGTAAGCATCTTCACATAGAATTATGTGTTCTGAGCAAAAGTACACAGGTATATATTAGCCCAGGATATACAAAGAGCTGTAAGATTTGTATTATTATTGTTTTAATGGCAAAGCAATAAGGGTGCAGGAGTAACCCTACTAAAAGCTATAATGGATAAAACCAGTATCATAATCTCAGGAAAACTTGAGTACTTATGCAATCAAAAAAACTTCATCTTGAAACTTGAAATGTTTAAATGAGATAACATTCTTAGACACATGCATAAATCAGTCATCATTTAGGAAATAATTGCAGAAGTTCATTTTGAGAAATAGTGAGAATCTAAACATATGCAGTATAAATGGATATGGAGAAGGTGTTTCTGATGTAAGCAGTAGTAAAGATTGAACTGGCAGGTTTCTATTAGATACAGGGATATGAGGGAATATAGTCAGAGGAGATCCATTCACTAACATAGAGCATATAGTAATTACACAAAGAAAGGTTTGTGAGAGATAAAGAACTGTGTGTAGGAAAAAAACTAGATCTGAAGGGTAGGGTAGCAGGTAGTTGGATGATTCTACTAAAATTGGGATTTTAGGAATTTTAATGGACAAAACTGAAAATAAGATTGATGTCAGGAAATATTCAACAGGAGGCTTCCTATGTGCTGTTTTGGATCTGTCAGGAATTATCTGTTCCTTATTAATTCCTTATTCAGGAATATTCAGGAATTAGGAGGAGAGGCAAGCCTCTCCCAGGGGCTAAGGAATCCAGGCATTTCCTTCCTTAGTTTTTCTATACGGTGATAAATACCCTCTTCCTCAAGTGGTCTAACAAGAGATGGTAAGAGTGAATTTTGACATTCTAGGAATCAGTGAACTAAAATGGACTGGAATGGGTGAATTTAACTCAGATGACCATTATATCTACTACTGCAGGCAGATTTTCCTTAGAAGAAATGGAGTAGCCATCATGGTCAACAAGAGTCTGAAATGCACTACTTGGATGCAATCTCAAAAATGACAGAATGATCTCTGTTAGTTTCCAAGGCAAACCATTCAATAACACAGTAATCTAAGTCTATACCCCAACCAGTAACGCTGAAGAAGCTGAAGTTGAATGGTTCCATGAAGACCTACAAGACCTTTTAAAACTAACACACAAAAAAGATGTTCTTTTCATTATAGGAGACTGGAATGCAAAAGTAGGAAGTCAAGAAACACCTGGAGTAACAGGCAAATTTGGCCTTGGAATGAGGAATGAAGCAGGGCAAAGACTAATAGAGTTTTCCCAAGAAAATGCACTTATCATAGCAAACACCCTCTTCCAACAACACAAGAGAAGACTCTACACATGGACATCACCAGATGGTCAACACCGAAATCAGATTGATTATATTCTTTGCAGCCAAAGATGGAGAAGCTGTATACAGTCAACAAAAATAAGACTGGGAATTGACTGTGGCTCAGATCATGAGCTCCTTATTGCCAAATTCAGACTGAAATTGAAGAAAGTAGGGAAAACCGCTAGACCATTCAGGTATGACCTAAATCAAATCCCTTATGATTATACAGTGGAAGTGAGGAATAGATTTAAGGAACTAGATCTGATAGATAGAGTGCCTGATAAACTATGGAATGAGGTTCGTGACATTGTACAGGAGACTGGGATCAAGACCATCCCAATGGAAAAGAAATGCAAAGAAGCAAATGGCTGTCTAGGGAGGCCTTACAAATAGCTGTGAAAAGAAGAGAGGTGAAAAGCAAAGGAGAAAAGGAAAGATATAAGCATCTGAATGCAGAGTTCCAAAGAATAGCAAGAAGAGATAAGAAAGCCTTCCTCAGTGATCAATGCAAAGAAATAGAGGAAAACTACTGAATGGTAAAGACTAGAGATCTCTTCAAGAAAATTAGAGATACCAAGGGAACATTTCATGCAAAGATGGGTTTGATAAAGGACAGAAATGGTATGGACCTAACAGAAGCAGACGATATTAAGAAGAGGTGTCAAAAATACACAGAAGAACTGTACAAAAAAGATCTTTAAGACCAAGATAATCATGATGGTGTGATCACTCACCTAGAGCCAGACATCCTGGAATGTGAAGTCAAGTGGGCCTTAGAAAGCATCACTATGAACAAAGCTAGAGGAGGTGATAGCATTCCAGTAGAGCTATTTCAAATCCTGAAAGATGATGCTGTGAAAGTGCTGCACTCAATATGCCAGCAAATTTGGAAAACTCAGCAGTGGCCACAGGACTGGAAAAGGTCAGTTTTCATTCCAATTCCAAAGAAAGGCAATGCAAAAGAATGCTCAAACTACTGCACAATTGCACTCATCTCACATGCCATTAAAGTAATGCTCAAAATTCTCCAAGCCAGGCTTCAGCAGTACATAAACCATGAACTTCCTAATGTTCAAACTGGTTTTCAAAAAGGCAGAGGAACCAGAGATCAAATTGCCAACATCCGCTGGATCACTGCAAAAACAAGAGAGTTCCAGAAAAACATCTGTTTCTGCTTTATCAACTATGCCAAAGCCTTTGACTCTGTGCATCACAATAAACTGGAAAATTCTGAGAGAGATGGGAATACCAGACCACCTGACCTGCCTCTTGAGAAACCTCTATACAGATCAGGAAGCAAAAGTTAGGACTGAAGATGGAACAACAGAACGGTTCCAAATAGGAAAAGGAGTCCATCAAGGCTGTATATTATCACCCTGCTTATTTAACTTATATGCAGAGTACATCATGATAAACACTGGACTGGAAGAAACACAAGCTGGAATCAAGATTGCCAGGAGAAATATCAATAACCTCAGATATGCAGATGACACCACCCTTATGGCAGAAAGCTAAAAAGCCTCTTGAGGAAAGTGAAAGAGGAGAGTGAAAAAGATGGCTTAAAACCCAACATTCAGAAAACGAAGATCATGGCATCCAGTCCCATCACTTCATGGGAAATAGATGGGGAAACAGTGGAAACAGTGTCAGACTTTATTTTTGGGGGCTCCAAAATCACTGCAGATGGTGACTGCAGCCATGAAATTAAAAGACGCTTACTCCTTGGAAGAAAAGTTATGACCAAACTAGACAGTATATTCAAGAGCAGAGACACTACTTTGCCAACTAAGGTCTGTCTAGTCAAGGCTATGGTTTTTGCAGCAGTCATGTATGGATGTGAGAGTTGGACTGTGAAGAAGGCTGAGCGCCGAAGAATTGACGCTTTTGAACTGTGGTGTTGGAGAAGACTCTTGAGAGTCCCTTGGACTGCAAGGAGATCCAACCAGTCCATTCTGAAGGAGATCAACCCTGGGATTTCTTTGGAAGGAATGATGCTAAAGCTGAAGCTCCAGTTCTTTGGCCACCTGATACGAAGAGTTGAGTCATTGGAAAAGACTCTGATGCTGGGAGGGATTGGGGGCAGGAGGAGAAGGGGACGACAGAGGATGACATGGCTGAATGGCATCACGGACTCGATGGAGGTGAGTCTGAGTGAACTCTGGGAGTTGGTGATGGACAGGGAGGCCTGGCATGCTGCGATTCATGTCATCATAAAGAGTTGGATGTGACTGAGCGACTGATGAACTGAACTGATGTAACTTATTTGCTCCTTTTTTTTTCGTGAAAGATAGTAAAGATGGCAAAAAAAGAAAGTGCTTGGAAATCATAGGTTTAAATACATTAGTTAGAAATTACCATACGCAATAATGTGTATGGAACATAAAAATTTAGTAGTCTCTTTCATCCACATTTTATCATTCACTATCCATATCTCTGTATAAGGTAGACAAGGTAACCATTATTTCTAATTCTCTATTTCACTATTGGAAACAGGCTGAACATAATCTCAGGACATGTCAGTGATGATACAAAATTAATAAGTAGCATTCAGAATCAGAATCCAGGTCTTGTTTGCTTCGACACTGAACTTATACCCCAACGAAGTTGTAGTGAATAGACACTGTTTGATAATAATTTTCTTCTTTTTCTTTATTGCTAGAACTTTCTTGCATATAAGTTGTTGTCCACTGTTAGGTCATTTCAAGCTTTCTTCAGTCTCAAATACGGCACAGAACTTTTCATTCCCTATTGTACTTTTATACAAATGTGCATCTTTACTGATAAAGTGGACTTGAATATTGATGCAATATTCTGAAAGTTTCAAAGCAAGAACACAACAAGCAAAAACCCAATACAATTTTAGCCTTAATATTTTTCTTTTCAGTCTGGCACTATTTTTTTTTCTCTAATCCTGACTTGTTCTGGTAATTGCCACAAACACTTCATTTCATTTTCTTTCTATCTACTTAAGTCTGGGTAGCTTTCTGCCTACTGCTATCAACCAATATTCTGATGGAACAAGCTATGTTTAGTGGCAGTAAAGGACACACTGATTGCCTCTAATGAATGGACTTTGTGATTGTGGGTTTCCAACTGAACCTTTAAGAGTAAGCCTGTTCAGGCCTTGCCTGAATAGCAGTAGCACTGTGGTAAGATTTTTCCCTGCTGTTCACTAAAAGCTTTTATCCTGAAAAGACTTCACCTCTTCATGCTAAATAAATGTTGAAACATTTAATGGAAAAATTATAAATTTTTTAGGAATAGTAGAAGAAAACATACTATAAAACCCCCAAACTTGTCCAGAACTACAAATTTAGTTGAATGGCTGATACATTTGGATTTCTGAAGTTTTTTATTATAGTAAATGAGAACAGATTCAGATATATACTTACAGATTTCAGAAATGCATTTAAGCCAGTTATTAGTTGCTGGAAAAATTTTTGGCTAATCCTGAATATATTAAACAGATATCTTTAAAAAAAGTTTGTCTCTGAGTAGGAGGTTATGAAGCATGTCTAGTTAGCATACTTAGCAGATAAATATTTCAGAAAATATGCATAATAATAGATAGCATTCTCACCAAAATTTATCAACTTTCAAATTTCTCTTTATATTATTTTTCCTTCTATTTCTCTTTCCTTATCCTTGTTTTCCTTTCTTCTTTCCTCTGTTCCCTCTATCTTTCTTTTCTAGATTTACACTCCACCAATTTTAGTGACATTTGAAGGCAAGAATCACTGTGTACCATATTTTAAAAGGAATAAATAGAAAAGTACCCATGGGAAAGAGCTAGTATGGTGAACTTCAAATGAAGATATGGTGGAATAGCCTTGCCAATTTTTATCTTTTTCACTAGGTTATATTTTCATCATTATAATGGATGAAGTATTAATACTTTCTGAAAGCCACACTGATGTAAGAAATCTGTTATGTTTATAAAATCAAGTGATATTGGAGCTCTAAGAGGATAAACTAGGCAGGCGGGTGAGGTCAGATAAGAGATCACAGCCATGGCAAAATTTGGAGAAAGTTCCAGAGTGATTAGCGTTTGTCTACGATATACTTGACTTGATTTCCATTCTAAATATAAACATTCTAAATATTTGCATCTTTCAATAATGGAAAATGTTTTATTTGCAATTGCTTATGCTGGGGACATTTTCCTCTGAACTAGCTTTTTAAAGTCTGAGTCTCATTTCAGGACCTCTTGGAAGTATTTAGTAATGACAACATATAAATACTGAGGCAATATCTGTCCTTGTAACTTCCTTTTAACTGATATTATTCTTGCTTTCATTTTAGCAATATTTTTTTACAAATTCATAATATTCAAAGATATTTGATTATATCAAGTTAGAAACCAAATGATTAACAATGTTGATCATTATTGTTTCCTTGAATCATCATGTTTTCTGAGTATGAGGCTGTTCTTTGAATGAGAAAATGTTGAGTAGAATTAAAATCTTGACAAGAAGTATATAATAGTTTAACCATGTGTATACATATCAGATAATTTTTGTCTTTATGCATTTATTTAGTCATATGCATATAGCTGGTTATATATTTTGGTTGTTTATTAACATTACAATGTGAAAGTTGATGATTCTTTCTGGTGCAAAGTTAATTTATCAAAAAATATTTTTGTGAAGACTGTAGGGAATAGGAAGCTGAGTAGAAATCTTATTAGCATCAATATTCTTGACTACAAAAAAAATCAGTCACAAAGAATTGTAGGGTTTAGGACAATGATAACTCCCCGATTTTGAAATTCTCTATAAATCCTTCACCAAAACAGTGCAATCAACAAGGAAACAAATAAAACAATAAAGATAAAAACAATACAATAAAAGAACTAAAATATTACAACTTTTTAGTTATAAATCAAATTCTGTTACCTATTACCCTGTTACCTATTTCTCTAATCTTAAAAGACTTAAAAGACTCTGTGAAATCAGAATAGACACCTGAATAACTTAGATGATGGATAGACAAAACTAATCCAAACTAGTAAAGATTCAAAATTAAATATTAGTATACTAAAACCGATTGGGACTTGGTAATCACAACTCTCACTCTAGGGAGGAGTTTGAAAGTGAGTAGGGCTATTAGAATTAGACACAGAGAAACATCACCTCTAAGGTAGAATCAGATGTATACAGAGGGGGCTGATCCTCTTGGATTGGTGGACTTCAAGAAAAAAAAAAAAAACAGGAAATAATGGAGGAAAATAAGGATCCCATAGAAATGAAAAGAACTAAGACATGCCAGTCATCTCTCTACAACAACCAATAAGACATCCATAAAAGAAACTGAACAGAATAGATCAGAAATGGCAGAATGAGGTATTCTCATAATGAAAACCCTGCTGAAGAAAGTAGGTCATGCCATATAAAACTACTGGAAAAAAAAAATCAATAGATGTAAGTCCACATGTGTCTGGTAATTAAACTTCTACAAGCTACCCTCAAAAAAGGAAGAGAAGAGAATCACAATATATCAGTCTACATTGGGTTGAAGATCCTTAAATAAAGATGTGGTAATAAAGATCTGCTAATGAAAATTCTCTGCCAAAACAAAGCAAACAAACAAAAACCAACCAAACAAACAAAAAACAAGCAAATGGTAATTATACTGCAACATCCAAATATAATTGCATATGCTCAACAGGATGTGAAGAATTGTGGACAAAAATAAAGAGAAGTAAAATGTGAATTGTTTGAAATTGTGAAAGAAATAGAGAAAAAAGTCAGAAGTAAAGCTTAATTTACTAAATGCCTAAAGTGGAATTTATTTGAATGAAGATGTAATAAGGGGCTCTAAAAAAAGCAAGGTAATTAAGGGCCAGGTACAAATTTGTTGAAATGGAAGACAGTCAAGAAAGAACTAACATCTGTACAATTAGTATCTCAGAACCATATTAAATTAATAGAAAATAATTGACATTTAAAACTATAATCCAGTGTTTAATCATAGCTCCTTAAGATATGTGGATTTTTGTTGCAAATGTACAAGAGTTCTGATGAAAAATATTTTTAAGTTAGTGAATATAAAATAAGATGCTTAGACATTCAAAGAAACCTGAAGAAAACTTTAGAAGACCATAAGTGCTATAATTTTTAAATTACCATTTTGTTCTGACTTTCTTTGAATAGTTGTATTAAAAAAATGACTAGTGGAAAAATGAATTATATCTGCACTCTATAGGTACTTTAAAAGCATTTTCTTATTTAATCATTATAATAATCCTATCATTGTTATTATTTTCATTGTGCAGATGGAAACAGTGAGGTTTAGAGGACTTAATAAGAGTTGGGATTTTTATATAATTTATTGTTTATTTCAAATTAGTTGATTTTAAAAATTAAAAAGTCTTCTCAAGAATGGAAAGGTTAAGAAATGAAATATTCATAAATTATTTTTCCCATCTCTTTTTCCACTGGCAAAGAATGAAAGTTTACAGACAAGCTTTTGTGCTGTGCTGATATGCTGAAGGCATTGCTTTTATCTGCTAGACAATTTATTATATGTTAATATATCTTGCATCTTCTGATTTGAAAGTGAAAAAAGACACATCCTGATTAGAATTTCTATGGCAGTTCTGTATAGATTTTACATTATTTCCAGATAATTATTTGAACTTATCTCACTTTGTCTTCCATTTCCTGCTTTCTCTTTTTAGAGAGGTACTTTCTTATAAAAATAACACCTGATTACAAAGACTAGTACATCTGAGTTTCTCTAAAACTTTTTATTCTTCCACTTTTATTTCTATTCTTGCTCTTCAAAGCAGCTTTATTTGTTCACCAATCAACTTAAAGTGCATTTATACTATCAACCAATCATAAGATTTGAGTGAATCACTTTCTTAAATATTTTTAGCAATAAAAATTAACATGTTAATATTAAACATTAGGGACTGATGGTAAATTTCTATTTTCTTTTTTACCCTCTTCTATCATATTGGATTCTTAAATTTGACAAAAATAATACTAGAAGTGAAATTTGTCTTGTTTTAATTCTTTTTTATAAGAATAAAAATAAATAGGACTTTGTTATATTTAATCAAAATTGATTCTAACCATTAGAAAAAAAAATGAGTGAGGCAGAAGCTCAACTGGTATAATTTTATATTTTGTATTCTTTTTTGAGTCATGGTCCTCTATTTTATCTTTCAGATAGTATATTCCCACTCAGCTAGAGTTTTCCTTTTGAGAATATACAGAGATCACAGCACTCTCTGCTAAGCTATCTCAGTGGCTTCCCAGCTTGAAAGAAAAGTGAAAGTGATGTCGCTCAGTAGTGTCCGACTTTTTGTGATCCCACGGACTGTAGCCTGTCAGGCTTCTCCATCCATGGGATTTTTCAGGCCAGAGTGCTGGAGTGGATTGCCATTTGTTCCCCAGGGGACCTTCCCGACCTAGGAATTGAACCCGAATCTCCCGCATTACAGGCAGACGCTTTACCGTGGGAGCCATCAGGGAAGCCCAGCTTGGAGAGAAGTCTAATAACTCCCCTTTAGCCTCAAGGCCCTGCAGGATCTCCACATTCTCCAGCTAAACTTATTTTGACCTGCCTTTCTGACTGAAGGTAGCCCTTTCCCACTCTTGCCCTCCTGTGTTCAGTTGAACACCTCCTTCCTGGGAAACTCTTATCCTCAGCTGAAATATTGTTACCCTAATTTATTAATTTTAGCTAGAGCATATAATGTTGCTGTCTTATTGAGAATGCAGGGCCTGTTCTTTCTTTTTTCTTTGTGGGATTTCCTGCTGATCTGCTTGCCTTTTTTCCAAACTGAATTTAAGCCCCATCTTTATTAATTGTTACATTCTTTTTATCTATTCCCCTTATTTAAGAAAGCTTGGAGGTTTGTGAACCAGTAAATTGTTGTAACTTTTCCTTGTTCATGGTTTATATAGCTCCTATCCAATGTGAACTGGGTTAGAAAGTCAAATATACTGCACCAGATTAAATTACCTCACTCTTCTTTGTCTTCAATAATTCTGAAAGAATGTCATCTAAAGAGAAATATATTAATCGGACAGATAAAGAGAGCAATTTCTATCTTAATGTAGCTTTGCTTTGAAAGTTTGAATACTCAGTTTGACTCTTTGAAAAACATTTTTAGTATTTTCAAAATTGGATTAATCATATTTACATCCAAACAGAATTATGAGAATTAAATAATTATAAAACTGCAAGTAGAAAGATTGGGTCTATGGACAGTAATTGTTTCTCGAAATAAAACAGAAAAGGAAAATCCAAGATCTCAAACACCCAAGAGATTTTCTATATATACTTTTATTTATTTATTTATTTATTTATTTTACCAAGACTATCAAAAGCTAATTGTATTTTAGAGCTGCTGGGCCTTTTGTGAAAATATTCACAACTATATCTTACAGATATTCATTTTCAATTTATAAAAATAGATTTGTGACAATGGAAAGGACTACGGGCAGATGAGATTCTAACTAATTTCTGTTTTCATGTTAGTTAATATCATGTAAGTGATTAGCTGGTGGTTGTCCTTCAACCAGCAGTTGAGAGGCAGTTGAGACCACAGGACTCTATCAATATATACAAGATAGTCACATTCTTTAGTACGGTGGCATATATGAATAGGTCATAAAAGAATCTACTCTTCTTTTAGAATTTAGTTCAGTTCAGTTCAGTTCAGTCGCTCAGTTGTGTCCGAATCTTTGCGACCCCATGTATCGCAGCACGCCAGGCCTCCCAGTCCATCACCATCTCCCAGAGTTCACTCAGACTCACATCCATCGAGTCAGTGATGCCATCCAACCATCTCATCCTCTGTCGTCCCCTTCTCCTCCTGCCCCCAATCCCTCCCAGCATCAGAGTCTTTTCCAATGAGTCAACTCTTCGCATGAGGTGGCCAAAGTACTGGAGCTTCAGCTTTAGCATCATTCTTTCCAAAGAAATCCCAGGGCTGATCTCCTTCAGAATGGACTGGTTGGATCTGCTTGTAGTCCAAGGGACTCTCAAGAGTCTTCTCCAACACCACAGTTCAAAAGCATCAATTCTTCGGCGCTCAGCCTTCTTCACAGTCCAACTCTCACATCCATACATGACCAAAGGAAAAACCATAGCCTTGACTAGATGGACTTAGTTGGCAAAGCAGTGTCTCTGCTTTTGAATATACTGTCTAGGTTGGTCATAACTTTTCTTCCAAGGAGTAAGCGTCTTTTAATTTCATGGCTGCAGTCACCATCTGCAGTGATTTGGGAGCCCCCAAAAATAAAGTCTGACACTGTTTCTACTGTTTCCCCATCTATTTCCCATGAAGTGATGGGACTGGATGTCATGATCTTTGTTTTCTGAATCTTGAGCTTCAAGCCAACTTTTTTACTCTCCTCTTTCACTTTCGTCAAGAGGCTTTTTAGCTCCTCTTCACTTTTCTGCCATAAGGGTGGTATCATCTTTATATCTCAGGTTATTGATATTTCTCCAGGCAATCTTGATTCCAGCTTGTGTTTCTTCCAGTCCAGCGTTTCTCATGATGTACTCATGATGACAATATACAGACTTGACGTACTCCTTTTCCTATTTGGAACCAGCCTTTTATTCCATGTCCAGTTCTAACTGTTGCTTCCTGACCTGCATACAGATTTCTCAAGAGGCAGGTCAGGTGGTCTGGTATTCCCATCTCTTTCAGAATTTTCCGCAGCTTATAGTGATCCACACAGTCAAAGGCTTTGGCATAGTCAATAAAGCAGAAATAGATGTATTTCTGGAACTCTCTTGCTTTTTCCATGATCCAGTGGATGTTGGCAATTGGATCTCTGGTTCCTCTGCCTTTTCTAAAACCAGCTTGAATATCAGGGAGTTCACGTTCACGAATTGCTGAAGCCTGGCTTGGAGAATTTTGAGCATTACTTTACTAGCATGTGAGATGAGTGCAATTGTGCAGTAGTTTGAGCATTCTTTGGCATTGCCTTTCTTTGGGATTGGAATGAAAACTGACCTTTTCCAGTTCTGTGGCCACTGCTGAGTTTTCCAAATTTGCTGGCATGTTGAGTGCAGCACTTTCACAGCATCATCTTTCAGGATTTGAAACAGCTCAACTGGAATTCCATCACTTCCACTAGCTTTGTTCATAGTGATGCTTTCTAAGGCCCACTTGACTTCACATTCCAGGATGTCTGGCTCTAGATTAGTGATCACATCATCATGATTATCAGGATCGTGAAGATCTTTTTTGTACAGTTCTTCCATGTATTCTTGCCACCTCTTCTTAATATCTTCTGCTTCTGTTAGGTCCATACCATTTCTGTCCTTTATTGAGCCCATCTTTGCATGAAATGTTCCCTTGGTATCTCTAATTTTCTTGAAGAGATCTCTAGTCTTTCCCATTCTGTTTTTCCTCTATTTCTATGCATTGATCGCTGAAGAAGGCTTTCTTATCTCTTCTTGCTATTCTTTGGAACTCTGCATTTTGCTTTTTGGCATTTCTTTTCCATGGAGATGGTCTTGATCCCTGTCTCCTCTCTGATGTCACGAACCTCATTCCATAGTTCATCAGGCACTCTATCTATCAGATCTAGGCCCTTAAATCTATTTCTCACTTCCACTGTATAATCATAAGGAATTTGATATAGGTCATACCTGAATGGTCTAGCGGTTTTCCCTGCTTTCTTCAATTTCAGTCTGAATTTGGTAATAAGGAGTTCATGATCTGAGCCACAGTCAGCTCCTGGTCTTGTTTTTTTTGACTGTGTAGAGCTTCTCCATCTTTGGCTGCAAAGAATACAATCTGATTCCGGTGTTGACCATCTGGTGATGTCCATGTGTAGAGTTTTCTCTTGTGTTGTTGGAAGAGGGTGTTTGCTATGATAAGTGCATTTTCTTGGCAAAACTCTATTAGCCTTTGCCCTGCTTCATTCCACATTCCAAGGCCAAATTTGCCTGTTACTCCAGGTGTTTCTTGACCTCCTACTTTTGCATTCCAGTCTCCTATAATGAAAAGGACATCTTTTTTGGGTGTTAGTTCTATAAGGTCTTGTAGGTCTTCATAAAACCGTTCAACTTCAGTTTCTTCATTCTTTTAGAATAATAATTTTAAAAAGAGATATAAGCAGCATAATAGAAATATCCATATATCATTTTCTTATTGAAACATGCTAATTTGAGAAACAAGTCACTGTGGGGGGAAAAATATCTTGTTGTTTAAACCAAACCAAATACTCAAATTTTGAAATTTTATCAGAAAATTTCAATAGGCTAACAACTGAGACCTATACTTCTAATGTATCAAAAACATTATTCCTTTGTCTGTTAATAAAGAACCAAAAAGAAATCAATTACATAAAACATAAATAATTATGTTAGTAAGAGGAAACTGACTTCATATTGCCACAACTGCATAAATATTTCTGTTAGGTAGTTAGAACAGGAAAAAGGAGTCCAAAATGACAGTGGCTAAAGACAAAGAAGGGAAAAGCCCATGAACATAGAACAAAGGAAAGTCTGAGGACTGGAGTGAGACGGATGTCAGGGGAGTGTGTAATTTCCTCGGTTCTGTGTCATCACAACAAAAATCTGAAGTGATGGACCAGTGTTACACCCCTCGAATGGACCAGTGTTCCCCCCTCGAATCGACCAGTGTTACAGATCTGTGTTACAGCTTAGTTTTATTTAGAAAGTAAAGGAATATACATCCTGGAGGCATGAGGGCATGCCAACCCAAAAGACGAAAAGAGAAGAGAGGTCCCAATCCTTCTAGGCTTCTTTCTTTTATACATTTGTCTCCTCCCCACTGAGCCTGCCCTGTGTAAATTGGGCTAGCCTGGAGGGCTATTTGTTTTACCGGAGGTTCTCACTCTGGTCTTTAGACCTTCCTTTGTGCTATTTTCATGTGCTTTTCCCTTCTTTGTCTTTCAGCCACTGCCATTTGGGACCCATTTTTCCTATTATAACTACCTAACATTCCCCCTCAAGAGGTGGGAGGCCCAATTTTTTTGGGAATAGGGGCATCAAGGTCTCTCTGGCTACTTCCTGATGAACTGAGACAGCAAGGGTTATTGGGCCTCCCTCTCTTGCTAGTCTCAAGCCTCAGAGTCCTTATAGTGGTGTCCATCTCAGGGTGAGTGATATTTTCTGTGGTTGGCTGTAGTTTTATGTATCCTTGTTGAACTCGCACAACATGTCGTAGCTTGTTGACCTAGGCAGAGACAAAAGGAGTTAGACTATTGATAATATACGGAGCATCAATATAAGCAGCATCAATATAAGCAGCATCAATATGGTGATAACAAGGATTAGTAGGGGCATTGCTGCTGCTGCTGCTGCTGCTGCTGCTGTCACTTCAGTCGTGTCCGACTCTGTGCAACCCCATAGACAGCAGCCCACCAAGCTCCCCCATCCCTGGGATTCTCCAGGCAAGAACATTGGAGTCGGTTGCCATTTCCTTCTCCAATGCATGAAAGTGAAAAGTGAAAGTGAAGTCGCTCAGTTGTGTCCAACTCTTAGCGACCCCATGGACTGCAGCCCACCAGGCTCCTCCGTCCATGTGATTTTCCAGGCAAGAGTATTGGAGTGGGGAGCCATTGCCTTCTTTAGCCAACTCCAAATTCACCATTGCCAGGAGAAGGATCCCCCAAAGAGAGATTGTAGCCACCCTGAGAACTCTCCAGCTCATTCTTTGAGATCCAGTAGGATCTAAATGTTTTTCTTGAGGACTGTGAGACTTTCTTTAACCTAGCAGGAGGTATTTACTCAGAAACAACATATCTCATTCAAGATGGCTCAAGTCCCCCTTGTTCAGAGATCGAGAGACCTATCTCCTGTCTGTTTTGGAGTACAACCCCTGCCAAGCTGTGTTGGCTTTTTAGAGCTGTCCTGAGAAATCTTATCCCCAGAAACTTAATTTTGGGGTTGTGCATTAGAA
The DNA here is from genome assembly GCF_001704415.2 of Capra hircus. Lineage (NCBI taxonomy): Eukaryota > Metazoa > Chordata > Mammalia > Artiodactyla > Bovidae > Capra > Capra hircus. The sequence goes on from NC_030808.1 coordinate 90,648,809, forward strand.
TGGCAGTTCTGAATAGGTATCTGAGATCTCCCAGGGGCTCACAGGTATATTGAGTGTCCTCTTCTGTTTTCTTCCATGGTTTGACTTGTGAGTAGTGAATCCAGGAGTCATGTCCTGGTACCTTGACTGCTGTGGGGGTAGAAACTATTACAGGGTAGGGGCCCTTCCACGTGGGCTGGAGCTGAGCCTTTGGGGACCCATCTTTCCAGACTTCAATTAGGACTTGAGCCCCTGGAGCATATAGTGGTGACTCTTTAGAATCTTTTGAGTGCTGGTTGATATCCCATAAGTGTACATCCTGTTGGAATTGCCCATTGGTTTTGGTATAAGACCTGAGGGTCTGAACTTCTGGATCTAGGAAGAAGTCATTGACATAAATAAAAGGTCTCCCATATAGCATCTCATAACGACTAAGACCACCTTTTCCTTAGGGGCAATACGAGTGCAGAGGAGAGCTATTGGTAAAGCCTCCTTCCATCCCAGGGAGGTCTCCTGGGTTATCTTTCATCACTGATTTTAAGAATTGATTGATTCTTTCTCCTTTTCCTAAAGACTGAGGCCTCCAGGCACAATGGAGATAATAAGCAATGCCCAATGCTTTACAAACTGCTTGGGTGACCTTAGAAGTAAATGATGTCCAATTGTCACTTTGTAATAACCTTGGCAAACAGAATCTTGGAATGGCTTCATGGAGCTTTTTTTTTTTTTTTTTTTTTTTTTTTACCACCTCTTCAGCCTTCTCAGTCCAGGTGATAAAGTCTTCAATTCATCCTGTGAATGTATCTATCATGACTAGTAAGTATTTATACCCTTGAGAAACTGGCATCTGGGTGAAGTCCAACTGCCAGTCCTCTCCTGGGTAGGTCCTATGCCATTGGATGGGTTGGGCCAGCTGGGATCTTTGAGCTGTTTGGGGATTGTTTAATTGGCAAGAGGGACAAGAAGAGACCCCCATCTTTGGAGAGCCTTCTCCCCTAAATGTAAGGAGTTAACAACTTTCATTGGTGGTTCCCAGGCAGAAAAAGGAGTCCCTCCTTGTTGAACCACCCCCATATGGTCTTCTTGAAAGCCCTCACTCTTAGCTTTAAGAGTCTCACCTTCAGTATATGCAGGAGTTTCTGGCATATTAGTCTGTGGAACCAAGGTGGCAAGCCGGCCCATCTGTCACAGATAACCATCACTGGACTGGGAGCCAAGGGTGCAACTGGATATGGCAGGTAGTTCCAAGAATTTCTTGGTTGACACAGGGGCTACCTACTCTGTCTTGATCTCCTGTTCCAGAGCCTTCTCCCCTGTTAACGCCTGTAAAGTCATTGTTCTGTAATGCTGCTCTTTTAGCTGCCTGATTAGCTGCTTAGTTCCCTCATGCCATTTTCATGCTCTCTTTTTGGTTTCCTTTACAACGGGAGACCCAAACCTCAGCAAGCAGATGTACTACCTCTAAGAGCCTAAGGATTTGATCACCATATTTTATTGGGGATTCTCGGGTGGTCAAGTGGCCTCCTTCTTTCCAAATAGCAGCATGTGCATGTAGCACCAGAAAGGCATACAGGGAGTCAGCGTAAATGGCTACTCTTTTTCCTTCTCCTAGCTCTAAAGCTTGAGTCAGGGCTATGAGCTCAGTTAATTGGGCTGAAGTACCTGGTGGAAAAGGTTTAGACTTTATGGTCTCAAAATTGGAAACTACTGCATATCTGGCTCTTCTTTTTCCATCTAAGACAAAGCTGCTTCCATCAGTGTACCAAATTTCCTCAGGATTAGTAAGAGGATCTTCTGACAATCCCTCTCAGTGTTTTGTCCAATGGGCCAAAGTTTCTGTGGAAGAGTGAAAGGGGAGAGAATGTTGGGTTGGGTTAAGAACTTCACAAGGGGATGTAGTCATGCCTGGATTTTCCATCAGCACTACTTGATATCTGAGAATCCTTTGATCAGACATCCATAAATAGCCTCTCCCATTCAGGAGTTGTTTCAGTTGATGGCTAGTAAAAATAGTTAATTTGCCCCCAAGAGAGAGTTTTAAAGCATCTTCTATCAGGACTACATTAGCTGCAAGATTTCGAAGGCAGGAAAGACCTCTTTCCAATAAGGGAGTTGGACACTCAGGGACTACCAGAAACTGGTTGGAAAATATTTGTCCATCCCAGCAACAAAGAAGTGCTCAAGTGAATCTTTTTGTAATTGTTTTTCCTGTAGCTCCCAAAATGGTACAGGTTTGGGGGGAGAAGGCTCTGGAACAGGAGATCAAGATAGAGTAGGTAGCCCCTGTGTCAACCAAGAAATTCTTGGAACTACCTGCCATATCCAGTTGCACCCTTGGCTCCAGTCCAGTGATGGTTATCTGTGACAGATGGGCTGGCTGAGTGGGCCACTTCGGTCCTGTTGAATTATCTTGAGGGAAGGCTTGGCACTTGACCTTGAGGCTCTTGGGTCCCGAGGGCAGAGTGTCACCCAATGTCGCAATTGATGGCATTTGTAGCAAGCCCTTTTAGGAGGCTTGCCATGGTTTGGACACTATTTGGCCCAATGTCCTGCCTGTCTACAGATTAAGCATTTGCTTCATGCCTTGTCCTTTTAAAACTTGGGGTTTTTCATAGGGCTTTCTTGGAGGGCAGCCAGCATCTGGGTATACTTTGTCTGTTTCCTCCTCTCCCCTTCCTGGGGCTTGGCCTCCCTCTCCTGTTCTCTGTTATAAAAGGTATTGGTGGCTATCTGGACCATCTCATCTAAAGAGGCATCAAGGTCCTGCTGCTGTATCTGTTGTAACTTTATCCTGATGTCTGGTGCACATTGGGACAGGAATTTGTCCTTTAAAATCATCCATTCTTTTAAGAGTCTAAGTCCAGATTGGTAAACTTTTGGAGGGTCTTTTAGACTTTCCAGAAAAGCAATGGGGTTCTCATTGGATTCCTGAGTGATTGCTGAGACTGGGCACAGTCCCACAACTAATAAGCTTCCTTCTATTTTCATGGGTGGACTTAGGGGTGAATCTATCTGAAGCTTATCCTACCGAGTACTGTGGAAACCTGAGAGCCAGGTGTCCCCGGGTCAGGGTGTGGATCCCCAGGCAGGCTGAGGCATGACAGCCTCCTGGAGATGGAATCCCTGGTCTGGGCAAGGCAGGTTGGCTGCCCAAGAATTGGGTCCCTGGGCGGGTCCCTGGGCAGGTCGAAGAATGTTGACCACCTGGGATGCCTGGAATGGCGGATCCCCAAACAGGTTGAGGCGTGACAACCTTTCCAAGACTAGATCCCTAGGCAGGTCGAGGGAGGTTGACTTCCTAGGACCCCCAGACAGGATCCAGCATGACCAGTGCTGTGTATGATTAAGGGGTTGTAACAGTGACAGACTATTGTTTTGGGCTCCAAAATCACTGCAAATGGTGACTGAAACCGTGAAATTAAAAGACACTTGTTCCTTGGAAGAAAAGTTATGACCAACCTAGACAGCATATTAAAAAGCAGGGACATAACTTTGCCAACAAAGATCTGTCTAGTCAAGGCTGTGGTTTTCTTGTAATCACGTATGGATGTGAGAGTTGGACTATAAAGAAAGCTGAGTGCTGAAGAACTGATGCTTTTGAGCTGCGGTGTTGGAAAAGACCCTTGAGTCCCTTGGACAGCAAGAAGATACAACCAGTCCATCCTAAAGGAAACCAGTCTTGAATATTCATTGGAAGGAATGATGATAAAGCTGAAACTCCAATACTTTGGCCACTAGAAGAGAAGAACTGACTCATTTGAAAAGGCTCTGATGCTGAGAAAGATTCAAGGTGGGAAGAGAAGGGGACGACAGAGGATGAGATCATTAGATGGCATCACTGACTCAGAGGAGTTTGAGTAAGCTCTGCCAGTTGGTGATGGACAAGGAGGCCTGGCATGCTTCAGTCCATGGGGTCACAAAGAGTCAGATATGACTGAGCAACTGAATTGAACTGTATTTTAACTCATTGCTGGTTTTTCCACCATGGATGGGAATAGATACCATGATGTAATCCAAGTCTGTACTCTAAGACAGGGAACCTGGTGAAACAGCCATAAGCCTTATCCTTTTATTGCTCTGAGGGAATGTAAGTCATTGGTTGCTTCCCCTAGTCCTCTATAAGAACTCTAGGGTGTTTCCAATGGTAAATATTTCACTGTCATAGACCCGCTGTAGGTAATAACAAAAGTAATGACAAAGGAGTGCATTAGCTGGTCTTCTTAGGGTCATTTAATAATAGGGGTATTTTAATAATAGGCTAGGTGGAGTGATACTGCCTACAAGGGGGCAGGATACTGGTTGTAGGAGTTAGTAAGTGGCTTAAGAACAAATTGATAAGCAACAACAGACCAGATGTTCCATTAAAGTGGAGTGGAGATTTGATCCAGGGGTATGTTTGTTACTTTAGAAGGGTGGTAAATGTTTGGGCCCAAACGGCCTGCAGGGCTCACTCCCAAAGTGGCGAACATCATCCCTGGAAGCCCAATTGCCCTTGAAGGGATGCCACCACCAGATGAACTTCTAGCAGGTATTGTGTGCTTGTCACCTGCCTTAGCAGGTTCACTGAGAGATGCTGTGGTTGTACACATTGTAGGAAACATGGAAGATGAAGACCTGAATACCTAGAGGGATTGGATATCATACAGTATTTCCTTCCCAAAGGCCAGCTATTTTCTGATTGTCCCTCCATACGATTGCAGAGGCAACACTGTGGGCCCAGACAAGGCTCAGGAAAAAAAAAAAAAAAAGTGTGAAACAGGAGAGAAGGGGAGAGGGCACAACTTTTGAAAGAATGACATAGCCCAAGGGCATAACATAAACCAATTAAAATCAAATGGGTCCAAGATGACAAGTCAAATTCAACTAAACCTTAATCCCCAATCTGCAAGCTAAATGACACCACTAGAGGTGGCAGGACAGTTCCAGTTCAGTTCAGTTCAGTCTCTCAGTCATGTCTGACTCTTTGTGACCCCATGGACTACAGCATGCCAGGCCTCCCTGTCCATCACCAATTCCCAGAGCTTACTCAAGCTCATGTTCATTGAGTCAGTGATGCCATCCAACCATCTCATCCTCTGCCATCCCCTTCCCTTCCAGCCTTCAATCTTGATCAGCATCAGGGTCTTTTCAAATAAGTCAGTTCTTCTCATGAAGTAGTCAAAGTATTGAAGCTTCGGCTTTAGCATCCGTCCTTCCAATGTATATTCAGGATTAATTTCCTTTAGGATGGACTGGTTGGATCTCTTTGCTGTCCAGGGGACTCTCAAGGATCTTCTCCAACACGACAGTTCAAAAGCATCAATTCTTCAGCGCTCAGCTTTCTTTATAGTCCAACTCTCACAACCATATATGACTACAGGAAAAAACATAGCCGTGACTAGATGGACCCTTGTTGGCAAAATAATGTCTCTGCTTTTCAATATGCTATCGAGGTTGGTCATAACTTTTCCTCCAAGGAGCAAGCATCTTTTAATTTCCTAGCTGCAGTCACCATCTGCAGTGATTTGGGACCCCCCAAAATAAAGTCTGTCACTGTTTCCACTGTTTCCACTGTTTTCCCAACTATTTGCCATGAAGTGATGGGACCGGATGCCATGATCTTCGTTATCTGAATGTTGAGCTCTAAGCCAATTTTTTCACTCTCCTCTTTCATTTTCATCAAGGGGCTCTTTAGTTCTTCTTCACTTTCTGCCATAAGGGTAGTGTCATCTGCATATCTGAGGTTATTGATATTTCTCCTGGCAATCTTGATTCCAGCTTATGCTTCATCCAGCCCAGCGTTTCTCATGATGTACTCTGCATATAAGTTAAAGAAGCAGGGTGACAATATACAGACTTGACATAATCCTTTCCCAATTTACAACCAGTCTGTTGTTCCATGTCCAGGGCTAACTATTGCTTCCTTACCTGCATACAGATTTCTCAGGAGGCAGGTCAGGTGAATTGGTATTCCCATCTCTTTAAGAATTTTCCACAGTTTGTTGTGATCCACACAGTCAAAGGCTTTGGCATAGTCAAAAAAACAAATGTAGATGTTTTCTGGAAATCTCTTGCTTTTTCAATGTTGGCAATTTGATCTCTGGTTCCTCTCCCTTTTCTAAATCCAGCTTGAACATCTGGAAATTCATGGTTCACATACTGTTGAAGCTTGACTTAGAGAATTTTGAGCATCTCTTGCTAATATGTGAGATGAATGCAACAGTGCAGTAGTCTGAGCATTCTTTGGCATTGCCTTTCTTTGGGATTGGAATGAAAACTGACCTTTTCCAGTCCTGTGGCCACTGCTGAGTTTTCCAAATTTGCTGGCATGTTGACTGCAACACTTTCACAGCATCATCTTTTAGAATTAGAAGTAGCTCAACTGGAATTCCATCACCTCCACTAGCTTTGTTCATAGTGATGCTTCCTAAGGCCCACTTGACTTCACATTCCAGAATGTCTAACTCTAGATGAGTGATCACACTATCAGGATTATCTGGGTCGTGAAGATCTTTTTTGTTCATTTCTTCTGTGTATTCTTGCCACCTCTTCTTAACATCTTCTGCTTCTGTTAGGTCTATACTATTTCTGTCCTTTATTGTGTCTCTCTTTGCATGGGCAAATGACGGTTCCAAGGCACTGTCAAAAGAGGGAGGTGTGAGTGGTTCCCCAATGGTTGAGATGATCCTGCCACCCCTTAGCATATGAAATCACCCAGCTAGCTAAAGCTAACCACGCCACATTGCATGGCTGCTGCTCTCTCCTCTGTAACGGCCCACACCCTGTGGATTGTGCTTCTCTCTGAATCGGAACAAATCCACTTCCTACCTATTGCTGTGTCTCTAACTGAATTTTTTGCAATGAGACATCAGAGCCTGAGCTTAATTAGGTCCTGAAGCCAGGCACCATGGGTTTTGACTTGGTTCAAGTCCTAGGAGAGAGGAGCTGAAGGACAGGAGGAAAAATCAGTGGAAAAAATGTCGAGGAATCCCCCTCATAACCTGCTGGAAAATCTGCTGAATACCTGACCTGTGCTCCCAGTTTTCAGTGGCTTGATACTTGGCACAAAGGAGATTAAGGACAGGAGAACTCCCACCCACTTGGGCAGCAGCTACCGGAGCCCAGGAGATAGTGGAGCCTTTTATGACACGCTGGGGAGTAGCCCATGCCAGAGGCCCTCAGTTGCACCCACTGCCACTCACCTGTTCATGGGGGCTTTGAGAAAATAAGAAGCATGAGATTATAAAGGAATTAAGATTTTGTTAGGCTTGTGTCCTTCCAGCCATAAGAGTGAGGACCTCCTACCTTAACTGGAGATCTTCTGGAATCTGAGACTGAGCCATGTGAGCTTTCTGCTGAGTTTGTTTTTCACTGTCCCAGTTTCTAGTACACTGGGCTTCTTGTTACTTCCCCTGCACTGGGTTTTCTTTATCTTAAGCTTCTACAGTAGTGAAAGCCCGGAGATTTCACTGAGTTTGGCTCCTGCTGTGCTTGGCCTCCTCCTTTCAGGGGCTGAGCTGAGGTTGTTTCAGACAGGTACCATAGATGTCAGGGGAATGTGTGATTTCTTCAGTTCTGTCTCATCGCAACAAAAATTTGAAGCAATGGACCAGCATTACACCCCTCAGACGGACCACTGTCACAGCTCCGTGTTCCAGCTGAGTTTTATTAGAAAGTAAAGGAAAATACATCCTTGAGGCATGAGGGCATGCTGACCGAAAAGACCCAAAGAGAAGAGAGGCCCCAATCCTTCTAGGCTTCCTCCTTTTATACATTTGTCTCCTCTCCCCTGAGCCTGCCCTATGTAAATTGGGCTAGAGAGGAGGGCTGTTTGTTTTACTTGAGGTCCTCACTCTGGTTCTCAGACCTTCCTTTGATCTATTTTTGCCTGCTTTTCCCTTCTCTGTCTTTTAACGACCACCAATTTGGACTCCTTTTTCCTATTCTAATTACCTAACATTTCTAACCTAAACAATTGTGTATTTATATAAGCACTGTGGGGAAAAGAAAAAAATTCATGACACTATGAGCGAGTCTTTGGTAGACTGTAAAAATGGCTATAAACAAATGCATTCATGCCCTCATAATGTGCCATTGTACATCTTTTCATCAAGAAGTGGATCCTAATTTTCACCAAAGTGGATCATATGCTTTGTTTTGGCAAAAGGCCTTTAACAAATATGATGCAAGGAGAGGCTTGAGAAACGTTTTCTCATTAAGACTTTCTCTGCCCTCCTATGTTCATTGTATCATTATTTACAATAGCTGAGAAATGGAAACAACCTTAAGGCCCATAGGGCTTCCCTGGTGGCTTAGGCAGTAAAGCTTCTGCCTGCAATGCAGGAGACCTGGATTCGATCCCTGGTCAGAAAGATCCCCTAGAGAAGGAAATGGCAACCCACTCCTGTACTTTTGCCTGGAAAATCCCATGGACAGAGGAACCTAGTAGGCTACAGTCCATGGGGTCTCAGAGAGTTGGACACGACTGGGTGATTTTACTTTCACTTCCAAGTGCCCATCAAAAGATGAATGGACAAAGGAAAATAAATATAATGGAATATTGTTTATCCATAATAAAGGAGAAAATCTAAGCCAAAGCCCCAGTTGGTAGCAGAGACAGTGGCTGATCACACAGATGTGACTGAGCCTAGCTGAAATCAGGAGAAGAAACACACATCTAAGCCTAGGTCCAAATAATTACTCATAGAATCATGAGTTAAGTAACTGATTTCTCCTAAACCACTAAGTTTTGTTATGCACTGAAAGCTAGCTGAAGTAGAGCATGCTGAGTGGGTTGAGTTGTTGTTGTTCAGTCATGTCCAAATCTTTGCAATCCCATGGACTGTAGCCCACGAGGCTTCTCTGTCCATGGAATTCTCCAGGCAAGAATATTGGAATGGGTAGCTATTCCCTTTTCCAGGAGACCTTCCTGACCCAGGGATCAAATGTGGGTCCCCTACATTACAGGCAGATTCTTTACCATCTGAGCCACCAGGGAAGCCCAGGGAAGCCCCAGTAAAGCATGTTCCATTCAGTTCAGTCACTCAGTCATGTGCGACTCTTTGTGACCCCATGGACTGCAGCACGCCAGGCCTCCCTGTCCATTACCAACTCCCAGAGTTTACTCAAACTCATATCCATTGAGTTGGTGATGCCATACAATCATCTCATCCTCTGTCGTCCCCTTCTCCTCCCGTCTTCAATCTTTCCCAGAACCTTTTCCAATAAGTCAGCTCTTCATATCAGGTGGCCAATGTATTGGAGTTTCAGCTTCATCATCAGTCCTTCTAATGAATATTCAAGACAGATTTCCTTTAGGGGCATGTTAGGGGGACTTAATTTAACCTGTAGAATCCTGGGGGCTTTTCTGAGGAAAGTGTCTAAAGGATGAATATAAAAGAGTCAACCAAAGAATGGAGTTCAGTTCAGTTCAGTCGCTCAGTCGTGTCTGACTCTTTGTGACCCCATGAATCGCAGCACACCAGGCCTCCGTGTCCATCACCAACTCCCAGAGTTCACTCAGACTCACGTCCATTGAGTCTGTGATGCCATCCAGCCATCTCATCCTCTGTTGTCCCCTTCTCCTCCTGCCCCCAATCCCTCCCAGCATCAGAATCTTTTCCAATGAGTCATCTCTTTGCATGAGGTGGCCAAAGTACTGGAGCTTCAGCTTTAGCATCATTCCTTCCAAAGAAATCCCAGGGCTGATCTCCTTCAGAATTGACTGGTTGGATCTCCTTGCAGTCCAAGGGACTCTCAAGAGTCTTCTCCAACACCACAGTTCAAAAGCATCAGTTCTTCGGTGCTCAGCCTTCTTCACAGTTCAACTCTCACATCCATACATGACCACAGGAAAAACCATAGCCTTGACTAGACGGACCTTAGTCGGCAAAGTAATGTCTCTGTTTTTGAATATACTATCTAGGTTGGTCATAACTTTTCTTCCAGGGGCAATATATTCAGACAGAGATAAAAGCACGTGTGAAATGAGAAAAAACTTGATATACTTAAGAAAATAGAAGGATGAAAATTTTCTTTCTTCAGATTTTACATTGTTCCAGAATCCCAATGCTTTCTTCACCATGTTTCCCTATATACAACATCAGACATAAGTTTTAATAATTAGGTTTCTATCTCATTTTCTGTTTGTCCAGCAGACAAAAACTCCAGATTCGCTACCACTGGGTTGCTCTTATTTTTATCATGCTCTTTCCCAAAGGATTGCAATGTTCCTCTGAACTTGAGTTTGCTGGTTAGGTTCGTGCTACTTGCTGATAACATTTCTGATGCACATTTCTTAACGTGGCTTGGAGAACTGACATTCCTAGATTCCCTTCCCTACAATTTCTCATACCACCACACTGTAGAAGTCTGTATGGAAAAGGTAATTGTGAAAGATGGTCATTTACATAAGTAGTTTGATAGATGATCAGTTGATCAATGATAAATAAATGATTAATAGAGAGATAGATGTAAGGTAGGTAGATTGATAGATATGGACAATTAGATGAAAACAGCAAGTTAAAACATCTATAATGTAATCCCATTTTTATAAAAAACAAAATAATATTATAAGCAACCCATGTACTTACAGACATGCACACATATACATCAAACATAACAGAGGTTGCTTCTACTTATATAGTCCCAGAATTATAATTCTTTTTGTTTTCTATACTTCTGCATTGTTTGAATACATTGATTTAAATTTTCTATGTAAGACTCAGGATATGTGTGTGTGTGTGTGTGTGTGTGTGTGTGTGTGTGTATTTTAGTTAAATTAGCTGCTGAGTTATAAACCAAAAAGGTACATTTTCCTTGGCCAGCTAATGAAGATTCATGTCAGGCACTTATATTTATGGCTAAGAGTAGCAGAGTTGACAGGGCTTGAAGATGTCAATTTATGTGAGTCAATGCCAAGAGAGATGAACTAGTTAAAATCTGAGTGTGGTATTTACACAATTTGCAGCATACCACCCATGAAACCTTAATAGTCTCACTGGGTTATAAGTGTTTTATTATGAAAATCTATGCCTACAAATGAATTCTTTCTGTTTTTCTAAAACAAAAGCAGATAAAGACTAATTCAAGTATGCTTTTTTAGTTAAATGTTGCTATGATTGAATTTTTGTCCCTGTAAAGAGGGAGCAGGTAACATACGAATATGACTGAATATTTTGCTTTTCTTAATGAAGCCAAAGTCAAAAAAATATAAAAAGCAAGAATCATAGTTTTCAGCATCTCTCTCCCTTATATGTAGACATGTAAGAAATATGCTTAACAAATGCTCTCACATCTGATCACATTACAATTACCTTGTGAGGTTGTAAAGCAGGTGTTATTATCCTCCTTAGTTTTATAGTTGTAGAATCCAATGCTCAGCATTAAAGGACTTATCTAGGGTTACACACTGGGTCAGTTGATTGTTTTTGCAAAATCAATAAAATAATACTTTGGGCAAGTTTAAATTATTTCCCCAAGGGACAATTTCAACTGAAGACATATTTCTTTTCATGAATAGTTTCTTTATGGGACAGGTTAGTACATGGGACAGTTTTATTACAAAGTATTTGGTCAAACTAAATTTGATTTTATAGATGACTAAATAGCCATTTATTGTAGGTAAAGATTTTAGATAATATGAAAAGGTCAGGTAAGAGCTGAAACATGTAAACTTTGTGTTACCATTCATTTTATGTCAACGATTTCTTCATTATGTGTGGAGAATTTGGAGTTGATTTCTCTCATAACACTCAGGGAATATGAGAGCGTTTCATTTTATATTGATGAAATCAATAGAAATTCAGGCTTTCTTTACAGAATAACCATCTTTAAGCATCTAAATTGTTTTACAGATTTTAATCACTCATGCTTTTCAACAACCTTGTGAATATGTGAACAATATTATGCATAACAAGTTAAATGACTCCTCATATATATTGATTTTTATATTCCTCACAGCTTCATGAACTATTAGTTTAAAATGATACTGTTGACTTTCTTCTATGTCCTCTGTTTGTTATTAAATATTTTATGTGAATTTAATACTGATTACAATTCTGGAAAAAATGTAGGGATAAAAATTTTATATCAGATCATAGCATAAATTCATTCTATCAGGTATTTCTATTTTTTAACAAAAATTCTGCATGAGTAATATAATTAAAATATTTTGTTCATCTCTGAGGATTAAATTCTCATCTAATTCATTTCATTTAATTTAGAAGTAATGCTCATTTGTATGACTTTTCATAAATATCTCACTTGTATGAATAGTTTAGGAGTTGAAATAAATACTAAAGAGTTAAAATTTTCCAGCAAATCAGGGCTATCTAGATCTGGTTGTTAGTTAAGAAACACATTTATTTTCACTGGGTCTTCTCTTTCCATCAACCCTTATTAGTAGACATCACTACTAATTGCAAAATATAACTTTAGGGGAAATAAGTTGACATGTTCCAAATCTAATAAAACCTCTGCTGTGCAGCTGACCTAAGAAAGAGTGCAAATAATGTTTGTTTGTTTTTTTTCCTATGTACCATTATGTATAATAAATTAGGAGAAACATTAAACAAATAAGATTGATATTTTTCTTTTTAGGCATCTTGATCAAATAACAAATCTCCTGATAAACTTTTATGAGTTTAAGTGAGAAACTGACTTCCAAATACATGTTTTTACAATTTGATGTTCAAGGAAGGGATACTACTGGGGAGAGCCGTTGTTGAGAGAGAGAGCAAACAAGAAAAGGAGATGTGAGGAGAAGGTAAGAAGGAAACAACTGAAAATAATAGTGTCCATGTGCTTCTCTACTATCTGCAGAAGCATAGAAGGGTGTTATAACATTGCAGGGTGAAAAATGACCTTGAGAAGCCTGAGGAAATAGACTCTTAGAAAGGAGACCTGAAGTGAGAGCATCATCCCCAATGCCTGCAAAGAACTCAGAGGCAGGGCTCTAACACTGCATCAGAGTGATGGTGGAGGCTTGGCCAACAGGGTGACCCTTGGGCAGTGCTGGCAGAGGGCATCAGAAGAAGGGTTGGGCAAAATGCCTCCCTCAAATGGCTTAGAGGAAGTCGATTTCAAGTAAGCTGAGACAGAAAGGCACGTTGCTGTTCAGTTGCTAAGTTGTGCCCAACTCTGTACAACCCCATGAACAGAAAGCACACTAGGCCTCATCCCTCATCATCTCCCAGAATTTGGCCAAGTTCATGTCCATTGAATTGGTCATTCTATCCAATCATCTCATCAAAGGCACATATACATGTCTTTCATTCAGCAAATATTTGTTGAGTATCACTCATCAGGGATTGTACTTGTTTCTGAACCCAAACAAGTTGGGTTCTTGTTGAGACTGTTGAGACTGACCCTGAAGAATCCAAAACATAATTATAGACACCTTTTTTTTGCTAAGTCTATTCAAATTCTATGTGTGGTAGCATTATAAAAACCAGCAAAATGATTTCCTGATTTTAAGGTTAGCTCATTTATTCCTAAGAATGTTGTGCAAGTTGTCTGTGATCCTTTACTTACAATAGAACTGATGACCCAACTTTCCCCAGAGATTGTCAGGATGAATTGCTTCATGCCTTACATTTCTAAGTACCTCACTTCAATAAAAAATCCTAATATGAGGATTCCTCTTCCCAGTTCCATACCACTGGGAATAATTTGCCTTACTTAATTTCAATCCCCTGCTCTTTTCCTGAGTTTTCTTTCTGATGGCTGATGATCATTAACAACAGCAAAGACTACATCCTTAACTATATTTCTGAAGCTTTCCTTCCCACCGCAAACAAAATCTGCTCTGCCTGGATGACTCCCTCTCAAATGAAAAGCCTTCACATGTTGCTTGTCTTTCACAGTCTGGGTACTTTATCCTGGCATTAGGATACGAATCCTCCTTGCCCTTTGTTGCTTCCTTCAATTAATTTCTTCTCTAAAGCCCAGGGCTGTAGACAGCCATTTCTTCCAACTTTCCCATCAACTTCTCTCCCCTTGGTCATTGCCAGCTTTCCCACTACTGTAACCAACATTCTTGGCAACTTCACCACTCACATGGATGATCCTTCCAAAACCTTTGTCTCTCAGTCCTTTCATCTTTTCTCCTCCATATCATGCCATCCACACTCACAGATACAGTAATTGCATCAAATGTGAAACTTCCAAATATCCTTCCTTTTTGCCACTTCCTAGTCTTCTAGCTCATGTCCTTTAGCATTTCTGTAGCATTTCTTCCACTTCAAAAAGAGCTCTAATATATTACCTATCACTTTCTTATGCTCACTGTTTGTCTTCATGTTCCCTTTTATAACTGTAAAATCTATTGTTTACTTAAATGTCCTTACAAACCCTCTACTTTCATTGCTTCTTCCTTGTTTGGACATGAATGGTAAAAAACCTAGCTAATGCTAAAGGTAATTTTCTATTACCTTTGTACCTGAGTTTAAGATGATGAATATTTCTAAAGAACACACACACTCACTGACTACCTCAAATTAAATTTATGTTTCAACATATGAATTCTGGGGAGGCACACAAACATTCAGTTCACAATAAACACTGACCTTCCAACCTGAGACAGAGACCGGGACACATGGACCAGAGGCATTGCAGCAGATTCACACACCTGCAGCCTGAAGCAGAGTTGGCTGGCTAACCTGAAGATCTGCAATGTAAAGTAGAACTACTTTAGCTAAACTAAAGACATATACACCAAAAATAAATGCCTCTTGTTTTGTACCCTGAGCCCTCTAGCTTTCTGAGATTCTCTGTGTTCAGCTATATCCATAGAGCAAGTTCACCCCTGAACACTACATCAGTATGGCCTCAGGTGACCAGAACTCATGTACTCAAGAGTCTTATGCTTTCAGGATTGAAATCTAGATGCTGTTTTTGAGTATTTTCACCTTCACTCCGTATCCAAAGGGTCACATACTCCTGCTTATTCTTTTGCACTTCTTAAAATCACCGTGTCAAATTGTAAAGATTACCTCAGAGTTTTCACTCAGGTTTCCCTTGAATCCTGTGACTTTATTTTACTTAGCCACCTGACCACATTTTGTTCTCTCAAAGTAACTCAAATTCATGCCCTGTATGCTAGATTGCAGCTTTTACTCAGTTTTCTTCCTATCCCCAAATCATTTAAACATCATTTTCTTCTTCTTAAATCATTACAGCTCAGCTCTTTCAAAACAAAGCCATGTTAATCTAATTATTTCTGTATCTCAGGAAGTAAATTAATAGATATTTTGTTTATGGTTACTATGTGCAAGTTTTTATGCTAGCTTTTTCGGGAGTAGTGAAATGTATGAGACACAGTCCACGACCTCATTTACACTTAGGTTTCAGAGACAAATTGCAGTTAAAAACCACAGAACAAGATAGGCACCTCATGGGATGGCTAAGTGGTCCTGCCGTTGTACCATAGCTGGTCTGAATATATTATGTTTCAGCCACTTTTAAAAATCATCTTTCCAGTAATGTTGATGTTGAGTATGTACCAGAAGGGAGAAAATCATGTAAATTTAGAATGCTATATGAAATTTTGTCAAAAATGAAAGTCAGAAAATGCTGAAATATAAATATATATATATTAGCTCCATGTTATGAAACGCAAAGTTAAAAAAATAAAATTTTTCCTTTTACTCACATGTGGATGACTAATATTTGCAGGAACTTGAAGTTTTAATATAGAGTTTCTATTTAGTAAAATAGGAATAATAAAATTCAGTATCTGCACTGGCAGGGCTTTAAAATCAATGTAATCTTTATAAAATCATATAATAAAAATATTAATGCATTAGAGCTGTAAAAAATTACTGGTTACATGTTTTTATCATGGATTTTTATTAGAAAATAAAATAATCACTCTTTTAGTGAGCCTTATAATTAAAAAATAGTTATTTCATATATAAATACTGACTTCTATAGTTAGTATGCAGAATTCATATTATAGCCATCGTTCATTTTTTTCTTATTGTTTTACACAGTCATTTAACTTAATCCAACATTTGTGTGTATAACTAAGAGGCCCAATTAGCCAGAACAGATTTTAAGACCTTGTTGTCCCTTTAACTGAGAAGTCAGTTTGACACTATTTCCTTAAGGAAATAATCAACAGATTTGCAAAACAACAGGCGGCATCAAGTTTTACTGCTGGTCCCTGAATTACAATATTAAATTTTGTGTTAAAAAAGGTATTAGGCACACAGTCTTCTGGAATAACCATCATCATTACATCATATTGCTTTCAATTTGAATTAGCATATAAATGAACAAAGATGGTCAACCATGTAGCCAAGATGAAATTTGCCATCTTCAGTATTTAGTTGCCTTGGAAGCAGATTGTATAAAATGTAAACTGGTGTGCTTAGATGCTGATATTTGTTTGTTTGGAAATTTAGAATTCTCAAGTTAATCTTAGGATAGCAGAGACACACAGAGCAATTATCTAAGTTTTCCCAATAGATTTTTGAAAACATGTTCAAATGATGTCAGAGAACTAAGCAAGTAGAAACGATGGGCATTGATTGCTAATTCAGTGGACAAATGCACAGGGATATGAAACAAAATGATACATTATAGTAGCTGTAGCCTTACCACTGTAGCTGGCTTACCACCAGCTATAGTCATGTGAATAAAAAGCCCTGGCAAAATACAGAGCAAGAATTGGTGGGATGGTCTATGGATAATGGAAATCATTGCAAGTATTCAGTCATATAAACATAGGATCCTATCTGCATTGTCAGGCGGCTGAGATCAGTAGCAATGTGCAGGCGGAGAGCAGAATCAGAGGGATAAGTGGAATTAGAAAGTCAGAGCAATAGTCTAAGTGAGAGATGATGCAAGTTTGAACCAACACTTGAATGTTAGAGATGGAGGAGGAATATCTTTAGTTATACAAAACATAGTGTGATTAGAATCTTTTGGACTTGGAAATGGCTGAAATGTGGCAGTAGAATGAGAAAGAAAATAAATTCAAGACAATTTACCCCAATTCAGGATGAAATTGGATGAAACAGGATGAACCTTTGGTAGTAATTGAGCTAAGGAGAAGAACAGAGAAGCCAGTTAGTCTGAAGTATGTCCTTTCTGATCTTCTGAGGGAAAATCTAGATGGCAACACCCAGTGAGTAGTTCTCATAGGGATGGTCTACTCCAGGCCTGAAGTCATTGACTTGTGTATCAACACATAGTGATTCAATTCTTATGTGGTTGCCATCATCTAAGATTGTGCACAGTGAATGTAAAATAGACCAAGAACAGGATCCTTAGACCCACCAACATTTAAGAAGGACTTGGAAAAAATGAATTCACAGAGGTGACTTAGAAGGAATCATTCAGTTCAGTTCAGTTGCTCAGTCATGTCCGACTCTTTATGACCCGATGAATCGCAGCACACCAGGCCTCCCTGTCCATCACCAACTCCTGGAGTTCATGCAAACTCACATCCATCACGTCAGTGATGCCATCCAGCCATCTCATCCTCTGTCATCCCCATCTCCTGCCCCCAGTCCCTCCCAGCATCAGGGTCTTTTCCAATGAGTCAACTCTTCGTATGAGGTGGCCAAAGTACTGGAGTTTCAACTTTAGCATCAGTCCTTCCAACGAACACCCAGGACTGATCTCCTTTAGGATGGACTGGTTGGATCTCCTTGCAGGCCAAGGGACTCTCAAGAGTCTTCTCCAACACCACAGTTCAAAAACATCAATTCTTTGCACTCAGCTTTCTTCACAGTCCAACTCTCACATCCATACATGACTACTGATAAAACCATAGCCTTGACTAGACGGACCTTTGTTGGCAAAGTAACGTCTCTGCTTTTGAATATGCTATCTAGGTTAGTCATAACTTTCCTTTCAAGAAGTAAGCGTCTTTTAATTTCATGGCTGTAATCACCATCTGCAGTGATTTTGGAGCCCCCCAAAATAAAGTCTGACACTGTTTCCACTGTTTCCCCATCTATTTCCCATGAAGTGATGGGAATCATTAGAGAAGCATAATCAGAAGGAGGATGGGGGGAGATTCCTAAAATCTAACTCAAAAGATGAGGGAGACGTTCAGAGGAAGGAATGGATGTTTATGTCAAAGACCACCAGATAAGGGCTTCCCAGATGGTGCTAGTGGTAACGAACCCACCCACAATGGCAGGATACATAAGAGACACGGGTTCGATCCTTGTGTTGGGATGATCCCCTGGAGAAGGGCATGGCAACCCACTCCAGTATTCTTGCCTGGAAAATCCCATGGACAAAGGAGCCTGGCAGTCTATGGTCATAGGGTCACGAAGAGTTTGGACACGACTGAAGCGACTTACTGCACACACACATGCACACACACAACATGAAGACAGAAATAATCCAATGGATTAATTAACTAAGAAGTAATTGATACATTTTATCAGAGATGTTTTAATGAATACTCAGATATGGGAACCTGATTTCAGGGCCTCACAGCATAAGCAGAGAGACAGTAAAAAGGCTGAGTGTAGTTTGTGTTGACCTGACTATGTGCTGTGCTTAGCCTCTCAATTGTGTCTGACTCTTTGCTATCACATGGACTGCAGCCCACCAGCCTCTGTACTTGGGAGTTGACCTGACTATAAAAGAAGATAAAATAGTTTCTTAAAAAGTAATATGGAATTGAGGGATTTAAAAATGTTCTTCTGTTCATTTGGGAGTAAACTGGAATGTGTTTTTTTTAAGTCAAAAGAAATAAGGAGGGGAAGAAAAGTTAAAATTTGATGGTACAGGATAAGAAATATTAAGACAGAAAATCTCCTGAAACAGTAAGAGATGATTAATAAGTCAAATCTATTTTGAAGATTTTAAACTCCTGTAAACACATAAAAGTTAAAGTAACCAGGATATTTTTGTTTTTAAAAAAAGTGTAAGTTCTCATCTTTAGACTTTTAATTTCCTAATATCAACCCCTGACTATAGCCCAAACCATCCCAGAGTCACCCTTCTCCATGTACTGCTAACAGTTTTGTGTATGCGTGCTATTAGGATGCAGGCTAAGTCACTTATGTCGTGTCTGACTCTGTGCAACCCCATGGACTGTAGTCTGCCAGGATCCTCTGTCCATGGGATTCTCCAGGCAAGGATCCTGAAGTGGACTGTCATTTTCTTATTTATCTGGTATGCTTTGAAAACACATACACATATATGTATAT
Source organism: Capra hircus (assembly GCF_001704415.2). NCBI lineage: Eukaryota > Metazoa > Chordata > Mammalia > Artiodactyla > Bovidae > Capra > Capra hircus. The sequence goes on from NC_030808.1 coordinate 90,667,945, forward strand.
GCATATATACATTGCGCTTTTATAAACAATGAAACATACACATATTGTTCTGGAATTCATGTTTAAAATATTGTTATTTTTCCAGATGAATGAACCTATGTATCACATTCTTACTAAGGGCTGTTTTCTTATGACTATTTATTATGGTGAGTGAAAGTCACTCACTTGTGTCCAACTCTTTGTGACCCCATGGACTATACAGTCCATGGAATTCTCCAGGTCAGAATATTGGAGTGGGTAGCCTTCCCTTCTCCAGTGGATCTTCCCAATCCAGGGATCAAATCCATGTCTCCCACATTGCAGGCGGATTCTTTACCAGCTCAGCTACAAGGGAACCTAAGAATACTAGAGTGGGAAGCCTATCCCTTCTCCAGCAGATCTTCCTGACCCAGGAATCAAACTGGGGTCTCCTGCATTGCAGGCAGATTCTTTACCAACTGAGCTATGAAGGAAGCCCATGACTATTTATTATATGGATATATTTTATAGATCACCCCTATAATACTGAATGCTTAGCTTGTTTTCAACTTTTGATATTGAAAGTGGTACTTTAAAAATATAGCCTTTTATCTAAAAAAGAAAGAAAGATTGAATACAGATAAAGGTGTTGTTTTATCCCTGCTTTATTGAGATATCATTGACAAATACATTTGTGGACATATTATTTTATTAATTTTATTATAGGCTATCTTAGTTTTCCCCCTTACGTTACTCTGTATTACAGGGTAGAAGAGCACCCTCTCTTGGTTCTGGAATTTTCCCCCATTGAGTCTTTGCTTTTCAGTCACTAAGTCAGGTCCAGCTCTTTGTGACCCATGGACTGTACTACGCCAGGCTTTCCTGTTCTTCACTATCTCCTGTAATCTGCTCAAATTCACGCTCATTGTGTTGGTGATACTATCTAACCTTCTCATCCTCTGTTGCCTCCTTTTCCTTTGGCCTTTGATCTTCTCCAGCATTGAGGTCTTTTCCAGTGAGTAGGCTTTTCACATCAGGTGGCTAAAGTATTGGAGCTTCAGCTTTAGCATCAGTCCTTCTAATGAATATCCAGGGTTGATTTCCTTTAGGATTGACTGGTTTGATTTCCTTGCAGTTCATTGGACTCTCAAGAGTCTTCTCCAGCACCACAGTTCCAAAGCATCAATTCTTCAGCACTCAGCTGTCCTTACGGTTCAACTATCCTGGTGGTGCTAGTGGTAAAGAACCAGCCTGCCAATGCAAGAGACATAAGAGATACAAGTTCAGTCCCTGGGTTGGGAAGATCTCCTGGAGGAGGATATGGCAACCCACTCCAGTATTCTTGCCTGGAGAGTCCCATGGACAGAGGAGCCTGGGAGGCTATGGTCCATAAGATCTCAAAGAGTCAGACACAACTGCAGTAACTTAGAATGCACACACTGGAAAGCTATAGCTTTGACACTACGCACTTTTTTCTGCAAAGTGATGCCTCTGCTTCTTAACTCACTGTCCAGGTTTGTCATAGCTTGCTTTCAAGGAGCAAGTGTCTTTTAATTTCATGGCTGCAATAAAAGTCTGCAGTGATTTTGGAGTCCAAGAAAATAAACTCTGTCACTCTTTCCACTTTTTCTCTTTGAGCCTAGGTACAGGAAAAGACACATGTCATTTCAATATCCAGCCTCTGTTTATGAACCTCATAAAAGGCCTAAGCAAGGGTTGCAGTCCTACAGACTTCTTCCCAAAGTGTCTCTTTTCAAATTTGCAAGGCTTTTCCGAGCCAGGATATAACCTGTCCATCTGCCAATGTGTGGGTTTTGGAGAACATTTCTTTCTTTAGTCTGTGCCCTGGCTCTGCCCACATATATTTATTCACCTGCCTACTCCTTTTCCTCCAGGGGAGAGTTTTCAGTAATGATTCCTCTAGTTGTTGATCAGGTTTGCTTTTCTAACACACAGTTTCATATACTTTTTCACAAAGTGGTCTCACTAGTGTCATGACATTTGGAGAGCCCACATAGGAGAAATCAAGCTGTTTCTACTGTTTTTATTTTCAATTTAGTTGATCTGATGTTTAAGCAATCAGCCAAATTCTGTTAGGCAACTGTGTTACAGATTTCCAGTGAGTGAGATGATGATAGAATCCCAAGCACCATAATTTTCTAAATCTACTTTTTAATGAGAATTTTTTTTTTGTAGGGAAGACAGCCATAATAAAGCAAATTAATACCTAGAAAGAAAAAGTCACAGTTTGATCATTTCAAAGGCATCAAAAGGAAGCAAAAATCTCTAAATATAATTTTGAAGATTATATATTATTAGTGAAATCTTTTCATGCATCAATAAAATTAATTAAAATCTGAATGCTGAGAAGAAAAACAATTCTATCATTTCAATAACTGTTGAATATTAGTATTAGTAACATAAAGCTTCATAGTATCCTTCTATCTAACCATATTAAACTTTTAAACCCTATGTAGTTTGTTGTTTGCTTTCTGTCCTGAAATTTCTGCTTTTGTGAAATTAGCAATGTCCTTGGTTCCCTTCCCAGGAGCAAGGCTCAGACATTTGAATTTCAGAAACAATAAAATAAGAACAATAATTATAGTGTGAGGTGAAGAAATGACCATAACTGAGCACATTTGGACTATCTCCTGTCCTATATAACTGGTTCACCAGGAGTTTTTTGTTAAGTGGAAGAATGAATGATGAAATTGTGGGGAAGACATTGTGTGTATACTTTTTGACTATAAAATGAGGATTATAGAAACTCCTCATTGTCTGGGAATTTATCATATGAATTTTAGCAAATGGAGTGTTGAATAGGGCAGAAAATTATCCATAAACACATTTGTTTAAAAATTAGTTCTCGTTTTGAAACAGCTAGACATGCACATTTTTTTCTACTCACTTTCAATTTTTAGGCCTTGCTTTATTTTCCTCTTTATTTTTAATTATGTAAAATATTTAAATTATTCTGCAGTCAAAGCCATAAAGCAAGTTTAGCCCTGTAAGTTTCACTTACATGATTAGTTTATCACTCATACTGCTTACATAGTTATGGTTTGTTTTTCCTGTTCTAATGTCATTTTTCTTAGAAAATATAAGCAAATCAAGATATGCATACACATGTAGTCAGCACTAATGTTAAAGAACCCACCTACCAATGCAAGAGACATAATGAGAAAGGGGTTCAGTCCCTGGCTTGGGAAGATCCCCTGGAGGAGTATATGACAACCTACTCCAGTGTTCTTTCCTGGAGAATCCCATGAACAGAGGAGCCTGGAGGGCTAGAGTCCATAGGGTCTCAAAGAGTCATATGGGACTGAAGCAACTTAACATGCACGCACACATACAGACACATATGTTTCTCTTTCGAATGTAAAAGATGTTTTTGTGTGAAGAAACTATGAAAATTTCACCTTTCTTAGAAATTATTACTATGACCAGTATATAAAGAGCTTTTGCAATCCTTTTTATATATTCATAGTAATTCATTTAAAGATAAATCACATTTTATTTCACCAGTTCATACTGATAAAAGAGGTACTATCAATCTTTAGTTATTATAAAGAAAGTCACAATATTCTGTGTATGTGTCTTGATTTATTGTTGCTAGCATATCTAGAGATAGATTGCTGGAAGTAGAATGGATAAAAGGTAGATGCATAAGCAATTTTGATAAATCATAATCTCTGAAGAGGTTATAACATTTGAATTCCAACTAATGATAGTCACTTAAAGCAGCTTGTTTTTTGTGTGCCTGGCATTGTTTTAAATTACGAGCTATATTTTGTGGTAATCCTGAGGATCTAAATTTTTTCTTCCAGCAAGGGTTTTGTTTTTTCCCCAAAACTGCTATTGACTGCTTTTCACTTTCAATGTTCTGGACATAAAGGAGTCTAGGATTAAATACCAACTCCTACCCGAAAGCACAAAACATAGAATTCCATTTTTATTCAGGTGTACACATGCGTCTAAAAAGCAAACCCATCTTTCAGGTAGTGTAAACCTCAGTACTTCTTTTGTTTAGAGCTTGATGTTTGTTTGTTTGTTTGTTTTTTTTAAAGGGAAAGGGTAGATTTCCAAGGCTTTCTAGAAAGCCCAGAGGAGTTTTGCAAATGTTTATTTGCTGTAATTTATCCACAATCTAAATGTACTTTGCAGAATAACCTTTGGGTTGAATCTGCTCTGCCGTGGTACTGGAAGTAAAAATTATGTTTTTAAAAGACTTTTTTCTTTGCTTCTTTATTTGAGGTCTTAAGCTCTTTCTCATTCTCAAAATTGTGTTTTTCATTTTGGTTAATTAATCTTGACAGAATATTTGTCTGTGTGTTTTATATTGACAATTTTCATATTTCTAGATATATTTATTAGTTCTAGTCTTTATGGTTCATCCAGCTCCTGGATTGATTTGTTGTCTATCCTTTATAATCTAGTTTTTATTTATAATATTTATAATTTTTAAGTTGAATACTTATTTCTCTCATGTTTAATAAGTAAACTATTTAAAGCTGATCATTTATTCTAATTACAGATTTGGCTATATCCCATACATTATTATATGTATTACTTTCATTGAATTCAATTATTTAAAAAAGTGATTATTTATAAGAATTTCTAAAAGTGAATATTTATGTGTGTGAGTTGCAATGTTTCATATCTTTATATTATTACTTTCTAGTTTTATTATAGTTTGGCCAAAATATGTGACTTGTAGGGTTAACTATTCAGATGTATTGAGGTTTCAGATATGTGAAAGCAATGTAATCAAAATTTGGTAATGTTCCAGGGGTAATAAAAGATAATTATTCTTGGTACTCTGCTTATATAACTCGGATTCACTGTGAACATATCAGCCTAAACTTTCTCACTGTACCAATGACCTGCATCCCTCTGCAGGGCTTTTTGTCCTGTATGGTAGTTGATTAGTTACTATAACAGTCCATTACCAAATCTTTGATTTAGTGAGGCTGAGAACATGGGCTCTACTACTTTAGGAACAGAATTTCTCTATTTAATTTCTTCTTGAGGTGTAGGAAGCCACTATGCCAAAATGTTTATGTATTCAACATATTTTTCTCTTTAGTCCAGCTTCCATATGAGGTACACAATAGGGCCATTTTCAGCTTGATGCTGCAAAGCCTTTATAGGTAAATTCTTTGCGCCTGGGATGTTTTCTATTCAAAGGTGTCAGTTTGCTTTTGGAAAGCCTAAAGTAGCTGCTGATGCATGCTGTGCGCTGTTCCAAGGAAAGTGACCTTTATCTTAATGCTAGTCTGTCTTTAGTGTAACCCTGTCAAAAAGAAAATGCTGGGTGTAGGGCATTTGGGCCCAGTTGTGCTCTGTTTATATCCTGTGGCTTGAGTACCATCTTCTCAGGAAGGTCAGTTGTGGATAGATTTGTGCTATTCCTTTCAATCTGATCCTATCTTCATTTTATATGAAAGAAATTCTCAAAGTTTGTCTTTTATGGATAATGTCCTCCCTTATATAACCTTTCCTTCACTTTTATAGACCTTTGATCATTTAAGTCAGGATTTTGAAAACACCAGATATCACTTGAGATGCCGTTTTTTAGCAATCTCTTGAGTTGTTTTTACAAGCATTGTGGGGCTGGTTGATATTTTAAAATCCCACCGCCTCCTGCCCACCCCCCACAACATGCAAATAAGTCGGTCTACCAACCTGGAAGTATGATTTAACTTTCTAAAGATTACAGTAGCAAGGATATGTATAGTGGACCAAGAGGTATGGACAATTGAAATAGCTATACTTCATAGAATGAAAGAGAGGATAAAAAAAAAATTTGCCCCTAGCTTATCTTTGCCTATACTTACTAAATTGGGGATGTTCAAATTAATCAGAATGTTAAATGACTGGAAGTCCACAGGTACTGAAGTTTTTATTACTTTCTCAAGATATTTTGCTAATTGGGCATTTTAGTAGAGACTGAAATTTAATTAGCATTTTTAAATCAACGTCTCCTACTGTATTTCTGTTTCAAAATCTCAGCAAACAATAACTAATGAGAAAGAATGGCTACAGTGCATTTCCCTATTTCAGAAATCAGAGGACACAAAGGGGAAAATCTGTAAGATGTTTATGATACTGAGGGCACTGAAGATGTACAACATTTTTTGATGCACCAAGTGAAAGTTCTACATGAAAATTATCAGGCAGTACTTTCATATTTTAAGCCAAAATGGTAAATAGTAAGTAGATAATGTAAAAACAATATTGCTGAACCCAACCTGGAATGTTGGGTTCATGAATCAAGGCAAATTGGAAGTGGTTGAACAGAAGCTGGCTAGAGTGAATACTGACATTTCAGGAATCAGTGAACTAAAATGGACTGGAATGGGTGAATTTAACCCAGATGACCATTATATCTACTACTGTGGGCAAGAATCCCTTAGAAGAAATGGAGTAGCCATCAAGGTCAACAGAAGAGTCCAAAATGCAGCACTCGTATGCAATCTCAAAAATAACAGAATGATCTCTGTTCATTTCCAAGGCAAACCATTCAATATCACAGTAATCCAAGTCTATGCCCCAACCAGCAATGCTGAAGAAGCTGAAGCTGAACACTTTTATGAAGACCTATAAGACCTTCTAGAACTAATACTCCAAAAAAGATGTCCTTTTCGTTATAGGGGATTGGAATGCAAAAGTAGGATGTCAAGAGATACCTGGAGTAACAGGCAAATTTGGCCATGGTGTACAAAATGAAGCAGGTCAAAGGATAACAGAGTTTTGCCAAGAGAACACACTGGTCATAGTAAGCACGCTCTTCCAACAACACAAGAGAAGACTCCACATGGACATCACCAGATGGTCAATACTGAAATTAGATTGATTATATTCTTTGCAGCCAAAGATGGAGAAGCTTTATACAGTCAGCAAAAACAAGAAAAGGAGCTGACTGTGGCTCAGATCATAAGCTCCTTATTGCCAAATTCAGAATTAAATTGAAGAAAGTAGAGAAAACCACTTGACACTTCAGGTATGACCTAAATCAAATCCTGTAAGTGATACAGTGGGAGTGAGAAATAGATTCAAGGGATTAGATCTGATTTAGTGCCTGAAGAACTGTGAATGGGGGTTCATGACATTGTATAGGGAGCAGTGATCAAGACCATTACTAGAAAAAGAAATGGATAAAGGCAAAACGGTGGTCTGAGGAGGCCTTACAAATAGGCGAGAAAAGAAGAGAAGCTAAAGGCAAAAGAGAAAAGGAAAGACATACCTATTTGAATGCAGTGTTCAAAAGAATAGCAAGGGGAGATAAGAAAGCCTTCCTCAGTGTTGAATGCAAGGAAATAGAGGGAAAAAATAGACTGGGAAAGACTAGAGATAATTTCAAGAAAATTAGACACAAGGGTACATTTTGAGCAAAGATGGGTACAATAAAGAACAGAAATGGTATTGACTTAACAGAAGCAGAAGATATTAAGAAGACGCGGCAAGAATACACAGAAGAACTATACAAAAAAAATCTCCATAACCCAGATAGCCATGATGGTGTGATCACTCATCTAGAGTCAGACATCATGGAATGTAAAGTCAAGTGGGCCTTAGGAAGCATCACTATGAACAAAGCTAGTGGAGGTGATGGAATTTCAGTTGAGCTATTTCAAATCATTAAAGATGATGCTGTGCAAGTGTTGCACTCAATATGCCAGCAAATTTGGAAAACTCAGCAGTGGCCGCAGGACTGGAAAAGGTCGGTTTTCATTCCAATCCCAAAGAAAGGCAATGCCAAAGAATGTTCAAACTACCACACAATTGCACTCGTCTCATATGCTAGCAAAGTACTGCTTAAAATTCTCCAAGCCAGGCTTCAACAGTACATGAACTATGAACTTCCAGATGTTTAAGCTGGATTTAGAAAAAACAGAGGAACCAGAGATCAAATTGCCAACATCCCTTGGATCATCAAAAAAGCAAGAGGTTTCCAGAAAATCTTCAACATCTGCTTTATTGACTACACCAAAGCCTTTGATTGTGTGAATCACAACAACTGAAAAATTCTGAGAGAGATGGGAATACCAGACCACCTGACCTGCCTCTTGAGAAATCTGTATGCAGGTCAAGAAGGAAGAATTAGAACTGGACATGGAACAACAGACTGGTTCCAAATCAGGAAAGGAGTATGTCAAGGCTGTATATATTGTCATCCTGCTTCCTTAACTTACGTGCAGAGTACATCATGTGAAATGCCAGGCTGGATGAAGCAAAAGCTGGAATCAAGTTTGCTGGGAGTAATACTAATAACCTCTCAGATATGCAGATGACACGACTCTTATGGCAGAAAGCAAAGAAGAACTAAAAAGCCTCTTAATGAAAGTGAAAGAGGAGGGTGAAAAAGTTGGCTTAAAACTCAACATTCAGAAAACTAAGATCATGGCATCCGGCTCCATCACTTCATGGCAAATAGAGAGGGAAACAATGAAAATAGTGAGAGACTCTATTTTCTTGGGCTCAAAAATCACTGAAGACAGTAACTTCAGCAATGAAATTTAAAGATACTTGATCCTTGGAAGGAAAACTATGACCAACCAATATGATATCATGTTCAAAAGCAAAGACAGTACTTTGCCAACAAAGGTCCATCTAGGCAAAGCTATGGTTTTTCAAGTAGTCATGTACAGATGTGAGAGTTGAAATATAAAGAAAGCTGAGCACCAAAGAATTGATCCTTTTGAACTGTGGTGTTGGAGAAGACTGTTGAGAGCCTCTTGGACTACAAGAATATCCAACCAGTCCATCCTAAAGGAAATCAGTCCTGAATATTCATTAGAAGGACTGATGCTGAAGCTGAAACTCCAATACTTGGCCACCTGAAGTAAAGAACTGACTCATTGGAAAAGACCCTGGTTCTGGGAAAGATTGATGGCAGGAGTAGAAGGGGACAAGAGAGGATGAAATTGTTGGATGACATCACTGACTTGATGGACATGAGTTTGAGTAAGCTCTGGGAGTTGGTGATGGACAGGGAAGCCTCATGCTGCAGTCCATGTGTTCACAAAGAGTCGGACACTACTGAACAACTGAACTTAACTGAATTCGATAGATAGATATATAGCCAGGGCTTATAGGATATAATGTCAGTCACTCAGTCATATCTGACTCTTTGAGATCCCCATGGACTGTAGTCCTCCAGTCTCCTCTCCCATGGAATTCTCCAGCCCAGAATACTGGAGCAGGTAGCCATGCCCTTCTCCAGGGGATCTTCCTAACCCAGGGATTGAACTTGGGTCTCCTGCATTGCAGGCAGATTCTTTACTGTCTGATCCAGCAGAGAAGGCCTGAATATCTTCATTTACATAAATAACTTGGTTGGTTTTAGAGCACTGGACTATGGTACCATATGTTTCCTTGTACAATTTTATATAATCTATATATATATCTACATATATCATATTTATATATACATATCATACTTTATTTATATATGTGTATATGTATATATATAATCTTTTTGTCTCCACAAAATTTTTCTGCTGCAACAATTAAGTAAGAAACCAAACTTGTTCAACTGCAAGAGTGGGCCTAGGGTATTGATGAAAGGACACTGACTCTGCTTTAAATATTCTTTATTGGCTTAAAATTATTCACATAATTTTGTTGTGAAAGCTGGCATTCTGTTTTCCCCCTTAAGGCAAACAAAATGCTGTCTTATAGCAAATACTCATTTAAACAGAAGGAAGATGATGATAAGAACTTCAGCTAAGGGAGCCAGTCAGGTTTCAGAGCCTCTACTGTAACAGGCTTTTCCACATGCTGAAAGTGAAACCTGATGCAGGATAGAATGCTTCCTCTAGGTAGAACAGCATGCATTGAGTCATAACTCCCATCATTTTCTTTCTGTAAATCCATGAGAACACACTAAATCTCACTCATATTCAGTTTCCTCATATGCACATGAGAAGGATAACCAGATCTTCCTCTGAGGTTTGTTGTTAGAAGAGCATTACTGACATTGGTAGGTAAGTACCAACATTCAGAAATATTCTTCATGCTTAAAGGAACAGACCTGCTGATGAATCTCATCCTGAGCATCCACCTGTTTCAAAACCCTGGTGTTAGAAGGTCATAGACAGATATATATAAGCATAAAATTTATTTATATTTCAGATGAGGTTCAAAAGTTATTGGTCATCAAATATGACATATCTGATTGACATTCAGCTTCAGAACATTGGTATTTATATTGATAATCATATAAGTCAGAAGAACTTGATAACTATAGGTACCATATACTTGACAAGTGATAATATCATTGTTGAAAAATACAACTGCCAGAAAATATGTCAGTGTTAGTTCAGTAAGCCTGGGAGATTTGGGATTCTGGGCCATGGCTGATGAGAGTTAAAAGACTTATGACCAAAATAGAGGCCATTTGAATAACAGCAGTGTTTGGTAATGCATACTGCACTCTCCTATAAGGATGCTGATGATCTTAATATGGTGATAACAAAATTGATTACTCTTACAATAGATGGTTTTTTTTTAACTTTTAGAAATATATTTTCATCTCAAGAATATTTTGAAGAAGGAAATGGCAACCCACTCCAGTGTTCTTGATACACAGATATGCAGTCACTATACAAACATTAATACAAATAAAAAATACAAGTGTTTTAGAATATATATATATATATATATGTATAAAACAGCCCTCAATTTTTACAAATGTGAAAAGTAAGGAAAAACCAACTCATACAAAAATTAAAATATCAAAAATGTAAGAAAATTATAGACTTATTTTTTAATTTACTTTTTAATTGGAGGAAAATTGCTTTACAGTACTAGTTTTTATGGTACAACAAAGTGAATCAACCATAATTTTATATATATATATATATATATATATGCATCATCTCCCTTTTGAGCCTCCATTCCTCCCCGACAAGTCTCACCCCTCTAGGTCACAGAGCACCAGGCTGGGCTCCCTCTGCTATATAGCAACATCTCATCAGCTATCTGGGCTTCCCAGGTGGCAATAGTGTTAAAAAGGATCCGCCTTCCCATGCAGGAGATGCAAAGGATGTTGGTTTGATCCCTGCATCAGGAAGATCTCCTCCTGCAGTAGGGAATGCCAACCCTCTCCAGTATTCTTGTTTGGAAAATCCCATGGGCTACAGTCCATGGGGCTGCAAAGAGTTGGGCATGACTGAGTGACTTAGCACGCATACACACACACCAGCTATCTATTTTACACATGATAGTATATATATGTTGATGTTATTTTCTCCAGAAGCACCTTTCCCTTTCCCCCACTGTGCTCACACGTCCATTCCCTACATCTGCATCTCCATTCCCTGCAAGCAGGTTTGTAAATACCATTTTTCTTGATTCCATATATATGCATTAATATGCAATACTTTTTACTCTTTCTGACTTACTTCACTCTGTATAACAGGCTCTAGGTTTATCTACATCACTCAAACTGACTCATCGTTTTAAATTTTTTATTAAAATAAAAAGATATAGTTACTATTTCTGTTGAGTTACAACCCAAAGTTGATATTTTAAGATTCTCAGCTCAGTTCAGTTGCTCAGTCATGTCCGACTCTGTGAACCTGTGGACTTCAGCACGCCAGGCTTCCCTGTCCATCCAACACCTGGAGCTTGCTCAAACTCATGTCCATCAAGTCAATGATGTCATCCAACCATCTCATCCTCTATCGTCCCCTTCTCCTTCCACCTTCGATCTTTCCCAGCATCAGGGTCTTTTCAAATGAGTCAGTTCTTCACATCAGGTGGCCAAAGTATTGGAGTTTCAGCTTCAGCATCAGTCCTTCCAATGAACACACAGGACTGATCTTTAGGATGGACTTTTTGAGAGTCCCTCAAGAGTCTTCTCTAACACCACAGTTCAAAAGCACCAATTCTTCAGGGCTCAGCTTTCTTTAAGATTCAGAAAGAGATTATTCTAATGTGTATGAGAGGGAGAGAAAATAAGGAATGTTAAAAACAAGCTAAAATCTCTTACAGTCACATTCATAAGGTAACAGTAAAGTTGTCACAAGCTATGGCCACTTACTGAACAACAAGATGGGTCAGTCTACCAAGAAGGTTTCTACTGCTTGAAAGTACTGAAGTCTGGACAGCTATGTGCAGGCCTACAAGAAGGATGATGCTGAAGAGAACGCCTTATGTTTTGAAAAATGTTTAGATAACTTGAAAGTTCTCTTACAACTCTACATTTCATAGCAGACTTTAAAATGTCAAAAGAGCTAAATTTGTTTACATGGAATATTTAAATACTGTAATAAGCCTCCTCATATGATATCTATTTTATTTTTAGTTGCACAAGAACCAATGTGTGCTTCCCTGATAGCTTAGTTGGTAAAGAATCTTCCTGCAATGCAGGAGGCATTGGTTTGATTCCGGGTTAGGAAGATCTGCTGGAGAAGGGAAAGGCTACCCACTCCGGTATTCTGGCCTGGAGAATTCCATGGACTAGACTCCATGGGGTCGCAAAGAGTCTGACATGACTGAGTGACTTTAAGAAGAAGATAACCAATGTAGTCATCAATAGGATCCAATATGACCAAAACTGGGATGAAATCCATGCTTAGGAACTGTTCAAATGAGTAATTTCAATTCCAAATTAGACCATTCCCTTATACAAAATAAAAATATCCTTTGAATATCAAGGAGATTTCAAAATTGTCCTAGACCACAAGACATAGGGAAAATATACTTTGAATATTTGGATGATATAGCAATTCCACCATAGTTAGTAGACAGACATACGTCATGGTTCCACTCACAGAAGATCTGAAATTTTTATCAATGGCCAATACTCAAGTCTCAAATATATTTTAATTAAAAGTTAGTAGGTTAGGTAAAATTGGCCATAAAGTTGATTTTTCCTACTCAATTTGAAATTCTAAGTGACTTAAAAAACAAAACAAAAAAACCACTTAAGCCTAAAGTCTAAAGTACTTTTTACCATACCAAATCTATTTAGTATGTCTAAGTTAGATAATTCTCTAAATAATTCACTTAAATAATTAGAGATATTGTCTTGTCTTCCCTTTTATGCTTGCTAAGTCACTTCAGTTGTTCCTGGCTCATTGTAACCTCATGGACTGTAATCTGCCAAGTTTGTCTCCTTGTATGTTAAATAATCAATGCACTAAATCAATAAAAATGTCTAATTTAAATTAGAAAAATTTACTGATGTTTATTTTACTTATTTTATTTTGTATCAAAATAAATGAATCAATCAGCAATAAATGGATATTCAGGTTCCCATAAATATTTTTTGATTCTTAAAAGGACTTTTTTTCCTTTAGGCAGGCATTTAAAAATAAAGTAAACTTGGGATTCTAAATATCCTGTGTTCTTGTTGTTCCATTGCCAACTTGTGTCTAACTCTTTGCAATTCATGAACTTTTGCAGCAGACCAGGCTTCCCTGTCCTTCACCATCTCCCAGAGTTTGCCCAAGTTCATGTCCATTGCATTGATGATGCCATCCAGCCATCTTATCCTCTGTCACCTTCTTCTTCTGCCTTCAATTTTTCCCAGCATCAGTGTCTTCCAATGAGTTGGCTTGTCACATTAGGTGGCCAAAATAGTGGAGCTTCAGGTTAAACATCAGTACTTGCAATGAGTATTCATGATTGGTTTCCTTTTTGATTGACTGATTTGATCTTCTTGCTGTCCAAGGGACTCTCAAGAGTCTTCTCCAGCATCATAGTTTGAAATCATCAGTTCTTCAGTGCTCTGCCTTTTTTATGGTCCAAGACTCTCACATCCATACCTAACTATTGGAAAGACCATATCCTTGACTATAAGGACCTTTGTTGACAAAGTGATGTCTTTGCTTTTCAATACACCATCCAGGCCTATCATAGCTTTGTCACAGTTTGTAAATGTGTAAAATCCCAAAGACCAATTAAAAGTCAATAATAAATTAATATAAAATCACATACAGAGCAAGATTACTGATCTATCTTTCCAAAAAAACACTCACTAGGTAAATTAAAGAACACTATTACAGTTTTGGTTTATAATTTTTATTTCTAGTTTAAAAATTACTGAGAAGGAAATGAAAAAGTAAAATCATCTTTTATTTTATGTGCTTTGTATTTAGAGCCAGTGTCTCAGCTCTCCCTGAAGACTCATTTTCCTGATACTGTTCTTTTAGCTCACTGTCTTGTAGGTTTAAACCCCACAGATTCATGGTTTAAACACTCATATGCCAAAGACTCAACTGTTTTATTTTCAAACTTTGAATTCTCTAAGGACTCCAGAGTCAGTGTTATAATACGTAAACAATATAATGTTCTATAATATGTGATGTTAATAACTTTCTTCTTAAACTCCTTCACTCGCTTGATGAAAGTCACCCTACCTGTCTCTTTTCTTAAAAAGCTCCTAAGTTATCTAAAGCCTGCTATCCTGTTTGGCCTTTTCATAAATTATCTCCCAACCTGTAGATATATTTGTCTACTTTTTGTTCATTGTGATAACACATATCAAACACATTCTAACTTAATGGATTTTCTTTTGCTATTAACTTTATTTTGCCTTTCATGATGTCCTCCCAATCTTTGTGTGGCTATTTTTCCTTTATCATTTAGATTCTAGTTTAAATGTCACCACTTCAAAGAGATCACCTTATTCTACAATACATGATTCTGGTTTAATTCTCTGCTCAGCTCTTATGTCTTAGTGATATATTTTCAGGTATTTATAATTGTGGAACTTGGATGGAGAAGGACATGTTTTTGGTTTTACTTTGTTTATTTCAAGGTATCTCTAGGATTGTTGGACCAAAGTCTCAATAAATATTCATTGACTGACTAGTAGGTATTATTAATTGTATTTCAAGTTCTAATTCCAAAGAAACTATAAGATTATTTTTTTTCAACTAATTTATTTTATGCTTAGCTTTCATACTTACTCTTCTTCCATTCATTTATTCAACAGGCATGTATTGAATGTCCGCCCTTCATAATATGTAAGACAGGTCACTCTAAATTTTCAAGTTGCTGCTTCAACCCGAGGTTGGGAAATTGAAAAACAGACACTAAGAAATGGAACTACTTTTTGTTCTAGTTTTTCCCCTCTCTTGAAATACTACATTATTTTTTCTTTATTTTAATCTCTAGCCAATCAAGCTTTAGCTAAATTTCAAAGAGCTAAAACTGCCTTCAAGAATAATTTATTTTAAGGTCATGCTTGACCAGCTCCATTCACATAGGAGATGTCAGTTATATTCTTTACAATTTTCTTTGGGAGATTTGATGTGTAGTACTGATATACAAATTATATATTTAGTTTTGTAATTAAAATAATATAGGGTGGGTGCATGTTTGCTTTTTGGAGCAATTATCATCTTTTTTTTCAACCAGTATCTCCGTACTTCATGAACAGTGACTTTTCCAGTCTACATTTGTATTAAAACTCTTACTTACTTAACTTAGGTCCTTAATTCTTTATTTAATTGATATTTAGATGTTCCAAATGGAGAAGGCAATGACAGCCCACTCCAGTACTCTTGCCTGGAAAATCCCATGGACAGAGGAGCCTGGTAGGCTGCAGTCCATGGGTCGTAAAGAGTTGGACACAACTGACAGACTTCACTTTCACTTTTCACTTTCGTGCACTGGAGAAAGAAATGGAAAACCACTCCAGTATTCTTGCCTGGAGAACCCCAGGGATGGAGGAGCCTGGTGGGCTGCCATCTATGCAGACACAGCTGAAGTGACTTAGCAGCAGCAGCAGCAGATGTCTGAAATATTTCAGACTCTACCCGACAAAATAGTTTAAGTAGCTTATTGTGGAAATCTGTACTTGAGACAAGTACTATCCCCAGTGCAAATCAATAGGTTGGAGAATTTGTCTAACCATTTGTAATAAGATATAGCAACTTAGATAAATAGAATTATGACTTCATTCTTGGAATGAAAATCAACTATGGAAAGAGTTTACATCAAAGATTTTGAGAGTGTGTACACAACAGAAAAGGAATGGATCTAGGAAAAGTTATACTGGGATAAATATCTATTTGTCATCTTACTAACTCATGGGAACCTGTTTAGTTAGAGTATTAGATCACTTCTCAAACAGCACTTCTGTCTTTAGGAAAACATTTCCACTATTCAGATATAATACCTTGAAGAAAGCAAAGAACTAAATAGTCAACATTTCATGAAGCACAAAGGGACATGAATATTAAAAGTTCTCATGAACTCATGATTACAGATACAGCAAATTTGAAATGAAATATTTACTTTTATTACTAGTTATATGGTCTGTACCTACAGAACATTTAAACAAATCAATCAATTTATTATAAAGTACCAAGCAACTTGATTTCCATTTGTTGCTACTGCTATTGCTGTTGTTATTTTATTAACCAAACTGACTCTTTTTGGTCTGAATCAATTTGTTTTCTTGCTGTTGTGTAGAAACATTCTTAATGTTGGCTATGGGCATTCAATGGCAAAACAAACAACAAAACTGAGAAGAAAAATGACTGTAGCACAGATTTTAAGAAACATATTTTCCTGCTCACTGATCTCCTTTTATCTTCTGCCCATATGTTTCTGTGTTGCAGTTTTATCTCTTCCACACTTATGGAATGCTTTGGCAGGGGAAATGAATTCTGATGAGACAGTCTTGGTAATACTCCAGAACATTTTAAGTTCAGATACCAAACATAGGACCTGCATTGCTATGTGTTGCAAGGAATTAACCTCTTCTTGTCAACTCTCTCTGACTTGTTTGTTTATTATGATTTCATGATGTGTGTTTGTAATACTCACTGATTCAATTGTGTTGTTACTTTTGACAGATTTGGACCAAACCATGGACTCATTTTTAAAAATTCACTATTTTTGGCTAAATGAATTATTTTTCAATGTTTGAGGAAGATAGAAATGTATGTATCATGGAAATATACAAAGAAAGTACTCTTCAAGTACCTAAAAGACCAGATAAAGTGGAGCCATCCAAGGTGAGTCATGTAATGCCAACAATAATAATAGTACTAGTAGCATATTCACCCCTGATTAGCCACAAGGGGGGATCTTGTTTTATTTCTTCTCTCAACATAATGCCTTATGCAAAAAATTTGCATATATTAGTCAGTGGGTTACAGCTTTCAGACTGAGTACAAAATGTGTCATCTCCCATGGTAAAAATACAGATATTTGTATTTATATACACATTGGACAGTTCTGAGTAATAGACAGTAATATTACTGCCACGCCCTTCTCTTTCTTGCCCTATGTCTCTGTTTTTCTCTCTCTCTCAAAATTTCTCCCTCTTTCTCTTTCCTCTCTTTTACTGCCTTTGGAACCACTGTTCTGCTTACACAACAAACTCTCATTCCTGCTCCAACTACACTTGTTCTGGCAGAAATAATAGAAGAAGAGTTGGAAGAAGTAACATTCATTTCAACCAACCTTTATGAAGTGTGTACAAGGTGCCAGGTACTAAGCTCTTCCATTCATCTGTTTATATCAACCATGATGGAAATATGAATAGCAATGACAGACATTTCTCATAAAACTTAAATAATTATGCCATCATCGTTGTCTTTCATATGATACTAATTTGCATTTTGTGAAGCTACAAAGTTACACATTAATATGCAAGATCTTTCCCTGGTTATAGTTTTGTTCCCTATGTGAAGACCTCATCAGTCTTTTGTCCATTTTTCTGTTTGAGTTGCAACTATACAAGGGAATTTAGGGCTGCGTGGTGCTGCAGTGACTTTGAGGAGATACCCCAAGTCCAAGGGTAAAGGAGAAGCCCCAGCAAGATGGTATGAAGGGCAAAATCACATTTAGAATCAAGCCCCATAACCACTAAAGATACTTAAAGAGCTCAAGGATATTTTGTGTGCACCAGGATCCAGAGACCCCACAGAGACAGACAGAACTGTGTTTGAGTGCCTCCTCAGGAGGTATGGGTCAGAAGTGGACTGCTGCAGGGGCCTGGGGCTCTGGGGCTCTGGGTGCCGTAGACCTGGGTATGGAATAAGCCCTTTTGGAGGAGGCAACCATTAACCCTGCCATAGAGCTGCAAGAACTAACACAGGACTGGAGAAAAATACACTTGGAGGGCACAAACAGAACCTGTGTGCACCAGGACCCAGGAGAAAGGAGCAGTGACCCCACAAGAGACTGAACGAGACCTGCCTGGGAGTGTCCAGAAATCTTGGTGGAGGCATGGGTCAGCAGTGGCCTGCTGCAGGGTTGGGGGCACTGAGTGTAGCATGGGACCTTTTGAAGGATGTTGCCATTATCTTCATTACCTCCACCACAGTTTGACCTCAGGCCAAATAAAAGGGAGGGAACACATCCCCACCCTTCAATACAAACTTGGATTAAGATTTACAGAGCAGGGCCCTGCCCATCAAAAGAAGACCCATTTTCCCCCTCAGTCAGCCTCTCCCAACAGGAAGCTTTCATAAGCCTTTTACCTTCTCCATCACAGGGTAGATACACTGAAAACCACAGTCACAGAAAACTAGCCAATCTGATCACATGGACCTCTTCTAAATAATGAAATGAGTTGTGAGTCATGCCATGTAGGGCCACAATAAACTATGGAAAATTCTGAAAGAGATGGGAATGCCAGACCAACTGACCTGCCTCTTGAGAAACCTATATGCAGGTCAGGAAGCAACAGTTAGAACTGGACATGGAACAACAGACTGGTTCCAAATAGGAAAAGGAGTACGTCAAAGCTGTATATTGTCACCCTGCTTGTTTAACTTATATGCGGAGTACATCATGAGAAACGCTGGGCTGGAAGAAGCATAAGCTGGAATCAAGATTGCCAGGAGAAATATCAATAACCTCAGATATGCAGATGACACCACCCTTCTGGCAGAAAGTGAAGAGGAACTAAAAAGCCTCTTGATGAAAGTGAAAAAAGGGAGTGAAAAAGTTGGCGTAAAGCTCAACATTCAGAAAACAAAGATCATGGCATCTGGTCCCATCACTTCATGGGAAATAGATGGGGAAACAGTGGAAACAGTGTCAGGCTTTATTCTTTCAGGCTTCAAAATCACTGCAGATGGTGATTGCAGCCATGAAATTAAGACGCTTACTCCTTGGAAGAAAAGTTATGACCAACCTAGATAGCATATTGAAAAGCAGATACATTACTTTGCCAACAAAGGTCTGTCTAGTCAAGGCTATGGTTTTTCCAGTGGTCATGTATGGGTGTGAGAGCTGGACTGTGAAGAAAATTGAGCGTTGAAGAATTGATACTTTTGAACTGTGGTGTTGGAGAAGACTCTTGAGAGTCCCTTGGACTGAAAGGAGATCCAACCAGTCCATCCTAAACGAGGTCAGTCCTGGGTGCTCGTTGGAAGGACTGATGCTGAAGCTGAAACTCCAGTACTTTGGCCATCTCATGCAAAGAGTTGACTCAAAAGACCCTGATTGTGGGGGAGGGATTGGAGGCAGGAGGAGAAGGGGACGACAGAAGATGAGATGGCTGGATGGCATCACCGACTCAATGGACGTGAGTTTGAGTGAACTCCGGGAGTTGGTGATAGACAGGGAGGCCTGGCGTGCTGTGATTCATGGGGCTGCAAAGAGTCAGACATGACTGAGCGACTGAACTGAACTGATGTAGGGCCACCCAAGATGGACGGGTCATGGTAGAGAGTTCTAACAAAACAGTGTCCACTGGGGAAGGGAATGGCAAACCACCTCAGTATTCTTGCCTTGAGAACCCCATGAACAGTATGAAAAGGCAAAAAGATAGGACACTGAAAGATGAACTCCCCAGGTCAGTAGGTGCCCAATATGCTACTGGAGATCAGTGGAGAAATAACTCCAGAAAGAAGGAAGAGATGGAGACAAAGCAAAAACAACACCCAGCTGTGGATGTGACTGGTGATGGAAGTAAAGTCCAATATTGTAAAGGGCAATATTAGATAGAAACCTGGGATGTTAGGTTCATGGATCAAGGCAAATTGGAAGTGACTGAACAGGAAATGGCAAGAGTGAATGTCGACATTTTAGGAACCATCAAATTAAAATGGACTAGAATGGATGAATTTAACTCAGATGACCATTATATCTACTATGGTGGGCAAGAATCCCTTAGAAAAAATGGAGTAGCCCTCATAGCCAAAAGAGTCAACAAAAGCATCTTTAATCCAATTTTCTGTTGAAGGGTGGGGACGTGTTCCCTCCCCTTTATTTGGATCCAATATCAAAAACCACATAATGATCTCTGTTCCTGTCCAAGGCAAACCATTCAATATCACGGAAATCCAAGTCAAAGCCCAGACCAGTAATGCTGAAGAAACTAAGGCTGAACAGTTTTATGAAGACCTATTTCTGCTTTATTGACTATGCCAAAGCCTTTGACTGTGTGGATCACAATAAACTGTGGAAAATTCTTCAAGAGATGGGAATACCAGAGCACCTCACCTGCCTCTTGAGAAATCTGTATGCAGGTCAGGAAGCAACAGTTAGAACTGGACATGGAACAACAGACTGGTTTCATATAGGAAAAGGAGTATGTCAAGGCTGTATATTGTCACCTTGCTTATTTAACTTCTATGCAGAGTACATCATGAGAAACACTGGACTGGAAGAAACACTGGACTGGAAGAAACACAAGCTGGAATCAAGATTGCCAGGAGAAATGTCAATAACCTCAGATATGCAGATGACACCACCCTTATGGCAGAAAGTGAAGAGGAACTAAAAAGCCTCTTGATGAAAGTGAAAGTAGAGAATGAATAGTTGGCTTAAAGCTCAACATTCAGAAAATGAAGATCATGGCATCCGGTCCCATCACTTCATGGGAAATAGATGGGGAAACAGTGTCAGACTTTATTTTGGGGGGCTCCAAAATCACTGCAGATGGTGATTCCAGCCATGAAATTAAAAGATGCTTACTCCTTGGAAGAAAAGTTATGACCAACCTAGATGGCATATTCAAAAGCAGACATTACTTTGCTGACTAAGGTCCATCTAGTCAAGGCTATGGTTTTTCCTGTGGTCATGCATGGATGTGAGAGTTGGACTGTGAAGCAGGCTGAGCACAGACTTGATGCTTTTGAACTGTGGTGTTGGAGAAGACTCTTGAGAGTCGCTTGGACTGCAAGGAGATCCAACCAATCCATTCTGAAGGAGGACAGCCCTGGGAATTCTTTGAAAGGAATGATGCTAAAGCTGAAACTCCAGTACTTTGGCCACCTCATGTAAAGAGTTGACTCATTGGAAAAGACTCTGATACTGGGAGGGATTGGGGGCAGGAGGAGAAGGGGGCGACAGAGGATGAGATGGCTGGATGGTTTCACTGACTCGATGGACGTTAGTCTGAGTGAAACTCCGGGAGTTGGTGATGGACAGGGAGGCCTGGTGTGCTGCGATTCACGGGGTCGCAAAGAGTCCAACACGATTGAGCGACTGATCTGAACTGACAATACCTTCTAGAACTAACACCCCAGAAGGATGTCCTTTTTTAATTAAAGGGGTCTGGAGTGCAAAAGTAGGAAGTGAAGAAACACCATGTATAACAGTCGAATTTGGCCTTGGAGTACAGAATGAAGCAGGGCAAAGGCTAATAGAATTTTGCCAAGAGAAAGCACTGGGTATAGCAAACACCCTCTTCCAACAACACAAGACTCTACATATGGACATCACCAGATCGTCAATGCTGAAATCAGATTGATTATATTATTTGCAACCAAAGACGAAGAGGCTCTATACAGTCAGGAAAAAATAAGATCGGGAGTTGATTGTGGCTCAGATTATGAACTCCTTATTGTCAAATTCAGACTTAAATTGAAGAAAGTAGGGAAAACCAGTTGACCATTCAGATATGACCTAAATCAATTCCCTTAAGATTATACAGTGAAAAGGACAAATAGATTCAAGGGATTAGATCTGATAGACAGAGTGCCTGAAGAAGTATGGACAGAGGTTTGTGACATTGTACATGAGACAGGGACCATCACAGGGACCATCATGTCAAGACCATCACAAGAAAAAGAAGTGCAAAAAGGCAAAATGGTTGTCTGAGGAGGCCTCACAAATAGCTATGAAAAGAAGAGAAGCGAAAGAAAAAAGAGAAAAGGAAAGATATACCCATTTGAAAGCAGAGTCCCAAAGAAGAGTAAGGAGAGATATGAAAGCCTTCCTCAGTGATTAATGCAAAGAAATAGTGGAGAACAACAGAATGGGAAAGACTAGAGATTTCTTCAAATTAGAGATACAAAGGGAACATTTCATGCAAAGATGGGCTCAATAAAGGACAGAAATAGTATGGACTTAACAGAAGCAGAAGATATTAACAAGAGATGGCAAGAATACACAGAAGAACTACACCAAAAAAGATCTTCATGACCCAGATAATCACGATCGTGTGATCATTCACCTAGAGCCAGATATTCTGGAATGCGAAGTCAAGTGGGCCTTAGGAAACATCACTGTGAACAAAGCTAGTGGAGGTGATGGGGTTCCAGTGAGCTATTTCAAATCCTGAAAGATGATGCTGAGCAAATCCTGCACTCAACATGCCAGCAAATTTGGAAAACTCAGCAGTGGCCACAGGACTGGAAAAGGTCAGTTTTCATTCCAATCCCAAAGAAAGGCAATGCCAAAGAATGCTCAAACTATCGCACAGTTGCAGTCATCTCACATGCTAGTAAAGTAATGCTCAAAATTCTCCAAGCCAGGCTCCAACAGTACATGAACGAGAACTTCCAGATGTTCAAGCTGGATTTAGAAAATGGAGAGGAAGCAGAGATCAAATTGCCAACATCCACTGGATCATTGAAAAAGCAACAGAGTTTCAGAAAAACATGTACTTCTGCTTAACTGACTGTGCCGAAGACTTTGACTCTGAGGGTCACAACAAACTGGAAAATACTGAAAAAGATGGGAATACCAGATCACCTGACCTGCCTCCTGAGAAATCTGTATGTTGGTCAAGAAGCATCAGTTAGAACTGGACATGGAACAACATACTGTTTCCTAATCAGGAAAGGAGTATGTCAAGGCTGTATATTGTCACCCTGCTTATTTAAATTATATAGAGTACGTCATAAGAAATGATTGACTGGATAAAGAACAAGCTGGAATTAAGATTGCCGGGAGAAATATCAATAACCTCATATATGCAGATGACACCACCCTTTTGGCATAAAGAAAAGAAGAGCTAAAGAGCCTCTTGGTGAAACTGAAAGAGGAGAGTGAAAATGTTGGCTTAAAGCTCCACATTCAGAAAACTAAGGTCATGGCATCTGGTCCCATCACTTAATGGCTAATAAATGGTACACAATGAAAAGAGTGACAGACTTTATTTTCTTGGGCTGAGAAATCACTGCAGATGGTGACTGCAGCCATGAAATTAAAAGATGTTTGCTCCTTGGAAGAAAAGTTATGACTAACCTAGACAGCATATTAAAAGCAGAGACATTATTTTGTCAACAAATGTCTATAGAGTCAAAGCTATGGTTTTTCCAGTAGTCATGTATGAATGTGAGAGTTGGACTCTAAAGAAAGCTGAGTACTGAAGAATTGATGCTTTTGAACTGTGGCATTGGAGAAGACTCTTAAGGTTCCCTTTGAGTGCAAGGAGATCCTACCAGTCCATTCTAAAGGAAATCAGTCCTGAATATTCATTGGAAGGACTGATGCTGAAGCTGAAACTCCAACATTTTGGCCACCTGATGCAAAGAACTGACTCATTTGAAGACCCTGATGCTCCTAAAGATTGAGGCGGCAGGAGAAGGGGTGACAGAGAATGAGATTGTTGGCACCACCGACTGCATGAACATGAGTTTGGAAGTTCGTGTTGTACAGGGAGGTCTGGCGTCCTGCAGTCCATGGAGTCACAAAGATCCAGGCATGACAGAGTGAGTGAACTGAGGGAAATTTACCTCATTAATGGAGAACTTGGAGACTTAGGATAAGCAAATATTTGTGCAATTTATCCATTCTTTTTGTTATTTTTAAAAATCTTCTCAGATTTTGTCTCTTTGACAATGTGGCTGTTATTCCATGCTCTTTCTCTCTCTCTCTCTCATTTTTCTTTTTTTTCTGGGAAATTCTTAACATTGATGAGCATGTATAAAACTTTATGTGTTGTAATCATTTCTTTTCAAAGAATTAATTAAAGTAGTAGCATATTTTGTTTAGAGCTAGCACATCTTTATTTATATAATTGCTAAACTTTTAGAATCATAATTTGTTTCATGGTAGATAAGAGAAATGTGAGAAACCCTATAGATTTTGAGTACTGTCCTCCTGGGAACTCATCGTACACATTGTTCTGATATATCAGTTTTTCTGAGAAAGGGTGTGGTTAATTCTGAGGATATTGTGTGTCACACGTCTTTCTTTGCCTTGGTCTTTAAGTACATCAAAAATGAATATATGTGAATCAAATTCATCAAACAAACAGCACGGTAGAGTTGAGGAGGCTTTCAAACGTGAATCTTCCAACTTTTGTCTCCTGTGGATTCAAGATAACATAAACTCTCAAGCATTAATGTGTGATGATAGGAGCTCACCCAAGGCTTAGTGTTTTGAAGCATTTATTGGAGCTTCATCATGTAGGCATGATCAATTGCTCATATGAGTGATCTCCTGGTGAGGAGTATTATAGCAATGGTTCAAGTGTGGGATTGCGGGTAAGAATAAAGTTGTGTGCAGGATCTACACTCCTTTAATCTGGCCTCAGGTTGTCTCCTCCTAAAGTGATTCTCTGGTTCCTTTAATCTGGTCTTAGGTGGTCTTTTCTGTAATGAAGAATGTTAACATCTTACTTTTGGCGGGGAGGGGTTATTTCTATGAAGAGCTCAAAGACACTGTTATGTGTATCCCTTGAGGCAGAACGAAGACCCGCCCCCCACCCAGCCCAAAGCTGCACTATTGATTCTTGGCTGCTTCTCCCTTGTTTCTGCATCCCCTCCCTTCCCTGATTAGCACCTGTTTAAAAAGATTTCATGTCCAGGATCCCCACAGGAGGTCAGTTTCAGTAGGACAAAATACGTTCAGTTCAGTTGCTCAGTCATGTCCAACTCTTTGCAACCCTATGGACTGCAGCACGCCAGGCTTCCTGTCCATCACCAACTCCTGCAACTTGCTCAAACTCATGTCCATCAAGTCAGTGATGCTATCCAACCATCTCATCCTCTGTCCACTTCTCCTCCTGCTTTCAGTCTTACCCAGAACGAGGGTCTATTCCAATGAGTCAGTCCTTCTCATCAGGTGGCCAAAGTATTGGAGTTTCAGCTTCAGCATCAGTCCTTCCAATGAGTATTCAGGACTGATTTTCTTGAGGATTGACTGGTTGGATCTTGCAGTCCAAGCGACTCTCAAGAGTCTTCTTCAACACCACAGTTCAAAAGCATCAGTTCTTCAGTGCTTAGCTTTCTTTAGAATCCAACTCTCACATCCATACATGACTATGGAAAAACAATAGCTTTGACTAGACAGACCTTTGTTGGTAAAATAATGTCTCTGCTTTTTAATATGCTGTCTAGGTTGGTCATAAGTTTTCTTCCAAGGAGCAAGTGTCTTTTAATTTCATGGCTGCAGTCACCATCTGCAGTGATTTTGAAGCCCCCCAAAATGAAATCTGTCACTGTTTCCATTGTTTCCCCATCTATTTGTTAGGATGTGATGGGACCAGATGCCATGATATTACTTTTTTGAATGTTCTGTTTTAAGCCAGCTTTTTCACTCTTTTTCACTTTTGTCAAGAGGCTCTTTAGTTCTTCTTCACTTTCTGCCCTAAGGGTGGTTTCATCTGCATATCTGAGGTTCTTCACATTTCTCCTGGAAAACTTGATTCTAGTTTGTGCTTCATCCAGCCAGGCATTTCATATGATGTACTCTGCATATAAGTTAAATAATCAGGGTGACAATATACGGCCTTGAAGTACTCCTTTTCCTATTTGGAACCAGTCTGTGGTTCCACGTCCAGGTCTGTTGTTTCCTGACCTGCATACAAATTTCCCAGGAGATTGGTAAGGTGGTCTGGTATTCCCATATCTTGAAGAATTTTCTACAGTTTGATGTGATCTGCACAGTCAAAGGCTTTGGCGTAATCAATAAAGCAGAAGTAGATGTTTTTCTGGAATTCTTTTGCTTTTCCTATGATCCAACATAGTGAACTCCGGGAGTTGGTGATGGACAGGGAGGCTGGTATGCTGCAGTTCATGGGGTCACAAAGAGTCAGACACAACTGAGTGAACTGAACTGAACTGAAATTCTTTTTTGATGTTACATGACCTAATTTTGGACTTCCCTGGTGGCTCAGATGGTAAAGTGTCTGTCTACAATGTGGGAGACCTGGGTTCGATCCCTAGGTCAGGAAGTGCCCTGGAGAAAGGAATGGCAACCCACTCCAGTACGCTTGCCTAGAAAATCCCATGGATGGAGGAGCCTGGTAGGCTGCAGTCCATGGGGTCGCTAAGAGTCGGACACGACAAAGCAAAACCTTAAAGAATTAAAATGTTTCCAAATACTTTAATTTTGTCCCAGAACAAATCTCAAGAATAAGAATAAAGTTATTCAACATTCAATAAAATAAAATATAGAATATAGAAATAAAATATAGAATGTTTTACAATTAATCAAAAATCACCACGTATTCAAAGAAACAGGAAATAAAACCTGAAATTATGAGAAAAGTCAGATATTCAAAAAGGGCACAGAAATAACCCAGAGTATAGTATTAGCAGACAAGTATAGTCATTTTAACTTAACATTTTAAGTCATTTTAACAAGTTCATTCTTGAACATTTAACTTATGTTCAAGAAACTAAAATCTTAGCTTATGATAAAAATCTTAAGTCCACTTATTTAAGCAGTTCAACAAATCCAAAGTACAAGAAATGTTTAAAAAAAAGAAACTATATCAAGGCATATGGCAATCAAATTTCTTAAAAACCATTTAAAAAACAAAAGTCTTAAACACAACCAGAGGGGAAAATAGACAAATTACATTCAAAAAGACAAAGATAAGAATGTCACCAGACTTCTTTTTGTGAATAATATAAGCCAGAGACAGAAGAATAACAAGGGACTTTAAAAAAAATCTGTCAACCTGATATTCTACACTCAGTTGAAATGTTTTTAAAAATACTTGAAAAGTACAGATTTATTCAGTTATGCAGAAGCAAAATAATTCATAAACATTATACCTGCACTATAGCAAATTTATACCTTGCTTCATATAACAAAGTATTATCCCATTTGGGTCATAGACTTAAGATAAAACCTAAAATATACGACTTCTGGAAGGAAAAAGAGAAAATCTTTGTGTCATGGTTGGAACAAACTCCCCCAGTAAAGAAGGTAAGTGAATGTCTAATAAGTACATGAACAGTGCTCACATCATTAGACAAGATATACATTAAAATTAAAACCAAAATGTGGTATCAGCTCAGTTCAGTTCAGTTCAGTCGCTCAGTCATGTCCGACTCTGCGACCCCATGAGTCACAGCATGCCTGGCCTCCCTGTCCATCACCAACTCCCAGAGTTCACTCAGACTCATGTCCATCAAGTCAGTGATGCCATCCAGCCATCTCATCCTCTGTCGTCCCCTTCTCCTCCTGCCCCCAATCCCTCCCAGCATCAGAGTCTTTTCCCATGAGTCAACTCTTCTCATGAGGTGGCCAAAGTACTGGAGTTTCATACCTACATACCTATTAAAATGTGTACATGTTGAAAAGACTTACCTTATCAACTGTTTATTAGAAGGCAGAGTTATTAGAACGTCCATACATTGCTTGTGCAAAAGAAAGAAAAGTATACAACTCATTTGAAAAATAATTTGGTAGTTTCTAGAAAGTATATACTTGTTAAGCATTTTACTACTAGATATTTATAATGGAAAAGGAAATAAATGTCCTTACAAAGACTTAGTTATGAATGTTTATAGCAGCTTTATTTTTAATAGCCCAAAGCTGAAACCAAATCAAATTTCCATAAGTATGTGAATGGATAAACTTTATTTTTTAAAAAATAAAACAGACTACTAAAGAGTTTAAAAAGGAAAAGAATTTCAACAAGTGTTGGAAAACTAAGACCCTGGACTAAATTTAATACATAACCTGTTTTTGTGTGGTCTACAAGGTAAGAACATTATTTACATTTTAAGAGTTATAAATAAGTAAGGAAGAATATTCAACAGAAACCTTATGTGGCCCAACAAAAATTTACTATACAATTTTTTGTTAAAAAGAAAAAGTTTGTTGACCCCTGCACTATAACATCCTCTTAAATTCTTATAGTAGTTTAGAAATTCCTAGTTTTCATATTTAGAAAATGCCTTATTTCATAATCTCATGAAGTAGGCAGTTAAGTAACAAAACTACAGAGTTTGTTATCTGTTACAAATTCAACAGTTTTGAAAGACTTTAATATCTTCCCAATATCTTCATATGAAGGTCCAAATCATCAGCATAGCTTAAAACATCTCTTATGACCTGATCCTTACTTAACCTTCTAGTCTTGTCGGTGGCCAATTCTCGTTATCCTCCAGCAAATATGGATATTTTTTAAAGCATAAGAAACCTGCTGACTATATTAATATCAAATAAAGTAATCCTCCTGATAATGAGTATTAAAAAATAAAGGCATTTCAGGGTCAATTCATCAGGAAGACATAAAAAATCATAACTGTGTGTGAACTTAATAATAGAGCAACAAAATACAAGGAGCAAAAGTGGCCAGAACTGAAATGATACATAAAAAAATCAACATTACATTTGGAAATTAAATACTGTCTTTTTCATAATTGATAGAACAATATCACAGAAAATCAGCAAAGGCATTGGATTTTTGAATGCACTGTATTTTCAGAAACAGTGAAATTGTAACATAAACTCTGTAGGACTTAATTACTTAATTGTCTATTTCATTAGATTATGGGAGGTGGCATTATCTAAATAGAACAATTATAAATTTTCAAACTTAAAAAAAGAGCACATGCTTTTTTTTTACAGATAATTTCTTCCCAACCAATTTTTCTAGAATAACTTTAACATACTTTTCAATAGAAATGTATATTTTGTGTGTGTGTATATATATATATATATATATATATATATATAGAGAGAGAGAGAGAGAGAGAGAGAGAGAGACCTTATTTTATTTTAATCAATTGCAAGCTGTAGCACAGTAGCAGAATATCAAAGAAAAGGAAAACAGAGTGAAAGTCAATATACCCAATATGCCTACCTAAACTTCTCTTTAAAGAAACTCCTTGCAGTACACTTGAAAATCATTACTTTTGATTTCCTTAAACTCTCTCTAAATCAAAATTTAGCTCCAACCTAATTTTATTCTCTTTTCCCTAAAGCACTCATCTCATGTCCTTTGATCTCAGAATACTTATTAAATTCTGTGTATATTTCTATTACATTTATTTTGTTCATGAAAGTGTCCTAAATATGACCATATAAAATTATAACTGCACTTTGCAGAAAGTTATACAAGTGCAGATTCACAAATATTCTGTTTTTATAATCTATTTCATATTCCTTCTTGTTTTCCTCTTTTTGAGCAGACTCCTAAGAAAGATACCTCTATAACTATGACCATTTTATAAATGACATTAAGGAAGGATGTGCTTTCCACCTTAAAAGGTCTGACCTGGCATTTTTTTCTTAATAGACAAGGTGATTTTCTGAAAGATTAAGAAGAAATCAGTTAAAAGTAGGTAGAGTATTCATGCATCTATGGATTGAACCTACTTACAGTTTCTAAAAACTAGAATAACTCAAGGAATGCAATAATTCTCATACTGCTTTCAATGATTTGGGATGTACAGGCAGTAATGCAGCCAAGAACTTCAAAATTCAGAAAGGTATGAAAAGATTGAAGCTATCCAGCATCCTTGAGGCCATCTGGAGACCACCAGTGACATAAAGCTTTTGTTTTAATGTTTCCATGGGCCCCACACAAGTTAAGGAATCTGAATAGACTTAGTAAACAAACAAACAAAGGGTCTGGAAGGCAAACTTGGTGAAAGAATTAAATAGGAAAAGCAAAAAAGAAAAACTTTCCCCAAATTGTATCCATAAGCAAGATTTAACTTTTTTTTTTTTTTTACATTTATCCTCATGTAAGTTTCAGGTCTAAATTTATAGCACTCATGTCTTCTGGAAACTCTTCAGCTGAAAATATGTTTTCAGCTTAGAATTCTTAGATTATTAGTGCCCTCAGACTTCTGAGAGAAACAAATAGAAATTGCCCCAAAGATCTCAAAGAATTTATCAAATAACAATTTCTTTTTCAGTCACAACACATGTGGTTGTTTTTCAGTTGCTAAGTCGTGTCCAGCTCTTTGTGACCCCATGGACTATAGCACGCTAGGCTTCCCTAAGGAGTTAGTGTCCTTCACTATCTCCCAGAGTTTTCTCAAATTCATGTCCGCTGAGTCAGTGATGCTATCTAACCATGTCATCCTCTGATGCCCTCTTCTTTTGCCTTCTATCTTTCCCAGTATCCAGGTCTTTTCTAGTGAGTTGACTCATCACATCACGTGGCCAAACTATTGGACCTTCAACATAATTCTTTTCAATGAATATTCAAGTTTGATTTCCTTAGTATTGACCGGTTTGATCTTCTCATGGTCCAAGGGACCCTCATGAGTCTTCTCCAGCACCACACTTTGAAAGCATCAATTCTTCAGCTCTTAGCCTTCTTTATGGTCCAACTCTCATAGCTGTACATGACTACTGGAAAAGCCATAGCTTTGACTATATAGACTTTTGTTAGCAAAGTGATGTCTGGTTTTTAATATGCAGTCTAGATTTGTCATAGTTTTCCTTTCAAGGGGCAAGCGTCTTTTAATTTCATTGCTGCAGTCACCATCTGAAGTGAGTTTACAACCCAAGGGAAAAAAAATCTGTCACTGCTTCCACTTTTCCCCCACTTGCCATGAAATAATGGAACCAGATGCCATGGTCTTAATTTTTTGAATATTGAGAGTTTTTGTTGTTGTTATTGTTGTTGTTGTTGAATGTTGAGTTTTAACCAACTTTTCCACTCTCCCTTTTCACCCTCATAAGAGGCTCTTTAGTTCCTCTTCACTTTGGTATCATCTTCATATCTGAGCTTGTGGATATTTCTACCAGCAATCTTGTTTCCAGCTTGTGATTCATTCAGTCCAGCACTTTGCATGATGTACTCTGCATATAAGTTAAATAAATAGGGTAACAATATACAGCCTTGTTGTACTCCTTTCCCAATTTTGAACCAGTCAGTTGTCCCATGTAAGTTTCTAGCTGTTGCTTCTTGACCTGCATATAGGTTTCTCAGGAGACAGGTAAGGTAGTCTGGTATTCCCATCTCTTGAAGAATTTTCCACAGTTTGTTGTGATCCACACAGTCAAAGGCTTTAGTATAGTCAATGAAACAGAAGGAGATGTTTTTCTGTAATTCCCTTGCTTTCTCTGTGATCCAGTGAATGTTAGCAATTATCTCTGGTTCCTCTGCCTTTGCTAAACCCAACTTGCATGTTTGGAAGTTCTTGATTCACATACAGGCTCCTCTGTTCATGAGATTTTTCAGGCAAGAATACTGGGGTGGGTTGCTGTTTCCTCCTCCAGGGAATCTTCCTGACTCAGGGATTAAATCCTGCATCTCCTGTGTCTCTTACATTGAAGGCAGATTCTTTACCCAGGAAGCCATCAGGGAAGCCCTTAACATATATAGCATGTTATTAAAAACAAGCATTAATGATCAAGAAAAGAAACAATAGAATGACATATATGAATTCAAATATTAGTATTATCAGATCCAGAAAATAAATGTTTAAGTATTAGTAAAAGTAGAAGGAGACATCAGTAGAGAGATAAATAAGCAGAGTATAAAATGTGAATAGGCAAATGGCCAATTAAAAACCACCGGTCCTTCCCACAGGTGCCCAAGTCATGGAGTGACACTGCAGTGTGGCAGTATAGGCGTTAAAAACCCTCAGCAGAATATCTTTCTAACCCTAAAAATAGAAACATGGAGACCTTGTGATTTGTCTGTTGTAGAACTCCAATAATTTTTTCCTCTGTTTTGAGGAGGGAGGAGTCTTACCCAGAGGGTGTCCCTAGTCCTGTGATAGTGCACTAGTAAACAGAGGACTGATTCTGAGAGGAACCTGTCTTTTAGAGCAGCAAACCGGGAAAAGCAGTCCCTGGAAGTCAGAGAGTGTGGGCAAAACAGGTCTCCTAATTCAGTGTATGAACCACACAAGTTCAATTAACCCATGAGTTAAGCAAATATGAGACAGATTCAAAGCATCATAGCAAAAACCTTGGAATATATTCTGATATTAGAATCACTGCCCCAGCAACCAAGACAGAACTCTTAATCTAAACTTAATCATGCAAATTGCAAAAGAGACTGGTGAGTGATCAGAAGATTTTAACAGGACCCCGAGTCTTCACAACATACTAAAATTGTCTGAGACACAATCCAAAATTCATCCACATGAATGAACCAGGAAAATTCTTGAGGGAAAGGATTGTCAACAGATGCCAATGCTAAGATATTCCATATGGTGGAGATATCAGAGAGAAACTTTAAAGCAGCTATTTTAATCATGCTTCACAAGATAAAATATATGCCCTTAAATGAAAGATAAGAAAGAAATTCTAAAAAAGGAATAAAGAAAACTGTAAAAGAAAAGGACAATTGGAAATGTGGCAAATATCTAAAATTATCTGTGATACCATGATACTGCAAACTATAAAACATCACCCAGAAAAATTGAAGATGACCTAAATAAACAGGTATATTCCTGGACTGGAAGATTCAAATTTAAGACATCATTTTTTCCCAAATTAAAAATATAACTTATCTAGGATAGACAAAATAATTTTTAAAAAGAACAAAATTGGAGGACTTCAACTAGCAGATTTAAAGAACCTCTCTCTAAAGCCACTGTGATTAAGAGAATATGGAATTATAAAAAAGATATTTAGATTAATGAGAGAGAACTGGTGATTCAGAGATAGATTCTCATGTATTTGGAGCTAGGAAAACTATATATTTATATAGAGAAAATAAATTTTGACTCTTGCTTCATTGTTGTATATAAAAATTGAGATGTATCATTGACCTTGTTGTGAAAACTAAAAAGGTAACATTCTTGAAAGAAGTCATAGGAGAAAATCCTTGCAACATTAGAATAAGCAAACATTTCTTGTATTAGATACACAGGAAACACACACCAAGATAATTAATGAACTGAACTTTATCACAAATAAGAACAATTTCCCTTTGAAAGATTTTGAAAACAAAACAAAGGGATAAAAAAATGCATAAGGAATCTTGCAACACTAGAATAATGTGAATAGCCCAATTTAAATATAAAATATTAAAACAGACATTTCACAAAAGAATGTCTGTTTATGACAAACAGGCACTTGAAAAGATGTTCAGCACCATTAGTCATCAGGAAAATGCAATTTAAACCACAATGATTATGTCTCTACATCCATTAGAATAATTGCATATTTAAAACCTAATAACAAGTGTTGATGAAGATGGGTAGCAGCTAGAACTCTCATATACACTGGGTGGAGTATAAAGCAGTATCGTCACTTTGGTAAACTCTTTGGTTAGAATATAAAGTTAAACACATACCTACCATAGAGCCCAGTTGTTCCATTTCTAGGTACTTCCCAAGGAGAATGGTTCGCCAACCAGTCTTCTCCCAGGTCTAATATAGGGTCATAATACCTTCACAGAGATACAAGCAACTGAGTTTACAATAGTGTTAGGAGACAATGCTGAGCCTTTTTACATTTTTGAAATTAAATTATATCTTAAGATTAAAATATGATATTTTATTATAGATTTTTTAAGGCTTTTTCTTTTGATTTTAAAGATCTTGGTAAAAAGTTTATAGAAAAATTTTGTAAGACAATATATGATACAAGAACATAGAAAATTTTAGTTTTACCTATGATTTTTACTCTCAAAAATAAATATTAAGTTACATTCTTATTATTTCATACTTTGAGTATTTTATAATATGTGATAAAATCAATAAAAATAAAGATTTTTATTATTCCTTATTATTTTAGAACAAATGTGAGATCATAAAAGTTTTTTTCAAAACTTCAGCATTACTCAAGTTACATTTTCTCTTGTTATCTTAGGTACTTTCTTTGCTTCACTAGTTTTACTTTTTTTTTTTTAAATGCAAAAGTTTCCAATGAACAATTTCTAATAGACCTAACAGATATACAGCATCTTGTTAAAAATTCATGCCGGCCAGAATATTAGAAGGTCAGAAAATGCCTTTGAATTTATGCCGTGGTCTTTTAGATAATTTATTCAGGTTTTAAAAGGGAAATTCCTCATTAAGTAAAGGACCTAATGCTTATTAATTTATATGCTTAAGCAAGGGGCACCACTAATTCATTTATTAAATATCAGAGACCATATGCTTTCACCCCTTGTCCTCGCTTATTGATTAATTGCTTTAAGCCAATACAGATGAAAGCAAGGGGAAAAAACAGTAACCTAGGTGAGTTTCTGATCTCCTTTTCTAACCTAATGAAAGATAGCACTTGTTTATATTCCTGTGCAAAAAACTCAGATGATGCAGTTCAAAATTAGTTTTCTTGTATAACTATGAATTTTTCAATCCTTGATCAGTGTGATGCAGTCACTTAGATGCAATGAAATGATATGCAGAAATGTAGGAAGCGAATGGAGTGGAAGCAGTAATGGAAGCACTAACAGAATGCCAGAGTCTATGTCCAGATTGAACACATTCCTCATGGACACATATAATTCAACAGAACATGTTGCTCAAGCATGTTCAGCGCAGTTCAGTCGCTCGGTCGTGTCCGACTCTTTGTGACCCCATGAATTCCGAGATAATACATGTCTAGAGGATAAAGGGGTGAAGCAGAAAGGAAGGAACTGTTTGGTTAGGTGAGGTTGAGGAATATTGGGTAAAACATAGATGTAGATAAGGAGACAAAGAGAAGGAGAGAGATATACAGATACATATGTATACACACACACACATATTTCCTTCGTGGTTAGTTGGCAGGTTGTATGTGTATTTTGTTGTTTTGTCTGTGTTTATCATTTAAGTTACTTTCCCAGCAAGCAGAAGAAAGACATTTCCTAAGTTGAACAGAGTTGGGATATAATTATTATATATCTTGTATCTCGCAGACTTGATAAAGATGGAGAATAGGCTTGAAAAATACAGAAGCTAGGATCTAGATAGTAGGAATCCTGTCGGGGAACCACCATGGAATGCATGAGCTCCAGCTGTCTTTCAGTCAATTGTTTCAGCCCTTGAAACATTCATTCAAAGTTAAGATGGAAAAACCATAGGAGATAGAATTCAGTTAGCTAGTTTAGGTTACATCTGGTATTTTTATACACAAAGGGCTCCTTTGGTTTATAATTCCACCAGGACTACACATACTCAAGGAGAAGTAACTTCAGGGAAGAGATCAAGGTACTATTTTCCAAAGAAAGGTAACTCTTGATAACTACAAAATAGAATAAAACTCACTACAATGCAGGATTCCCAAGTATATTTTTATACCTATTGTTTCCAAAGTTTATTTGACCTTGACACTTTGTGAGGTTTTTTTAATATATATATATTTTTTCAGAATATTGATGTAACAAATAATGTTTTAGGATACAGCTTGGAAGCCAGACTTACAAGCACAGCACCAGTGATCAGACTACATTGTTAGTAGAGGACATTTATTTACCTGATATGACTCAGTGCTGTTTTTGTAAAAAATCTTTTAAGTGTTTTGGATACTATGTTTTATGCATAACTACGTGCAAGTGCAAGTGAGTAGGAGAGTAAAATTGTCTTATTCTGCTCCAGTTATTATAACAAAATACTATAGCCTGGGTGGATTAAACCACTGATTTTGTCACAGTTATGGAGGCAAGAAGTCCAGGATCAAGGTGCTGCCAGGTTTGGTATCTGGTTAGGTCTTGCATTCTTGTC
This sequence comes from Capra hircus, assembly GCF_001704415.2. Classification (NCBI taxonomy): domain Eukaryota; kingdom Metazoa; phylum Chordata; class Mammalia; order Artiodactyla; family Bovidae; genus Capra; species Capra hircus. Next base: position 90,703,872 of record NC_030808.1, read on the forward strand.
TCATAAACAACTACTTCCTTACTATGTCCTTACATTGTCTTTCCTCAGTGCCCAAACATTAGGAGAGTGAGCTGGAGGGAGAGAAAGCTCTCAGGTTTCTTTCTGTTTTTATAAGGACACCAATTCCATCATGAAGACACCATCCACATTACCTCATCTAAACCTATCTCCGAAAGACCTCATCTACAAATACTATAACATTGCATGTTAGGGTTTCAAGGTTAGAGTTTTGAGGGAGACAGAGGCATTCATTCTCTAATAAAAATATTCTAGATTATTATGTGAAAAAGGAAAGAAATTCCTTCTTATAGGACTTTTTACCAACTATTAGATTGGTGCAATGGAGAAGGAAATGGCACCCCATTTCAGTACTCTTGCTTGGGAAATCCCATGGATGGAGGAGCCTGGTAAGCTACATTCCATGGGATTGTGAAGAGTCGGACAAGACTGAGTGACTTCACTTTCACTTTTCACTTTCATGCATTGTAGAAGGAAATGGCAGCCCACTCCAGTATTCTTGCCTGGAGAATCCCAGGGACCGAGGAGCCTGGTGGGTCGCACAGAGTCGGATGCAACTGAAGTGACTTAGCAGCAGCAGCAGCAGCAGGTTGGTGCAAACATAACTGCAGTTCCAGACCATTAATTTTAAATCATTATAAGTATGATCAAACAAATCTTTATTATTCAGAATATGAACCATTACAATCAACACATTTTTGCCAATGAGAAGGGTTTACTCCTGTAGCATAAACATCTGTGCTTTGGGATTCAATGAACTCTTAGAAAGCATTTTCAACTTCTAGTTGCTCATGGAAGTGTTTTCACTGCAAAAACTTGTTGAGATGCTTAAAAAAATGATAGTCACTTGGCAAGAGGTCAGGTGAACATGGCAGATGAGGCAAAACATTGTAGCCCAATTCGTTTAACTTCATCAATTCTTCTTGATGAAGAATTGCACCCTTTCTGTTGACCAGTGGTTACTGCAGGCATTGAAGATTTCAGTGTATCTTATTGATTTGCTGAACATACTTCTCAGATATAATGGTTTCTCTGGAATTCAGAAACCTGTAGTGGATCAGACTGGCGGCAAATCACCAAACAATGACCATGACCTTTTTCTGGTGCAATTTGGCTTTAGGAAGTGCTTTTGAGCTCCTTCTCAGTCCAACCACTGAGCTAGCTAGTCATCACCAGTTTTTGTATAAAATCCACTTTTGTGGCACATCACAATCCCAGAGGATTCTCTGTTCCTTGTTGCATAGAGTAAGAGAAGATGACATTTCAAAATGACAATTTTTTTGATTTTTAGTGAGCTCATGAGACATCCACTTATTGAGCTGTTTCACCCTTCCAATTTGCTTCAAATGCCAAATGAGCATAGAATGGTTGATGCTGAGTTCTTCAGCAACTTCTCATGTACTTGTGAGAGGATCAGCTTCAATGATCCTCTCCACTGGTCGTACTCAACTTCCAATGACTGTCCACTGTGCTTCGCATCTTGAAAGCTCGCATCTCTTTTGCAAATCTTTTTGAACCACCACTGCACTGTATTTTCCTTAGCAGTTCCTGGGTCAAATGTATTGTTGATGTTGTGAGTTGTTTTGGCTGTTTCAAGACCCATTTTGAACTCAGATAAGAAAATCATTCAAATTTGCTTTTTGTCTAACATAATTTTCTTGGCCTAAAATAAGTATAAAATAAATAGCAAGTAATGTTACTAGGAAGGAAACATAAAGTAAGAAATGTACATTGAAATGACGTATAACATAACCACACGTATTAAGGATGTATTCCAATATCAAATGGCAAATTTCAACAATGCAAAATCACAATTACTTTTGCACTAACCTAATATGTATCTTCCACACTTGTTAAATAGAGATTCAAAAGGAAAGATAGTTTTAACAAGACAGCAGCAGTAATTAAGATTTATGAATCTTTTCTGAGTGCTAGGTCTATGTTAAGCACTATACATTCATTATTTTATTTAATTATCACAACAATCCAACATTGTTATTCATATTCTAATTTTATAGATGAGAAAATAGAAACAAAAATGTAGCATGCCCAATCACTTAACTAATAAAACAGAGAATAACAGAATGGTTTTATTTTTTGTGTATATATAAAAATACCTTATTTCATTGTTCATACTTTCTCATTTATTTAAATAATGTATAGTGAACACTTACTGAAATGTACAAATACTTTAAAATACTTAAACTTTACTATTCTGCTTAGAGTGTTTGTTTAACTGTTGAGTTTCATGGCAGAAACTTTGGCTATTTACCAAAGCAACAGAAAAAAATAAAAAACCACCTCATCTAACTGAGTGTAAAAATTGTTATGGCTTTTGGCATATACTTCTTTTCACCTGATTTATTAGCCCTTAAAAACATGCAAAATTAAATATGTGCAACTGACACCTCTGTAAAGATTATAGTTAATTTATTTTATAATCACATCTCAGGCATTTTTTATGAGAGTTGGATGACTTTAAATCTGATGTGGGATATAGATCTTTCACTCATTCAATTTGATTATGGTCAGGAGGTTCTGAGCCATGCAAAGAACAGTTATTTCCTGCTTAGTTTACTAAGGCAATATTTATATAAAGTTGTCCACAATTTGAAGAGTTTTTGAAAGGAAATGCCAAAGCTTACTTTCACAATGTGTTTGCTGCTGCTGCTGCTGCTGCTGCTGCTAAGTCGCTTCAGTCGTGTCCGACTCTATGCGACCCCATAGACGGCAGCCCATCAGGCTCCTCCGTCCCTGGGATTCTCCAGGCAAGAACACTGGAGTGGGTTGCCATTTCCTTCTCCAATGCGTGAAAGTGAAGTCTCTCAGTTGTGTCCGACTCTTATCGACCCTATGGACTGCAGCCCACCAGGCTCCTCCGTCCACGGGATTTTCCAGGCAAGAGTACTGGAGTGGGGTGCCATTGCCTTCTCTGAGTGTGTTTACAGGCTTCAAAAATAAATAAAGTTTATAAGAAGTTATTTTCAACAATCATATTTCATTTATTCATTCAAAGAAAGAAAAACTTGCTTAAGGCCATAACTTCTAAAGCTATTTTTGTGATAGATTAATACATTCTAATAGAACTTAAAGCACTCTGCTAGATGGCAAATATAAATTGTTGTAAGATTTTAGAAAATATACTTTTTACCTTTTTTTTTTTACTTTTTAAAAACTTTTTACCTTTTATATGCACACATACATGACTCCTACTTGAGTCATGTGGTTAAGACTGAATTCCTTATGTTTGAAAGTTGACAATACATATTAAATTCATACTGCAAGCCAGAAAACACATTTCCACATCTCTCATACTCTCTGTGACCATTTGAAATATAATAGAGATGGAGAATGTGATAAAAAGATAAGTTGGGAATATATAACTATTTTCTTCAAGAAAAACTAATTGTCCATATTAGGAGAAGATTAGAAGTTCCTCCTCTTCATGCATCACAGCCTTGTGGTGAAAGGGCTAGTGTAACTCAATGAAGCTATGAGCTATGCTGTGCAAGGCCACCCAGGACAGATGGGTCATAGAGAAGAGTTCTGACAAAACATGGCCCACTGAAGGAGAAAATGGCAACCCATTCCAGTATTTTTGCTGCAAGAACCCCATGAACAGTAAGAAAGGGAAAAAATATAAAACATCGGAAGATGAGCCCCGCAGGTCAAAACATGTCCAATATGCCACTGGGGAAGAACAGAGGGTCATTACTAATAGTTCCAGAAACAATGAAGTGGCTGGTCCAAACAGGAAACAACCCTGAGGTGTGGATGTGTCTGGTGGTGAAAGTAACATCCAGCGCTATGAAGAACAATATTGCATAGGAACCTGGTATGTTAGGTCCATCAATCAAGGTAAATTGGATGTGGTCAAGCAGGAGATGGCAAGAGTGAACATTGACATCTTAGGAATCAGTGAACTAGAATAAAATGAGAATGGGTAAATTTAATTCAGATGACCATTATGTCTACTACTGTGGGCAAGAATCCCTTAGAAGAAATGGAGTAGCCACCACAGACAACAAAAGAGTTTGACATCCAGTACTTGGGTATGACCTCAAAATCAACAGAATGATCTTGGTTTGTTTCCAAGGCAAACCATTCAACATCACAGCAATCCAAGTCTATGCCCCAACAACTAATGCTGAAGAAGCTGAATTAAGTTGACTGGTTCTATGAAGACCTACAACACCTTCCAAAATTCACACCAAAAAAAGATGTCCTTTTCATCATAGCAGAATGGAATACAAAAAGAGGAAGTTAAGAGATACCCAGAATAATAGGCAAGTTTGGCCTTGTACATTTTTGAGTACAAAATGAAGCTGGACAAAGGCTAACATAGTAAAAGCAAAGATATCACTTTTGTTGGCAAAAGTCTGTAGTGTCAAAGCTATGGTTTTTCCAGAAGTCATGTATGGATGTGAGAGTTGGACCATAAAGACAGATGAACACTAAACAATTGATACTTTCAAACTGTGGTGCTGGAGAAGACTCTTGTGGGTCCTTTGGACAGCAAGGAGATCAAGCCAGTCAATCCTTAAAGAAATCAACACTGAGTATTCATTGGAAGGACCAATGCTGCAGCTGAAGTTCCTGTACTTTGGCCACCTCTTCCAATGAAGAGCTGACTCATTGGAAAATATCTTGATGCTGGGAAAGATTGAATGCAAAAAGAGAAAGAGGTGGCAGAAGATGAGATGATTAGATGGCATCACCAACTCTATAGACATTAATTTGAGCAAACTCCAGGAGACAGCGGAGTACAAGGAAGCCTGGTGTGCTGCAGTCCATGAGATCGCAAAGAGTTGGACACAACTTAACAACTGAAAAACAAAAAATAAAACAAGACCCTACTCTAATTCCATTTCTGATAATAAGTACTTTCCTAATCTTAAATAGATTGCTTGGTCCCCTGAACCATGTGTTAAGTGAATGGTAGACCTGTAAGGAAGCTAGGGGGAAAAACTGCCCAAAGTTTTATCACATTGCCAGCACCCAAACTTCACTGCTTCTTAAATGAAGTCATTCTCTTTGGTTGGAAAATTTTAGTTGCAAGAGATGTCCTTACCTTAAGGACAAGCCATCATTGCATGGCAACAGTTTGAGGTTTGATTTGAGGTTAGTTCTTGACGGAACAATGTTTTTTTTTCCTACTTGTGTTTAACACACACAATTAATTTCCAAGCTAAAAACCTTGTTTATCTTATTCATTCTTTTTGGACAGACTTGTTTATCACAACCTTAAAAAAAAAATAGCATCCAGAATCTCAAATCCTGTATGACTTGAACAGAGCAAGAGCAAAATATATCCTGATATGGTGACTACTCTTCTGATTGGGACTTCCCAGGTGGTGCTAGTGGTAATGAATCCACATGCCAGCGCAGGAGATGCAAGAGTTGGGTTTAATCCTTGGGTCAGGAAGATCACCCAGAGCAGGAAATAGAAACCTGTTCCAGTATTCTTGCCTGGAAAATTCCATGAACAAAGGAGCCTGATGGGCTATAGTTCATACAGTTGCAGAGTGGACACAACTGAGAGACTGAGCATGTCTTCTGATGCAGCTAAACTCACATTATGGAGGGTTGTTTTGTTTTAATAACCATAATACTCCAATGTATCATATTGAACATGCAAGTTGCTAAATTCCTACATCTTTTAATACATACATTGCTAAATTGCAAGACTAATACCCTGTCCTTTCTTTTTTTTTTTTTTTTACCCTGTCCTTTCATAGCCAAATCTTAACTCAGAATCCAGGAGTCAACTTTTTCCCTGTTTTAAACATTATCATCACTATTTCAGTATAAGGCTGTTTTGAAAGTAGACCTTTATTGTGCTGAATATTATATGTTGTTCATAATATTATGTCATCATAGCTTTTACAAGTCAGTGTCCTATTCACATCATTGGTAAAGATTTTTCAACTGTCAAATTAGAGGATTAGCCTTTATATAGGATACACTTTCTGACTCTCATATACACACATACATTTCACGTACACTTTAGATTTACTTTGGATAGTAGTTTAACCAGATAAAAATTAAACTATTAATACTTTTATTATCATGGTTAAATGCCTTGGTGAAATCAGTATTTAGCATATCTGTGATCTTGTATCAATGATTAGTCTATAAATTGTATCAGAAAATGAAATGAAGTTCAGCCTTAGTATTAAATAGTTCATTTTTGAAGAGACCTCAAACAATTTTCTAAATAATCTACTCCATTACGTGTGTTGTTCTGGAGCAGTGTTCTCAGTCTTGGCTACACATTAAAATCACCTGGGAATCTGGGGTGTATGCCGATACCCAGGCCCCACCCAGATCAAGTGAATCTGCAGCTCTGCTAGGGGACCCTGAGAATGGGTTAATTTATAAAAACTCCCCAGGTGCTTCTGGTGGTTTCTACGGCATGCTTACCTCAAGCAAGACATAACACTCAGTTGTTCAAGTTGACTTTAGCTGAACTTCATTTCATGTGACACACTGACTTAAATCATTATTAATTGAATAATTATATGGTGTTAATTAAATGATGTCAAATCATTCCCTTTTCAATTATAAACTTATAATCATCAAGAAGAATGCCTCAGTTTGGTAATAGCATTTATTAATGTGATTCAGTAACATAAATATTCCCTTAAAAAAACACAAAGGATCATGATGTAGCATTTTGGCAGGCAGGAGAATCTAGAAAGAATTTTAAAACATGGGTTTGAGTTCATTATATTCATCATGACATTTCTGTTAGTAGTAAGGGATATATATGGTTTCCATTTATAGAAGTAATCAAAACATTCTTTTTAAAAACAAATCCTACTGGGGCCTCCCTGGTAGCTCAGTAGTGAAGTATCTGCCTGCCAATGGAGGAGGCACAAGTTCGATCCCTGATCTGAGATATCTCACATGCTGCAGAGTAACTAGGCCCATGCACCACACCTACTGAGCCTGTGCTCCACCGCCCGGGAGCCACAACTGCTGGAGCCCATGAGCCCTAGAACCAGTGCTCCACAATAGGAGAAGCCACACAGTGAGACGCCTCAGCCCTGCAACTGGGGAGTAGCCCCCACGTGCCACAGTTAGAGAAAGGCCTGTGAAGCAACAAAGACCTAGCCCAGTCATAAATAAATAAAGTACAGTTATATTAAAAAAACAACAAATCCTAATATTGATGGTATGCAGAAATGATCATGACAGAGTTATGGAATGGACTAAGAGTGAGGAAATAGTAGTTTAAACTTTCTAGAATCTACTCAATTACCTATTCTTTTAGAAATGTTACGATGATATTTTTCATGTCTTCTTTCTTTATTTTTTTATTTTTTTTTAAAATTTTTTATTTTTTTTATTTTTTTTTATTTATTTATTTATTTTTAATTTTTTTTTTTTTAAATTTTAAAATCTTTAATTCTTACATGCGTTCCCAAATATGAACCCCCCTCCCACCTCCCTCCCCACAACATCTCTCTGGGTCATCCCCATGCACCAGCCCCAAGCAAGCTGCACCCTACATCAGACATGGACTGGCGATTCAATTCTTACATGACAGTATACATGTTAGAATTCCCATTCTCCCAAATCATCCCACCCTCTCCCTCTCCCTCTGAGTCCAAAAGTCCATTATACACATCTGTGTCTTTTTTCCTGTCTTGCATACAGGGTCGTCATTCAAAATTGCACTCTAAATATTTCCTGAGTACTACTTAGTAAACTTGGAAGTCATTCACTATGCAGGGCTGGAGACAAGTCTTTTGAAAAGATCCTGGTTCTTGCTTAGCAGCTTATCTTCTGTGTTGGTTTACAATGTCTTTGGTCATCAGATTTTAGCTCCACAAGTCAAATACTGATTCTGTTTTTGTCCCAACTCAATGAGCTTCCTAATCATGTTTGATTTTTTGTTGTTGTTGTTGTTGTTGTTAAATCAAAGTGGAAATCGCATAATTCTACTTGGTCTTCTGTATCTTCCTTATCTTGCAAGTTTCTGTTTTAATGTGTTCATTCTATCACTGAATGTAGAAGTTCTCTGGTACTTTTTAGTATTATTTTTTAAATTTACTATATTTTAGAATTTAGGATACTATAGGGTTATGCCACTATTTTAAATAGGATTGCTTAAATATGTCACTTTTGTATATATATTTTTTCTTTTGTAGTTATAGTTTTTTTATTCTTTTCATGCAGTCTATTAACCAAAAGGAAGTTTCAGATCTTAAATCTTATCTTGGAGATCATTCTAGCAAGTATTCTTAATTTATAGATTAAGAAAATGAGAGCACAGAAAATACTAATTAAAAAGCAAGCTATATGCCCCAGAGGAAAGTGAAAAAGTTGACCTAAAGCTCAACATTCAGAAAACAAAGATCATGGTATCCGGTCCCATCCCTTCATGGCAAATAGATGGAGAAACAGGAGAAAAAGTGGCAGACTTTATTTTTAGGGGCTCCAAAATCACTGCAGATTGTGACTGCAGTGATGAAATGAAAAGATGCTTATAGACTGGTTCCAAATAGGAAAAGGAATGTCAAGGCTGTATATTGTCACCCTGCTTATTTAATTTATATGCAGAGTACATCATGAGAAACACTGGGTTGGATGAACACAAGCTGGAATCAAGATTGCTAGGAGAAATATCAAGAACCTCAGACATGCAGATGACACCACCCTCATAGCAGAAAGTGAAGAGGAACTAAAGAGCCTCTCGAGAAAAGTTAAAGAGGAAAGTGAAAAAGTTGGCTTAAAGCTCAACATTTAGAAAACTAAGATCATGGCATCCGGTCCCATCACTCCATGGCAATAAGATGGGGAAGCAGTGGAAACAGTGGCTTACTTTATTTGGGGGGTCTCCAAAATCACTGCAGATGGTAATTGCAGCCATGTAATTAAAAGACACTTACTCCTTGGAAGGAAAGTTATGACCAAACTAGACAGCATAATAAAAAGCAGAGACATTACTTGGTCAACAAAGTTCCATCTAGTCATGGTTTTTCCAGTAGTCATGTATGGATGTGAGAGCTGGACTATAAAGAAAGCTGAGCGCCAAAGAATTGATGCTTTTGAACTGCGGTGTTGAAGAAGACTCTTGAGAGTCCCTTGGACTGCAAGGAGATCCAACCAGTCCATCTTAAAGGAAATCAATCATAGTGTTCACTGGAAAGAGTGATGTTGAAGCTGAAACTCCAATACTTTGGCCTCCTGATGCGAAGAGCTGACTCATTTGAAAAAACCCTGATGTTGGGAAGGGTTGAGGACAGGAGGAGAAGGGGATAACAGAGGACGAGATAGTTAGATGGCATCACCAACTCAATGGACATGAGTTTGGGTAAACTCCAGGATTTGGTGATGGACAGGGAGGCCTGGTGTGCTGCGGTTCGTGGGGTTGCAAAGAGTTGAACACGATTGAGCAACTGAACTGAACTGAACTGAACTTCTTGGAAGAAAAGTTATGACCAACCTAGGCAGCATATGAAAAGTAGAGACGTTACTTTGCCCACAAAAGTCCATCTAGTCAAGGCTATGGTTTTTCCAGTAGTCATGTATGGTTGTGAGAGTTGGAGAAGACTCTTGAGAGGTCCTTGGACTACAAGATCCAACCAGTCCATCCTAAGGGAGATCAGTCCTGTATATTCATTGGGAGGACTGATTCGAAGCTGAAACTCCAATACTTTGGCCACCTGATGCGAATAGCTGACTCATTTGAAAAGACCCTGATGCTGGGAAAGATTGAGGGCGTGAGGAGATGGGGATGATAGAGGATGTGACAGTCTGTGTCTTTTGGTTGGAGCATTTAATCTATTTACATTTAAAGTAATTATTGATATATATGTTCCTATTGCTATTTGCTTAATTGTTTGGGGTTGATTTTATAGCTCTTTTTTCTTCTCTTGTATTTCTTGACTATTTAAACCCTTTAACATTTGTTGTAAAGCTGGTTTGGTGGTTCTGAATTCTCTTAACTTTAGCTTTTCTGAAAAGCTTTTTATCTCTCCATCAATTTTCAATGAGATCCTTGCTGGGTACAGTGATTTTGGCTGTAGATTTTTCCCTTTCAGTACCTTAAGTATATCCTGCCATTCCCTTCTAGCCTGCAGAGTTTCTGCTGAAAATCAGTTAAGTATATGGGGTTTCCATTGTATGTTATGTGTTGCTTCTCCCTTGCTGCTTTTAATATTCTTTCTTTGTGTTTAATCTTTGTTAGTTTGATTAATATGTCTCTTGGTGTGTTTCTCCTTGTGTTTATCCTGTATGGGACTCTTTCTGCCTCTTGGACTTGATTGACTATTTCCTTTTCCATTTGGGGGAAATTTTCAACTATAATCTCTTCAAAAAATTTCACATACTCTTTCTTGTTCTCTTCTTCTTCTGGGACCCCTATAATTTGAATGTTGGTGCATTTGATATTCTTCCAGAGGTCTCTGAGACTATCTTCAGTTCTTTTCATTCTTTTTACTTTATTCTGCTCTTCAGAAGTTATTTCCACCATTTTATCTTGAAAGTTAAAGATAAAACTCACTGATTCATTCTTCTGCTTCAGATATTCTGCTATTGATTCCTTCTAGAGTATTTTAATTTCACTAATTGTGTTGTTTGTCTCTGTATGTTTATTCTTTAATTCTTCTAGAACTTTGTTAATTGATTCTTGAATTTTCTCCATTTTTCTTTCAAGGTTTTTGATCATCTTTACTGTCATTATTCTGAATTCTTCTTCAGGTAGTTTGCCTATTTCCTCTTCATTTATTTGGACTTTTGTGTTTCTAGTTTGTTCCTTCAATGGTGTAGCATTTCTCTGTCTTTTCATCATTATTATTACTTTTTAACTTATTGTGTTTGAGGTCTTCTTTCCCCAGGCTTCAATGTTGAATTCTTTCTTTGTTCTGGTTTCTGATCTCCTAAGGTTGGTCCAGCGATTTGTGTAAACTTCCTATAGGGTAAGATTTGTGCTGAGTTTTTGTTTGTTTGCTTTTCCTCAGATGGGCAATGCTGAGTGAGGTGGTAATCCTGTCTGCTGATGATTGGATTTGTATTTTTGTTTTGTTTGTTGTTTAGATGCACAGGGTGCTACTGGTGGTTGGGCAATGCTGGGTCTTGTATTCAAGTGGTTTCCTTTCTGTGAGATTTCACTATTTGCTACTCCCTAGGGTTTATTCTCTGGTAGTCTAGAGTCTTGGGGTCATTGCTCCCACTCCAAAGGCTCAGGGCTTGAT